>NC_070580.1:4776862-6155612 GCF_027409825.1 Scomber japonicus | reverse complement strand
TTGTAATGTAGTTAGTTACTTTTTAATGCGTCATTCTGCAACGCTGTTCATTTAGTAATCGCATGTTTCAGAGTATTTGTAGTATGTGGTGATGGGTGGGTTAGGGTTAGTGTTAGGGTGGTCTGTGGTCTGTTGGTGAGGAAGTTATGGACTAAGTGGATCAGGAGTGGAGGGATCTTGTGTTGGTGGACTTTGTTAATCATCTGGTGGCATTGTGTGAATAATTTTTTCACAGATGCTAACATCTGCAGAGGGCTAGGTTTTTGGTGGAAATGAAGTTCATAAGTCAAGAGTCTTCTCACATCTGACCAACCAACATTCCCATCCATACATACCAAGCCTATGTGAAGCAACCAGAATGTTAAGATTGAGTACTAGCAAAGTCCTTGTCATCTAAGTCAAAAGCTGTGTTTCATTTCAGGGGCTGCATCCTGAAGATCAAATGCGCCAAAGTGGTATAACCAAGGCTATCCAATTTCAAAGTGTCAACGTGGCCAATAAATGTGGCCTTCATCTCCCAAATATGGAGGACCCAATGGATGGATCCTACATGGCGTAATCTATCTCAGAACACATTTTGTACATTGCACATTCTACTTCATAATTTTTAATAGTTATAGGCAAGAAAGTAACTGTTTAGATTCCCAATATGTGGTTAGTTTATCCAAATCATGTCTGTTTGGGGAATTCGCTCAATCTCTTTTTGGAGATGTGTGGAGTTGCTGACTGGGTGATCCCGAGATGATCATCTGGTCAACGTCAATCAATGAAAAAACAATCGAACAATGAATAAAAAGCTAAAATTTCTAGTACTATTTTTTTCAGCTGTGTCCTGATTGGCAACTGCAGTTGTCAACGTTGCTAGGAGACAGCTGTGTGATGCAGCGTTACGGGCTGGAACAGCTGGTGACACAAATAGGAAATCCTCTGTAGACCAGCCTGTCTCATTAGTACCCGCTTTCACTTCCTGTAAATGGCTTTTAACATGGTGCTAAAGACTTTTATTTTGAAGCATTAAAGCAGGAAACATAGGGTTTGCATCAGCTGTAACTTCACACAACTGATGAATTGCAAATATAGATCTCATATGTGATTTAACAAGGATATCACCATTACTAGATACAGTATGTGTCTTTGTATGACAATCTCCAATACAGATTTTTTTCAAATGGTCAGGAAAGGGTTTTCCCCATAGTAAAAAAAAGGGTAATATCTTCACTCTACCCACAAGAGTTATCTTCCCTTAATTTCCATGTCTGTTAAAACACAATGAACCTGAATTTCTCTTCTCTTTCACACAGAAAGATAACAGCACTACATTCAATGCTTCAGGTCTGAAACAGGACAATGATACACACTTCCTAAAGATCCTCTTCAAAGAAAAGGCTATGGAGTGGTGTCTCTCTTTATTGTCCTCCACTTCTACACACTCCTGTCAAGTGTGAGTGTTCTGGTGACGCGGGAGCAGCTGTCAGATGTGTGGTTGGATAAGAGGAATTGGGTGCACGCTGTGACAGCCCATTGATGTCCATGCTGTGGGCCTACTGCTCCTCTCCCATGGCTCTATAGCATATTCTTTGTCAGGACCATGTGAGTGGCAGTGGTCAAGGCTCCCAAGGGAGTCACAGTAACATGCTGGGCACACAATTTAAACCCCAGGATTTTGACAATGTGCCATACTGAACAGAATGTTGTGAGTCTATAAAAGACATTACAATTCAAAGTCAGTTGTTTTTACAGCTGCACTAGGCAAATTAGCACATTGGTAAGCCAAGGAAGTGTGCACCTTGTGCCAAAAATCTTATTTATGATGGAACTTTGTATTCTTCCTTTTCTTTTAGATTTTTCACTCATGATAGAACCTTGTAGAATCATATCTCTATTTGAAGAGCCCAAGGTAAGATTTTCATATAGGAATACCACTGTCTTATCAACCAGGATAAAAAAATAAATTGTTGCAAAAAGTCACACCTCAACCCAATCAGACACTCAGAAGAAGACTGTGACTTACAGTGCAGGAAGAATTTATATGTTTCAGCCAATTAAATGCCTCTATTGTGTAGCTCAAATAGCATTTGTAACATTATATGTATGTCTAAGAGAACATACCTGTGTGGTAATGTAGCTAGCTACCAGAATTTGAAACATAGACAATAACAAAGACCATAACTGGTTTGACCAAGACTGTTGCTCGCGGTTTTATTCTATTGTTATTTCTTTATTTTTGACTTTCCTGGAAAACTGTGTGTCCTTAGTGGTGTAAGCCTTCTAAACAATCAAATGCAACTTTTTCTTCATAACTGGCAGACCCTTACTCCTGAAAAAGTACCCCCTCAATTTAGCATTGCACTCCAGAGAGATAGTTTTTTAAAATTCTACGTTGTCTTCAGTAGGAGATTCGGGTATGTTATGCTAGTATTGGCTAATGTAGCCTTGTAGTGGCTACAGAGGTCTGGTAACCTCACTTCTTTCTAATTTAACACCCCTCTTTTTCAAAATCAGCCCCAACAGACGCTGGCTCCAATGACATCACTAGAGGCAATTCATCAGATTTCAGGCAGCTCCCCCTGGAGACACAAACAGCTTTATGGTACTTTTTTTCCAACATACTTTGATGTGTAAAATTGCTGTAGTTGCCCTTAAGGATTTATGCCTTAATGCTAAATATATTGCCCAAACAGCCTGTGGGGACAAACTCCTATGTTCACCAGCCACAGTAGTTGCTAGTTTTGTCTGTACAGTGAGTTTATAATGAGCTTACGGTGAGTTTTTCCCTTTTCACTAAAAACAGCTGCCTGTTGCCGGTTTAGTTGTTTAGAATGGTGAGACTGAATCAAACAGTAAAACTGAGTTCAAATATGCTAACATGCTCTGTGGAGTTGATTTTATATAAATAGATTTATTAAGGCTGCTTTAAGGTTGCAATGAAATCATATTACCGTCACAGTCATTGTGTGTAATTTTGAAAGTTTTAGACTTTGGAACCCCCTAGTGGTAGACCCAGGATCTGACCTGGGGACACAGAGATGAATAGTCTCAGAACAACACAGAGTGCACCAATTTTCACTTAAATTGTCTCAGATTACTAAAAACACATATAAATTTCAACAGAATAATTTTAAAAATACTGATGGCATAAAAAATCTACACACAGTGGCTTTAATCCAACCAGACAGTAAAGAAAATCCCTTTTTAGTTTCTGATTCATCCTGCTATCCTATGAAATCTGTCGACACAGATTAATCTGCAGCTTCAGTGCATCCAAAGTACAACAGCAACACCCTGAGCTCAACTTAAGTCTACTGCATTATGCTTCTTTTTCATCACATTACATTTTCCATTTATAGCTTAAGAATAAAAGAGAATACTCATTATCAGAGCACTTATCTTCTGATGATCTGTATTACTGTATGAGGTTGGGTTTGGCACCTAAAAGACCCACAGCAGAGGGCTGGCAGGATAGCAAGGAAAACAACTATAGAGGCAGTGTTTCATGAGATCACTGCCTGACTCTGGGAATCAGATGATGTTTACATCAGCCTGAGCAGATGGGAAACTGAGAGGCATTGTTTGAGTGGAAATAAATTGTAGTCTGTCTCTCTTGAGTCTTCCTGCCAGCAGTCCAAAAATCTGACACCCTACAGCTCAATTGTCAGTCAAAATAATGCAAGCATAGCGAACAGCATATCTGCTTTTTATGATTTGAAAACTGTGAGATTGATGTACTGTACTACTCCCATGCAACAACAGAAGAGGTCTGAATGGCATTGTAGTCTTCTAATAGCTCATTGGGATTCAAGGCTTCTTTTTTACAGTGAGGGAAAAACCATCCTATTCCATTCAATTTGCTTAAGTAGTGGTCTAGTTATAATAACACACTGAGTTACCCTCAGCATCTCCTCCTGTGTCAAATGAAATGTTGAATACATTAAATTCCAGTTAAATAGGCTATCGCATGCAATAGCGTGACTGGGCAATGATGGCTGGGAGATGCCAGCTGGTTTGTCATTTTTGTCAGAACACTGTAAGTCTCCTTTGGCTTTTAGGTTCCTCCGCAAATATTTATGATCGCAGGCGACCTTATTAGCAGAGATAAACTAGACGGGGATAAAAACACAATCTTTGGCGTGAGGAAAAACAAGCTGTGCTGGCAGTGAGTGACAGATATGCAGTCAGAATCAGCAAACAAATCCAAGAGGATGAAGGCAGCATTTAAAAAGAGTCATGTCTTCATCCATCTATGGCTAATTGTCGGGGTGGAAATGAGGGTCGTGCACATGCAACCAGTTCCCCAATGACTGAGCTTTATAAAAAAGAATCATGCATACACACAGCTTTGGAAATCTGGTGATGGATACATATTAATATTTCTAGCTTTCTGCGTACATACAGTCATGTGGCCTCTGCTGTGCAGGTGAGGAGTAGCAGGAGAGGTCCAAACTGCACTGAAATGACTGTAGGAAGTTGTAGATTTTAAACCTACAGCTCATACATCAGTGAAAATGGTCAGGAGTCCAAGATGACTTACACTGAAAAAGTTTATTGAGACTTGAGTACACACTCTGTCCTGATGCTCGCTTCAATTCTGAAGAATAGTCTTATAGTAAGCCACACAGATAATGCCATAAGTGAACCATGGTCACATATGGGCAGACCCGACACATCTGCAGCATATAGAATTTAGTCTATTGGTCTACAGATGAGAACAATGTCTGAAAACGCAGTTCAACATCCTTGTCCTCCATTCCTCAGGGTCCACAATATCCAACCTCTGACTACAGTTACCTCGACTCTGTTCAGAGAGAGACAGGCAAACAGATCTCTGACCTTGGCTGCCATAGCAACACTATCAGGGCGCCTCCTGTTTTCCCCAAAAGGAGCAGACCTACTGTCCCAAGAGTAGTTAAGATTCGGTACTGCGTTACAATGATCTCAAAGTGTACTTTGACCCAGTGTATGCCAATGTATGATATGTCAGTTTGGGAAATTCCCTAACAACAGTGAGCAGAGGGACTGTGGCCAGATGAGGAATATGATTAATTAGAGCCATTAGGTGTGAGGTAAGTGTTCTCCATAGAGTACAGGCTCAATAGAACAACCTTTATGTTCTGACTGGTATACATCATGGATATAGATGAGCTCATAACTAAATGATAAGACTCAAGACTCATCCTGTATATCAAATGTTTTGCTATTTATTACAGCTCAATAAAGACAAACGATGGGATGCTCCTTTATGATCTTTAGCCCAAAGAGAATTTTGATGTATAGCTATTTCATTATAAAGTCATTTTAAAGTCAGTTTAGGTCTAAAAATTAGGGAATGAAAAACACAGTTTCAATATAAACAGCACCGGATGTTATAACCTCTCCATCAGTTTAACTGTTTAACTGCTGATAATCAGACATGAGCATTATCACAGTACACATTTTTAAAAAGCACATCAGGATGCTAGGATAGACACTATTTCTTCAATACATCACATGCGTTTCACATGCTGATTCATCAGATTGACAGTGAGTCTGATTTGCCCTGCATCAGCTGGTGCCCAGGAAAAGAGACACTACTATGCACTTTTATGAACATTATCACATTAAGCAACAATATCTGAATGCATAAACTTCAATATTGGAAAGCTGAGCTCATTCAAAACAGGCTTTGAGGTCATTTACACTATCTACCCATCTCTGCTAATAATTTAGAATGTGTTATTTAGAGCCTGAGGTATTTTTTTCCAGTGGATGTGATGTGCTTTAAACAATTGCCTTGAACAATTATCCCATGAATCAGTGAAATATTTAATCCCTGCATGAGATAATTGCTTCTCCTGGCTTTAGTGATGCAGATGGAAAACAGCTTATTTGGATCTCCAAAAACCTCCCTGAAGACTTCTGAGAAACTGTCTTATAATCTCAAAATGAAATAAGCCATTGTTTTATGATTTGTGATTGGTTTGTCCATTTGGAGTCACCACAATCTCACTAAAAAGTACAGTGAATGAAGATGTATGATAGTTGTTAGTCAGTATTTCTGTTGAGCTCTCACTGATGGTCCATTCATACCATCAGCCTCTCAGCTTCAGCAGCAGCATCCTTTTTTTTTTTATTATTATTTGTTCTCGCTCATCTCGATGACAATGGGAGGCTGTCGTATCTACTTTGACAGTTGCTATGGTAACAGATACTCAGTATTGTTGGCGAGGTGTTTATTGCCCGGAGCAGACCATCTAATTCATGTCAGATCTGGACCTCGATGTGTCAATCACATCTACTGGAGACGAAAAACAAGAATTACAACTCGCAGGGCCGAAGAAGTGTTGATGCAGCTGAGCAGAGATCAGTCATGTAAAAATCACATTTCATTTGATCTCTTATTGTAGTTTTAGGGAAACTCTTATTTAAACCACTGATATATCAAAAACACAGCTTCCTATCTTTGCCATTTTAGTGTGATTCTCCACTGAGGCCCACTGGTTAAGTCAGAATAGTGACATCTTTTAAATTTATACCAAACAATAAAATAAGGAAGAGAAAAGAATTGAAAAGATAAATTCACAAGGGAACTACTGAAACCATTCATACAAATCTCATCCACTGTTCTAGACCTTGGTTCACAGATGGAGTTTAGTCTTTTTCTTAACCTTGATTTTGATGCAGAATTTATCTGTAAGTGTATCAAAGCCTAGATAATACAAACTTGTCCAGATTTTACTTCCTTCTATTAGATACTTTAATGTTTAATCTGGGCAGAGAGAACATGGCATTGGAGAAAGTGAAGTTCTGGGAAAGACATTTAAAAACAACCTATAAATCACTCAGAGCAGAGGCAGCATTAGGACCCCCAGGGGCCCCTGAGCACTGAAGCTCATGTCCCCAAACACCTTTTATTTTATTCTGATTGGATAATGCTGCTGTCAGGTGGAAACCTTGTAACTGCTTATTTTGTTTGGACATAATAGGTTTCTGACAGTGACCATGATTATCAACATCAAAAGAATGGGTCAACGGCCCCTTGGGACCCAGATTGCCCATATGGTAGCTCCAGCCATGAGCTGAATACAACAGCAGTTCTATGGTTGCCCACCACACTAGAGCCATTTTTACCAATGTGTGCTTACAGAGGTCTAATATCAACATAGGTACCTGGCGCTTTAGGTTCAGTGGTTACCCATTCAGATACTGTATATACCAGCCAGGATTTAAAGCTGAAGGAAGTTGACTGACAGTACCATCCCACTTAAAATGTTCTTTTTTGGATGTTGGACTGGAGTAGTTTTATAGATAATGAAATGAGTATTATTGTGTTGGTTTTATTGGCAGTATGATGTCACCCAGTCCCTATCATTATGAAATGTCCATGTGTCTAATATACTAAAATTAACTAAACCGTATCACAGAATTTCTCAATAATTTAAGTAAAGCATATTTAGTCCAGGAAATGTGACTTGCAGCATAAAAATGGAAACATCCAAAAGCAAAAAGAACTAAAACAACCAACTGGTAAAATGAACAGTTGTATAAATAATGAGGAATAGTAGATTGATTAAAACAGTTAAATCCAATAAATAAGAATAGATTAAAAAAAAGAATGTAAAACAGTAAGACACTGACTGTATTACAGCACTACAGCATACATGTCACTACAAAGGCTGCAAATTAAGTTGATCTACAGTTGTTATTCATTGTATATTATACATTTTTATACTATAAATGTGTTTAGTATTCATAGCTATAAAATAAAGGGCCGTCAGTGAGATATCTTTTGGTTACCGTACCATGTGATTCTCAATAAATGATCCATATAACAGTTTAGTTGTTTTAAGTCTGTTAGCTTTTTCTTGAATCCATCCATTACCAATAAGTTGTCCCTATAGATATTTATAGCTCGTGTGAATCGTTTGGTCTTCTGATGTTGGTGACAATGGAAGCATGTGCTCATGAAAACAAGTGTCTCTTCAAACACACACAGCATCACAGCAACACATTATATGCAGTCTCCTTCAGGAATATTGTAGGAAATGAACAAGAGCTAAAAATATACCAAAGGACACATGAAGGTGACTATGATTTCACAATAAAGTACTACTGATCGTAATACGACTGAGTTTTCCTAGCCAGGCCAGCGGAGAGATCACGTCTTTTCTCACTTCAGAGGTAGGCCGTCTCTATTACATTACACAGAAATTAACATATTATGCTATTTATAGAAAATCTGCCTCTTCAGCAGCCAATAGACAGGATTTCAGAGTCATCCAATTCACAGGAATTACAGATAATGTATTTTTCCTATCAGTGCCTTCACTGCAGCAGTGAAGATGGCTACTTATGAATTCACATTGCACTGTAACAACAGTGACATTTATTATGGGGAACTGCACATTATTGCAGACAGAGATCAGATAAGAAGAGATTTTATTGATCCCTGTGGGAACATTGTCTGTGTTACTGAAGTCAAACTAAAAGGATTCCATTTTTCTTTTCCCCTTGTTAAATCCTACACTCTTTGTGCACATTCTCACACAGGTGACACCTGGCTTATAAAGCTATCCTGCATATATCATATATTAATGTGTTTTGAACTATACTCCCTCACCTTAATTATATTAGTAGCAGTATAAATAATACTAAGTTGACAGTGAAAGCACTACCCACCCACCACCACCCCAAAACAGTCAAACTAGTGGAAACACTGGTTTTGAAAATTAAAAACTGTGCATTACCATTTTGGTCATCCTTGGGTGAGCCAGGGTCTGCCTCATATCATCTTCAGTGGCTAGCGCAGTCCTTTGGCCTTTTCTTTTTTAAATGTTCCTGCTGAACATTTCTTTCTGTGAAATACATTAAAGAACATTAAAAAACAATTATTTTCTTTTTTAAATGTGGTTCTTAGTAAACTTTAACTTTACATTGTATTTCTTAAGTTATTGCAGCAAATCCTACATTAATATCATTTGTTACAGAGAAACTTCTGAGACTACAGCCACTTCACCAAGAAACACATACAGGTCTTTAATTCAGGGTTGTTATTTCTTACTATAAATGACTACTACTGAGAGCTAAGATCACCATGGATCAATAACATGATGTTCTTTAGATCCACAATAGGCACAGCTTCCTGTTCATACCCAGTGTATGCAACACACTAACTGTTGAAAGTAACAATAGTACTGTGTTACCTTGTCTATTGGGCTCAACCTCAGCAGACTGAAGAGACCACTCAATGACTTATCCTTATGTTCAGCGCAGTAACGTGGCCTGTGGTGATCTGCTGTAATGGTCGCCATATTACATGAGTTACATTTTACATCTCAGACAGCTGACATGACTAACGGACTCAGCAAGCTAGCGCAGTTTCACTCAAAGAAAGAAAAGACAATAAACAATAACACAGTGACACGTGATAGTCAAAAAAACGTGACAGGACAACTCACATAACTTGTATAAAAAGTCAGTTTGATAGATTAATATCTGATTAAATCACAGAGTTGTCACAGTAGCAGCTGCGGTTAAAATCCATGATGTTGCCATAAGTAATTACAACAAATAAAAGGAGCCTTGCATGGATAAACAAGAACATAATGAGAATGCAAAATAACAAAATACAATAAATACTGAAGTAATATAATAATACACTTTGACGATTTAACATTAATCTATAACAACCCTGTAACAACTGCATGCTAAAGACATGATTTCTACCCCAAATTGCATAACTTTAACATAAAGTGAGCACGTCTGCTAAGGGTTAGGTCAGGTAGTTACATTAATTAAGAGTTTTAACTACAGCTTCAAACCGCATTAGCTGTAGGCCGAGTTAGCTGGTGTCCTCCTTTTAAGAGGCTAATTGGTAGCAGCATTAGCTTTAAAACTGAGCCCTTTACACACCGTCTGAAATAAGTTAATGATATTTCGGCTGAGGTCACTGGATTCCCAGCGGGTTTCAAGTGATTAAGTTAACCCCCCCAAAAAATGGCCCTCTAAATGTTCAATTCACTCAAATTACAAGTAACAATGTAGTTCACCTTCTTTTTCCAGGTCCACCTGTGTAGTCTCGCTCCCAGCTGTCTAATCAAGCAGTCTCCATGCAGAGTGTGTGACGGTCAACGCTGCTGTCCAATGGATGTGCGCCTATCATCCAGGGTTCAGAGGTCACATCTTTTTGCGCCATGTTTGTTATGATGAGTGTCAGAAACGAAACAAAGTGAAAGTCATCAGGAGATGATTAAAATATATATAAGGGTTTTATTTTGATATTTTACTGCGTTGAGATAATGTCTTTATTCTGCTCCAACCACCAATAGTTTGATTTGGCAGTGTACAATAGACCTAATACATGACAGTTTTAAAGGGTTTGTTTTTTGATCTATGAAACAAAGTTGCAATGATATAAAATAGGCTACACATGCAGGAGAACATTGCAGACCTGAATAATGCAGCCATACAGTGGGGATCCACTGGTATGCATGTTAGGAAAATGTATAACATTTTAAGTCTGGATGAGACTTCAGTGAGCTCTTATTTGCTCTAAGGTCAACCTGAGATACATGAATTGAGGAGACTGGGATGAGAGTAGATTGGTTTCATGAAGAGACCTCTCTGATGTCTCTGTCTGAGATCAAAAAGAGACACAAAAGTTGAGAAAATCTGAGACTTTATTGAGATCTTGATGAGATCCCCTTTGAAACTTACAGGGAGTCCAAGTTGAGATTGTGTGCACCTGTTTCTCAGGAGAAACAATTGAGAAACAGGAGCTGTTGGTTGGATGGTCATGTACGGACAGAGTAATTCCTTCTGTTCATAATGACCATTACAAGATACCTTCATTATGCTCAGTGATGGGGGGGAAAATCCACTGTCCGCTTTCTGTGAAAAAATGTATTAAAAAGTTGATATATATGAAGCTTCAGTCGTCCAAATGAGTCAAATCAAGTAGATATGTTTCAATGTTACAGTCTTTTTAGTGCCAAAGAGGGAATTTAATGCTAAAAAACTGTAATTGTGGAAGATATCCTCATGATATGACTAAGTCAGACTGCTGAAGCCTCATATAAGCTTCACATCTACTTTTAAATGACTGTGTGGGCACACTGTGGAGATCTTTTAATAGTCAGTATGAACAGGAGGAATGATTACAGTGAGGAAAACCTTTCACTGTTCATATGGACACCTGACGGCTGTTTTAAGACAGATGTAAAAACCATGAACCCATCCTTTTAGCATCATTACAAGGGGCGCCACCAGGGACTTTAGGCCTCATGAAAAGATATAACATTGGGCTCCAACACCACACATAGGCAATGCCAACCTCACCTCTTCCTGTGAAGGCTTGCAACTCTCTTATAGTCCAATACTAACTGTACAATATCTACTGACTGAGCTGTGAAAATAGGAGACAGGAGACAGACAATTTGTTATAAACAAGGACATTATGGCATTAGTATAATGAGTACATTATAAATAAAATGTTATGATTTATTATCTATTAATGACAATGACAATCATCCTAACTTCTCACCCCCTTATGGCACTCCTGATCATTACTAATAATCAAATAATACAAGTGTAATAGATTCTGTAACAGGCCATTTGCCTAATGAATATTACTTTTGAGTGCATTTCTCTGATAATACATCTGTTAATATATCTTTACTTTAAATTAAATCCAAGACATTCAGTTGTAGTTGAGTATTTGTGTACTGTTGTTTTATTATTTATTACTATCTGAATATTTCTATCACCAACAAACGCAAATCAACTTTCAGGAAATCGAGAACATGTCAAGTTCAAAGTGAGGAATACATTCATAATAACAGAACAAATCACTCTGTATGGGTGAAGAGTCAAAGACAGGTAAAGAAATGAAAAGAAAACAGGGATAATTTTACATGCAGCAAGCACCAGCTGCACACACACTGTGTCCAAAGTCCAAACTTCTGACTGGTGTTGTATCTATAAAATAATCAAACAGCAATATCTTCTATTTAGAGACAACAAAGGTCTTACACCAGCTAAAAAATGGTGTAAACATACATTTTCACCATATTTCTTGTGTCATTTGTACTGACTTATCATCCCGTCAGTCATATGTCCAGCACTTTGTACTGCATTGCCCAGCTGTTAAACAAATAAGGTTTGATTGATTGATCGTGTTTGTTCTGCTTTAAATCTTCCGCGTGCGCTCCAAGCGTAAGTGACGGAGCTCTCGCGCATTCTACGTACGTATTCTACGCAGCGGTGGAGCAGGAGAGGGACTGCTAGGCTAAACACTGTCCACAAAAGACGTTTTCTTTCTGCGAGCTACAAACGAACAAGCCCAGCAAAAAGCCAGGCGGGGAGGACTCGCACTGACAGTCTCTAGCGACTGTTTATTTCCAGCAGCTGTACGTTGACCTGCGTTATTCCACATACAGCAGCAGGTGAGTCACAGCATCGGCTGTTGCAAGTGTCTGTCGTCTGGAACTGTGCTATATAACATACAGCGACTGTGGTAACGCCTTTCTATATAGTGGTAAGCATTAGCAGGGTTAAATCATTAAAAGGCTGCACGTAGTTGCACTTTAGAGGCTGTGTGTGTCCGCTGAAACGCTTCCTCATGTCGTTGCGTCTTTGAAAATGTATACATGCTACTGCGCATGCGCGAGAAATGACGCTCTTAGTTCATGTAGGGTGGATTAGGATAATGTGGGACACTTTGCAATTCTGACTTGTTCACCATATTTACATATGAATCCAATACATTATATCAACACATAATATCATTATGAAATCCCTGAGATGTTTCCTTGTTAAATCAGAAGACAATATTGTACTATTTTTTAGGCTTAGAAATACTTTGATTTATACAAAGCAGCCTTATCTGCCAAAACCTATGGCCTATATGTTGTTTTTTTGCTTTCTCATCAGAAAGGTTAGAAAATTAGTAGCCTGTATGTTCACATGTGTAATGTTAAACAATATAACTTACACAGTTTGCATATACTTGTTAGCTTTAAATAACTGAATAGAAAAAGTGAGAAATGCACTGGACTCTAGTTGTCCCACATTATCCTAATCCACCCTACAGTATAAATTCATTTTCCCACTTTGTTTCTCATGCAGAAACCTGAATATTCTACATTTTTCTTCACTCTAAATTGATGAATAAACACATTAAAAAAAAGAAAACAACACAAGTATAATCTTAATTTGCCTGAATTAGTAGTTTGGAGAGGTACTGTACTTCTCCAAACAGTAGAAGTAGAGTAAATTTCACAGTCAGTTGATAATTATTCTATCCCCCCCCCTCACAGATGAAGGTAGCAATGCCTGAGAAACATGTCACACAAAGAAGATAATGAAGGGAAAAGAAGGTAAGCAGCACACACAAACAAGCATGACAATCCTGACAGTGCTTATTGGGCCACTGGGGAAATCACTTCATGTAAATGTAATGCAGCAGCACCTTGTTTCAGCTCTCACCGCACTGAATTGTACGGCAGCATCCCTCCAAAATGCCTGCCGATCGTGTACCACCCAGACTACAACATCACCTTCATGGGCCTTGAAAAGCTCCATCCGTTTGATGCGGGGAAGTGGGGGAAAGTCATTCACTTCTTGAAAGGTAAGAGTGGGAGACAGTGTGACAGACATCTTCCTGAGCTCATGTGTATGGAATCACTCAGAAGACATCAGAGAGAGAGAGAGGGAGAGAACAAAGAGGAGATGGAGAGGGGAGAGGTGAGGTGTAGTTGCTGGAAAGGGGAAAGGCAGAGCAATAGAGCACAGATAATTGGAAGACACTCCCCGTGGGAGCCTGCTCAGGTACAGTAGATGAGACCCAGTGCGGGTTTGTCAAGGCCGAGGATAAACAGTTGTTGGCTAACTGGCACGACTTCACACGAATTTGTTGTCAACTCACCCTGGATCGTCTTTGCTACAGAAAGCGCCGTATGCAGCTTAATGAATTCACAAAAAAAGTTAAGAGTGCAAATAAAGAACTGAGCCTGTGCTGACAGTGAAAAACCTGATCCTTTAAAAAATGATGTACTCTTGCCATATGTGGAGAAGAAGTGAATGATATTGCAAATATGTATATGAAACTTGTTTTGTAATAGATTTTAATGAGCCCTCTGTGTTATAGTCAAAGTCAGAGACTTAAAGTAAAACATGAGCCACAAATATGAGTTTTGATGTAGTAATAATTGACTATAGTATGAACCTAAAACTTATCCTAATCATGTTATCTGACAGCTGCACATGTTTCATAGTAACATGTGCAGCTGTCAGATATAAACTGTTTGTAAGGGGGGCGGCAGTATGGTCAAAATGAATATCAGGATCATTGTAATAAAGCAGAAGGAACATTAATATAAAAGGCTGAATGACAAACAGCCATCACTTTAACTTCTAGATCAAGCCAGTAAAGTTACATATTCCATGTCTGAAAGGGGCTTAAGTGTCTAGCAGGATTGAACTTTTGGTTGGACGCAGCCCAAAGGTGACAAAACAATAACCCCCCAAACAAACAACCCCCCCCCCCTCAAAAAAAATGAAATTGAAAGCATAATACATAGTGAAATCAATAAATCAACTCTTAATCCTACTCCTTCTCCACTATTATGATAATAATAATAATAGTAGTAGTACTAGTAGTAGTAGTAGTAGTAGTAGTAATGATAACAATAGTAATAGTAGTAGTAGTAGTAGTAGTAGTAGTAGTAGTAGTAGTAGTAGTAGTAGTAGTAGTAGTGATAACAATAGTAGTAGTAGTAGTAGTAGTAGTAATAAACTTTAGCTCCATAGCACCTTTCCAAACCAAGGTTACAAGGTGCTCCACATAATACAATATACACCATTTAAGCAACAGAATATCATACACAAAACAGAATAAAAGCAGTGCTCAATAATAGATAGATAAATTAAACAAATATAAAATTAACACATTAAACAATTTTTAAAAAATCCATGTTACTATGGAACATGTGCACTGTACTATTCATTAATTAATAACATTTCTCTATGTATTGACTTCCTTTTTCCATCAATTTTGCATTATGTGTACATACATGAATTCCTATGCACCCGTATATACATTGACTGTTATCTGTATCATATAAAAAATATATCAATGTATTAACTAGTTTTATTTATTATAGTATTTATAATTATAAACTATCTTTATCTTATATGCATATATTGACTCATCAATTAACCAATTATCTACAGTATATACTCTATGAATATATATATACATATATATATTTAGCTCCATTGTGAAAGTTTGACTTAGAAAATGAGTATTGAAGTCCGTGTTTTTCATTGTAACAACACTTGATATTTTCAGTCTGCTGCCTGTTTGACCCATTTGACTGTGACTGTGAACCTTGGTTACAGAGGAGCAGTTCATCACTGATGGGAACATTGTGAAAGCCCGTGAAGCCACTGAAGAGGATCTGCTGGTGGTTCACACCAAACGCTACCTCAACCGATTAAAGGTAGCATCGCTAACCTTTTAGTGTGTCTCTCTCTCATTATGACAGCACGGCATGCTCACCGCAGCTCTTCATCTTCTCCTATCTTTATCTTCTCTGTGCAGAGAGAGGTACCGAGGAGCTGATAGACCCAGCCAGCATTTTAATCGATTTAATTGTCATTAAAATGAAACATTACTGCATGTTCACATTTAATATTTCATTAATGTGATTCACACCAAACCATTTGTCGTTTTCCATCACTTATTATAATGCAGGTGACATAAGAGAGCAGTGAGTTCTCATTAAAATGCGGCGGATCATCTCATAGGGGAGATAGTTCTCACTCACATCGATCATGTCAAGCATGTTCAGAAGATGGCACCTCTCTGAGTCCTTCCAATCAAAACAGTTTCATCACTTTTAATTCATCAGCCCCAGCAGCTGCTTATGATCTACATTCCTTCTGACTTTCAGAGTTGATGTAGAAGGCTGCATTTGAATTGTGTGTGGTCGTTTCCTACAGTCAGTGTTACAACAATACTGACAAGTGGTTGTAAATCTCTCATAAAGGAGTGTCTGCTGTAGGAAAAGTAGAGCTGATAACGGTAATTCTATCACATCAAAGACTTTGTATTTACTCTCTCTCTCTTCGTCACTGCATGCAGAACCAAACGTTGGACGGCTCCAGAGAGATACCTCAATACTCTGCATCGCATTTGCATTTATTTGTGCTGTCCTGTTTTCACAAGGCTCAAGCACTGGCAATGTTATGTCTTTCTTTTGGTAACTTTTCCACACACCCTAATATCCAAACCCTGGTGGACACAAATAGGAAAAATGAGCTTTCTATGCTTTTCATTTGAAGTCCATCTGTGTTTTTAGTTTTAGTGATAGGGTCATAAAGAAGGAAAAAGGTCAAACACTACAGTCTATCTAATGTGTTCTTTTTCACTTCAGTGGTCTCTGGTGGTGGCAACAATTACAGAAATCCCTCCTCTGGTGTTTCTGCCTAATTTCCTGGTGCAGCGAAAGGTGTTGAGACCTCTGCGGACACAGACGGGGGGAACAATAATGGTAGGAATCTGACTGCCTGGTTCTGTCTGTGCGTGTGTCTTCATCATGTTTTTAATTGGTTGTGCTCCCATTTTTTCGCTGACTATCCACTCTCATTTGCCAGAGAAATAAAAAAAAAAAGGAGATCATGTTCTGAAGTGAAGTAGCTTTGTCAAATAGTGATGTGATCCACCATCAAATTCATCAACATCTTCAGGTGCTTTACAGCTCAGACATGCAGCACCTTTTCATTATTTTTTTAGATTAAATTTACCATCAATTAGAGAATTTGAAGGTAATTCCACGAAAACAGCTTGCATATTAGATATGAAGTATAACTCAATATATCTTCCCCTCAAACATCCATTATCCAGAACAAGACTCTGAAATCCTCTTCAGAAAGCATAAAATTCCCATTTATAGTGTGAAAAAAGTATTGATTATAACTTTATAGCTGAAATAAATTCAAAGTACATAAGCAGACATTTGGCACATTTCTCTCTGTGTCTGACTAGTATTATAATCAGGCTGTTGTTGCCTAATGTCATCCCACCGGATCTGTGGAGTACAGGTGTATAGCACCACTGCAAATCTACAATCAGTCCAGCACATGGATCACTATGCTGGTAGTGAAGTGTTGAGCTACACAGAATTTAGATTTGCTGGGCTGCTGTCCTCTGTATACTACTTTATCCCCTATAAAAAATAGGCTTAGACAGGCAATTTATCTGTGACTTTTATCTATGGATGACATTTTCAGCTAAATATGAACAAAGACAATTATGTTGTATAACCTTTAGAAACTTTACATCCCCTTCAAGCTTTGTGTTTGATGATGCAGCATTAACAACAAGGTTTTCTAGGCATGATGGTTCAAGAGGATTTCATTGTACATTTTAGGCAATTGTTGTTGCATTATGGGAAATAATGTTATGGACAGCTTATGGTGTAATTGTTTAGTCCTTGCTGATAGAAGAAAGCCTGAGGGGGCACAAGTGAAGAGAACACCTGTGATGGAGCAGCTCGGCATCTGCTGGAGGGAAATTACCTCTGTGAAAATTCTGCTCCATAGAAGAGATAGAAATGATTTTTGTTGGTGCTCCACAACGCCACATAGTGACTAAAACTGGACTAGCAGGACCAGGATCTTCTCAAGTCTCCTATCCTAATAGGTCTGATATTATATGAAATTGTAAGCAGTTGGTTTGGCAAGAATCAGCCCATGGTTTTTGACAAATGGGGTCAGTATTGGTGTGGTGTTTTTGTAAGTGCTGATGGAGAAATCTTCATTCAAATACAGCATTCACAAGGAAGGAAAGCATCCAGATTGATCTTGCGATGGTGGGACGACATGCAAGATTAATCAGCCATGTGAGGTGTGATGAATTAGTCAACAGCCTTGAAACTCAATCAGTAGAATTATTTGGCCCCTCCCTAATCGTGATTTAATAGGCAAGGCACCGAGGGCTATTTAGTTTTCAGCTGCCACGCCAAGTATAAATAGCAGAACACTGGCTGACTGTGGTTTCAGTTTGTGCCTCTCACACAGAGCGGCTATAATATTACCGAGTCATGGAGGACAGGCAACATTATAAATGAATAAGACATTTATTTGTCTTCTGTGATACTATATTGATAGTTTCACTAGATATTAGAGGTTGACGAACTGTAACATTAACCTGGATAAACAGTACTGACATTCCTACACAGACATTAACCAGGAGTCTCACACTATGTAGCCATGTAGCCCCCCAATCTCCTGCTGCAAGGACTTAAAGGGTTAGTTCACAATGAAATGGGATTGTATGAGGTACTTATCCATACACAGTGTATTACCTACAATAGATGGTGGTCAGATTGCCAGCAGAAAGCATTTTAGCCATCTAAAAAGGCCAACCTAAAAAATTCAAATCAGTTTAAGTATACCCTACACCTAGTCTTTCCTGAAAAATACCACAAGACAGAAATAGTTGTGTCAAGAGTAAAAATAAAAAAGGTAGAGAGATTCTTGTCCCTTTCTTGCTTCTGCACAGCTGGACAGTCTCGGTGTGAAGTGGATATGAATGTTGAAGGACAGGTTCACACTGTTTCAAGTCTGTTTTAAATCATCAGTCAGGCGTCTATATGAACAGAGAAAGAGGTTTTCCTCACTGTAATCATTCTTCCTGTTCATACTGGATATTATTATTCAAATGTGCTTTCAGTGGAGGTGATGGAGGGCAAAATCCACAGTGTGTCCACACAGTCATAAAAGTAGAGCTTCTATGAATCTTCAGCAGTGTGTCAGTCATATCAACTGGATATCTGACACATTTACAGTCTTTTTAGCATCAAATTCCCTCTCTGTGTTTCCCTGTTGAGCTGTGGTGGAAGTATAGTAACAAAAAGAGGAACTTTGGCACTAAAAACACTGTAACGTTGAAACATAGAAGATGAAGATTTGACTCATTTGGACAGCTGAAGCTTCACACTAGCTTCAGATCAACTTTAAAACACAGTTTTGCACAGACTGTAGATTTATTCCTCCATCATTTCCATTGTAAGTGCATTATGAAGAGATCTTCAGTATGAACAGGAGGAATGATTACAGCAAGAAAAACAGGTTTCAATATTTTGTTCTTTAAAGTGTCAGATTTGAAAAGTTACAGAAGTTGTTCAATTAACGTTAAAAGCTGTTAAACCAACCAGCATACTGACAGCTTCACTCTCCAGCAGAGTGTTGTGTGATGTGACAGTAAGTTGATTAAAAACTGTCAAATATCTATAGAGGAGCAGAAATGCCCAAACTGCTCTTGTCTGGGATGAAGTGAAATAGCTTGAGTTGATCTCCTAAAAAAACAAAAACAAACTGAAAGTGATTGTGTTGTCTAACTTTCCATAAATTCTCTTCCAGGTTATGTTTTAAATTATCTGGGTTGAGCATTTCTTGAGGGTTTGTTTGTGAGTCTTCTCCTCCCCTCCCACTGAAAATGAAACTGTTGATTGATGTTGTCCTCTTGGAGTTGCTTACTTTGTTTTCAGTGGAGCATGAGGAGAAACTAGGCGCCTCTTCTATTAGTCCTGTTATGCAAAAAAGGAGGAATGAGAAACAGGAAGCTCATACGAAATATAGGCTAAGTATGGCTGCGTACATGAATGTTCATGAGCTGATCAGCGTATGTATGATATGGTTTTCAGTGCATAAACTTGATATAATTACAAATTACATCAGGCCCAGCGTCATGCCACAAGTCTTTTCATCCAAACAGATGCATTATTGGTCTGATGGCTGATGGATTCGTGCAGATGAAATTAGAGGGCAGCGTGCCTGGTACTTTCTGTTATCCTGAGTGCTTGTTTTCCCCAGACTGAGTGGAGTGTTAGAGCCACGGCCAGAGTGTGTGTGCATACATGCTAATGTGTGTTATTACCCATCCATCAGAGAGCCATATTGGTATTTACACACAATCTCCTCAGCTCATATCTCCTCCCCTCAGGCGTCCTACACGCTGAGCTCCAGGAATACATGGCAGAGAAGCTCCCTCTGTCATTTAAGAGAGAAATCCTGACCTGCCTTTTTGAAAAGAGCAGCCGGCCGCTGTGCATGTAATAGCATCAGGACTCGAAATTAACTGTTTTTGCTCTTGTAAAAGAGTAGTCACAACTGTCTCCACTTAACAACCACTGTCACAAACTGAAGTTCTTTTTTTATTTCATTTTAACAAATCTTTCCTAAAGACAAGGTTATACACATTTAAATCAATTTTAACAGTGCAATTTTTATTTAGACACTTTCATACACTGCGTATTGGATGACACGTAAGATAAATATATACCTATAAAGTAGGGCTGGGCAATTAATCGAAAAATAATCGAAACCAACATTTAGAAACTCTAATTGTCTTAATCTTGCTCATGTCAATTAATGGTGGTGTTCACTGTTGCCATGACAGCAAAGGTTGTATATCTTTAAGGAATTTGAAAACTTGTCTCCAGTGATCATTTGAACCCAAACCATGATCTTTACATAGTTCTAATCAAGTCAACTAGACATTAACCACAGCGTCACACCTTAAAACATCTTTATTATCACTCCCTATAGATCCTCATGTGTGAGGGCAGCAGTGTAAAATACTAAACTAAACAAACTGTGAAAATACATCATTGTTCATCAAGGGTGGAGATAATCGTTCATTAATCGTAATCAAGGTTAAAAGTTCAATTAATCATGATTTAGATTTTTGCCATAATCGTCCAACCCTACTATAGAACCAGGACTCTCTGTATGTATGTCTTCTGCATATCTTGAGAACCGTTCATCCAATCTACTTCACACTTGGTGGTTGTGCTGCCGGGGACAGAAGGATGTGCAGTGTCGAATTTGGTGCAATTTGGACATTATAATAATAATAATAATAATAATAATACAACTTGAATAAACAAACAGAATGAATAAGCAGCTTCTGTTCTGTGTCTGAGTGTAGAATATACTGTCTAGATGTAAGGACAGAGCAGCTGTTTAGGTGTGAAGCACTTCTCTGAATCGGGAAATGAATTAGTATTACTGTGAGTGGATATTTTTACTCAGGATAAATTAAATGAATTGGAAAGTACATATAAGGCCTTACTAGAAATGGCTAAATAACGTGCGTAATAGACAAATAATGAACAGGGTTTTCCACAAGAAAAGTTGGGGGATTGTTTGGTCGCATCACGGAGTAGCTAGAGTGAGATGTCTTTCCTCTCTCCCGCTCTCTGCTGTAAACACACAAAGCTGTTCGCAAGCAGCTGCTATCATGTCTCTGCGGGTCTCGCTGCTTGTTTTCAGCAGGAATTCTAACTGCTCAGCCTGGCTGTCAGATGGTAGCTGCAGCCTCACCGTCACACACTCACACACACACACACACACACACACACACACTCTCTCTCTCTGGACTACACACTATTCTATGCTGTTTGGTAGCATGCTTTGTCTGGCGGCAGACTGGATAGACTGTGTGCAGTTTGGACGGTGTTTTGAATGAAAGGGCTCTCCATACAGTCCCAGGTACTCATATTGTCTCCTGGACAACGGGACATCCTTCATTTCAAGCGTGTATTCATCTTAGTAACAAAGAAGAAAAACAGAGTAGCTTCTTTGGGATTTTTCTTGAATGCAACTCACACGTCTCAACTGTTTTGGCTATTGTGAGGTGTATTAGATAAGCCTTCAATGGTTTCTTAAGAGGATGAGACAGAGGAGCAACCAGCCTTAAATAACCCCTTCCTCATGTGCACATCAGGATTAGCATGTGAGACAAACACTGCTCTCTCTTCTCAGGAAAAGTACTCTTATGAATAGATTGAACATATAGTGTGGCTGTAAGAGAAGTCCCAAAGGAAAAGTGAAAATGCCGTCTACCACTGTTTTTCTTTAGGTGTATGAACGCTCCAGCATTTCATTCATTTACATTTAAAGGAAAAATTCAATATTCGGGGGGAAACATGCTTATTTGCTTTCCACAAGTGAGGTGAGAGGATTGATATTAATCTCCTGCCAGTGTATAAAAACAGAAATGCATGTGTGATTTATGGGAATCACTTGCTGGAACTGTTTCTCGATGAACAACAGTTTGCTTGTTGGTCCAGCACTTCTGCACTGATGCAGTTGGAGAGTATATCATTGTAAACTCAGTGCTGACACAATGCTACAAAACTTGGCAACCTGACCGTGACGAGCATTTTGGAAAGCTGCACACTCACTGCACCTGGCTGTTGTTCGTCAAGAAATGAACAAACTGAATGAAACTCACAGTGAAAGCACAACTTTGTTTCTATTCCCTTTGACAGGACATAGTGGATTGATGGACACGTCAGCTGTTAGGTGAAAACCTGTAAACATTTAATTGCACACCACCAGTGTTGCATTAGCAGGGAGGTAAAGGTCACGCCACTAAAGGGCAAGAAGGAAATGAAAAAATGTCTGATTACAATTCCTTTGAACCGAGTAGCTCACTCTATAGAAACACCCAAAGACCTCCAGGAGGAGATACTGTATATAATGTATCATCTCTGTATGTACATTTAGAATGCTCCTTCATGTTTGGGGGTGTCAGATTTATAAATGAAAAAAACTAATAGAATAGGTTTGGTAACCATATAACACTATTTGAAGTTTTTTATCCAGATCTCTGCACAGAAAATCAGCATTTGAATGAACTGCCTTGGGACATATTTTTAATTTCATAAAGAAATTCTCTCTCTATATATGTATATATATATACGTATATATATATTTATTTTCGGTTCAATAAACATGAATCACTTTATGGTGATTGTGAAAAGTCACTTGATTGTTGTTCCATTTTCTGATTCATTTGGAAAAGGTCATTTTCTTTCATAAATTGAAATTGCGTATCACTCAGAATGAGGTCACATTCATACTTCTGTCTGTGCTGATATTAAATGTTCAACTGAAATACGTATCTTCCACAGGCAGGAAAACTGGCTGTTGAGAGAGGATGGGCTATAAATGTAGGTAAGTGAGTTTCCAGCACAATCAGCATGCATTTCAGTTACATGATATCTGACTCCAGTATGTGAGTGAATTAACTATCAGTGATCAGCTCTGTCCCTTATGACATACAGTACGTTTTCAAGGAAATGTAATTGCTGCCAGGGTTAAAGTCACTGTTAACACACATTCACCACCAGTGAGTAAAGAGTATCCTCCAGGCAACATTACATTTATTACAAAATGTGTTTGCTAATTAGTAATCTACTTGTATATGAATCTCATGTTGAATGTTATTAAAGATCCCCTCCAGGCATGTTTAAAGATGTAAAATACTCTACTTTGAATAATAACTTGTCTCTGATATGAGTTTTCCCCACAAAAAAAGTTCAAAAAATCTTTAAAATTACATCTATTCCTTCTCCCTCATTTTAAATTCCAAATTCTATAAATATTTAAATATATTTCATTGCAGAAGTTTAACTGTTGGACACAAGATGTCTCCTGCTTCACTGTAAAAGTTCATTCTCAGTGTTTGTGCACTGGAGGTTTCAAGTTTCTACATCACGCTTGTGTAAGTTACGTATTGGACCACTATTGGCTCCAAACTAGCTGTGATGTCACAAATCGTGTTCATAGGCCCACTCCTTCAAAACAGATCTTCAATGAGTTCCGAGAAACTTTCCACTTTCAGTAGATTAATGGGAAAACAGTTTTGTAGTGTCAAACTTTACACATACAAGCACAAACATTAAGCAAAGCAACACATTTTTGAGTAGAGGGGGGCTTTAAATGACATGCATTGATGAAAAATCTATTACACTGATTTTAAAGTCTGCTTATCAGATCTTAGTATAACACTTAATTTCACACTTGAGTTTCAGGACAGTTTTGACAGCAGTCAATGTCAGTCATAGTTTTGTACCTGCTCCACTTTTATCTGAGGATCAGCTGTTGATTGACTCGGCCAAGATGCTGCCATCTGGTTTTTACGCTGATTTTTACAATGTAATGTGCTTTTGTTACCACTAGGTGGCACAAAAAGTCGTGTACGAACGAGTACAACAGGTAAAAGTTCAGCAGAATGAAGTAAAAGGTCCAGCAAACCCAAAATGTAATGTCACCATATGAGGACGCAGGGTCACAGGAGGTTAAAGCCACTAAGCAAAGACCTGAGGCTTTAATCTAAAGCTATCATGCTAACACCACCTTCATCTGTTTACAACAGACCTGAAATCTTCATACTATTAGTGCTTCACAAACAGAATATGTATCTTATGTAAATATCACCACCTTAATGTCTCTCTGGGTCTTTCCAGAAGAGCTTTGGTAGTGTCACTGATCACCGATACACAACTATATCTGTTACTTTCATAGTAGTGGTACTTTGATAGAAAGTTGTGCACCCTTTGGGAAATCATGTTTATAGTAAGTATGTTCAAATTCTTGATACCATCCTTGCTCAGGTGGGGTGGAGTACATTTCCTTTCTAGCTTGCTGCCATTGGTGCCTGGGAGTACCAGGTCTTCAGCTAAGGGTTATTCTTTATTTCGTCCCTGCTTTATGAAGCAAAGCAGGGAACCAAAAAAAAAGCCACATCAGACCATTACTTTGTACCTCCTGCTTATTCAGCGACTTCACACCTTCTGTTGATGAATCAGGGAAAGATTGTTCTGCATAAATAAACATAATTTTTAATAAAGATATAAAGGCTGTTCAGATGCGTCCCACATCTGCATATCGTGTCTCAGCACTATGAGGATATAAAGGCTTTATAACAGACACTTTTTGGGAGTCAGGCAGTAAATGATGATCATATTTCAGCCGTCGCCTTACTTGCCTTTATTAATATTCTACTCTACACGATAGTTTAATGAACATGAGCATAGCAGGGCAGAGGGCATCATAACTCTTAACCTGAATGAATGGTTATCATCCACATTAAAAAAAGAAAAAGCTCTCTCTCCATTTCTGCTCACTGCTGCTCTTCAGGAATTTTAGCAGCCATTGAACGGTCTTCTTCTGCTGTCAATACACACATGGTTGTATAACACAGGGAAACAGCAGCCATTTTTATAAGCAGCAATAAACTAGATAACGGCCCATTTAAAATAGGCAATTATGGTCGTTTTGAGTAATAGACTCCTCAGATGTGCAGTGACCTGCTCGACTTGTGTAATGGCCCTGACATTGAGCCAATGGATTTTCTGTATCCCAGGAGGAGGCTTCCACCACTGCTCCGGCGACAAGGGAGGGGGCTTTTGTGCCTACGCTGACATCACTCTGGCCATCAAGGTAAGACTGATGTAAACAATTTTAGCTCATTGGAAACACTCACTCGAACATGGGTCATTATCACATGCAGACAGTAGACTTATGGTCAGATTCGAGGTTAGTCTTATTTGATTAAAGCAAAATTATGTAACTAAATGAAAAAAATTACTTTGTGCAAATGAGAAGTTACATCTCTTACTTGTTATGGTATGGCTAGTAGCTTATGGTGATTAGCTTCAGCTAAATGAGGACTATGGATTTTGACCCCTATCTTTTGTTTGATCACAAAAAGTAAAACAAGATATGAACATTAATACTATAGCTCACCAGGATGCATGTTTGTCATTTCTTGAGAACTGGATATCATGTTCCAATATGGTATCACATTCATTCCTATGTAAATGTTTTACTTGGTGCATATGCCAAAAGCATCTCAAGGCTTCCTTATGTGGTTTTAAGCCCATGCAACACAGGCAATGGAGTCTCCCTCATAATTAAAAGTTACATAGTCTTGCTTTAAAGCTTTACATGAATATGATACACATGGTAAAATGTTTACATGTAGCTATACACTGTTCAATATAAGTAAAAGTGAAGAAGAAATCTATAGTTCTCTCATAAGAGGAGAGGAGTATGAACCAGATTACTGTGGACATTTCTGCACTTCAGCTCAAATATACTGTGGTTTAGTCTCAAAAGCAAAAGTTGCACATGAATATAAACTGTGAATGTGTCATCTTCAGTTAAAAAGACATTTATTCCCATTCATGTCCCAGTTTCTGTTTGAGAGAGTGGAAGGCATCAGCAGGGCTACCATCATCGATCTGGATGCTCATCAGGTGAGCCGATACCATTACCTCTCACTGTGTCAATGTGCAATGCTGCTTAGGAGATGACATTGATGATGACATAACCCCTCCTTTTACCATTACACCAATCAATGAAGCTCCCTGCGGGCCAAATTGGCCCATATTGTCATATTCAGTGGAATGCATATAAAAAAAAAAGCTGAGTGCAAACCAGCTGTGGAGCAGCTTTGGGTAATATTGGACTATCTGTAGGATATCTGCATTAATTTCAGTTACTTGTATATTGGTATGTGTTAACACTGTGGTATGTATGTTTTGAAAAATCATTTTATCTTTTTATGACTTTGGAATACATGATCATTCTGTGTATTAGTGGCAAACACCTGAAAAATAACTGTTAATAACAGTTCCATATAGATGTTTCAGTGTTTTATTGCTATATTGTACATATTTGATATGGCCTGTAGATTCAAGACTTGCTGTAAAAAATAGTATTATTGAATTTTTTATATAAAGACTGAACTGCTTTATTCTTATAACCGAGCTGTCACTATTCATTTAATGTGCAGATATATTTATTTAGTACCCCGCAGTCGTAATAGACAAATCTATAACACAAAACTGCCAGACTCAACCAAGTATACTTTATATCAACCATGTTCTTTTTCTCTGAAAGGTTTCATAAAAAGAAATCTGAGCTGAAATCTGTCTGAACTGGAAGTATAAAAAAAGTGTTTTAGCCTCACTTTTAGCCCCACTCCAGTTGATTATCTTAACACGTCTTTTTGTCCTTTCTCTGACTTTGATAAAGTTATCAATATTTCTTTCTTCCTGTATTGATTAGGGAAACTCTTTGCTCTTTCTCTTTGACTTTCTCAGTTGCAAGCGGCTCTGAAGGAAGGCTTTACTCAGCTGAGGGTTGTAACTTTGGTTTAGTTTGGGAATTCAGACCACAAAGGGAAAAAGTATACATGTTGTTGTTTTTGTAGTTAGAAATGATGTTACAGTAAAGCAGTCATCTGAAACTAGGTAGCCCATTTCCATCTTTTACATTTACTCTCTATAATTGTATTGAACAGTATGTTCTTCCTGTTTTTACATATCTTGTTCATCAGATCACCATTAGTGGACTGAACTCATCTCGGCTGTAGATAACAATAACTCATCTTTTTTGTGTCTCATCATAGTTTAGTCGTACTTTGTGTTTCAACATAATGACTTGTGTCCTCCACCAATTAGCCCTGAGAACTGTGTTAAGATTGATGATGTCCTGAGGTTCCTGAGGTCCAACGTAGCTATACTTTACATGTGGACACAAGCAGTAGACTGTAAAAAAAATATGGACACAATCACCCATTGATTTGTTAACAGCCATTTTGAAACCTTGAGTTGGGTGATTTGACATAGCCATGTTGGATTTTTGGAGCCACAAGTGGCCAAGAGTGTGGAGCTGACCATAGCGTTAGGTACTAGCTTGGGTAGCACAGTGCATTTACAGTCTATGGTTAACTTTGAAAATGCTAATGCTAATTTTCGCTAAACCATTAAAACAAAATGTCCTGACCAGCTGACTCCTTAGAGGGTTGTTTAGCACAATCAAACACTGAACAAGACTTTTTTAGGCCACCAAAATCTTGCAATTAACTTTCATGAACTGGAAACAGACTGTGAAATAATGGCAGCTACATCTACACTCTGTGAATCTGGGGTTACACCATGGTTACGCTACATAATCAACTTTGTCGCCATGGTAACAACTTGTCAATCAATACCCTAAAGTAGATCCTGCTTTATCATCCATTTTACTCTAAATGGGACCACATCTTACAAAATGAACAACATGTTGTATTGAAGAAGACTTGAGTGAGACCATTAACTTATTAGGAAATTGGAAAATAACTGAGGTAATAAATCAAGTGAGAAGTAGGGTCATTTTCTCATTGACTTCTATACAATCAGACTTCATTTGTAGCCTGTAGAGTCGCCCCTTGCTGGCTGTTAGCGAGAATGCAGATTTAAGGCACCTCTGCATTGGCTTCACTTTGCAAATCAGCAGCTACCCGCTTGGGATCAATACAGATGCCGAGTAAATAATTCATGAAGGCTGAAGAAGAACAAAAGAGCAAATCTGCATGAGGGCATGGAGATGGACCTGAAGTGCCCCTCTCAGCAGATAATTAGGAAGAGGGAAATATTGGGGATATGCAGTAAAATCCTAATTACAACCCTGAAACATGACACATAAAGTGCTCTTGTCCTCCACATAAATTGAGTTTACGGCTCGAAAGCTGTGCTCATTCACCCAGTCAACAACAAAACAATAATGATCAATTTTAGGTTCATTTTATAACTAGCTTGACTGGAGCCCTGCTGTGGAAACACGGTCCTATCTGCCTCTTATGTACTGTTTATACCAGTGTGGACTGTCTGTGTGTGATACGGTACCCTGAGAATGATTTTATGAGAAGAATACCTGTTTATAACCCTTTACTAAATAAAGACCAACAGTGATAGTTGACCTTCTCTATTGACACTGAATGACCACAACAATGCAAACGCCATTGCTACTTTCTGAGGTGGTGTTGATGTATCGCGCTGCTTTGCTTAAAAAGGTGTTTCTAGTATTTTGCCAATTTCATTTACATATGGTTGAGTGACATGTATTCAATTATGTGAATAATATACTAAAGTCCTCAAGGTTACCAGATATCTCCCGGGTTAAACACTGACATTGATTATCGCCACTATAATAAAACTTAATGAGGGAATTTCCCTCCAGAATCTAGTAAAGCTTCTCTGGAGGCTTGAAGTGGATTAATACCTTACTTAATGTCAGTTCTATCTACTGTTTGTCACCCGTCTGTATATGGAGAAACAAAATGTTAAAGACTTACAAAATATGAGAATCCAGTTGAACAAAACCACAAACTGCAATCTCAAAATAGCACAGAATTGGATCTGCAAGTGTTGACACTGTGTCAACAACAAATCAAGATTAGGTTACCTTTCAAAGAACCACAGCACTGTTGTACTGCGCTGTATTAAGATGTAACCGTATATTCTTACTCGTCAATCATTATTTGGTAGTCTGACAGTGTCTTTGTCCTTTGTCAGCCCTAGAAAATTTATTTCGAGAAAATCCATCCATCATCTGTATCATTATTCAACACATCCAGTATGTCTTTAGAAATGTGTTATTACCACTAAATTATTGACACGGCTAATAAATACTGTATACTTTAGGACTAGAAGAAACCGTAGCTGATTATCGTCACTTTCTCCTCCCCATTAATATCCTGTTATCTGGTCATGGACATCTACTACAGAAGAAAACATCCCTTCTTTTCCTTTCAGATGAAAAAGAAAAAAAAAATCTAGATTGCGATGCTACAGTCACGCTGCAGTATTGATTACGTTACTAGTGATAGATGGGTCTAACATTTAATACAGATGTTTAAGCTGAGTAAGGGAAGATATCTGTTATAAAGAACTGAAGGGAAAGGCCTGCTTGAAGCCAGCAGTGAAGCTTCTGGCCGACACTAACAAATGGCAGTGAAACAGCAATCTTTTATAGTACAGTAGGGGGAGAGGATAAGACTAATAAGCCGGCAGTCACTGGCAGCATATGAGCTGATTTATAGTCTCAGGCTGTGTTTTAGAGGTGGAGCAGAGCATTCACTTACACGTTGATTTAGTCATTACCTGCTGTAAGCCCTATACGTGCCTTCAATATAGTTTATCCATACAGTACAAAGTTAAACTTAGCACAAAACTTACAGTGTTCTATACTCTTTATATAGAGTGATAGGGTTTCTTTTTCATTGATGTTTCATGCTGTTCTAATTTACATATAGAGAAGTTGTGTTGAGTAGATGGCTGATGGATGAGAGGATACTTTGAAATGACGTAATGACATACAGACAATGAGGGATTGGTGTGATTTCAATGGCTGTCTGTCGAGCTTATGCTTTATGTCAGAAATCAGAGTTGGTGTGGATTGTTACATTTGTTTAAATGGAAGACTACATTTAAATTCCATGAAACCAAAAAAACAGCATGCTCATCCAAAACAATCTAGAAAGACTTGAAATCTTGGATTATTTGACAGTAGAACTATTGGCCAAGATCATCTTTGTCCTAAAATGTTTTTGTACAACAAAGGTCCTATTTATTAGTTATTATGTTCTACCAGGGATGAGTTTGAATGAATTTTAACCCCTTGGCCAGTGGATTAGAGATTAAGTTAAAATTTACCCTTAACCAACACTTCGGTTAATGAGTTTAACAGTGACTATCGGATGACTTGAACGATGAAGACTGACATTGTTTCATGGACTGATGAAGCAAAGAAAAAGGAATTCATCTTGAGATGGCATAAGCATCTCCAATGTTGGTCCTCAGACTCAGCTTGACAGAGTTAGTCATACATTTTCAGTGTGAACTGTACTTCATCAGCCACAGGTGGACTTGAGATAGGTTTTTGCTAACGGCTAATATTAAGACGTCAAAGCTCCTGTGTGTGTGAGTATGTGATTATAACGTCTTTCATATTATTCTGACAACATACTCTTTGGGTCGTAGAAAATTCAGCCAATCCTGATAAAGGTTGGCGTAGTCATGTATTGTTTTCTACTCTTTTATATTCTCAGATCCATATGAGGGAAGTTTATAAGACATTTTAAGTTTTAACAGGTCATACCAGAGCCACATGCAGAGCTTTAAAAGGTTAGTCCCATTATCTACAGTTTTAAAATAGTTGATAGAGTAGTTCAGCATTTTGGAAAATATGCTTATGCCCTTTCTTGCTGAAAGTTGGATAGGATCAATACCAATCTCTCATTCTTTACACAAAGTGTGTACTGTAGCTAGAGCCAAGAGGCTTAGTTTAGTATAAAGTCTCATAACAAAGCTCTTTTACAAAGTTTAAAGATGTCCCCAGCAACACCTCTTAAGCTCACTAATTAGCATGTTGTGTCTTGCTCACGTAACCCGTACATAAGCAGAAATGTAAAAAAGCTAACTTTTTATTTACACAGCATTCAACAATGGATTATACAGTCACTCGGGCATGATGTTTCAGCTGACACTGAGTTGTCCTGCTTGTCGCATACATCCTCCTTTTCATCCAGTAATACTAAACTTGGCGTGAAGCCTAATCTCTCCCTGACAGCAGCCGGGCAGTTTGGGTGACAAATGGAAGGATGGGAATGAAAAAAGATGGAGTAGCAATGGCTTTTTTAGTATTTTTAACATTTAACGCCTACAGACGACAAGATTATTTATCCCTCATCTGGCCCCGTCAGTCACCGCGGTGTGTCTCAGGTAAACAAACGGGCCTGAGTGACATCTGCGTGGACCTTGACACAGTAAAATGATGTAGTGGACTGTCAGAATGCTGTGAATAATTGCTTGCTTTGTGCTACACATTAATAAAGCACCATCAGGGGTGTAAATCCAATTACATGATTCAGTTTGCCAGTGTTGGATGATTTTTAAAGAGGCAGAGACAGCATCAATATATATATATATTTTTAAAGTTTGTTGTTCCGCTCTGTTTTAGGGAAATGGACACGAGCGTGACTTCTTAGATGACGGACGAGTGTTCATCATGGATATGTATAATCCCTACATCTACCCCGGGGATGGATATGCCAAAAGTGAGTGAAAGCATCTCCAACTTGCTTTTTTTAACCTTTAAATCTGCCATCTAACATATATATATTTACACTGCATGGTTTTAATAGTTACATATGTTTGTTTATGTGCTTAAAAGTGAAGTATTTTGTGGATGAAATAAGCTCTCCATTTCCTCCCCTGATCCCTGGTTGGAGTGGAGAGACCTGCCTCCTCCAGTCTCAGCCCCTAGATGTCACTCAGTATCACTTTAATTATGCTGTGATTTCCCTCAGCACTACCTCTCACTCTATTAGCACTCAGCAGGAAATCTGTCATGCTGGAGCACAATAATCATGGCGTTTACACAAATGAATCTGTCAATACATTAAAGCTGGTCTGACAGCAGCCACATGTTACCATTTAACCCCCGATTCAAACAATGTTGTACGGACAAAAATGTTCCCACCTTAAGAAATCCTCCCCTTTCAGCTATCTTCGTTTTCTGTGAATTAATTGAATGTACATTTTATAATTGTGTTTCCTCTTAAATAAGTGAAATAAATGTACATTCTGGCTTGTTTAAGATAAAACCCACACAGTCTCATTCTGCTTCCTATTTTTCCTTCAAGACATTTATTTCCTTTTTACCATCAAAGACAAAATCACTCACAATTTTTGCAGTTTTTTCTTTCAGGTCGAGCAAACTAGCAAGACTAGACTTGAAAAACTAGCCGTACATGCTACTGCGGCGTTCTTTCCTGCCTTTGTCGCTTCATTCTGTTTGAACTTTGAAACATAAAGGTCTCTTAATTAACCTTTTTACATCATTTGCATTAATTATTGTAAATATATATACTTATTAATTAAATCACTGCTGCAGAATTACATTATATGAACTGTACGGTTAAAGAAGCACAATTACCTGTCTGAGGTCTGAGCTTTGTAGAATTCAGTTATCAGAATTTTTTTTTTTTTTCAGCCTTTGCGCTTCCTCTGTTGAAAGAAATAGTGCAGTAATTACCAGCATGCATGTACACTAAGTCCTGTAGATCTAACCATAGCTGTTAACAGTTTATAAAGGCTGGATTATTGATGATGCACATTTTGGATCCATCATTCTTATCTTTATGTCTATGTGTATATTTGTGTGTGTCTCCAGGAGCCATAAAGAAGAAGGTGGAGCTGGACTGGGGCACTGAAGACTCAGAGTACCTTCAGAAAGTAGGGATCCACTCCGAGGGAGCGCTGAACGAGGTCCGACCGGACATCATCGTCTACAACGCAGGGACGGACATCTTGGACGGGGATCCACTCGGAGGACTCTCGGTCTCACCACTGGTACAATATCTGCTCTGTCAGACACTCAACATCTAAATTATTCAGGATGGGGTTGTGAATCTTGTCTCTAGTGTGAAGAGTTATTAAGCAAAAGGGGCTGTAAATTCCCATTTTGACTTATTTAATGTGATTTGAAGGCTTTTAAAGCAGGTAATTGAACTTCTTTTGCACAAATTATTATTCATAGTGTATTTTTTTCTATTAGAGGGCATCTTTGACTTTTTTTCTTACCGTTCACATAAACAGGTTTGTACTTTTGACTTTTCATGAATGAACCAGACTTCTTTTGTACTGATTAATCAAACTCATGCGTTTCAGATCCATCTAACCCTTGGAAGTGCTCCAGCTGATAGTCACTGCAAAGTTTTTCCAAAGGAAATGAACGAGACAGTCTTTTGTGAAACCCTAGATGGCTGACATAACCACCCCCACTTCACAACTCTATAACAATATCTCTCCCATCTTCTTTATCAAGCGTAACAGTGGATACAATGCATTCCAGCAGAGGAGCACATAACCGGAGGGGGGGGGGGGGGGGGGACTTGGAGTGGAACTAAAGTCGAATCATTTGGGAACAATAAACAAATGAAGCATGCTCTGCTGCTGGCGAGGCGATCAAGATTCACGTTAGTGAGATTTATCGGATCAGCGCGAAATTATGTGAAATGTAAGAATAAGAAAGAGACAGAAAAACTGCTCTTCGATCAAAACGTCACTCAAATCTAAAATATCAACCAGTCTATCTTTCTTTTGGATTCAATGAAAATGAAGTAGGAGAATCTTTTGTTGTTTGTCAGTCAGTTGTAACCTTTGAAGAATCTAATGAGAAAAATGCTTAAAAAGAAACTTGCATTCATGTTTTTGATAATGTCATTTCAGTATAATTCAACTCTGCTCTCAATATTGTTACCAGATGATAATAATTCAATTTATTTACAAAAGACAGATGCAGAGAATATAATTTTTATTCGTTTACCAAAGGGGGGGGCATGACAGAAGTTTGGGAACAACTCAACAATGATGTTAGATAAATATAATACCGTAAAGCCTCAACACAACTTGTAAATATCCTGCTTTGTCTTTATTTTACTTGGCTGTAAACACAGGATATAAATCTGTAGAAGCAGTTCCAAATCACTGCACCATGGCAGTGGCTGTAATCTGTACCAATCTGTCTCTTCCAAAGCACTGATTAGTTGGGTGTTTAGTAAAAGCATCTGCACATCAATCTTTATCCCTGTCTACTCTTAAGAAATCTCCTTTAAGAGTAATAAAGACCGTTCCTAGAAGTGAAAAATCTTCATCTGTTGCTGTGTTGCTATCACAGGAAAAATATCAGAATGTAGAAATTGGCAGGCCCAGCTGGGTCAGGTCACGTGATTACGTCATGTAGCTCATTTGTCAGGAAATTTGAAAGCATACTGAGCCAAATTCGGATTTATGACTTCCTATGCGCACAGAGATTTCCTGCCAGTGATCCTCCAAATTCTAGAAACTAATCGGAGCAAATAAGGTGAATCTGCAGAAAGTGTCAGTGGGGATGCTTGGCATGAAAAACCTCTTAACACAGCTTTACTAATTGTTAAAGTTCTGGTTGTGTTGCAGACACGCCTTATTGGTTTAAAATCAGTCCTTGTGTTATAAATGAAATTTCTGACGCACACTGTTCACACTTTCAGTCTCTAGACAAACAGGGAAATGTGTTTCTTTCCGGTCCCTCCCTTACATGCTGCCCCGAGAGATTTAGAGCCCCACAGTGGAGAGAAGAGATATGGGACACTTCCACACCTCCACTCCCTCCTCAGGGGAAGGAAGGGAGCAACGACACACAAACATTAATCAGCAGTTTGACAGGATTCTGCATCTGTGGATAGACTGACAGCTTTTCTCTTTCCTCCCTCTCGGCCAGGGCATTATTAGGAGAGACGAGATTGTGTTCAGGGCCGCGAGGCGACGGGGCATCCCCATACTCATGGTGACATCGGGGGGATACCAGAAGAAAACAGCACGCATCATCGCGGACTCCATCCTCAACTTGCAGCAGCAGGGGCTGATAGGAGCGGAGGCGATGGAGGGGGAGGGATCATCACCGCTGGTGTCCAGCATGATGGCCACCTCTGGATCAGCTGGATCCAGATTCACTGCTATCTGATGGTTTAACACTCACAGGTGTTGTGACAGGTGTTGTGGGCACTGAAGTAACTTTATATCATGCAGTTAGCGTGTGACAGGCAGCTATGGCATTGTCAGGTTATCGCTGTCACGCAGAAATGTGTTTATATGAAATTTCTGACAGCAGGGTTACACCAGGCGTGTTTGCACATATAAAACAAACAAAAAATGAGATATGGTACATTTTTTACATTTTTTATGCGCAAGTCGGCAGTTATTCAAAGGGAATAATCATTCAAAGAGAAAAATGATACTGAAACAATAGCTTTCTCCTAATTTCATAAGCTCTCACATGCCACAAAAAGAGCTGTTTAAACTTTAATCAGTAAGGGAGTGATGGGTTTTATGTTTAATTTATGTTCGGGGCAGCATTTTAAAGAGGTATTCTTTCATCTCAGGAAATGTAATAATGTAATTTGTGAAAGATATGATACATTAATAGTCCGTGAAATGACACAGAGGTTTGATATTCTTACAGATGCACTGTAAGTGTATTAATTATCCTCCATCGCAGTTTGTGGTCATGGAGGTGAAACACAAGACAATTGCACATGAAAGAATTAAGTGATGTTTAACCATCATACAGAAGATATTTTCATCCCTCATTAGAATTTTCATGTATCATTTCTTGTATTACATTTTGGTGTTTTTCCCTCCAGATTATATAATAATCATAATGAAGCTAACAGTGTGTCATTAATCAAGTTCGACCATTGATTGGTTTTTGTACTTTAATGCGGTTGGTGCTTTATATCTGCTCTGATTTCTGCAGGTCATGTTTACAGGAAGCCCAATATGACTTTAATGTGTTTTGTCTCTTATCTTTGAACAAATCACAAGCACTAAAAATACTTTCAGCACTTTTAACTGTTGTGTGGTGAAAGTAAAGTTCACCAACGTTCCCAAAGCTCTTGAAAATGGATGTTGTTGTTGCAGTGTGCGTTTTGGACATGACATCAAAGGTCCAAAAACTGAAATGTGTGTGATTAATGAGCAAGCCGGTACGCTGCAGCTTTTCATGGGTTTTCACTTCTGATCGGTGTGCCGTCAGACACACAGAACTCCCCTAATGATGTACACACACAGGAGATGTTTAAAGAAAGGGACAAAATATTAGATCAATATGATATAATGCAGCTGCTGGAAGAATATCACAGTTTCCAACAGACTTTCATCACACATATGTAGAAAACTGCAGTCTTTATAGGTGTGTGTACTTTTAAGTAAAACATTTAAGTTTGAATTTGTATCTAAAAAGTTTTTTAAAAGTTTTAAGTGACAGAAGTTTTGTGCTCCCATCCTTTACTCATAGATAACATACTGATATCCATACTGTAACTTTAGCACGTTGGTGGCTGATACTGGAGTTCATGTTTAACTCCAGTCTGTTAGAACTTTGGGAGTGTTGGTCATTTTCCCCATAAGTTATAAAGTTGTACTCATGAAGTTAATCTTTGAAAACAGGGAACATGATGCCATCACTAAAAAGGGAGACAGGTAGGGAAAGAAACACGAGCAGTCAGGTCATCAGAAAGCATGTAAACTAAGTTAATCTGGATCCAGGCCTCTGAACACTAATTCAACTACACTATGTCTGGTGCTTTGTTCTCAGCAGTTCAAGAAAGGAATCGACTTAGCAGAGCTTTGTAGGCAAGATTAAGAATGAGAGCATCATCTTGCTGCATAGCTAACTACCAAACTCCATCCATGAAAAATAGTCACACGAAAATAGCAACAAACATGGCTAACACAGCTGTACTGATTATTGTAGGTCAATGTACAGAAATAATTGTTAAATAGGCAGACCTCTGACTTATGTGTGAACAGTAAACTGCTCTTAATGAACATTATACTCTGAATCTGCCAATTGTCTGTATCGATGCCATGTCATGAGTTGCAGGTAGATGCCCATAGGGAACCACGTATGCAAGCCTTTCATTAGCCTTGTGAGCTAGTTGTCGGTCATGGAATAAAAGAAAGAGGCAGAATTAGTTAGCTTGAGATGCTATTGTGTTCCATGTTGGTAGCTGACTGCAATGTGTGTATTGCCATTAAACTTGGCTAATCAGCTAGCAGAAGCTAAAATGCCATTTTCCCTATTCTGTGTAGGTCTTTGTTGTCAGATTTGATCAGATACACATCTGAGACAGTTTCGACTGACTTCAATGGCTCAACTTTGACCTATTGTACTGCCATAGTTTTTCTGTGCAATAAGGGACTATTAACAACATTTGGGATGTGCTCTTTTTCAGTTTTACTTCCAAATGAAGTGGTTAGCTTAATGACTTTTCTGATCTTCTGACTGTTTGTGTGTTTTACCTCAATGTGTTGTACCACATTTCCATATCTCAGTAATTGCATTATCACGACCAATGAAAACTACCAAAAGGCCCAAGGAACAATCTTTCAAACTCTCCAGTCATCACATTAAGAACATTCTTGCTGTTTAGGAGACAGTTAAGACAGCTTTAGCCATGCTAATACAGCATCCAAAAGTACAGCAAGAACTTGGGGGAGAACAGTAGTTGTAGAAGATTTGGTTACCATGTCTGGTTGTCTAGAAACAACAGATCTGATCCACTGTTGGGAGTAGTAAGAAAGCTCAGGGAGTAGTTCAAGTTCAAGACGAAACTGTTGACCAAATTAGAAGAGATGTTAATGTTGCTGCAGATGTACAGTAGCGAACGGGCAGTTTTTACAATAATAAAGCTTCATCCTCCGTGGACTGTTTTGCGGCTGAGTGGATGAGAAGCAGCAGCTGGCAGGTGCCGCTGTAATGATTTTCTAATGTATTTTCACATTCATTATCTTCCACCGCTCTGGCTTTGTCTTAAACAAAGTTGTAAAAAGTTAGGAGCCGAGTACAGCCTTAGATCATTTAAAGGATTAAAAGGCATATCTTTGAACAGCATGAACAGCAGCATCAGGGTGCTTATCCAGGAAGCTGTTTGGACACATTCATAATGAAAGTGAGAGGAGGGCCATATTAGTGGTGTCAGCGCTAATTAGCCAAAGCCTTTGATCTGGCATGCTGCTTTTGAATGCGGCTGAAAGGTTTAGTGGAGTCTACCTTTAATTAGGACTCGAAATATATCACTTATTGTGTGCAGCCCTGTCCTTAACACCTGATGCCATCCTAGATTGTAGCTCATCAGCTTCTTTATGTGTCAAACAGAATTTGAAGACATTTGAGTTGATTGAATGCTGTGTGCCAAAAATAACACATACGTCTTCAAAGCTGTAGTAAACATATATATATATTAAGGTGTGTTTGTGTTCATATTAAAACTACTATGCATTCATAATGACACTGAATAAATGTGAGAACAACCCCAAAAGTCTCTTCTACATTTCTTGAATTGCTTCCACTGCCAATGCAAGTGTTTGGAAAACTCTAGCTTATAATGCAGCTGCTATGCAGTGAAGTATTTGTCTGAATTTTTCCGTTGAGCACTGCCTGTCCCACATGGGTGTTCCCCAAAGCCCTGCCCCACATGATGTCATGAATATCCCACGCTCACACGTCCGTGACTCAGTAAGTAAACATCTAAGTCAAGCCCCTCCTGTCATTTAGTTGAACTGATGGATCCTGCTGGTACTTTTTCACAGACATTTTGACATTTTAAAGCAGTAAAAAAAATAAAAGCACAGGTGTGATTTAATAACAACTGGATTCCATATAGTTTTGCCAAAATTCATGACCCTGGTGTAGTGTATGATGGTTCACCAGAGAGGCTTCCTTGAACATTTGAATGGGACAGAGATTTTAAAGTTATCTAACTATGCTATGCTGCTGCTATGACAAGTCAAAATCTATTGATAAAGATGTTTTCATTTAGTGTGATTACTCAGTTTCAATTGTTAAGTTATGCCTGAATAATTACATAAAGTTACCAAACTAATAAAATGTAAAGTATTTGATTTTCACTACTCCATAAACCGCGCATTCTTTAAACAGTTGTTTTGGACTCTTCTCAGGTCATTCTTTTCATCTGGCAGCTGACTAAATGTCCTTTTTTCTCCCCTGTCTGCAGACTACATGATGATATACACTCACACACACTTAATTAAGAACACCTGTGCAGCCTGATGCAATCCAACAAAACAGCTCTCCCATAAATTCTACTTTTACAAAGATGATACATTTTCAGTTTTTGTTGACATTGTCAGAAAGGTGATAATTCTGCTTTACGTGTATGTCCCATGTGTATGTTAAAACACTTTTTAATATAATGCACTCCAGTACACCAACACCAACACCCACTACAACCTCAATGATAAAAGATAAAGTAGAATTATTACTTTTCTGACAATGAACAAAAACTGTATTAGCTTTGTAAAAGTATTGTGTTGGATTTAATTGCATTAGATATATATAGCAGGATAAGTACATTGCTCAAGTACTAGTGTAAGAATGTGCATGTTAAATTAGTTTGCTGGTTGCAATAGTAAATGGACTATACTTCTATTGCATTTTTGCAGTCTTTTTGACCACTCAAAGTGCTTTTACACTCCATGTTATATTCACCTGTTCACATTCATACACTGATGACAGGGGCTACTACTCAGGGTGCCAACCTACTCACTAACATTCAAACATACATTCTCACAGCCATCGGGAGCAATTAGGGGTTAAGTGTCTTGCCCAAGGATACATTGACATGCAAACTGGAGGAATTGGGAATCAAACAGCCTGTCTTTGGATGAGTGGACTACTAAAACAGCTGTGAAATGTCAAATCAAGATTAAGTTTGCAAAGTCAACACTGAAAAAAATTAGAAAAATTAAGATTTGCCAAATAACCTGATGGAAAACCAGTCTTTCAGCTAATAAACTTAGCTTCTCCAAGCAAATCCTGATGAATATTGATACTTGCTGCTCATTTTAGATTATTACCAGGTTTAGCCATATTCCTAATTGTCAGAACTCAAGTCAAGACTATATTCTATTAACCAAATATGTAGTTTCTACTTACAACATGGTAAGCAGCTTTTTTCTGTCAGGCTGATGTACTGTATGAAGTGCAGTTTTATGATGTTTTGAAGTTATGTAACACAAAAATTATACATGTGTACTGAGGTGTGTCACTTTAGCCACCTAATGCTCAGCTATAATCACTGTAATGGTAAATGGACTGCACTTATATAGCACTTTTTCCACTTGAAATGGCTTATAGCCCATGTCAACAGTCACCCATTCACATGTATGCATTGCATACACTGATGGCAGAGTTTGACATGCAAGGTACCAAACCTGCTCATCAGGAGCAATATAGTGCTTTTATTCCAAAATGTTTTACAGTGTTTCTAATGCTCACTCACACATTCACACACTCACACACAATTACTCTCTAATGGCGCAGCCTTTAGGAGCAATTTGTGGTTCAGTGTGAGGAATCCTTCAAAAAGCAGGCTGGAGGAGCTGGGGATTGAACCACCAACCTTCTGCCTCCTGAGCCACAGCTGCCCCATATGTGTGATGTAATACACAAAACCAATGATCCTAATGGTCTCATTAATAATATTAGCCAGCGTATTAATTACTGCATATTAAGAAACATTATACTTGTCTTTACATAACACATCAGGGGTGTTAATATGAAGTCTGGAGGTGATTAAGGAGAAACTGAAAACTAATGGCGGAGAGTATGCAGCATGAGTGTGAAGTTGTTATCTTGGATTATTACTCAGTTATTGTATTCCCAGAAATGTGTCTCCCCACAGACAGACAGGACCCATCATGACAACATAATTTCATGCAGGCGATGTGCTGTGGTGGTGGTGGGACAAAGAAACCTTGCAGGAAGCTTCATTAAACATTTCCCTGGCTGCTTGCCTGGCTCCTGCATGGCATCTTACCTCGAATGAACTGCACCAGGGTTCAGTTGGACGGAGGCCGAGACTGTCGAGTGCTCACTGTCTGGCTGGTTCGATTGGGATGTTTTCACCTCTCCACACAAACCATCCCCAGTGAGGTATAAACAGTCGACAATAAGCAGCCCTGAACAAGGCGGGCGTGAAAACATTACAAGTTAATGAAGGCTCTGCTCAGCAGTTAATGAAGGCTCTGCTCACTCAGTCATTCAGTGTTGTGTTTTCACAGAGGACAGTGATTATGAGAGTTTTATGTTCTTTGTCTGGATTAAAAGGGCAGTCCACCAATTTCACACATGAAGTTCAGTTACGAGAAGAACAACTAAGTCTGAGTCACTACAGTTGTATAATGTTGTCTATGGCCCTGGAGCGATTAAAAATCTCAGCTTGGACAAAGTTTTCTAACAGAAAGCCTGCATTACAATTTAGAATTTAGATTAGGACAATTTTGTGGGGTTTGAGAAAGGTGGGAATATAGGAGGCTTGGAGGGTTTGATGAAATACCTAACTGAGTTGAATGTTTTTGGAGCTTGACCCGTACTATACACTAAAAGTCAGGCTATGTCGGTACGCTGCTGCTTTGATTTTCATGACTCATTTTAGCCACGTTAGCGGTATATGTTTATCGATGGCAGTGTCGGTCAGTCCACCTCTTTGGCGATGACTAATCCATTTAATTTTGTAAGGTAATTCATAATTTCAGAAGAATGAATGACTTTGGTGATCCTCTAACTTTTCTTCCAGCACCATTTGTGTTAGTGAAATGCATCAACAACTATTGGATGAATTGCTGTGAAATTTGGTTCACACATTCATGTCCCCTAACTTTACATTTAGCACCATCATCAGACACTATCGTCAACAATATACCTGCTAAACATCAGTATATAGATGTTATTGTGAGCAAATTGGCAAACTGATATTTGTATTTAGCTCAAAGTCAAGCTGTACCCATAGTCTGTATATAAAGATGGACTTCCAAGGTGTTACATCTCCCACTGATTTGAAGCACATAGTTGGAGCTTACTACAGACAGAAGCTAATGCTAGCTTACTGGGAATAATGAGCACTAGGCTAACATTAACTACTTTAGCTAATAAGGCAGATATCAAGAAATAAATCTGACTGAGTGCAAGTTCTGGAGCTGGGGAGTGCAGGAGGTGAGGCAATTGTCAATCACAGCTGTCAATCAATGCCCACACAGACATCAAAGCTACTGTAAGTTTTCAAATCTAATAATAAGTCTTCAGAGCAATCATTTCAAAAATGAACAACAGCACACTAATTAGAAAGCCTGAAGTAACGAGTGAGACCATAATGAAAAAAAAGACTTTCTAGAATTTCTAGAGGTTGATGCTTTTTGAATGTGAGTCTGTTGGAGCCAGCATCTAGTGGCAGGTTGTGGCATTGCACTTTAAGGCAGGCTACTTCCATACTGGCTTCAGTCTCACACCATGCTGTACCTCAAGTACAGTCTCACAGAGCTGTTGTAACAGCTGTAGACTTGTTTTAAACTCTCTCATGAGCCCCTCAACATTATGGAAGTGCAATTGCTAGAGTGCACCTTTAAGACTTAGATAGGTAGGATGCATAAATGGTTTGTGCACTATATTTTCTTGCTGTTTTTAGACAGATACACAACAAAACAGATTTTTATGTCCACAACACAGTGTATAGATCCATCATTCAGACCCTACACTGATCTTCTGAGATTATCTGTAGTCTCAGTCTAGTCAGTGTGTGATCAAGGAGAAGCTTCCTTTCAAAACAGCATAATCAGATCTCCTGTGGTTACAGACTACAGCCGCACATACTATATATTATTTATAACAGTCCCAAAGAAAATCAATAGACAAAGAATCTCCCATGTGAAGATCTGAGCAACATCGTTAAAAAGACCATTACCAAGCTACATGTGACACCATGGGCTCCTGGCTGCGCTGTCAGAGTAAATGGGGCAAACCTCCAGAACGGGGAGGCGACATAATCTTGACGGAAATCTGATCAGACAGTCATATTAGAGTTTGCTCAGGTGTTTAAACTAAGTCGGCTATTACTGGCACACTTTGCATAATGTGAGGGTTTGGATTTGTTTCCAATCCAAGGCTGTATGGGAAATGTATTCACTGGCAAAATGTTTCAAAGAAGTGCTGTTTATGCTTATCCATCATCCGGAAATCCACAATACTGTTGTCAGTTCTTCTTATTGTTTTCCAAACCACATGTGCTGACCTTGCCAGTCGCTCAGAAATCTGATCTTTTAATAAAACACAGAACCCATGGCGTTGACTCGGTGCCTGATTTGTGAAGTGTTTATTACGCCTCAGGCCTCAATATAACAAAGTCTTCCTTTCCAAAGATAGTTTCACTAAGTAGTTTTAATGACTGAAATCAAAGGGCTTTCAGGGCCAAGGAATAGCTGAGAACCAATTTTGCATGAAAGCCCCTCATTTTCATGGTTGTTGGCCAGACTTTGACTAAAAGGTGGGTCGACCTCAGAGCTGTTGGTCTGTGGTCAAGCTGAATGTGTCAGTGTGATGTTGGGGGAGATTCAAAGTGAGTCAGGCTCACTCAGTCACTTAAGAAAGGGATTAAACTAGCCACTTACGCCATAAGTGTCATAGTGGTGTGCAGGGAATAACTAAACTGTAAGTAGAACAGAAGGTATTGTTGTGACAGTTGGTGCCAGAGTTTTAGATGGGGAACACTTTAGTACTCAGGCTGACTTGAATAATCTTGCTTTTTTACAGTGTTGCCAAAGTGGATGAAGCACAAGAAGCCAATTTGCATTCTCAGTTAAATATCATACCTCTGCTTCTGGTTTTACTATGGTTTTACCCTTAATTCAAGTGCAAGAACAAGCACACAATCGTTACACCTGTAGGTAACCCATGCTATCAGCAGATTTCAACTAGGTAGAGGCTTAGACACCATTTTTTAGCCCATCTGCCTATATATTCAATTGGTTTCCAGCACTCCACATCTACTTCTAACACAACAAGAAGTTTGGGGGGCCATTACAACCTTGGTTCCACAACTGTGAATTATTCCTAACATCTCAGATTGTTTCAGCGACTTACATTGTTCTGGTGTTGTGCTCATTAACGGCTGTCTTCCCAGTTGGAAAAACAACTGAGTGCATTGAAGTTTTGACGGCAAGGTGGTCCTCTAACAAATGCTGACAGAAATACAAACACAAAAAATGGCACAAGTGGATGAGACTGATGCAGCTCTACATGTACGAGGCTATGAGGTGCAACTCGATATTAAGGTACAACTATTTCTTTGTTGTGAAAACAACATTTTTGGCAACAGAACAAGCTGTAAATACAACTGACATATCATCCACTTGTAAAATTGTTAGCAAACAGTCTTCTTCAACACCCTATTACACCACATGCAAAAATTGCAAAATGTTTTTTCTCTGTATGATGCACTATGTTGTGTTATGTGTGCTATATAAATAAAGCTGAAGTTGAAGCACCTGTTGGACCCTGGATCCACTTAAGTAAGCAGAGAGTTACTAACATTGTATCCTGTTTTCAACCCACACAGGTAGTTTTGCTTGAGACAGGATCTTTTATGCAAATACCCCAAAAATACACATATTTACACTCAACTGACAGAATCCTGGAAAGACAAAACCAAAACTATGCATGGCCAAATGGCACAAGTATGTAATGGGAAAACATGACTTCTTTTTTTTGTAAAGTGGGTGAACCGAGCTCTGATTGGCTGGCAGTACTAGTGGTCTGATCTTGCCAACCACCTTGACAGAAATAAAACAAACTGGTCAACCAAAGGCAAGTCCATCTGGCAGTATAGCAACCTGATTCAAATGAGTTCATAGTATTTGCTCCCAGTGTGACGTTGCTATGAGAGGCAGCAGAGACAGGCTTAGTTTCATGTTTTCACAGCTCCTATAACAGGTCTTGCAAAAAATCCACCCAAAATCTAGACAAATCTTGTTTTTCATCATATCCCCTCTCTCCTCCTTGCTGTTAGCATTTTGTGATTGTGATGTCTGTGAGCAGTGAAGCTGGTGACAGTGAAATATTTGTGGCAGACAGACCTCCTGGGGTGGCCAATGGGGACTTTTTCCCTCATTGTTTTCTTCATATTCTGACGATGGCTCACAGTGGAAATTGTTTACAACCTAATGTATGATAGATTATGCAATTTCTTTCCTGCAATGCAGCAGGAATATTAAGTTGTTTCAACTCATCTTGTTAGTTTCGCGTTGCAGGATGGCTGCCTACACACTACTGAGTTTTGTTTTATGTTTTACTCCCAGAGAGTTTGAATATAATCAGACAGGCTTAGCAGCAACACTCATAGTGGATAATTTCTTTGTATAAGAGCACAGGAAGCATCAGTCTTTCAGTATATCAACTGGTAATGTAAACACATGTTCCTCCCATCTCATGATGCTTCCTCTACTGATATAGTGAGACACAATCTGAGTTTATGAATCTCTGTTCAAAGATATCAACCTCAGTTTCATATGTGTCTTACAGCAGTTGTCAGAAATCACTGATCACATCATTTCCTTGCCTTTTCTTTTCCCCTCCTAAACAACAGACTGCATAATTTGACTGTACTAAATTATATTTGCATGGGCATAGCTACCACAGAGATGCAAGACTCGAGAGGACTGTATTGTCAATCCATTCATATACACAAGTACACAGTAGGGATGACATGTAATTTCTCTAGGGCCAGAGGTGATACATTTAGCACACTAGTGCCATGTCCATTCAAAACGTGCCTGCTGGATTGCTTGGCCTCCAGCTGCTACTTCAGTGCATAGAAAATTAATTACAGTTGATGTGAGGTGTGAAAGGCTATATACACCAACAACATTCTGTTATACACAGATAATAGAAATAGCAAGTACTCACTTAAAAAAATGTACTTTTCCTATTTCAAGAAGCCTAAAATCAAATAATTTGCATCCTATAATAAAGTGGATTGATGATATAGGGCTCTTGGTTCATTTCTATTTTCTGTGCCTTCAGTTCAGATTTGAGTGGGTGTGTTTGCTCCACAGATTTGTGCTTTGTCTGTGGTGGAGCTTCAAAATCGCCACAGTCTCAGAACATATGAGACAAACTTGTTTTGAGCTGCCTGTTGAAGTATTTCCTTTGTTTTATGTGCGTAAGTATGTTCATTGTGTCTTGGGCTCTGAGCGCTTTTTAAACTTTGGTGACCTACACTCAACCATGTACCTGAACGCCTCCTGTGTAATCATTCATATGGCTGCTGATCTGCTAATCGTGCTGCTAACACTACATTTTCTGTATAAACACAAGGTCAGAGTATCCATTCTTGATTTAAAAGCTCAGTTTTCCATGTTCACTTTTCTCTCTTTAAAGCACCTTTCTCTGACTCATGTCTCTCCTGCCCCTGCACAGAGTAGAGCAGCTGACTGATTGCTGGTTATTGAAAGTTTAATATTAAACATATCATGTATCCAAATTGCACCAATTTCAACACTGCATGACCTTGGATCCCCAGCCATACATGCACCAAGTGTGGAGGCAAACGTATGAACGGTTCTGCAGATATGCAAAAGACACACATACAAACACACAAAGAGAGACAGATACCTTGCTTTCTAGTTAGATGAACCACAGTGCCATTTTAAGATGTGACTGATCCTGCAGTACTTGAATGTACTTGAATGTACATGCCAAAATTAGTTCACAGCAACTTCAACTGAGTTTAAGTCTCTGAAACGTTTTCAAGTCATTAACACTACAGATGCAATCCCACAATGAAGGCTGCATTCTTGGTGTGGCTGTCAAATTCTTATTGACCCATGGCAAGTATGACAAGACTGTTATTGTACTCGTGGAATTACTATTCCGGAAATTTACATTGTACTGAATTTAACCTGACTTGTAAGCATGGTTTACAACAATTTTGAATTTGTATTTATTCAGGAATCATTGTATTAAAGGGTGTATCTCTAATACAAGCCTGTTCCAAATAAAAGCCCATTTTCCACAGTCCTTGTGGTCAATAAAATATTTTATGATATTCCAATTAAATTAAATGCCCTGCCATCTGCACAACATTGCCTCCTCACTGTCTGTGCTGTATTGCATTACTGATAATACAAACAACAAATGTGTTGGACATTTTCAAATAATTCACCCTTTGTCTTCTCCTGTCTTATCTAATTTTGCACATGTGGCTCCAGTAGTGAAGATTTGCGTATGCACAGTTGCTGCCAGTATCTGTATTGTGATTTATTACATTGAGCCGAAAGAGTGAAGCAGGCATCTGGGTATGATTTGTTGATGTTTTGCATGGTATGACCCTGAAGCTTCACACCTTACAGATGGTCATTCATTATTCAGTTGTAATTTGTAACCCTAACCAGCAGGGGGCCTTGTGAAAAGGGTAAGCAGTGTAGATGTATAGAGACACACATGCTGGAATGGAACACGCTTTCCCCAGGCTTTATGTCAAATATTTTGGAAGAGACCTGCTCCTGAAAATGAGACTTTCTAACTTTCTAGTTATGTGAGTGCTCTGACCTGCAGAAAGCAACAGTCACACCAGCAGGAAGTATGAATAATGGATCACAGTTGCACAACACAAACACTACACAGCCATTAAGCCTCCTCATTTCTGCTAACTGTTGACCCCCATTTGTTCACAGCGATCATTAAATACACTTTCTTTGAAAAAGATCCAATGTCTGGAACCATACGTTTATTCTCAAAACTGGACAATAAAAACATAGACAGTAGAGCTGCAATACGTGAACAAAGGGGAAAAGACTGTTGTTTTTGGCTCTAAGGAGGATGTCAAGCTGCCATGAGCACCTCCTCTTGCAGATGAATGTGCCATATGGCTGAAAATGGTTTTAGACAGCTCTTGGCTATTGTGCTGGGCTTTGAAAAAAAGAAAAAAACAAGATTAAGTTTACCTGGAACTGGTTCTAAATGAAGCAGACAAGAAGATGTTTCTGCACAAGGAGAGTCTGGATGTAAATTCATTTGTAAAATGATCTAACTGAGCAGGACAGCAAGATACTGTACTGTCCAACAGTGTTTACATTGTAGATCAAGTCTTCACTGTACCATAATGCTATACCAGCCAACAAAATGACAATAGACTATGAAAATAAAAAGGGAGGAATGAAATGCACTTAAAAAGGTAGAGTCAGCAATTCTAATTTAATACACCTTGTCAAATTCAGTGAATGTCTCCTTACAATACGCTGGCTATCTGTTCTATGTGTGGACTGAAAAAAGGTCCGATATCCATACACAGCCCTGGCTCTGTAAATGGGCATGTAAACACAGTGGCTCAGAGCCAGCCACACAACATTTCTCTAGCCAATCAGCAGAAAGTGTTGGTACTTGTGCACACAAGGGGGAAGTAATCAGAGCAGCTGTCTGTGTGAGGACTGGGCAGTCTCCCATCTCCAGTATCCATTGAATGGTGGAGGAGGGCTGGTGAACTGGAGAGAGGTTCATATAGAAAGCGTTTTCTCACAGAACACAAATTCTTCTATCTTATTTAATGTATCAATCCACACTTAATCATAGACAATGTCACGGAAACCCCACACTCACACTCCAAGTCTGTTTCTGTTGCATTAAGTGAACACAGTGATATAAGCCCTCTAGTGGATGTAGTATTTGTGACCGGAGAAAAGGAGGAAATCAGAAGATAAATAAATAATAAATACAGACAGAACCAATATGTTGATAGGGAACAGGGGACTTGACAAGAGCAGGCTAGGGGTTGATTGGCTAGGAGGACATTGGAGACAGGGCAGGGTGAACAATCCTGATACAGGACAATTGTGGAGAGAAAAATGGGCTGGGGATGAGGAACATTGACAGGAAACAAGGCAAACTGAAAATAAAACCCCAAAACACACTCTTACACAAGCCAAATATAAATGTGCACAACCAAATGACCTCAAGGACTGAATAGAAGTACAACACTGGAAACAAAGAGAACAAACACAAAAAAACAAACACATCGCGTCAAAGTCTTCATAGTGAAGAGGTGTACAGATGAGTCAACTGTTTGTTTCCTATTTCCAACCACAAAAACCATGACAACAATCCTCAATCCAATTATTTTAAACCAAACCATATTCTATTTGTCTACCTAACCAAGTGTTCTTTGAGCTTAACCTTAACCAGACTTTTTCCATGGCATTGTTGCATCATAAAATATCATTTTTCAACAATGACTTTTAAAGTTTCGAGAATTTCTGATGAAAGATGTGTCAGATTAGAAAACATGTCTATGTGATGCTCTGGATCAATGACATCTTGTTCCATTTGGTGGACCTGTTGGCTTTTTAAAAGGTACAATTAATAATGGGCAATACCGGTTGCGGTGGCCTCAGTTCTAAAGCTACTGTCCACTTGTTTAATGTGTATTCCTGATCACAATTCCCCAGGTGATGCTAAATGAGGTGCCTGATATCACAACAAGTGTAGAAATATATACACATTCTGCCTCAACATTGTGGCTATTCTCTATTGACTTTACCTGGACCTTTACTATTCTTCGAGTGGTCCTCGTACTGAATGATTCCCCTTTGGGGGACATACAGACTGGCTTGTGCTGGAGAAAAGGTGCATATACACATTTCTGCTAAACACGTACTGTATGGTAGTAGGCATACAGTGTGATGCAAGTAGACCGATGAAAGAAAGTGAAAAAAGAGAGCTGCTCATGGGATGTTGTTCCTTTCCCTCTAGAGTCCAGTTCACAGCTGGAGCAGAAGTTTTCCTCAGGGCTCATATGATCACACTGTAAAAATCAGGAGTTACATCCAAACATTCCTTAATCCCCAGCTGTGATTAATGGCGCTGATTCACAAGTAAGTGGCCTGCTTTCCAAGGCTGCAAATTAACGAGAGACAGTGTACAGCAAAATGATTCCTATCCAAAATCTCCTGTTACTGTTTCGTGAAGTTATGCGTTCCCACCCCTATTTTCTCATCATAAAAGATGAACTTCATGAAGATGTATGTAGGTGTGTTCAAAGCTGGAGAAGGCTGCCAGAGCAGAGGCCTCTGGAGCTGCAGGACCACACAGGGCTTCAGACTGAGCTTTCATCCTTCAATCCACCAACAGCCGCAGAGATGTGGCCCTCTGCCTGGATGCAATCTGAACACTAATCAATCAAGCTGCTGACTTATCGCATCAAGACACACTGCAGTCTCTCAGGGTCCAAAGAAAGTGATGATTTTGTGTATTTGCTCTTAACAACAGTATCTGTGAATGTGTTTTCTCTGAAGGATTCCCCTTCATCTTTCTGTGAACATTAAATTGATATTTTCATTGAAACATCATTTAAAATTCATTGTAATGGTGATTTTTTTTAAGCTGCATGAGTATGTCTGGCAAATGTTTGAAAAACTGACCTTCAATGGCTAGAAATCATGTCATGTGATGCATGTGATGATTTTATAATAAAGCATAAAGGCCACGAGACACTGCTGCTTTCTTTGGCCGTTGCTTTAACTGCTGTAGGAAACAGTTCATATTTCACTCACAGGAATACTGAAACATTTTGGGAAATTGGTTTTGTTGCTGTCTTGCCAAAATGTAGAAATGAATATCAATGTCAAATCAATGTTTTTATGACCAATGGGACACACATACATTCATAGTTTAGCCTAGCTAATTATCCTTAGCACAAGGACTGCATGCAGGGTAACTTAGCTAGCTTGCTTCACAAGACCGTCTTGCTGATAGCTAACAGATTTATTTCTTACATACTACATAGTCAGCCTAGCTGTTGCAAATACTTTCAGTGTGCTGCAAACAGCTGCTTAAACACATTTATTGTATGTCTTATATATATGTTTTTTGTTTATTTTAATTTCTATGACATGAATCACTACCAACATCCCAACCTGCACTCCCCAACTCCCTCAATATTAAATTATATGCACATTCTATATGTAATTATGAATTTTTTGGCACTTGTAACAGTGCTAGGCTAACTGAGTTCAACTATTCTAAGCAGTGTTGCCAAGTCCGCTTATTATAAGCGACTTTGGGCTTGTTTTTCTGTAAAGTCACTTACAAATATTGGTAGTCACGGGTTGCATTTTTTTAGGCTTGTTCCCAGCTCCATAATAAATTGTCAAGCAGATATTTTCTATATGTTATTTAAATGTAGGATAGTTTGTCTTGTCTGTTCCCTCTGTCCCTCCCCTTTCCCCATACACACAGGAGGCAGTGTTTTTTCCCACCCGCATCCTGCTTCTAATTGGCTCTGACCCAGATGGCAACGAGTACTAGCCAATCAGAGGCAGAGCAGGGCAATCTGTTTTTTTTCTGGTTTGGAAAACGAAAGTGACGTCTAAATGAAAATACACGTGACTGATGGTGGACTATAATGTACTTGGTACATCAGTCTATATTTGATATCCCATCTGTTCTCTAATGTTAAATAATGTTAAAAGGTGGTTTGACTCCCTCTTGTGGTCATTGTCCTTGCTCAGGGGAGAGAAAAATGTATTAACTGTGTACCGTGGGTACAGTTTTGCAAAACTACGCACAGTTTACCAATCTGTCCATATGGATGTAATTTGACAATCTGTACACACAGTTTAAAATCCGTCCCCTTGGATTATAAAACCGTGTACACATTTATTTTTCTCTCCCCGGAAACTAGAGGGGTTCTCTAGAAAAAGTCGCTTGTTTTGGGCTTGTTTTCACAGGCCTGGTTGCCTATTTGTCTCGAGAGATCTGGCAACACTGATTCTAAGCTAAGGTTAGCACATCTTGAAGCTACAGGAATGTAAGTCATATTGATCATGGAAACTTATTTTTACCAAGTGTAGATTTCAGTAAGATATGGCATATTAGTGGTATTATAATTACACAAAATTGCCATTTTATGTCATTTAATTCATGGTCATGCTAGCTGTTTTGGATTTGTCTTTTTGTGGGGGGTTTTTGTTGCAATTTGCAATTTTCAATCAATAGTAACGTATCTGGCACACAACATCATCATTATTGATCATTACTTCTTTCATGAGGATCAAAGAAGATTAGTGAGAGTTGTTCAACTTCAAACTAATGAAAAGCAGACAGAATGTAGACAACTGAGTGTGGCATTATTCATTATAAGGAGACAAGTGGGGAGGGTGTTTGGAGACTCAGAGGTTGACTACCTGACCCATTAAAAGTGCTCCTCTGGGGAACCGGCTGCTCTTGCTGTGTAGATGGCAAAGAAGTCATGTTCTAGACCTCATTTGAACGACCTGCTGGTGGGCCTCGGACGGGAGCCAGGCATTTTTATTCATCAGCCGCAGATGAAGCTGTCAGGGAAATCTTTAAAACCACCATGAACAAGTGGAGAAACTGCTGTCCACATCCAAGCTGCCACAGTCAATTAGGACGGGGGAATTAGGAAAACAATAGGTCTTTCATAACAAGACATAGTTTATTAGATTAAGTCTTCTGAAATTTCTATGTGCTCCAAATGCTCTGTACAGAAGCTTACATTACATGGCTGTGCAGTCACAGTAATGCCATGTAATGCAAGTCCTTTAGCTAATGGTAATTAATATGTGCTTATGTTGCATGATCATCTCTATAAATACTGACCAAAAACTGCTCAATGAGGTGGCAAAAACTGTGTGGAATGAAGTGGAATTTATTTCATATTCACACACTAATCTTCCAGAGTGGATCTGTATCGTGATTTATGTGCAAACCTGAAACACCTACTGATATATCTTCAACAGCCCTTGATTGATAATTCAGCCAGATTGTGTTCAAAAGACATTCCATTAAATCCTACTTTCATCTTTGTCTGCATTCAGACTGTTGCTGTTCCAAAACTTCTAGTACTTAAGTTTGATTGATTCACATACTGGCACGAAAGACAAAAAAAATCCCATTTCAAGTTTGGGATGTTATTCTTACAGTTAGTGTTTCTTGGTTCGGTGATGGCACATCAAGCAATGAGCCAAACACATCCAGATGGTGCCGCCTGGAGTCTCTTCCACTCTCCTGCTGCTGCTGATTCACAACTTCCATCTCAGGAATTCTTGGCAGGACAAAATAGAAAAACCTGAGTAAGAAAACCCTGTGATGAATTCAAGCTACACAATGTCAGGACTTAGCTACAAATGAGCTGGAGCCGGGCTCTGGATTTAAATGTAGTTCTGCGTTCACAGTTGAATACATGCTGACTATCGGGGGATTATTTGAATTTCTCAAGGATTTTAATCAAAGGCGGGTATGCATCCAACCGCCTCAAAATGTTAATATGCTCAGCAAAGTTTGATGATTAGGATCAAGGTTGGCCAGTATTCCATGTCCGCACTTCTAAACATCCATCTGGAGTCAGTGAGGAGAATCATTTTGTACTTACCTTGCAGAGGAGTATAATTGCTATTTTAATAGAGCTGACATCATTTGTTAGACATTAAATAGGATGGTCGAGAGAGAAATATAATGGACAGCTTATTTATTTTAACTCAGGCTTTGATTAAAAGATGAGCTCAAAATGTATGTATTTATTTTTTGTCTAGTCTAAAACAAAAGGCAGGCGCCAATATCAACATTAAAAAATGTTTCTCTTGCTGAATTTACAATGTAAATGATGTAAGTCCAGCTTGTATTTAAAGGTTTATCGAAAGCTAACATGAAGTTTCCAAATAAATCAAATTAAATAGATATATAGTACCAAAATCCCTTTATTTGTTACTATACGTACACTTTTTTTTTTTAACTAAAAGAAAGGTATGGAAGATATCCACTTATTGATGAAGCCTCATATAATCTTCAGATAAGCTTTTAAATACATGTTTTCTCTCCATGACTTACACTGTAAGTATTTTGAAGAGGATCCTTGATAATCAGACTGTTGTTTTAAGACAAACTTGAAAAAGTGTGAACCCAACCTTTAGGGTTTGGTTATATTTATGCACAAAAGTAAGGGCTAAGGTTAGCTTTAAACACGGTTTATTATTATTATATATTAATTGTTGTCAAGAAAAACAGACACTTGGGCATTCTGGTGCAGGGTTATTATAGTTAATGAAAACTAAGACTAAAACTAAAACTGGCCAGAAAAAAAAAATAGTTCACTGAAATAAAAATAAAAATGAAAACTAAATAAAAACTACAATGAACGATGCAAAACTAACTAAAATTCAACTGAATTGGAGATAAAAACGCTTGTTACTGCGTCCTATTCAGTTTGACTTCTTGAGATAATAGGCTAGTGCCAGTAGGTGGCAGCAGAGGGGACACTGGCTGCTGCATAACATGCTTGACGTGCAATTTACAATTTTCTGGACAGAAGAAGGACAAGAAGAAGTTCTGGGCAGAAAACGTGACAGCCCAATATGGGAATATTTTGACTACGACCCCGCAGTTGATAAAAGTAAAAGTGTGGTTATGAAGAGTGATGGAAACAGGTAAAAGGGAAAAATCCCACTAATTTGAAAGTCCAACTTCGAAGCTTCGAAGGACAGGGAGCAGGAGACAGCCAATGTAAACTCACAGTCAGACAGCTGCACCACAAACAGCAAGCCCTACCTCAGTGTCATGCATTCTTTCATCCTTTTCAGCTTCTAATACCCGAAGAACTAAAATTATGACTAAAACTAAATCAAACCAAACTTATGTGTTTTATGTATTTTAAGAAATGATTTTATGTAATTTTATGGATTCTATGGTGTTTATGTCATTTCTGTATGTCTATTATTGGTGAGCCAAAGACAATTTTCCACCATCGTGGACAATAAAGTTTTATTCTATTCTATTCTATTCTATATAACTAGTCAATTCTTCAAAATAAAAACTAAAACTACATAATCACTTGTTAAACTATCTAAATAAAAAAATGGGAAAAAAACAACAAACTGAAAAACAAAATAAAAATAAAAACTAATGAACATTTCAAAACTATAATAACCCTGCTAGGGGTTAGTACTGCAACCATGAAGTGAGTGATGACACAGTTGTATAGATTGAAAACTAATCTCTACACTGTTCATTCACTTAAAAGTAAAAGAAAGGCAAATGGTAAAATTATTACCAAGACTGCATGATATATAAACATCCACCACAATTTACAAGCCTGTCCTCTCAAGAAAAACAACGTGATCAGTTGTAAGTGCAAGCACCCAAGAATTACTGTTCATCTCCCATTTCCAAATGTGAGTGAACACATGACCGCGTCTCCATCGTCTCCCAACCTGAACCACATTGTTAATTTTACCCAAACCATGATCAATTCCTAAATCTAAAGCATTTTTGTGTCTTAATTGGTTTACAACCAGTCAGACCTTTTTATTGGCCAGTATTTTTACTATATCACCACATTTCGAGACCTGAGCAATTACTAACTAACTACATACATAAATGAAACCCAAGTTGTAATAAACTGTATTTGAATTTAAATGCAATTAGTCCATTCTGGATTTTGTTTTAATATTTTCATGAAATGAATCATGTTAACAGTCATCATTGCTACTTTCTGTACTCTCTGTGAGCTGCTCCCACTCAGTATATCATTATTTTCCTTCTTTGCTTTTTCTGTGTCATAACTCTTCCGTTTACTTGCAAGCTTTTTCTAAGAGATGAGCCTGAAAACTAAAATTATGCTAAATGGAAGCATTATGAAGCAGCTGATTGGGCCTATTGTTTAGAAAGGTAAGAAGGTCAGGAGGTTTTTAATCATTTATCTAACTAGAATGTGCTGGTGATGCTTATTTCACAGGGATATATTAATAAAGAATAACTGCATTTTTAAGACATTTTCATATTGAGTTCCCTGTTGTTATGTAGTTATGCATATACTGTACATACATCTTCATTTGTATACCTCCCATATGAAAAAGACAGAGAGATTAAACAGTTGGAGTTGGAGCGCTCCTGACTCAGCTGCCACCTTCTCCCTGCAGTGAAACAATGAAAGCGGCACATACACCCTGCTGTTCCTGCCAACTTTGTAAAATCCTTTATATTGGCTGGAATAAAGGGACAATCGGGGACTTTTACAAAGGTTATCATAGTCAGTGCTGGTGGCTGAATACCTTTAAGGTAGAGATCAAATAGGAATGCATGTGCTTTGTTCAAGCACCCCAAGCATTTGTCAATCTGTAGCACATCCTTGTGAGTGTTTGAAATTTCCTTTGAGCCATAGTTCCTCCCTGATGCATCACAATTTCTACTACAGAGATAGAGAACAGGTTAAACATCTAAAAAGTTGTAGTTCAATAAAAAGTTGCAGATGGCCTGTGTATTGTCATGCTGTAAGTTGAAGCAGATGTCATCAGGAAACAAGGGCATTTCTGAAGGGACAATAGCACCTTCAGAGGGGGAAGGCCTACACAGACTTCCTGTATGTCTCTGCTTTCATCTAGAAATAAAAACAAAAGAAAGCACTCAGTCTGTGGAGAGTGCAGGAAGTTGTGGGACACTGATTAGCTGCTGAGACATATGGAGTTAACTGTGAAATCCTGCAGACTGCCCACAGCCTTAGCTCCCAGGGGATTCAACAAGGCTCTGGATCACATAAGATGCACTCTTAGAACTTACCACAAGGCGGTTCCCTCAGTTCCACAACCAATGCCAGTTCTGGGGACCACAAATAGGTCAAATGCAACATCAGATTTACTTGAATATATCTTTTTCTGTACTTTGAAAGACCTTTCTGATCAGAGCCTTCAGTCATCCAAATGTGTTGAATACCTTCTTCAGCATGTTTTTCTAGTTGAACTAACTCAAATCCAGCATGCCTTGTAATATCTCACGTGATTAATTCCTACTACCATTAACTACTAAAATGTGTACAAAGATTGTCTAAGCCAACACCATCCTTGAGCTAGCATGTACCCCACTCTGATGAACGAAGTTAAGGTTAGGCTTGAGAACAGGGCCATGCCTCAAACACATCTCTAATCACCTGTCAAGCCTACTTATACCTGGTCAAGCCACCCTGCCCTTTTTGTCACAGATTTCTCAAGCACAGAAAGACCGTGCCTCATGCTCAATTGCATGATTGTTAATGTAAAACTTTGACAAACGCCAACATTTCGATTTCAGAAAAATTAATCAATTCAGATAAACCGTTTCAGACAAACCGGTTCTCAGGCCATGACACAGATGTCAGACCACAGCCAAAGGTCCCAGCTGAACTGTTTGTGCTCAGTGGTTAACATACCATAGCTCCACTAACGAGATCTTTCTGACTTCCAGCAGATCTTAGGGGCTCCTCTTCTCCTTCAGCGAGGGCTAAAAACATAGCCGTGGTAGCTGGCTTCAGCCCTCTACTCATCAACTGCCTCTCTCACGTACAGTCCCTGGCTATCCACTATGGCTTTTTGAATCAGCCATCTTCACATCCACAAATGGAAGCTGACGTCAGAGACTGAACCACCACTTGCCTCCAGTGATTCCTGAAAACAAAAGACATGCCTTCAAACACAGTGACAATAAAGTCAGATTGCTTACATTCTACTCAGCCTCTATCCATAATCCAGCAACAACAAACATTATGCTTCCTTGCCAAAGTCAACCACCAGCAAAGTTGTCATATGTGACGTCACAGAGCCTCCACTGCCTCCACAACCATAGCCTGCATCATCAGCCCCCCTGGCTGGGGGGGCCAGGTTGTATTTCTCCCTGTGCCTGCTCCCTCTGACTTGTCTCAGATTATCTAAGCATTCTTTTCATCCCTGGGTTCACAGGCTTAACAAACGTCCTGTACACATACATCCTTTCATTCCATCATACCTTCCTCTACCCTTCCTTCAGCTACTCATAGCAATACTGCTTCTGCTCCTCCCTGTTCTCTCATAGCCAACATGGTAGCACAAGAGCCCTAGATCTCAAGGGGCCCCACCACAACTATCCTTTTCCAAGACCTCCCACGTGTTCCACAGCGTTGGGTCCATTCACACCAACCGTCACATCGATGATGCCCTATTGGCAAAAGAAGTCACAGAGGGACTCATGACAATCCTCCATTTCCAGCTTTCTGCATCAGCCAAATAGGTGTCATCATTCAGAAATACTTATCCAGATTTTGCCACACAATTTGGAATTATTGACCACGCCATCACTCTTATCCACTTGGCAGACCATGGAGCTTGGCTTTTTAAAGCAGACATTACCAGTGCCTTCACAGTCTTGCCCATTCATACAGATTTCTGGCGATTTTCCTAGGTTTTCTGAAAAGGAGCGTATTATTTTTTCCGTATGCCTTACTTTTGGCTGCAGTAGCAGCCCAAAAGAAACCCTATACTGGATCCTTACTAGCAACTAAAGCCTCTCTCACATTCACCTTCTTCTCGACAATTTATCCACCATTCTCACCTCCTGAACTTGGGCTTACTACTCTCACAAGAGCTTTCTTAAAACTCAGTGTTCCTCTTTCACAAGACAAAAACCTCAGGGCCTTGCACCTCCATTGAATTCTTAGGACTCACCCTGGACTCAAATTGAAAATACAGTGCATCACTATGTCTCTGTCAAACTATCTCCTTGCAGACAGATGCACCAAATGCAGCTACTTGCCCTTCTCAGTCACCTCGATTATGCATTTGCATAACTTCACAACCAAAATCCTACCCAACCTTTTAACCAAAGCAGCAGTTGTCACCTCTCCCCATGAGAGAGTTATTCTTGATGATCCATGCATAATGAAAATACGTTTTTTCGCAACATTCATGTCTTCTTGGAATGGCATTTCCTTCTTCTAAAATGACTACATCACTCAACCCAAAGACATTCATCTTTATACGGGGCACAGTTGTCCATATGTTTTTTGGGTCTACAGACATAGATGGTTTGCATCAGAGTTCAGATCTCCTTCCGCTCTCCTTCATTCATGCTTCTTGAACTGTACCTCACTGCCATAGCTGCTATTCTTTGAAGGCATGGATGGACTAGAAAGTCCATGCTCATTCACTCCAAACACACTACAGTTGCAGAGATCCTAAACAAAGGTCAATCTTATTCTCTAGCCATCCATCTCTGGATCTGCTTTTTGCTGGTTTATGTTGTAGCCTACCTCTCAGGGAGATCTTAGAGTATCTTGGAGGGGAGAAGTATCAAACCACAGGACTTATCCACAGGTGATCCTAAAGGGTCAGTACTCAGTCCTCTTTTCTTCTCAATATACAGCACCTCACTTGGCGCAATCATCATTTCTCATACCATTGCTATGCTGACGATACACAGCTGCCAGTAGACCACACAGTGTCGGCTCTGATCTCATAATGCCTTACCAGTATCTCGACATGGATGAAAGAATGCCACCTTCAACTGTCAATTTGCCCTTTACTACATCAGAAAGATCAGACCCTACATGTCTGAGCATGTAGTACAGACTCTCATATCATGGATTGACTACTGCAACTCCTTACTGGTAGGATTCACTGTATGTAAGGAGTTCTGCAGATGATCCAGAACACAGTAGCATGGCTGGTCTTCAACCAGCCCAAAACCACACATCAACCTGCTGTTCATATCCCTCCACTGGCTCCCAGTTGCTGCCTGCATCAAGTTCAAAACCCAGACATTAATTTACAAAATAGTAACTAAAACAGCTCCTGCCTACCTGAACTCCCTCATTCAAGTCTACGCTCCCTCATGTTCAATACACTCAGCCAATGAAATGTGCAAGGCACAATCACCACAACAGGGTTCTGGTAGTGCAATGAATTACCAAAATGTGCAACCAATGACCCAGCTCTTTCATGAACACCTCCCCACTCACTGGTCAGAAAAAAAGCTTCTATGCGCTGTTGGCATGAAATTGTAAACTGTGTGCAGAAACAAATTTCCTCAAGATGAACAATTTATCTGTAATAAATCTGGTAGGCAAAGTCTGATCAAGAAAGCCATGATATTTTCTTTAAAGATGATTTGTTTTAATGTGAAATACATGCTCAAATAGCTGTTTCTTCCAATAGGGGGCACTAAAGTCATGACTGATTGTACTGTCCATATGGTTTTGTAATACCTATTAGCATTTGGGATAATTTTACCTCCAAAGAGAAAATCTTTTTTAAAATGTGTTTTTCATTCATGTTTTATTGGTGTAATTTGTTTTTTAAATCATATTCTTTATTCCCTTACATTTTTTTATTATCAGTGCTGAATTTCCCCTGTTTTATCACTCCTGCATTTTTTGGCATGTGCTTGGGTTTTGTGACGACTATACAAATAAAGGTAACTTGACTATAGACTAATACACAAATACACAGAGGTACATGTCAGTTAAAAACTGGCTTGTATGTTTAAATAGCCTTGGTCACCCCACTGCTGTCATCAGCCCTTCCTCAGCGGAACAAACAGCTTCATTAAGACATGAGGCCCTGGGAAATGCTGCTACATAATCTGGTGGTGAAACACACACTGTAGTTGAAACTGTTGGTTTCCTTCAGACCTCGTTACTCTTGAATTTTATTGAGTGTATCATTGTACAAATGTACACCATGATTTGTAAGGTTTTAGACCCAGTCCATAATGGTTTAAATTGTCTCAAATAGTCAGTCTTGCCAAAGCAGTCCTGCCAAACTAGAGTGACATATTATAGGCAATGTAGCTCACCTCGTAATGCAACACATGGTTGGCACTATGCCTCAGGCACTTGCCTCCATCTCAGTGGACACCCAGACAATTCACAATGACTGAGGGCCAATGCAATAAGGCAAGATGCAACTTTGGTGTCCCTACACTTTAACATTGCGTGTTTCTCAGTGCACACACATTAGTGATTCCAAGTCATATTGTTTCCACATCACAAATCAGAACTACTTTCTACCTAAGCAATAGTCCCGTTGAAATCTGTTGACAGTGAGGCCTGTTCAGAGTAACTAGGACATAGTTTTTGGTAAGACATATTGCTGCTGAGGTTTCACATCATATTTTAAAGGCCTTGACAAACCATTATCTCAATTCATCTCTTACTTTGACTGATGGGTCCCACATGAATATAATCATGTTCTGCCAAAATTTCTGACTCTTTTGGTTATTTCACGAGAGAATTTTTGTATTTGTGTATTGTCTGTGTTCCTGTCTCTGATTTAAAGTTGACCACTCTCAGTTGGAAAAAGATCATGTCAAATATTTCAGCAATACGTGAATCAAAATCTGATGACAGTTTGTTGGGGTGTGGATCTAATTTGTTTTTTTTATTATATTCTCATTCACAATTTAATATAGAATCAAATGTCGATTCAATAAATATAAAAGGGGCAATATTTCATGTTTTAAAAAGTGTCCTGTTCTTTTGAAAAGTGCTCTGTTGTGATGCGAGTAGCATTATGTCTCCAGCAGTTGAGATCACCCTCAATGCTGCAGGGCTAGCACCAGGTAAAACAACTGTTATCCAAAACACTGTGTGTTCAGAGGTCTTGTTAAATGAAACAGACTGGATCGAGTTATTTTCTTCTTCCAGAGTTGGCTGGAAGTTTTTTAAAGTGGTTCAGTGTGTTGGTTGGCCTGCTCATTTGCGAGTGCTGGATTTTGGTGCTCTACTCTGCTAACGGTATTCTGGATGATAGTACTTCTCCTTCCTCTTGCAAAGCAAATCATTTGGTTATTAAATCAAACCATTGTTTGCTGATACCGGCTTGAAAGTTGTGGCTGTAGTGATTGATATTTAATGTTATTGAGAAATACTTCATCTGAAAACATATTTTCAGGTACCACAGGAAGGAATTAGGATGGCAGCATGAGTTTTCATTGGTAGATATCTCAAAACCATGGGGACAGAAAATGTAAATTATCTACTTACCATCAGGGGTAGATGTGAATATGTTTTTTGAAATTTGGGTGACCTTTTAATTTAGCCAATAGCTCTTTCCCGAATTATCTGATAGTGGTGTTTAGTTGACGATATTCTTAGCTAACTTGATAATGTACATAAAACTGTCTGGTGTATCATTAGTAATGATGAGCTCCCAGTAAAAAAACAACAAAAATCAGTCATGTCTAGCTAATCCTACTGAGACAACATTTAGAGACCCAAGCAGATGTTCTGTGTTTTATTGCTACAGAACTGAGGACCTCCATTAGGCCTGCCTGGGGTTACATTATATCATCTTAAACCCCTTTTTATCATCACGTTTGAATGTCTTGGAGGAAGACATTACATCAACATGTTTTGAATTTTCATTTATCACTAACAGTCCTTCAATGTAATGGAATTAGTACAATCGGACAGATGTTTCTGTGCAGGCATCTCACACCCAGTTTGTTTACTGCTCTGCGTTTATTCATCAGGGATGACATGTGACAGCTATGCAAATTGCAGACATCATTAAGCTAAACACAGAGCTAGGTTAGCCAATGGGACCGGTCATGCAGAACCGATCTGGTCCATTGGGTTTCATTTTAAGACTGCGAACTTTACACCATGCATTCCTAAACAGTTTGAGAAGAGGGAACTTGCAGAATGCCAAGAAAATACTTCACAATTCTTTGGGGACTCGGTGTTATGATGCTCGAAAAAAAGTGATGCAACATGATCGTCAGATGCTGGTGTAATAACACGACTTTCTGCACTAGTAACAGCAGCAGAGGATGAGGATAAGAGGATATGTTATTGTTTCTCCCAGTAGTTCCTGCTGGCAGATGGAGGTGTAGCGCTTGAGGCTGGCTCATGTGGATCTGCTGTCCATATGGGAAGAGATTCTTTGTCCCATTTTATACACAATCACTGCTTTTTCAATTGGCCTGAGAGGCTTTATTAAACAATGGTGCACTGTTGACATTCAACACGACTGTTGATTGGGTTGACATTTACAGAGTTAATTTGAATAGCTGTTATAATGAAATGATGAGAAAAAAAACATGTGCAAAAGCAATGCAGCGTTTCTACTGTGAACATGAAGGCACTGCTTCATTTTTATGGCATAAGAAGATAACTCAAGGGCCCTAACAGCTTTTAGTAAATCAATACCACAGCTCAATACTGTTGATGTTATCTGTAAAGTATAGATTCAAATAATTGGATGAGGATTTTGAACCTGTGAAGATTAATTTTCCTGGGCAGACAGGATAATATCTGACATTTACAGAGCTTGTCGAACAGCAATACATTTTCACTGATCTTTCTTTTAATTCTAGGTAAAGGTCAATAGTATTATGACATTACGAGCTGTTTCACATTGTGGCTGTGCTGTTTTCGGCAGCCAGACTCCTCACCAAGGGATGGAACAGTTGACACTACTCCAGGTGTTGGTTTTGTTTTCCACATGTAAAGACAGCCTTTGTGTAGTGGCTTAGTGTTTGGCTTCCATAGCCCCAAAGGGAGATGACAGCAGAGGCTGTAGGTGTTCGTTTTACTTGGAGGTCCATTCATCAGCTCACGACAGGAATGCATCTTCCTGTCAACACTGCAGTTTGAATCAGCACTGATGTAGCCAGTCTTTCTAACCACAAAGGGGTTAAAAGGGCGAAGGAACATTTGAGGTGATGTGCAGCCCTTTATTTCTGAGTTTCACAGTCTGAAACTTTTCGGTTATAATGCCATGACTGCATTTTTGCAGCAGTGTGGAAGGCTGAAGACACAGGGTGCCAATTTAGAGGAACGGATAATTTTGATGCTTCCTTTATATCGAGCAACATCCCCTGGAAACCAAAGCTCCCTGCAGAGCACCTGCTGGTGGCCCATGCATATTTCATGAAATCAGAAGATGATTAAGGAATGCTTGCATTCAACAAAACAATCGCTCAATACAAAGAAACACTGTTTTTACTTAAAATACAGGTGAAACCAAGTTTTAAGTCAAGACACAATCAATTATCCCTGTTTTTCAGATATACCCTAAATAAATAAAGACATAAATGCTTATTCAGACATGCCAGTTTCTTGAATTCAAAATAAAAGGCCCTCTATAAACTCCTATTTAGAATCAACACCTAGGAACAGTTATTTTATCATGTTCCAGCTATAGGCCTTTTCATACAAATGGTGATGTATGTTTCTAGATGATAAGATCATGTAAAACCTTTGGATACATAAAGAATGTGACTAAATTGCAAGTATATTTGCTGATTCAGGCTATAAAGCTCCCTCATCATTTTTTATTATTAATAGATCAAATGACTGAATGACAAATCCACTAAGAATTGTCACCTGACTGTGCAGTTCCCCTCAGCTCTACAGTATATAGGGTCATACTTTCCTGTTATGTGGTGGAAAGGCGAAACAGAACAGGGGATTCTGTTGAGCCCACAATATACCTTCCCCATCATATTTGATCAAATGCTACTTAGTACTACTGTGATGGAATACTCAACCTCAGGTTTGTTGTGTGCCAGTTAGTTTGTTATAATTTGACAGAACATAAACTGATTAAATGTACATTACTGATAAATACTCTAACAGCCACTAGAAATTATGTCTTTGCTGACCTGCAGTGGTTTAAATTCTTAGCTTTCTACAGTGATGTACAGGTACACTCAAGTGACACATGTTTGAGACAACCAGGGTTTAACCAAGTTACTCTTTAAGGTATCAAGAGTATATTTTGACTCAAGATCCCACAACATGACAGAGCCTCACAATTAGGTATTTATGGGCTTTAAAAATACAAATTAAACTACCACAAGATAGCTTCCTTGCAATATTTACTGTATTTGCCACACAGACAACTGGCAGTCCACCCTTGACTATAAAGGCTGAAGAGGCTTCCAGCTTTTTTGCTGCAAACAGACAAGAGTGAATAGTTGGTGAAGAAAGACAGACATTTCTCCTCTGAGATGGTAATGTCACTTTGTAAATGTCTTTGAAAATAATTTCTGTTTGAGAAAATAGTTTGGAGTTTCTCTGCCAGTCTGCCCTCACATGGCCAAAAAACACAACCCAAAAACATTGACTGCTGCTTGAATGCTACTTGTACACAGCAAACATTTAGACAAGAGTGAATAACTGGTGAAGAAAGTCAGACATTTATCAGCTAAAGAGCCAGATATTTTCCTCTGAACAGAGATGGTAATGCCATTTTGTATCTGTAGAAAGTGTTTCCATAACAACTTTATAAGGTTGGATCATGTCAGATTGTGTTTTCAGATAGTTTTGGAGTTTCTCTGCCTTCAAATGGCCAAAAAAAACTCAACCCAAAAAACTATGACTGCTGCTTTTGGTACTTTCAGCAAATGCAGCATTCATTTAAAATAATACAAGTCCAATACTCACTCTAATTTAACGTAGCTCTGTTTTGGTATCTTCTCTTCAAACTTGTGAGAAAACTCTTCGCTGATAAATTTTCCATTATGTTCACCGACGAGACGCCAACTTCATCTGTCTTTTGTTTGATGCTGGGCATGCGGTGTACAGGTTTTTCTCTATCACAACATTTCTACTCCAGCTGGAGATGAGAGAGATGAAACTGAACCAAACAGTAAATTTGTGGGCAATAAAACCAAAACAAGCTAAAACAGACTACACAGATGAGTGAATCTGAGGAGGACTGCAGAATCAGGTAATGATGTCAAGAGAACCCCCTTTTAAATGAAACATGCTCATTTAAATCATTGTTGCAAAATAAAAATATTGATTAGTAAGTATTTTGTTCAGCTCCATACTACCACACACCAATCTGCTAGTTTTAATCTTGACCTAAATGCTGATTTCCATTCTCACTTGTTTATTTCTCAGTAGTCAGCAACATGCCATTAATCTCAATCAGCGCACAGAGGATAAAAGTCTCTAGAATCCTGTTGACTGGCACGTAGAGCTGTCAGAGCACATGTCTGTCAATGTCCTCCTCTTTGCTCACTTTGCTCCGTCCAAACATACTGAGCTGCCAAACAAGAGGTCCGCCAGTAACACACACGAGGCATTAGACGCTTGTTTGCCCAATTTGGCAAGTTTTACTCAGCCAAATAGCTTCAGATTTGGTTTGGTGAGTCACTGTTTTTAATTAATCAAAGTGGAAAGTTTCATTCCATTGTTCTCTCTGTGTATGCAACAACAGTCTGAGGGCAAAAAGGTTTATCAAGACATTAAGCTTTTGCTCATTTCCATAATGGTTTTGATTTAACTTTGGCTTTAATACCGATGCATGTGCAGCGCATTCTTAGATAGAGCTGAAATATGTGCAAATGCAGATGCAACACAGCATGGGTTATGTCTATGTAGGGTCCATCTGAGTCTTCTAAAGCCTTGATTTCAACACATATTATTCTCATAAAGGACTTTACTGACAAAGTGCTTTGCATTTGCTTTTAAAAGAGCCCCTGGTTACCCGACCCACTGTTAAGAGAATCAGTGATACAGGGCAGGGCCGCTCTGTCTCCTACAGTGCAGAGCTAATGGATATTCCAGAGAATGACACCACCCACTTCCCTTCTCCATTCAGAGTTCACTTTTGTCCTGCAAATCACTTTGCTGTATCCCTCAGATAACCCAGCAGACTGAGGTCCAAGTGAAGGTCACACAAGAGAACGGTACACAAGAGAATTTTTTTTCTTTTCTTTAGATATGTATGTTTTTTCTGCTGTTGCAAAAATGAATCACAAAATGAGTAAGTGATGGCGCATTGACCAGGTACTCACATCTCCTGTAAATCATTTACTACAGAGGATATACATTCTCTGTGCTGTACTCTGCAGGGAAAAAAAGACTTTGCAGCTGAGTTGATACACGCTGCACTTATCATAGTTGTTGACAGTCAGGCAGATATTCCCAAACATTTTAGTCTCTCAGCCAGTCAGCGATGAGAAAAAAGTGCTCCGAAAATATTCTATTTTTACTTTCAATACACATTACTGTCTGAATATAGTCTGGAAGCAATTGAATGCAATTATTCACCTAATCGTTTAGCCAGTAACACACTGACTCAATCAAGAACATTCCAGAAATGAAATATCTCCATTATGTTTCATAACAGCTAAATGGTGCCATTCAAGGACAAACCAAAATGCATAAGTTGAGACATCAGCTGAGATGTGCAGTGCATTATGATACCTCAACCTAACGCAGTGCATTATAAATAGTGTCCTTTCCGAAAAAAGGAGAGTTGCAATACATATGTAAAAGGCAGGATGCGCAGATCATTTGCATGATAAACAGGATATTGGTGACCTGGGTGTGAACTACTCAGCAGATGGAGGTGGTATGTTATATGTGACTTGCCCTGTGTAATGAGGGCCCTGCATCATTAGGTGGCTAATGTGCCCCATCCTGTCTTTTGTGTGCTGTCCTGGCAAAAGTTTCCGCTTTTAGCGTCAAAAAACAAACAGAACAAGGATGTATCATAAGAATGAGAAGCATAAGAAGACAACAGCTACGTAGACCACCAATCATAAAGAGCATACAGACGCATTACATTACATGACAAAGGATAGGACAGGAACGATAAAGAGATGTTATGTGTATTGCAAGAAGGACGTCATTGTGCTGCAAATTAAGTACTTATTGGATTGTCCAATGTGGTATCCAGGCCCCCTCACCTCGGGGGGCTGATCTGAAAATGTTCCCTTTTTCCCACAACAGTCAGATAACTGGACAGGTGTACAGAGATAACAAAGAAGACAAGAGCTACTTCCATCACATACAAATGACACTACCATGAATGCTTTTATGGAGAGACTGTCTGAAAGTGCATGCTGTTATCCCCAGTTAAATGATTGCAACTCACCCCTATCTATTAGTACATTTACACTTTATGCATTAAGGACAATGTGAAAGGCCCCATTTACACTTGTCATTATTGGTGTCCAGATGTTAGCTGTAAATAGCTAACTCGATAAACTGTTATTGCTGTATCTACATTGCACTTATTCTTCTTCTGGCAATTTTTAGCAGTTGCTTAACAACTTCAGATTCGTTACTACTACTCTACACCGGAGTGGTTCTTACCGTGACTTGCATGTAGCCTGAAAAAACACAAGACAGACTGCGGTCAGATTTGTGATGTGGCTAACGGAGACTTGAGTGTAATTATAAAAGTATTGAAAAGCATCTGGACTTGATCTGGATACGAGACACTTGTACTGACAGAAACAAGGAAGAGAGATCATATTTCTCCCATTTCAGCTTCACTGCACTGGCTTCCTTTAAAAGTCTGAATAGAATTTAAAATCCCTCTCCTCACCTACAAAACCCTTCATGGTCAGGCTCCATTATATCTTAAAGAGATCATAGTACCCTATCAACCTACTACAACTCTGTGCTCCCAGCATGCAGGCCTACTTGTGGTTCCTACTATCTCCAAAAGTAGTCTTTTGGTTATCAGGCTCCTCTGCTATGGAACCATTTTCCAGATTCGGCCCAGGGGACAGACATCCTTTCTATGTTTAAGAGTAGGTGTAAAACTTTCCTTTTTGATAAAGTTTATAGTTAGGGTCAGCCAGGCTTGCCTTGGACCAGTTCCTAGTTATGCTGCTATAGGCCTAGATGGCCGAGGAACTTCCCATGATGCACTGAGCTCCTCTCTCCTCTTCCCTCTTTCTGAGGGAACTGTTCACATTAATGCATGTTACTAATCTAACTTCTTCCCTGAAGGTTTTGTGCTCTCTTATCTCACAGGTTCCTGTGGATTGGAGCCAGGGATGTCGACCCCTTCCTGCTTGACATCAATCAACCATGTCCTGCTTGACACCTATGCATGCTGCTATTAGTATTATCATCAGTCATACTTTTATTATTATTACCATTGTTGTTACTGTCTCTGTCTCTGTCTCTCTCTCTCTCTCTCTCTCTCTCTCTCTCTCTCTCTCTCTCTCTCTCTCTCTCTCTCTCTCTCTCTCTCTCTCTCTCTCTCTCTCTCTCTCTCTCTCTCTCTCTCTCTCTCTCTCTCTCTCTCTCTCTCTCTCTCTTTCTCTCTCAAATCAACCAGCCATGGCAGATGGCTGCCCACCTAGAGCTTAGTTCTGCCTGAGGTTTCTTCTCGTTAAAGGGGAGATTTTCTTTGCTGCTGTCGCCAAGTGCTGATCATGAGGGAATGTTGGGTCTCTTTAAATTGAATTAAAGAGTACAGTCTAGATCTGCTCTATGTGAAAAGTGTCTTGAGATAACCTTTGCTGTGATTTGGTGCTATATAAATAAAATTGATTTGAAACTGAACTTGAAAAGACAAGTGTAAATGAGGCCTATAATGGTAGCAACTAGTTTGTTTCAAGCGTACCATCAACTTGTGACATTAACTTTGGGACCAATGTTTTGACATAAATTCTTACGTCAAGGACAAGTAAAGATTGTTTGTCTCAAACTACTGATTTCAAGGACAAAAATGTACTCTCACCCTACAATAAAATCAGAACAGCACCAATCAGAGCAGAACAGCTTGTCTGTAATTTACTGTATATTGAGTCGATAGAGTTTGCTTTCCATATTTCATAGCACATCCTCTCAACCAGCTACCACAGCAGTTTTACCTTTTGAAACCTTATATGTGGTCAGTATACTGTGTGTATTACCTGCAACAGACAAAGTGCAGGACCATATCATGGTGAAGAAACATCCTGATACCTACATTACATCTCAACACAGCTCTGAGAATCTAATCCATAATCTGTATGTTGTCTCTCTTGAAACATCAAATATCTTGCAAATATCTTATGACAGTTCTTCTAACCAATTTCCTCTTTCAGTCCCTTCAAGTACAAAGAAAGAAGGTTTTTGAAAGAGTCTCATAAAATAATAAAACTGATTTTTTGAGGTCCTATCTTTCTCAGCATCTGGTTGATCTTAATAGGTTATTGAACTGTTGACTGTGATAATAGTCAAAAGAACACTTCTATAGTATAGCTTGTGTACTTCCAGGATTTTATTTAGGCGATAACATAAATCCCAGCTGCTCAAATGACACTAGGTGATTATCTTCAAATATATCTTCCACATATAGTATATGACATGATCTCACTTTCCTCAAGCTCCAGCTGTTTTTGGAGAAGACGGTGATAGTAATCACAATTTCAAGCCAAAACTGGAAACAAAAGTTATCGTAAGATCGTTCCATTTTCCTCCAGGTTCGAATGTTCTCATAAATGCACTGAACCAACACCCACCCACCCTGAGCAATCTATGAGCCAACTCAAATGTTGTACAGTATTGGCGCTTTACTTGTAGCCACTTTCCAAGTGTAACTCAAAAATGACCCTAAATACGATTCCAAAACCATTTTTGAGACCCCTGCCAAGTCTCTCTTCTATAAACGCCACAAGAGTGACACCAGTGAGTTTTGAACCAGATGCTCCCTGGTGACCCTACACATGAAGCCTGACTCTCACAGGTCCCCCCTGGCTATTTCAAAGCCTCATCTGTGTCTGAAGGCTTTCCCCAGGGTTCACACTGGGATTCCACAAATCTCACCCATGCGTTGTCGAGTCCCACTCAGTGTTTTATAGCTGGGCTGAGCCTGATCCTCTTACGTGCATGCAAAATCCAAGTTTGTTCACTACACCATGGCAAACCCTCTCTGATCTTGTTATCCTACACTGTGTCATCTGTGCGGTTTTAGACAAAGCAGCAGTTAACTCTGGGGAGCCATGCTGTCACAGACAAGTCTATTTTTATATGTGAAAAATAAGGCAGCTGGCCCACAGTACAGTAGATTAAATAAAAAATTTAGGCCCACAAGCAAGTTTCAACATGTCCTTCCACTGACCCAGGCCTGAACACCGAATGTGAGTCCTCTCTATTGTTTTACCTCATCTCTCATCTCTAGTTGAAAGCCAGCCCACTCCCCTGGCAGTGGTCTTATCTGCGATCATAGCGATCTGTTTATCACAGCACCGACCACCACTTCACCCCAGGCCCTGACAGCTTCTCATTAGAACATTTATATGGGCTGTTGGGAGGGGTCCAGACTGTTGATCAGGTCACTGCGCTCCAACATAATGAGTGAGTCCAAACATCTAGCATGCCACATTTTATTTCTAACAACACTCACACTCCCTTCACTCTTTGAACTCAGATGTCGTCTCGAGGTGCCGTGTTGGGCCAAATTTATGATACTCTCCAAAGGGGCCGCTCTAAATAAAGGAAGGAGTGCTGTGAAAGTGAGACACAAGATTGGTCTCAAGTCGTAAAGTTACTTAGTCTTCTGCCAGTTGTTGTTACAGGGTCATGCTCCCTTCAGAAGATGAAAATATATTAAAATGACAGTGGGTGAATTATTTCTTTGCCACATGTGAATTCAGTGCCATGCTCCCTTGACTGACGTGAACAAATGATTAAAAACAGATTTGGTCTTTTGTGAGCAGTTGAGATAGCCTATAGCCTTGTGTCATGCATGGGCTGCAACTGGCAGGAGACAGACAGTAGCATGAGTAATGATGTGAGAGCAAGGCTCTTATTTAGCCAAGGTTACGGCCTTCCATTTAAGAGGTACATGCAAGATCCTTAACAACACAGCAGTGGACAGCAGCTTAAGTTTACCCTGGGGGCCAACAACATGGCTCTAAAGGAAATATAACAGAGCACAGCAGCATGGTAATGTGACTTTATACTACAATAGGCAAAATATGAGAAGAGAAAAATAGTTGAATAATAACCAACTCAGCTTACCTTCATTTTTGGGCTGATATAAACCTTATGTCAGTTCAAAGTAGTTGACCACAGTGGAATATGTGTGGAATTTTAAGGACAAAAAAAAACTCCTCTCACGTCTGTGCATTTAGTATACTGTAGAGCTGGAGCCAGGAGGCAATTAGTTTAGCTTAGCATTAAGGCTAGAAACAGGGAGAAATGTTCAGCTAGGTTGGCTTTGTCCAAAATTTAAAAAATACACCAACCAGAACCTCTAAAGCTGGTTGCATCTTGTTTGTTTACGTCATGCATAAATATTACATGCTGGAACAATTTCTCGGTAGCAGTAGCCAAGATGTTGCTTTAGCAAGTGGATGCTCCAGGAAGTCAATTCAGTGGTAGCACGCAACTCCTTGTAAATCCATAACTCATTTATTATATTTTTGCTGATGAATGGATAAAACAAATGAGATTCCACATGTTAATAGTGAGCTTAGACATCTGGACATCTGGTGGTACTTTTTGAAGCTTGAACGGGCTAACTGTTTACCAATGTTAAGCCTTCATGCTAAACCAAGTAAATCACTCTGGCTCTCGCTCTGAACATAACACAGACATGACACTGATCTCTCAGCAGGAAGGAGAATAAACATCATTTGTCAATATGTCAAACTACTCCTTGAAGCTATTTGTGTAGACTAGATTTACAGTCAAATAGGTGAATAATTGTTTTATATAAGTATTTTTTATGTATATTCCCAAAGATAAGCTATCAGTTGCTTTGCTCAAAATGCTGGAAATGACATTGTGAATGCAATCTAACAGCAGATATTTGGACCTTTGAAGCACAGGTGGTACTGATAACATTCCTGATAAATCTGTTCCATTTAGGGGTCCCAGTACACATGCACCATGACGGGACCTTAAAACCTGCACACCTAATTGGAATGGATCCATTATTCATGTTGATGATTACCTGTGTATGATTTGTTAAAAGGGGTCTGTCTTATCATCCCTAACTTCATTTGTATTGACACTGAAAGAATACACTGCTATGATTTCAATGCTTCTTTTTTTCAGTTTTCTACCCCAGTTTGTTATAACTTTGATGTTGCAGCAAAAAAAAAAAAAAAAAAAGAATCTATTTTTCCGTTCAAGTATCAATGTTTCAAGTTCAACAAGCCAGCTATCCCCATCATTACCGGTAACAACTAGTTTGTTTTAAGTGTACCATCAACTTGTGACAGTAGCTTTTTGACCAATGTTTTGACATAAATTCTTAAATTAAGGTCAAGTAAAGATTGTTTGTCTTAAACTACTGATTCCCATGAAATCAGAACAGCACCAATCAGAGCAGAACAGGTTGTCTGTAATATACTGTATATTGAGTCCATACAGTTTGCTTTCCATATTTCATAGCACGTCCTCTCAACCAGCGACCACAGCAGTTTTACCTCATGAAACCTTACATGTGGTCTTAATTTGTATTGACACTGAAAGATCACACTGCAATGATTTCAATGCTTCTTTTTTCAGTTTTCTACCCCAGTCTGTTATAACTTTGATGTTGCAGCAAAAAAAATCTATGTTCCATTTAGGAGACCCAGTACACATGCACCATGAGGGGACCTTAAAACCTGCACACTTAATTGGAATGGATCCATTATTCATGTTGATGATTACCTGTGTATGATTTGTTAAAAGGGTCTGTCTTATCATCCCTGACTTCATTTGTATTGACACTGAAAGAACACACTGCTATGATTTCAATGCTTCTTTTTTCAGTTTTCTAACCCAGTCTGTTATAACTTTGATGTTGAAATCTATTTTATTTTTCATTTAATTTCCTTTCAAGTATTAATGTTTCAAATTCAACAAGCCAACTATCCCCATCATTACCTGTTGCATTGTGTATACTGGCCCCGCTCTTTATAATCCTCATGATGAGATCCTCTGAAGGGTCCAGCAGAGGAAAGTTTTCGTACCTCCCCCTCCGCCTGCTGCCTGTTGCCTGCTGTTGGTCCCAGCAGCGCTGCGATGGTCAAAAGGTCCACACTTGCGGCGCTCAGAGGACCGGCAGCCGGCGGCTCTCCAGCCCATCAGTCCTGCATGACAAGGTAACACAAACCGGTGAATACAAGCGGCTTCACTCGTTAAACCGTCTGAGGTGCCTGCAACTGTTTACCGACACATTTTTCGCCAGTGTACAACTTTTAACCTACTTAAGAAAAAACTTGATTAGTCGGTCATTACGGATTACACCTATTGTAAAAAACCCGTTTAACTCGTTTCTTTCACTTTGTACATACTTTTAACTGAAATCTTGCAGAAGTATAACATTTTTTTCAGATATCAGGTGGAAATGGAAAACAGGTTTCAGTGCTGTTTGTGCACAAAGCTTTGATAGAAAAAGATACACCGTCTCAATGTGGTCGTTTGTGTCTTAACTGCGGTGTGTTTTATTGAAATGATTGGCCACGTTTTGCTACCTGCATACAGGTGTGACAAATAGCAACAACAAAAAAGAAAACGTTCAAAAGGCTTAAAAGTTGTTTTTTTTGTTCGTGTAGTTACATATCAAGAGTTTAAAGCGATTATAACCTAATTGTATCTGTAATCTCATTATATAAATTAATCTCATCTCATTGTATTCCAGTGTGATTTATAGGTTTAATGCAAAGGTGCATTCAATTCTTAAATCTTTTTTATTCAGTGAAGTTAAAACTTCTCTCTATTGTTCATATTGGCAGAACTGCATGACATCAGGGAATGTTTAGTGATCAGCTGAGTGTATGGGTGTCTCTCTGTGTGTGTGTGTGTGTGTGTGTGTATGTGAGTTGCAAGCACAGAGAAAGAAAGAGAGGAATCCCCCTTCCCTCACTGTTCTGGGAAACACCAGGCTGCTTAGACTACTCAGTTTGCATTCTTTTGCAACCATGCATTGCCAACTTTTATTATGTTGAGTACAGTAACGGTGCATGTCACTCTCACTGATGGAGCCACAGCGATTCTCACTTCACGGGCTAGAAATAAGCTCAGTTTAGACAGAAGACCTCTGGGGTGTTGCTTTGGCCAGTTGTCCCCAGAGGAAGCTGTTGCATGAGCTCCAACTCTGAAATTTAAAGGTCTAGGGCAAGAAATGTCAATTATTCAACTCCTCTTCCTTTTCTCTTTTTCAGAGTTTGCATTTTGTGGTTCAAACTTCTTGGCTTTGACACTGTGAAATATCAAAACCAGCCTTTTTTATTAGAACAGCCTGGAAAGCATGAGAACCAAAAACTTGATTAAGGAGCATGTGAAGGTTTTTTGTGACTAAACTCAATTGTTCCCCTTTAATTTTTGCCATACCAAGGAGCATGATCGTTTTATTACAACACAGAGGGTAAATGGGTCTTAATCTCTATTCATTTGACCTAATTCAGTTAGGCGGAGAAGCTGAAACCTGACAGTCAAAAAAGCCATTCATTCGCTTTCCATTTACGTATTACTCCATAAACGAGTAATTTAACTAAACTTCCAGTATGTCACAACATTTTATAAAGCCAACGTGTAAAGTTGTGGATGTGTTTGTTTGTATACTTTTGCAAGTCATGGTGAGGGCAACGATTGCGTTTTTCAATGTAATATACTTAGGAGTCAAATGTATAATTCATGACTCAGATCACAGATGACAATGTGAACTTGTTTACCACAGAACCCACAGACTCTCAACAGCAACATTTGTGACAAAGTCGTGTTAAATTCAGCACTTCTGAGATACTTCATGAATATCAGCAGCTTGAGTTTGATGTGGGGGTGTGTATTTAATTGTAGAGATGACCCACAGGCTATCCAGCATCCACTGCCACACCAAAATATGCATAGTCTTTGATGATGAATCAATTTGTCCAAAAAGATTTCAGCAATTAGAATAACTGTGTTGTAGTTTTGGGTATTTTCTCAACTTCAGTCGGAACAGTGTGGAGCAGAGGGGAATTCTTTGATATTTCAAGCTTGGTTCTTAATATAATTTATCAAATTACTAACAGATTTTATTTACTTATGATTATCAATCTTTCCACTGATATGAAACAAATGAATGAACTCACTACAGAGTAGAGCTATGTAGTGCCAGTCACTTTGAATCTGCATTGCAACTCTTATTAAACACATCATTTAGAACAAGAATCATTAGTCACAGGAGACTGTGCACTGCTCTCCACTCCACTAATTACTCAGAAAATGTATTTTCCATAAAGTGTAATCAATATCCAACTCAACTGCTAAAGCAATGTGAAGCAGTTACATTCAGCAGTTAGACTTAAGGGTTGATTGCAACACAAGATTGTTATGGCTTTTTTTTTAATGGAGATAATCAGGGACATGGTAGAAATTTAAGAATTGGGCAGGTTCCAAGTTTCATCATGACAGCCTTCAAAATGATTAAAAACACTGTAGTGCAGCTGATGGTAATGATGAGTGCGTCGTCTTAATGTTAGGACAACTATGAGTATGAAAAAATTGGACTCTCATGAGCTCAACTACGAAGCCAGATGTTGGTTTGAGTCGTCTTTCATTTTGAAAAATAAGCCTGTGTCTGCCTGTCTGTCTGTCTTTTTCCTGTTTTTTTTGCAGAGCAGAGGTGGTTTGCATGGGCAGAATGTGCCAGAATCCTTGAAGATAAACCAAAGGCCTTGGATGATATCTGATCTCCTTCGACTGTTGTACATTCACCTGGTGCCATGGCTGGTCTTGTAACAACTGAAATGATGCTGTTGAAGTGCACATTGCTCTTTCTATACCTGAGTGTCTGCTTGTGCCAACGTGACTGCACTGGTGTGGACTGTCCCATGTTGGACAACTGTATTGAAGAAGTGCTGGAGAGTGGCTCCTGTTGCGCTTCCTGCATACAAAAAGGATGTAAATGTGAGGGTTACCAATACTATGATTGTATCAATGCTGGATTCAAGAATGGGAAGGTGCCAGAGGGAGATTCGTACTTTGTTGACTATGGCAGCACAGAGTGCTCTTGCCCCAGTGGAGGGGGTCGGATCAGCTGCCACTTCATCAGCTGTCCTGATATGCCGCCAAACTGTATCGAAGTTTTGGAGCCTGCAGATGGCTGCATGCAGTGTGAACGTGTAGGATGCATCCATGGCAGGCAAAAGTATGAGGCTGGACACTCCTTCAACATTGATCCCTGCCGGGTCTGCCACTGCCCCAATGAGGGGGGGAAACTGATGTGCTACCAGGTCCCCGACTGTGACCCAGATAAAGCCCATAAACCCATGTTAGCTGCGACCACAGAAGATTTTACAGCCAACGGGCGTGACATTTACCCTTACGGGTTTGACAAACTAGGCCAGATGGATCCATTCTCCACAGCATATAACCTTCCACCTAATGGGAATCTTCCTCTCTTTAAACCGTCGCAAATGGATAAGGATGAGTCGGAAGACTATGATTATGGTCCTACAGACTTCCCCGAGACCTACCCTCAATCTCTGGTCTTCCCCACCCAATCTTCACCACTTAATAGGGGCTTCGCTGTGTCCCGAGACTCTGTCAGACCTGACAGAACCTCTGCCTTTCAAAGCTATGACAGACGGAGCAAGCTGGAGCTGAGAGAGCAATATGGAGTTCGTGACCATCCTGCAGAAATAGAGGAAGTGACAGAAAGGCCCCTGAGAGAGGAGCACAGCACTGTCCGGCCACACATACAGGAGGATGCCACTACTTCTTCGCAGCAATCACAGGGTCTAACAAGTGTGCAAAGTGTCTCATTTGGTGATCTGAGTACACAGACAGATGTAGAGAATCCTTTGCATGCACATACAAGTTTGGGCACTGTCATATTTCCATTAACCCATGATTTAGGCAGTGAAATACCCCCTGATTATCCACATCTTAGTTCAGAGACTGCAGTTCATCATGAGAGAAGCTCAATGACTAAAACACATCACCAAAATGCATCAGATAGTGTGACAGTCAGAGGTTCGGAGATTCAGATCAATGTTAGTCCCCCAGTGCCGGGTGCAGAGAATCAAATCAATCAGCAGAGACCATCAGATAGAGTGAATTTTCCCTTGTACACCCTGAGAAGTCAAGAGACTCCAATCCATCCTGAGGCAAGTTCAAATGGTCAGACAGAATTACAGGGGACTTTCACACCATATGATGAGGAAGGGGCAGATGAAGAAAAGGAAGAAGAGGAAGAAATGGAACAGGTGGAAGAAATGGAACAGGTGAAAGAAATGGAACAGGTGAAAGAAATGGAAGAGGAGGAAGAAATGGAAGAGGAAGAAATAGTTACTGTGGAGAATGTCACTAGACCTGAGGAAGGGGATGTGCTCTACGATGTCGAGTCAGAACAGGAGAGAAGCCAAGAGGAGTCAGAAAGCAGCGATCCACCTGACAGCTATGAAACAACCACAACAAAACCCAGCACCAGCTCCCCCACCTGGCCTGAGTATTCCACAACCCCCACAGCCTATTTCACTACCACCACCCAGCCGCCGGTAAGGGTCCAGCTACATGAGAGTCAGCCTAGCAGAAAGCCAGATCAGAGGTTGGTTAACCTTCACAGTGAAGACCAGGAAGAGGTCCCAGAAGAGGTGACAGAGAAAGAAGGAGAGAACGAAGATCGCCCTGTTTTCCTTGACAATCCTGATGAAAGTAAGTGAAAGACGCATTCACAGCACAGACATTTGTACACATTTAAAAACCTCTGCTCATACCTTTTTTTGTAGAATGATTGTTGATAAAGATACATGTAAAAGATGTGAAGATGACTGTAAGAAGCACAATTTAATATACCTTAACAGTGCAGTATCTGACATTCTCCTCTCCACTAAAAAGCCCCAAAAGATAAAGAATAAAAAGAGCAGAGGTATGAGAAATATAAAAAAAATACAAAATGTTTTTGGCCATTAGGGGGCATCAGAACACGCTGAAAACAGAATATTGAAATATTATCTAATTAAGTTAATCTTGTGAAGTGGTTAGCAAACAATTTCCTGTTTAAAAAGGGTGTGTATCCCTCCCTCTGAGATGATTCATATCTAGATAAAAACTTCACCATCTGATACAACAATGACATAGCTACATGCAGAAAGCAATTTAAAGCTTTAATTTGGTATGATTTTATTTATCTGCAATTAAGATGTGATATTTTTACTTTTTGATAATACGTTTTTAACAAGTATCACCAAAATGCTTTATTATGTCTAGAACTCATATTTAAAGTAGCTTACAAAATCATGTCCTCTGCCACACTGTTGATCTATCCCTGAGGAGGATGACTTTTTTTCAAATATGCCTCTGGGTACAGTTTACCTCAGTTAGCAGGTCAATGTCATCTTTTCTGTAACTTTAGCATCAGTGTTCATGTTTTCTTTTTGAAATGAGCAGCGAGGTTTGAGGTGCCACCTGCAATTTATTATGAAAGACCGCAAAGTCATTTTGCTTGACTGGTCTTTGATTGCTGTATACATTTTTCAGAATTCATACAGAACTTCAAATCTGTGGTTTTGTGTCAGTGTAGCCAAATACTACTTTCCATTACATAATGGTTCATCTTTACACCCCTACTGTCCTCACCCCCTCAATCCAACCACTCCAGGCAGATGGCGGCCTACCTAGAGCCCTGTTCTGTGTGAGATTTCTTCCAGTTAAAGGGCAGTTTTTCCTTGCTGCTGCCGCCAAGTACTGTTCATGGGGGAATTTTGAGTCTCTTTAAATTAAAAGAGACTAGATCTGCTCTATGTGAAAAGTACCCTGAGAACATTTTGACTTGTGTTTCTGCCCAGCTGAGTAATCTAAGATCAATATTCAATCTCCTTTTTGTTCTCCACCAACACCTGAGAAAATAATCTTGCTTTTGGTGGCTAAATGCTCTACTATGTTCTCAACCTAGTTGCAAACTTTGTTGTTTGATGCAATACAGGATTTGCACAGTGGGTTTTGGTAATTGTGTTTATATAAAAGATATTAACTAGTGTAGATGTCATGCTGCAATGTTAAATGTGTGAACTTCTGTGGTACTTTGTGAATCTTAATTTGCTTTAGCTCTAAAACAGTCCAGCATTTAGCGTTTGAACTCATTTAAAAAACATTCTCCCTGATGTCTTGCTACACAACATTGTCCTGGCAGAACAATGTTCCCTTTCTCTATCCTGTTCTAAACGTTAAAGCAGGCTATATGTCATGTGTGTATGGAAGGAGTGTAGACATTGTCGGTCCCCAGGTATCTTAACAGGAACATAAATAGTCAGTCCAGGGTAACTGTCTGGCGCAGGGAGTCAAACACTCCTCCCTTGGTGAACATTGTCTCACAGCAGTTTCATACCAGTCAGCACCATCCCTCACCCAGCACACAAGGCCTCACTGCTTTTTTTAACTGCACGTTGCCTCAGCTCTCCCACAAGAGATGCACAGGCAGCGTAGGGAGTTGGGATTCGGTAATAAATTCTATCTGACCTCCAGCCTTCAGGTTCTTTTATCTCAGAGGTGTTTCTTAGATTTAAAAGTTGCCATTTGTAACATTTAAACACCTTACATTGTATATCTTACTGATGTCCATCAAACATCACAAACATTATGTGGGCGGCACTGTGACTTATTGGGTTTTCACCTGGAAAAATACTGCTTTCTATAGGTGGCTCTGTATCTTTTCAGTCATAAAGGGTCCAACTGTACTCATGCTGAATTCCTACTTCTTCTATTTACCCCTAAGAAAGTACACGAAAGTAAAACACATCTGGTTTCTGGGCATTTTACGTAAGTAATGCAACGATCTACAAGAATTCTTTAAAACAGCAAATGTTATAGAAACTGATTGTAGAGTATGAAACAAAACCGTTTATTTAGCTTAAACCATAATAGTAAGTTTGGTCAGAATATACATGGGGCATTGGATTTTATATAGAGTTATTTGATCCAATGTGTGTATGAAATGGCTTTTTAAAGGCGTGTGCAGTAACAGAGCCAGATGTTAGCGCCCTGGAGGGCTTTAATATACAGACTACAGACAGTGTTTAGTTACATTGTAGCCTAATGCAGGATTGGTCAGAACTGTAGAGTTTATGATAGCAGTCCTACAATATGCAATATCCTGCAATGTAAGACTGCATCAGAACGTCATTGTTTCAACTTTATAGCAGTTTTGAAACCATTGGGCAAATATTAAGGCTATTTCTGGAACACGTGGTGATAGGTTAAGTATGTGATTAGGATTTGAAACACTCCAACTTTTGGGAACCCCCAGTAGTAATATTAAAATGACAGTAAGTTAGACAGCAATACAGGCAAAGGCCCTTTACCCCCATTGATCTGACTGAGAGACAATTAATTTTTGGGTTGAATGTAGCATAGATTTTCACTAGGATTGTCTCATTTTCATTCAAGCAAAAACTGATGCAATAATCACTTACAAATTATACATATAAATCTTGAATTCTTTTAGTTCTTTAGGAGGTTAAATACCTTATATTTCCTATACTGTATTCCTCAACTTCTGAAATGTGAAGTTCTGATGCACATAGCGATTTTATATTCAGGTTGTCTAACTGTAAGTTACAATGAAAAAGTATCTTAAGATATTTTAATGATTGTCTATCTAACATTGTAAGTCTTATAAATATAGGCTTTATTACAAGGCTGTCGTTTTGTTTTGCACTAGATTTCACAGGTGTTGCTTTCCCGTGTATATAAAGCTCTCCACTCATATGTGAGACATATCACCACGTTTAATAAAGTACTGTTGAAATAGAGCGTGCGGATGATGAAATGATCCAGTTCTGCATATATTAAGAGGTTGGTCTTAATCAATTAATCTTTTGATGAGATAATATAGTTAGAAAAAAATTACTGTGTGCCACATTTGATTTATTCTCAGGCCATTTGCACATTGATTCATGGTTATAACGAGGGATTTGTGTGCAGTGGACTGGTTGGTGGATCACGACCTGATTCCGAAGCTTCTCCCAAAAAAAATGACATATTGCTGTGTCCTCTGTAGCATATGCAGGAAGATAAGCTTAGGAGGAGTTATCTGTCGGCTTATTCCAGATAAACTGCTTTCTCTAGATAGAAACACTCAGCAGTATAGATAGGTGGCTGCTCACAATCTTAGTGAGGGGATAGAGGGGAAGGCAGGGCAGGGCTTCTCTCATGGCTACTGATAATGAAGTTTATCAGTCCTGATGGCACATTGTCTCAGGATGGCAGCAGCAAAGCATGCAGAGTTTGGCAACTCTTTAACATCTCAAACAAGTGGTACATCCTTTCTTTTTTTCATAAACTAAGGTGTCTTTTTAAAGATGGAAGGGATGGTTTGTCTTGCACTTTATATGCCACATCTGCTTATGCTTTGGCTTCTTTGGCAGCTTTTCTTGACTTTTACATTTTTACAACAGTTTTAACCATGCTAGCAGGTTGGTGGGTCAGTGGCTAGATTCACCACTTTGGCCCAGACTATACTAAAGACTAAATATCTTGATAGGTATCACACTTTCATGGTCCCCAGAGGGTGAAGCCTGCTGACTGGTGAACAAATGGCTTTTCCTCTCGCTAACCACCATGAAGTTCATATTGGTGGTTCAGAGTGAAATATCTGGTCAACCATTAGACTGATTGCCATGAAACTGACAACAGACATTCAAAGTCTCAAGAGGAAACATTGTAATGACTTTGGTGATCCTCTGACTTTCCCACCAGTGCCACATTGATGTTAAATTTGTTTTGTTGTTGTTTTTAAAATATATTTACAACTTTTAGAGGGATTACTGGGAAAGACATTCATGGTTGACAGAGGATGCATTGTAATAACTTTGATCTCCTAATTTTTCATCTACCATGTAATTCTGTCCAGTACTGACAAAGAACACCTTCAAAACTCAAGACATTCCCTAATTAGCAAATGTTTGCATACTAAACACACCAAACCAGTACCGGGAACATGATAAACATTAGCATCAACATGCTAGCATTATTATTGTGAACAATTAAAGGTTGAATATGTAGAATATTTATTAAAAGCTATATTTAAAAAAATAATAATACAGCCACAGGGTGTACAGAATGAAAGTATTGCTTTTCCATAAAAAAAAAATTTAGTCTGAATTAATATTTTTAAATTTTTTTGACGGGTTCGACAATGACGTTCTGTGTACATTGTACCAGACAATTAGCGGCCGGAATTGCGGGTTGCCAGGGTTGTCTGTTGTTCCGGCGCAGCTACTGTAGGCTGGCACTGGGTGAAATGGAGTTGTAAACAAGCAGAGCCGTGTTGGACTTACTAAAACCAGCGTTTTTTGCTCTCAAGTACAACTTTTCATCACAAAACTTTGAAGGTAAGACAGAATATCTGTTAGTCGCTGTAAATAAGTGGTTGTTTACCTTTGTATTCTTTGGCTGCTGGTTCACTGAGTTTTTAGCGCAATAATAGTGGTACTGTTGAACTCGCCAGGGTCTTAGCTTTCATATGAGATGCTATTTGTTTGTGTACCATGAAGTATCAAAACGGTAGCAATGGAAATGTGGAGAGTGGGTTGACTTTCTGACGCTATTCGGATTTTGATATTTGATCATTAATATGCTTGGTGTTTGAGTTGTGTTTGGTGTGTGTAAAAATGACGTGCTTGTAGCGGAGTTTCTCCTGTTTAATTTGATGTGCAGTATGACTGTATTGCTACATCATTAGGGGATCATCTATGTTCCCTGGGTCCTATGTTCCCCGCTTTGTATGTGACCGGGGAACATAGGGATGATCCCGTCTACGGTTAGCCAGTTAGTTGAGTTAGCCGCTGAGTTAGCAGATGAGTTAGCCGCTGAGCTAGCCGCCGAGCTAGCAGCCGAATTAGCCACAATCAGGGAACATAGGTACGCTCCCCAACTGCTACTCCCACTGGCGTTACAATGTAATGTACCTCGGTGGTTTCAAGTCAGTTACAGCGAGGGTATTTTCGCTTCCTGTTTTCCAAATAAAAGCACCAATTCTATCGTTATGGTTTTCTTAATAATAAAAGGCAACGGGTGTTTTATTTTGTGAAAATGACCGGAAGTGCGTTACTCGCTACGGCTAACTTGAGTGGCTTCGAATTCGCAGGAACAAAACTTTAAGCAGATGTTATTTGGACAAATTAGCGTCACATTGTGAATCTAAAGGGCTACGTTCTCGCCTAAAAAGCTTAGAAATGTGGATAAAGTGATATATGTACAGAGTTAGAGCTAAAATAAAATCCGCTTCAGCCTGCTGATTTCAGCTTGAGTAGGAACGAAATGCATTATGGGTTATCGTGTAGTTTACTGACTGGTCTGCTCACGCCGATCAGGCTACAGAAACAAGCAATCATTTTGAGTTGGGAGCTAGCTAGCTAATCGATTACACACCACTCAAAGAAAGACTTCCAGTTGTAGGCTGGCTAACGTTAAATACTGTTGTAGAATTAATTGGTCGAAATTAGTCGTTACCCTGTATGATTCATCACTTGATATAACGCTGGCTAATCGACTGACGCACTCGGCACCGGACCTGGCAACCCGACTGCTGGAATTACTTTTTAAGTTGTTGCGACTACGATCTCGAGACATTAGATGGCGTTGTTCTGCTCATTCTACATATTCTACCTTTAATATGCTGATGTTAGCCTTTAGCTCAAGGATAGCCTCACAGAGCCACTAGCATGTCTGTAGACTGTCTTGTTAATAACATATGGATCCTGTTACACATTAATCAGAATTTTAGTATAGTTGCTTTTTGCAGAGCTCTGTATGACTATTTAGCCAGCCATCTCACTTCCCATCTCTTCCAGTAAAAAAGAAAAACTCTCCCTTTGTCTGTCTAACTGATACCAAATTGTTTTAAACCTTAAATGATCTCTTTACTGCATCTATCAGATTAAGGAGGCAAAGTGGTCACAGCCCGTTTCAAACCCAGGATGGTGTCCTGAGCAGTCCTAGCTGACAGTGTGCTTTGAGTTTGTGTAATATACACACTGCAAAAAGGAAACTTCAAAAAAACTCATATTACACTTTAGAATGTAATACACTTTAGATGCTTTTTTGTGACACTATTGATACCAAGCTTCAGTATACTGTATATGATGGTCTTTTGAACACTAACAAACTTGTGCACACTTGCTAAGAATCCCTGGTTATTGCAGGCACTTCCCCCCATTTAACCTACCCCAGTGTAAATCCTTGATTAAGCTCCTCATCATCAGGTGTAAAGAAGTATCAATTTCTTATTACTTGAATTGAACTGAATTAATTGTTTAACAGGTGTCTCTGTTGAATTTCTATAGTTTAATCAAGTCTTTTGTAGTCTTTTTTGTTTTGTAGTGGCCTGATACTTATGGCAGTTTCAAAAGATCTCTGACTTAATTTATGTACTTTTTTTGTTTGACAGTAGCATATTTGCTGTTTTGTAGAAGTTTTTAGTTGTTTTTTGTTTTGCAGTGCAGCACTTTACCTGTCTCCTGCCTATAGTAAATTATGCTCAGCCAATCAAATATCCAAACAGTCTGTCAGGGTGATGGAGTGGCTGGTCAATCAAACGAGGATGATTTATTTGTCAGGTACCATATTCATGCTCTCAGTCCCTGGACTCAGGTGAGTCAGTCTTGAAGTGGCTTCTCAAAGTTTACTGTCATGATAAATCCCACATGGTGACTAGCTGTCTCAAGTGTCTGTGTGGCTCACATTTACATCTGTCACATCTCTGCTTTGGTCTTTTTGATAGACGTTTGGGATTCCTTCTTTTTGATAGCTTTCATTGACACTAGGTTTGTCAAGCTTTTCAATATAACACTGCACGTACAGTTCAGTGACAGCGGCAGATTTACAACTCGAAAACTCATCAACATGTTTGAATGTTTCCTTGATTTTAGATAGTAGAATACAAAAGCAGCATGGTCATTATAGCCATTCACTGCCAACGTTGTAGGCTAATAACAACTGTTGCTAGCACATTTTATCAGCTCTAATTAGCTACTTAAACATCATTAACTCCATTAACTCTGTCACAATAATTAAAGACTTATTGTACAATAACGTAATTATCAGCATCATCACGTCTATATATGGACTTATTGTATGATACATGGACCATACATGACCTTGATCATTAGACACACATTAACACATTAGCTAAGAGGCTATTCATGTCACATTGGCTAAGCAAGTAGCGTCCTCCATTCCTCACTGTAGAAGAATTAAAGGTAAATAACCAACCATATTGGCATTCTGTTTTTTTACAGAAGTGTAGCACCCACTCTCCAACCCCACCCCCCTTGCATTATTATGCTATTATATTATCATTATATCAGTGGTATAAAATGATCTTCAAATGACAATAATATAATTTATTGCGATTATTTCTGAGACCAACAAAAAGTCCAACAAAAGTAGCTGTTGTGACAGGCCTAATGTTGAAGACACGAAAATGAAGCATCAAGTGTTATTGTTGTGTTCCAGAGCAGTGCTAGGTGTCATTTTTCTCTAAGAAACCCTACTAGGACAAGCAGTGGTGAAAAGCAACTAAGTGCATTTACTCAAGTACTGTACTCAGTATTTCCATTTGGTGCAACACTACACGTCAGAGGGAAATATTACTTCAGATTTGTTCAAACTAGCAACTACAGCAGCTACAACAGTAACATGCTGCTCATGCACTTATACTGTACACTTGAGAATTAATAATCTAATGATGTCATATATAATAATATACCAGCCAGAGGGACAAAACCACTACTTTTAATACAGTTTTCTGCTAATACTTAAGTACTTTTACTTAAATTGGATTTTTCATGCAGGACTTTTACTTGTAATGTTGTATTTTGGATCAGAGTATTTTTTAACCACTAAGGACAAGCCACACAGAGGTTAGAGTTATGGTTTATTGGTCATACTCAAGCGGTATGTTTCTCTTTTAATAACACAAGAGAAACAGCTTAGAGGATTATGTTTAACCAATGAGTTTGTGGGACATATTGCTGTTTTGGTTAAAAGATTGCTGGGATTTCTGGAGTGTAAATCTACCCAAATCCAAACACAGCCACTGAAGTTACTCATAACTATAATAAAGTAGCATCCAGGACCTCTTCCCACACAGAGGTTTCCTGAATGGCCTTTTTCTGGCATAACCTGGAATCCCCCCAAATACTGTAGGCATGTATATGCTTACTCTTTGCCTGGGAAGAAACACTACGTTAGCATTACTACTGAGGTGGTAAGCTTGTTAGACAAGAATGCTTTGCAGATTTTGATAGAGCAGATAAATACACAGTTGAATCCATTCCTTGAATGTTTGCTCTTGTGTCTTTAGCTCTGGAATCGCAAAATACACCGAATCATTCAATTTATTCATATGCTGAAACTCGAAGTTTGACAGGCCTGTAGTTACAGTTGCTACGCCATGATTGGACAATCACTGTTCAGGGAGGGGGTTTATCAAATCAATACAGAAAAGATTTAACAGAAGTATATCACCATGATGAATTGCAGAATACTAACTGATGTGTCATTTAATTTTTTGGCTTGAGAAAGGGGACTCCCAGCTCTCCTGGCTGAAATGTGTTACGATGATGGTAGTTGCTGGTAGCGTCCAACACTCTTAATAGCTGGGGACTAGTTGTTCCAATACATATTATAGCCTGGAAAATGTATTTGGAAAGCCAGAACTCTCTGCTTCCAGTAAAGTAATTGTTGAGTCACCGGTATCGATCAACAATCCAGTCAACTGCCTGTAGATTTATTACAGTCATCTGCTATAGAGCAGTAAAACTTTAGTTATTATACCTTTAATAATAATATAAACAAGGAAAGATATAACTGACTATAATTCTCTGTAGCACAAAACATATTTTTTCCTTAATACGAGCCCCCACCGGATTCTGTCTACCTCCGTGAATCACTGTGTGATCCAGATTCAAGGTCCCACACAGTCCCCTGAGAAAAAAGCTGTAATCAAAATGCCAGTCACACTCTCAGGCCCTGACAGATAGGATGGTCATGGGATATGGATGTGCCTCACAATCTGGCCCGCTTATGGCTGTCCACACTGCTGCACTGCAAATAGACAATAAGAGTTTTCACATCATAATTTCCACTGAATCTTCTTTAACACCACCATCATCTGGCAGACTCTGTCGGACCTGTGTCCAGGTAGTCTGCATGTGTTTAGTAAATGCGAGACAAAAGTTTCCATCTGTTCACCTATAATCACAGTATTTCCTCTGGGATATACTATACACTGCAAACACTGAGCTGGGTATGCTTCAGAAAAAATGTGACTGATCTGAAATCTGGACCGTGTCCAAGCAGTGGAGTATGTACACAAAGCATAAGAGACACATGTCTTTATGTCTGGATTACTGACAGAAATGATTTTCCTCTACAAAAAGGTTACTATACAAACAGTTCAAGCTGAGCTATGTATACAGTAACATATGAAGCCACTGTAACTGGATTTCCTGGCTGAGTGGACATTCACCTTACTTATATTGCAGTTACATTTTGTTAAAAAACATGTCTCATACATTAAGGGAGTAAACCCATATGTAGAGTAGGCATTTACTTGTTTTTCTGTTGTTGCACACTTAATGTACTTTATACACGACACACATTGAATCTGCCTCAATACCCACATTTGCAGTATTCTCAAGTAGCCCATTGTCTGGGTGTGAGATATATTTCTAGTAACTGTCAAAAGTGCCTTTCAAGACAGCAGGTGTGTGAAGCTTGTTCAGACCACACTGGGATACACTTGGTTATTGTGGCTCTCTTATTGCTGCAAGGATTTCACTTCTTTTTACTCTCTTTCACATTTCAAACTACAATTTCCAAGGTCAAGAACGACCATTCTCCCTCAGTATTTTCTTTCTTTTTAGGTTTCCTGAACAGAAAACAGGGTCTGACTGCAAAGTGAAACCTCCTGTGTTGTATTTTTACTTCATTGTCTCTAAATGCTATCAAGTGTCTTTTGTTTCATGTGCTGTTGATATAATCTTTTTACTTTCTAAAGATGTAGTTAGTGCTGGATATCGTTAAAGAAATCCAATCCAAGTACCCTTAAAGTGATACCGACACCAACTGAGTACTTCATTCTATACCCATCATGTGAATAGAAGCATTAAAATTGCATAAAGTTTTCCACATTTAGTACTCTGTCTTTTATCCAGTGTAACAGGCGTGTAGTGTAGCCACATTTTAGTGTTTAGGTGGCATCATGGCTGCTGAACTGCTAAGAACGCTAACTCAAATTCTCCATGAACTCACCGCCACAGACAGGTTGTAGCTGCTGTGGCAGTGGGCCAATCACATGTTGCATTAAACCAAAGAACACTTGTGTTGATTGGCTGTGAGCAAGTCCATACAAATACTGTAGTTCTATTTTCTAGCTCTGGGTGCAAAAAGGATTGATTGCAGGTATCGTTTGACGGGACATGTTACTACTTCTATTGATTCCTATCGATTATAATTGGTATCGATTTTTTCCGGTTGATGCCTTAAAGGTATCAAGTACTGATACCCAGCCCTAGATGCAGTAAATTCTCATAGCAGATGAAGATTAATTATTTAGCCAAATTAGCTATCACTTTATACCATGTCCAATCATCTGACTGCTACTGTTGACCTTTTTCGAATGACATCACTATCTTCGCACAGCTCAGCATTTAACTCAGGACTGATGAATGTAATAAACATCCTTTAAGTGCTCATTGGGACAAGCCTATAATTTTATACAGTGTATTTCATGTGACCCAAAGGGAAAATTCCAACATTCTGACATTTTTTCAGAGCTCCTTTTTCACTGGCTTCATCAGATCAGCAGTGTCTTTTGTCAGAATGGTAACAGATCAGTCATGGCAAAGGATTGGAGACAAATCAAAGAGTTCATCACTGTGATCTGTCTTCCAGAGACAGTTATCGTTTTCTGGCTCAGCTCCACGTCAACAAGAACTCGTCCTTTCTATAACTCTCTCCTGTCCCAGCACGGCTCTGGCACCTGGCACTGTATGCTTCCACATCCAGTTTCTAATTATAAGAACTCTAATTATAATGCTGAGGTCACCTTGCAAATACGTGAAAGTCTGCAATGTTTAGGACTGTTGTTACATTACTAAAATAAATAACTGGAGGAGCTGAGGACAGACAGTTTGTCTCTGACTCTGTTGCCAGCAATTTGAGCCAACACCTGAAAGTAGCTTCTTTCGACACTAGGGTTGATTTTAAGGATCATTTGCATTGTGTTTATTTGTAGAGACTATCACAAAACGGCAACTTAATCATTAGTGTCAGCAATGGAGAAAGAGAAGAAGTCAATTAAACAAGTTGGTGACATTTTATCAACGAATGTCATGTTCTCATTTCTACCATTGTATATAGTGATCCTTTTAGAGATTTTTGTATATTCTATTATTAACACCTGCTGTTAGGTTGGCCTCATAGTAACTATCTTCCTATACACAGGAAGTGATGTGTTTTACATTTTTCCAAGTTGTTTGGAATAACCGGGTAGTTAGCATGATTAGTGTTAGCCACCTTGGCTGCACAAACAAAGAAAAAAGGCTCCGATTACAGACAGTCTGAGCAAATTCAGTCTTCTCCATCAAGTATTAGTGACCTACAGTATCGCAATGTCTTTGTGTGCTCTCTGTCTACAATGTCTCGTCAGGACTGGTCTCCATCTCCACTTGCCATCATGCCTCTGTGATTCCATCATTACCTCATACAAAAGTGAGAGGCTTGAGCCCTTCAACAGGCGCTTGCGGTGCTGAATTTATGAGTCTTGATGTTGATACAGACATTAAAGATATATATCACTGGGAGACACAAGAGCATAGAGTGGAGACACTGCTATTAGTTTTGGCAAACAAAGTTTCAGTGTGCTGTCACATGCTGTAATTTTGTGTGTACATCAGATTTTTTAGGGCAAATTTCCAGACAAGACTTAAAAAAACAAGGTGAATCTTGTAAAGGTAATTATAGAAAGGTATAACAGCAGTTTTGTTGAGGTTTACAGGGTCTTAAGGACTCAGGTATGACAGGTGTGGGGGACCAGTATCGATAGTTTGAAGGGCAGGGATTTAATTTCATAATATTTCACAGTTTTTATGCAAAAAAAAAAGTTTCAGCATTTTACCCCAAACTTTGTTCTTGGCGGGATGACAGAATTGAGACCATTACTGAACTGGGATTACCGATTTGAGTTTTGAATGAGTACATTGACTATAGTACAGTAATAGAAACTGTGTTGTGTGTGTGTGTGTGTGTGTGTGTGTGTGTGTGTGTGTGTGTGTGTGTGTGTGTGTGTGTGTGTGTGTGTGTGTGTGTGTGTGTGTGTGTGTGTGTGTGTGTGTGTATTTGTATTGGAGCCAATGTAGCAAAATAACTTGGCTTGGTTGAAAACAGCAGTGTCTGTCTGTTGGGGTGATGCATTCCAGAAGAAGTCACTTACTGCACTGATGTGAAATAAACACACTGTGGCAACTATAGCAAAAACAACACATCACACAGTTCCTTCCAGATGGTCATATAATCATATCTCATTATCTGAAATGATTGCAACACAGCATTGTTGTTTAGCTGTTTCAGCCACTCTTTCATTCTCAAGAAATGCAGTTATCTTATGTATCTTCATTTGATCTATTTCACTGTCAGGTGACATTGATATGAAGTTGAGGTATTATGATCAGGTTTTTGATGCTCCACAACAGATCCATTAGATCCAGATCTATTGACCCTTACATACTGTTCATATTCTACACCCTCGCAGTACGTTCTGGGTCATTTTTGACCCAATCCAAGAATCCACCAATTTTTGAACCACAGATATGTTTATAAAGTATAAATAGTCAATCTGACTGATCAATAAATGTGTGATTAAACTTAGATTAATGTTTCAGAGAGCAAAGAGAGTGTATTTTTTAGCTTTTACACCCAAAACATCTACTATCACACAATATCATGTTCTATTTTACCTAAGACATGAACATATACCATAGCAATAATGATGGAAATGTATTTTATGTAAGATGAGCATAACTTTATGGAAGTGTGGGGTTTATTGTATAACCATTAGAGCCATCAGTCTTCACTGCTAGATCATAAAAACAAATCCTCATAACTACTATCTTATTCAAACTATTAAGTATTCATTTAACTAAAACACATGTTAATAGATATGGGTCAAATCTGACCCAAAATAGCCTCAATGAATTTGTAACAGTATAGAATATTTTCATTTGGGTGCATTTTGGGACACTTTAGGAAAAGTCATCAAATTTCAGAGTAAAAGACATTTGTGGTGTGTTTACAGCTGTCAAATGTCAAAATGGGTCAAATTTGACCTGAACAGTATGTAAGGTTTAATCCAATTCAAAAATGCATTACCAAAGACATCTTGAGAGCTTTAGAGTTTCTTGCATCATTCTTTCTGATAAAGTAAAAGGTGTCTCTGGGGCGTCCAAATAGGATTTTAACAGCTTATTTGTCCCAAAGCTTTTAGGAGGATGTTTGGTTTTGTACACAGCTTTATTCTTTTTCATGTAAACCAAATAATTACTGACTGTCAAATTAACCCAGCAGTCCACCAGCAGAGCAGGTTTCCTCATAGAGGGAGCTTTATATGTAAGTTTAAACGTATCTCAGCCTACATGCAAGCTGACATTCTCAGCGAATTACTTTTGTAATGTAAATGCTCCATTTCTACATTTAAGTAAAAGATAAAGTGTTGTGAAATCCTGCCTGTATTAGTGTCTGAGAAGCCTTTGTGCATCTATTACTCAAACTGGACTTTCTGGGTCATGTGTCATATCTGTCCCAGCAGACAAAAGCATTGAGCCAGAGATCATACTGTTGAACATGCTGTTTGGATTTTTAGAAATATTCATGATTGCAAATGTCATTGTGATTTTAAGTATTTTCCCTCTTCTGGGACAAGGCCTGGAAGTTCTGGTAATTGTTTGCATTTCTCATAGTTGCTTGTTGCTGCATATTTATGTCCTTTATAAGACTCCATATAAGCTGAAATAAACAAGGTCCACTCTTGGTAGACTGACCTTTGCCAGATCAAGCTATTGAGGTCAAAAGGAACCCCTAAATGATGTCAACGAGGCTCAGCAGCCAGCACAAATCATCAGGCTCTCTAATAGTGTTGCTGACAGTATTGACTTCACTGAAGTAGGGTGTCAATAACTGGAAGGCACGCAGAGCAAAGGGGCACAAACCCAGTTATTTACGATGTCAGTGGAAGCTCCGTCTGATTATCAGCTCCAGGATGGATGACCCTCAGGTGTCCTGCCTCTGCACCGTCTCCAATCCCCTGATTTAGCACAAGATCTTCAAGCGCCCCGAGGTTCTTTCTTTTTTTTCCTATTCGAAGTGCAGGTGTGAAAGCGCCATTACATGTGATAGATGGAAGGGTTCTATTATTGCCTCGGACCCAGAGGGGAGTCAGTATGACTCCCTGGAGCCTCAACAGTTCTTGCTTCCTGCTGTCCCTGGATAATACTGTTGTTATGAAGGTCCACTCGCCTGCACGCTCCACCCTGGCGTCGGCCTGACCTACTGTATGACCCCAATCACCAAAACAATACTGCATTCTCTGCAGTTAAGCACACGGACTGCACAGATGACTACCTAGACATATGGGCCCCTGAAGACTTAACATTGCAGTTATGCTGGTGTTGTTGTGCACGGTGCATGAGCCAAAACGGTGTGCCAGTATTTACATAGTAGGCCCAGAGAAAAATAATAATAATAAGGCACTGATCCTAACTTGGACCGATCCCATTTGTGTCATAGTAACATACTGTCTGAGCCAAATGTAAGGCACACAAAAGAACACGTTCCTTTATTTCCATTGCCTGTGGTGTTTTTCTTCAGTTTTGAATAGAATAAAGCTCAGCTCTTGCCGAGTGTCTAGGTAGAAAATCAGAGGATTTTTTTCATATTGTCATTGTTATTCCCAACAATTGAAAGAGAGTCTCTTAAGATGTCTGCATTGGAAGTAACTGGCATAGATATCGTGAATAATGGATGATATTGATTCTCATCTCCCATTGTATTTCTTGCATATAACACAGCTTTATGGCTTTCTTTTACATATCTTGAGTGGATCTGCATCTCCTGCTTTTGTTGTCAGCTGATGTCAGAGCCATTTTGCTCATGGGGCTCATCTGCAGAAAGCATATCTTCTAAATAATAGCATAAGATGATGTAGAATGGGACCCTCATCTTTCACCAGGGTTGCTCCTTATCTCTGAATGTTTATGGCGAGATAGCTGTGGTTATGATCCCAGTCATGCTGCTTTCAATGCCTCCTTCCCGCGGTAAAGCAGAGCATCAAGCAGCTAATCATGCAAAAACTGTATTTGTTTCTGTGTTTGTAGAACTGAAGCGTGGCGACAGAGTCAACAAACACTTGGATCTGCCATTGAGTACAAAACAAAATCTTTGTTTCGTCTTGAGAAGGAGTGGAGGTGATTAGGGGAACAGAACATTGTTATTTTTGCAGCTAATCAAGGCAACAAGCCCTCTTGTAATAACATAGTTTTGCAGAGGGAGTGTGTGGAACTGTTGGAAGTTGACGCTTTAGAACTGGAGCGCTGTGTTTTGCTGCCAAATCATTCTTAACTGAAGTGAAGAAGATAATGAGGCATCATGTGCCTTTTCCCAAGCCATTTCATATATTATATGTCGTCTTTAATCGATCAGTTTTACCCAAATTAGAGGAAAATTGTTTTATCATTTAATTCAAGTGATACCCAGCCAGACAGAGAGTTTAGATTTCGTCTGTCCAAGTTCTTAAATATCTGCCTTAATATATTTCCTCAATTTTAATACAATGGAGGTGAGTGGAAATATGTCTGTGGTTTTCACAGCATTGAAAATTGATATTTAAAAATTCAACATCAACATCTCTTCCCAGAAACAGTGTACTCATTATTCTGAATAATTCACAGAATAGTTTTCATTGGGATGACTTCTTCAGAAGTTGGTCGTTCCAATGGAAAGAGTTCACAGCAAGGTGTTCTGTGGATTTCACCCAACCTCCGCATGGGTAGATATCAATATAATTTGTTTTTTTGTAGGTAGATTGGATGACATAGGAGGAAGAGTGGTTGTCCATCAATGGCAAGATCAGTGGTTCGATTCACTGCTCCTCCAGTCCCATGTCTTTGGGCAAGATAATTAACCCTAAATTGCTTCCGATGGCTGTGCCAATGTTGTATGAATGTGTGAGTGAATATTAGATCCTCTGGATGAGCAGGTTGGCACCCTGCTCAGTGGCCCCTGCCATCAGTGTATGAATGTGTGTGAATGGGAGAATGTGACAGAGCTTTGAGTGGTCAAAAAGATTAGAAAAGTGCTATATACGTACAGTCCATTTACCATGACTTCCATACATTTGTACTAACATACCTAAAGTACATTGAAAAGTGCTATGATATGTAGTTTGGATGTAATCTGTGTAATCGGATTCCATCATCTATCAGCCTTTATACACACTTTGCTTTGCAGTCAACGGGGAATTAATTTCCAATTATTTGATAAGTCATTCATTGTTTAAGCTGTTTTTCAAACAAAACTGCTGGTTGCATCTTCTCAAATGTGATTGAGAAGATGCATTGTGAATTTTCAACTTTATCTCATGTTACAGTAATTGAAGTTATTTGCTTTCGACTGTTGCTCTGGAAAAAAAACAAAGTGTTTGAAAAGATCATCTCAGGCACTGGAAATTATGATGAGCGTTTTTATAAAGCAGACAATTAATCGTTATTACAGCCGTGCTCAACATGCAAAATTTAGAAAGGATTCAGTAGCCTAAGGGCCATTTCACAGGCAGTTAATAAAAGGCAGTAAGGAATTTTGCATCAAATGAGCACAAAGCTCAGCGAGGGTTTTGAATCATATAATAACAGAGCAAAAGTCACATTACAGCAGCTGTATAAAGGGCTTTGTATAGATACTAGGAACTAATTGTATGCATGTGGTTTCAATTGAATCAAATGATATGGGTACAGTTGCATCACCTTTGTGGACACCCCCTCCAACACATTAAATTAGTCAGTTGATTAATCACATTAATTTGATGTCTAAATCTAAATTGTCCATGTCTGCTGGTTAGTTATGTGATGTCTATCTGATGTCTTGTGAAGAAACACAGCAGCAGGTCTACTAAACTGACTGTAGTTGAAGCATCTGGTACTGACAGTCAATAGCTGTGTTGGATAAGCTGTATTTCATGTGTAATGATGATAGCCCTGCAGGTGGTAAGGGTCCTTTATTATTATACTTCCTCTACTGTCTAAAACAATATGATGTTTCATTGGAAGCCTTATAGTAAATATGGAGTATGACAGTATATGTTGGTAGAAATGTGTGGCCAGGTCTGGATTAACCATAAATAATAGCTGGGGCCTTCAGGGACTCTGAAGGTCTGCTGTCCTGTTGCCTGCTTCAGTGTGGAGACATTTAACCCAAACAAACCGTTCTCACTTCCTCTTATCTTCTTTCTTGATCACATTCTATCAAGGTACTTTGGCAAACAGCAGGCATAATTACCCCTTCCAGAAAGTAATATCAGGAGCTCAAGGTCTCAGGGAGTTTTTCTCTCCCATGCCAGGTGTCCACTGACCGCCGAAATGCTGTTTTTTGCTTTTGGAAGAACATTCAAAATGGATTTATTTCACATCTTGGACATTGGGACCAAACCTCGCCACAGTGGGGCTGCCATGACTGGCAAATGTGAGAAGTTGGTTTGAAAGGGAGTCTTGGATTTTGTTGCCAGGGGGGCTGCTCTTTCAAACTTTCTAGGCCATGTCTGGTCCTCAGCTCAGATCATATCCAGACTGCTGGAGGTGGTGAATTCCTACCAGAATGATCTTGGCTGGTGTCGGTAGCACTGAGCATAATAAAGTCTGACAGAGAGAGGATGTCCCAGAATATAAAGGAAATGAATCATTACTCACTTTTGGTGCAGCTTTATGTTATGTTCAGACTTGAACCTGGCTCCAAACCATGTTAATGAATCACATTAGTGCATTGGCATGGTAGCTTTTTATGTCATTTTCCTCTAATAGCTAAATCAGGTGCATACCTGCAAAAAAGTGCATACTATCAAAAAGTGAAATAAAGTTTTGAAGGCAAATTTGGAACATTGACCTGGACTTTATGTTTGAGCCGCCCTGCTGTCTCATATTTGGAAAAGAACAGCAGTAGACATTTCTCACAAGGCAGCCAGAGTCGGGCCCATTGTGCTGCTGTGGACAAGCTGCTGCTGACGGGTGTCTGGGGCTGATAGATTGCCAGGCGTGAAAAGGGCTGACTGGTAGTGGGAGACCGGATGGGCACGCTGGGCATTGCAGGAGATTAGCATTTCCAGGCAAAGAGGAATAATAGTTGAGAGCAAGAACAAAGCGTCTAGCTCTATTGTTCCAGAAACAAGAGGCTGAAGGTGCAGTTTCCTCTAGGTTGACTAATTCAGGACTCCACATTTCTCTGTTGTGTTTAGAAGAATAGCTGGTCTACCTTAAAGGTCAGTACACCTTAAGTGAGCCTGGTCAGGTTGTCGTTATCTTCAGGGTTAACCCCCTTCACTTTTCCATCAGTAGAGGAAATTCAAACAAGATTTGTTTTGGTCTTGAGAAGCTGCAGCATTTATTAACTGACACACTGTAGTCTGTACTGAACATTTACTGCCAGATTGACAACTTACTGCTAACATTTTCCTCTGCTTCACTCACATTCATCATCACTTTTCTCAACCACATTGGCTATGTACACACATCAGGCACTGCCCTATTCCTTAAAGGAGCTATGTTCCTCTTATAACAGAACCTTTAACAGAGATGTCCTTTGTAGAATGAGGAAAGGGAGGATGACTCAAAACAACTCTGGGTGTTATTTTGCTGGCACAATGTGTGAGTGAAAAACATTAATATTAATGATAGTGTGAAAATTTAAGCAGGGGCACTCATAATTTAATAATTGTGGGGGAAACACCGAGGTTAGTAGAAACTGCTGTATTTCTGGCTTTGCCCCTGAAGACAGCAGAGTATGAGACAAAGACAGTGCAATGTTGTACTGTACAGGCCTTTCTTTTTTTTTCCATTTGAGTGAAAGCACATATTTCAGCGACAACCCTGACTCAGTGTAAGGACAATCTTTTCAAGCCTGCAGTCCATTATATTCCCATCTGCTTTACAGATGAGACCCGTGGGGGCTGGGTTAGACGAAAGGCAGAGGAAAAGAAATGGAGATGATTCTCACATATCACTGCGGTCATGTTAAAACCCCCGGATCGATTTGGGAAATCATCTGGCTGACCTTAAAAATAGTGTTGTTCGTGGTTGTTCTCCAGGTGACATTGTAAAGATACAGTACAGAGATTCCACAAGAGACAACAACACACTGATTGACTATCTGTGCAGGGAACAGTTATTTTTAAAGGACACTATGAGTACGTAAAACAATAAACACCTCTTTTCAGCCAAATTAAAGTGTTCTCTAGCCAAAATGAAATTACTTTGGCAGATGTGATCATTGGCAGGACTTGTTTCCCACACACAGGAAACAGTGAATTAAAACTTAGTGAATGAAATGAAGACTCGCGTGTGAATTCATTCAGAGACAGATGAACTTAGCCTTTGAAATTAAGGAAAACATTGGCATGACTTGAGTTTGACACAGGCCCAAAAACTGAGACAGGTACTGATAAACTTTAACCTAACACAAGACCCTAAAACCTTTATTTCACTCATTGCTAACTGTTAACTCACCAGGTCATTGGCTACCCTGACCCACCTACTTAAGGATATCCTAATGACACATGACACATCTTAATATAAAAAACTATTTCTCTCTAACCTGACTATAAGCAACATGTCTTTATTAAGATCTCAACCCTCAAAAACTTACAAAAACTTAAACATTTAATCTGGTCTATGAGGACTGTGACTGTTTGATCAGATCAGATTGGATTGACAATAGCCTGCCAAAAATACTCAAATATCATCAGATTCCGATGCTGAGGTTCCTAATCCTGATTGGTGCACAAACATATATGACATCACCTTTTTCTAGCCAAGTCCTTCCCACTTCAGTACATTGATTAACCATATAGAATTAGTTTATGAAATAATCAAAAGTGCTCTAAATTTGGTTGAAAATTTAATTTTATGTTCATGAATGAGCCGACTGCTCACAATAAACTGGTTTGTTGGTAAAAAGTTTTCAGGGCCTTTAATAATTTACATTTTAATAAACTTGTTCCAAGCCAGAAGCTTAACAGCTAAGCATCACTTTTTTGATAAGTGGTTACATTTTTTCCTCTATATATCTTCCTTGTTGTTATTAATTGATTTCTTTTTCTTTTTTTTAAATGATGAAGAAGCCATTAAATGGGGTTGAGTCCATATTGATTTCTATTTTCACACATCTCATAATTGAAGACATTCCTCCACTCATTCCACTGTGGTCTTATTGGAGGTCACCATCACAATGCTTTAAATTGATTCTACAACCTTTCCAAGAACTTTGTATTCCAGCACCTTGAGATCTAATGTGCCACTGAATACTGAAGGATATTCCTGCCAACGTGCTGCATTGTTTGCAGTGTATAATTTTGACAGGGTCTTCATATTGTTCTGCAGTAAGTCAGTTCTGTTCTGTTCTGTTCTGCCTGGTCTATTTGTTTAGGCAGCATATTGATGAATGGTCGTCACTGTGTGTTTCAGGGCGAGAAAGGCTTGCCACTGTGCCAGAGAGGTGGGAGCTGAGGCAGTTAGCATCCTCGCATTGTTCTAAGCCATTACCCGTACATGCCTGCTCGTATTATTACATTGTAAAAACGACACTCCCTGAATGCCTTGAGTGCCTCATCAGTCCATTCATACTGGCTGCACAAATAAACACATCCAAACAGAAAGCACTCAGAGGCGGAAGGACAGAATCCATCATGTTATACGTCTGTGGAAGTTCCGGAGGAATGAAGGGAGTTTGAATTTGCTTTTTCTCCAAAATAAAAAAGAAAAGTGGAGACATTGATGTTTGTCTCTGTTTAGCTTGTATGTTTGGAGGTCAAAGGACAAAAAAATTCAACAATATTTAATGTGGTAATTCTCAACTGACACTGCTCTCTATGTATTTGCAGATGCAGATTTTATTTAAGCTGCCATTACTAAAAATTGTCCATTTCCCTAGAATTATTCACTTGATACACTAAACTCACACAGAACATTTTAGCATCTTTCAGCTCATTGTTTTGGTTTCAAAGTTGACAACTTTTAAGGTTTCTTCAGGGTCATTACTGTCGTCCACCTTGTTTCCAGCCACTGCAGGCAGCTGTTTTAATATTAAAAAGCTCTGATAAATCCACTGTACACTACCTGCCCAGCACCACACAATACAAGATGGATTAAAGTTAATGGTTAGCTGGTAAACACAGTAAAGAATATAGCAGCCTTCAGGGTTTGGTGGTGACCTGAAATAGAGCTAAAAGGAGAATACATATTGGACCTCTTGTGTTACTCCATGAGAGTGTAAATAGGCAATTCTTACATAGGTGTTCGCCATATCAACTTTAACTACACCCCCTAGTGGCCAAAAATACTGTCAATACTATTTTACGTTATTTTGATACTTGGGGGCAGTAAGGTAAAGAATTGCATTTAAGCATCAAGCAACATTAGTATTAGCTAGTTGCTCACTTTGTTGGTTGTTACTGGGCGGACAGTGTAGACCGAGTTTATCAGAACTTTTTCTGAAAATGTATGAAATTGTAAATGAAAATCTCTTCTTTCACATTTGATCCACTTTTAATATAAAAAACTAACTTGTAAATATACTAAATGATCTATTTAAAATAAGGAAAACTCTGAAATGCATCACTGTCTTTGAATGAAGAACAGATTTAAACACACATCATTTTATAAAGATAACATTTCACTGCAGTTTTTACATAATGCTTTTACAGCAAGAGAGAAATGAACATGCATCCTATCAGCAGTGGTTAATATGAATGAGGTGATATATCTGAACAGACCAGCATCAGTGTAATAAATCAGCTAATCAATATATCGTCACCTCATTAGCACAGAGTACTCATACAGAGACAATACTGTCACATGCTGCAGTTGGTGCCTGGGTGTTGTGTATTCTCAGCCGTCTAAGATGCCTCTGACATGTGACTCAGTGTGGTGTGAGACGGGTCTGTGTTTGGCCAGACAGAGTAATGATGGCGAGCAGTGTGAGGCAGGACTAATCAGTCCAGACAAACCCCATGGGAGCTCCTTAAGTGGATGTCTCTTATTCTGGGTCTATCTGCTACATAATAGTCTGGTTTGGTGGAGAGGCAGTGCTGCCATTCCAGCAGTGGTTTTGACTTTTGCATCAACTGGTGTGTATTCCTGAGCTATTGTTTCTCAGGGGGGTAGAGAATGGGCGCTACGCTTCTGTAAAAACACAAAGCGCCATTATGGGACGGGACAGAGTTATTTAATTCCATATAAGCGACGCTGCTCACTTCTACAGTCTCCACTCAGGACGTACACAGTGAGGAATGGAGGACAATACTAGCTTAACCAATGTGACATGAATAGCCTCTTAGCTGCTAATGTGAAGTGTGGCAACACTGAGGTAAAAAACATGATAGAGGTCATGTCCATGTATCATATGATAAGTCCAGACATGATGATGTAGAATAGATAATTATATTATTGTATGATAAGTTGATAATGGATTTATTGTGACAGACCTACAGGTAATTAGTAGGCTTCTCCTTATTGGTAAACTGCATCTGACCCTCTGGCTGAACCTCATGTTTTGGCCTTTGGCAATGATTCCTGGAGCATACTTCACATAACAGTGGCAAATTACAGTCACAAATTTCCAATTTAGTGTCAGAGTGAAAAAATGAACCTGTGTGGTTGTGACTTCAGATCTTGTCCAACAGTTCTCTACAAAAAAAGACTTGGATGATGTTTTTTGTTCCAGTCTTGAAACAATCAGAGGCTTTATGAAATGAACTAGAGGAGATGTTTCTTCTCTTGTAGTAATTATATGTCTGTCTTTAGAGCTTCTGTAATAATGAAAGGAAACATACCTAAATCCTCATCCTTTCTTCTTGTTGGGATTAGAAACAGATCTAACACAGACTCATCAATAAAACATTGGACATGTCAGCTTCAAATATAACTTATGTTTTAAATTAAAGCCTTTCTTAAGCAGGATCTCAACCAGGATGTGAATTGTACAATGCTAATGCTTTACAGAGCGTCGTTTCAGAGTGAAAACACAAATGTTTTGGGGGGTAAAATAAGAAGTTGCTTTTACTTTCAAGCGTCTTCTTCTCTTAACATGACGCTATTTTCTGAAGACAGTGCTTATAAATTATGCACGGTAAACTACAGACAGCCTTTGCTTCAAATGATTGTTTACTGAGCTTTAAAGCAGCCAGGGTTTTGGGATGAAACTGAATGCAGTCAATTGAAATGAAGAGTTTAAAAGTGAAGCTCAAAGCAGAGTTATTTAAAGCATTCCTGGCTCTATGGTTCTTTTTTATGTGAATGTACACTGTGCAGTAAGGGATTAGCATAGTTTAGATGTATTATACTAGGAGGTGAATACAATGGATGTTACATTAAGGAAGTTGATGCATGCAGGAAATGGCAAGATCTGATCAAAAATGCTTTATTTGATGTGGAGCAAGTTCTCTGATGTGCTGGAGCTGCTTTTAATTACAGGAAACAAGCTTCATGTTTCAACCTGAACTCACACACTGTAGTCTAAGTGTGTGTGTGTGTGTGTGTGTGTGTGTGTGTGTGTGTGTATGTAAACAAGTGCATTCATGTCTGCGTTTATGCATCAGAATTGCATGAAAGAAAGTATGACATTTTTCTGTATTTGGTTTCTTTTTTTTTAATACATAAATTAGGTTTATGTCCTCGAAGAAGTTATAAAACAAAGCTTCATTTCATGCGGTGTGAATATGAAGAATATGCAAATGTTCTGTTCTGTATATAAGCCTACAAAGGTTTATTGAACTGAAAAACAAAAGCTCTTTGTCAGTGGCTTTTCTTCAAAGGGCAGGAGAGAAGTTTGTGTCAGAGCGTGTTCGGAGAGAGAGAGAGAGAGTGAGTGTGTGTGTGAGTGTGTGTGTGGATAAAAGCAGTGGGGTGAGACGGCTTTGGGTCTGACGTGGAGGCGATGGGGAGGCTGACGAGCTCTCTGTGCTCTATAGGGCCAAGCAGCAGCAGCAGCAGCAGCGGTAGTAGCAGCAGCAGCATGCCTCATGGTGTGTTGATGCACTGACTAAGCTCCTCGCAGAGCAGCCGGGGTTTCAGCATTTCAGTCTCTGTGGGAACCGCAGTGTACCGAAGAATGTCAGTGATCACTGCGACAGCTGCCACGTCACCGGCTCCCTTGACGTAAACCGGGGTTTGCTCCAAGTCGACTCACTTCTAATTGAAAGCAACAAAGTGGCATTGATTTATTTATTTATTTGTGGCTGGTTTAGGCATAAACAGAAATATGAGGTTTAGAAAATAAGAAATGCTTTCATTCAGTTGGGGATTTAATGGGTTCTTGGTTTAACACGCGTTTGATGCTCATTTCCTTCAGTTGATGGCGTTGAATCGATGCCATTTTTCCTCTGAATAAACGGATGACAAAATAGAGATGGTTTTGAAGAGGAGCCATCACTGAAACTTTATGTTGGTATTCTTTTACTGAATGACTAAAATAGCAACTTAATAATGACAACTGATTTAATTTACAGAGCCACGAATAAACCTATTTAACATCAAATCAACTCCGTCTCAGTAAATGAAGAACTGTCTACGCTCCACGTAGCATTTTTCCTAAACCTCCTGTCATGGACTAATAGAGTCACAAAGTGTGCTGATGGTTCTGGAAATATTCTTCCCACACTGTAAAATCTCATTTCTTTTAGTTGAAAAAAGCCTCTTCTGTATCACTGCATCCCCGACTTAAACTGCTGAATGTTTTATCGGGTTTCAACAGAGCGTGAAACTTTAGTTTCTGCCCACTGTCAGCAGAGCGTGCGACAGAATTTTAAGCTTGGTGATTGGATGGTTTTACTGAAATACTCTCCTTATAGTTATATGTACACAGACACACACCTTTGACTATTAGAGTATGGATACAAATGTCAGTTGGTTCACCACTTTGGTCCAGACTAAAGTATCTCAACAAATAATGGCTAGATTAATATGAAGTGTGGTACAGACATCCAGAAGATGAATGCTATTTGATTGACACAATATTTGTCACAGGCATTCACAGTCCCTATAGGCCTAAACTCTAATGAAAGCCAGGATTGTGTAAACTTTGGTAATCCCCAGACTTTTATGTAGCATCATCATCAGGTTTTGAACATTGAACATTTCAGTTTGTTCAATACTTTAGTTTATGACCAAATACCTACAGAGCTATAACCCTACCATTAGTGTTAAATGTTATCATGCTATCATGCTAAATGAAGATAATGACCATGGTAGATATTTTACTGTACCCGCTAAACATCATGTTAATGTTATTATTGTAGTTTTAACATGCAGTTGTTAGTATTTAGCTACATAAACTATGTGTGTTCAGACCGGCCCTGAAGCTCCAATTCAGCTGTACTTTGTATTTAATACTAACAAGCAAATGTTATCATGCTAACAAGCTAAATTAAGATGGTGACTATAGTAAACATTATACTATGCTTACTAAACATAATTTTAACCGTATCATTGTGGGCATGTTAGCATGCAGTTGTTAGCATTTAGCTCCAAGTACAACAGTACCAAGAGCCTCACACAGCCACTAGCATCACTGTAAACCTTCAGCGTATATTCAGATAGATCTTGAAGCACAAGTTCAGTTGTATTTTGAATTTAATGCTAGCTAGCGAATGTTATCATGCTAAACTGCTAAACTAAGACAGTGACTATACTGTACCTACTAAACATCTTAAGATGATTATTGCAAGCATGTTCACATGCAGTTGTTAGAATTTAGCTCCACTAGCACAGCCACACAGCCACTAGCACCACTGTGAACTTTCAGCGAACGTGTATACACAGGTCCCGAAGCACAAGTTCAAAATGTTTCGACTAACTTGAGCGAAACATTTGAATATATCTCAGGGCTTTAAGGGTCTGCCTTAAAGACAGAGTAGAAAAAGAAGAACATGAGAAAGAGTCTCTGTGAGTCTCTCCTGAGTTCTAAGTTCAGTCAGAGGCTGAACTGAGCACACTCCCACAGACAGACTCCCACAGACATGTCAGGGGCCCAGCACAAAATAAATTGTGTGAACAATGTAAAGTAAAAATGCACTTATAGCTTTCTGTCTGAACACACTTCTTATCAAAGAGCCAACTATTTTCTAATACAGTTGCTCATCTTTAGTACATTTAGGGTCCAACTGCCAGTCACCTGACATCATTCAAGCAGAGAAAACACAGGACTTTTTACTTTCTGAACCCTGAATACCCCAAAAACTTCCTCGAACCCACATAAACAATGACTCTTTGTCACACCTTTTTTGTTCACAACCCTTCCAGAGAACTGCCATTCTGCTTGTGAAAACTACTCAGAGATCAAACTGTAGCTTGCCCCAGCTGTGTAAAGAAAGTTTCCAATCATAAAATGGGCTACTGTATTCTGGTAACCTGACTGCACCTCTTTACTCAGCTGCAGAAACCTTAAAAGGTGCCTTTGAGGCGTCTACCATATGTTTCTGTCTGACTGCCCACTGTATTCGCTGCGTAGTTTAAGGCCCATGTCTGGTCTATATGGAGTAACTGTACAGACAGAGGATTTACTGCACAACTGTTTTTGTTCCATCAGTCTTGTGAGCTGATGTATGCATACCTGCATGTCTCTGTGCTGCAGGTCCAGGTGTTTATGCTGAAGACCTGCTGCCAAGCTGCTGTGCTGCTGGCGAGAGCTGGGCCACACAAAACCACCACTGCAACCACATGCCTCTGCTGAACAATGACAAGAATTCTATATGCAGGTAAGTGACATGGACTCAGGTTCAGATTATTGCAAACGTACAGACAGATATTTTTGGATGCTGCTCTAGAGACAGAAATCATTTGTGGGATCAGGTCATTGGTTGGATATAAATAACAAAATAACCACAATTCCAGTTAGTAGTATATTGCTGTATTACTACTGCAAAATACTAGTGTAGTTTCAGCCATAGCATCTAATGTCATATCATTATGTTACTAATGGAGTCTATTAGGATTGAAATGGTGTACGGAGATGCAATGGATGCGAGTACATAGTAGACCTGATGTGAGAGACAGAAGTAAGTCAGTCATGTTCATGCAATATGGAAGACAGCCACTGCTAGCAATTTTGTTATTTGGTTAATATTGGTAATTTGGTTGTTTTTTGGTCTTTTAGTCTTGACAGTTTATATAAGAGTGCTATAATATATATATTAAGAGAAGTGGAAAACATGTAATGTAATGCTCCAGTATGACATTCCATTAATTCCAAACAGAGTTGTTTACCAAATGCACATATTGAAAAAAACACTTAGTCACTTCATGTATCTTGGGCGAATCATATAGCTATCTTATCTTAAAAAGCAGAGAATAAGTACATCCAAAAAAGCATTCAGGATGGACTGAAAGCTCCAATTCTAGCTTTTGTTCTCTGTGATAACAGCAGATGAAAATGAACCTGAAATCAGCCATTGATATCCCTGTGTAATTAAAGCAACAGGAAAAAAAGTGACTTCAGCCATTTCCACACATTCAATCAAAGAGAAAGCTTAACAAGCTGCTGTAGCATTTATTTGATCACTGATCAGTTCAACCATTGAATGATCTGTGTGGGTGAGGGAAGGAAAACTTTGACACACACACACACACACTAATCACAACAAGCTACCATGCAAGGAGCTGGCCTAATGCTTAGGGAAGACTTAGGGATCAAACCACCCACTCTGCGATCAATGGACAACCCACTATACCTGCTGAGTCATCCCTGATACAAAGATGAGACACTTGAATTGACGTTGAGTGTAAATGTTAACAACACTTTAACAGAGCAGCTTCAGTCATCTGTGTGTCTACACAGAGACATTCAGGCACAGTAATGAGTGCAGGTCGCCCTCAGACCTCAACACACAAGCACTGCAGTTACACACATGCATGAAAGAAAAGAAAGTGTAACAATTACACTGTGGGTCATGGTTACGTGCCTGTGTAGACAGTTGCACTGATGAAAATATAAGCATATCTGTTCCTTCAGGCATGCATGAAACAGAGGACTGAAAAACACAGATGACAACACTTCCTGTGTAGACAAGGCTTTAAAGTTCTGCTGAGCTGGCTGACTTCCTGCTGGCTCCCTGCACACTTTCATGTCATCAGAATAATTTGCAGATGCAGCTCTTTGAGGCTTTTCCAATTCTTTTCGGGATCAATGGCCCATATATGACAATCCAAAAAGTCATTTGTTACTCTTTGAAAAAATGTATAGTTTTGCAATTTCTCATTCAGTAATTATTGTGTGTGGGAAAAGTCTTTTTGGGCCAGTGACTGTCACATTAAGAATGACATTTCATTAGAGATTTGAAAGGCCCATCTTGAGTTTGAGTAAATTTGACGATTATATAAACTTCAGTTACATTCATTCTCAAGTTTTCTTTGCTTCAGTCTCCATCGGCCAGACAAGTTTTTCTTATAGGGTTAGTCTCTTTGGCTTTGCTCTGCTTTTTGAGTTCAAATCAATCATATTATCAGCTCTGGCTTGCTTGCACGACTAAAAGCTCTGTAGCTGTGCCGCATACATATCTTCAGCTCAACATATCATCAATCATTTGGTGACGTAAATAAAAAAATGTGTGTGTGTGCGTGTTCTTGTGTGTGTGTCTGTGTGTGTGTGTCAGTGTTGCTCAGAAGCAGTGCTGCCTCAGCGCACTTAAAGAGAACCAGTGTGAATTAGGTATGACTGCAGCCAGAGGAGGGGACACCTGTGAAGCATCTGAGGAGGACCAGTGCGTGGGTGACACCAACCAGGCAAGTTTTAAACCACTGTCACTCTTGTTAGGCATGTCACAGTAATTACACTATTGACTTATCGTACAATAATATAATGATCAGCATCATCATGTTTATATATGGACTTATTGTGATACATGGGCATGACCATGATCATTTTTTTTATCTCAATATTGCCACACTTCACATTAGCAGCTAAGATGCTAATTATGTCACATTGGCTAAGCTGGTAGTGTCCTCCATTCCTCACTGTGCACATCCTGAGTGGAGGAATAAAAGGTAATAATAATTCTGTACAGGCCCATATTGGCAGTCTGTGTTTTTACAGAAGTGTAGCACCCACTCTCCAATCCCACCCCCCCCTTACATTATTATTATATTATATTATCATTATACCAGTGGTATAAAATGATCTTCAAATGACAATAATATTGTTTATCGTGATTATTTCTGAGACAATATATCGTCGAATACAAGTAGTTCAAAAGTTAAGTTTTTCAACATTTCTTTATTAAAGCATGAGAAGGAAGGTAAGACAAACAAGAGGAGGATGGTTGAGTCATGACTGAAAAACATGACATCATGGGTGGATGGCACACATGTTCCCTTACTTCTAAGCTCTCCATAAAATAAACAATGAACTGATTAAAGGTTGTTAACATTTTCCTCTAGAATGGGAAATGAACTGTTTTTTGTGAGTCAGGTAGAGTCAAACGGTTCAGGGTGATAAAACTAGACAGTGTTTAAGCAATGAGCTCCCACCCAAAGACAGTGGTGAAATACTGTGAATCCTTTGGAACTGCCACAGTAATACAATGTTTTTTAGACTTTAAATTGTTTAAACATACCCTGGAACGCATCTCTGTTTTGCCCAGAGTGAGATTTTAATTTTAGATACCTGTGCCAGCAGAGAGGCTTTCATAAAGATCAGACAGTTTATTTGTGTGTGTTGGCGAACACGATGAAAAATACTTTTAAAGAAATGCCAAAATCTCTCATTTCTGTATGCATCATTCCAACCTGTGAACGCTTCCATATGGAAATGGGAATCATGCCTTTGCTCAGACTCAGCTCAAGTAACATTCCCAGTTTCTCCAGGAGGAAACCCGGTGGTTTGGCCCTCCAGCAAACTGTTCATGTGTTAACACAGCTGAGCCAAACCATTGTGCCAGGTCATTGTCTTAGAAGAGAATGCAAAAAGGTGAACGTCTGGTTTTCTTTGCATGACATGTGGTTCAGCTTGAGGCGGTAGATGAAATTCTTTGCTGTGTGTTCATAGGGGAGAACTAGCCTGCTTGCCTGTTTAGCTGCTATGTCTCCCCTTTCTCTGAAGTTGACTAAACAGTGGAGGACCATAAAGAGAGGAGTTGATTAGAGATGTGAAGGGCACCCCAGTGACATGTTCCTAATAGGCTCTGCTGTTGTGTCTGGATGGGCAGGTGTGTTGCAGCTGCTGTGCCCTTGGCATACGCGTTCGCAATGAAGGCCGTGGTTGTGATGTCCACCAGTACCTTGGTTACCCATGTGGACATGTCTTCCTCACATGCTGCGAGGAAGAGGAAGGTCCAAGCCAGACCCCACTGAGGAGAAAGCTGAAGCCCAGACCTACTGCTATACCCAGAAAAGGTAACACTTACCAACCGCATAGTATTTGTTTTACTGACCTGGGGTTTTCAACATGGAAAAACACTCGCATGCCTTTCTGTATGTGTAAAACTAGTTGACTTATGATAGAACTGAAGCAGGGCTTCTCTAATGAAATAGGCAATATGTAAAATGGGAAGTTAATGAACCTTACACATTTGCTAATGAAAAAACAAACTATTAAGATAAGATGTCCTCAAAGGGATAAAAAAAAAAAATCTACAACTTAATGACTTCCTCTGTTGAAGATCATGTGATTGATTAAACAGCTCCAGAACAGTTACTTAAGGGACCTTGAGCTGAGATTGCTTTGCCACCTTCTGTTCAAGGGTCAAGAATACATTTTGAACCTCCAAAGATTGTAAATTTATCAAATTAGCTACAGCATGAGGTCCTTGGATTGATCTCTGTTCCATTATGACCCTGTAGATATACTGTTACCATCTTTGATAAAATAGATCAACGGACATGATTCATGAAAAGTACCATATGGGGTTGCTAACTAGTGACTAGTTTGCTGAAACTAGCGAAACTAAACAAACAGTGGTGATGGTTGGAGAACTGAGTGGCGGACAAACAAGATGTCAAGTCCAAAAAAATCACACTAAAGGCAAGAATCAAACTGAAGATCCCCACACAATACTAGCAGCTCCCAGCAATTTTAATCGAGCCACATTTCGGTCTAGCAGAGGTCTTCGGACTTTGTCAAATCACCATCACAAAGTAAGACAAGCAATATGTAGACAGAAACACATTCATTGCTCCAGTGATCAAGAGAACTGAGTGGTCCATAGAATTTAGATGAAGCTGCCCATCAAGCCAGTAGGTCCAGCCACTATATCTTAGCCTAAGAAGATACATTGTAGATATAACATAAGTCAAGCTGGACAGCACATGTCTGCTCTTTGGTTGGGTAAGAGTAGGATTCAAGTGTCTAAAGGTATATTAGGTCAGAGAATGTTGTTGGAAGTTTTCTGATACAACCAGGGAAGATATTAAGAGGCTTCAGCAGTCTGAGTTAGATAAACCAAGTGGATAACTGTCAAAGTTTAGTCCAAAGTCTTTTAGTACTAAATTCCTACTTTGTGTCCTCTGCCATGGCTCAGCAAGCTAACACAGTCTGTGTTAAATTCTAAAAAGACTTAGGAAGATCCCCACTTGCTTTGACAGTCAAGTTTGATTTCAGACCTCTGAAGTTTAATATTGGTTTTAGTGTCATGTTGTAATTAATTTTACACAGAACAAGGACAATGGATTTTGTGAATTTGGATACTGACTTTTTTGAGTATACTTATGTTTGTCTCTTTCAAGTGGGAACAAACAGCATACTCAAAACCCAATCATAATTAGTCTGTGGCCTTGAAGAGGTACACAACTTTGGTACAAAAAACTAAGGGCCTGATTTACTAAGATCCCCAAATAAAGGGTACTAAATAGCGTGCACAGTGCAATAGATAGCGCGTTTAGTTTGCATGCATTTTTCAGGTGATCAACTAAGAATAACTGCACAAATAAAAACAGGTGCAACAGGGTGCAGACAGCAGTATTTAAATGAGGGTTTTGCGTGTCTTAATGGAGAGTTTAGACAAGCAGAATATGAAATGTGATCAGGTTCTAGTGGAAGAGGTTGACAAATATATTGAGTTATAACAAAAAAAGAATTACACTATATGGGAGAGTATTTGTGACAAAGTCAATGCTGTTAGTAAAACCAAAAATATTCCACTCCAAAAATATTAACACAGGTGGAAAAAATCCGTCCTGTGTGTATTCTGTCATTGTGCCTCTGTCTCCTCCTGTCCACAGTAACAGAAGTCATCTGAGCGTAGTGCGCAGCCAGTTATAAACCTGCCATTCAAAGGTATTATTTATAGACGCAGTTACCATCACCAAAATTACCTTTGGATTTGGTAAATCACAACGCGTGTGCTAAATAACATATTTGCATTTTCTCCTCCCTGTATTTTGCGCACTGGGGTTGAAACGCCCAATATTGCATATTCATTATGACAAACGTACTAAATGGACCGTGTGTATTATCTCAGTGTGCCGCGTTAGGAGATGTTTGCTCATGTTTTTACACATGCAAACCTTTAGCAAATCAGGCCCTAAGTGTATTATGCCTGAGTTTCATGCTCATATATGTATGCTTCCTCGCTTACCCAAGTTACCCTGGTTACAGTGGTTATCCATGCTCACACTGTCACTATTAGTGCCATTATTATTAAAATATGCATCATTATGTCTGTATTTAAACAATCATTTAAACACATCTCTTCCATCCTCCTCACCTCTATATGACGGGGCTACACATGTACTCATAGAACTGGAGTTACATCCGGGTAACACTTTATGCTTAACTGGTATGCACATATAAAAACAGGCACCAGGAGTTTATCCACCCTTTTTTCCCCCTCGGCTTGTTCTAGGGCCTTGCCTACCCCAACCACACCCCCAGTTAACTTGGACACAGAAAACTTGATTAATTCCAACTCCAAAGGAACTGTTCTTTCAAAATACTTTATATTTGTAACTACAGTACTGGATCAACAGTCCTGGGTTGGGCTATCACCATTTATTTTTCCTCATTGAAGTTTATGTCAGAGGTGGAGCATGGGCCGAGTTTGATCTTTCAAAAGACAGATGCTCAAGGATGATTGGTCAGGAGTCACATTACCATTCAGAATAATGGGAAAAGATGTATGCAAGCTGTGATGAATCAGGAACAGATGGCCGCCCGGGCTGTTGTCTCTTTACTTGTGCCAACAAAGTTTTCCTCTGTCTCTGATCCATCAAGTACTGAGTGCCAGTGACATTTACATCTATGAATTTTCAAGCAGCGGAGGTTCAGGTTAAACATGTTTCATGCAAAAGTATTCTAAAACCCATTTGTATCCGTTTATATCAAAAAACGCAGCGGAAACACTTCTGCTTCTCTTCAGTGGCCTCTGAATATGACCTATATATCTAACTTTAAGCTTCATGAGAAGAGATATGGATGTTTTTCATCGATGACAGCAGGTATCATGTGTGAAAAAAGAGTTGACACCACATTAGTGTGTTAGTCTTTCTGTAGCGCTCCTGTACAGTTAGAGCATTTTAACCATGAAACTTAAGACTGTTCATGATAAGTATACCATAACTTAGTCTGGATTTGGTAGACCTCTAGTCAGCTTTTTTAGTCTGTATATTGGGACCAGATATACACAGCATGAAATCACACTCCATTATTTGTAAGCTGTCTTGGTTGTCCTTTAATGGGAATAGTTGTATCCAAGTACGATGGTGAGGTAAGGTCAGTACTGTTATTTCATTCACAACATCAGAGGAATTCCTCCTAATCCTGCCCTTTAATAGGCTCTGCTCTAACCATCGACTGCAGCTCATTTCCTTCAGCGGTAAAAGGGAAATTTGAATGATGTCATTCTGAAGTGGGAATCAATTAACCTGCTGAAAGCTGTGAAAGGTTTAGGAGCTGTAAAAACTGTTCAAGCTCTCAGTCAGAGTGTGTGTGCCCCCCCCACCCCCTCTCTCTCACACACACACATCCCCACAGCCATGCAAATACACACACATTGTCTCAGGATGCATGAAGGATGCCTTTAGTTTGTGAACATTTAATGGATAAAAAAAGGGATGAGATGCACTGTAATTATTTCCATGGGGGATATGTTTTCAGTCTTATGACTCACCGCCTTTTAATTAAAACAGGAACATTTAATCACTTTGCTCCTCTGAATTTAAACCCCAGGTAATGATTGTGAGAAATATTTACTTAAAACCAACAACTGGACAATTGCTACAGAATACTGCAAACAGCCTTGTGTATGTTTGTCTTCGGATTCTTTATGATACAGAACAGATGCTGTACAGATTAAAGGGGAACTCCACTATTTACTATTAAAGATTAGTACTACTCAGCCTGTGAAAACGGTTGTATAATGTTTTCACTGGCTATGGAGGGAAGGTTTGTTAAAAATGACTTTAAGTGAAATCTCTTTTAGTCAACATTTTGGTGAACAGAATACAATATTGACAGATTGTGCAGTGAATGTGTTAATAAAATAGACAAGTAATATTGCCGCCATGTCTTCCCAGACATCTGCGGCTCCTGTACACAATTATTTCAGTGAGAAATACAGTTAACCTGTAACTGTTCTCACATGAGCTACACAGTTTGAAAGTTGCACAAATGTTTGAAACAGTTTATCTTATCACACACAGTAAACAAAATTAGGCTTCTTGTAGCTAAAGATTATAGATTCACTAACATGAAAACTGTCGCCAGCAGACTATATCTGCTGTAGTTTGCTAACATAAGCTAACACTAAAACAACCTTTTTAATGTTTTCAGCAGATTGGTTTGGAAACAAAAAGCCTGTCAGAGGTTTTTCAATACAAACATAAAGGCTACATATATGATACATGTTGAAAGACGGGGGCTAACAAGCTAAAAGTTAGCATCCTCACCAGATGCTAGTCCATAAAAGACACGTATATGAATGTGCAAATAAAATGTAAACTTCTCTAAACCAACATTTATTTTCTAACATAACCTGTATCCCCCACAGAATTATATAGTTTGTAAGTAATGTTAGCTTTTTAGTAAAGCATGCTAGAATTTGTGTCTTAAAATGGAGCAGATAGACCTGCATTTTAATCCATTCCTTGTATTTGTGCTCTTATGTTTTTGGTTTTGGAAAGGAAAGTGTTGCTAGACTCCTAAGCACAACATTTCATTGTGGAGCAATTCAAAGCCTGCCGTGCCTAGTTAAGGTTGCTAAGTAGAGCTTTTTTCAGTACATACAAACAAATCTTTAACACTGAGTGTTCAAATTGAACTAACTGTGCTGAAACGCAGGTGTTACTGAAAGAACTACTAACCTTTAGCAGTGGAGTCCCCCTCACTGGAAACTGGAAGCACCTTTGTTAGCTCAGCCATGATACATAGTTTGTCCCTTCCTGTCCCCAACCATAAGAACAGTCATGATGGGATACCTCTGTTGCAAATAGATGACTTCTCGGATATCCTTATGAATAGTGCTTTGATAGATATGGTTTAGTACTGAAGATGTCTACTTTTATGAAGTAAATGCTTCGTTTCTTTTTTAATTAACATTATGGGTATTGTCTGTGGTATTCAGTGTTAGCATCCTGTCATAACCAGTGTTAGCATAGCCTATGTGTTTAGGCCATGCAGAAAGGGTGATAAAATAGTGTGAGGTAATGTAATATTACAAATTGAATAAACTTTACAGTGCCTAAACTGTACTTATTGAACAAATGTGACAGAGGCAGTGTGGTATGTGCAGTAATATAAGCTTTAAACTTTTAAGTAAGTACCTCACATCATTCCCTTTTTTGCTAAATTAGTTTCATTCTCTACTCTACCCTATCTGTTTCTTTTCCCAATATTTCACTCCTCTCACATTTGTGTCCTTTGGTCACTAAGGTTTTATAAAGGTATTAAGGTCCTGACCTTTGCACTTGTCATTGGTTGTTCCTGGTAATGATGGTAATTTAGGAATTGAAGCTCTGGATAAAAAAAACACTCAAACACTCAGTGTGAATGCAAAGGAGGAACAGATGTTGTTTTGTGTCTTCAAGTCAGTTTCATGAGGTAAGTGTGTGGGATAAATTATACAGGCAATCTGGTACTGTCTCTAATTTGAGAACACCCCCCTCCATCCTCAACACACACATACTCTCACTCCCTCCAGTCTCAGACAGCAAGTTCCCCAAGGAGGCCTTTTCCATCAGTGCCACAGATGAAGCTGCCAACGCAGTGGAGGAACAGGAGGATGTGGATGAGTGTCAGCTCTACCAGGGCCAGCTGTGCCAGCACACATGCACCAACATCTGGGGCTCCTACCGCTGTGGCTGCCACCCGGGCTACATCCTGCAGCCGGATGGACACCTCTGTGCCCCAGGTACTGTAACTCACTTGGGGAGGTTAACTCCCAGGTATATTTTATGTATGTGTGCGTTTTTTATTTAGCTACAGTACTGTGACAAGAGAATGTCCCCAGTATTAGGGAATTCCATTCTATATTTAGGGTCAAGCATGGGCCTTGAGGTCACGGTAGAAACAGCACTTAATCTTGACAGAGAGAGACGCTGTGTTCTCTCTTTGAGACACTGAGCAGCTGTCTATGGTGTTTGGGGAAAGCGGGTGTCACTCGTGATGCATGGTGATGCAGCGTTACTGTGGTAACCAAGGTCAGATAATATGGGTGTCTGAACTCCTTAAACCCACAGGTGGGTTACTATGGTTCCTTGTTTGTAGAATAATGAACAAATAGGCTAATTCCATATACCATGTAGAGTATTCGTGGCACTATCTGTGAAAGCTTAAAGACTATCCACAGAGGAGAGTTCCTTCAGAATTAAGGCGGCATCATGCAATAAAGAGTGTACTAATAATTCATTTATTTTCCTTGGCCAAATATCAGTAAACATCTTCAGGGTAAGACATTCTGGGCTCCTGTGCACATTCTCCACTGATGAGTGAACCAGACAATAAACAAAATTCTCGGTATCAGCCAGTGTGGGATTAATAAAGTCTATCTTAACTTACGTAAAAGTTATACTGGATACAAGGGCTCTATCTGTAATAGCTGGCTTTAGTTGTAAAGGGGGTAATTTAATTGAATTTAAGTCTGGTTAGCTCAAAGTTAAAATGTGTGCTCTTGTAATCCATGAGTTTTAATGTCAACATGGCAGAACTTACAGTATCATTAGTTTTCCTGTTGGGACTACATTCTCTTCATTTCAAGAGTCAAGAGATAGCTGGTAGCTGCATCTACAGTATTTAAACACCGTCCTATTGGACCATTGAAGGGATACATCAAGTTGAAGCACTCAAGGCTGAGACATCGAAAAGCACTAGATCCTAATTTTGCTATAATGCAACTCAATAGCATCTTTTCATTACACCCTTCCTGCCTAGTAAACCACTAAATATTTGAAACTGTTACAACCTGGTGCTCTAGGGGAAAGGAAAGCAACATAAAACCAGCAGCAAATAGGAAAATAAGTTATTTATTCATATGTCAAATTTAAACAGAGTATATGTGATACTCTCTATACCTGACTAAAACAAAAAAATATAACCTCAGCTGACTGAAAAACACAATAATGGCAACTACCATTATTGTGTGCTTGATTGAAAAGCTTAACCTGGCCAATTCCAAAAGTGTCTAAGGAAGTATCTCACATTCACAATTTACAAGATACTTATATAAACAGTCTGAATCAATACATAGACAAAGACAAGAGACACAATGGCCTGCTTATACCAAATCACACCCATCATGAGAGTACCTCACTGGTAGCAACTTTGTAAATTATGGCTTGGTGAGCTGTTTGAGGTGCTTCTCTGATTACAGATGTCATGGCGGCAGTCAGGAAGGACAATTGCTCCAATTGGCCTCAGCAGTGAGGTCAATTGCAGACATGGAACCATACATCATCTTCATTATATACATATACAAACTGTCTGTTGCAAATTTGAAGTTACAAACCCATATTACTCAGATGACATCATCACGCTTGACAAAACTCTTCTAGAGCAGAAAGGAGGTGGGGGGAAAGTCACATACAATTCTCATTTTCAGCCTGCAATTAAAATTCTTAAATTATGTATGGGTGTGTTTTGCACTGCACATTTGTGGCATATTTCTCATGTTATTCAGCATTAGTTCCTTGGGATAATTCGTCCAACAGTCCATCTTATTGTCCATTTTTTGCCATGAGTGTGATGCTAAGTTACTGACCTCACAATGACAACCACACAGTGTGAAAATAGTTCTTATCACATAGAGTCTGGTCTATTTGAGTTGTGTTAACTATATATGGGTTGTCCTCAAGTTGTCTCCTTGACCTCACATCATACTAAGCTGAAGGAATTGCTGCTCGATAAAACTGTAACCATTTTACTTTTATTAAAAGCTTAAATCTAGTAATGTTGTTTTTATTGTATGCACATTTATGGTCATCTCACTATGATTATGCCGTGGTTAAACCAACAACAGATTACATCATCATACTTATGGAACTTATGCAAGAGCGAAACTCTAAAAGTCAGGCTCATCAACATTCTTTGTAACCTCAAGTGAAAGATCATTTCTTCACAGACCTCCCTCTCCTCTATAAAACTATTTAATGACAAAAACATCCTGCATGGGTCAAATTATGTCTTGTCATTAAGAAAAAGAAATTATGTGGAATATTACTCCTTTTTAAAATTGCGGAACATGTGAGTCAACCTGCTTTCATTCTGCAGTATCTTAACTTGATTCCAAAGAAGCCGACAGAATGACTAAGCCTTCATTTGGCTGCAGTACTTCATACACGTCCCTCATGGTGTCTGTTGTGTGTCCATGTGCAGTGAGTCCTGACGAGGACAACAGAGTGAGAGAGGAGGACAGCCCTGCCCTGATCCCGACACAAACCACTACCACCACCACTACAACCAGAACGACCACCATGAGACCCATCCACATCAATCCCTGTGCAGGTAATGCTTACATTACAGATGTCAACTACAAAGAAGTCAACACACTTATACCTCTCTACAAATGTACATGCTCCAGCATTCAGCATGGCACATTCACATTAACATCAACAAATACATCAAAACCAGTGTTAAGATTGAACTGTATAGACAATAGACACTAATAGCAGCCTGCCTGATGTACCACACATACATACATACATAAGCCCATGTATTGTCTATGTACATATAGATATTTATTCATATAGTATAGGTACTGTAGGACATATGCATACCGTATTTTACTATTACTATACTATTGTTTTTATTAGTTTTAATATTTCTTTTTTTCCTCACTGCATTGTCAAGGAGTTGAAACCTTAGATTTTTACTTTCCCATATGTGTGTAATAAAATGTAGCAATAAAGAAACTTGAACTTGATTCATAAAAAACAAATTGAAATAAATGGATTACTCTAATGAGAAAGATAATAGAAACCATGGTACCAAAAACAATATGTTGTTGCCATTTTGGGTAGGTTCAATTACATTTTAATATTATTTTACTACTCAGTGATTCCATGTTGATTGCACTTCAACTGTCTGACTGAAGGTATCATAATTTTGATTGAACTAATGAGTCATACTTTGAAATATGTCTCATATGCTTCGAAACTTTGTGTAACCTGACATTATTTCTATTTTCTAAATAGGGTACATTTATGTCAGGAATCTTTATCCATTGCTGATTCTAGTGGCCTTAACTTTTTCTCAGTGCTTGTTTGTTATGGTGCTTTTGCACATTGCGCTGTAACATCAGTTTGGTCTGTAAATACTGAAACATCACAGCAACTAGTGTCTGAAATACTTCTAATCAACACCCAATCATCTTTCCATACAACATACAGCATTAACTGGTCTATTTTCATTAGCTGCTGACACAGCTGGAGTGTGCAGCGCATGCTTGACACCTCTGTTTATAGGATGTTGTAGTTCATAAGTGTGGGCACTCACATAATTGTCTTTACAGTTATAGTTATTGTTCTTAGTGTGGACAGCCTTTTACAGATTTATGATCATATCCAGATCCAACCTCTCTCTGTATTTTACTGGTGAACAGGACACACTGGTGTATAAGATGCACCCAACTTTTAAATGAAAAAATACTGCATTAAAGGTGCGTCTTATACACTGGTTTTTACATTATATTTGTTTCAATTAGTAACTTCATTAATAGCATGTTTCCCATTTCATTGTACTACATCTGCACTTGTATATCTTACTAGTTATCATAGAATGACTACTTTTTATATACAAGCCATCATTCATAAGAATGATGATTGCAAAACCAGAGTGAAAACAATGGTTACTTCTTATGTGGAATGTGGTGCTTTTAAATGCTAATGCACATACATATTGACATTTATTCAAAGGACACACTACATGTGTAAAGCATAGTGTACATTTTCTAAGTTTATGCCAAATTAGTCAGTTATGAAATGAATTACCTTAACAGTCAAATTTCATCTGCAGGATCAAGATGATCATATTTATTAGCCGGAAATGTTTTTCTTAATGTCAACAAATCCCATGTGCAGAGTCAAACTATCAACTGATCTACTTCCAAATATTAGTGACATGTTCATTCACCCTGAAGAGTTTGAGCACGTTTCTTTAGAAACAGCTCCAAAGACTAATAACAGCAATCACGTTTTCAGTCTCTGGAGAGTAGTTCTGTGTGAAGGAACTTGGTTCTGTTTACAGAGCTTCACTAGCTTTGCTGCTCCCCAGAGACACAGGAATAAGATATATCAGCCTTTGGATACACACACATAATACTTGTAAGTAGATCAAACTGTTGTTTGGCTCTGCACTGTGTTGACAATAAAAAAAATAGAAAATCCCCAGCCAAATCCTTTAAAGCTGCAGGTATACATAAAAAACATTAGAATTAGTTCATGGATCGCCAATATCTGATAGATTGGACAGTTAGTTTACACTTAACAGTGTTATCAAAGGAAATCTCAATACTTGAGTAAACATAGGCGAGAGTGGGTTGGAGAGCCATAGTAACAATCCAAAGACAAAATAGCTAATATTTTGAAAACTAGCACTTTTGTTACAAATTTCAAAAAGGATTGTAGCCATTCATTATTTCAATGCTAAGAGCTAGTTAGCATAGCTGACCTCCCAGTTTGAAAAGTCAGTAACCTACATCTACAGTATCTATACAAGCTAGCTGTTAGCCAGCACATTTTAATCATGTGCCAAGAATCAAACTGACTTTAAAATTAATATTAATACATTTTATGTGAGGTGTGTGAATGAGTAGGCCTATATATATATATATATATATATATATATATATATAAATAACCAACAACATGAAAGAAACTAACATTCTACTATACAGATGTTATAAATAGGTACTCTTAACAGTAAATAAATGTTCTTTTCTCATTCCTCATTTCAAGTAAAATAAAGGCATTTAAAAATAAAATCACATGCATCCTAAAATAAAGTGAAGATTAATTGATAAAATTGTTACTATTTTCTGTGCCTTCAGTTCAGATTTGAGTGTTTACTCCAAAGATTTGTGTTTTGTCCGTAGTGGCGCTTCACAATCACCATGGTTTCAGAATATAGGAGACAAACTGGTATTGAACTGCCAGTTTATTTCTTTCATTTTACTTGCTTAACCACAGTCATTGTGTGTAGGACTCTTAACACTTACAAAACTTGGATCACCTATGCTTAACAATGTACCTGAATGCCTCCTGTGAAGCTGCTAACGCTATGCTTTCTGCCTAAACACAGGATCAGTGTCCGTTCTTGATTAAAGCTCTGTTTTGGCGGTCTACTTTTCTCCCTTTAGAGCACTTTTCTCTGACTCATCTCACGCCTTGTCTCTGCTCTCTCCCTGACATTCAGGAGTCAGTCAGTAGAGTCATGAATCTCTACCGTGCCCCTGCACAGAGTGGTGCAGCTCACTGATCACTGGTGTACTCAGTTTATTTATATTAGATGTATCACTTGTCCAAATTTCAGCAAATTTGCTCAGCCATGGGGTCGATGTGGAGTTGATCAGATGACCGGTTCGAGACATACACGAAGGACACACATACATGCAGAGACTCCAGATAGTACAGATTGTCATCACAAATGTAATTTGATCTCAGTGTTTATAGAAAATAGTATCTTCCATCTAAATGTGACGCACATTTTAGACATTAATACATGTTTCCATCCAGTACTGTTCATAAGAGTTGGGTGCGATGAGATAAACATTTGATGACGGTATTTTTCCACTATGCTACTTAGTATCTTCATTCAGGTTTATTGTGCATAAACTGAAACTGAGCATAAAAGCAGGTCTATGGAAATGCACATCATATTTATCTTACTGAGGAAAGATCACAAATCACATTTTAATGGCAGGTCTACATCTCTTAAAAGGTGTCTGAAACAGCCAACAGTATACATCACTGTCAATGTTAGCTTTCAATCCATGCTAACTGACCTCATTTAGAATAACAGTTGACCTATTCATAAGGAATGAATCCACATGGACATCATTTCCAAGCTTTGACATCATTCCCCAAAAGATAGTTGCAAGGTAATATATTAATGTAATAATATCAAAGGCGATGTCTAGATTTTTGGCTCTGATCTTCACTCCCTACTGTGACACACGTCCCTCCCTTGGCTGAAGGTGTGTTACAGCTTTATGTATAATGGGTGATGAGAGTGTTTTGGGCTTTGGAGAGCGTTTTATATGAGGCGGTGAAGTGTACATGCAGTCGCTGGTGTCCTGAGCTTCTAACTCTATGTCTGGAGCCCAGTAGGCCGGATACATCTGCTCAACGCATCAACTCTGCTTTTATTGAAACAAAGCGAGAAGGCCCGGGCTGAGACACATGATGTGTATGAGCGCTGCCTGACTTTCCTGAGGCGAATAACTCCCCGATGAACAGAAGTGAAAACAGGGACAGTTGCCTTGTTGCATGCGCTTTCACTGATAAACTGTTGGGCCATGGCTGTTGTGCTGTGTTCACGCTGCTGCAGGTTCATGAACTGAATCTTGATCGAGTCAGGAGACCAGCAGTGCAAACCCTTGAGCTGCCAGAGTCTCTACTCCGGGCTCTAACAAAAGCGCTGCTCCTTCAGTGTGTCTCTGATTGTTAGTTATAAGAATATCCCGATCAATTTATTGAGTGGGCCCTCTGACAGTTTACCATTGCTGAGCTTTGGTGTGGAATGTGTTGGTGAGTAATTGTGGGGAAACAGTTTCTGGCCCATGCTTCTTTCTTGCAAGACTATTGAGCTGTTAAATAGGGAGAATTGATTCAGTTGTGTTGAATGGGATGGCTCATGAGAGGCTTCTTCCTGTCGGGAGCGATGATCAGTGTTAGGTTGAGAAGGCGAGCAACATACGGGCCTTGGGGAACAAGACAACAGGACAATTATGGAGTTAGATTTGTTTCATAATGTTGTGTGTGTGCAGATCGACAATTTGTGTGTAAATGTGTAATCTGTAAATATAAACACCTTCCACAAATACAAAAAAAAGATTTGTATACTCACAAAAATATTTTGCAAATATAAAACGGATCTGCAAATACACAAACAAATTCCACAAATATAAAAAATGCATTAAATTAATTTTGTGAACTCAGTTTTTATTTGTGAATCGAAAAAACATTTGTGGATCTCAGTTCTACGCTTGTGGATTTGCTTTTTACACACACGGAGTTTTGAAACAAACTTTCCGCCGGTCCGAATGAAAATCCACTCGTATCACTCGGCTATTTTCGGATAGAAAGTGATCGTCTACTGGTGACGTCATTTCCGCATATCAAAGTAAGAGCACGCAGTCTTTCTATGAGCTTTTTAAAATGTTTATCAGCGATAAGTGACGTGCATTCATGGTTTCATGTTAATGTCATACAGTGATTATTAGTGTGTGTTTATTTGTTCTATGTATATTATCTAGCACACACTTTCATATACATTTCTGTTTGAGTATGAAAGGCACCAGGATGCTTGTGGGCAATGTTCAGACAATTTTTATCGTTAAACAATAATAATAAATAAATAAATAAACACAGCTATTCATAAAACAGAATGAATACAAATGCAAAATATATTATCATTATTATTATTATTTTCATTATTGTTTAACGATAAAAATTGTCTTTTAAATGCTGTGCTGAAAATGTCTAAATCTTAAACCCTATAATTTTCTACTGATTACACTAGTATTGAAAGGTTGTGAAGAGATGTCTGGATGTCAGTCACCAGCATCTTCTACAGGGGCCCTCTTTACAGGTTGGATTGTTATGACTTCTGGTCTATTTACAATGCATCTTAATCATATTTGCAATGTATAAAATCCTGCACCCTGTTCGTTCTCCCAGCCCGCAACATGAATGCTTACACATAGACATTAGAACTACATTAGTAAGAGTACACTACTAATAAGATGAAGTGCGTTGTGACCTTTACCCATCTGAAAGAATACATGAAAAATATAAAGGATGAGGTGGCTGATAACTGCTTACTGAAGAAGCAGCCAAGCCACCGCTTTAGAGAGCTGAACATTGCCCACAAGCATCCTGGTGCCTTTCATACTCAAACAGAAATGTATATGAAAGTGTGTGCTAGATAATATACATAGAACAAATAAACACACACTAATAATCACTGTATGACATTAACATGAAACCATGAATGCACGTCACTTATCGCTGATAAACATTTTAAAAAGCTCATAGAAAGACTGCGTGCTCTTACTTTGATATGCGGAAATGACGTCACCAGTAGACGATCACTTGCTATCCGAAAATAGCCGAGTGATACGAGTGGATTTTCGTTCGGACCGGCGGAAAGTTTGTTTCAAAACTCCGTGTGTGTAAAAAGCAAATCCACAAGCGTAGAACTGAGATCCACAAATGTTTTTTTCGATTCACAAATAAAAACTGAGTTCACAAAATTAATTTAATGCATTTTTTATATTTGTGGAATTTGTTTGTGTATTTGCAGATCCGTTTTATATTTGCAAAATATTTTTGTGAGTATACAAATCTTTTTTTTGTATTTGTGGAAGGTGTTTATATTTACAGATTACACATTTACACACAGATTGTCGATCTGCACACACACAACATTATGAAACAAATCTAACTCCATAGACAATGAATTACTGGGACAGTACAGTGCAAGGTTTAGAAATGTAAGACATTATGAGCGAATGACTGTCCTGGAGCCGTAGCTGTATGGCATCATCCTCATACTCATATTTCTATCTCTTACAGAAAACGGTCATTGCAGTCAGCAGTGTACAGCGGTGGCAGGTCGGGCTCACTGCTCCTGCTTCCCAGGGTTCCGGCTGATGACAGATGGACGCACCTGTGAAGGTAAGGCCTGCCGCTCCATCTCATAGTGCTACTGCTGGCCATAATTGGAGCGATTCACAGAGCTCATATGTATCCCTTAAGCTGTCTCCCTCAAGCTGGGTTTGCACAAGCTAACAAACAACCCGACACCACCAACAATACCACTCACCGCTGCTTAAATGTACAACAACAAACGCAAACAGCCATGACAAAAGCACAAAAGTGCAGCGGAGCAGTTTGTCCAGAGATCAGGACACTTTTTAATTGGATGCAGTCACTCATGAAGGAGGAAAATGCAGGTCTTATGATACTAAACAATGCATCGACTGATTGGGCTTCCACTTCCTGGTGGTGGAGACTGTTGCCTGGAGCATGAGTCAACCAGAACCAATTACTCTGTGGCAGCTATAGCTGCAATAACAAACACTCCACATTGCATGTCGGTACTTAGCTTCCGTTTTTTTCTTAAAGCTCAGTGTGACATGGTGGCACAACAGTGACACCTCAGATATCATTCACGACTGCAATGTGTTGCAGTTTAAATGACAATAAACAAGTGTGTGCTGTGTGGTGTCTGCAATTCAGGATGAGAACAATATTGATTGTATCTGCTCACTATTAACCGAAACTATACATCATTTCCTCAAGTAACTAAAATAATAAAGCCTGAAATATTTTTGTTATTTACTACAAATCCCATGAAAGGACCAACAATACATTAATGTTCCTCTTAGTATTTTTCGACTAGATAGACTACAATGTCTATGGTGGCACAAACCTGTGTCAGAAGTATGTAGTGTAATCTTTTAATAATTATGTAACATCTTGGCACTGTAGTTTTTAGCAAACATTACTCAGACAGGAGTAAATAATGCAATTGTTGGGGACTATTTTCTATGGTGGCCTAATATACACCTGGTGCTCTTTATCTTTCCTTAAAGAGTATTTTCATTTTAGGTCATATTCTAGTCTACATTTAAGTAACATGTATTTAGTATTCAAATAATAGATATATTTACTAGTTATTTTTGCAGATTGAAACCAGTCTACGTATTATTTTTTATATTGGCAATACATCAAATGACTGGGTGTAATGTGAGAGGGGTCACTTGTAATGACAAACCCAGAGGGAATTAATACTGAGCTCATTGTTTTGGTTTCATAGCCATAAACTCCACTCTTTCAGCAGCAGTAAGCAGCTGCTTTTAGTGGGAAAGTGACAAACTCAGTGTGCAATACCTGCCCAACAGCAAACAGCAAAAGACAAAGTAATATAGTGGAGCATTTAGCAGCTTTTGTGAATATTAGACTGATATTCAGATGGACACAGCACAACTCCAGAAAAAGATAGTATTGCTCTGTGTCTGGTGGATATGGAACGATGCAATGGTCTAACAATTTTATAAGGTGATAATACACTTGCCATTTTATTAGATTCACTTAATGCAGCCCTGCAGTGAGAGTGAAACACCTCACAGTATGACACAATACAATTTGACAGTACCGGCAAGTATAAGCTTCATGAAGGTCAGATTTATTACAGGGTGGTAAGTAACTAAGGAACTAAATACATCTGTCACTGCTGCTATCCAGGAGACATTATCAGAGTAGTTAGCTCTGAATAAGTTTGTCAAGCGTCATTATATCCTAAAGGAGTCACCCACACACCACTAATAACAATGTAAAGTTCACAATATAAAGACAACTTCCCATTAAATAAAGGCTGGTTGGAGGTGCTGAAGCTGAGAATCAATGTCAACAGAAAAAAAAAATATGCACAAAGTGGAAAAATAGAGATAAACCATAAACATTAAAAAGGACCAGTGTATGATTAACTTGAATGTAGCAAAGGTTGAGGTTGTAGATTGCAACCAAATGAATATCCCACCTTCCCTTCCAAGTATGTAGGAGGACCTACAGTGGCCATGAAACTCGCAAAAAACACGAAAGGCGCTTTCCAGAACAAGTGTTTGGTGTGTCCATTCTGGGCTACTGTAGAAACATGGCAGTGCAACATGGTGGGCTCCACAGAGGAGCAACCACTCCCTATGAAGGTATAAAGCTCTCATTCTAAAAAGGTATTAAAAACAAAATTATTCTTTTTTTTAGGTTATTATACACTAATTATGAATATTTTATTATATTTCTGCCAAGTCTCACTAGATGCCACTAAAAATGCTGCACTTTAAACCTCACCCCAGAAAAGAATGTAATTGTTACAGTGCCAAAGGCTGTTTTCCACGAATGGCCTTACAGTAATACATTTTCTGTAGCAGTTAGTAAATTGATCCATGAATTTGCAACAAGACTAAACCTTGGCAGCAGTTTTCAGGAAAAAAAAGTGATGTATGGTCCACCTCTGGAATTCAATGCACAACCACTCAATAAGCACTGCTTGTTCAAATCCCTGTCTACATTACATTGTACTGTCCACTGGACAAGGTACCATTACAGAGGTGGACAGGTACAGAGTGAGTGATACTAACATGAAAAATGTTTGCTTAAATGCAACATCATGTAATGTTTAAATACTACTGTGAAAAATGGGTTTCCCTGCAGTTTCAACAGTGGAGGTATACATTAGAAGTGCAGTCCTGGCTGTTTTTATTTAATCTGTCTGTCTGTCAGCAGACGGGATAATACCTCTGGATGCAAAAGCACTACATAAGAGTTAGTGTTTCCCCTCCTATCACTTCATTCAGTGAGCAGACTAAGGACTTTCTCTCCTAAAGTGTTCCCACATGTGAACATGTGGGTGGGCAACATTTGGATCCGACTGGAATGAAACAAAGCAAAGCAAAAAGCAAAACAAAACACAACAAGATGTGAGCGTGAGCGGGGAATTCGAGGATTCGACAGACTGTGAAGTAAACTGTGGAGTGCTTGTTGTTGTAGATATATCGTAAAGACTGTGAAAACACTGTCACAGCATTAACACCTAGGATGTTTGTAGTAAAGACCTTGGAAATTTGTTTAGCAAATGTAAGCACTCCTATCAGTAATACTGATGAGATTAAAAATGGCTGTGTGATATTTTAATTTACAAGTTTACAGGGTAAATAAATCTGATTTTATCTGCTGCTCTCCCAGTGGTAAGCTTTATATGAATGAATGAATAGAAAACACACAATTGTTCCCATGGAGACGTGTGTGTGAATAAGCAAGGACCTTCCAGTGTTTCAGGCAGGATGGGATGTGTGCAGAGGACTCTATGGACAACCTGCATAATAAATTTTGTTAGATGGTTAATCAGCACTCTGACATTATTTCTAGTCATCACCAAGCTGTGAATGGGTATTCTTAAGTTTCCCATACAGACATACACAGAAACACTGTTCACTCAAACACCATAGTGGTCTGCAGCTCTAATGCATGTGGTTGCCACCTTCACCCATTTATGAAATTCACTCTGCGGACTAAACAAATCATTGCGGCCAGGGTTAGATTTGTTTTGCATTCCCCTAAACAGTGCAGGAGGATCAGCTGTCAGGGTTATTACATGGATGATAACTGTAGATGAGACTCTGCACTAAATAGCAATAAAGGCATGTTGCATTATCCTGTCTGTGGTCACATTGCTAACATAATCTTTGGGTTTTCATGGCTGGAATTGTTGGAGAGAGATGTTATTTTACTCAGCCAAACCTTGTGGAAGATATTAACACTGATTGACCGTATCGTTTTCATAGTCATGGACTCACCCTTTCAAAGAGAGAAAAGCCTTGAGGTCCAATCCTGGCTCAAAGGTCATCTTAGTGGTTTCATTCAAAATGGAAATCCATTGAAATCATTATTTCAGTAGAGATGTTCCAATAGTCTGTTCTTTAAAAAGTCTAAGTCCAAGTCTAGTGCTTTCATGGCAGGGTAGAGACTAGTGTAAGCTATTGAATAAAGTCCAGAAACCAAGTTTGATTTTGCAGCTGATTCAATTCATTCCAATGGAATCGCTCCAAAGTGGATTCACTCCTGGGGGTTCACGTTCAATTTTGACCCCCAGATCATAACCCACTTCCTGAGTGTTCCAAAATTGTGGAAGGTATCTTAGCTCATTATCTTAAATGGTAAGTGGACCATACTTATATAGGGCTTTTGTAGTCTTTTGACCACTCAAAGTGCTTTTACACTACAAGTCAAGTTCACCCATTCACACCCATTCATACACCATTGGCACAGCCATCGGGACCAATTTGGGGTTAAGTATCTTGACCAAGGACACATCGACATATAGACTCAAGGAGCCAGGAATCGAACCGCAGATCTTCCGATTAGTGAATGACCCGCTCTACCTCCTGAGCCACAGCAGCCCCTTGAACCACTTCTATCAGGGTAATAATTGATCTGACTAAAACCAATCAAATCACTAAATTATCAATTAGGGAAATTTGGTTAAATAACATAAGATGGTCATATCTGGGAGGGGGACATTGTAAACCCTGTCTCAGTTCAAGGATGGTCTCTAGTGTCAGATGTGGATGTCCTCCAAGATCTTTCAGGCTACAAATCATGGTAGATGACATTTGATCCCTACCTCCCCTCAGTCCATATTTAGAGTGGTTTTGGTCTGGTGTTCACAGACAACCGACGTCTATGTCTGGTCTTCATTCAGTCTCCTGTCCAGGGTCCTTACTATTCTTTGCCAATAAATACTTGCTGCAAATGCACAGCAGTTGTGGAATAACACTAAATAAGGTAAACATTGTTAAATAGAGGTCCTGCACACAGGTGTTTTGAGTTATTCTATTAAACCTTGTTACTGGTTTAAAATGACAGGCAAAGCTATGCCAAGAACTACATGAGGTCACTAACCTTCTTGCACCAATGACTGTGCTGCATTGACCTGTGCCAGTGTGTGACTTGTTAAGTTGCAGCAAGGTTGGGGAAAGCAGCTTAAATTTCAATGTAGGTGGCATATAAAGCAACAGGTATAACCTTGAATCTCTCTTGGCTGATGGCAGGTAATGGAGATGTTGGTATAAACTTGAATGTAATCTTGATATAAAGCAGAATTATGATTGTTTTGTTTTCATTTTAAAAGGGATAGGTCTAGCATGTAATATCCATAACTGTCTCTGGATGATCATGTGAACAGGATTAATATGAATATAAAGATGAATATAAAGTACTCCTCACAGGCTAGAATTGAGATGAATGAAAAAGGGATAAGGTACTGTATTGTCGTTGTATACATACTACAAAATTTTGTGTGGTGACTCAGACCAGCAGCAACAGACCAGGCAAAAGGTTAAAAATATCTACTTTAAAGCCGTTACAATATGAAGAACTATGTGCAATAACACCATGCACTATGTTGAACTTTCAAAAAACCCCATCTTTTATTGTTGCGCCTACATTCACCTCACTTATTTATATTAAAAGTTGTTTGTCCTTGTTTTCACTTTGTTTTTTTAACCTTTTACTTTGTCTGTTACTGCTGGTCTGAGAGTCACCAAATGAAATTGTGTTGCATGCATGCACAGTGCCCAATGACAATAAAGTATCTTATCTTATCTTATTGCCAGGGAAGCAGGGAATGTAGGTTGATAGAGTGGGTATGAAGCAGGGTGATGCACAGGGCTGGAGGGCAGGGATGATAGCGAGGGTTGGCAAAGGAGAGCAGGTGGTAGAGGGTTCAAGAGTGGACTGGCAGGTAAGTTGTGGTCCAGAAGCAATAGAGAGAAAAACAACATTTAGCAATGACTTAAAACTTGGAAATATCACTACGAAACAAGCAAGAGGCTTGAAGTGTAAGCTACCACTGAGGCAGAAACAACAATCTGGCAAAGAGTGGGTGACAAGTCTGAGTAGATATGCTGCAGGATGATGAGCTTGATGGAAAGCAGGTGTGTGCAATCAGTCAGGAACTAGGAGAGTCTGGGAAGAAGTGCTACGCCCAGGCCACACAGACACACAGACAGACAATCAGTGGAACACACAGAAACTACATGGAAACAACTAGAGGCACTGCCACAACCCTGACATAATTAAATATTTAAAACTAATAAATATTTACATTTTCATAGTTTCTGGATTTTTCAAAATGAGAGAAAGATAAGATGTCATTTTAAGAATTACTTTTCTTGTGATCAATATTTTTTTGGCATTTAAACGATTTAAAATGATTTTATGGAGGTGGGGTTACGAGTCAGTAGATCACAAATAAAAGTAGATGAATAAATTAATCACAAATGTCCATGCTCAAAACTGACAACCAATATGAAAAAACCCCTAGAAAAATACGAGCGTTTGTTATGCAACCCACCCCCCCGCACATATCCTTCTCTTTGGCTCCATCTCACCCCACCCACCCTTGACCTTATGGACACAAAGAACAGTTATATTAAGGATTTTATTATAGTAATCGCTTGTTTCCAGTGTGAAATATTTTCTGGTTTTGTCTGGTGAATGTTGGCAGCCCATTGTTCCCTACTTGCTATGTATCTGAAGTCTAGAGACCAGCTTTCCATCTATAACATGATTATTTGGTTACTTGGCAGCTTGTAAGGCCAGCTAGCCAGAGATGTCTCTGCTTAACACAAAGTTGGAGTCGGAGCTGTCATTTAGTAACACGACTTCTTGCAAGTAAGGAATTGTTTTTGACAATATGCTTAATAGCATCTCTGAAACCCACTTCCAGAACTCTGCAACCATTGGGTGCTCTCACACTATATGAAAAAATGTATCCATCACAATTTGAGTGGTTGGTTTGGTAATGGTTAAGCGGGGGTATAGGGTCCATGGGTATAGGGTCATGACTGCACGTTCCAGATAAAGAGTAAAGCAGGCAGCTCTGATGGGAGCTACAGACTACAGGGAATTGTTAGAACAGATGTTCCCCACCATAGCAGTGTGGTTTTAATAAACAACTTGAAACACGGCAATGAAATTATTACCAAAATCCACTTCAAGGTCTTCCAAAGCCCTCTTCACATCAAGAGAGAGGATAGCTGTTGAGGAGTCAGTATTACTGACTAGTATAGAGAACTCAATGATATATAGAAGCTAGCATATGTTGTCTGAGGCAAGGCAGTGTTTGATAAAAACCTGTTGGATCATCATGAGTTAGAAATTTGATATGGCTCCTATCGAGAGGCTTGTGCTTTGGCATATAGCGTGATATCAGTGTTCAGTAATGATAGTGGTTGATAACTTAAACAGTCTTGTGCATCTTTACCTTTTTTTTAAAGTATAAAGATAATGGCTATGTTACTGTTTTTAGAGAATGAATGCTTTGAAATAGTAGCAAATCATATCCAGCAAGACAGGTCCTACCTGGGGCTAGAAAGCTAAATAAAATTCTGGAGATAAATCGTCTAAGTCTGGTGACTTGCCTTTATTCACTGACGGAAGAGCTTTATGGAGTTTGGATAAAGATAAAGGAACATCAAGATCAATGTGATCCTCCTGAGAAAGCAGCGGAAGCTCCAAAGGGTTTAAAAGCTAATGCAGGATTGGGTGTCATAACTTATCTCTGAGTTATATAAAGAGGAGTAAATTGCACAAAAGTTATCAATGATTTCTATTAGATCTGCACATAATATACCAGTGATGAGTCTAATAGGGGTTATATTTTCTAGGTTTTCAGTTTCATTGCTAGAAAGTGGCTTGGTTGTGCACCATTTAGATAATAATTTTTCCTTGCTCTATTCATGAGAGAGTGAACTTTCTGTCTGAACAAGTGATTGAGGTAAAGTGCGAAGTAACTCCCTCTTAAACACTTACTCAGGTGTAACACTGAAGGCCACAATGTTTCCTCTTTCAGATGTGTCTTTCTGAATATACTGTAGTCTGAATTTATTTAGACTGGAAACAAACCCAATTGTTTTATCCCTGATGCAACACTACAGTGCCTCCCACAGAATACTAGACTCATTCACTGAAGGTTTATTAGTTGCAATAAATTCATTTAATTGTTCTTTCATTCCTTTTTCTTCTGAAATGGAGAAGATAGAATGGTTACTTTACCTGTCACGGCTCTGTAGTCTGAAAGAGACATGGGGATACCTGATCACAAAGCTGTATTCAGACCAAAGCATAGTCAATCCAAGAAAAAGACTAATGTCATGAAGACAAACAAGTAAATTATCTCACATCTACTATAGAACAATCTGTAGCCCATTTCCTTAATGCACTAGATGCCAGACATTGTTCTCTTGACCTACAGTTATGTACAAATAGTGTTGTCAAAATGCATTAAAGTCATCCCCTATTATTAGACCAAATTCAGATGATTAACGTATGGCATTAGTTAAGTAGTTATAGAATTCAGCATCAAACACATTTGATGCATCAACAAAGAGAAGTGCTGTTTTTGTCTCATTTAATACCGTTTTTATTCAAGCAATTCTCCCCTCAATATCATTCCCAGATCTGTATATTGAAAGGAACATTTGGCAAGGACTATTCTGTTTTTGTATTTGAAGAAGATGCAGTAACACGGTAGAATCTATTCTGCTTCTTTTTATTAGTTTCTTGAAAAGAGGCAACCTCTACTTTTATTGTCCATAGGAAGTCCACAATGCATATTTGATCCTGAGTGACATTTTGGCTTCATCCACTCCAAGATAGTGGCTAAATGATTGTCATGAATGTATAGAAGAAACAGAGGTGCCACCAACTGATGTTCAAAAAAGTAAATACAATTGTTCCAGAAGGTCCTGCCCCACATTTACCCCCACCACGCCCCCTGGTCTCCTCTCGTTCCCAGCCCCGCATCCTTCTCCCAAGGAATGGCGACAGGTGTCCAGACAACAAACAAACCCCCTCCTGCTACCCAATAAATAATCGACTGTGAAAAAGACAGGTTGGAAGGGAAAAAAAGCAACCTCTCCCCCTCCTCTTTAAGGTAATCCCCTATCTTGAGCAAAAGCAAAAAAGGTCAAAACCACCTAGCTTCAAGACCAAAGAAAAAGGACAAATAAACAAAAAAAAACATCTTATAGTTATTGTTAATATTCAGAAAAGGTATTGATTAAATCAAGAGAAAGTACCGGATATCAAACATAAATAGATATCTTTTTGTAGAAAATCCTTAAGCAAATAGCCAAAATAATAAGTAGATTAAGCAGTTGCAGCTGATTTAGGGTTGATTTTATGTGGAGAGAGCTCAAGTTATGAGCCATACCAGTCAACAAGGTTGGACACTATTCCTCTTGGCCTCATTGGAAAAGAGAAACTTCTCTGCCTAGGATGGGTTGTTGAAAAGTTGTTGCTCAGCACCATGGACCAGTTTGATGGTCAGGGGTCTGGAATGGCTGGGTACCACAGGAAAGCTTCAAAACCCGGACTCCGAGCCAAGTTCATGACTGAGTAGAGACAGACCGCAACGTGTCATACTCTGAAGACCACACCCACCCAAGGGAAAAACAGTCGGTGCTATAATATGAAACCAAGGGCTGAAACGGTAACAAAATGCCTGTTGCTAGTTGAAAACATTACATTACCTCAGGGATGTTGGTCGTCAGGTAGGGCAATGCATTTCTCCTCTCTTAAGTAGCTTTGGTGCAGGTTGTCTCATCTGCTTCTGTCCTCAAAAGACACCAATTCATTTTCAAGCTGGTTCAGTATATCGCTGGGTTGCGACGTGATGTCTTCAGCATTCTTGATGCGTACTTGCAGTGTTGATGTGATTGACTGCTGTGTCTTGATATCTTCAGCATGTTTGGATAGGGTCTCTTGTATGGTTCCCAGTTGACTTCCTAAACGATGAAATCTCTCTATGGGGTTCTTTTCAGTCTGACTGAAGAACCTTTTCCAGGTAGATTCCAGATAGGTCACTGTCAGCTGGCACGCAGTAGTCTCATTGTCATCCATTTGTAGATTGTCAGTCGACTCTTTGGTTTTAAAATTTCATGATTACGTCAACATTATATGATGCAATATTACAAAATCATAATTACTTTCTTCTGTCTTTATTTTTTAATTTTAAAAATTTTCAACAAGGTACTTTCACTTTGTTGTGGGACGAAACCATACCAGACACAAATTATTACTCAAAGTGTCTCTTAAAACATTTCTGTTGGGGATTTACAAATGTGATGTGATCATTTAAACTATATTTTTCACCTTTTAATGAACAAACTAACTCACTCATAAACACTCACAGCAGTGGCTTTGCTGTCATATATAAATATAACCAAACCCAATTAAAAGTAATTTTACTAATCTCAAACTAGCTTGAAGCAACCAACAGGATCTGTAACTGCCTGTAACAATTATTGAGTGGATTATCGTGTTGCAAAATAAACCAACACACCACACTAATACAGCTGTTTAAAGGATATGAAATGACTGGATATTAAAATCATGATTTGTCACCACACCCTGTGGTTTGTATTTCAGCTCGCCCAGCATTTTTTCACATAGCACTCTGCAAACCTGCAGGTGCAGTAGGATCAGCACTCAGTGAATGGTTTGTACTGGTGTCTGTAATTTAAAAAAGAACCTCATATATTTTTATATTGTTCATCTGCACGCTTTGAGTGGCACATACTCCTGAATTCATGTTTGTCATTGTTGAACCTAATCTACCCTAACCCTATCCCTCTAACCCTTGGCTTTCACTCGAGTCCCATCAGTCTGCATCTGTGTAACCCTAACCCTCCTGTCTCAAACCAAGTCTGCAATAATGCCAAGTCTGACTTCATCTACCTCAGCGTGAACTTTTCAAAAAAGTCTTGTTTTCTTCTTGCTTTTTCATAATAGTGCTGTCTACCAGACATCTCCCTGTGCACAACCTCCTCTGGTCTCTCGACAAAACCCTTCTAAAACTGCTATCGCTCTTCTCCGCTCAACTAAGCATTTGTATTTTTCAAAAAGTAGACTCTTTGTTTCTGCCTTGTATTGGATCACTTCACTCCTCACAACTGTGTAATGTGGCTGTCCCCTGGGACCAGTCAGGGAAGGTAGGGACCTTGAGGCAGTAGGCACATTTTCCTTTTCCTTTTTTTTCCCTCTTCGAATGACGCACTGGAAATAATGCTGGCCACCAGAGTCCTGCGGTAGAAGGAGAAAGCGACTTTCTGCACCAATGGCAATACGCAAACATTGGAAACAGGCCTGTCCATCCCTAGGCTTGACGGAGAGCAGGGCCCAGAGGACGGGGTGGACTCAGAGCGCAGTGTGATTTGCCCCTGGAAATATCCTCCCTACAACGAAGACAACAGATGTCTCTCAGTTGGGGAACAAACAGGGACATTTGCAAAGGCAGGCCCCTAAACAAAAGTGCGTCACAACAGCACGAGTCCTGCAGAGTCTACAGAGTGTTAGACAATGCCAAAAGAGAAATTTATGAATTTTAGTAAGACAAATGTGTTCCCTGTAAATCTACAGAGGCTTCATATAATACAATAAACTGTGCTCTGTGCTGTGAGAGGTGATGCCTGTGCAGTGTTGGTAGGTGAATTAGCTCTCAGCAAAAGAGCTGCGGGGTGTTATTCACACACCAGGTAAACGCCAAAAACCTTAGATCAGTGTTTTTCCTCCTTCTGCACCCTGTGGGAAAGTGTTGTAAGGCGCACAGTTCATTCAAATTCCCCGTAGCAAAAGCTTTTAAAGTCGAAACAGGCATTTCAGCAAGGGACCGCCAACAGATACATGAGCAACACAGGAGAATATGTTCCTCCTTTTTGTTTTCAGCCTTGGCTCCTTCATGCAGATTTGTACGAGACCTTTTCGTCAGGTTCCCTGTGGAATGTGCCATATTTCGGGGTGATCTTCAAATCTGGATGACTGCCACACTCTTGCACACACACACAAGATACACACACAATAATCCCAGTCCAACCCTATCAGTGCATCCAGCTAATCGGCCATGCATTGCGATGCATGATAAGGGAATGCAGCAGTTTGATAAAGATGAGCCACAACAGAGTCGCAATCCACTGTCTCGGCATGAACCCACTAATGTCATAAATCAACAGCGCCTGTTTACCGGCTGTGGTGCTGTCTGACTGATAAAGATTTAAAGGTTTGGAGTAGTGGATTTATTTCTCCCAAACAAGCATCACAGGCAAAAAAATCACTTTGTGTTTTGCCAAGATTTGATATTTCAAATTTGACCTGGGATTTACAAAGCACTGACAATCCAAAGTTGATATAGTGGCCCAGCAGGCAGCAATGCAGGACACAGTTTTGTGTGTAGTGTTGGTGGTACTAAAAACATTCAGTCCAGCGAAAGTTGAATTCCCTGTTTTTTTTCTAACACTTCATATATCAACCCTTAAAATATGTCATGGTCTCTTTTGGGAGGAAAACCCACAAAGCAGAAACTTATATTTTACATTTTTTTGGTTTAAAACACAACCACCATACCAGCATGACTTCCATTAATTCTTTGTCTGAGGCAACTCAAATGATTTCATTTTAAACATATTTGCATAAAATGGTAATTGTTACCATTCTAGACTAAAAAGAACTGCAAACTTTCAATCTCATTCCATACTGGCATTGTAGCTCATATCTTCTTCTTATCTACAATCAATCAAACATTACTTATGTTGCACATTTCCTGCTGAAAAGGCTACCAAACATCAATTGCTACAATACATCATTTTGCAGGCTAGGTAGCTAATTAGCCAGCGTGCTGCTGTGCTTTAAACAACTTCAAAGCAAACCTGTAAATGTCAACATTAGTCAATCAAAATGAAAAATGGTGTGGTCCTTAATCAGTATTATTGGGCTAACTTTGGCATTGCGGAACAACCTATAAACACACTATTGATATATTATCATCACATAAAGTTGTTAGCATGAATGTTCGCCAAATTAAACAATGTGTACCAGACAGAGAATTACATCAGCATTCATTAGGACCCATGTTTCTGGCCATCTGATGAATCTAAGTCCAATATCCTCTCTCTCCCTCTCCCTCTCTCTCTCTCTCTCTCTCTCTCTCCCTCTCTCTTTCTCTCTCAAACCCAACCAGTCAAGACAGATAGCTGCCGACCTAGAGTCCGGTTCTGCTTGAGGTTCCATGTCACTGTCGCTGAGTGCTGCTCATGGGAGAATGTTGGGGCTCTTTGAATTAAATGAAAGAGTACGGTTTACAACTGCTCTATGTGTAGTAGTGTGCCTTTTGTTGTGATTTGGTGCTATATAAATAAAGATTGATAGAATGATTGATTATTCACTTGCTCCTTATAGTTCTATGTTGGTCTTCACCAACAGCGCAGACAAATATCTGTCTCTTCAGTTGTTACATGCTTCTGTTCACCAGCAAGTGACTAACTTTGTCTGTCTGCAGTCTGGTGCTGAGTAGGTATCACAGAGTGGATTTATCTGCTATTTTGCTTTACACAGTAGTCTGCTGCTGAAAAAGGTTGATGAGACACTGAACTAAAAGAGTGAAGTTACACCAAGTTCAACCAAAACAATGAGCTAAAAGATGATAAAACACTTCATAGACTTGAGCAGAACTGCAGATTCAGGTAATATTTCTATGTGGGTTCAATTTTACAAGTGATTCCTTTACATGACATATACTGTAGTCATTTGATCTATTGCTGATATAAAAATATCAATCAGTGCAGCTTTAATCTTCAATGCACAGTACATTCAAACCAGCAGACGTTTGTTAGCGTGGTCAAATGTTAGTGAGTCATGAACATCAATCTGCTTACTCAGAGGTTTTAAAGCTTAAGGAACATTTCTGATGACTCTGCACAGACCTTTTTCCATTGTTTTTTCTTAACAAAGAATTTGAAAATCACTTTCACATTATATGTGGACCACAAGAAAGCATGACTTAATTTTCAATTTGCATGGTAAAGCACGATCTTGGCCTGAGACTCTCTGGACAGTACATGAAGCTTCATTCTGTTTTGATTTTCCTGCTGAAAGCACAACATGCAATTTCCTCGAACGCCTCAAACTCCGACATGTAAGAATGACTTCCTTTGTTAATTTCTTCAGTATTTCTTTTTTAAATGCTGACGTACATCTGCTGCTGACTCATTGAGTCACATCAGGGTGGCAGTTGGGGAGCAGCAGTGAGGCCAGTAAGCCAAGCCCCGTCCATCACAGGCTCCAAGACTCAGCCTCACCTTCACCTCATAATCATACACCTTCTGTCCGTCTCATTTCAAACAGTCACCGTTATTCTTCTTCTTCTACAGACGTGGACGAGTGCGTGACCAACACCCACAGTTGTCGACCCAACGAGAACTGCGTGAACACGGTGGGCTCATTTGTATGCGAGCTGCAGGTCACTTGTCCTGCAGGCTACCAGCTGAGGAACAGTGTTTGTGAGGGTGAGTTCATTGTTGCTGATGTATTACATTAAGACTATCTTCCCCGGCAGTCATGCAGAGCCACCAAAGTAGTCTATGGAAATTCTGATGCTGTCTTTAATATGCAGAACATGTTTTTATTTGTTTTTTAAAGCTTTTTTTTTACTAGAAGATAGAAAGGGCAGGCAGAGTGAAGGGTAAACTGTGATGTTGATATCAATGAGACATTACATGCTGCATTGTTTCATTTGAGTCCCTTATTTAGAGGTAGGTCATTATTATGATTATAAAGAGAGGTACATTGGCTGTTTTTAAACAAATTACGGCGTCAAACACTATCAAAAGTGGGATTTGATTGCAGGAAAATATTAAGCCATATAATGTTAAGGTTAAGACAACTTAAACGGTTGGCGAAAGTTAAGGAAAGACTGCGGTTGCGGTGAATAAAAAGGCAAATGTCAATTTCAGGTCTGTAACAGAACACAAACTGGCATGAAAGTCAGACTCACTACAAGCTTGCCTGACCTCCACAATCCACACTGTTTGCCTTCTACATATAGGGCAAAGTGGAAAATACGAGTTTCTTCATTGGCGCTGTAAATCGTGAGGTGCGGATCGTCCAATATTGATGTAATTCCTGGGCTGCGACACCCGTAATGTTCATTCATACTGTGTGAAGTTGTAGTCGTCGTTTCGTGAGATTCTTAACATTCAGCGTATTTTTACCTCCTAACACGACTCAGCTCAGTTATGTTTGGCCAAGGCTTGTGTGTGTGTTTTGGAGTGTGATACTCAGAGTCGCCGCTTTCTCAGCAGTTTTTAAAGAGGATCCAGCAACCATCAGTACTCACATCCAACACCCCTGACTCAAACTGGCACTGTGGAATAGATGTGTGTACATGCACACACACACACACACACACACACAGGCTATTCTGGTCCTAGTGTTTGTCATCTCTTCCCCTCTATTGCTCTCTCTAATTGTACTGTAGAAAGTCCAAACATAATTCGTCCTTAAACGGCCTCTTAGATCTCACAAATCCATCAATACAAACCAGCAATGTAGTCCATCATAAATAGGTGTTGTGGCTAATAGAGTATCCTTGCTTTATCGATGGCACGCAGTTGTTTTCAGAAGGGCTTTTTAACAAAGACAGGCTATATTTAGAGTGCTCATTTTTATCCTCTAGCCTTGTTTAGACGCAGAAGAGCACAATGAACATTAGTGACACAAAAATCCATACAAATCCCCAGAGCGATGTGTAGAAATCAGAGAAAATGGGCAGATTATTTCCAATCATTTTCATCCAAAGATTGCTATCTCATTTGTGTGTCGGAGCTCATGACACGAACCCAGCTCAGTCAGCAAAGCTTCATTAAGATTTATGCTAATACCTCTGGCCCCAGTAGTGATGTTTTTTGCTTCAGCAGATGCCCAGATTCAATATGTGACAAGATAATCACCCAGAGAGGCAGCATTGCGCAGGCGGTAAAGCACTTTGAAGCTCTGTGACTCGTGTCATCAGCACTTGGCACCAGGGAGGACTAATCAATGTCGCTAGATGATGAAGGTAATATTTAGTCGACCATCCAACGGGGGAAAAAACTAATTAGCTGCGTGAAAGTAGGAGAAGTCTTCACCGTGACGTCAGGTGGTGGTGGAGAAAAGCTCAAATTAAGACATTCCGCTTATGTACCACGGAACAAATCTCAGAGCCCAATATAACGTGAACTCTTGAGAAATTGGCTCGCGGCACAAAGAAAAGAGAAAAAAAACTAAAAGAGAACAAATCTTCCATTTAAACTCCGTCCATCGCTCATGAGATTCAATAACTGTCATTTAAGAAGTTTTGTTCAACTTCTGTTAATTGCAGAGTTGGAACAAGTGATATTTTTTATGGGAGGGGGATTTTTATTATTTATTTTTTTCCTCGAGTGAAACACTGACAGAGTGGAAGTTTTGATTTCAGGGATGGTTTCAGAGGTTTAGTCTGTGCTTGAGTCACAGTGCCACCTATTGGACTGTTAACAAGCTGAGCGCTGACACTGAAGCTGAGAGAGCTGACAGCAGATTTACAATCACTGGATACACTGAATGTTGTGTGGATTATTTTAGTTTGTTGGGATGACTCATTGAATTTATGCTTATCCCATAAATGTGCTATCTGTTCTTTTTTTTCTTCCAGACATTGATGAATGTGTTCTGCAAACCCATAACTGTGCTACAGGCCTTGTGTGTGAGAATACATTGGGCTCTTTCCTGTGCAGTCCCAAACAAAAGTGCATGACCGGGTTCACGCAGGATTCCCATGGCAACTGTATAGGTAAGAGGCCGTCAGTGCTGCTCTCTGCTGGCTTTCAACTTTACGACAGCACAACAGCCATACAACATGACCATTCAATAGGTAATAGCCAGTACAAGGCCAGACATTGTGTTCAGAAAAGATTTAGTACTTCTACTGTCTGTCCATGGTTGGATTAAAGGACATGTTCACAATTTTTCAAGTCCTTCTTCAGTCAGGTGTCCATATGAACAGTGGAAGAGGCTTTTTCTTGTGTAATCATTCCTTCTGTTCATACTGGCTGACAATGCCCCTTCCTGTGCTGATTCTGGTGTACCCAATGAAAAGGCAAGACTAAGATCTTAATGCATGTTTACAAGCTTGGATCATCCCTATACCTGCATGAGGTGAAGGCAACGAACAGACCGAAAAGGGGCAGTTTATATAGTTGTTTCATTACGTAAGGCTGGCTTTCCCAAAATATGGTCTGGGGCTCCTTAGGATGCCTGTAAATGGGGACAAAAATATCTATCAGTCAAGTTAAGAGACCTTTGACCTCTCTCTCTATATTCGAGACTATTAAAAGAGCCCCTTAATGTGATTTCAATCTAAGTGATGGAGGACAAAATCCACACAGTCATTTCAAAGTAGATGTGAAGCTTCTACAAGGCTTCAGTAGTCTGAGTTAGTCATATCAAGTGGATATCTGCCACATTTACAGTCTTTTCAGCATCAAATTCCTTCTTTGTGTTTCCCTGTTGAGCTGTGGTGGAAGCATAGTAACGAGAAGAGGGACTTCAGCACTAAAAACACTGTAACACATGGGTGGGGAAAAAAACTCACTTGAGAATCGTGATTCTTATCTTAGGAATGGATTCACAAATGCCAAAAATGTATTGTGTAGTGTTAGTTTATAATGCTACAATGATAGACTGAAAAAAGAAGAAATCAACTAAAAGATTTATAGCAGAGTTACCTTGAAGTTCATCTTTATAATAGGTGAGCATTTGGGTGCATTTTAGATTTCATAACTTATTAATTAGCATCATAAAGTATTTAGAGGATATTTGGTACCCCATCACCCAGCTAACCCATGTTAGTGGAGCACAGCTGAATAACACACACTACAGAATTTTAGAAAAACCTCAACTAACCACTGCTGGAGACACAACTCTTTTCTTTCCCTCTAACTTCAATACACCAACTTCTCTGAATCAATGAAATGCACTTTCTCTGAGGGGATGGTTTGGCAGGCAGTGTATTGCAGTTAGAGCCTAAATATACTGATCCCCCATTCCTATTTACCTTTATCTATATCACAAATAGATTTGAACAGAGAACCAGGGCACCACAAATCTGTATCATATTGTGAAATTCCGACTTCCATACTGTTAACATAGTAAGTGGAGTAAGGAAAGTCTATAGTGGTGTTTATAGCCCTAGTAGTTGGTAGAGGCCATGGAACACCCATTCCACTTATCTTTAAATTACTTTACAAGTTATTAAACAGTGTGTAGGGAAACATAATCATCTTGGAATGTGGGAATATGGTGCCCTTCCAGCACCCCTGGATGCTCCTGATATCATAAAAGTGTCTCATATTCCTCGGCTGATATACAGCAACACAGCGCAAATATCATCAAGCCTAATGACACCCAGCAGATGATTGCACTTATATTACAGATCTATCATAGAGGGCTGAAGGCTGCCTTTGGCTTTCTTTCCTTTTTGGAAGTTGTCGGGGTTTTTCAGTGTTTTGGAAACGTTTCAAGACTGACCTACTTCACCACAAGTAGTATTTAGCGTATTTATCTGTGTCTCATATACTTACCGTTCAAGCACTGTTTTAGTGAGTTAGTTAGTTAATTCCCTCATGTCAGCTCACTTGGTGATTTATAAAGCTGTTTCAAATCTGACAGATGCCACTAATTGCAATTCAACTCAATTGTCTTTCTCATGTCTCTGGTTTTTGTCCACCACCTACATCCACATGGTCACATACACATGTCTTCTACACCATGCACCAAGTACTGGAAGCACTATATGCTCAGAAGGCATGAATACTGCCAACAAGTCAACAATAACAATAAAAATACTGTGAGAAAATCAGCATACAGTAGGCAGCAGGTCTGTCAGTCCAGATTAAATGTGAAACAATCACTCTCCTGTAGAGGTGTCATTCTTGAGGCTTGATTCTCTGTGTGTGTGTGTGTGTGTGTGTGTGTGTGTGTGTGTGTGTGTGTGTGTGTGTGTGTGTGTGTGTGTTTCTGCAGACATAAATGAGTGCAGCAGCCTGACTAAGCCGTGTAGCTCAGGTTTTAACTGTATCAACACAGTGGGTTCCTACACCTGCCAGCAGAAGGTCATCAAGTGCAACCAGGGCCACCAAGCCAGTCCTGATGGAACCAAATGTGTCGGTGAGGTTTCCCTCTTAAACACACATACAACAAATACAGTATATCTACAGTATATGTGTGTATACTGTATATAGAAACACTTCATTTCAAATCACATATTTCTGTTAGTACATATCATATCTCTGTAGTACACTATGTACGCTTTGTAATTACTTGCATAGTGTGCAAAATTGGACAGGTTAGTGTTGTCTCAAATCAAGCATGACTGTTGGAAATGATGATTAGCTAGTAAGCAAGCTAGCATTTGCAAGCTAACGTTAGTATTTGCCTTATTGTTTATGGTTTATATGTTACAACAGTATAGTAGTGCCTAGTGTGAATAACACATGTATAATGCATTTCTATAACGCTGCGATGTTCACCGTAGTTACAACGTCCTCTGCTGCCATTTCCTGTTTGAGTGTACTGTATCTGGGCATTCATAGTGCACTGCATTTTTCCATACTTCTCAGTGTGAACACACTTATGCACTCAAAGTAAGTGTAAGTACAGTAGTACAAGATTTGAGACACAGCATTAGTTTTAGTTTTCCAAAATTGTTAAACCAAAATCTTACAAGTTAATGATGTATAATACGTAATCCTTTTACGCAGACTAAATATAAAACATAACCATAGAATTGTTAAGAATCCAATCATTATTTTAAACTCATTACTGTGAATTATTATTTCCAGTAGTTTTCCTTTAAATTTTCATATACCATATTTTTGCATTCTCGTCAATATTGCAATGGGCCACCTGATGTAGATACATGTACAAAGTGCTTGCATTAGGTGAAACAGTCAATGCCAACATTGCATATAAGACTATATAATATATCAATCAATATGAATTAACTTCCCAGAGCCTTTTTAATCCAACAGTCCATAACTCAAAAATAATATAAACTGCATACAGTATAGAGTTAAATAAGCATCCTTAGACAGTAGTGTGATTTTAGTGACAATGCTTAAAGAGGGTGAGCATCATAAACAGAAGCGCATGAGGTTGTAACTGTGCGATTTGTACTACATTTGATGTTGTCAGCAGGCGTTTAAGGTAGAGCCAGTCAGGTGCAAAGAGGGTCATTGCTGAGGTGCTTTATCTCTCTCTGGCTGTCTAGATATTGATGAGTGTCAGATGGGGACACACCGCTGTGGAGGGGGCAAAATCTGTCACAACCTCGTTGGCAGCTACCGTTGTGACTGTCAGACGGGATACCAGTATGACGCCCTGCGTAAAGTCTGCACCGGTACGTATATCGCTGTGTCACGGTTACAAGATGATGACAACAGATTGGAGTTTAAGTCGTCCAAACAGTTTTTGAAAGCAGAGCTGCTCTGGAGGCACACATTATCTCACTGGTTCTGTCAAAGCTCAGAGCCGCCGAAACAAAAGCTGTCAGCTAAATGTGTCAGATTTAACTAAACAGAACAGGAAGCACACACTGCCCATCAGCCTTCTACTGATTTTTCTGCTGTTCATAAAGAGTTCTATTTTTATATTTGAATTATTTTTGGATATGAGTGTTAAATTTTAATAATATTTAGTCTAAAGGAGAGGTATTTTTAGGAACCTACATCTGATAACTGTAGAGATTGTCAACTGTGGTTTGGGAAGTACAGTAACCCAAACCCTCCAGTAATTTTAAGATTGGCGGTTCGATTCCCAGCTCCTCCAGTCCACATGTCAATGTGTCCTTGGGCAAGACACCAAACCCCAAAATTGCTCCCTATGGCTGCTCCAACGGTGTATGAATATGTGAGTGAATGTTAGTGTCCTCCTGATGAGCAGGTTGGCACCCTGTGTGGTAGCTCCTGCCATCAGTGTATGAATGTGTGTGTGATTGAGTGATGTGACATGTAGTGTAAAAGCTCTTTGAGTGGAAGACGAGAAAATTACATTCTTACTGACTCCTCAGTGATGAGTGACATCAGAAATCTCACTGTAGAGTCAAAGACAGAGAGCACATCCACACTAAGCTAGGTAGAGTGGTAAACAAATATTTTCCTTCCATTCAGTCTTTTTTTCTTGCCCCAACACCAAAACTATCAAAACATGAATGTGTAATTCTCAAAAAAAATGTCTTTGCATGTTTCCTGTGTATCCAGCTGACTACAAGGACAGGGACTATTGACTGTGCATTTAGTTATAGGATGAATTGTGCTATAGTAAACTGTATATCCATACACCTGTCTGTCCCCTCCGCCCGTCTCACCACTATGGGGAGCAGAGCATTCAGTCGTTCTGCTCCCCGTCTCTGGAATTCATTACCACCTCAACTCAGAAACATCGATTCATTCTCCCTTTTCAAATCACAACTCAAAACACATCTGTGTAAAACTGCCCATTCCATCTGATGTCAATTGCTCTGTCACTTTTATATTGTCTTTATTTGTATATTTTATTTGTATTGTTGCTTCTTTTTAATGTGTTTTTAATGTGTTTTTAATTTCACCTTGAGTGCCAAGAAAGGCGACTTTAAATAAAATATATTATTATTATTATTATTATTATAAACAAAATCTACATTGGCACAATGGTGAAGTCCCTCCGGTGAGCTTAGCCCACAGGAAACACATTTAATGTGAAAGGCTGTCTTAAGCGACACTTGTCCCGCACCCAAAGCTGTGATTGGACAGTTGATTGATTTTCATTTTAGCATTGATGGTGCATCTTCATCTCTAAAAAGACGCAACCCTTCACCAATTCATTAAACCTAATGACAGGAGTAGTGTTTAGTAATAGCTGCTCTCTGCTGCTCTCTGTTGGACAACACTGAAATGCAATCATCCCCCTCACAGTTTTCTGTGTTGTGATTAGACATCACAATGAAAAGCAACTTCACAAAAGGTGAAATAATTATAATTATGTGTATTGTATTTAACTTAATTTCATTGTTTGATTTGAATTTATTTAGGCATCAAAAATCTTCCACAGTGTTTAGCTAAGATAAGATAAGATAATCCTGTATTAGTCCAACAGAGGGGAAATTAACAGTATTACAGCAGCAAGAGGACAGCAAAACTAGAAAGAGCATCAATAAAAAGCTATAAAGAACAGTAAATAATTAGTAAGTACACATGCAATAGAAACAATAGTAGTAAAGAAAATATAATAAATAGTGACATTATGTACAAAGGTAATATTGGAATATAAATGTATGTAAATATTTGTAAATATGTGGTTATTTGAATACATGGCACTATGTTTTAAATTTGATTTAAAGCACAGATTATATCCACAACTTAATTATTAGCCATCTTACAATAGATCGATAGATCTGTAGATATCTCTAACCAGCCAATGGAAAAATAAAACCCATCTAAAAATACCGAAAAATTGCAATAATAAAACAAAATAATTAATAATAATGAAATACCTGGTGTGATCTATCTATCTAAAAAATACATAAAAGATAGAACACCTCTCTCATTTACATAATGTGTATTTCATAGAGCAATTAGTTGGGCAGGACTAATTAAGGGAGGGTTAGGTGGGCCAAGAAGCCGTGTGTGGAGGAAGAAAAGTAGGTTTTAAGTTGTGTTCCAAAATCCAATAAAATAATACAGTGTTTGAATGTTCCTGTTTCATTGAGGTTTTAATATGAAAACCACTGCAAAATCTTCAGAATACTGTTAGACAGACCTTCGCTGGGATTTGAACAATTAGCTAACAAGGTGAAAAAGTCAGCCTACACATAATTCTGTGGTGTGTCTGAATGAGAAGCGGCATTAGAATCTGTAGTGGCCTGGAGGTATCCGTCTTGTGTCTAATAGCTGCTTCTCCTGCACTGACAGATGTAAATGAGTGCTGGCGTTATCCTGGCAGACTGTGTGCCCAGACCTGTGAAAACACCCCCGGCTCCTACCACTGCTCATGCACAGCCGGCTTCTCCCTCACATTCGATGGCAAGAACTGTGAAGGTAAGCTCAACCATACGATATATTGGATATTTAAATGCCACCTCTTTTAGATCTTATTTTCCTTGAAGAGACAGACCTTGGATATTATATAAATGTATTGATGGAAAACTGTTTGAGTCCTTTATGAGTTTTTGTTATGAGAAAAAATTGTTTTCTCTTGGAATTTAATTTAGTCTCCGTCTCTGGGCTGCGGTGTAGTCTGGTGGTGCATACATAATAGTTCCCAGTGCTGTCACTCATCAGTGCGTTGAAGGCGTGGTAGTGCCTCAAAGAGCAAAGCTGGCCAGCAGCGTGACTACCTTCACGTTCAGCTTGTCACAGCCATTATTCAGGGAACTTTATCAGGTTGTGAAGGTTTCTGTTCATGATACAAAGGTGAAGCTTTGCATTTATCAGCATTTATTATAAAAACCATGTCTGTGTGACATGATTAGATTCTGATTAGTGCTTTTCAGATTAATTTGTTCCAGACACTTGAAACTTGTCTATCTTGGAGAATCAGCATAATAACAAATAGTTTCAGAAGCCATCATTTCACTGTCAAAAAGTAGTAAATTGCGGAAAATCTGTGTAATTTTCATGTTTTTTCTCCATCTTTGGATCTAAGCACTCATTGCTGATGGTGCACTTGTAGGAAATTGCCTGTCATTCAAAGAGTCTTGAGCAAGCCCACAGGAACAGCCCTGAGCTTTGAAGCCAATTTGACATAGTGGCCAAATCATGTAATTACAACTTCCAGATCTGTCATGTGATGCATATTAGCCCAAAAGGCTATTTTCCTACACACCCTCAAAGGAAAAGGACAGACTGAAAACAGTGCTTTTCACAGCTAGGCTGGGTATTAATACTGGATACCTTTTAAAAAAAAAAAAATTGATACCAAGTAGCATCAAAGCGTCTCCTGTCAAATGATACCTGCATTCGATCCTTTTTGCACCCAGCGCTAGAAAATATGACTCACAGCCAATCAACAGAAGCATTTCGATTCAATGCGACATGTGATTGGCCCACTCCCACAGCAGCTACAGCCCGTCTGTGGTAGTAAAGTCGTGGTGAATTTGAGTTAGCGCACTTTTAGTTAAGCACACAGTTAAGCAGCAAAGATGCCACCTAAGAAGTGTGGCTATACTACACGCCTGATAAAAGCAAGTGCACACAATGTGTAGTGGGTATTGAATGAAGTACTCCATTGGTATCGCTATGTATAGCACTTGGATTGGTACTGGTATCATTTGGAATTTGATACTTTCAGTCCAATAACATTTGGCAAGTCTGGAAGACCTGCACCATTGAATTATTGTATCCCCACTGAAGTTAGTTGAGGGCTAAACCAGAAGTTAGCTAGATAATCCGGCAGAAATGTCTGGTGTACATGCAGTTGGGAGGTAGGATGAAAAGAAATGCTCTATGGGCACTTTGCTCTATGGGCATAGATGCGGAAGATACGGGTCACCATAAGTTTTTTTGGATTCATGTGCCAGTGAGCAACTCTTATAGGAATGAATGGGGCCCCAACTCCAACGCTGTATCCAGTTCTTTGTATACATCCATGCTCTGAAGCTATTTTCTTAGATTTTTTTAATAGATTTTTCTGATTCTTTTAATGTTTAAAAAGCAACTTAACAGTGTACTCAGTACACTGTGACGTCACTGATGGATGTCAGAGGTCACCTTATGGCGCTTTTCCACTACACAGTTCCAGCACGACTCGACTCGACTCCACTCGACTTGTTTTTTTTGCGTTACCACTAGGGATAGTACCTGGTACCTGGTACTTTTTTAGTACCTGCTCTGCTGAGGTTCCAAGTGAGCCGAGCCGATACTAAATGTGACGTCAACAGACTGCCGGGCACTGATTGGTCAGAAGAGTTGTCGCTGGAAGAGTCATGAGCCGTCCCACACAAGAATCGAACCCGGCATTTTTAAATACCGGCAACAGTGTTACAGCCATACGGCTCAATTTTCTTGCTTTGTGTGTGACAGAAAGACATATACAGCAGCAAGTACACCACTGCCTCCATGTCCTCCATTGTTTATGTGTTTGTGTCGCGCATGAAACAAAGTCACAGCAGTTTCGCGGAGCCGTGCTATGACGACCCCGCCCACGTTGAGTAGGTACCTTTTTGTAATGGAAAAGGTTGTTCCTGGAACCGAGTCAAGTTCAGTCGAGCCGAGTAGTGCTGGAACTGTGTAGTGGAAAAGCGCTATTACTCTTTAAGCTTCTGTAGTTGGAGTTCATTTCTTGGTCTGTTAATTTTTTCAGTGGATTCAATTAAATACATGAAAAATGAGAATAATTCTAATCGTGTGTGTGCTTTTTCTTTGCTTAGATGTGAATGAATGTGACAAAAACCCCTGTAGCCAGGAGTGCGCCAACATCTACGGCTCGTATCAGTGCTACTGTCGGCAAGGCTACTTCTTGAAAGAGGACGGACACACTTGTGAAGGTAAAATAAAATGTTCTTCCAATAAGGATTTTCTACGAAGGATGGAGAGAAGGAAACTAAAGACAAAGCTAAAAATCGAGTGAATACTGGAGTAATATCAGCCAGTTAGGACAAAAATACAAATTAATATTTAAGTTGCTCCATGTTTGCTAGATGTATAAATATACAATGGAGGGATAGCATGTAAGTCTTTCTTTACTTATGAAATTGTTCTGCTGCTGTGAAAGCTTTAAAAAAGCACCTTTAATTTTTGTATGTGTAGCAGTAGCAAACAATGCATGGTCATACAGCCCCATGGATCCACTCTAATCATATAATCTTATCATAATCTCATCATAATTTAAAAGATATATGATCACATAAAAATTCTGCACACATTAGCACTAGCTGTTTTGGTCATCTTTCTTCAGTATTTGTCCCTTTATCGAGACAGCAAAAAAACAGTGAGTGATAAATGAAAGTTGGCAGAGGAGCCAAAATAAAAACAACAAAATGAAGACTAGGTGTCCAAAAACAGAGTGGAATGTCAATATCAGTCAAAGGTAAAGCAGGAAAGGTATTGACAGTCCTCCATCTACAGTTTGCAGAAAACTAGTTGACACAGTCTTGTAGGCTGGTCACATCAGCAAGTGTTTGCATTCATAATATTGAGAGAAGTGGAATCTCTTCACAAAGCAAATATACACATGTACAGTGGACCACAGCTGACTACAGTAAAGGTGTAGATCAGCACCAAATGGTTGAACTCAAATTGTGTTACTACTACATATGTGAAAAAGTTGTATTAAGCCTTTTGTGTCTTCAGAGGGAGATGTGTGAAATCAGATCTTTTTATAAAGCCTAAAGTGATGCCATTTGAGGTAAACATACACCACGAAGTTGCTTCAACTTGTGTACCACTTCATTCACAAAACAAGGAAGTGCTCTAGTATTGATTTTTTATTTGTTGTTAATTGCCATTTCAACTAGCGCCACCATTTTTTTCCTCATGGGTTTCATTCGTGTGATCCTGGTTTGTCAGATGCCATGGAAACTACTGCACAACAGGGACTTAAGTGTTCCAAGTCCAGTTCCTAGCATGAGTTCCTCTGGTTCCAAAGTACCTGGAACTTTTGGTCAAATGGGGTTTTAAGGAATAACTCTTAAATCAAATCAAAAGCTTAATATGAAGACTCCACTGATCCAAATAATGATACAATTTTTGCTTGAATGTTGAGACTGATCTGATAACAGCATGACAGCGGTCTGCAGAAACAGATTTTATTTTGTCTTGGTTGACGAGGCCTTAAGATTGCTCCTGTTGTTAATCCCTGAAACACGAAACCTGTCACACACACACACATACACACAAAGAGGAAAAGTCCTACTGCCTCATTTGATATGAACATGCCTGTGGCTTTTATTCTGACTGATGTGTGTGTGTGTTTTCGCCCTTTTTAACAGATATTGATGAGTGCTCCCAGAGCATTGGGAACCTTTGTACCTTCCAGTGTGTGAATGTGGCTGGCAGCTACCAGTGTGCCTGTCCTCCCCATGGATACGTCATGTCCGCCAACGGACGCACCTGCAGAGGTGAGGCCATTAAATGTACTGGAATACGTTTGGTTTTTTGGGGGTTTTTTAGGTCTGGAACAGGCTTTTATTTCTTTTTGCGTTACATTTGAGAACATTTACAACTTAATTATGTCAAGAGAAAAACACAATTGGTTCCCTTCATTTAAAGTATTTTTCCACAAATTGGAAACTGGAGGCAGACAGATGTGAAACTCTGTCGACATTCAGCATTAAAATCTACTTTAATTGGTCCCAGGCAAATTAGAAATGAAATAGAAACTGTGCTGATGTGTTTAGTGTGCAGCTGAATTCATTGGTGGTATAAATTACTCTACAATATGCCATTGCTTATTTATCTAATGCCATGTCTTTAATAGCAACTTTCAAACTTATTCTAAAGAGAATAAAAATAATGCCTATAAAGTAGCTTTGTTAAAAATGCAGTAAGAGGCTGCACTTATTGTGCCTGCTGGAGTGACTCTGACAGTCTTTAGCCTCTTTTATGTTTCCTGTGTGAAAAATAATTTAAAATGAGATTAAAGCCTGTTTAAAAGAATAAAGAGAACTAATGAGAGCACAAACACCACACTTCCCCAAAATCTGCAGTTGGCAGGTTGACACATAACATTTACAGCTTTTACTCTGCGGACTGAGTCTGTGAGGATTATAAATTACTACTAGTAATATGGAAGAGTTTTAAATGAGTGTGCTTCTTCCAATTTGTGCATAACTCATTCATCTTCAGAGACCCGTTTGATTCAGTTTCACTACAATCTCAACTCAAGGTCTGCTCTTCATTAGCAGACAGTGTTTGCTCAGTTGTCATGGAGATCTGTTGACATGCAAGCTAAGTAATTATAATTTCATACATACCAATTAACCTTTAGTTAGTTTGCCATGTTGGGAAATATGCTCATTCACTTTCTCACTAAGAGTTAGATAAGAAGATCACCACCACTATTTTTTCAGTCTGTTAAATATGAAGCTACTGTTAACAGGTAATTAGCATACCTTAGCATAAAGATTGGAAGCAGGCGGGAAACAACAAGCTAATGAACATATTGAGCTATAACTTAAATTTCAATGAACACTGACAAGAAGTCTTAAAGGACCAGTGTGTAGGATTTTAGTGGTATCTAGTGGTGATGTTGCAGATTGCAACCAACTGAATCCCTCGTCCCTTCCAAGCATGTAGGACAACCTATGGTTTCTGCGAAACTTGTGAAAAATGCAAAGGGCCCTCTCTAGATTCAGTTTTTTATTTGTCCACTCTGGGCTACTGTAGAATCATTGCAGACTCCATAGAAGATTTTCATGGGAGTTTTTTTCACTGTCACCAAAGTGCTTGCTCATGTGGGAATGTTAGGTCTCTTTAAATTAAACGTATGCATATTATATTCAATTTCTACCAAGTCTGTTCCACTAGATGCCACTAAATCCTACACTGCACCTTTGTGCCATTGCTGACATCATAACTATCTCCATGACCAATGAGCAAACTCTATCTGCTGAAGAACACCACGTTATATTCTTGAAAGCTCTCACAAAAGTATAATAGTAATGTAGTAGATAGTAAAAGTTTACCTTGAAGAGGTTTTGTGAAGATGAATGAGTTATGTAATTATATTAAAATAATACTTCCAGATACTGTCAGTGTGGTTATTCCTATTATTTATTCATGTGTTTTTTTCAGATATTGATGAGTGCACAGCTGGCACCCACAACTGCTCATACGGACAGAACTGCTTTAATCTGCAGGGAGGCTTTAAATGCCTCTCCTTTGACTGCCCTCCCAACTACAAGAAGGCATCAGACACGTGAGTCAAGTTTTTTTCTCTAAACAACAACTCTCCTTTTGATTGCATATGGGTATTTCTTATTTTATGATCAACAGGAGCAGTGAAGTCCCTGCTCACTGTATATGTTAAGGTTGCTTTGCTATGCCACCTTTCAGCACTGAACTGTGTCCATGGGGTTTTTCGATAGATTTCCCTCCCTGCCTGTGCTCCTCTAATAAGAAACACCATACATCCATGTCCTTGCAGTGCAGTGCACTGTGCTGTGCAGAAGGGCCTTATTAGCTGTGAACCTATGGCAGATACTGAAGCTGGCTGCTAACTGAACATGACTCCCATTGAGCTGCACGATGGAGTCAGATGGCTTTGATCAGCTGGTTCTTTCCAGCTCTGCTCACTCTGCGCTCCAGTGGACAGAAACAGCACGCAGACCAGTCAGCCCACAAGACCTTATCTTATCAGTGTTATCGAAAGAGACCTTATTAACCCAAGTGTGACGTGGCCTGGCTCGGCCTGGAGAGACATCTTTCATTCCCGAGTAGACCGGCAGTGGCTAAGATTAAAATGTATCTTGGTCTGCCTTCAGTTACCTCCCCTGTGATTCATCGGAGCACAGTACATGACAGTTTTGTTTTGGCTTGAGCTGTGCAGAATTTCATGGTGCACTACACCAAGCTTTACTCCAGGCTGTAAATTCTTATGTGTGATGGATAAGCAGTCACAGTACAGCATAATACAGACTGGACAAACACTGCAAGTTGCCACATGGAAAGGAAAGGACCTGGAAAGGTTTCTCCTGGTATAGTGTGATTTTTTGGCCTATTAGGGGCAGTTGAACAAAACACAACATCTGATGTACAGCATTATCACTTTAAAACTTTGTTGTACCAAATGTGCTAGCAAATAGTTGCCTGTTTACACATCCACATTTGCATACATATTAGCATTCCTTTGGACTTATGTCCATGGTTACACTCATGCTTCCTTTACAAGTTACTATTTTACTTGTTGCCCAGTGGTTCTCAGGATGTCTTTTTGAGTAGTGGTCACCTCCCTTTAGGCTTGACTGCGTAAGCAGCAAAATACTCTTAAAAATGTATCCATTTTTCACAGTAAACTGCATGCTCAGTCTTTTAGAACATCTGTCATCTAAGAGTAGCTACAGTTTTTCACTCACCTTTCTTTTTCAGACGCTGTGAGCGGATGAGCTGTCCCAGCAACTCTTTAGAATGTCAGAACTCCCCCGTCCGCATCACGTATTACCAGCTCAGCTTCCAGACCAACATCATCATTCCCGCGCAGATTTTCCGAATAGGACCTTCCCCCGCCTACTCGGGTGACCACATAGTCATCAGCATCACTAAGGGCAACGAGGAGGGCTACTTCAGCACCCGCAAGCTGAACAGCTTCACGGGCACTGTCTTCCTGCAGAGACAAGTCCGAGAACCCAAAGACTTCCTGATAGACGTGGAGATGAAGCTGCTAAGACAAGGGACATTCACCTCGTTCCTCGCCAGGATCTACGTCTTCATCACATCCACATCCAGCACTATGTAAAAGCAGAGCAAAGTGGAGAGAAAGACTGATCGTTTCATATGGTGCTAAACTTTCATATGTGCAGACTTCAACAATCCCCTCCAACAATCAAGCATTAATCAAGGATATTGTAAAATGTTGCCAAAGAACTCGTTTGCTTTTCTGTCTGATTGGCAGGTTGGTGATTCAATCAAGCTGCCAGACATTTTGCAGACTGTTATGACATCATCATCATATTTTCTGACAAACCTTGTATTTGTATTCACCAAAGTATCTTTCAGCTTGACTCTTGCTAACATAACTTTTATGCTCCACCATTGTTAGGATTGACTCAGGCAGTTTGTTGTTATGGATGGCAGCAAGGTATTTGCAGGGGTCACTGCACAAGTCTGAGTTGGTGGTTTTTGCTCTGCTTTACTCTCTTTAAGACTTACTCTTTGACCTCCCCCCAATGTAAATGTTAGACATTTTCATGAATAATTCTCATGAATATTGAGGAAACCTTCGCAGCACTAGAAGATACGGGCACTTGTCTCCTAAGTAGCCCAAAACTGACAAAATGTAGTAAAAGCTTATTAGAAGAGTCAAAACAGAACTAAACTTAACTAAATACATCAATCAATTAAACTTCGAATTAAATAATTAAAATGGAGTGTAAAAAACTACATTTTCATTATTTAAGCAATAGTATTATTTAATGTTTAATGTATTCGCTACATTTCTTTAATTCACTTTTGTCTGCTTTGATATTCCATATCACCACCATTTTTTAATGCAGTTAGATAAAAGTAGCAGATGCTTCAAATAGTGCATTTTGTCTGCATTTGTTGTATATTATTTTTTTAAGATGTGATCTGATGAAATGTAAGTGTTGAAATTCAGTGCAAAACATACTAGGAAACATTAACAAGTCATGTACGGTCATCTCCAGCACTGAGAATATTAATGTAGCGTTACTGTTGATCATTTTATTATGAAGTGTCATATTCTCTCATTATTATTACTGGACATATCTTTATATGTTACTGTGTTGTAATTATCTCAGGGTAAAAATCACGCATCTTGTACTCATTAGACAAATTCCTGTGTAGTCTACAGGAATGAATCAGTCTGCTGGCCTCACACAGCATGTACAGTTTCAGCTGCCACATGACATTTATATCTGTAAACCAATCAATAAATGATGATCAATTTCTCAATAAAACTACAGATTAAATTCTAGCAAGGTGTCAGTCAGTTATTCCACATCCATACTTTTATATGCTGCACACCATTACTGTGCAGTCATTATTTCCATCCTTGGGGGAACAGTGAGACAACACCCCCACCTAGTGGTGAAAAGTGTCACCAGCCAATAGATAGAAACTCATCACAAGCCAGTAAATGAAAACTCATGTATTTTCCTCTTAGTACAGCACCCTTTTTAATTTAGATGTTATTTTGAATATAAACTGGTTCACACCAAGTCTCAGAAGTCCTTATCTTTAGTGTTTTCACTGCTTTATCTTAACTCCTGTGACACACATTGGGTGTGAGTTACACCCTGCGGCATTCCCACCCGGAAAGGGTGTGCTTTGCTACCACAGCCTATTAATACACACTGCTCAACGGATCTCAACTGGAAAGTAGGGTGGGTGAATCTTTCACAGGTCACCACCAAATAAACACCACTGTGTGATAGATACAAGGTTGTGGAGGATAATATTGAAGCTTATATTTTTAGGATAGAGCTATAGATGGCTGGCAAAAAAGTAAAACCAACATTTCATGTCTTTGTTATAGATTTTTATATGATGAGCAATGCTGTCTAACACGTCCAAAAATCTCCTACAAGTGTTCGGATGGATTTTGTGACTGTGTTCATATGTTCATCCTCACCAAACCATTCTGTGAGCCTTCGTGACTTGGATAGAATCATTTGTATTTATTATGTTGCTCTACTCATATTTTCAGATTTTTCCAGATTTATTGAAAGTGAAAGATGCATCAACGTTTGAATGGTAGGCTTCATGATAACCTTTAACATACTCTATGTGCAAAAATGTATACGAGCTATCAAAAAATCATTTAAAAAATATTCATACTTTAGTACATTCTAGGCCACTATAGGAAAAGTCATACAATTTCAGGCTTAAGAAATGTAATTTATGTGGTTTTTAATTGCTTTCTAATGGGCTAGGTACTTTTCATTTATCCTCCAAATTAAATGACAAAATAGAGTACTGTCTCTGTCAGTCAGTCAGTCAGTGCTACCAGTGGCCAGTTTGTCTCTTTATTAAAAATTACAAATGTCAAAAACACATCAACTCCTGTGAACCAGGACTTTTCAATTACTTTCAGAGATTCTTTCTTTTGAAACCATTTACCAGATCATATTAGAAATTCCAACAGCCTAAAATAATTTAAGAAATTAACTATACTCTTCTTTCTGGATCAATTAAGTAATGCAACATCATAACTGCTCTCACTGTTCCATGCATCTGTAAATTGTCACCCTTCTTGATACATTTTTATGTTTTTGTTTAACTTTTGTATGTATTTATCTGTATCTCTTTACTCTTAAGTATTTATGTTGTATGTCTCACCATTGGATTGACACATGACTAGCCCTTATGAGTTTTATTGACTTCTCCTGCACATTTCTCTTTTGTTAGTTATGTTTTCTTTTCCTAATCTAAAAAAATCTGCATTTATTTGTTCCACAATTTTATTGTATTTCATGTGCAATAAAAAAATAAACTGTGATCTGTGTAGCAATGGAAAATGATAAAGTTATACCAACTGAAATTTATGAAAATACAAAATCATTTGGAAGCATTTCAAAGGATCTTTGTCACGGGAATCAATTACCCATTTGGCTCACAGTGTTCTGTATGACGTGATGATCCAGGGTTTGTTCAGGAAACTGCTCAGCCAGTGAAGCAGTGTCACTGATCTGCAATGGGTGGCCTCTTTCCTCTCTGCTGAAGCCCAAACACATCCGGCTATTGAGGTAGCGTCCCACACATGTAGGGGTGTGATCTCTGATTATCTGTCTCCACTTCAAAGGGGTTACCAAGAGGACTAGATATACTGCATGTGATGAAACCTCCAGTAACATTATTCTGCTAACGCCTTGAATGCCGACAGTTTATCACGTCTTACTGCACTGCTTTCACTCTTCTGTCATCACTGGTTAAACTGCTAAAAGGCATTAACAGAATAATGTTACTGGGGGTCTGCTAATAAAGTTATTGTATAATTACACAACTTACAAAATAAGGTGTTTTTCTTAAACTTTATCCAGATATTAGTTTTATCACCAGCCTAAAAAAGGATAAGGCTTGTGCTATGCATTTTTCTTCTATTGAAACCCAATGAACAAAAACATTTTTGATTTATGAATAATAATATATTTCTAAAACTGCACTGTCTATAACTATACATGTTTCTAGTGAAGACATCAATCTTTAAAGCCACCATAACAAATATTTTGTATAATTTGCTTCACTCTCAGTGTTCTCATTTCATCATTTTCAAGCCAGTGTACACAGTTAGCTGTACACTGGCTGGTGAACATGGTGGATCATTTACTAGCCTATGAACCGGAGTTGGTAGAGTGCGAAAACAGAGCTAAATTGTTGGACTTCCACTGACCAAGTGGACCCGAAACACGACTCCAAATGAATGATAATGTTGCTTCCTAACTGCTGAATCTTGAAATAAGCAACTGTTTGCTAACAAGTTCAACATATCAACTTCAAACATGGTAATAAGTTGTTGTGTTCACTTGGTTCTGCTTACCCCAAGTGGCCAAAAAAAAATCAGCTTTTTTTGGAACACATACATTAATTCCTAAAATATTTCAGTTTTTTGTTCTGTTTTTGGACTTTTTGCTTTTATTTAATAAGAGTGACAATGTTAGACAATGTGATGGACATGCAACAATCTACAGCTGGAATCAGGACAGGACACTGGTTGCATGTTATTGGTCATAGACTACTTTAATTCCACTTAAGTGTGTAATGACTTTATAGTTTTTGGACTCTGTATAGCACAGAGGAGCAAGATATACAGGATCAGACTTGGGATTCACAGACCATGCTTTCTATTTTTATTAGATTTATTTATTATTGGTTTTGGTATTTGCATGTGTCGACAGCAAGGAAGATATATATAGAAATGATCAGGTGTATCCTTCCAAGCTAAAGAACTCCTATTACAACTATTGTTGTCAGTGACTCAATAAGAAAGGAAGTTAAAGTATATAGGAAAATGCGTGTTTAGTTATCTGGTTAATTATTAAAGCACATGTAGGTTGATTGACAGGTTAAGTACTTGAATATGTGACCTTTTAACTGAGATACTATTTGTACAAATGACTTGATTCTTTGGTTTTAGATCCAACAATAACTGCTGTCACTGCTGTCAGTGTTCAGTTGTCAGGGATTTAAATTCCTTTCTTCCATTATATCGTTCTAACATTCATATTTATTTGTGTGAATTATGAGAAACGAGGTTTGTCATAAATTGTTCTTGGGTTTTCTTGGACTTGGCTGATGTCACGTTTGAAAGTAAACCTTGACCAGAAAAAGCGTTACAGTAACTATGCAGTGACGTATTTGTTAGCTGATAATGCATTTAACTATATTTGCCACTTAGTGTTTTCTCTGTTGCTGGTTCTGTACTGATAAGTACAGAGAAACTGAAAAGTCTGCAGCAATGTTTAAATTTTTTATAAGAATCCCATAAAAACGAGGAGTGTGGCAGATGATCCCACTTTACAGTGATGTCAGCAATTGAAAGATGAGGTTAATTAGTCCGATTTTACAGGAGGGTTTTATTGTATTATCTCATACCGGCCATAAATGTATATGTGGAATAAAAATGTTGATAGAGAGGATATGACAGCCCATAAGGATCTAATTCTGAGTGGAAGACAGACTCCTTGTAAAAGTGCAGTAGCAAGATTTAACAGCACACCCTTGAAAAAAGCCACACATCAGTAAAACTCTGATAAAAGCAAAGAGCTTAGGCAATGAAATGAAAGCAATGCGTTACAGAAAGTGATCAGTGACCCTGACGATGAGCGTTCAGGCCGACCGACTTTGATCTGACTGTAAATGGTGATGTGAAGAAAGTGGAGCTCGCCTTTTACCAGTGGTGGTGAAGTCGCTGGGAGAAGAAGGCCTCTGCTCAGCTGCTTTCACTTCAAACAGCTGCAGGCTGTAAGGGCAGTTTAGTAAATGAACTCCAACACTATATGCTTCACTGCATCAGACTGTATGCTAACCAGTACCTGCCAGACTACACCCAAACCAAAATTGGACAGTCAGACAGATAGGTAGAGGTTAGATAGACTATTCACACACAATTCAACAAGACCTGATTAAATATGTCTTATATCATGATAGGCCCTGATTCTCATATAGAGCTCTGCACAATCAGGCACCTGAGTACTTCTGTGACCTTCTCAATCTATACCCAGTAGGTCATGAGGTCTGCTGACCAGGACCTACTGGTTGTACCTCGTTCCCACCTAAAAACTAAAGGTGATCGGACCTTTGAAGTAGTGGCTCCAACACCATGGAACTTTCTTCCTTTAGGGTTACGACTATAGACGCACCTGTTTAAATTAGCCTTACTCTTACCTTAAACTGTTTTAGTGCTTGTATCTCTTGTATTTTAAGGTCCTTTGTTTCCCTGTTTTTTTGGTTTATTTTTTCGAATTTTGTATCTTTATGGTCTTCTCTTCTCTATTTAGTTTTTATTGTTTTTCTTTCATCTGTCTTATTAATTGTATGTTTTTATTGCCTTTGTTTTTTAATCTTTGCATGTCTTTTTTTCTATATTTGCTACACTAAGTAACTGTATTAGCATTCATGGTTAGGCACAGTTTCTATTATAGCAACGTACAGTCCATATTTATTTATTCCTTATTTAGTAACACCTGGTTATGTAACAAGCTCAACCCCAATATTTATCTTGTTGGACAAATCAGTGTACATAAAATATAAATGTGCATATACAAATAGCCATCTTCTGTTAACCACGTTAAACTTTAACATGCAAATGTTTAGTTGTAGCTAGTCTTCAGCAGTGTGAGATTTAGATACATCAAGTGGTTACCTTCCAATACTGCAGTATTTCTGGTACAAAATTCCTCCTTTTGCTTTCATGGATAGTGTCTTATTGAGCCACAACAGAGGGGGAGAAGTGGAAATTTGGTGCTAATATGACTCACTTATGAATATACTTGATTTGATTACTGCTGAAGCCTCTTATTAGGTTTAACTGAAATTAAGAATTAATGTATCCCCCAAAGCTTACACTCAAATAGCTCTTTCACTGCCGTCAGCGTTCATGATGGTTTAACTTTTCCCTCTTGCTGCCACACTTTGCCATGTGACCATGGCAACCATAGAAACGATACATAAGCTGATTTTACTGGTAAGTGAGTTTCGTTAAGTGCTCATCTCTTCACCAGCAGAGAACACACAGATCAATAAAGAGAAACATATTGGAGCTACATAAGCTTCGGAGTCTGATTATTCAACCTAGGACAATAAACAATGTTTTTGATACTAGTTAGCAAAAGTTATGACCCATTGTTCACCATTTCCTCTATTTGAAGTCACATTCCACTCTAAGCAGTGTAATGAGTTGGAGCCTGTGGTGTCGTTTACAGGCTGTGAGGATCACAGATAGTCCCTGATGCAAAACACATAAAACTGAAGTTGCCAGGCGGTGGCCACAATGATAACTGCTCACTGTGTGAAAGTACCTTTAGCAGTCACTGTGGACAGGAGAAACAATTACAGAGACCAGTAACTTTTTTAATGTGCATGCCAGCATTGTTTTAAATGTGAACTTATCCCTTAAAGCATCCCAGTGGGACTTCTTTACGTGGCTGGCCAAAACCAGTCCCATCATGGACTGGGAAGGGGTCAAAGGTAATTGACTATGAGTCCATCTCCATGACTACTGAGTAAACTCCATCCACTGAGGAAGAAGAGATCCATTCAGTTGAAAGCTCAAAAGCTCTGGTCCCATTATTAACCCTCAATCCAATTTCCTAGAAGTTTAAATGCATCATTTAAAGTCTGAGATTTTATGTATTCACAGCCCATAATACTTCTCTCAATATGGTTTCAAATGGGGTTCGATTCATAAATCCCCACACATGTTAATCCCACTGAGTCACTAGCTTAGCATTAGCTGTTCACAAACCTTCTGCCACCAATAAGACCTTCTAAAAATGTATTTAAGAAGTCCTTCATGCCAAGTACCATCAGTATTTTCTACCTCTGCAAATTGATAGATGAGAATGAAGCTACAGACATGACATGACATTTTTAATGTGTAATGTGACCTTGTCTTTGTGTTTGTTATACTGATTGTAATTGTGGGTGGTGGGTAAGTAAAAGGAACAGGGCCAGTTGTTGAGTTCAGTGTCCAATGCAACAAGAGGACAACAGAACACAGATAACAAACATGATACATCACTTCTAATCTTCTAATGTCTAAATTACAAAGGCAATTACAAAGTCAGTCCACTATCACCTGAAGAATATATCAAGAATTGAAGGACTTATGTCTCAGCAGGATTTGGAAAAACTTGTCCATGCATTTATCTTCAGCAGACCTGACTACTGTAACAGTGTCTTTACAGGTCTAACCAAAAAAGTTTATCAGACAGCTGCAGCTGATTCAGAATGCTGCTGCTCTAGTCCTCACTAAGATCAAGAAAGTGGATCATGTCAGTCCAGTTCTCAGATCTTTGCATTGGCTTCCTGTCTGTCCATGAACCATCCGGAACACTCAGGTCATCTGGGACAGGTCTGCTTTCTGTCCTCGGAGTCTAAACTAAATCTGGAGAAGCAGCGTTCAGTTTTTATGCTCCACATATCTGGAACAAACTCCCAGAAGACTGCATGTAGGTCTGCTCTCTGTTCTTTTAAATCATGGCTGAAGGCTGTCTGCGACTGCTTTTTTATTAAATCACGATTTTAGTTTTAATATCTCACACTGCACTGTAACTTTTTCTTCTCCTGTTTTTATCCATCTTATTCTATTTTTAGCTTGATTTTATTCCAATTTAACACTTTTAATTGTATTTAAATGTCTTTAAAATGTGCCATGTAGTGCTTTTATATCCAGTCTTGATGCATTTTATGTTTTATGTAAAACACTTTGAATTGGCTTGTTGCCTAAATGTGCTATAGAAATACATTTGCCTTGCCTTGTCTACATATAAACAGTTACCGACACTAGAGGGAAGGTGCACCGTGTTATAAAGTTCCCAATCTACACAAAAATAAACATATTTTAAAGTATAACACATATATAACCATCATGAATCCCAATTAAAATGGCTAATAAGATAATCTACAAAATAGATCTAATTCTAAACTTTCTTCCCACACATTACTGTGTGAAGCAACTGTTTAAGAATTTGCATGTTTTGACAGTTCTAAAAATGTGTTTTATTATCATTCATCATTTCATCTTTAAAATGTATATTTGTACATTGATAATCTTTCTTTTTTGCTAACACTTTTGCTGATATAATAAAAGGCAGGAATCAAATAGTTCATGTCTATATAAAAGATACAGCCAAAATCTGGTTAACTATTAGTTAGTTAGTAGTTAATAGTAACTATCTGTATATTGTAAGATGAGCAGAATCTACAGCATCATATTACATTTTCTGCAGCTGAAGCTTTAACCTTGGAATGACATAAACTATATAAAAAATAATGTAGAAAAAGCTCAGTCGTGTTGTTAAATTTTGTGGTGACCCCCAGTCAATGAGCAGCAGATTGACAGTAGAGGGCAGCAGAGTGCACCAATCCCACAACCATAGCACGCTGTTGAAAGAATGTACATTTGCACAACACACTTGCGTAACCTGTCTGAGCGTCAGCACATCAAATGCATGCCTACATTTTCCATTCCAGCACAAACACATTCCCATTCTTCTCACAGGGGGCTTTCCTCAATACAGAACCACACCACGGATTCCATCAGACTGGTGTGTTCAATCACCTTCGCAGTGTAATAACGTGTCAATCCAAGCTATTACTGGATGTTATCATGCAGACTCTCCATGAAATTATGAGTCAGCTTTTCCATTGGATAGATATGATGTGTTTCTTCCAAAGCAGAGGCAGAGACTCCCTCCGTGACAGCAACACCAGGTCCTGTTGGGGGTGCTCCAGTTAACTGATCCCCATGATTGGCTGATTATATACTATTCATCCTCTTTTCTGGCTAACCATAGAGATATGGAAGTTCTCTTTTATCATGCTGTACCAGTCTTTGAGGCCTGTGTACGCCTAACAAAACCCACTGAGGAATCAAAGGGCTTCAGTTTGCATAAGATCCTGGTTTTGTTTACCGCGCCACGTACCTTGCAATTGTCGGCACACTCACGATTAGTCATTGAGTCTTCCTAGGTTTAATGGGTTTGGGAATGTTCCTTGATGTGACAAGCGGCGTCTCATTTTGATTAATTCTTCTTTGTCATAACTGCAATCATGATGAAATGCTATTTCATGTGATGGAGTATTTTTCTTGGATAGGCCCCGTTATGGAAAATTACCCCTCATTTTTATCATAATTGCTCCCTCCGCTCCTCTTAATTATACAGTATATGTGGAAAGGTACACAAATGGAAAAATGCAATTATTTAAAAAAGAAATAACATGAAAGATAAGAATTGCATTTCTGGTTTAAAACACTAAAGAGTAGTAGCCTATGTGTAGCAATTTGATGTGTTGGAAGAATCAGGTTGAATATCATATTCTTATATCCAGTCATGTCAAACACATACTGTACTAGAAGCAATATTACAAAGTCAGCAATCTATATGTTCCTTATGAGGCTTTTTTAAAGAGCAATATTGAAAAAACTGGACTAGATACATGGATTTTTAATACATGAGCAATCAAGTTTAACTTTACTGGATATCATTAAACAATGGCAGCTAATGGCAGCTTCAGTAATCAAAAACAAAGCAAAATCTTTTCAAGTAACTTGAGCTACCGTATTACCTCAAATAAAAGACGGTACTCAATAAAAAGCCTGGTCTCTGATAATGGCCGGTGGTGTGGTTGGACATGGATAAGTGTGGGCGCGGAAAAAACAAGGGTGGATGGACTGCTGGTGCCTGTTATATAATGTGCATGCCAGTTAAGTAAATACTTGCCTGGATGTAACTCCAGTTCTATGAGTCCATGTGTAGCCCTCTAGCTAATGACAGCAGTGACACTACATGAGCACTGGTAACCAGGGTAACAAAGTGTAACTTAAGTAGCTAAGTTAGTAAGTATACATCCATGAGCATGCTACAGCTAAAAGGTGCACTGCTAACCCATTCACGGTACAACTCAAGCGCTAGAATTGTTACGCGCATCAGAGTAAACAGTAGTTCTATAGGTACATATATTAGCTGGTAGTGCAGTAACAAAAAATTAACAGAGCAGACAGAAAACAAGCAGGGTCCATGCTTAAATATGAGCAAAAACACAACAGGGAATTAGAAATAAGGGCCTCTCTCTAACATAAGCCTGCTTCCAATAAAGGTCTGGTTCCCTCTGCAGTTGAGGTAAATTGAGGCCACTATTTGAAGAAATACAGTATAAGTAAAAGCTAAAAGAGTGAAGTTAGCTTGTCTCATCATTTATATTATATTTCTGGGCAGGTAGTGTACATTGGTTTATCAGAGGTTTTTTTGAAAAACACAAAAATAATAAAAGAACATACAACAAAAAAAATGATGATGGTAGCGGATACAAGCTTGATGAGAGCTGTGAAACTCAACCCAAAATGACCCAAATGAGCCAAAACAATCAGCTGAAGGATGCTAAAACACTGAGTTTCTGGGGGTTTGTCATTACAACCCCTTTTACATCATACAGTTTAAAATATTAATCAGTGAAATATTAACTGTGTGAAAGGTTGCCTTCCTGTCAATTCATGTATGTATTGGGAAATTTTAAACTGTATACTCAACAACAATGTAGTGCCTCCTTTTGCCACCCAGTGCAGATAACGAAAGTTTCTGTGATATTAAATCTTAATGATTCATAGTGAGTATGAGTGAGAGTCATTGACATTCTTGGCCATCTGATTTGTCCTCATCAACAGTATCAGAAAAATGCTTTTTGGAATGCAGCTCCACTCATTGCACAGTATGCTGCTCTCATAATGCATTCAATGTCCAACTTCAAATTAGCACTGACTCTTTCAAATGTTACAATAATTGTTCATTGTGGTTTTTAGAGAAGCTGTGTGTATGTGTGTGGTGCACATTGGGGCCTGAGGATATTAAAGCATTTCCAGAGAAGATAAATAGCCAATCCAATTTTGGCTGTTTAGAAAACTTGAAATGTCAGCTGCAGTTGAAGAAACAAGTGACTGGCTTTGATTAGAAATGCGTCAATACAATTAAATTATGCTGACAAATCAAGATCCAATGAAAATATTACAATTTTGACCTTTAAAACGGACATATCCTCAAGGCTCCTGTGCTTCATAAACATGCCACACTGAAAAGAGTCGAACATGTAAAGCCCTGTCTGTTAACTGATTTGGTATCGTGTGAACCAAGAGGAATGAGCGCCAATACATTATGTACATGGATATATGACCAGAGGAAGGGAGAGACTTTCCCTGACATACCAAGCACTGACTTTCCCTCCGGCACTGACAGTTAAAAAGAAGGAAAAAGACTTGAAAGCTCACTCCATCATTCCTTAACATACCTGTTTCCGGCCTTCAGGGAACCTGGTTGACATGTAGCTTATCACTGTTTGGTTTAGTCATGTTTCATTAAACTTCCCATGTCTAAATACATGACTAAAAGATTACAACAAAAATATCATTACATGTGTATTTGTTGTATTTTTATTTTTTTAATTTTCCTATTTGAAGCTGCACTCATCAACATTTTTATATCAATATGCCACACTATGTGTGATGGGAAAGGCATACAGCTTGTTGTTTTGGTTTAACAAAAATGTACTTATACTTAAACATTGATTTATTGTGTTTATAACGTGTTCTGCTGCAACTATTGCTAACATGTTAGCAAGATTTGAGGTGTTAAAATGTCAGTTTTGCATTATTCTGCTTCCCCCAAGTGGCCAAAAAGCTGTTAATGCAGCTAAAACTGAGCTTTAAGGAGATTGAATACTGGACAAATTCATAAGATCGTAATGTGTCAATTCCACTGCCTACGAGTGAACGAATACATTCATTAATTTTAAACATCGCTGCTTTAAAGATCGGGTTCAAAATTCTCAAGATGTTCTTAAAAACAATGGTCAGGTGCTCAAATGAACATTGAAACCTGTTTTTCTTGCTGTAATCATTCCTCCTGTTCATACTGACCATTAGAAGATAATGTACTTACAATGTAAGTGATGGAGGACAAAATCTACAGCCCTCCTTCTGTGTAAAAATGTATTTAAAAGTTGATCTGAAGCTAATATGAAGCTTTAGCCGTCCAAATGAGTCAAATCAAGTAGATATCTTTCAACATTACAGTCTCGCTACAGTCCTCCTTATTGTTACTATACTGTCTGAAACACTGTCCGAGGAAATGTAAATGTGTCAGATATCATTTGATATGACTAACTCAGACTGCTAAAGATCTTTTAATAGTCAGTATGAACAGGAAGAATGATTACAACGAGGAAAACCTCTTTCAATGTTCATATGGACACCTGAATCTTGTCAGGATTGAAAAATAAAGCTACCTACCAGACAACTGAATTTTTGTGCACCAGCCTGAAAATGATGCACACAAAATAAAAAGGTTACTGTTTATAACCATGATCTCATTTGGAAGGCAGCCCTTTAAAGTTTACAACCAAAAAGTCAGAATGAGTAAGTGATCCTGAACCAAAGTTACAGAGGCTAAAGTGTCCTCTGGGTGTCGTTTAACAGGTTAAGGTTCTTTCCGGCAGCAAAAAAGTCAAGTTGGCAAATCAAATTCTAAATCCTTCACTTCACTTGCCTTTGTAACCAGTAAAACAGAAAGGTATCCACAGATTTGATTTAATGTTGTGTCTTTATACTGTAGTGACCATGTGTTGATGGTAAAGGACCTGGAAAAGTACATTCCCTAGACTTGCTATTTTGGATTTTAGTGGCTTGACAGGTTATCTTCAAACCCCCATTCTGCTTCACACAGCCCCCCTGACTAAGTGAGAAAAATTACCTTCCTCCAACTCTGAAATGTTTTGCTTCCCAAGTTCACTGAAGAGTAACTGCTTCATAAGAGCTGCTGTAACAGAAACATTCGGAAGTGAGCTCCCCCATTTATATTCAAAGTGAAGTGCAGTTAGTTTTTGTCAAACTACTTTATCAGATATACATCATTGTTGAGAGCCAGAGAGATTAGAATTGTATCGTACTGTATGAGTGTTGTAGTGATGTAATGTGACAAACCTGCACTGCGCCCATATAGGTCAGTGCATTGCATCAAACGAAATGTCTGACTCAAAGGAACGATGAATCTTTGTCTTTCATGTGAGGTAATGAAGTTCAGAGCTGAGTGCTTGTGTTTGAAGTTGTCCAGCAGTGTGTTTGTTGAGGCTGGGTGGGTTCACGTTTGAGTCGGCCTGTGTGCTGCAGGTCAGCCACACGGAGGGTCGGGTCTGACAGCACGGGCCTTTGTACTCAACAAGTGATGCTCGCACAGGTACGCGGCGCTGCTTTGATCCTCAGGTCAATCTGAATCAGACGCAGGTCACTCCAGAGCGATGAAGCTCAAAGCTGCACAGAGGGAGACGTGTTTCAGTCTCGGAGAACAAAGTATCTAAAAAGGAAGTTGTCTTTTAGGATTTCCTTGTATTAATATTGCAAGTGAATTAGGGCCACTACAACTCTTGAATTTGAGGTGACAAACATACTACCAATACATCTCCTCTGAACATACATTTACTGAATTTGTAATTAAAACATTTTTATTTAATTAAAATGTGTGTTGTGTTCAATCTCAAAATTAAAAAAGGAGTTTCTTTGCTACTTTTAAACCTTTATGTCTACATTTTTATGTGATTTTTGCATGCTACTAAATATTCTGATAACAAATTACTGATTATAAAAAGGGATTTATTTTGATTCTACAATTTTTTTTAAATCATACACAAAGAGGTTTTAAACCTGCATTTCTTTTTTGTCCAGTTGGAGGCAGTAGAACAAAGAAAAAAACCTGCTAGAGCTGAGATTCCCAAAATCTCATGCTACACATTGCTTTTCTCACACTAAATTTTCATCTTTGTTTCCTCTGATGTAAAATTCCAAACATTTTAAGTGAAGTAACAGTTTTTTCTCAAGTTAAGATGGGTTGAGGTAAAGAGCGTAACAAGGTTAAGGCAGCACTTTTTGCGGCTTGAAACAAGAGCATCCAGCAACAAATCAACAAGCTGATCGTTTCCTCCAATATTACTTCTATCTGGACAGACCTGAGAGACTAAAGTTAGGAGTGTTGGGTGATGGGACTTGGTGAGAAGCGTAGATCTTTCTCATCCTACATTTTGAAGAAAAGTATGTGTAATATCTAGTGTAGTGGGCCAATTTACTATGAATAATGCTAGTACCACTAAAACACTACTGATTGGTCATAAATATATATTAGTATTTGGGTCACATGCAACCCCTTTTCACATAGTCATTGACACATTGTTAATGCAAAAAAATATGAATGTTTTAATACAAAAACAGTAATTTCATCTCGCTTATCAATCTCTATGCAGAACAAATCAACATTGTGTGATTTTACGACCAAGAGTGGAAAAAGGTGTATCACCTTCTTGACCTTCAGGAGGTGGTGATATTTTTTTTCGTAAGGCAGCAAGAAACTACAGGTAGCTTTTTAATTACTCACTGCATGCCATGATGAGTTCAGTACAGCTATTATCAGCTCTCGTCTCAGCCCCCTGGGGCACTGTGGTAATTCCCTCTGCTCTCCTTCCAAACGATCGTACACATAATGAGTTTGCTGTGATGATTACAGCCGGGAATTTCTTTTCTTGAACGCCCTCATCAATCTGCAGAGGTTTTGAAAGCCATGTGATCATTACATCTAAATAGTTTATTTGGTGAAAGATGGGCATAACAAATAAACAGCGTTTTACCGAATGCCACCATGTGAGGATTTAGGAAGTAAATTACCAGTTGTGCCAATAAGCCTGGATCCATATTTTAGATTTCATTCAGCAACTTCAAGCTTAACATTCTATTAACTCTGTTTTTGATCTCAAAACTGTGCAGATGTGTCACTTGATAAGGACACAAAATATAGCACACATGTGATTAACAATCCTGTGTTATGACCCAGTTTACCCCACTATGCTATGATGAATGATCTTGTGTCTTTTCCTAGACAGAAACTCATTTGGTTCATACCCTTATCATGTGTAAATATCAATCAGTGTCCAACAATGACAGAGCAGCGGTATGTAAATATATGGTTTATGCCTTTAGGCTTTATGAGTGACTCATTTGAGAATGATTGACCATTAACATGTTGTTCAGTATAGTGACAGTTTTCTATTGGTGATGTAAAGATATCAAGACAGCACTCCTCAGGGTGGGGTAAGCATGGTACGTTTATCAAGTTGGCCTTATCAATAATTAAGTTTCAGTGGATTCAGTTGGATTGGAATTAGATTTTTTAAAAAGAAAGCTCTTGCTATCCTATCCTATAAAATGGCATTTCTGATAAATGAGATAACAGAGTGTTTCAGGAAGAACAGGGGATGGTGTAGGTTATCCCTTGTGGGAGGTGCTTTGTTATTTTTCAGAGAAATGTGTTGTTTCCAGGCCCTCAGTCAGCGCTGTTCCAAAGCAAAGTCTGGAAAATCCATCACCTGCTAGCAGCACTCCTATCCCCAATACGGTATAAATAGAAGGAGAAACACCATATCTTGTCTGTTTGTAGTAATGGAATGGGAAGGTGTGCAGTTTTGACTTATACTGTACAAAAAAAAATGTTCATGTACTACTAATTTGCAATTTCAAATAGGTTTGATAGAAACATAATGAAACTGTATTTTATTTCTTTCCTCTGCAATATCAACTTATGGCAACAAAAACATGAAGCAAAAGCTGATGTGCCATGTTAGGAATTGTTTGCTATACTGATTAGCTAATACTGACTAGCTGACACCTTGCTGGCACTGCCTAGCTAACACTGGCTCACTGACTAGCATTAGCTTTTATTCGTAATATTTGTGTCCACTTGCTGAATGTAAGCCCAATATTCACTCTCCATTTAACTCTGTTGTGATCTAGATCAACTAATGAAGGAATTAATCCTCTGCTTAGCTGCTTAATACTACAATATGTTCCTCGGTTAGTTGCTAACGTTGTCTGCTGGTGCTGAAAGTTGTACAGTGAGTTGGAAACAGTGTTGACTGACTGAGACCGAACTAAAACAGCCAAGTTATAGGCCAGAAAAACCAAAACTAAGAACTAAAAGAGGCTAGAACTAATTAAGCTTAAGCTAAGGCTAAGCTAATTTGTATGAAGCAAGGTTGCAGGGTATTCTGGCCTCTTTTACCGACTCACCACACACCAACAAATAGATGGAATGTGCACGTTACATCTAGATACTGTACCTCTAGCTTTTGTTGTGCACTCAATCATATCCTAGCGGGTTGAGCCTATCTCATCTCTGTTTCACTATCTACAGTAGAGCTGTGTGAACATATTGTGTGCACATGTGGGTACTAGCTGTTACTTCTTCTCTAAAAGACACTTTTATCAACGATATCCCACACTTGCCACAAACAGCTTATTTGTCAGCAATTAATGCTTCAATATAGCTAGGCTAAGAGTATTTGGGGATTTTTTTTGTGTGTGAAAGAAATAGGAAAGGGATAATTGGTGTTGTTTTTCGGTTAAATGTCACTATGAAATTACGGTTTAAGCAATTAAAAAATGTAATTTATCATGTCAGCAATTCTGCCCAACTGACTGATTTGTTTATGCATTCTTAAGTGGTTGTGAAATACCGTGCAAGTGAAGTAGTCGAGTTGCAACCTGACAAAAAAGGTAAGGGTCCCACCATGAAAGGAACTCTGCTGTGTGATGGGGGATAAACAGGTACTGAGCTGCAGACCATATAGAAACTTAGCTTTATATTGATTCTTATTGTAAGCCTGGTGCTGTGTAGAACTGTCGGGGCATTCCCTGTGCTCATTATTGCGTTGATGCGGAGCACACAGTAGATGCTGTAGATCACTATCTGGAGGTACAGAAAAGATGAAAGGCTGATTCATGTAAGCCTGTGTGCTCCTGCTGGTGCTTGTTGGTGTTGGGATGCAAATATGGCCTCTTATACTGAGAGAGAATTTGGAACTACTTATTATGATGAAATGCTTTTGAGGGTGGCACCAGAAGAAGAATATTACTTAAATGAACTCTGTATAGTGGTCATTTTAGATGATCTTTAAGCTAAATGTTGATGATAACATGACTGGTAGCATGGTACCATTAGCATTCATGTTAACATTAACTTTACTGTCAAATAACATTAATATCTATTGGAGGTGGATAGTTAATGGATATTATTATGCTGGCCGTATTCATGCTAACATTAACATAAACGTGAACGTTAAAAACATACATTTTGGAGAGGCTAACATTATAGCAATATGCCAACATTCTGCTATTTACATGTATTAAGTAACAACTATTAGGGATGTTAAAGTATTTCTCGCCATTAGCATGTTATGCTACTTTCATGCAGTGTCAGTGAAGAAAATACTTCTTTTTACTTTTATTCCTAAATGGCAACCCGAATTGCTTGCCTTGTCACACTGAAAAAAAAGCCTCAAATATGTAATTTGAAACAAGTCTCTTTATAAAAGCTGAATCAGTTGTATTAGTGTTAATACTGGATAATCTTATTTATTTATTTATTTAAGAATACTTCAATACCGGCAGCCATTGCTATGGAGAAGAAGCCATGGCTGTAAATCAGAGATTATTTAATTAAAAATTCCTGAAGTTGTAAACAGTAGCCATAGTTGCTGAATTCACTCAAAAGTGCCCCAGAAATGAAAAGTGAACACTGCAGATTGAAAAAGGAAGAAACGGAGATTTTAACACCATTATTCATCTTATGCACTGCTGATTTAAACAGGAGAGTTTCATGCCAATCTAAGCTGTAGAAGTGCTCTAACTGTGAGTAATGTAATGTCCATGGGAAAAACCAATGAGACTTCCAGGAACTTGGACATCTGAAATAGCTCCTCCAACTCTGCAACTCCATCTCAAGTCTCTTAAAGGTCCCATTAAACAAGGCCTGTAGGAGACTTTGATTAGACAGCTGCAGAGAGAAATTGAGCTACAGTGGACTGTTCCACACACACCCAAGCCTGCTGTTACATCAGGAAGACAATGAGGAAGAGATGACTGATATCCAAACACATCTCTTGCTTTCTCTCTCCATATTTCTCTGTAAACTACTACAGTGTGGTTTTATATGACTGGTGTGACTAGCCACTCGCCCAAAGTCACATTTGATTGAATGGACTTTTGTTAATGAATCTGAGTGCAAGATGACTTATCAAACATTTGAAAACGTTTTACAGGAAAAAGATACTGAAGCGATAAATTAACAACTTAAAACAGGGAGACAGGATTAAAACTGTGAAAATGTATATTTCAGTTCATGGGGCCTTTAATTGCATGCACGTTTCCCTCACTTGCGTTTTAGTCCCTCCCACTGTGGACGCATGGTAGGAGGTAAAGAAACCACGTGAAGAGAGGAAACAAGAAAATATGTTTTCAGAGAAATGTCATGCTTTTCTCTAAAGCACAATGTGAAGCAACATCTGTTTCTGATGATACAGCTGATCACAGCTAGATCAGCTGTCAGTTGGCTTTAACAGCTGGACTGACTGACGGAGTTTGTGTCTGTACACACATCTACTATGCTAACAATAATAATAATAAAGGTGCACAGTTATCACCGACAGAGCAACAGTGTCTCCTCTCTGCCGCCTTTTACCTGTTTGACACCTGCACATGAATTATACTCTGTACTGTGTCTTGCTCAGAAGCACAGGAATCATTTCTACTGTCAAAATGCATTTATGTAATTTATCCATTATGTGCATCTGTATAGATATTCTGATTGTGAATTCATTGTTTAATAACCCAGAATATGATCAGTGTCTTTTGAACACTGAAAATGATTTTCTTCTCCTCTTATAGCCCACTTTATGTTGGAAACTTCTCATTGTCTGACTTTATGGGTGATAATCATTATTCCTCAGCATTCTAGGGAATTCCCACATTGACAAATCCTCAGTCTGCTGGTTCTGCACTGTCTCATCCTGCTCATTGTCAGGAAATGAGATTATTAACATCAGTTTTAAGCTCGAGGCTTCCAGCAAAGTAGCGATAATCACAGTAGGGGAATACACCAACCCTGAAGGTGAATGACGAATACCACATGAGACAGCAGGTGTACACATACAGTACAAACTGTTAGATCCAGTGTTTTATACTATTTGATATTATACACATCTCGATATCATATTCATATATCCTGTATATAGACTATTTATACCATATAGCAGTCATACACATGTATCTTTATTAGAAGTCCAGTCTGTACAACCTTATTACACTTAAACATACTGTATTTCATCACTTGTAATATCACTAAAACAGTCCTGTAATCTTTTACAGCTTTGATTCTTGTTGAAACTGACCCAAGACAGTTTTTAAATCAAATACTGATATTTACGGTTTGATATCTTAAACTAATGCTTAGCAGGATCTTAGCTATCATTGCTTATGTCCTCTGTATTTTTTCTGGGGATTTGGAGTTTTTAGTAACCTGGGAGATGTTACATAATGCTATATAAAAACTTTATGGGCATGATGGGTATTTTATAGAAGAATAATAAAAATCATGTATAGCTTCAATATATATTTAATTAAATGTGACTACTTCTCAGACAGCCAACAAATCAATGAATCAATCAATGAGTTTGTTTTTAAAAATTCGAAAAGTAGCGTACTATATTCAGTATGCTTAATAGCCCAAAATGTTACGCAATTAGTGGTTTATGGATCATGAAAATAATTGTTATCAACCTATTGTACAATAACATATACATGGACATAACCTTGATCATTTTTTGGCCTCAATATAACCACACTTCACATTAGCAGCTTAGAGGCTAATCATGTCACATTGGCTAAACAAGTAGTGTCCTCCATTCCTCACTGCAGAAGTGTAGCACCCACTCTCCAATGTTTGTTAGTGCGTTACCACCAACTGTGAATAGGTGGAATAGTGAATAGTGATAGGTGGAAGACATTGACCCTCTCTGGCCCAGTTTACCAGTTAACCAAAATCTAAAAAAAATTAAATTACAAAAACGTTACTACAGTGAAGGTAGTTCAATTTAGTTTTTGTTGGTCAGCACTTTAAAAATGCATTCAAAACTTTCAACAGAAATGTTATTCCAGATCCCCATAACCCACATATATCAGTTTAAAGTTTTATGTATGTATGTATAGAATTATTCTAAAAAAACCCTGAATGATTGTAGCTGTTTCTCATTGAAGGTGTGTGTGTTATCTTAAAGTTCCGGCTTTTACTGGGGTCAGAGGAGAGACGACACCTGACCGGTCAACAAAGCACAAGTCTGCTTCCGTTCCATCAGTTGTCTTTCGACACGAGACTCGTGTGTTTCCTGTTAATTCCCCTTCAAGAACGGCTAGACAGTTTTTCCCCCTCTGAAGTGGCAGATATTTTACAGAGCTCTCTGTTTGATAAACAAAAAGGGTTCGAGGATCTGTTTCATCCATTCAACGTGTACACATCAGAGGTGATAATGATTTTAGGGGTTTAGCATGTACACAGACAGTTCAAACACCTAGATTCAAGATTGAAGAAGAAAGCGGCTTGAAGAGAAGTATGTGTGGACATCTTGAAAGCTAAAATGTTTGTTTTTTAAATATTCAAACAGTCATACATGGTCATGGTTTACTTTCAAGTGTAAGACTATCCCACATTTGTATTTTACCTGAAATCATTTGCAATATCACAACCAGAAAATAATCAATCAAAATGCAACACAGTTATTAACAGGCACTTATGTAGTCTATCTTGATATCTACTGTCTATAAGCTGAAATGCTAACAGGCTAGCAAGCACTAAGTCTGCTGTCTACAGGCTAACAAGCTAATAGGCAAACAAATATGACTCTGGTACACAAATCCCCTCAAACTTCTGGAAAAGATGAAGTTGTCCCCCCAATATTTGTTTTTCAGTAGTATAAAACTACAGCATACATGTGTGTGGGCTGCTTACTCACCATGATTAAGATTCAATAACTTGATTAATGAAATGAATAGCTAATAATGGTTTAAAACATTTTTTTTGTATTTGGAAACTGGAGTGACGCAAACGGTGTAACTGATTTCAACTAGTCTCTTCAGGACAGGTTTCCAGCCAGGGCCCTCTGGCTGACAAGAAGACACGGAATCTTCGTGTCTGAGTTGGTGTCAACATCAATATATTCCATAAATCAGTGTTGTACTTTTATAACTTATTAACCACACATTGATGGGCTGGGCTTTGATCTATGAGATGTTTGGCACTGACAGAGATTTATTTTACAAGTCTATTTCTCACCTTTAAAAATGGTTACAAGAACTTTGACAGATTCCAGGTTGTCATATGTGTTAAAAACAACAACAAAAAAGAGAAATACATAGCTATAAAAAGCAAGGTCATTTCAGAGATAGAAATGATAACACTAAGGACCACAAAGACTTCAAATGCCACACGGAAGGAAGTAATCTGCATTGTACAAGGAAAGTTCCTGAGATAATGGTTGCAATTAGTGTGTCAGAAATAAAAATTGACAACCATAAGTGAGTGAATCAATATTAAATGAATACTTTTTAATGAGAAAAAAGTGCATTAGGTTTTTTAATCAAAGCAAGACAAACATTACACATTAGTTACACAAAGAAGTGGCTATAGTGATAGGTAAAGTTTAGAATCTAAAAAGTTAGTTTCTGAAACTGATATAATTATTTATTTAGTCTATTGTTTTATTTTCTTTCCCTCTTTCTATTTTTCTGTACTTTGTTTTATTTTTGTTATAATTTGGTTCTTTTTTATTGTATGTTTTGATGTTTCCAATTTTTATTATAAGTATACTTAATTACAACAAGTTAAGTTCCTCTTAAAGTGTGTAAAGTGTACATGTTAGCCCAAAACTTAAATATGAAATATTTGATTTGGTGATGATTATGATGAGTCCAATACTGGAAATGTTATTAAGAAGACTACTATCTGACTCTCAATAATAAAAAATGTATTAGTGTAGACAGAGCCTTAACAGTATACCTACTGAACAAACAATGCATTAGAGCAAAGAACAGGATTATTCACAGGAGTTATTTCAAGTCAAGTCAAGTCAATTTTTTATTTAGATGGCGCCAAATCACGACAGAAGTTATCTCAGGGCACTTTCCACTGATCCCTGGACCAGATCTCTGGAAAGCTTTAAGAAGTGGATTTTTACCTCTGGCTATGATGAGCCCACAGCTGAGAACCTGTACTGCTAGTTGGGGTGTGGCAGACTTAAAAGAGGAAATGTTGACCAACTGCCTTGCACACTCTTGCAGTATTTACAGTGTAAACTACGAGGCTGGCAGAGGAGTGTGTTCTTATTTATCTTGGCTCTGGGCTTATCAGCGGAGATTGGAGCTGTTATGAGAAACATTTTTGTGGGTGGTCTCTCCTGTGTTTGCGGTTTGGCTGTGGCGCTTGGAAGGAATTAACTGTAGCCTTGTGTGAATCTGTATCCTGCTGTTGTATCTTTTGCACACTTGATCAATAATCCCTGGACTCATCTCAGGCTCCTCCTCAGGCATTTCCCTGCTTTGGGGAATGTGACGGTACAAGCTTAATACAGAGATAAATCTACGTTAGCAAGCTCGCTAACTCTGAATTTATTTAACCCCTAAGTCTTCATTGAATGAAATGATTCACAATTCTGAGAACAAAATGCCAGAGAGTAAACAGTAAGGTACATTAAAAAAAAGACAAGAAAGAAGTTTGGAGAGCTTTTGTAACTGAGTAGCGCTAACTGTGCTAGCTAGAGATAAATCTACGTTAGCAAGCTCGCTAAATCTGAATATATTTAACCCCGAAGTCTTTACTGAATGAAATGATTCACAATTCTGAGAACAAAATGCCAGAGAGTAAACAGTGAGGTACATTAAAAAAAAAAAAAAAGACAAGAAAGAAGTTTGGAGAGCTTTTGTAACTGAGTAGCGCTAACTGCACTAGCTAGGTGCAATAGTTCAACAATTAGCCTTGTGAGTAGTCCCTTTCGAGGAGGTGCTAGAAGGAGATAAAGTAAGATAGATAAGAAGAAGATAGATAAAATGTTGCTGGTGTAATAATTCATTTTACAAAATAAAAAAATCCTTATTAGCTTTTTTCCTTGTCTTTCAACATTATTTCTCAGTCTTCATCTACAGATATAGAGCAAACTCATGTAATCTACATTAAAGATTAGTATTTATTTATTAATTCATAAAGATTGATGAAATGTATGTTGTTTTATTCATTTGTTGTGAGCAAACTCCTTTTATCCAAAGCCATGAATGAACTTTTATGCTTTCGAACGTTAATTCAGATTCAGATTCAGAAACTGTATTCACAAACTGTTTTAAACCCTCTCCTCCTCCTCTCCTTCATTTTAAAATAAAGAGAAAAATAAACTGAATTTTTAAAAAGGGAAATAATAATTGACCTAACTTAAAATCATGAATTAGAATATGGGAAACCATGGAGTGAATTACATGGAGATGTAGGAGTTACATAATAGTGGTAGAGACAGTGGTAAAAGGTCAAATGTTTTATTTGATGATAGTACCTTCTGTTTAAAACTCTTTTCAATGCAAGAATGCACAACTCTACAGATTAAGCCTTTGAACTGAATGAACTTGTGCTTCCTTCTAATAAAGTATTTTAACAGCTCTTCTTAAAAGGTCCCGACACAGTGAATCATGCAGTCTTGTATTGGATGCAAACATTTCCGTCCCATCAAACAAAATTAATTTGGGGATTTGAGAAAGCAGAGAGGGGAGAGCTTTTCTCAGCCAAGTGCACTTTAACCTGAACTTTCATCGCCTGACGTAGGTGGGTCTGGCTACAACAAAGGATAATGGTTCTGATGACGGATCCCAGTGCTGTCTCACTGTGTGGCATGCAGTCTGCTTCTGTGCTGCTACTGCTGTGACACACGCACACACACACACACACACATACTGCGACGTTACTTTTTGCCTCAATCAAAAGTACTTGTTGGGCTTTGCCAAGAGCAGCTCAGTTTCAAGGTGATTTATTTACGCTCTGAAAAGACTTCCACCAGACTGCACTGGATACAAGTGAATCACGCTCGCAGGGTTTTATCCAAGTGCATACATGCACAAGTAAAACCAGCAAGCAATGGCAAGCAGGGTTACTCATAGAACCAGAATGCATTTTTGGTCCTTTGAATCATTCTAAAGAAATATCAGTGTGATTTGTCATGTTCCTCACATCAGGGACTGTGGGCCAGACATCCACAAAAAAATATCTTTCAGTCACAGACACGTCAAGAAATGGCCTTTTATAGAAAACAGTTGTTCAGTTGACATGATCAGGTTAAAATGTCTGCGGTGTACACATGCATGGATGTGACTGGATGTTACCAATCACACAGCTGTAGATGAGTCAGTAATTAATAAACATAGAAGCAGCTGAGTCTGATTAGCTGAAAAAAATGTGACTTGAGTGTTCTGCCTGAACTAGCAAGCTCCACAGTTATGTCTCCATACTAAGGATATCAAGATGTCATGTTGTCAGTGTTATTATTTACTGTTACTGCCATTCAAGGATATAGATATAGGATAGATCCTATTTCCTATTTTTCACCTTTGGTCTTATTTTTGTATTTCAGGCCATTGTATCGGTTATGATAAAACTGTAATCAACAAAATCATTGCCGAGCCATCAGAAAGGTTATGAACAAGCTGATAGTTCTGTTATAATGTTCGTTAACGAAATACGTTGCAACTTTAGTATTGCATCAAGGCGGTGCAAACTGTAATGGACGTTTACAGCAGACAGTTTGGGTAAAGGCCCAGTCATATAAACTGATCATATAAACTGCAAAATATTGTGGCATTATCAATCCATTTCAATGGAATCTCTACGATCTGTGTACTCACTCACCCAAGTGAATCAGCATAACAACCAATAGCAATGGTAGCATCTTGATAGCTGGCCTGTCAGGGAATGGAGAGCCACAGAGTTGAAAACAAATATATTTTATAGCTTATTGGCTAGGAGAACAGACAGAGCAGAAATGGAAGACAATATTCACATGATTTTATTAAAGGTTCTGTATGTAACCATTACAAAATTTTCACATGATTTTTATGAGCTCAATAGAAATGGTGGTCAAAACTACAAAAATACATAAGTCGTAACGAAACAGAATCATCCTAATTAATGAAAACCTCAGATTTTAGTAGTTGCACAAGTTGTATCATGAATAACACGTGTCCTTTCTCTCTATCTGTATCTGTATCTCTATCTTCGTCTCAGCTGGGCATTCCTCTATGCTTTCTAGTGAGTTGCTGTTGCCCTGAGTAACAAATCAGCTCAGGAATGCATGTTGTCTTTTGCAAATGGATTTAGGGCCAATAAATTTTCCAAAGCTATGTAATGGACAGACCGTCATATTGATGAAGAGTTGGGCCTTGCCTTCAAAGAAAACAATGTTTCTGGAGTATTGAGTTCTCTTTGAGTATTTGTTATCACAAAAGGTATTTTTCCCTCTTTAGTGTGGAATCTTCTCGGGGTTTCAGGTTGTGCTGATAGCTCTGACTCCCTGTGAATTAGAGCAGGAAGCCCCTGTTTGATTTACACCTCACCTGCTCCCAGCGACAGCACGGCAGACAATCCCTCTAAATGAGCAGGCACTGTAGGCTAAATGTAGCCTGACCCGGTGCTGAGCGGTGAGGCTTCTGACTGCAGTCTGCGACGCCACAAAGGCCAGATGCTCTCTGCTTCTGCTTTTCAGATTGGGAACAGCTCCCATCCGCAGCTAATGAACATCCTTTCACTGGATGACAAATTGAGGAGACAAAATGTGTGTCGGGTCGTCATAAAGTATTCTCCCACAGAAGCAGTGTCGAGTGTTGCCTGTGGATGTGGGGAATGTGAATCTTTTCTGTTGTGCGGCAGTCAGGCAGACAAAGAGCCGGGCCCGGGCCGTCAGCGACTGTGGGACACACTAAGCATCTGGTGACAGATCCGTCGGGATGCATGACCACTTTACACTGGGCTGCCTGTGTGTGGGAGTCCTGGATAGATGCGTGGAGTGTTTTTACTGCCGACTTAGTGCACACCTCAGGAATTCCAGCGCGGTCCTGTCCTCACTAGTAAAACCTGCTTGTGTGCTCTACTCCAAACAGCCATGTGTTTAATTGTCTGTGGTAGGAGCCAGCAAAGCACAAGTGTCTCCTTTTTTTCCACCTGTCACATGAACACATCACTAGGTGTTCTTCAGTCGGGCTGAATAAATCCGGACAAAAAGCAACACCCTGCTGCATTCATGCAACTGCTGGAGTTGTTTACGAGGATGTGGAGGCTTTGCAGATGTAGTTTCATGATTCAGTGCTGATGATTCAGCAGAATTATTTGGAAATGTTGCTCTTAAAGGTCAGAGTTTGTAGAAAAACTGCGTTTTTCCCAAAGATTCCAAGTTAGAAGACTTTTTAATCTCACGCTATTGCTTGTTTTTCTGTCGCAACATCCTGAATGTTTGGTCATTTGTGAGGATTCTTACAAAACCAGAGACCAATTATCCTTGGTTTCTTTTCATACTCTGAGAGAAAATATATCGAACCCACCCAAACGCATTTACCCAATGTTGCACATTGTGTCAGAACGGTAACCCTACTCTTTATAGTCTCGGCTTGTTCTCTGCAATTTCAACCCGTACAGTTACATGTGACAATGGATCCATGTGAAAGACTCCTTATGCTAGTGCCAAGAATGTTAGGAAGTACTGTGTACCCATAGGAGTTATACACTATTTCCATTTGGCATTTGGTGTCAGTTATAAATGGATTATTATGGAATCTAGATATAACATTATACTATAATACTATAATATATACTGTGTGTGTCATACAGTCTAGCACTTTTATTCTGTAAGGGATGGCGGACCTTAAAAAACATTAAATATTAAACAATTAGATCTGCAAAATCCTCCCATACTCCCAATCCCAGCTGACAAATATATAGTAATGAAAAGATGTATATAAAACATGCATTAACTAGATAATGACCTCCTTAGGTTGATATTTAACTAAAAGCAGGCTGTTTACCTTAAATATATATGATATGTTTCTAACATATATGCACAAACATGAAAAATACTCAACATACTCAACTCAACACAAAGTTATCAAATCATTATCAAATGATTTGTTAGTATATCTGGGAATCATTGTCTTATTTTCATATGGTGTGGTCATTGTACATCATACTTTATGTTTTACCATGCAAATAAATTTCATTGATAGACATTGGCAATAACTGTTCCTGGGTAATGATGACATGTATCTGTGATCGTACATTGCGAATTAGAGTTTGTTGAAAGCTACAGTGCTACGTATGCTAAAACATTTGTACAGAGCTTTTATTGGATCATATGGATCGTGTTGTTGTCTCTGTTCTTATAACTGTATGACTCAACGGATATGTACGAATTTAGTATTGTATTTCTATAAACACACGGGCCCCCTGCGGTGCCCATGTCTTTGAAACCCTACACCCCCAATTTGTAACGCAGGCTTGTTGAAAAACTTTGTTGTCTCCAAGCCAAATCTGAGATAACCACTGACACCACTGAAGACATCACTATGACATCATCAGGGGGGGTTGTTTTTTAAACTTGACAAAGCTCCTCCAGAACCACAGAAAGCTTTAGACAACTGGAACCACAGACTGAGTAGTGCTCCCCAGGATGACTAAGATGATTGTCATGTGTTAAATTGGTGGAATGGCCCTTCAAATTGACTGAACAAATCTGTCAACTGTGGTCACTTAGTGGGTTTCAGGTATGTTTTAGTTGTATTTTTAGACGAGCTTGAATGCTACAGAAGTGATAAACTGGCACAAATAGCTGTGCCGCACAGTAAAAAGGCAGAGAAAAGTTCAGAAGTAGAAGATGTTCGTTTTATAGACTTTGGCTCAGCTGCCAAAGTCTTACCAATCCTCAGACACCTCCTCCTCAACTCTTAACTGCTGTACAGCTGCACTACTGGAATCCACTTTCTACACTGCCTGCCTGATCCAACAGCTAGTTCCCAGGAAACAGTTTGCTTTTTATATATTTGCCTCACATATTATAAAGGTATTGACATATTCTAGATTCAAATGATCCCTAGGTAAAATGCTCAGGCGTGTACAGGCCTCACTGTAAACAGACCTGTTTAGATGTTTGCTTGAAGATCAGGGGGCATTCCATTCTTGAATCCCAATCAAAGATAGATCAGGTAAACTAGGGTTCACGGGCATCAAAGTTGGCAGAAGCTGCTATAATCCTATCTTGTTTTTATGCCGCCGCCTGTGACTTGATGTATTGTTCCTGTGGCTACAAATATCTGAACATGTGCCAAGCAGAAAACCTTTATATGCAAAGTTTGACAGAGCTCTAACTGTACATCACAAAAGAAGCTTTTGCAAAAATATTATTAGTATACTACTGTGTATTCTGCTTGTATATTTTTCCACAATTAAATCAATTACCTTAAAAATCAGGAAAACAATACCTTACGTAAAATGACCTCTTCTCCTGCTTTACCATTCTCAGTGTATATGTACTGGAGCCCCTGTTGTGGGTTTGGCCTCAGGAAACTTTTCAATGTGAAAGGATTCATCATCAGTCCGTGATGATAATCTCTGCCCACAGTTTCGCCCCCAAGCTGTGATTGGACAGTTGATCGTTTGTCTATTTTAGCATGGATAATGAATCTCCATTTCCAAAAAGAAAAGAAACCTATGACAGTGATATGCATATTGACAGGTACCTGACACATGGCAGTCCTAATAAATCCAACCAATCACAGGTCCATGCCTCCATCAGTGCACAGTAAATGATCATTGACTGCTTTTTCCTGTATAAGTAGTTGTGTGCATAAACTGTACAATCATATGACAATGCAAGTCATTTCACTAAAATGTTAAGTTTTAATTAACCACTTAACGTACGCTGTTCCGTCTATGGGACGGGACGGATGTGAGGAGGTAGCCACAAGTTCTTCTGGATGTTTTAAACACCAACCCTTAAACATATATACTCATGCCGTACATCGTTGGAAAGCTTAGATTGTCCTGATTCATTCAAGACCACACGACTTGTATGGTTGCTCACAGCCGTAATAGTATTAGCGATCAGCTCGGCTAGCCCCTGAGCTAAGTAAGAAAAGCTATAATGCTACATACATTCAAAGTCTTCCCTTTATCCACAACGATCATCTTATGACTCAGGACTTTCTGTACAGCTCGCCAAGTATCCATTCTTGTGAAATATGAAATCCATTTCCATAAAACCGGAATACTTTCCTCAATATGTCAACATGTATTTAGTCCAACACGTAACGTAATAACACAAATAACAAACCATATACAGTCCGTTTACGTCATTTCCTGACCTGCACGTCCATCTCAGAGTACAAGTGACTAGATGTTTACGACCGTGAGCCTCTTCTGCTTCTGACGACACCACACACAAGCCAATCGGTGTTTAGGATTAGGCAGTACATGTCTCCAAAGCCAATGAGGACATGTGACCGACAACAATGACGACATGGCTTTGATTGACTGCTGTTCTAGCCTATGGAAATATTCGGTGAAATGAAGTTGATAACCTTTTAGCCAATAGTCAGAGGTTTCCAACGGTGTATGACACTAAGCTATTAGTTTGGCTGTCCATAAACAAACTCCAAGCGTAACCGGCGTGCGCCCGGTGCGTAAAAGAGTTGAACCATATATCATTACGCACTCGGCATTTTGGTACACGGTTGGTTCTTCTTCGACTTAACATATGACTTATACCAAAATAAACAGATAGATAGATACATAGATATGGCCAAACAAAAAAATATGGTTATATGTAATAATAATAATAATAATAATAATAATAATAATAATAATAATATGGCATCAGCTTTAGCAAAGGGGATGTGAAGTTATAGGTGTTTGATTGCGGTTATACAGCTTTGGTAACCAAGTGTCCATTTGGAGTCTCCAAAAAGGACCTGAGGAAAACGCATGGACATACCTGTTGAAAAATAATTCTGAAAAATTCATCTTTTGGTCTTTTGACTCCAAATTTGGACTGCATGAAGCCAAGACCTGTGGCTGTGGCCTCATTGTGTCTATATCCTGCTGAGAGGGCCCTGAATGTCTGTACACATGTCATTGTAAAGGCAAACCTATGGGCGAGTAAACAACCCCATCATTGTAACCTCTGCCACTCTTTGTCAGTAAGTCACAGAATCACACAGACACTTTTACAAGAATCCTGAGAGTGTTTCCTTTCCAATGATACCAGACACATCTCTGAGTCTCAAACTATGTGGGATCTGTGCTGCTCACAACTTGGGCATGTCGTTTAGGCTAACAGCATAAAAAACAGGGGCGTGTGTTAAGTGGTTAAAGTCTAATGAAACACAGAGAAATTAATCTGTATAGCCAGCATAATATTATTGAAATGGACCACATAGATGAGTTGACAGAGTTCCTGGTTGAGCTACACACAACATACAAAGACCAGCCCAACACTGGCCAACAAGCAGGCGAGCATCATTGTTAGTCTGTGGCAGAACCTGCAGGAGTCATCTGATAAGGACTGGGTGTACACCGCTTGGCACAGACTGCTGACAGGTTACCTTAGGCCATGAAAAGAAGGCTGTTGTCACTCTTGGTGTGGAGAGCACAAAGACATGATGTGATGTAGGTTTGAGTAGCTCAGTGATCAGACTGCATGTCAAGGTGGTCTCTCATTCTACAAGACTACAGACAAATCCGCCGCTAATTTTGGCTAATGGCAATGTGATGCAGCAAACAACCCTTTAACTGGTTAAAGTAAACCAGATCAACCTCATCCAGTGGCATTACCAGCAGTTAAAGGGGGTGTACTTTTGCAATAGATTCACATCCCTAACCCTAACCCTGACCTTCTACCACCAACAAAGAAGCAGCCTGTCCACATGCCACCAAATACATCTGGACAGGCAAAAACAAAGTTCCAGCAAATACAGTCCTAAGTTATCTCCATCAACCCTCAATCCTTCAGACTCACGGCTCCAGATACCCGCCTATTCATTCCAGCCTCCAACCACTTCCTTTCACAAATGTGCAAAAGAGAGGTTCTTAGATTTACCCCGAGCCAACAACGACAATGCTCCTCTGAACACAGTCCCACATCTGTCCTCATTTGAGCAGCCATTGACAGAATTAGGTGAGAAAACAATAAGTGTGACCATTTTTTGCACACAAGAGATTGGCCATAGTTACTACGAACAAAAGATCTATTGCCAAAATTCCCAGTGATTCAGAATTTGTGTGTCTGTCTTTTTAGAAAAAGTGAAAGGCTTATTGGCTAAGAGTTCCTATGTCAGTGCTGTCTGTCTTGATATAAAGAAGACATTTAACACCGTTGACCACAAGGTTCCTTTATCTAAATTAATACATTTAAATTTTTCTGATGAAGCACAATAACCTCAATGGCTTATGGCAAACCAGAACTGTGATCTCTTAACTGGACATGTGTACAATATTTTTTTTACTTGTGTATTTGTATATTTGTATTTGCATATTGTTACTTAAACTGCTTTTTTAAACTGTTGTTTTTGTTGCTTGCCTAGGGACAACAGATATAAATTAGTATTTTTGCTAACTTGACATGTTTACATCTTGTATTTTATACTGTCTATTTATGTGCTTTGTCCTTATCAAAGAAAAAAAAGAAAAACAAATCCATCTATCTCTCTCTAACATAGTCTCAAACTCTTAATAAATAATATCTACCTACTTACTTTTTTTTTTTTTTTACTGTTTTTATATGTTTATTTAGTCATGCATATTTTAGATTGTAAAGACATACTACAGATTTAAGTTTAAGAGATTCAAATCTCTGATTGTTTCATGTTATATTGAACAAATGAGATAGTTGGTTTATAATTGTATAACACTGGAGAAGAATGCCATAATTAGCAAATATTTCATCAAGCAGAGTTCATCCTCAAAGGTAAAATGATAAATGTAAATGTCATCTTAAGCAGAAAAATGTTCTGACAACCAGCAACACGATCCTTTCCTAGATTTGAGCCGCAGTACAGGAGCAAATCCTCCTTTTTGCTAATACGAGCTTCATGTAAAAACATATTACGCCTATGTGTGGTGGAAGTATCACAGCCTCGGGGCACGGACCTGGAATTCACCGTTTGTTTAGCGGATAAGAGAGCGCTGCCGGTGCTGCCGGCTACAGCAGGAGGTGGTGCAGAGTTCAGCTGCAGGTAAAACTTACCTGACAGACTGACCTGGAGCTGTCTGACTGCTGGGAAACCCAAATGGGAGGGAGGGGGAAAAGGGGAGCTGACAGACGATCACAGGCGGGGACATAAAGGGAACATTGTTTTGAAAATAGGCCACCTTCGAATCAACCACTCATATTGCATATCTGCATTTATACATTCAAAAATAACAGCAGAAATTCAGCTAATGTGAACTTCCCTTGAATTCTGAGGTATTACTTTTTGCAGTATAGGGACAGCTTGTTTTGTGCTGCATATTCACTTTTACATACAGTCCTGTAAATGTGGTGAAAAGTTGCATCCTGTGTGTATTCCTATAAACACAATTTTCATTATTAGTGCATATACTCAAGTGGAAATTTTAAAACAGTTATAAACTAGCCTCAAGGTGCAAAGGAAAAGGTCCTAAAAGACTTGCTGTTTGAAACACGCAGAAACCAAAACTCCTAAGTTTGAATTAGCCATCTCAGGTATTGTTCAAAAAGGGTGTGTACATTTAAAGCTCTACACATGCCAAGGGCTTCAAATTCCTCAACTAATGACCCCTCAAAACACATAAAAGTGATGCATGCACTATATTTGTTTCACTTCCACTGCAGCACAGCTGTACTCTTGCTGCCATGAAGCCCAACAGTGGGCTTTACAAATTGACAATCCTCTCTCCTTATGACTCCTGAGGCTGTTGACATGAAGGTATCAGTATGATCTGCAGGACTGGTGTGTATCCATCTTCCACAAGATTAGGATCTCACTTCAAAGAGAACCTCAGTGCTTCCTATTATTAGTGGTGAGTTATAAACCTGCAATTAAGTCCAAATTATGTCTATTAATTACCTGCATGGAAGGGGTTGAGAACTTAATGACTTAATATAGAGGTAAGATCAGTGGAGGGACATCTATGAAGACATGATAATTTAAGGAGGCAATCTGCATGCGGTCGCTGTGACAATCAACCACATGGACCAGGTGTTCAACTTCCTGAATACAGATATTCAGCATGCTCGTGAAAAGGCTGTCAGCCTCCCTCTCATTACCCACAAATACCTGCTCCAGGTTCACCCTTTCCAGTCAAGGTTAGAGGTATGACTACTTTTAAGCTGGAGAAAATAATTTAAGTAAACATGTAAAATCCTCATGAAAAAAATACTAAATGACAAAAAAAGGGTGGTTTGTCATTGCAAGTGTCCCACATCTGGTTTGTATCCAGATGTGAGTTAATATGCTGTCATTTACAAATAAGGATCTACTCCAGTTCAGGGCTGGCTAGCAAAATAGTGTGTAACTGACATGCCTCCTGTGTACACACAATGTTATCTGCGGTTTAGAAAGGGTTTTATTGGTTCCTGGCTGGGGACTTTTGTTGCATATTGCGCTGCTCTCTCTCCTTTTGTTTCCTATCTACCTTTTCACTATCAACGGTCCTTTTTGGCTTAGTTTCATAAACTGAGATTAGGGAGGATGTTGACAGTTGGCACAGACTTGCTTGTGGCTGACACCGCTCAGCCTGATCTGTAGTGACTGGTGACCTGCTGTTGCAATGTTGCAAATGATGAAGCACCTTTTAGGTATATCTGTGCATTGTCATGGTAGCCACAGGACAGTTCATAATGCAGGATGATCTTTGGTGGAAATATCCAATTCAAAATATTGGAATGCGGATTCTAGAGCCAGAGCTCTTTTATAGTAACAGAGGCTCAGGCTATGAGAATAAAATGGTAGGCCCAAACTGTTGTGCACAATGCCTATTCAGTGGGTCAAAGTATTTCTTCCCAGTTTCTGTCAATCTCAATGTAAATAAACCGACTAACGCACAGGTAAATAGGATATAGGACGTTAAATCATATTGCCTGGAAGATTATTGAAAATGGGAGATGCAAAACATCAGATTACGTTCAGCAACAACACTTTTTAAATTTTAACTTCCAACATTTTTTTATTTCTTTTATTAGGTTTAACAACTAAACAAGGTGCCAAGTCCAGTGACCCATGTCTAACAGACAACAATGTTACCAAAAAAGGGTCTGTCTTCGCAACCAGTAAACCTCTCCTACACACCTTTTTTTCTCTTTTACCATTTCTTTGACTTCAGGCCATTAACGCCAAGAAGGGTGACAAATCCAGACTGAACTTTTTTTTAAATGCAAATGATTTTTAACAGTGCATTGAATCACTCTTGAGTCAATGGAACTGCACTGTCTCCATTTATAGACAGTCAACTTTTTGGCAACAGCAGAAAGCTAACGTCAGCATATTAAAGAAAACACTTATTACTGACACGGACACTCCAAGTAGATATGGTCTTTAATATCAAACCATCACCCCTCACTGTCACTGTGCTTTGTAACTTCAACATGCAGTGCTGTCAGTCTCAATGATTCCCAAAGCCACCTGTGCCTGTTTTGGTGCTAATTTGTGGTGAACCACTGTTTGATGTCATGCCAGGTGTGGTTTTCCACTCCTATTAATTATGCCCCTTCTACGTCTTCTCGATACTCACTCTGTGTTCATTTCTGTTTAAGGTTGAGAACACCTCCACCTGCATCTAACTGTCTGATAATTGTGCTGAGTCATTGGCCTCTTGAACTGTACATAGATGTAAAGTATAACTGAGAATCAACCAGCTCTATCTTGCAGTCTATGATATCACTTGTCTTTCAGCCATTGTCCTACCAGAGGTTTCAGGAAAGTGACAGTTCTTCCATCGACCCCCTGGCAGGAAACAGGAGGAGGTTCTGTGCTTCACATCTATCTAAGTTTATCGTGATGTACCGTTCTTTTTTAGACAGACACTTTGACTGATGTGGACAGCTTAGTAATTTCCCTGCTGTCTGAGTCATCAGAGTATGTGAAGACATAATTAGTTTCATTGCTTTGAGACGAAGGGCAAGCTTGGTTCAGTTTAGGCTGTAAAAGTAACCACAAACTTTTCCCTTTATAACTTCATGAGACACGAGGATTCTCTTTGAAAAGCAGGTGTGGAGGCACATGCCATTGTTGTAGATTAGATGTTTGGAAGCACTTTACTCAATGCATCACTCCTTTGTCAGTGTGTTCACCTGCAAGGTTACTTCTCTCAGCACATTCAATAAAAAGACATCAATTTAGCTCCCAAGTGCAACTATATGCAGGTGATGATAGAATAGATAAAACACTTGCCCTATAATTCATATGATTTATGTCATTAAGGCCACCAGGTGCATCTGTGACCTTGATCTCTTGTAAAAGTCCTCTACCAACTTCACGATCATCTCAACCACAAACAACTAAAATTTGTAGCCATGTATTTACAGTTGAGTCCTATTTGCTTTTAGATTACCTCATATGCTGAAACAGCATATTATTCGCTGTCAACTATGTAAGGAGCAATAGCTCCCAAATAGCAGGATTTCAACAGTTTGTAATTGTGACTGCAAATTTCAAAGGATTTGAGGGACTACATAGCCATGAACAGGAAATGATATTGTTGTTCTCAGGTAAAAATTCCAAATATAACTCCACTACACCCAAAAACCATCAATGAAAAACTATGACATTCCCTGTTATGAACTATGAAGAAACATCACGTTTTTTCTCTCCCACTGAACCACCCAGATGTCCAGGATGGTGTCCAAGACCTGGAGAGGGATGTGGCAGTGGACAGAAATCTTTCTGTCCATTGAAGAGCCAAAATTCCATTCACCGTTCAAATTTATACGTCTTTGCATTCGGCTCATTTAGCCTCCTTTGGTAGACTGTCTCTCTCTCCAAGGTGCTGAAACCATTTTCGTTGTCTCTATTGTGTTATGTTCTCTTTACACAGCAACTCAATGTTTTGTTTTGTTTTTGGAATATTTATTTTTGGGCATTTATGCCTTTATTTGACAGTAGGCTGCGGCATGCGCAGTAACCACCCGGCTACCAAAGCGGTCCAGCACATTAATGTTGACCCTACACTGCTGTTTGATACTTCTCAGTCCTCATGACTTCAACCTACGGCCACCACCCTTGAATCATCACCAACATGAGCTTTGATGAAGCATGGCAGGCCAAGATGAGCAACCACTAAAGCAGTGGCTACGTTATTTGTGCAGGTACGAGGGTTTCCACTGATGTGATATTGATATTGCACTGTGGGAACTTTTAAATGTTTGACAGAGTGGGTTATCTGTCTGTTTTCCATGTATGACAGACTAGGGAAAGATTTATCGTCAAATTGGACAGTTTGTGGCAAAGAGGCCAATAAGAAATAAGGGGGGAGAGAAATGGGTATGACATGCAAATGCAATGACAAGAAAGGTCCCCTGGGACGTTGTGGGTATGTGGCATGCGCTGTAACCACTCAGCTAGCAGGGTGCTCCGACATGTTCACTTTATTAACATTTAACTGAAGCCACAGTCTTTTACTAGCCTTAACCAAACTGCTTTTCTTGGCTCAACTCAACTGGCTCTCTGGTGTTACAGTCCTGCACTTTCGTATCCCCACAATCCACCCTAACTACCTCCATGTGGTACAAATGTTGCACTTCCCTCACTTGAAAAACACTATAACGGCACATAATCCAGGGAGCAATTGCCTTTTTCCTCCGAATGTATTTGGCATAGCAGATTAATAGTATATAAACCTAATTAGTAGGAGACAAGATCAAATAATGATAATAATGCTTGAAATGATGTCGACACTGGTGATGATTAGTTGAACAGGAATCCTATTAATCATGTTTTCTGTGAGAAGGTTTCTAGAGAGGTCCTGACAGGTTGGACTCAGACACGTGGAATAAATTGGTTATATCTCCAGGTGATGCTTTCCTGACACCATCAACATGTTATTAATGGATAAGTGTGGGAATACAGGGCACTCAGCCATGTTTCTGGTGTTGGAAATGTACTTAACACTGTATTGCTTGTATATGTGTAAAAGGTTGTAGTTGTACAACAATAAGGGGGGATGTGAGCTATCCCCACAATTTTCTTACATAATATTTGTAATTAAAAGTGTATGGCATTTTATGGCAGACAATACTGGATTTTTTTTAAATAACAAACTTTTCTGTATCTTCAACACCAAAAACTTTACTCGAAATTGAAGAAACTTACATTTAAGCTGTACCTGCGGCTATTATTCACAAATGCATTATACAAACTCTACTGGCCTACGTTCAGAAAAGGTAAGGATTTGGACAGGTCTTTTGGTAGGAAGCAGCTGTCTTTGGAGATCTAAAGAGTGACTTTGAATGGCAGATTTAGGGGTTAAATTTGGGAGGTATCTACTGCTGTGCCTGCTAGCTCCTGTACTTCCACAGTACCTCTCACAGATGAATGTGGAGCCTTAAGGGTCTGGAAACTATTTTGGTGTAAAGGCAGAAAACCTGTCCAACAAGCTCTGTGCATTCACAAAAAATGTGCATGTCTCTTCTTCTACTCAAGTCTATGAGGATTTTTAGCCAGAGTATTACAGCCACATTAAGAGAACTTTTTTTAAAGTTACAGAATAAAGTCGTTATATTACAAGAACAAAGTTGGTATGAGAAAAAGGCTTCATAGTTGATAGAGCTGTCAAGAGTAATTATTAGTCTACCAGCTCAACCAAACAGGTAATTCATTAATCATTTAGTCGTTAAACATTTGATAAATATGTTGTTGCAGTAAGCCAACAGACTTACTGTTTTGTTAGGATATTTTATGTTACATGAGTGATGAATTCTAACTTTCTTTAATAGTTTAACAGTGGCAAAGTCATACAACATCCTCTGATTTAGGCCTAATAGAATTATAATGGATATAATTTGAGGCATTAACTGGGAATATGGTCTATATTTATTCTTACTGTCCAAATGACTTTATCCATGATCAACAGTGGGCCTTTTTATGCAAGTTTACCACTCTTGTACATTACAATACTCTGTTCAAATTAAGGCAACAGTCTTTTAGCATGACTTACTCAATTTAGGCTGTAGTGTCTATCTGTCTATCTGTCTCTCTCTCTCTCTCTCTCTCTCTCTCTCTCTCTCTCTCTCTCTCTCTCTCTCTCTCTCTCTCTCTCTCTCTCTCAGACAAGGGTACACATAACAGACTAGTTTATCTTTAGTACCTGGAGCCTACGCATCCAGAGGACACTGGGGAAATAGTAGACCAGGCAAATACAAACTGTTCTGTCTCCAGTTCCAGGTATTTGAGAATTAGTTTTTAGCTTAGCTATAGCTTAGCTTTGTTTTGAGTATTGTTATTTTGTTGGTCAATGGTAGATGAATAAGAAGCTTGTTCATAGGACAATAGAGTTTAAGATTAAATTAAGATTTCACAATATGTCATACATGGAGATAAACTGAATTAATACCTCTCTTTTGTTCTGTTTCCAGTGGTGGCAGTATGCAACTTGAGTTACATGAAAACCACTAGTAAGAAGAGGAGAACATTGCAATAGATATGCATTGAGTGAAATATACTGATTTGATATAAAGTACTTTACATTGGTAATATTTTCCAAATTACTCTGTACATCATCAAGGTACAAGGCACATCATTTTATTTACATAGTCTGGGCATTTTGGGGCATTCTGGACTTTTTGGGGAAAGCATAGATTATCTTGCTTTATACAACAGCTCCATATTGTTTTACATAGTCAAATAAAGCAATTAGAAAAGCCGGTGCTGATCCTGATTTACACAACTTTTTTGCTGCATTTAAAAAATAAATCAAATCCAGTCTAGACAGATGCAATGAGTCACATTATGTATCATTTGTTACTTCACCTGGTTTACTTATCTTAAACAGCAGTGTTTCTTTGGAAATGTTTCTTTAGTCATCCTACTTTTACTTTCATATTGATGCGCAGGATGTGTTTTTATTTGTCTTTGGACAACGACAGAGGTCTACGTCTACGATATATCAGGCTTTAGAGAAACACACAATACTTGTTAGTAGATTAGTTCATTATTAGCTTGGTTCTACACATACATTTGTTGACAATTAGACAAATATAGAAAGACACCAGCCTCATCCTCTAAATATGTAAACAGACATAACACTACTAAAGAGAGTAATTATAAGCGTAATTTAATCTTTTGGATCTTTTAAATTATCTATGTGAAAAAAGAACAGAATGACTTTTGATGTGTGTGTGTGTGTCAACTAAGGTGCAGACAGGTAATGTGTGAGTGATGACGGAGATACACACAGCTGCCTAGTTGGCAGTTTGACACTCCAGCTTTGAGTGGATATCCATTCTCTGATATTTTGTCTGAAGCTCCTCAAAGAGCTTCGGCTTATGAAACTGTTTTTCTCACTAAACCTAAAACATCATCTTCTCTGAGAAAACAAACACGACTTGAATTTCCAGAGAACAGATACTTTGATTTATTGACACTAATAATTACCAAGTATCAGTCTCTGTTGAGTTTGTACTTGAGGGTTTAATATCACTTGGACACTTTGTCATTATCTAATTCTCCTTTTGAAGCATTATTAAAATAAGAGATATCATCATTATAAATGTCCTAATTTTGTTGAACATGAATACTGTTATCAATTATAATCATTTGCTTTGATGTCGCAACTGATTTATTAATTGAAATAACTCAACATTGCATCAATGACAAATTTTAAAACAAATTTCATAATAAAACTAATGGCATGAATAAGCTTGAAATAAACAGTAACATTGAAAACTGACTAATAGAATTCCTCTCAAATCCCTCAATTATTAAAAAATGACAGCTTTAAGAGCAACTGCCTAATCACTCTCATCCATTTAATTTGAAAACCTTTGTTCTGTAAGATTAATTTAAATAACATTTTATCAGCATAATAAAATCAGCATAACACATTGAGCTCGTACCAATTGTTCACTAATACAGCTGATCACATTTTTGGGGGGTTTTTGTGTGAAGAGTTCAGGCCTGTGTCGGTTTGAGCCTGCAGATGGCGCCCCAGTTCCTGAACGCCTCTGATAATCAGTCCAAGTGTTGAGTGGGTCATATATATATATATACAAAGATATGCTTGAAAAATAGAGCCATGATTCATCCATATTCAATCAATCATCAGTGGCAGTTTGAGATTATTTTTAGCTACTATTAAAGTCATCATAGTGTCTTTTTACTCATAAATCATCACTTTGCCTCAAGAATTTCCATCATATTTGACATGTTCATAAAGGGGGAAAAAACAATAAAAACTAATCATGAACACATGTAGCAATGTGAACTTGTGTCCCTGTAGCATGTGAATGAAACGGTGTTTGCTTGTTTACAGAAAGAAGCATCCTGTGTCTCGCAGTGGATTAAGCCAGAGTCAACAGAGAGCTGAGCTTTAAACAAACTGTGTGCTTCAGGAACAGTCAGCTGCTCGTAATCCGGGGCCAACAAGCAGAGCAGGGGTCTGTTTGAAAATAAATACTGCAGTGCAACAAGACGTATATGTTCGAGTGAAACTTGTGTTGTGAATAAGCAAACAGGCATTGACTAAGAATAGAAAGAAATAGTTTGCTAAAAATAGGAAACATCTTGAGAGGAGGTTCTTCGAGACTCCATAAGGTTTTTAGAAGTTTTTAAAAATGTGTATTATGATAAAAGATGATTTTAAAATCAGTCGAATTTATGATCTATGACTTATGGCCTTTTGAATTCATCATATTGTATTGATATGTGTATGTATCATTTGAAACTGGACAGTGTATTTATGAATTATGTCATAAAGATCTACAAAAATTTGGCACCTTGAAATGAAATGAAAAGGTTTTTTCAGGATAGTCAAAACATGCACCAAACTCACTATGAAATTCATGGTAATTAGAATAGCAGAGAATCTGTCTTGAAACAAACTATCTGAATAAAATAATTTAGATTTGACGCCTCATAGTTCAGAAGTTATGAAAAAAAACAGAAATTAGTGTGAAAAGAGTAAAATCAACAGTCTTATGGTTAACAAGAGTCACCAGTTTACAATGTGCTGATGTCTGTTCTACCGCAGGTTTGCCTTCTATTCAGCAAGCCATTGTTGAAGGCAGAAGAAAGTCTGCACGCTCTACTTCCCAGTGCAGGTATAGTTTAATGAGATATCAAGAGATTTTAGACATGAAACTATACCTGCATTGGGAGCTACAGTGTGCAGACTCTCTCTTGCCTTTGGGTGGTTGACATGACGCTCCATTTTTACCTTTACCGTGATAAATATAAATAAAAATTGGTAATGTTTTATTAAAATCCTTGTTTTTACCAACAACTTGATTAAAAACAATGAATCCATCTGTAATTCATGAGTGTTATAATTCAAGTACTTTAATATTTTGTTTGAAACATGACCATTGTCCACTGGTGTGACTGACCATTGTCCACTGGTGTGACTGTCACCACATTGCCGATCTTCAAACTACTGTGATTAAATTAAAAAATAAGTCCAAATACATTAAATTACTTTTATACATATGATAACAATGTTTACTTTATGATACAATAGGATATTACTCTTCTCGTTCCCGTTCCAAATGATTATGACACATTACATTGTGTATCTGCTTTTGTTGGAACATATTACAAATAAGCTACTGGCAAATATAATGCAGAGCTTTGAAACAAGACTAAATATGATATCATGTGGTGTCACTGTTTCATAATGGCACAAAAAACTGCAATATATATATTCCCAGATTTCATATATACCATATATACTGCTGAAGTTAGGGCTTGGTATTGCTACTTGATACCTTTATGGTACCGGCCAAAATAAATCAATACCAAGTAGTTTCGATACATCTCCCGTCAAATGATACGATACTTTTTGAACCCAGAGCTAGAAAATATGACTATTTGTACAGACTTGCTCACAGCCAATCTTTTAAAATGCATTTGTGTGAAAATCTAATAATTTATATGTGGAGGAGTGGTGGCATTGTATGCAATTGAATGCTTCTATTCACAGGATGGGTATCGAATGAATTACTCAGTTGATATCAGTTTCACTTTAAGGATACTTGGATTAGTACTGGTATCGTAATTTTTAAATGATATCCAGCCTTAGTCAACATCTTTTCTTTAAATCCAAGGCCACATTAGTGCAGTCAGGGTTTGCTGCCTGGCACTGGGAGGGGATTGTGCTGAATGACTAACCTTGTCTGTGGAGCTGGTCACCATGGCTGGCTGCCTGCCATTGGGAACACTGGAAGTGTGAATAGGGATAGCAAAGCCCCCTCAATTGGCTTCCAAAGCTGAGCTTAGAGAGGCCTCTTTTCTTCCTCGGTGTGACTAGCCGCTGAGGCAGGATCTTCAAGGAGCCTGTCACTTTGACCTAATCCGTTTTCTGCCCAGCTGTGGGGGGGAAAGTCACCTCTTAGTTTTTATCACATTTGAATGCAAACAAGGCCGGAAAAGGGTTGCTTGTGTGTCACGTCGGAGGGCCTGAGAGCTCCTGTGAATGGGAGCCCCTGTAGTCAGGGAGAAAAATGTGACAGGCAGCTCTATCATTGCTCACCAGCAGACAATTTGAAAAATATTGCCTCTTTCATGGCACATTCTGCTTTCTTTTTTTTGAGGGGCCTAACCCAACACACCAGGCTGTTTAGCATCTCCACAGCCATGAGATTACTCCTGATAGCCACATCATGGGGCCTCATTGTCAGTCTAACACTGCGTTGGAGCTAAGAGGATTAACTTTAACAATCTGGCAGTCGACAGGCGCGTAGATTCATTCATATAGAACCCTTTAACCGTAAATCACAGCACAGTCTTCCCCACAGGAAGAAATCCTCAATGTCTGATCAACTCTTTGATGTAAACTTCTGCTTCTTCTTCTGTGAGGAATCCTGCTGAGGTTATATAAAAAATCGCTTGACTCTGTTCAAATACGTCTTTACGTCAGTCTTGTCTGACTTAATTATAAAAGAAAGCATGAGTATGTTATTGGGAGACTGTCCATGTACCCGCTGATTTGCCAAAGGTATAATTGTACTGACAGAATGATTAGGTCACTAGTTTACTGGGAGTTACTTATGGTCCAGATGTGGGGGCTCAGTAGTAAACTGTGATGCAATGGACAAATAGATCTATGTATATATAAAGCACGTGTGTTCCCTGTCAGCACCCCTGCCAAAACCTTGATCTAAAGTGTTTAACTGTGTTTTATATACAGTACATCCATGTTAAATAAAGCAGCAGACATTGGAAACAGTGTGGTTTTCACATGTCTGTACAGAAGGATAAGGTCATGAGTGAAAAGTTCACCCTAAACAAGACAGAATTAAAAAAAGAAGAAAAAGGGGGGAATATAAACAAATGCTGATTGTTCCAAACCACAAACCTTCTTCACACTGTCCTCCAGCTACCATGCTGCTGTGACAGTCTACGCTGGCTGAAATGATGAATGGCTTTAATAAGTCTGCAGCTCACGGTTACACCACAGGCAGATGAGACAAAACAAACCTGTGTGTTTCTATGTGTTTTAAGAAGCATGCAGACAACACACATGTACAGACTAGCTTTATGGCTCTCTGGCAGCCTGTCTTACAGAAATGTGAAGGAGCTGAAGGAGCTCTGTGCACTCTCACACAACATGAAGTTAAATTATTGTTTTCAGAATTTCACTGATATTTATTTTATTTGTATTAATACCAATTCAGAGGTATTTGCTAGCATGTTAGCAACAGCTTTTTTCATTAGCACAATAGCCTCCAGGGCTGAATAGATAAAACAGCGGCACCCACAAAAACTCTGACTCTATCCACAGAAAACCAAAGTGGGAAAAATGTCATAAATCAGCCCACACTATAAAAATAAGTGATTTCCAGGAAGTGCAGCAGAAAACACCATAACAATAAACAGTCAGAATCAAAGATAAAGGCAAAAAGATATCTTGAGTCATGTAGTAGAAAAGAAAAATACTGATGTGGAAATCTGCGAGTTTCTCTCTGTGGTCTTTTATACTGTGTTTTACTGTTGCTAATTCGTCATAGCAGCTAGTAGTGATTGGCTCTACTGACATGTTAAATAGTGCTGGCAGAGAAAGTTAGGAGCTGCCATTTTTTAATATTACTTTATCAATGTTTAATAAGTGTCAGTTACCATGACTTATTATTTTGTTGTTCAGATAACTTTTGTTATGTTTTGAAGTGGTGCTTAGTGCAAAAAACACATGCATTTGTATAATGTGGCGATGTTCACCTTTGGCTACGCTAAGATGGCGACTGTTGAGGGTGACAAGTGTCCAGAGTTTCACACTCAACTTTTTGACCGTTTTGAGTGCACCATCCTGGTATTCATAGTGCACTGCATTTTCCCATACTTACTCTACTCTGTGTGAACGCATGTATGCTTTCAAAATAGTAAGTGTAAGTACAGAAGTATGTGATTTGAGACACAGGGTTATTTTAATGGGCTGTCTTGGAAGTCAAATGGTTTTGGGAATTTGTGCTCTCAATTTTGCAGTGCAGCTCACCAATTCTAAATTGATTTATCTCTTCACATGGATTTCCACACCAGTATTTTTCCCACCACAGGGCCCCAGTGAGGTTCTGTAAAAGTTTACAGTGGAAATTGGTCATATGTTTCCTGTAAAAAAAAAATTCCTGGTAGACACCTGTGGACAGCCAGCCGTAACTAGAGATCACTGGACCTCAGTAACTGCAATTTATGGCAGTTGTGATCGCACAAGTATCGTCTGACACTGCCTTTGCCACATTTTATTCCAAGGAAGCACTCAAGCTGTGTCAATGGCTACTGGTAATAATAGTATAGCTTTCCCCTTCTGGGAGAAAACAGTGAATGCAATCTTGCCACACTATCACTCTGCTTTTAAGCCTCATGCACGCTCGTGACATATCACACAATTGCTTCTTTTATTACCTGGCAGTGATTGTTTGCTGAATGGGGGAATGGCCTCCAGGAACCTGTTAAGCATTCCAGAAGAGCGCTACATTTATTCCAGGGGGAGGGAGGGCCATTGTGTCTCTGCTGGGTCAGCCTATCATGTGGCCCAGAAATTAAGGATGAGTTGGAAATAGCTGGATTTGATCTGATTTCCTCTTTCAAGTCTGGTGCACACAGGGAGTACAGACTTACAGGTGTACTAGTTTGTTTGATAATTGTGTTTTGCTGTAGTTTCAATCTCCCACAGACTCTTTTTATACCAGTGTGTATACAGAGAAATTTAGAGGACAATATTTGATTGGCTGGCAATACTGCAGAGGTAATATAAACTACTGTAGGATACATTATTAAAAGGGACAGCTTACCCAATATACACTGTGGTATCTTTTTACACAAATAGCAATTTCTACTAGAACTATTTCTACCAAAAAAAATAGTCTGTATGAAAACCGCTGACGATGAGGCTTGTGGATTATCCACAACAACTGTTGGTATTTTATTTACTTCTACACTAAGCATCAGTGAATAAAACTGACTTCACCGTCTTCCAAGCCTCTTTAACTTACCAACAGTTCGGCATAATTCTCTGACTTTTTGGACTGGCCTAAGAGTCACATACACTGTTTGGTGCATTGCATTGACTACTGCTTGGTCAGTATCGCCCGTTAGCTTCACAGCTAAGCTAACCATTACAACATTGCCAACTATGTCTGGTGTGGACAGTGAACTACTACAGCAAACAAACAAAAATGTCTCTGACCTCAAGGGAGATATCCGACAGCTCTCTGATGAACTCCAGAAGAAAGAGTCACTGCTGTCCAACTTCATGGATGTAACACCTGTACAATCCAAAGAGATCGCCTCGCTCAGTACAATTCTCCGGGACACGGTTGTTTGGGACCCCGCCGCCGGTCCACAACTCTCCTCCTGCTCGCTTCTTCAACACAGCCACACACTGCTTTCCTGGATAGGCTCCCCGACCTGCTATGCTCTCTCCCATCATCCATTAACCGGGTCCTAGTTCATATGGGAACCAATGACACGGTTCGTCGGCAGTCCGAGCTGACTAAAAACCATAGACTGTATAAAAGAAATGGACGTAACATCCGTGACGTCACCCATTGGTTTGTGGACTGCTGCTCGGAAGCCAATAGTTTTGAATCTAGGCAGCGCCATCTTGAAAATTTCAGGTGCATGCTGGGAAAAATAAAAATACGGATTCTACTTATATGGACATGAGGCGGGGCCATGGGCGGGGTCCTTGGCGGAGCGGGGAGGTTGCGATAGGTTGCGAGGGCTGGATCTCGAGGACATTGGGCAATCAACCTGTCAATCACGACGTAGCCACGTCCTAATGCATACCCTGCTTTATCGTCAAATATAAAATCAGGGAGGCCAGAATGTCACAAATGAACATCATACTGCATTGAAGTAGGCTTTAAACTAGCGATTGAGACCATAAACACATTTTGAAAACGTTTACTGAGGTTAGAAATCAAGTGAGAAGTTGGTGAATTCTCCATTGACTTGTATAGAGACGGAAGTCCTTTTGACACCAAAACGGTCGCCCCCTGGTGGCCTTTTGCTAGAATGCAGTTCTAAGTTACTTCCGCGTTGGCCTCATTTCAGAGGACTGGAACTCCCCGCCTGCTAAACACCAACAGTCTGGTAGCAGAGTATTAGCAGCTAACATCCAGCATGCTGCCCCCTGTGATTGACTGCTCACCTGCCATGCTCCCATCCCTGAGCCTTTTTCTTCCTTGCCTACTCCGGTAGCACACAGTACTGTGTCTCTCACAAGTTCCCCCTAGCGACCAACCCAGGTACTGACACTTTCCCTGATTCATTGCCCTTACCATGGTCCACTGTCTCCTACTGGCTGTCATAAAGCTACTTCCACTGCTGTGATTAACTGGTTCCCAATTCCTGTTATTTCACATCGCAAATCAATGCACAGGCACAAGTGCTGACAAACTGTTGATCATAGTGTCCTAGTTAATCCAGCCATGTCAGCTAACACCAAACCTCACATTGGCAATCTAACCGTTGGGTTATTTAACTTCCGTCCGCTGACCAACAAGCAACCTCTGCTCTATGATCTACTGACTGACTGTAAGTTCGATTTCTTTCGCTTAACTGAGGCATGGCAGCAGCCTAATGACTTTTCACACCTTAATCAAACTATTCCTCCCGGGTTTGTCAACATCACAACCCCGTACCTCTGGCAGAGGGGGTGGCCTGGCAATACTATACATTGAAAAGTGGGAAGTGTAATCTATTACTGTGCATGTGTACCCTTCATTTGAGTCCATTGCTCTCCAAATCAAGGGCCCAACTCCTGGTATCTCACTACAATGATGAACTTCATGGACTGCTAAATACTTTTGCACCTCTGAAAAATAGGTCTGTTTCTTTTACCCACTCTGCTCCTTGGTTTACACCAGCACTACGCCTACGCCACTAGCTCAAAACTAAAGGCTGTCGTTTGGAGCGCCTTTATGTAAAAAACGGCCTAGCAGTACAAAAAGAAATGTATTATAATCACATACTTCAATACAAGGATGCTCTTTCTTCAGCCAAGACCACATACTACTCAACCTTAATCAAGACAGCTGATGGGAACACTAGAGCCCTATTCTCAACTATCAACAATATTCTGAAACCACCTGATGCTCTACCACCTCACTTACCCACAGTTACATAGTGTGATACCTTCATGACCTTCATCAATGCCAAAATTGAAAATATCCACCAGACACTGACTGCTTCAAATAACTCTGCATCCTCTCTGCACTCTTCGCCTACATTTTCCTTCAGCTCTCCGCTCGCCAGCTTCATTCTGCCAACTGTCTCTGAAATAACTGGTCTCATCCATAAATCCAAATCATCCACCTGCCAGTTAGACCCCCTACCTATCCACCTGGTAAAAGTCTGCCTACCTGCCTTGTCCTCATTAACACATAACAGAGATCATTGATTATTCACTGACTGCTGGTGCTGTTCCATCATCACTAAAGACTGCTGAAATAACTCCAACACTCAAGAAACCTGGCGCCAATCCGAATGATTTGAACAACTTTCGTCCTATCTCAAACCTGCCTTTATCCACCAAAATACTAGGAAGAACTGTTGCAGCTCAGGTCCACACCCATCTGTCTGACAACAATCAGTATGAACTATTTCAGTCTGGTTGCCGTCCCCTCCACAGCACTGAGACAGCCCTAGTGAAAATCACCAATGACCTCCTGGTGGCATCTGATTGTGGACTACTCTCCATTCTGGTTCTCCTTGACCTGAGCACAGCTCGCGACACTGTTTCTCATGACATCCTTCTGGACAGATTAGCCTCCATTGGAATCACTGACATCCCTCTGGCTTGGTTCAGAACATATCTCTCTGGTCGCACACAGTTTGTTTAATTCAAGAACCTGAGATCCAGCTCCTTTCCAGTCTCTAGTGGTGTTCCCCAGGGCTTTGTCCTTGGCCCCCTCCTGTTCATTATTTATCTTCTGCCTCTTGGTCACATTCTCAAGAAATCTGATATACAATTCCACTGTTACGCTGATGATACCCAACTCTATCTTTCCACTAAGCCTACCTCTGCTCTGCGACCCACAGCTCTATCCGACTGCTTTAAACTCAACAGCAACAAAACTGAGGTTCTCCTCATCGGTACCACATCAACCTTAGCAACACTCAACACTTTCTCCATGTCCATCAACAATTCCACTGTTCCTCCATCCCCTCAGTTAAAGAGCCTGGGTGTCATCCTGGACAGCACATTATCTTTCGAAGCCCACATCAATAACGTTACTCGGTCTGCATACTTCCATCTACACAACATCAATCGTCTCCGTCTCTCACTTTCACCAACCTGCTCCGCTATCCTGGTAAACACTCTGATTACATCCCGTCTAATTCTCTCCTCTTTGGTCTTCCGCAGAAATCTCTTCATAAACTCCAACTGGTACAGAACACAGCCGTTCGTATCAGCTTCATTGGCTCCCTGTCAAATCCCACACTGACTTTAAGATTCTACTCCTCACTTTCAAGATCCTTCACAACCTGGCACCATCATATCTCTCTGAACTTATTCACATCTATACACCTACCCAAACTCTCTGATCCTCCTCTGCCAACCAGCTCTCTGCCAACTTAACTACCATGGGGTCAAGAGCTTTCAACCGATCTACCCCCCGCCTTTGGAACTCTCTCCTACCAGACATTTGCACTTCTGACTGAAAACGCACCTATTCAGAGTGGCATACTCTGTCTCTCACTAACTATGCAAATTTTCATTCTTGTTTATTTATTGTACTAATGCACTTTGTAGTCACATTCATATTTATTCTTTATCTTTGTACTAAATGCTACATGATTTATATTGTTTGTTGTACTGTTGTGTTGTATGTGCCTTGTAAGGTGTCCTTGAGTGCTTTGAAAGGTGCCTTTAAATACAATACATTATTATTATGATTATTATTATTTTTAATAATGAGGACCATTTATTTTGATTATTTTTGATATTGTTGTTTTCATTTTTCAGGGTTGTGAAGACCAAAACAAAAACTACATTCACCTAGAAATGGTGTAGAGGAAGAAATCTTCAGAGATAAATCCAAGCAATCCAAAACTATCTATGTGTCTAGCACTACAAGTAAATGAGAAAAAGTAAATTTCAAATGCAATATAATAAAGTTATAGCTGCTCTAATAATATTTTTTTATATTAGCAAAGGTTAAAATTACTATGTGTTATGTAAGGAGACTTATTACCTATCTCTGCCGTTTCACTCAGCTCTACACAGCTGAGTCTTGTCATAGTTTTGGTTTTATGTTCAGTCTCACTGCTCTCATCCACCACATTACCAGCTGCAGCAAAAAACCCACTGTACACTCCCTGCCCAGCACCAGCTGGCTCTATTTTTGGTGGGGACAAAAACCCAGCTACTGAATATTAAGACTTATATATGTGTGTTTTTATGTATTACTTGTATGTATATTAATGCTAAACTCTGGATGTGCAAATATTCAACCATTTGCTAACATCACCATATTAGCTTTATACTAAATATGTTGTATTTAAAGCTTGTTGTGCCACACCAATCGACAAAAATCATTTATTGTAGGTTTAAAGGAATATCTTTGTATGATTTACAGGTTTTTTTTAAATTCCTTATTTAGCTTATACTGACCATTTATGCAGCCCCTCAGTTTGGTCCTTATCTCAAATAGGCTGATTTAGCTCCTGTCTCTTCAAAGCCTCCTTCTGTTTTGATTGGCCAGCTTCTGAAAGCTTTCTTGTTCTTTACTCTCAATGTCTCTCTGAAATACATTAAAACATGTTTGAGCTTGAATCTAATCCAAAATACAAGTCGACAACGCAAATAACACATGGACAACCTTAGCAACAACCTTACAACCTAGTCTACAGAACAGGTGACTGTTTGATGTAACTCATGTCAGCTCATCTGCAAGGTAGAAAAAACTGTTGTAAACCAAGCATTCAGAGCAGGTTGAAGTTCTGGCTTTTGATTCGCAGGGAACATTTCTCCAGACATTCACCTAAAGGTTTGGAACTTTGACCATAACACAAAATTGATATCTGACATCATAACAGTATACTGTATAAATAACACAAAATCAGAAAAAGCATAATGTGCTCTTTAAGGATTCCGTTTAATTACAATTTGAGTTTAATTTTTGTAAATTGTGCCCATAATTCCTAATAATTACTTATAATTGTACTCCTTAAGTTAATTGCTGAAATCTTGGAACTCAGCAACATTGCTAAACATTCAAGGCAGGTTTTTAACAAAGGTTTGCCAGACTCAGCAGGGAGAGAAAACAAACCGTAACATAAACATGAGACTCAAGTTGTAATCGGCACAAATGATCCTTGTAAAAGACATGAAGGCAGCTGAGAGATGAAATGACACATGCTTGATTACTGATCAATTACATTCATTTGTGCCAATGATGTACTGTATTACTGTTATTGTACATTCCTTCATGCTCATCCTCTGTTTCCTTACAGCATATTAGATCCATGTCAATCAGCCTGGCCGCCATCAGTTATTTAATTATCGTCCTCGCTCTGACATCACTGGTCTGGCCAGCTGTGTTTTTCTGGGAGGAGGATGACACTGACAGACACCTCTGACCTTGTGCTGAACCACACTCCCAGCCAATCAGGCAGCAGCAGAGATCTACTCCTGCAGCTAGCGATCACTCGAACACACTGGAGGCTCAAATGGAAGTGGAACATCTTTCCAGATCGATGAAAAAAAAAAAAAGAGGAGCATCCTGAGTAGCTGTGTGGAAAATGTGTGGTAGTGGAGCGGTTGGCGACGCAGCCTGCCAGCACTTGTGCGATACAAAAAACACAGAGAACTCCTCACCAGTTACATCTGAGGGCCACCGTCTCAACCTGTCCACTTCTTCCCAAAGAGCTCTGAATATATGTTTGTATCAGTGGCAAGCTGCCTGAGACCGGGCAAAAAAGCTCCCCCTGCTTATGGTCAGTCCAAAAGCCTCAACATAAATATCAACTTTCCCTTCTTGAGGAAGCCTCAAGCTGTCTAAACAATGATAGAGGGGGGACAGCAACAAGCAACATGAGGCAGCCATGGGAAAGCAGAATGCACATCTCAGGAAGGAGAAGGAAGAAATGGCCTTTATTTTTCTAATTCTGAGAAATATGAACTTAGATCCCATGTGTTTGTTTAACTTTTTAGAACTGCCAGGTGCACAGATTCACCAATGTGTTAGGCAGGAACTCATTTCATTATTTTTTTCAGTAACAAGTAGCGTACTACAGTCAATTAACTAAGTAAAGCTCTGTTACTTCAGCAATTTGGGGGTCAAATTGTTTGATGGAGGGTTAATATCAGTTTAGCTTGGGGCTGGAGGTGAAGGGACACTATTGGCCGTCACAAGAAGTATATTTATTCCGCTTGCTAACGTTACTGTACACCATTGTTAATGCTACAGTCAGGAATCAGATAGTTTAGTTCGGACTTCGAAGCTGTGGGAACAACTGAGAGGACTGGACTTCATGTAGTCACTTTAGCTAACATTAAGCTAGCTGCTGATGGTCAGTAAACATGTCCAAACTGTCAGCTGGCTACTTGTTACATTACAACATCTCTTTTTCTTCTTCTACATTCGTTAAACACAGAAGAACATTTGGGTGTAGAGGTGTTGAACCGATGACAGAGCTAAGTAACAAAAGTCAAGTAAGCAGTTGTAATAACACTTACTCACTTCACATTGTTTTATTTACATGTACACATTCTTACAACCCACATTAAGATAGAGCCCCTGTACAATGATGACAGCAGCCCACTTAAAGTCTCATTGGCATTAACTTCATAAAAGCAGAATTCTGTATTAAAATCTATCATCAAATACACAGTGATGACTTTTGTTTGTGACAAATTTATCTGCCTCCACTTTTTGGCTGTAGTACTCTAGTCTAATTCTAAACTCTATCAGACAATTCTGCAAAACTGATGACTTTTTTTTTATTCATTGCCAATAGTATGTAGGGTTTTCCCAAAGAACAATGTGTAGACTCATACAAAAGTAATCCCTCTCATTCTTAATTTCTGAACCATTAGAAGTGGTGGTGTATATGGTGGTGTGTATTTTCTTGTGTTCAGGATGCTTCTGGGCATCAGCCATTGGGCAGTGGGTGTGTACCTCCCAGTCAATAAAAGCGTGCTGGGTGTGCATGTATAAAAATGTATTGACTGGGTGCAAGATCTACGCATCCAAGAGGAAGCTACAAAAATGGCAGACATGTTCTGCTTGTTCAATGATTGTTTGATAAATTGCTCGTACTGGAGATCAGCCCTGATCTTGTGTGTACAGAGAGCATAGAAGAGACGCTGAACTAGAAACGAGGTGGCAACTTTGGACGTTATGTTTACAAACAGTAACCAACAAATCCTGTATAGTGCACCTTTAAGTAGTTCTGTGGATAAAAACTACATTATGCTTTAGATAAGAGAAAGATCATGATTGTGACAAACTATGATTAGCTTTAGGCCACGAAAACACTTGTCGCTTTCAGGTTTGTGACACATCTTCCATTTATCTTTATAAAAGTAAGACACATTCCATTCCATTACATAAGGGACACATGATTGGCAGTGCTGGTATTGACTGTAAACACTGACTGTACATACAGATAGATGTCATGACAGCTCACTAAAAGTGTAGCCAATTAAATCTCAATCTTCCCCTGGTGGCTGGCTGCAGAATAGGTCATAAGTCCAGCCCCCTCCATGTTAGCAGATGGGACATGAGCCAAACCAAGTAAACGTCAATAAAATTGTATTCCATTTTATTTTTCTGTCATTTCAGGTCGTTCTTATCACACTAATGTTTGTCCTTCTGCTCGGTCTCCTGCTAAGATTGTTTTGGTTTTTTAAATATTATTTTTTGGGCTTTTTTGGACAGTTGGTGGCAGAGAGGCTGACCGGAAACAAGGGGAGAGAGAAAAGGGTTTGACATGCAATAAAGGTTGCTTGCCGGACTTGAACCAGGGACGTTGCAGGTATACGGCATGTGCTGTACCCACTAAGCAATGAGGGCACTCCCTGCTGAATTTGATTTTAAGTTATTTGATGATATAAAAATGATGATGTTTGACAGCTGTGACAGCCCCTCTCAAACCACTATCAGGTCATATTCAGGTCGTATGATGGCTGAGGGGTCTCGTGTCCATCTCACAGCCCGACTCTACTGTGCAGACTCTGGCTCCAAATGACGTCACACAAGGAAGATGGCCGCTCCTAAATAGACAATATTTTGACTTCACTTTTGCACAGCTGTAGGAAGTAGAGACATGTCCACTTTTATATGCATTCAATGGTTCAATGGACATCATTCCCAGGGATACTAGGCTGAAAATTCTAGCTGTCGGGTTAAATATTAAATATGCTTTAACATCCTGTTTCCCTTAAAAGATTCATGTAATTGCTCTACAAACAATAAGAAACAATTGACCCATTATGCCATACCTTTCAACATTGAGCTTTGAAAGTAAAGAGAGATTTTGCAGGACCTAATCTGACCACAGTTTTCACATTATGAAAAGTGTTTCCTCTCTTGGCTCCAAAGATCTAATCACCAGATGCCTTCACTGCCTTCCCTGCTGGAATCAAACAGACGGCTGATGTGGTCTTTGTAGCTTCTTGGGTGAGCTTAACAATATTTTTCCCACCATGACCAACAGTAAACCACCGTACACACCTTGCAAAACGCATGGTTGTTTCCTAACAGGCCTTTTGTCAGGAATGGGAAAATAGTTTCCCAACTACTCAAATATTTACACAGAAACGTTATTATTATTATTTTGCTGGTGTCACGCCTGTTTTGCTAAGGTACAGTTATTGAGGTCAACAATCTTTTCCCAGCTTAAGAAAACATCATGTTAATAGTAGACTTGATAGAGTTGATACAATAGAGTTGTTGTTTGGTGTTAGCCTGTACTGAAAGAGCTACTAATCCTTTTATAGCAGGTTTCAATCTTGTGCTTTGATTTTTGTTAGTGTGGATACTCTTTAGTGTACATTTGGATTAGCATGTGGACATTTTGCAAACAGATTGTGCTGTCAAAAATATTTACCTGAACAGTGATTTATCATCTTGATTTAGCTGTAAGTTCCTGCTTTGAATTTGTTCAAGTCTGACCATCACCTGATACCTGGGCTGCTTCTGTGTTTCTCTTTCCTCCTTAAACTATTCCTTTTAATCTTGAATCACTTGTGTCTTCTTTAATTACTGCTTGTTTTTCTTTCAGCACCATTACATCCTGTAATTCTTCCTTGACTCTGTCTCCTCTCTCCTGATTTCTTTACTCGCTCTGAAAATGTAAAAGCCTTCCTGAGTGAGCATAAAGCAGACCATAATCTTGTAGGGTGTTAATTACAGTAATTTTAGACAAACACACACAGTGGGAATGCATCAGCTCTCAAGCTATCCAAACTATCACGCTACATTAACATTACTGTCATGTAATGGATGGTTAAAACAACACTAATGTCAATTTTAACTTTTCATAGCTTTGACTTTGTTATATTTTGTTTTATTATTAGTTGATGTTTGATTTTTCATCTTCTGAACTCTAATTCATTCATCTGTCTCATCCAGTCTACCTGTTAGCTTCAGCAGAGAATTTGGTTGGTTTAAACACCCATGTAGCACAGGTGGGTGGTGATTGGTTGGTTGCTTCTTGTTAACAGTAACAGCTGTCTCCATGTCTTGAGTAGGGCTGGGTATCTCTAATCGATACATTTCCGGATAATTTATCGACCAAAATAAATTGATACCAAGTAGTATTGAAACATCTCCCGTCAAATGATACCTGTAATCGATCCTTTTTGCACACAGAGCTAAAAAATATGACTATTTGTATGGACTTGCTCACAGCCAATCAACGCAAGCCGTCTTTGATTAAATGTGACATGTGATTGGCCCACTGCCAAAGCAGCTACAACCCGTCTGTGGTGGTGAAGTCACAATTTAATGCTTCTATTCACATGATGGGTATCGAATTAAGTACTCAATTGGTATCGGTATCACTTTAAAAGGTACTTGAATTGGTACTGGTATTATAATTTCTTAAACGATACCCAGCCCTAGTCCTGAGGATACAATGTTCAATCAGAAAACAAAACAAGCGCTACTAGAAGCTACAACAGAAACTGTGGGAGAAGTCGGTCTGAGCTAAAATCTGTAAAGTGATGAAAGTTGGGTGAGAGGTGGGTAAGTGGCGTTTAGGTGTGTTTAGGCTCCACTACAGCTTCGTGTTTAACTGTAAAAATGAAAAAGGGAAATATGGGAGATTTACATGGAAAATTACGAAACAGGAGCACAACAGGAGAGCTGACAGGGCTGCATTCCACCAGCAGACAGAGGCCTTAAAGAGAATCTCTTTCAACCTGAAAAAACTCACAGAGTATAATTTCATTACAGATCTTCAGAAGGTTTTGATGTCTGTCTCTCTTTTTACCGCTGCCAGACTTTGTCTGAACATCAGAGGCTGAAGAGATGAAAGGTCATCGAACCCACAGGTACAGCAGTGTTGTCGCTATTGTCTCCCCTACAGTATCATTACCCAAACAGCTGACATGCAATCTGGCTTTTAATATGTCACACAGACCAACAGGAGAGCTGCAGAGTGTTCACAGACAGCTAGTAGTCAGAGCTGCCTCAGCTTTCAAAGCATGACATTTGGCACAGAAGTGAGCTGATGTCTTTTTTTCCCTTTTAGAATCCATGTCTTGTCGCTTGTTGGAACTTGTCGATTTAAAGCAACACAGCGGAGAGCTCCGAGTTCACTGATCAAATCCCGGGCTAATGTTGCCAGCACGAATGACTAAGCCTTGCAGTCATCATTATTGTGCTAATCTCTCCTAGTTTCTACACTTTATAAGGCTGTGCCATTGCAGTGACCTTACGGTGAACCTCAAAACTGACAAATCGAAAGGCTTTTTTTTTTTAATGCATAGCAGGTTCTGAATGTGAAAAAAAACAAAAAGATTGCTTCAGCGTTCAACATCAGGGCAGAAAAAAAACCTTCCTTTCACAGTGATTAAGAGCTCTATCACAGAGGCTGTTGAAGCATGCAAGTTTTGGTGCAAACTCCAGAGTCATGCACATTTACAATACGAGCGTGCCTTATCTGGGTAATTCCTCATGAAGCTCATAAAGATATGTGCTTGATGAATGCGAGCAGAATAGTTTCCTGACTGAAGCAATGCATACGTGAAAACAGACAGGTGATTGGACGTAAAGATAACATGTGGCGAGGTCCTTGCACAGGTAAGTGGAAGCACACCCAGAGACAAGGAGAGGAAAACAAAGCTCAGGTTTCCTGTCTGCTGCTGATTTCTCAGGAGTGTGAAGCAGACGTAAGAGAGGTGACAAAAAGTCCAAAACGTGATCTGCCTCATGGTATGTGAGTCAGTCTGGTCTGCTGTCTGTGGCTATGAAAGGAAACACATGCTTCTAGTGTGAAATACCACTGTCAAAATTGGTCACTAATGATCAATAGTAGCTGTAAGAGTGGGAATATTCAAGATTTTTATGGCTATTTTTTGGCAGCAAAGTCAAGTCATATGAACTTATACTGCCTAAAATCAGTGGATTTCACAATCTGAAGAACATATGAAACCTCTGACCCTGAAACAGAAAAACTAACACACACACTACCAAAAAGTTAGGGCCTGACTGATACTGGATTTTTGGGGTTGATGCTGATACTGATATAGGAAGTAAAAAAAATCCAATATATATATATATATATATATATATATATATATATATATATATAAATACAAAATATTTCCATAAAAACACATTTTTGCAGTGATCCCTCAAATGTGGTTATCAATCACTTGTGACAAAGATATGTTATGGAAAGCCATGATATTTTACAGTTTCAAACTTTATTGTTTAAAGTAAAATCAATGCACTGAAACAGTAATGTAATTCACTGGGAATTTAATAATTACAAATAGCTATAAATAAAAAACACATAGAACAAAAAAAAACTACTTCTGTATATATTAAACTCGAATTTAGAAAACAAATCAAATATATATATAAAATGCTGCTTATATATCTTCTAAAAAATATCGGCCAATTATCAGATAACATATCACAAATACCGATATATCTAAGAGTTGCTCAGCATGTAAAAGCACAAATGTCAACTCAAGTAGTTTTTCATAGTAAAGCTGGGTTGGGTTTTTTGGCTAGTTTTGGTACAGTAATACTAACTACCAACCATCCTTATACCTTTAAGCAGGGTGTGAACTACAAGAGTGCCAGTGGGAGTTTGGCACAGCTTAATAAGACGTGATCTCCCCTGAAAACGCAATTTGTGAGATTCTGGATGGTCTCAAAAATATTAACAATATGCTATTTTTTGCCATGCATTTCTATTTTTCTGCATTGTCATTGTCATGGATCATGCATGAAACGAGTCCATTATGAATGATTCACTCATGAGGGCTATTCATCACTAATTCATTGTAATAAAGATACTGGCATGTATGCTATTCTTGTCATAACCTTGATTGGCACTTGGAGGTTTTCCAACACAACTACAAATGTTTTATTTCATGCCATTTTTTTAAGGGATGGTAACACAGAGACAGGCAAAGAAAAAAGTAAGTAAATACATAAATAAAAGACTACATAATGAAAATGTAGACGAAGGGCAGATAGCATCCGGGTTTAAATACATTTCCAATAGACTTGTCATCAATCGGACATTTGCTTTATCAGGAAAAGTCTTCCTTTTCCTTTCTTGGTCACTCAGTTAGTCTGTGCGTCAAATTAACATTGGTAGTCAGCATTAGACCTCCCACTATAACTACTTTTGTTGGACGATATATTGTCTCAGAAATAATCGCGATAAACGATATTATTGTCATTTGAAGATTTTAGATTTTATTACACACATTGATATAATGATTATATAATAGCTTAACAATGCAAGGGGGTGGGGGTGGGATTGGAGAGTGGGTGCTACACTTCAATAAAAACCCAGACTGCCATTATGTTTGGGGACACATTAAAAAAACCTGTGCAATATCAATAACAAACTCAGGTATGTTACTATAATGTTAATATTTTGTACAATTTTCTTACTATTATTGTTTTTATGGCCTTTTTTATTGTTCTTTATTCTTTTTATTGATGCTCTTTCTATTTTTACTATCCACTTGCTGCTGTAATACTGTAAATTTCCCCATCATGGGACTAATAAATTACCATCTGTCTCTTTAATGTAAGCTCCGTGACTGTGCATTAAAAAAGTCTCCTCTCATTCATCATGCTAAGAATCTGGAGATGTCATGATTGCTTTGAATATATAGATATGGCGTTCGTCTGTCATCACGCCGCTCATTACTCAAACTTATTTTAGCGTGACTGTCACAACTGTTTTCAGGTACAACCCCCCCCCCCCCCCCCCCCCTCTCTCTCTCTCTCTCACTCTCTGCTGCGGGATGATCCGCCACATTCCTCCACCTAAATCAACTATGAACGAGTGTGAGGTGATGAAACCGGCCAGAATGAGCAAATTCTACACAGGAATTTGCGCGTTGTACTCTGTCTGTCTCTATAAAGAATGATCCGTTGCTGTGATTTAGTCAGAGCCTTTCATGCAGTAAACTGAAACAGGATACAGGATTTGTATTAGTTGTTGATTCAACCTCTCCACCCACGCTCTGCTTCAGGCCAGTTTTCTCATCATTTAATGGCCTCGCAATATGCTAAGAACTTTTTTTTTTTTTAACATCCTTTTATTTCGGGGAGGGTGGAAAAATTATAGCTTGCTGGGCGTAAAGCAGGAAGTCGTTTGTGTAGCTGATGCTTGCTTATTTGGTTTTCATGTCGGCATGGCCACAGGGACATACCTCCCGTGTGCTGTCAGTGTGGTGCACCATGTGTCATTACTGCATTCTTCACACATTTTTACAGTCCCAAAAAAAAAAAAAAAAAACAGCACAGGGGTGTAAGCGTCTGATGTAAACCTTTGTAGGGACAACTCATAATTTAGTTCCCCCTGCTCTGTGAGCTCTAATAACAGCATGATACTCTCTTCTATACGCTCCACAAATTGGTATGAAGTGCAAGCTAACACAAGCATCTTCTAATCCTTTTCATACGTGGAATGTAATTTCAGATACACGCCACACATGTGGTAGAAAGGGCCTGCAGGAGGGGAAAAAAGAAAAAAAAGTGTAATTAAGTGCATCTTGATGTTATTTCCTTTGGCTTCGCCGGGATTAAGCCGGCTGTCAATCAAGGCGGGAAACAAAGGCGGCAGCAGCCAGGGACCTCCAAGCGCGGCTTCGTGTCTCAGGCGCGCTACTGCGTGACGCCTCGGTGCCGACCTGCTCCGCTGCATTGATCTCTGTTTGGACTGAGGTGGAAAAAGCAGGTTGTTGGCGTGATTGCCGCATTGGAAACCTGTGTAATCCTTTAAGTATAGAGTTGTGTGGAGTGTTTTCACACAGGGGGAAAAAGTATTTTTGTCACGATATCATGAGAACAGTTTGTCCACGCTCTGACACCTTCACTCGGGTAAGATTAGCGGTAAAATAAAAAATAAAAATCATTTTCCAGTCTTTCGTCAAGATAATACTTATAATTAAATATTGAGTTATTGGTGGCTGTAATCATTCCTCCTGTCTATGATGTACATATAACCCCTCTGACTCATTCAGCCACGTGCCTCAAAGGACTTGTTTATTATATTTAGTAATTCGATTGGTTTTTTGTTTATAGTATTTTATTTTATTTTTCATCACTTATTACAAGAATACTGTTGTGTCAATTTTGAAGTTTACCCTTACTGTTAAAAACTGACAAAACCCACTGTACAAAAATACATTCTTAAATTGAATCAAAGCTATAATATGATATGAGGCTTCACCACCATTAATTAACCAAATCAGGTGGATAACTTCTACAGTTACAGTTTGAACTGTAATACTCTCTTTGTGTTTCTCCAGTGTTTTTTGGAGGAGCGCAGCAGATGAACACTGTACAACTGTAGTCAAACATAGGTTTGTTGGCAGAATTACTCTACTACTCTGTGTGCTCTAACTATACATTAAGTACATTTTTATCTCACATTATTCTAGGGATGTGTATGAGTTGGACATTTAATCAATTACAACACATTGATGAGTAATCTTTTTTCCCCCAATTCTATCAAACATAAAACATGGTGCCACATGACTAAGACATCATTCTAAAAACACTGTATTGGCTTGATTGAATTTTGGGGGATCACTATGTTTGAAAAACTGGCAGTTGACAGTTATCAATGTGCCAAAATTTGTTTGAGCATTCAACTGAAGCCCAGCATTGATGTTGAATTATATTCGACCTATCACTACTACCATCCACAGCAGGTGTCAGGCTGTGACATCATAAATCTACTGAGTCTCTATCTCTGATCTGACTTATCTCTAAGCGGCCTTCACATCTTTCTCTCATCCAGACAAGGAGCAGATACTCAGTGGCTTGACACAGCTTAACATCTACATTATATCTTCAGAGGCTAAACTACTGTGGCTGACCCCACCCCACTGACTTGATAGACAATATCATGATAATAGCATCACAACCTGTTCTGTAGTTAAATATATTTATACAGAGTATACTATATTGCAATGAGAAGAATCTGTGTCATTTCTGATTGCCTATAATTGTCCACACCACTAATTTGATATGAATTGCATATAGAGATAGAGATATAAACTTTATTCTCTATCTCTATATGCAATTCATATCAAATATGCATATGTTCTTAAATCAAATATCCATTGGCTTTACATAGGGTTAACTCCCTCATGTTCTCAGCGGATGATTAATAGTTTGTTTGCTTTGTTCTCGCCTCCTTTACATGCAGCTATGTGATCGCTGGAGTGTATGTAGGATGAATCAGAAACAGGAGTGCGCTTAGTCAGAGGAGAGAGAGCTTGAGGCTAAAACACAATACAGTCCAAATTGTCTTTACCTTCTGTCATCATAATGTTATAGTACCAGTATCACATTAAACACACTACAGGGCTGGTGAACACTCTACAGACCAGGAGTTGTAGCAATCTTGCTGAGGTTAGCGCTGTACAAGAAAAAGTAGTTAGAAAGCTGGCTACAGGACCATAGATGGCGCCCATTCAGCCCATTAAGAATTGCTCAGCAAGCACATACAACCAATGAATATGTGCAGTAGTGTTTGCCCCCGCCCCCCAACTATGGTGGTCTATTTCGACTGCAGGGAGATGTTTTCGCTGCAATACCACAAGTGACCACTGGAGGAAAATTGGCTGCAAGGCTGAGCAGTGGCGCCCTATGTATCACTGTTATTTATTATTCTTATTTATCCTTCATTTATCTTTCCTAACAGGAATAACCAAACATCACGAAATTAGTATTAAAATGCAATTATTATTATTCACTTTTTAGGAATGCAACATGAAATACCATTTATGTGTCTATTCACGTAATGATATGAGCGGTAAACTTTAACTAAAATTCACACTGTGGGCTCACACTCAGCACACACACAAGCCAGCAGATATCAACAGAAATGAAGATAAAACCCCTGTTTCAGGCCTGAAGCAATGCTTGGGAGCAGAGGGGCCCAAAACTGTACAGCCATTTCACTCAAAAGAGCATAAAATAAAAGCGTGATACCTTAATATGTTGACCCTCAGTTGAGAGCCTGGCAGGTGTTACAAATCAACTGGTTTTCCTGTTAACTGGTTACCTTTGTTTGTATTTATCTGATTATCTCTCGCTCCACCTGGTTTATTTAAGCATGATGCCTTATGCTGTGTAGCACAACTGTGGGATCTGAATACTGGTCACCATATTCTGTATTCAACTCCAAATAAAAGGAAAAAAAAGTCACCCGACACAGAGTGTGACACCAACTCCAAAACTACTACTGCATTGTGCTGAACCATTACACTACACAACTGCACGTCTTCAACAGTCACACAGTGATATAAAACCTGACGAAGTTAAAATTACACGCACACATCCACAACTTTTAAAAACACCTCGACCAGATTAACTTGTGACCACTGTTATTACCGATTCCCCGAGGGTTCCAATAAAAAGGAGCGATATGTCATTAAAAGGAAAGCAACAAACTTCCTTCTCAAAGATAAATATTCCCAAACCTTTCCAAACCTTTGTTCATCAGTGACATGTTGGTCCAAGGGCAGCAAAAGGGGTGAAAAGTTTGGACGAATCTAAGGGCCAATGACTGACAGAGGCCCTAAAAAGTTATTAAAACATAAGTTCATGTTTTTAACTTGTCATCATTCATCATTAATAGACATCAAATGAATATTCTACACTGTACACATTAAAAAGGGATTGTTTTTCTTGTTTTTCATTACATCCAAAAGACCATCTGAACCACATTACTTGTAGAGGTTAATCTGTTAATAATGCACAGAGAAGAACTTCACCCTCTCTAGACAGAGAACTATTCTACATTTGCAGAAGGAAGCAAAACCAAGGGGAGCAAGTGGCTAAGGTGGTCAAAAAAGACCTGTACACTGCAATGTTATCTCACTGAGTACATCCTTGATCCATCCTCATGCAACTGTTAAAAAACCATTTAATCCATGTGCAAGACCAAAACTACACAATTATGGTTGTCAGTGTATTAGTTGTTGTCCATACACGCATCAGAGAGATATAGAGGCAGACAGAGTGAGAGAGTAAGAGATGAAACATTAATAAATCATAATAGGTTCTTAGAGTTGTGTCATATCTTATTTGAATGTTTATAGTGTACACATCACAGTATGTATCATATATATGTGAATCATAAAAATATACCAAGGAAATGGGCATTGGCTTTATAGTACACATTGAATGTTTTTTTTGTCAGTACCTCAGACACAGCAAAGGCAGATCGATGCACGATGTCGAAGGTTAGGACTTGAAATTGCTTGGTAAAAACCTCATACTCAGCATCTCCGTGTTGTGGTCAAATTCTTGCATAGTTAGAACAACTAAACATGCTGCATTAATGCGGGCATCAGTATAGAGTGGGTAATATAAATATATGTTTGTTTATGGGAGACTGGCCCACATAGAGCGACAGTGACATCGATGATGTCAGGGAGCATGACGGCAAAGGAAGTGTTATGGTAACAAAACAAACCAACCAGACCCAAAACACATAGAGCCTCAAGTGCTACCATATAGAATGCTACGATTTCAAGCAAAATGGTACCATCTGTATCCCTCCTTTCACTTCAGCTCTTTCCCGAAGGCACTGCTTTGCTTTGATTGTGTTAAATGTGTGGTCAGAAACAGCAATAGAGTGCAGACCCAGCATTTTCCACAAGGGGATACAAAAACATGAAAAGTGCACAAATACAGTGAAGCCCATGCTTTTTTCATGCTGCCCATTTCCAGTGTAGTGCATTACCCGACTATATGAGTGTTGCCATGTGTCAAGAGAGGGAAATTTAGCCCAGCTTTTAAAACTGCTTGCTAAGGAAGATGCTGTTTTCACTTCCAATCTCATCACTGTACCACTCCCCAAATTCAAAATGAATTCCTTAACTTATTTGGCAACACAATTGCCAGAGAGATAGCAACTTCTACAGTACAGCATAATCATTGACAGCACCCAAGACATTACTGCAAAACAACAGCTCTCAGTTTTAGATATGTAGACCAGGACTTGGTTCCCCATCAAGTTTTTGTGGGACGACAGGAGGTCTCAGGAGCCACACAGGAAGAGATATCTAAATTAACTACTGATGTCATCCAATAAATTCATCTTTCTTTGTCTAGCTTGCATGGTCAGACATATGATGGAAAGTCTGCCAGAGCACAGGCTGTGGTGAAATGACAACCAGTGGTACTGTATGTGCACTGTGAGACACACTGTTCACATCTCATTGCACAGTCTGCTTGTAATGCTTGTATAGAGCTCCTCAGAGGACATGGCCAAAAATATACATTTTGAGGCCACGTTTTACCATATGTTGCACATGAAATATAGTTTATTCCCACAGTTTGGTTCATTTGTGTGCAGAGAAATTAACCATTTAGATTCCAAATATAGGGTCAGTTTATCAAAAAAAAAAGTGGGTAAAATTTTATAAAATTTGTGCATATAATATAGTATAAGGCCCAGATATATATTTTGCTTTTGCTAATGTCCTGTTAAGGGCTCCATATGCTTCACCCATAATCAGTGAGTCTTTGTTTTGGATCAATGAGCTAGGGTGTCCAAGTAATCATTGTGGAAAGTTCAACGCAATGTTCAATGCAGATGCAGGACCAAAAGCTAACACAGCCCTGAGGCTACAGTGTTTTACCCAAAAGACAATTTGTGACAAGACGATCCGTTTTTTACTCAGAAAATGCATTGACAACTTTAGAACAAGTAGCATCTTCTAATAGATTGGATATTGGCTAAAGGGCTAATGTTCTGCTAGGGAGATTGAACAAAGGGAAGCCTGTCTTTGGGCTTATGTTAGCTTCTGAAGTAAAAAGGGAACTGGTGTGTCTAAAATGTCTCCCCCAAAACAGACAGAAATCATCACTGGAATGTGAAAAGTTGTTGAGTATGTCAGAGCTTCTTTGCAATCCAAAAGGAACAAAGAAAGTTTGTGCAGACTACTTGACAGTGCTGAGGCGATGGTCAACTCACTTGGCATTGAGAAAATCCAAATGCCACATCAAAGAAAGCCACTAAAGAGATTCTGCGGTGGAGCAGAGTATTACAGACCTGAGTTTTACCAAGTGATAGCAGTTTAAAGAGCGTTTTAGTCATGTGGAACCTACAAACTCTCCACAAACTAGAGTTTGTTCTCCTCAAAGGCAAGGTGACCGAAGTTGTGGAGCCATACCCTGAGCTGGATAGGGATGATTTGAGGGTCCAACTCCAAATGTTACTGTCGAAGCGCACGGTCAAATCCAGTAGTGACGCAGCTGCCATTTTCAAAGGCATGCCAGTGGAGGTGAGGGAGTTATTTCACCAGGCTGCTAGTAGTACCAGTACCATCCACTAGAGCCTCTAGTGGATGGTACTGGTACTACTAGAGCAGAAAGGAGCTTTAGTGCTGTGAGAAGGCTATATGGTTGAGATCAACTATGTCACAAGTGTCTAAACCATGCTGCAGACTGTACATATAGGAACATGATGGACAAACTACATCTCAAGGCTATATTAAGACAATGTGTGTCTACCAGCGAGAGGTGAAGACATCTATTTGAGTCATGCACATGAACTTGTGAGCGCATGTAATAATATGGGAAAGGAAAGAAGAAAGGGACATGGGGCCACGTTGAGGTAGACAAATAAATATGTGACGATTTAAAGCTGCTGTATTGAGTAAAACTTCATTGTGCTGTTGCTGTTCCATCTCATAGAAAAAACACATAAAATGGTCACAACACAATTTAAGTGATGTGCATGGTTGAATCAATACTGGTTATATTGTGAATTGAACTGTTTTAAAGTTACAATGGTGTGATTGTACCTTTTTTATTGTGTTCAAAACTAAGTAAGTACCATATAGTCATAGTATATTGTGTAAAAAAAAATGGGGGACCACCAGACCCCTTGCCAAATTTTTGTCCACACCCTTGATGACAAGACAATTACACACCATTCATAACATCAGGTATTCTTTATCACTCTACAGAGAGTGTTTCATTATGAGTTGTTTAGCCTTATTGCTGCTTGACTAGCAAGTTTTGTCAAGTCTGTTTATAGTGTGTCTTCTAGAGTTAGCCAGCCGTGAAAGTGTTCATGAAGCCTAGTTCAACCTACGGGAGTTTCTGAATGATTGTGTAACATGCTTTATGGTTAACGAAGAAATAAAAAAAGGGTTGTTTTTTTTAAGTGTGTTTATTCAATAAAACTTGGCCAAAGCAGCTAACAGTAAAGTCACCAGGTCTATCTAGCCAACAACACGCGCCAGCTCTTTGTGCGCGTGCCAGGAACCCAGCTGTTTCTCCTAAGGCAGAGGAATAGTCGAAAACAACCACTTCAACATGTGTTATGTCGTCCAACCACATGGGATGGCAAAAGTGCTTATAGCTGTGAAAAGCCTGACATAGAGAGTCATTTAATTATGGTCATAACATGGCACACTTCCATACTGCCTCTCCTGGAAGAGATTCATAATTTTGCACAAAGTAGCTGAAATAGTGAGATAGAGAAGTTCAAATCATGCTTACTTTCTGACAAATTATCACATACCCACTCCTACCCCCACTTTTCTGACTTTCTATAATTAAATGTGAGAACCACAAACAAAATGACATTAATCTCTATTGTACTGAGGTGCAAACAGGAATGTCAGAGATAGATATCTCACAACCTAATCAAATGAAAACAGACTATCTGCACTGCTCAATAACCACTATAGATAAGTGGGAAATTGCTTTTTCCAATGTGGTGAGCATACTCTTGAAATTAAAAGATCAAGTTAAAGGTTATAACCTGTAAAATTCCATAATCTGTGGGAGAATTTGCAAAGCACCAGTTTAATTTTACTAACAGTTTAATTGCACATGAGTCCATTTCAACTGAAAAGGTTTTACAACCAGACACCAGATATAGTAGCTCAGGGCTATAGATTTATCATTATCTGGCATGCTCCAACCTCAGCCTATTTTAACCAACAAATAACACATCATCCATTATTCAGTCACTCAGGAGCCAAATTGTGATTTATTGTGGATGCAGCGTTTAAAGAATGTGATATGAAACATTTGATTTATGCATCCTTCAATTAAAATCTTCATAACGCCCTTTAGTGTTCCAAAGTACGTGGTACCTTATTTCTGGCTCATTCCTCGGCTACGACGTCATTGTTGGCAGAGGAAGATTTCTGTTTGGACCCTGATTGGCCCTCGCTCTGAATGTACTGCCATAATGATAGTTATTAAACAGCCCCCTGTCTTAAATAATCAGTGTTCTGACAAAGAATCTCTTCTGAGCAAGCCAAGTGTGACAGCTTCCAGCAACGTTTGCAGTGTAGCACCAAGCTGCCAGTTTTTCTTCGTGATCTGAAAACATTAAAGGTCCGCATTAAAGAATTAAGCTCTGCGCAAATGAAATATCCACTTTGGATGATGACTTGGAGTGTCTGGGGGGCAACTCGCTTGAGCAGCTCCAGGAACAGATGCGGGATGAAGCTGTTGCAGCAGCTCATGCAGCAGACTGGCAGTCATAAATCTTGGACTAGCACCTCAATACAGGTGTTCACAGGTGCACTGCATGTAGAAAGATACAGAGAGACTTGACTGGCACCAGCAGTTCTAGACCCCTTTAACAAGCAAACACATTAAACACAGTGACGCACAGTCTGCGTACAAATAACACAACTTTGCACTTCTCAAAATGCATGCAGTGCATACCAATTTATCACTGCATTTTTCACCTTTTTGTGTCTCATTTAACACTTTTGCCTGATGTGACACTAGAAATCTACTGTTAAAATGCCCAACATGACGCTTAAAAATCTACAATTAAAATGTCAGACAGGATGGTCTAAAATCTACATTAAAAATGCTCGACACTGAAAATCTATTGTTAAATTACTTGACATGGTGCTAAAATGCCTGATACAATGCTAAAAAATCTATGCCAGACGCAATGTTCAAACAGGAAAAATATCAATATAGTTCAATATAGGAAAAGTAATTGATAAGTGCTTCAGTGATGCTTGCTCAGCATGTGTTTTTTGACAGAATGAGGCCTGTAGAGGATGAGTTTGTTTGTTGCTTCCTCTTATAATTGCAGTGCTCCTCTGAGGTCAATTTCTGCCAGTTTTGGAAAGTGCCTAGTTTTATTCAATAATTAACGTGAACAATCATTTTCCCCCATTGTCCAATCAGATTCATTGAGAGGCGGGCCTTCTGTGGTGGCAACGACAACTAGTGAAGAAAGTGATGGTGGAGGACAAACTGTTGCTGGATACCTGGAGCTATATGACTTTACTAAAATAAAAGGCACAGATCTGTGAGTTTAAGATAAAGACAGGTAATTTAGTGGTTGCCTAACAACAATAATGCAACCAACATAAAGCACTCACAGCAACACAAACTTGGGGACTTTTTTTTAGCTCTGGGTCATCAGTTCTATTGGTTGTTGATTTTATTAAACTGTAGCTTAATGAGTTATTAATGAAGGTTTTCCACAACAATCTATCAAGTCTGCAATTGTAAGTGTTAGTAAGATGTTAATTGTTGTTCAGGTGCTCTGCAGGTCTTTTCCTGGATGGAAGTGATGCTGCTGATGCCAAATTAAAATGTTCTTCCTGATAAGCTAAAGTGACTCATGGAAATTGAGAATAAGTGGTATGCTGTAGGAGGATAAACAGCAGCCAGAGTGATTCTTATAACCTGGCAACCAAGAAGTTTTTATAAAGTGTGCCTTATTAGAAAGTGGAACAACAGTTACAAACATCAAGTATAAATAGATACAGCAGTGAGTTAGCAGAAGGAATGATAAGTTTGATAATTAATGATATAATGGAGCATACGATAATAAGGTAATGAGTATGTTTAGATATCATTTCTCCATCTGTGACTATGTCTTGTTTCATGTTGAATTAGTTGGAAGCCACATGATTGGAGATCTGAATAGGGAACAAGCCAGCGCTGTGTGAGACTCAGATAATGTTGTTGAGCTCTCAGTGACAGAGCCTTGGTGTTACTCTAACCGAGGCTGTTTGGCCAGCTGCCTTTTGAAAGCGTCACTCTATTGAGGCAAAGTTTAGCCGAGGAATGTTTTGTGCCGATTTATCCGAGAGTTAAGACCTTTTCTATTCCTCCGATTGAAATCCTTCTTGACGTCCTCCCCTTCCAATTGTAAAGGCCCCTCCCCGCTTTCTTCCCATTTGCCATTTTCACAAAATAAATAGCATCCAAATTTTATCTGGGTTTTGCATGGTTACCATTTTGTTAATGGGCAGTCTGGCCTCTCGATGAGACAAGGAGAATTTTTGGGGGGCACAGTGTGGTTGTTGTAGCAACGTTGGTGAGGAGTGAATGAAGCAGATGTCAGAGTAATCCATCAACCAGCAGCTCCAGACTCCCACTGTTCGCTGAGGAACACACACCGCTGTGACACACTCTGCACCAAGACCCTCAATCACATCCTACTTCACTCTGATGTGTTATCGCATTACAAAACCAAACTGAAAAAATGTGTATTAAACAAAAAACGATGTGTTAATTCAGAGGCAACATTTATTAACCAAAGAAGAATGAAAAGACAATGTGGTTTTACATGAAACAAGTCAACAGTGACCTCTGATATATGAGCTCTACAGCAGTTGGGTGATATTATTTCATAAGTTCAGTCACATTCAAGAGCAAGTGCTGGCTGGCACTTCACTCGAAACTCTCTTTATAATCATACAATTGTGAAAAAACGCATGGTTTCTGAAATAATAGTCATGTAATTCACCCTCATTCTACCTATTATCAACCTGTACATGATACTGTACTATCATGACTGGTCACTAGTGTCTGTTTTAAGGTACCTCTGATTATTTTATATTTAACCATTAGAGGTGGGTATCAAACCTCAATACTTATTGAGTACCGACCAAAATATGCTTATGAAACCAAAGTGTCAAATGCTGAAATTTTGGATTGAATGCTTGGTCAGATTCTTAGGTTCATTACTCAAGATTAGTTCTTAATCAAAACTTTAATATAACCATTTATTTTTGTTTTTGCATTAGCAACAAAACTCAGGTATGGCAGAAAATGTGAAGTGATACCCAGCCATGTGGTCTGGTGACTTCTGAGTTTAGGTTTCAAACATAAACTGTCCCTGGTGTGTGTCCACTCAGGACCTGTCCCATGGATTTATTATAAGAAATGGATACCAAAGACGGGGGCTACTCATTCCAATCAATATTGATCACCTATCACATGAGCCAAAAACATTTCTAGCTTCAGAGTTTGCCTCAACATTATATGGCCCAGTGGATGTGCCCCGCCTATACGTTCCTGCTCGGCTGAGCAGTAGTGTCGTATCCAGCTCTCTTAATACATACATGGTCAATCACTATCTATCTTGCCCCTCTTTTCTTGTCATCTTTGGACTGTCTCATTGGTATAGAATGCCAAAAATATTTCGATCTTATGATACCCAGCCCTTGGTGTTAGCGATAGACTTGTACAAACTGTATATCACTAAATAGTTGACCTTATAGAGAGCCAAAGAGAAATTATAACTTTTGGTTCCTCCTGAAGTAATAATACTTCATTTGCATCACTGAAATGAAGTGATGCAAATAACGTATTATGAAGGGACCCAAATTACTAAAAATCCAGCCGTAGCCAACAGTTTGTCATGCAATTCAATCTTTATGTGTACATGTATGAAAATCCTTTTCTGATAATTATTTATACTTATTTATTATTTCTGTTTAGCAGCCTTGAACAAACACCATGTCCCATAAGATCTTTCTGGCTTTAACATTTCAAGCTCAGCAGGAGATAACAGAATGGCTATGCTAGTCATGGCTAAAACATTAGCTGACTGAAGGGACCAAACAGCGTCTTTTGGACAGCTACAGCTAAAAAGAGGGAAAGATGATCAAGAGAGATGAACGTGGATGGATATGATAAATAAAAGAGAAACCAACAGTTATAATGATGTATTACTGGTGTAAAAAAAGTACCACAGGTGTAACATTCTGTTAAAAATGTAGTTAGAAAATCATTTCTGTATGCTAACAAATGAAACCTTATTTAGAATTCATAAGGGTTCAAATAAATCCCAAAAACATGGTTTGCTTTTTGAAAATGACAAATGAAAGCAACCCTCTACAATGAATGGTACAGCAGCTAGCCTGCAGGTGACACCACGACTGAAATTCTCTACGGTGAGATCATGTTTCCTGAAAGTAATAAACCACAATACTGCACATTTCAGTATAACATTCTCATATTCTGCTACAGAGGAACAAGGCACATTTTCCAAACAGTGTTTTAGTGGGTCATTTCCTTTTTTTCTAAGTTCAGTGACTGATCATTCAGAAATGCTAAAGAGGGAGAATAATCTCACATAACCAGACAGAAAATAAATAAAAAATATTTATATAAAAATAATCTCTTACAAAATATATTCTATCAACCAACATTAAGGGGAATTTTATGTCTGGAAGCTCGCGTTTGCTCCTGCTGGTGTTGAATTAGCTTGAAGAGTCAATGTGGCTGCTCAGTCACAAACTCCATGACTTTCCAGACAACTAGCAGCAAACTGGAGGGCAAAGGGGAACAGGAACAAAAAGAGAACAATACTATCATACCGAGCCCAGTATCAGTAGTTTAATGTTCTTCTGCTAGGCTTAGAAACAGAAGCTGCAGGGTCCCAAAATACAGTATGTTATTCAGTCGAGTTCAGTTTTGACCTGCTTTAATTTCAGACCCTTGGGACTGGGTTAACTGTGTTCAGACAGACTCAAATCAGTGTCAGTTTTCATCTCCAGTGTTAAAATTGTCTCATTAAAAAAAAAGGATAGTCACAAGAAATGCTTTTTGCTTCTTTTTGCTTTTAAGTGCACTTTAAGATTTTTTTTAACTAAAATGCCAGGCATCTTACACCAACCTTAATGGATTTAGTCAACAGTGAATTCTCAAAATCATCAGTAGTTTTCTCATAGAATAAATTATTAATGTAGAAAAAGGAAAAAAAAGATCGACCACTGTTTGAGGTGAGTCATGCTGATAAACTAGACCTGCAGAGAAAGTCTGGAGCATTCAACTTTAAAAGATAAAAATAAAAATGTATGAGTCCATAGGTTGTCCAGTGTCATAGCAGACGTCCATTGGCATCAGTATAAACAACACAAGTAGGAGGAACTAGTTGTTGTGATTGTGAATGCGGTGAGGCAGTCACTCCAGATGTGTGTATCAACCACAGAGAATCCTTATTCTGAAACACATTAACAACAAACACACACTTGCAAACAGTCCAAGTCTAGCTGTGTGTCTAAATACCAATAAATATATCTATTTACAGGTGTACACCTCTGTCCTCTCACTGCAGGTGTTGCATTTGACGTAGCAGCACCACAGGAACTTGCAGTTGCACTGCCAAACACGTGAGTACTGGTGTGTGTTATATCCCCGACCGCAGCACATCAGGTCACAGCTGTTGGGCTGCTGAGCTGTTTTGTTGCACAGGCGGCCCTGCGTTCCCATGCTGCCGGTCAGAGAGTCGGCCTCACAGTAGTTCGGCGATCTCTCGATGTAGACCAGCTCTGTGTCCATGGGCTTGCGGTAGGAGTGGGGTTTCTTGATTTTCAGGAAGGTCGGGCGTTTGTTGCGGCTGGCTCGCACCGGCTCCACGTGCACAGCCTGGTTGTACTTGTCCTTGAGCATGTATCCCAGCTGGCGAAACTTGGGCAGTGTTGTCCAGCAGGTCTTGGTGGTGCAGGATCCAGATACGCCGTGACACTTACACTCCAGACGCATGCCTTTTTCCAGGACCTGGATCAGTTAAGAGAAGGAAAAGTTAAGATAGAATAAGGTTTCAAAGTTTCAAATTAAAAGTTGTGTGGTGCTACAACTTCCCACCAGAAATCCAGACAGATTTATCAAATATCCATCACACCTTCATCAGAGCTTTGTCTAAAGGATCGTGTAGATCCAGGATGTTTTACACTATTAAAAACTAAAAAGTTCTAACAATTCCCAGCGGTTTGTTTGTTGCTGTCTTCTTATAATGAGCAGCTAAAAAAGATGAGTTCACAGAAATACTCAGTCTAACATATTGCATGAATAGTTCCAACAGGTTGAGACAAACGTTTTCTAGCATTCCAAATGAATGTAAGCATTCCAGAGATCTCAGAGCTGCTACAGTATGTCACCCTGTGGCTAGTAGCTCTGTATGTGCCATTCTTTTACAAGACAGCATGAGCCTCAAAAACACACTCCCACAAAAACATGGACCATCTCTACTTGTTTGTCTCTACACCTGTTTTGCACGAGTTTTGGGAGGTGCCTTACATTTGTGTTTCATAAATGAAATGAAATACCTTTTAAATTCCTGCACTACAAATGTTAGTAGCAACAATGAATGCAAGATTCAGAGAGAAGACATAATACATATTCAGATGATTGTGAAAAAACAGGCAGATCATGAAGTTTGTTTAAAATGTAGAAAAAGAATGGTGGGCTGTTCATATAAATAAATCACAGTTTTGACAGCATACAATGAAATCACAATAATTATTCTGTAGAGTAGAATATTATTAAGGCATATTTTATGACATCATGCATCCAAAAGTTGTGTTTCCTGTTCATTGACTGATCATTGACCTCTTGTGATTAGCATTACTCGGAAAACGTTTACACTGAAAGAGGGTCTTACTAGTTTGCTCGTGAACTAAGAAAGCAGACTAATGAGCATGAGCAGAACATTTGTTTAAAAAAAACAAAAAAACACAAAAAACCCCATCATTAAAAAATGTTTTTAATCCTATAAAAAAAGTGGGCTTGGATTCACGCCACAAGGCCAAAATGTCCCTCAGCTCCCTTTCTCTCCCCACATTTCCCAACTGCTTGTCTACAGGAGGCTATTAAATTAAATATTTTTTTAATTGATAATAAAAACAGATAACAGTTCCTAAATATTGCCTCTACAGAAGGAAGCATTTTTTTGTTTCATGGATCATCTTGACAAACTGGATTGATGACAAAAACAGAGACCAAGCACTGAGAACTAAAAACCTCCCTGCGTCTGTGGTTAGAATAAAATCTGTTACGTTGATGAATTCAAACAGAAGCTGGATTAATTTAAATGCATGCAGTGTCTAGAGTCACCAGATCCAGGCATTTAAAAGCAAACTAACTGGCAGCAATGAAAGGCTCTTTTGGGGTTAGAGTGGAACCTTTTGGTGAGTTTGGCAAAGCAGCCTGGGTATTCTCTCCGAGCCTCGGGCTGAATGACATCAACTAACCCTCCTTCCTCTCTGAGTGGGAACCCTCGCTTGCATTAAAGAAGCCTCACCCAGCTTTTTAATTATTCCATTCTGATATGGCCTCAGACTTTCTGGAGTCTCGTGGGGTAATTGTCAGAAGCCTTGGATGCATACAGCTTAGTGTGGTCATGCCCCCGAGACCTGACAAACATTTAATTCATGGAGTTCAGTCAAGTGAAATGCCAACGACGCTGCCATTGTTTGTCTAACAGAACCTCCTGTAAGCCTCCCGTGGCACCTTTTACACTATTGTTTATTCTTCTCAAGAAATTTGAAGGTTGGCACTCAAAACACACACTGACATCATCTCCAATTAAACATGAAAGCCCTACTACAATAATTACAGAGGTATTGCTTTAGTAAGTGTATATTAAGAGATTCACACACTGTAGCGCATTCTGACTGATGCCAGACCTCAAGTATGAAGTCTCCTCCCCCAAAGCCTACTCCAGAGAGATGAAAGAACCACACACGACCTGACATTATGACACTTAAATGACATCCGTGTGAGCAGAGTAACTTCCCAGCTTCCCGATTTTTACGCATTCATCTTATAAAAAAGAAGTGCACATTGAGATATTACAGAAAATATTTTTCAGGCTGTCGAACACCAGGAATTTAACCAAGCTAGCATAATGATGGGTGCTGCAAGAACTGGTAATTCTATAATTACTACAAGGAAATGAGGGTTTCCGCATCTTTATGTGTACATGTAAAGGTCACATTTGATTGTTTAGTCTATAAAATGTCAGATAATCCTGAAAATGCACAAGAAACCCCCCAAAAACAGAAAATTAAACTTAGAAAATTGGTATGCATACTAAAAAGCTTTTAGTTTTAGGGAGTGCTGTTGATAGATACTATTCTCCCACAGTGCACAAAGGAAATTAACGAGCTAAAAAAGAAAAGTAAGTGGTGGTGGTGGGTGATAATGACAGCTCTAGGACCATCTTCAGATATTTTTTTATGTTTAGGTTTAGCTTATGGTGGCATTCTGAAGCCACAATTTTGATTTGCTTTACACAGTGCATGAATTTCATTATTTCTGCTAGCATAAAACAATGTCATATTTTGATTTACTGTAAGACATATACTGTTAAGTAGATAGTAAACTGTACACAGGTAGTATGTAGTATGGAGAGTCTACAGCCATACTAGCAAATCTGTGACACTATACTTGGGCACAATGGTGCTTTTAGTGAAATGCTAACATCAGTATGCTAACATTTATAATGATAATGGTGATGTTTAGCAGTGTAACAGACTGTTCTATATTTTCCTTTATGCTTTTGTATAGTTTGTCCCTCTGAGTTGCTGTTAAAAAGGAAATGGTGGCGGACTTCTGCTTTTGACCATGTGTTGTTGAATGCAAATAAAAAGGAAGTGGTTCCTATTGTAAAGGCTATCATCCCATTTATTGTTTTCTTATTGTGTTTATACCTTAAGGCAAACCCAGGACGCTTGGTTACGTTGGTGGCAACGCTGTTCTTTTACAGGCCTCTGTCAGTGCTTTTCTTTGTACATGTCAAGCCGTTATACATGCTGTTGTTTTTGAGCTTAGCTGCCTCAGTATAGCTAGCTGGCTAACCCCACACAGATCTTCAAAGACTGTGCACAACTACGTTTCCAACGTGGTGTGGAGACAAGGACCCTTTTAAACCTGGCACTGGGAGGTTAGCTGTACACTTTCCAGGCAGGAACGCAAAAGTTTATACCGTTATCCTGTCTGCCTTCCTCACTGGTGATGGGAGTCAGAGTTTCCTCAACTGGGTGAGGCAGTTAAAGGAGGCAGTTGGAGGTGGCTGTCAGCGGAACTACAGGAAGCAACAGTGAATGCAGTGGTGAGCTAGGGAGGATTCTTCCAACTCGCCTCAGCAAGTCTTTTATTCTGCTATGGAATATGGGACTGCAATATCACATTAGCCCACATCCTCAATCCCACAGGGGAGGTGGTCGAGCTCAAGCAGGGGTTGCTCCTAGATTAATTTGACCCATTTGAACCAACTAACATTTTCACCCCCCTGTCCCACTGGCATGGATGCAGCCACTCCACCAGCTGCTGCTATCCCTGTCACCCTGGATGACTCACCTATCACAGCACAGCAGAAGGCATGGGTGTGTGCACACTAGTTAAGCACCACATTAGGACTGGTGACTATCCTCCCATCAAGTAATGTGCCTGCCTGAGAAACAAGCTGAGATTTAACATCAAGTGACTAGTCTGCTGGCTGATGGAGTTGTGCAGGAGTTGCAACCCCTGGGAATTCCCAGTGGTGCTAGTTACAAAGAAAGGGGGAGATTCTGCATTGACTGTCATCATCTCAATACTGTGATGATCAAGGTTTCACACCCTTCCCACATGTAGGTAACAGCCTCAATACCCTAGCTGACTCATCCTGCTTCAGCACACTTGACGTTTCAAATGGCTGCTGGCAGGTGGAATTGGCTGAGGAACCGCCTTTACAACAGGCAGAGGCTTGTACCAGGGGCTTGTACCAAGCCTATAGGTTTGACCAATTCTCTGCCTACATTTCAGCACATGATGGAGCTCATCCTAAAGGGCCTGCCTTGGCACATCTGCATGTTGTACTGACGATATACTGATCTACAGTTGCACAATTGAAGATCACCTTTTACACCTAGAGGAAGTTCTGTCCAGCATACATCTGGTAGGCATAAAGTTCAACCCCCAAGAGATGCCACTTTGCCAGAGACCACATCATCTCCTTGGACCATGTAGTCTCCAAATATGGCCTTCAGCCAGACCCACAAAATACTGATAAGGTGAGAACTTGAGTGGATGGCTTAGTGTGGGGCAGCTTTCACTTACAACAAGCAAGTGCTCATCTCCTTTTTTGTGTTATGTTGACTAACGTTGCACATCCTTTCGAGATCTACACTGATGCTTCTAAGGACTCAGCTGGGGCAGTGTTAGAGGATGTCGAGGGATTTGAAATAGTTGTAGCCTATGCAAGCCAAGCCAAGCCCACACACACACACACACACACACACACACACACACACACACACACACACACACACACACACACACACACACACACACAAGTCATGATCCGCACATATTCAAACACTAGATCAGACTATCTGCATTCTCCACCATACGTTTGTTGCCCTGTGTGCCATACCAGACAGTTCATGCAGTGGCTCATTGCCTGTTTAAGGGTTATGAGTTAGTGCATGAGGACCCAGAAATTCTGCACATTGACTAGGCTTGAGGAAGAGGTAAGTCAAAGCATCTGCCAATAGTTGGCTGGAGTTAACCTTTGGCATGGCCATGCTTAACTCCGCAGAAGTTCACAAGAGGCAGAAATTGTATCATGGTGAGGGTAGTTGTCACTGGGCCAATGGAGTGGGCATGCTGGCGTGGCTGGATAACCCCACCAAGAGCCGCACATAGCTGGCGCCAAATTGAAAGGACCCCTATCGGGTCATGCAGGTGCCGGCTTCTGGAGTTGAAGCTGCACTGACATAGACCATAGACCAATGCAGTATTGCAGGAGATGAGTGGTGCAAACTTTTCTGTGTATGTTTTCATTGTGTATGTGTAGTTTTTTAACTTGTTTTGTGTTTGTAGTATAAGGAATATTGTTGTATATATTGTTATATATTGTTATTGTTTTTGCTGTATACTCCCTGTGTTTTTTCATAAGCATATTGGTTTCTGTATATGGTTGAAAGGGAGACGTATGTAACAGATGTTTTAGTGTGTGCTTCTGTATGCAAGGTTCTGCGTCTCTCTGAGTTGTTGTAGAAAAGTAAATGGTTGGCAAACTTATGCTTTTGAGCAAGTCGTTGAATGCAAATAAAAAAGGAAGTGGTTGTTGCTGGACTTGCTTTAATATATATTATCCCCTTTATTGATTTCTTATTAAGTTTACACACTTAGGCAAACCCAGGACACCCAGTTGCAGCAGGTACAATATTTCTACTCATAGTTGATCCAGTTAGCATGACTGGCTAATTAGCACTAGCTAATGGGAATTGCATTAATTTTGTAGATATTTGATCATAAACCAAATAATTTGACAAGTTAAAGCAGTACTATTGAACTAATTCTACATTATTTAATATTCAGGACACATGAACAGCATTTATGTGTACATTAACATTTAAAATCTGAATTTTACTTTTGGACAGCAAATTATACTTGTGTTACCAAGGATTAGTGAGGTGAGATTACTAAGGACTTGCACTGATCTATCAGCTGCTTTTCCAATAGAGTGCTTTCTTATGGGGCCATTTTGTGACTTGTCCTGCACTTTCTATTGATCTCTCATTTGGTTCCTTACATCTCGCCATGGGTAAACAACATCAGTCTGGCAAATGCACTCCCAGATGGTCATGATCCTAAGATCACCTCACTGTGTATCTTGTCAGACACAGCTACCTCGTGACTCTACATTGTTTGTGTTCTCTAAATGAGTGTAGGATCTTGAATTGACCATGATTTGCCCCCACTGACTCCTGACTCCTTTCCTTTTACCCATGCTTTAATGAACTCTTACATGCCCAGGCGATGTATAGAGCTGTCTTACTGTGTCAGTTTCAGTGTATTTACAGCTGTCTCATATGCAAAAATGATAAATGCCCAGAGTTAGAAAACAATATGGCGTTACTTCAATTTAACTGGAAGTACAATTGAGCTTGACAGGACATTTAGGACCTTGTAAAAAACACTTCACAAAACAACAACAACAACTCAAGGACTACTGACTTTGTTTGTTCTGGACCTTTAAGTTGAACTTTTATACAACAAGCAAGCAAGTGGACAGTGAGCTATCAACTAAAATTAAATAGCCTAATATCTATATCAATTTGAAGAATCAGCTTTACCTTGATATACCATTTAATTACAGTATGTCTAGTTAAACATACTGCTTGGTTGGATTCCTAAAATTGTGAGTTTATAGATATTTATTAAAAATGAGGGTATTAGTCAATTTAGGTTGGTAAATGATGCATAATGTTCGTAGCTGAGATGAGGTACAGTACAATGGGATCCAAAAGTCTGAGTCCACTTGCCCATTGAAGTGAATGGTAAAGTGGTCTCAGGTTATTTCTTGTTTTACTTTTGTGATTTAAAAAAAAACATTGAAATGTTTAGCTGTGACATGCTAAACATAGCATTAGTATTAGCCACCATAAGCTACTGATTATAAAAGACAAAGTAAGGCTGTGGCAGCAAAACCCCCAAAATGTACTGAATAGAGGTTTGACTGCTCTTCAATTTAACGTTTCATTTTTAAAAGCAGAACATTGTTATTTCTGCTTTCAAAATTGAAATAGTGTTGCTTTGAATATCACTTTAGGAAAATAGGAAAAACAAACTTCTGCTCTGTAGTCTTCCTGCTCAATCTCTGCTGATGAAATAGTCACACTGAAACCGTATTTCTGCAACAGCATCCTTCAAAGCAAATGGAAATGCCCAAACTATTGCAACATAAAACCATCTGACTTGTGCATGCTGGAACAGCGTTGCAGCCTCATAAGTGGGTATAGAATAGATTTATGTATGTATGGATGTCTGGATATTACCTCATTTGTCTAGATTTTTTGTCACTCATTCTTGCAGATCACCAAACATACTAACCTGAGGGTTCAGTATTAAATGCTTTCAAACACTTTTTTAACAGCTACACTTTCTATGTTACTTTGCTTGTTTCTAGCATAAGGAGTAACATAGTGTGCAGTACACTCTTACAGCCGTTGATAGAAGTCAAACGCGTTAGAGACCATGAGTTGGTTAGTGGTTCTAAAGGTAGAGGATAACATACCTTGCGCCCCACTTCATTGTTGTGTAAATTCATGAGAGTCCTGGCGTTCTGCTTAATCTCCCGCGCATCCACAAACTCCTTGGAGAAGCCCAGGCCGTAGTGGATGTCTGCAGAGCAGCCGCCCCACTTCCAGCCCTCCTCCTGGTTGTAGAAACCTTGTTTCTCCTTATCACAGCTGCAGCCACTCAGGCTGCCCTGGGTACAGGCTGCAGTGACTGCATGGGCAACCCCAGCAGCAATGATAGCATAGGTGAACGCAGCCTCTTTACTGCCTGCAATAAAGAGAAAAGACATTTTTAATCACAATTGCCGACCACAGAATTCAGTGTTTCAGGCACTGTCAAGCCTCCTTACATACCTGGCATAGCTGCCTCAAACCAAATCATAAAATACATGAGCCAAGCCAAGTGGAATACATTAATCAAGCTCTCTTAAAACTGATAAACTTCAGGAAACAGCTCTGAATCTTACAGAAAATATGATGGAGCAGTTTGCAACAGGAGAAAGCCCCGCTAAAGAAAACTAAGTCAAGGAAAGCAGTTTAATTGTCTTTATGATGATTTATGATTGAAGAACCTGCAGGTGGCTGACTAGTCTTCAAAACTGACAACAGTCAGTCTTTTGAACAGAAGTGATTGGTAACGATGTACGTTTGAGATGATTCCAGTGGGAGATGTTGCGGCATCATTTTGGCCCTTGTCCCAGCCGCCGTCACCCTGGGATCCACCCTGTGGAGGTGAATCTGAGAGGCATGCAGAGCCTCCCTACATGGACGGATTTCCACTCCATAAATCTGAGTGCTTCAGGTCAACTGCGTTTTTTAATTAAAATAGGGATAATGCCAGTCGGAGCACGAGTGGAAACCATCCAAAAATGACCATAAGTTGTGAAATCGCTCCAATAAAGTCATCATCTTTATCAATTTATACACCATAGAAACATTTCAGACAGTAAAGGTCAGGGTTCTTCTTCATCTACTGAGATTTATGTACAGGCTTAGAGCCTCTGTGGAACATCTGGATTTGAAGGACAATTTAAGGCAGCATTCTGGCACCACAAGTAAACATATTAACTATTACTACACCACACACATGACTACAAACACTCTGGTTTTGACTTTACAGCCAGTACTGAAGACGCCAGTACCTGCAGTGAGTTACTTCAAGTAGCCAACTTGGTGGGTGGGGAGGATACTTGATCTTAATGCCAAAATACTGTACATTGCTGCAACCCTGCCAACAATAATCCCAAATTTATGTCTTCTGTCAGTTATCAGTGTTCCAGTCTGCTGAAAGAAAACAATGGATTCAGGCAGACTCTGTGCGGGGCAGCTGGACCGCTCGAGCCGACCTGCCGTCTCCTGGAACTCAGCCTGATTCTGAATCGACGTTTGGGTACAATTTGGATTCTGAAGTGCTGACATGTCTTGCGTCAATGAAAGGCACATAACTACCTCTGTCTGGGTGTTGCTTAAATCCGACAAAATGCAATAAAAGTTGTAGTTGCTTCACCAAGGCAGCGGTTTAACATTGTTCTACATAAATCATCTCCTGCCAAAGGTACAAAACCTGGAGGTAAATTTATAAAAAGAGAGTAGTTGTCTGAACTTGAAGCTTTTGGGGAGGGGGCGTTATTTTATGAACATAGGTGATGGTTTAGCTGGAAGTTGATACAGATCTGGAGGTTATAAACATACTCAAGATTTTTATGTCTCGTCTCAATCATCACAATCAGAGGTTGCTTATTAAATTGTGAAGACGGGAAGCAATATCAGCATTTATATTAACCTATCAGGCAGTCGGTCATTAATCAAACTTAATCTTGCAGCTCTGAACAACTGTGCATCACATTCAATCAGACTGACAAAGCAAACTTGTCAGTCTGATTAGCCTGTGCTCATTTTCAATGCAGCCAACACCACAGACATTTCTGGCGATATAACATAATAAAACGCCTTCATGTATAATGCAGCAATCCAAGTAAATTAAAGGCTCCGACAAAGATGTGAGCCGTAATCCTTCATGACACTTGAAGTGTAAACTGACACCCGAGCCGTGGATCTCTGCATGTCTCCGAGATGACAGGATGAAACCTCAGGGACAAGAAGACATTGGAAAAGCGGCGTTTTTTAAATATGATTCTCCATTTATTTCCTCAGTCCTGTCTCTGGAGCGAGCATCGCCTCCAGCATTATTCCACATGCAGGATAAAAATCTGCTGCTTATTTTCCCACCAAGAGCAGATGCTCCAAGTCTGAGCTTCAGATCCACAGAAGTTTGTCAAAGTGTCAGAGGTCGATACCTCGGAGGAATGTCTTGTTTTGTTGTTGGGTTTTTTTAAAACTATTTTTGGACACATTGTAGCTTGATGTCCAGTTTTTATCATTCACATGCTCAGATACTGTAAACAGTGAAATTAACATTAGCTCAGTACATCATAAAGCCCGCTGTGTGGAGCGTTATCAAGTTGCTGGTGTAGTCTAATAAATGAAGCAATCAAAAAATAAATGAATACATTTAAATATATATATTGTTTTATCTTTACTTAATAAAGATTGTGTAACTATGATGATAATGCATTCTGACATGTTACAACAGTTTGCAAGATGCAGTAAAGCTCACTTTAAGAAGCTTTCAGTATATTATTAACCTTTACATACAACAATAGTAAAACTGCAACTTCAGCAGAAATGTATTAACTCCTATAGAGATATACATCTATATACACTGCTGAGAATAATGCAATTATATCACGTTCAACTCAGTTCATAGGTGCAGTACACAACCTCCATACAACACTGAAGGAATATCACAAAAAACCCTGCACTAAATACACCAAGGAATCAATACAGTTAGTAGAATGATCAATATGCAGTCTTATTACAGGTGTACAGCTTGTTAAAAATGCACATCTGATTACAACATACCCACTCTGAGCTCTTTCCCGAACACGGTCCTCTCTCCCAGGGCTGAGCAGTTCCAGCGTCCGTGTCTGAACTGGAACTGGCACTCATTGATCCCCATCTGAACTCCCTCACCGATCACTATGATCGCGTCGGGCCGGCTCTGACAGATAGTCCTCTGACGGGGGGCCAAGCCCGGGATTTTATTACATATGATGCTCGCTCCCAGCGCGACCACCGACGACAGACCCCTGCGGTTGGAAGCCAGATGTTAAAACACGGCATTATTCCTATGAAGTCCTGCAGGTGTTTCTACATAAGACCTATTCTGATTTAAGACATAGGCATAGGCAGGTGTGCGTAATTACACATTCTTATACTGAATGTTTCTTTAACAAGGGCCAATTAACGTTTACCCCATTTCACTTTAGGGGCGCCTCATTTCTCTACAGCTCTGAGGTCTCTTTATTTAAAAAGAAAAAACCCAATTTCTCAATTTCTCCACCACTTTTTCCTGCACTGACTTCCAAATCTGAACCACCTCTGTGCTCTAAAGTATAAATAACCTGCAGCTCATCCTAATAACTCACCCGATTTTCAAATAGACTATTCCAAGGCACAGGAAAAAATGTAAAATCCACCGCCGTGTCTTCCTGCTCATGGTGCTAAAACCCAGCCGGTGGATGAATGCTCTGCGCTGTTGCAACAAGCAGCTTTATTTCTCTACCCAGTCCCGCGGGATCTCCAGGTGTTCCGGGCTGCAGGGGTGAGAAAAGCTCCTCGGGACGAACCAGAGTTTGTGGAAAAGCTTTCGTCCTGATTTCATTTGGTAGGTGTCCGGTGCTGTGAGCCTGTGCTGGAGCATTGGGGCTGTTTGTTTCCAGGTAAAGCAGCTCGGCTCCTTACTGATCACGCTGGTTGGAGTGTGTGTGCGTGTGTTTATGTGTGTGTGTGTGTGTGTGTCTACCTTTCCTATCAGGGCGTGTTCTGCATGCGGAGGATCTGCCTCTGAGCAGCACACACACACACACACACTCTCTCTCCTTCTCAGCCTGCAGGTACACGCTCAGCTCATCCGTGCTTGGATCTGACGCACACACACACACACACACACACTAACACGTGCGCGCTCGCTTTCACTGATTTAAGTAAGAATCCGATCAGATCTTCACACTTGTTACATGTTACTAATGAAGAGCAGTGATGTCACCTCCCTCCCGCACGCTTCCACGCATCATCCCGCGCGCTCGCTGCGTGTCCTACCCCACACTGAACGGTAGCCTGTCTGACAGACAAACAGCCACTGGCGCGTTTTATTTATTTTCCAACAATAAACGCTCCTCCCACTTATCCATGTTTATCTTGGCACCTTCAGAGCTTCATCTCCATCAGATCACATTTCATTCAGTCACATCTGCTCCTCAAATCTCTAACTATTAACTCACACAACAAGAAAGTACGTTCACCCAAACACAGTGCTGGAGGATGAGGTTAAGGTACTTTAAATTTGAAATACTTGAATTAAATTTGAGTAACTTGTCCTTTAATTTTGAGATACTTTTACTTTAAATTTGAGATACTTGTACGTTATGTTTGAGGTACTTGTACATATGTGTACTCGTTTGGGGTCCTATACTTCAAGTTTGAGGTAGCATACTAATACTTTAAAATTTGAGGTACTTGTCCTTTAATTATGAGGTACTTGTACTTTAAATTTGAGATACTTTTACTTTAAATTTGAGATACTTGTACTTTAAGTTTGAGGTACTTGTACTTTAAGTTTGAGGTACTTGTACTTTAAGTTTGAAATACTCGTACTTTAAATTTGAGACACTTGTGCTTTAAGTTTGAGGCACTTGTACTTTAAGTTTGAGGTACTTGTACTTTAAATTTTAGATACTTTTACTTTAAATTTGAGATGCTTGTACTTTAAGTTTGAGGTACCTGTACTTTAAATTTTAGATACTTTTACTTTAAATTTGAGACACTTGTGCTTTATGTTTGAGGTACTTGTACTTTAAGTTTGAGGTACTTTTACTTTACTGGAGTACTTCCATGTTATGGCACACTGCTCCACAACATCTCACAGGGAAATGATTGTGTTTAATACTTTACATTTATAGTACAGAATCAAATGTGTCATAGCAAACATGTCATCATCTTATAAAACATGATTTAATATGATTATAGCTAAATATAAAGTAAATTAATTCATCAACAACATAATCCAACAATATCATCAACTATAAGCCATTCTGCATAATGAGTCATTTTATTTGAAATGCTTTATTTTGGTAATTTAATTTTTTACATCAGTAGGCTATTTTTCTTTTCATTTTGCAGGTGGTTTATTTTTGAATACAGTCTGAGTACATCTTGTCCCTCTGCGTAACAGATCTGCATCTTCTGTTATATTTTCCATCCATGTGTGTTTTCAACAAGCTGCTGCATGCAGTGTCTGCCAAAATCTGTCATTAACTTCAAATTGATAAATACTAAATTAGAATGGAAAATACAAACTTCACAAACGAAAAGATTGTAAGAAAAAAAAAAGAAAATATGAAAGCAGGCTATTGAACACAATGTGGTTTAATCATTTTTCTGCAGTACAGCACATCACAGAAGGAAAAACATGAGTCTGGCTCTATGTGTTTAATCATGGGCATTCAGATCACTGTCAGTCCAGCCCAACAATAACAGCTTTAATAAGCAACAGAGAAACAGCTGCATGACTATTAGTCTGGATCAGATTTTCTCATCATTTATGAGTAATAATAATTCTAAGGTGATTTACAGACTTCATGGTGGTCTGACTGCTGGGAGCGTGATTAGACTTGTCAAAGGACTATAGCACCATCTGCTGGTACAGATGTGTAACTACTGCACACATTCAGTTAATTCTACACACTGTAGATATCATCTTTATTATATTTTACACACACACACAAATATAGTATATATCAAATACAATATGTAAATTAAATATAATTATATAATATATACTATAACATATAATATAATTATAATATATACTAATATAATATAGTAAATATAATAAATACATATACATATATTTATATAATAAATATAATAATAAATAAACCATAAAACCAACATTAGACAAAACCATGACACAGAGATAAAATATAGAATTCAAAACAACAATAAATAAATTAAATATAATGTACATTTAGTAAAAACAAAACTAGAATGAAACCCTAACATTTGATGAAACATCAAATTTCCTATTTGTTGATATCTCTATATTGAAACCAGGCTGCAAGAGTTTATCATCAACACAAAGAGTTTGGATGCTTTCCCTCATGTCCCCAATGTGAAAATGTTATCTTGTGTTTGATTATAAACATGCCTTCATATGACCTAAAGATACCTCAGGTGTTCTACACTCTCTGCCCTGAGTCTGGTCTGGAAGGAGCGAGGCTGAGCACCTGACCTGCTTGTTGTGAATCAGGTCAGAAAAATGTTTAGTACGTGCTTCATCAGGCCAGACCATTATTATCTGTTTATTGTATATCCTTGTGTGTCTGTGTGTGTGGGAGGGGAGAGGGGGGTGGGGAGGGGATGGGTGTGATGTGTCACATCCTGCCTTGTCAATGTTTACCTATGTTTATAACACAGTGAATACATCGTAAGAAGAAGTCAAATGATCAATGACAGATTATAAAACCAGGTGCACACTTTCTCTTGCCCCAACATTCCTCTCTGTTGACTTTGATTGAGCTACAACTGAACACTTCTAATATTAGTCTGATCATAACAGCTGTTTATATTTTATATTTCAACTTTGGACAGAACTTTGACATTTAAAGAGATGGAAAGTAACCATGTACATTTACGTCTATGATGTAATCACTATGAGACTGCTCTCACTTCTTTTGGCAGATTAGACTTCTTCCTGAGATGAGGGGGTGTACTGTCTCAATTTGACATCTTTCAGTTTCCAGTCAGATTGTGCTACTCTTCATAAAAAGGGGTAAATGACAGTCTGATCAGCCAGAGCAATTTTCAGTTTTAAGTACTTCTATTATATGTCACTATATTTTTGTACTCCACTACATTTTAGCAGGAAATACATGTTTACTCTGCTATATTTACTTGTATAGCTTTGTTTTCTGAGTGAGTCATTTCCTGTTGAAGGCTGATGTAATGTAGTTGTAATCCTCAGAGAAAATGAGTCTCAGTTTAAACCTTAGCACTGTTAGAAATACTGAGTTTCTAGTTTTCCATTTTGTATACAGTTAGTTTTCAAATCTGAAAAGTTACAGGCACTGGTTTATAGTTGACTACACATTAAAAAAATGCATTAGGGATAAAAATCAAGTCTAATATATAAATAGAGGTTTGAATATTAGTTCAGTATGAAGCTTATCAAATATGAGTCAACAACTATGAGTTTACTATATAACATTTTATTATAAAGCTCAAGAGAATACAAAAATAGGCAGTTTATGTTTACATTGACAAATACATTTATATCACGACAGATTCCATTTATTCATAACAATATACTATATAATACAATCTACTATCATCACAACTAAGGAGCAGTTCACTGAAATCAAGCCTGTCAGTAAACTGATCCAGATGTTGCTGATGTTACAACCTGAACATGTTTAATAGAGGTTCTATGTGAAGATAATGTATGAAGAACATTTATTGGAGCAGGAGACTGAAGAGATGCTGCTCCTCAGGGAAGGCAATAGATTGTATAGTTATCACCAAAACAGGGCAAAATCACTACCCTACAACTATACAATCTACTACCTCACACTGCATGAACAGCTGGATTACACTGCTCGACACGGACACATCTGGATCCATGAAAACGCTGATGTTAGAAGACCGGGATGCTTCTTAGTCACTTTGAGAAAGACAGTAGGTTGAATAGTTATCTCCCAGTGCGGGTGTGACCCTAAAACTATACAACCTACTACCTCATCCCACAGTGCACACTGAGCAGGGAGCTGCAGCAGGTCCAGTGATGATGGAGAGCCTCCTCCAGACCAGCACTGGCTGAATCCAGACCTCCTGACAGGACATCACACTGTGGACAGAGACAGATGAAGGTGAGGAGCAAGATAAATGACAAAGGTTCACAACAGATAGGAACACAGCAGACATTCCTAAGTCTTCAGTGTTACAGCTATTAAAAAAGTACCACAACTAGAGCTAGTATTAAAGACTGTGGAAGATATCCAGCGCCAGCACCTCCAAGATAACACTGTTCCTGTTTGTTCTGACTAACAAGAATACAGTTTATATGAATACAACCTGTAATCTGCTCTAATCCACTTCATGTCCATACGCACTGTGAGACCACCTCGATGGAGGCCGGTAGTTGAATTGTTGGTAGGTTCAGTACCATGGACAGCAGCTGGCAGCGGAGCGTTAATATGCTGTCAAACACTTTAAAGACCTGTTTACTTCAGCTGTCCACACCAAGCTGCTACTAACAACATTCATCATTATTCTAACTGCTTTCTTCCAGATTAACACATTACTTGTGTGTAAAATGGCAGCAAACTGTAAATGACAACCGTCCAAAGAGATACTCTTCAAAATGTCTTGTTTTATCACGGCCTGAAAATATTCTGTTTATTATTGTAAAGGAGAACGACCATCACTTAGGAGGCTGGAACTAGTCACTTTTTTTTTTGCTCAATGAATTGCTTAAATGATGAACACAATCCTGACCATACTAAACTTATATTAAAATGTACATACAAAATACATGGTTAACATTTGATACATTGCGTCTATTGATACAGAGAGATTTAACAGCAGCAGTCTGTGTTTCATACACTAACTGAAGCTAAAATGATTCATATCTATCAGTTTTGACTTTGATTTGTTTCTAAAAATGTAACTGGAACTGTCATTATGACGTTTTTATGAAATATAATAATAGGCTTGTTATTAGAGACAACAAGCAGAGGCTCAACATCAAAGCAAAGGCCACAGACATCATTAGTCAGGTAATGATTCAACTGTCTTTTAATAACTACACTGATATTGATCTGTTATTCAGCTCAGTAATGGAGACTAAAACGGAGCGATTTCTTTTTCATATATCAATGACAGCATCTGATGATTCATCATTTTCTCTCTGAAATGTCAAACCAGGAAGACTTCTCACATAGTTCATTTATGTGTCCAACAACCTACAACCTGAATATGTTCAATATGCACTGATAGAAACCTTACAACATCAGCTACCTTTAAACTACAGAAATCATTCTATACTTCTGGCTGCCTCCAACCACCTCCACCTACCTCCCCCCTTGTATCCTCCACCCACCTTACTGTTTCCTCCAACGATCCCTCCTATAACCTCCTACCATCCACCCTGTAACCTCCATACACCTCCACCCTACCTCCTGTCACCTCCAACCATCTCCAGTAACCTCCACCCACCCTCCCTGTGAACACACTCTTATTACCTCCACCAACCTCCTCCAAACCCCTGTAACCTCCAACCACCCCCCCTATATCTCCACCAATCTCCCATCACCTCCACCAACCCTCCAATAAACCTCCACACCACCTTCTACAGCCTCCACCCACTCTCTCGTAACAATCAACCACCCACCCTCCACCCCACCTCCTGTAACCTTAACCGACCTTTTGTAGCCTCCACCCACCTTTTCCTGTAACCAGCAACTACCCTCCACTAACCTTCTGTAACGTCCATCCAACCACCCTACGGTTACCTCAACCCACCCTCCTGTAACCTCCAATTACCTCACTGTAACCTCCACCTACACCCTCGTAATCTCCACCAAACCCCTGTAACATACAACCACCCCTCCCCGTACCTCCACCCCACCTTCTACAGCCTCCACCCACTCTCTTGTAACAACCAACCACCTCTCCACCAACCTCCACCCACCCCGTAACCTAAAACATCCTCCGGTAGCCTCCACCCCACCTCCTGTAACATTAACCAACCTTTCATAGCCTCCACCCACCTTTTCCTGTAACCACCAGCTACCCTCCACCCACCCTCCTGTTACCTCCAACCATCTCCAGTAAGCTCCCATCACCTCCCTGTAACCCACACCCCCATAATCTCCACCAAACCTCTGTATCTCCACCAATCTCCTATGAAACCACCCACTCTCTTGTAACAACCAACCACCCCTCCACCCACCCACCCATGTGACCTAAAACAACCTCCAGTAGCCTCCACCCCACCTCCTGTAACCTTAAGCAACCTTTTGTAGCCTCCACCCACCTTTTCCTTTAACCACCAGACACCCTCCACTAACCTCCAACCATCTCCAATAAGCTCCCATCACCTCCCTGTAACCTCCACCCACAGCCCCGTAATCTCCACCAAACCCCTGTAGCCTCCAACCACCCCCGTATCTCCACCAATCAACTATTACCTCCACCCCACCCACCCTCCACCCCACCTCCTGTAACCTCAACCGACCTTTTGTAGCCTCCACCCACCTTTTCCTGTAACCACTAACTAACCTCCACCTTACCCTCCTGTGTAATCTCAGGTCAAACCCGGATGTTCCTCAGATGTCCATCTGAAAGGAAGTGTCCCTCAAACCCAGAGAGCTGAGTGTCCATTGTTGTCCAGGAAGACTAGAAATTACTCTTTTAACATGTAAGGCTGCTCTGAAACTAAATCAGTCTGATACTTACTTTACTAAAAGGTGTTTCTACAGTAAAATATGACATCAGTAAACCCTTCATTCAGCTCTAAATTCATGAGTTGTTCATACTGGCAGCTGGACGAGTCACAGCGACACTCCTTCAACAGGCAATGGACGCTAGCTTGCTAGCTACTAACTTACTAATAATCAACCAACCTGCCTGACTATGAATAACGATCTAACTAGCTATATGGATGTTTTACCTGGTGTAAAGGTTTTATTAGATGTAGTCATTTAAAGCATATAATAGCTCTCCCGTCCGTCGCACCGCACTGTGCAGCTACGTCAGTTAACCACTCCTTACTACTTGCTAGCCAACGCTATCGAGCTAACAGCTAGCTAGCAGCACGTTCCAGCATGGTTGTCCAGAGCAGCAAACGTCGGATAAAAGTGCAGCAGCCGCTTCTCCCGCCACTAAATAACACCAGCTGTCATTGTGAAGTGTTATAAACGCTAAACGTATCGGCATTAACGTAAATTCGGTAATAAATGTGTCATTATTACAGTGCACCCACCTGTCTGCCATGTCGAAATTCTCCTCCACCCTCTGACTGCGTCTTCGTCCTGGGTTAATGCCGCAGCTTACAAGGAGTTTAAAAGCGCATTACCGCCCCCTATTGACCGGTGTGTGCACTACAGTAAAACTTCAGACAGTATGAGACTGCTCTGCTTGGAACAATAATGTGTATCTAATTTTTTTATGCCACAAAACATGTATTATTGCCAATCCGTAAAATGACATTGACTCATCACTCATTTTAAATTCCATAATCTATATCTAAATGCTGCTGTGTAACTACTAGATACAAGATGTTTCCTACTTCACTGAAGTCCATTCTCAGTCTTTGTGCACTGACGGCTTCAAGTTTCCACGTTACACTTTGAATATCCAACCAGAATTGGCTCCAAACTAGTTGTGATGTCTAAAACCTATAGGCCTATGCAGTACATCCAGACTAATTTTAAATTCACCTGCTCTATTCTGTTTTGGAATGAAGCTCCTCTCATTGCACCACCATTTTATTTGATATTCCCTGCAGTAGATGTAATGTCCTCTTGAAGTTTACAGAGATGTTGGATTTCCCCCCATAATCTATTTCATGTTAAAAACTTAAATCCCATAAAAATGTAGTTAACAGATTCAATTTTAATTCTAATTCTAAATCTAATTTGAATGATTGTATTTAAATCTCATAGGGGTAGTAGAAGGCTAGTAGAAGACAGGATGAAACTAAAAGAAATAATTGTAGGAAAATACTTACAGTGTAATGAGACCAATAAATCAGCCAGCTCATACATTATTAACAAATATTAACTTCTAAAGCATAAGATATACTGTATGTTAGCTGATAAGTGACCAGACACTGTAGTAGAGTTATGCCAGATATTTTTGTGACTCTATTTCAGTTATTCAACATGATCAATAACTACCGATACAAGAAAAATGTTTCCTAAAAACATGTTCCTCATGCTATGATTCTAATGGATGTCAATCATGAATCTATTTAATGGGCTGAGTTGTTTTTACAATAATGCACAAAGTTAAGTTTGTGTGTAAAGGTCTGAATAGTACATCCTTTGATCCAGAAAAGCAAATTTGCACACTTGAGATTGATAAGTCTTTTGGAGTGAAACATGTTTGGATTTTAAACTACTGAAACACCACCAGGAGGCGCTCTGTGCTTTATTTCTGAGTCCAGCTCAGCCTGGCATTGTATGCATTGTTATTACAGGGACAGAGGTAAGATGACAGGAAGTGAAAGGAGAGAGTGATGGAGGATGGGAGATGACATGCATGACATAACTTCTGTGCAGAGAAAAACTCAGTTGACATATCTCAGCTTGCAGTAAGTATGTTTAATTCAGTAAAAGTGTAGCGCATTGTAACAATGAAAAAATAGTGCTTGTTGAAAATTCCCCACAGTACAACGTCTCATGTCCTTCATATGAATATTATTTAAATTATCGTCATCAGTGTACCACATTCACCATGTATCAGCAGATCGAGATTACATTGTGTCCTTACATGAGACATATGAGGTGAGAGGCGGGTGCTGACTCGTCTCGACAGCTACGCAGAGGCAGGGCAATGTTACACACGCACACACACACACGCACACACACACACACACACACACTCTCACTCACTCACACACAGGCTGTTTCATTTGAGGCAGACAGCGTTTTTTTGCTAAATGCAGCAGTGGAGGCAGATTGATGTTTTACAAATGCATGTACAACAACAGAGCAGCACAGTGAGAGGTTGTTTTTTTGGTGCACACAGTATTAAGGACATATATTGATTGGGAAAAGCAAATGCACTGTAGCTCTGCTGAATTTGCATTGCGGTGAATAAGAGCCGCAGTTTGCATTTCGCTCTAAGAAAAAGCATCGTACATTCTACGAAAACAAAGCCACCTTGCAACTTTAGATAAATTTGCTGCATTTGAAATAAGAAGATCGGAATAAATAAGACACATTTGTAGCACCTGCACAGTGTAAAAACATCTTTTGGTTTAAATAAGACCCCCTCTCTCCTTCTCAACAGCTTCAACAGCTGACTCACACATTTAAATAACATCACATTAACATCATGAGAAAGTCTCTCAGTCATTATCCTGCTAACTAACAGTTGGCTAATAAAAGCAACATCAAGTCCTTCACAAATATTACAGATGACAAACAGAGCGCAGTGGCACATAAACAGAGAATGGCAGTGCTTAGAGGCTGTTAAGAGCTTAAAAAAGAAAAGTGAAAAGCTAAAACCTCAAATGACATAGTCTTCAAATATCTTGAGAGACTTAAGATTGGCAGATCTGAAATCAGAAACTGGCTTAAAATACAGTAATGCCCAACAAAATGAGTGAAACCCTGTTTGTGTGTCTTCTTCTTTTCAGACTGCATCAGGAATCTTCATTCTCGTCCACAGCTTTGTCACGCAGCTCATAAAGAATTGTAGTCAGGATTGCTTTCAGTGTTGTGTACAAAGGCTCATTCTTCTCTGAGGCAGGGTCGATCTGGAGAGGAAAGAACAAAAAATTCACAGGTAAAAAAACACACATTTTAATGTATTTTATATATACTGTCTGTCTGTGAATACTCACCTTAGTAAACACTTTTATTGTTTGGTTCAGAAAACTAGTCTCCACATCTTCAGGCATTGGCAGGAGATGAGCACCACAGTCAAGGATACACAGCAGAGTGAGCCGGTGACCCTGTCAGGATGTATGATACAATATATTTTAGCTTCACTTTGAACTGCAATTGGATGTTTCCTTTGATAACAACAGCATCATGTGAATCATTTGAATAGGAAGACTGTTCATCAACTGGATTAACAATTGTTTGGATGTATTTGGTCAGCAGAATGTTGTAGAACAAAATTAAGTCAAGTTTAAAATGGCACTTTGTAGTCTAAAATCATTCAACTTTTAATACAGAGTTGATGCAATACTGTTACAGTACACCAAACTAATCATCTGACTGAAACACAACTGTAACTGACCATGTAGTTTATGTTCTTGCTGATTTGAGGAGGTACTCTACCTTTTCCAGAGAGTCGAGGGCGTTCTGTGGGTTGACGTTCCTCTCGCTGAGGGCTTTGACGTCCTCGTTGCTGATGACGGGATCCTTCAGCTGCTCCAGCCATGACCACATCAGGCTGGACAGGACCAGAGGATCTCGCTCCATACACAGCCTCTCCCACGCACCCTCCCTGGAGTTCAGCTCCGTCTGTGGATCACAACAGAAAGCAGTCTGACAATGAAGTGATTCAAATTAAGTTGCAAACAGCAAAAAATATACAGGTTTCAATCAGGACTAACTGACAATGTCCCTGCAGCTGAACTGACTCATCAAGCCAGAAGAGTAATACTGAGTTACTGATGTTAAAGTCCTACCTTTAAATTGCTCATATCTTATGACAGCAGGGAGGTGTGATACTAGTCCCGACTAGAGTGGAGTGGTTCAGATATATTTCAGATTCAGTTGTTTGTGTATTCTCTGAGCAGCCTACCTGCCACATCGACACTTTAGAGGTGAGATCCTTGTCTGTCAGGTCCATGACCAGAGCTTTGGCCACCAACAGGCATCTGCTCTCTGGGGAGAGCTCAGGCTGAAGGGTGATGAAAGAAACCTCGGGGAACTCCTCGCTACCTGCTCCTCCACCTGCTGACACATCCTCGTCTGACTGCTCCACTTTGCTCTTGGATGATAAGGCTGGCAGTGTGGTGTTAAAGTAAGCTTTCCTCCCCTGTACAGACAGATCTAAAGACAAACTGTGATGCCCCTTATGGAGCTGCTTCATTAAAATCGGGGGTCCGGTGTCTTGTTTTTCTTCTGAAATCGGGTCCTGAATGCTGCTGAAAATGTCCTGAGGAAGGGGGTCACAAAGTCCTGGTGTGTTACAAGCTGTAAGGCTGTCGAGAGACAAGGAGTGTTTAATCAGGCGGTTGATTGGTAGTTTGTTGTTTGTCAGACTTACTAAAAGTTTCTGCCGTTCTCCGAGTTTGTGGAGGACGGAGTCGCTGGAACTGAGGCGCTTGTTGTTGGACAGAGAACATCTCAGAGGGGTTTCTACATGCTGCTGCCTCCAGAGCGGGTCGAGCTCATTGTCACTGGCAAGAGGTTGATCGTGTAGAGGTCTTGACAGCACGGGTGTTGGGCTGAGAGGATTAGATGAAGATGGCACAGGGATTCCCTTCCCTCTCATCTCCTTCCCGAGCTGCTGAAGAGCCTGTTGAGACACGGTCTTCTCCACCTCAGCGGTGAGGTCGGGGATCTCTAGCCACTCTTCCTCGATCGTCATCTGCCGGTTGTCGGCGATGTCGACGAGGAGCCTGCACACTAGCTGGACGATCTTTGGCACATTCTTCATCTGCCGTGCCTCGTAGCCGTGCAGCAGGTGGCGCTGCCGGGTGAGGTACTGGGACAAGGTGACGGCGCTGGCTTTGGGTTCCGCGCAGGAGAAGACACTTCTGAGAGGGACCAGGAACTGAGCGAACTCCCTGACGCACAGCAGCTGTCCTCTAGTCTGGATGGAGTTGGGCCTCTTGGCTCGCACAAACAGGATGGCTTGGTCGGCGCTCATTCGCGACGTGAAGACCAAATAACACGCCAACAACACGCCTACATAAAGAGAAACACAAAACAGAAACAGTATAACACCTTTCAACAATGAGTCAGCGACTGCCTCCAACTCGGTTTAAACCCACTGTGGTTTTTAAATATACTATTTTTGGCACTATAGATAGAACAGATATGTTTCCAAAAGACTAAGGCTTGTTGAAGGCAGTGAGTCAGCATCCTCACCAGCAGATGAGCCAGGTAGACGACGTGGAAATAAGGAACAGCATTGTTCTTGTATTTCAGTAGAGCTACTTTGACCTAGTAGTGTGATATGTGATGGCTGCTTCATTGTAACATAACCCTGTTCGGACGCTTCCCCTGTGTAGGCCACCACTTCAACATCCAAGCCAACCAAAGCTCGACAGACCTGCTGTGCTTAGTTACAGTTGACGAGTTATGGGATGTAGTTTAGTAACTGGTTTATTACTGGAGTTACAAACCTGTTCTTCCAAGACCAGCATGGCAGTGGACAGCCATTTTCCCCTCTTGGACAGCGAATGACATGACTTTCACCATGTCGAGGATTGTAGTCAGAGATGCCACACCGTAGTCCTTCCATCCAAAGTTGTAGTAATAGACTGAAGTACACAAAGTAAGAAAATACTATTAAATATCAAGATGCAAAGTGGAGTATGTTGATTTAAACTGAGCATAAGGAGCCTGTGTTGAAAGTGGAGATTTTTACTGAGTCAAATGAAAGACATCTGATGCTCTGATGAGGTGACGTGGGAAAAGATCTCAGGAGAGCTTGTTAAAAACAGGAATCGAGCCTGATCCCCCACAGACACACGAGGAATCCCTCAGTAATTACTGCAAGGTTACTAGGGACCGCATCGCATTCCAGATAAAAGGCAAAAATACAATACAAAAAAAACCCAAAAACACCTGCTACCACTCTCATGTAGACCACTGAGAGACTGGAAGGCAACATGTGCAACATATGAAATGTGTTCAATAGAGACTAATTTTCTACCACTGTTTTTTAGTCATGCTGTCTCCTCTACAGCTTGTACAAATGTGGAAAGAGTTCACCTAACAGAGATCAGTGTTGCACCATTACCTATGAATAAATAAATGATTTAGTCCTCAATACTTTCTTAGTGCCTCCTACAGCTGAGGAAGGTTTCATTACTAATATGGAAGTCTGTCTCTACAACATCTGTGTTAACACAAAGTCACCACAATATCCAAAAATAAAGGTTTTAATGGAGCAAGAGAAATCTTATATGTCCTTTGTGCTGTTTAGTGGAGCCAAATTACTGTGTTACTTTCTGAAATGGGATTCAATATTTCTCCTGGTTTAGTAGTATTATTTTAGCTCTGTAAAAAACTGTTACCTTTTACCACCTTGTAAAGTTATTCAAATGAACACATTTGCAACAATGTAAACATCCTGCAGACATGGAGCAACATTATCATTCATTAGGAGTCCTGTTTGTGTCCACCTAGTGAATGGAAGTGCAATATTTCCCCTCTCTAGCTCTGCGTGTCCACCAATTCAGGAGGGAAATACCTGCTAAAAGCTTCACTATGTTCATCAGCTAGTCATTAACTCTGTCTGTCTGCCACATGTTGTTGAGGAGGTTGTGTACAATAGACAGTCAGGGCTTTTTTTTTACTGAAAACATCTGCCTGCTGCTGCTGGAAATTAGGTTAAAGAAAGAAGTTACAGGCCCTGAAAAACTAAAATAATGATCCAGAATATTCTCTGTGGACCTGAGGAGGATTGTGTGTCCCCTTTCACACTACCCATACTCATTTAACCCATTGTTAATATAAATAATTATTAATTATTGCAGATTAAGGGCTATAATACGGTAACTATGATAAACAGTTGGACAAACCCACATTTTACTCCAGTATAAATATCAGTCCATTATCTTTTTTTCTACTCACTTACAGAGCCCCATATTGAGTTTTTTGTAGCAGGCTAATTTTGTTTACATGGTACTAGTAACCTTAGCAACAGTTGCATCTTCCAGTTGGTAAACATTAGGTGAAACTATACCCTAAGGACTAGTGTGAGCGATGCAACTAGCACTAATGTTTTGAGAAGCAGAAATGTAAAATTACACATAATTGGATTACAATTAATTTTAACAATTTCTATCTCCATTGCTTCACGTTTACTTCAGCAACGACATCCAGGATTTAGTTTTTTTCCTGATCAGTAATGTAACCTTATCTGTATATCAAATTACCATTAAATACAGCAGGTATGTGCAAACTATTCCATAAAGGGTCATCTAGCTGCAGGTTTTCGGCTCAGTCTTCAGACAGCTGATTGCACATGGCCCTTTATGGAATAACATTGACTGTTTGGGGTGCGTCTAAGTGCTGGACAGTGACAGTGACAGTGACACTCACTTCCTGCTTCCATGAAAATTTCAGGTCGATACGTGAAGCCGCTCTCCTGCTCCAGCGCGTTGCCACAGCTGGCATGTTCTCCGGGCCTCTGCAGGTTAATGACCGTCTTCAAACCACACCTGAGCACAGCGACGTGTCTGAGTCAGCGTTCGCACAACAGACCATAACACCCACTGCGCTATTCACACGGCAAACCATTCAACCACTCTGCATTCCACTCATATCAATCCAAGTGTTAATAGAGAATCACATTTAAAAAAAATCTATTCAAACGAGATGTGAAAGAAGAGACTACTGTACCTTTGAAACTGTTCGATTATATGATATTTCTCTATGATTTCAGTTGAAGGCCTTGCCATAGCTAGCAAGTTGTCAGTAATCCTGAAAGTGGAGGATATTAAAAATTAGACACACGAGCAAAATCATGAACATAGAGATGCTGTGCTAACATACTGACGCACTCAAACTCAAACACCTCGCTTATTTTCCATCAGTGATTCCATTTTTAAAACTGTTACATGATCATAGTGGGAAACAAAAACAAGGACAAACGTATTGATTATTAATGTGGACTTCAGTGACCTGCGCTGACACAACATGAGCGGTGAGAGAGCATGCCCGACCTACCAGGACGAGTACAGTCCTTTGATGGCTTGCTCCTCATCACTCCAGCGAGAGGCGTTCTCATATTTACAGGCTTTCCCTCCGCAGGCCATGGAGCACTGCATGTGACCCGGGATGACGTGCCTCAAGGTCTCCCCCATCTTGGTGTACTTAGCTGTAGGGATCCTTGTGTTGCCTGTGAACAAACAACAACAAAAAAATAGACTTAAAAAACAGACAACAAATGCGTCATCCAAACTTTTCTATAGCAGCTAGAAATTCTCTATGCTAGTGATGTCCTTCAGTGCGGTTACATCTCCTTGTCTTGCGCTCAGGGACAGTCTGGTTCACGCTGACGGCCACCATCACTCTGTGGGAGGAAGAGGAGAGGATCTGAAGGGCAGAGCTGCGTCGTCGCTGCAGGACCTTGAGCAGGATGTCCGATGCCGAGTGCCTGCGGTCATGCCTCCTGATTAAACTCATCATCTCCCCGGCCATGGAGTGCCTGCCTCGCTGCTGCTGCTGTTGCTGCTGCATCTCACAGTCTGCTGCTGTTGCTGCTGCTGCTGCTGCTGCCGCTACTGCTGTGTGCAGAGCGAGCATCTCTATTCTAACAAAGACTCCCGGCTATGCAGCTCTGTGCCCATTATGAATCACAGCACAACAATCGCCCCTTTTGGCCAAAAGAGGGGCAAATACAACCTATCAGTTCATCGGCGGGCATTTGAAGTGTCACCATGACAACCGTCTCCAAAGTCGTCAGTGGGAGGCAGACGGGGGCGAGTGTTGCGCGAACACACACACACACAGCGAACACACACACACACACACACACACAGATCTGAGGCGGGCAGCTTGTAACTGAAAGAGGGAAAATGTCAACGCTGCTGGCTTTAAAGTGCTTAAAGGGCACATCTGGAGGACCGAACACAATCAAACACCTACTGCTTTACATTAGCAATAGCAGACAAGTAGTTTATGTAACATAACATGAACAGAGCTGTGAGTAATACTGTTAATTATGTTAATGTGAAACACCACTTTGAATACCTGCAAATATCCTTTTCTTAGAAGTTTTTGAGCCTGAAAGCTGATGTGATGTATTATATAACGGATTGTTTTGTCTGACCAATAATCAATTACGTTGAGTTCATGAAATAAAGCAAGAAAATCAAGATATATTATATTATGAAAAGGCAGAACAAGTAATTATTTGTTATTTTACTTGATAAACTTTATATACTTCCTGTTTCAACACCAATATTATAATACTGTGACTTTTAATTGCAACTAACCCTACAGTAACAATGAGGAGCTGGAAGAACAGGAGTATCTGCTGGTTTCAGGCGTGTAATTGTAACGCTGACACTGTTCTCGGAGCTGCTTCAACTATTCAGCAGCCAGTCCATCAGACAGAAGCCAGAAGGTGAAACGATACTCTCGACTGTGGAGTGTGTGTGGGAGCGGCAGTCAGACTGACTAACAGCAGAAATGAGAGGCGTAGCAGAAAGATAATAGATAAATGGGTGTGCTAGATATGATAAAATACTCAGAATAGCAAAAATAACAGATTCAGTTTGCATCTTTTCAGCCTGTCAGCAGGTTAAATGAACCTACTTATTTATTTTATTAAAAAAAAAAATGAAAGTTGGAATATTTTATCAAGGGGATTGGTTTCTGTTTTGTCTAATGTGTCAATTAGGAATACAACATATGGAACATATTCATTGTTTGTTTTCTTTTAACCCTTTACTGTTCATATTCCGACTCATGATTAGTCTTCATAAATTCTCCATGAGTCATTAATAAATGTTTGATTAACCTTATGGGAAAAAAAGACCTTCACAATCACTATTTTATACACTATTTTATGGAATATGATAAACACAACATGTTTGAATGCTGATTTGGATGTGTTGTTTTGTTAAATAAACACAGTTTAACCACTACATTTGCAAACATAAAAATTTGTATCAGCTGTACAAAAATAACATTAATTTCCATTTTTATATACTGTCCCCATGTCACAATAAAAAAAATAAGTCTGGCTAAAATAAATGTATATAGAGTGTTTTTAAAGCTTTCAAATGTAAAAAAACAAAAAAACAAAAAACAAAAAAGTCCATGAAAAGGTCGAGCAGCTGTTTTAAAGAACCCAGTTAACTTTTTCCAGTGGAGAGTAACCACACTGAAAAGATCTATAAATCAATCTGTAAATTACAGTATTACTTTTGCCCTGACTTCATTATTAACACATTCATTATTTAAAAGAAATGAAACGGCAAATACACACATAAGGATAGAGAATAACAGCTGTTTTCTCCATCACATTCATATCAGATGTCTCATTCGCCTAACGTTGCTAACCACTATCATACTAACTACATCATTATTATTACATGGTTAGATAGTTTGATGTAATATAAGTCAAATAACTAATATAAGTGAGTAGGTTTAGTTATTACTACTAATGAGATAATAGAGCTTAAACTTAAAAAACATAATATCAAATACACATTAGTTACACAGCAGTTTATAACCTAACGAATGGATCAGTTTGGTGTGTAAGAGCTGAGATAATATGTAGTTTGTGTTACATGAAAGTTTTGACTTAATGATAAGCTGCCCTGGAAATTGCCGACACATTCAACATCATCATGATATGAACAGGTGACGTGAATTCATTGAATTAAACCATTTTATGTCTATAATCCTGTACTGTGTCTTCACTAAATATAAAACTGCACCTTTCCTTGTATGTGCGTGTGCGTGTGTGTGTGTGTGTGTGTGTGTGTGTGTAGAGCTCTCCTACCTGTCTCCATCTCTCCGCTCATGGAGTGCGGTGTGTCACTCAGTATGCTGACACCAGCTGCCATGGTAGGAGCTGAAAGGTGTGGATAAACATTGTGTCAAAGGCAGAGGTTGAGCTGATAGTACGACAATCATGAGGTACACACACACACACACACACACACACACACACACACGCACATAGATGAGATATGGAGCTGGGTTGCCTGGCAGTATAAACCTCTGGGGAGAAAGAAGAGAGAGAGATAGAGAGAGAGAGAGAGAGAGAGAAGGAGAGAGAGATAGATGTGCAAACTGAGCCACCATGTCAGCAGCTCATGTGTCAGTCTGACCACTGCACCTCTGGGAGCAGCTGGGCGTGGCCTTTGGGACGACAAGAGTGGGATCAAGGAGCGCATTCGAGACCTGAGGTGCTAAGTTACAAATGACATCACACACACACGCACACACACACAGAGAGAGAGAGGCTTCGAGGTCCATCTGCATATTTCAGTAGGAGTATGTTACCCTGCTGTAGAGGATTAGGCTAATTCCTGCATTTTCATGAGGCGCTTCTAGTATCAATTATTCAGTTGAACACATCCACCTGCTATTGTGCTACAGCTACAGAGCAATACATCTGATTTACATAGCCTGATATCACAGTCGTGTGCCACGGTTCTCCCACAGTGTCGGTTTAACTCGGGGGACCGAACCGTTTCTCGCGTTTCACCCCGCGGCTCTAATGAGGCCTCGTGACTTGTGCTGAGTGCTGCTGCTGGAGGGAAACTCTGCACCTTCATTGCTCTGCTGCTCCACCCATTAACATGAGAGCAGGGTCACTGTGCTCCACATGCTTACTTTGATCACCTTTGCCTTCTCCTTCCTCTTTAACCCTCCTATTGTCCTCGAGTCAAGGAAGGAAGGGAGGGAGGAAGGAAGGAAAGCAGGGAGGTAGGAAGGAGGTAAGGAAGGAAGGAATGATGGAAGGGAGGAAGGAAGAAGGAAGGACAGCAAGGAGGTAGGAAGGAGGGAAGGAAGGAAGGAAGGAAGGAAGGAAGGAAGAAGGAAGAAAGGAAGGAATGAAAGGAGGGAGGAATGAGGGAAAGAAGGAAGGAAGGAGGGAAGGAATGATGGAAGGGAGGATGAAGGAAGGAAAGGAGGGAGGAAGGAGGGAAAGAAGGAAGGAAGGAAGGGAAGAAGGAAGGGAGGAAAGAGAGAGGAAGGAAAGAAAGAGAGAAGGAGGGAGGGAGGAAGGACAAATGGAAGAGAGAGGCAGGAAAGAAAGAGGAGGGAAGGAATGATGGCAGGGAAGAAGAAGGAAGGAAAGGAGGTAGGAAGGAGGGAAGGAAAGAAGGAAGGAAGGAAGGAAAGAGAGAGGAAGGCAAGAAAGAGAGAAGGAGGGAGGGATATATTGTCTCAGAAATAATGGCGATAAACGATATTACTGTCATTGGAAGATCATGATATAATGATAATTGTTGAATTAGTAAATATTTATAAAATAGAATATAAAATCATTTTAAGTGCTTATGCAGATACATGTCACTAACAAATATTTATAGTAAAAGTCAGAGGAACACTATTATTTTCAAATAACCATATACACCAAATTTGTGTTAAATTTATCAACGATGACTGAATTTTTTTATTCTCAGAAGGTTTGACATAGGAAACCACCTGTGTCTCAGTGTGTGTGTGTGTGTGTGTGTGTGTGTGTGTGTGTGTGTGTGTGTGTGTGTGTGTAGAGCTTTCAAACTGCTATATTCTAATCTAGAAGTATTTCAGTTCTAAGTACATTGTTAGTTATTAAAATAGTGATGATTTAATTTCTATGATTTAATGGACACAGTCTAGACAAGAGGTGTCAAACATACGGCCCCTGGGTCAGAACCGGCCCACCAAAGGGTCCAATCTGGCCCACTGGATAACTGGATAACAAAGTATAAAATATGCAGAATACTTTAAGTCCCTGTTGACGTCAAACTTGATATAACTGACTAGCAACGTGATTCAGATTTAAAAAAGGACACATTTTATAAGTATCTGTTACCATAGTAACCCCTCACTGACAGCCCTGTCTGCAATTTTTTACGTTTGGGACAATTTAATCTAATTTTTCTTAAGGCATCTTAAGTCCTGTTCATCTGCTTAGTGAATAGATGGTTTAGTATAGTAAAGTCATAATATATTATTCATAGGTTACTTTTAATACTACTATTACTTTTAATGGTCTGGCCCACATGAGATCAACAATATCTGTATATGGCCCTTAAGCTAAAATGAGTTTGACACCCCTGGTCTAGACATAAGGTTTTGAATACTGTGTGTCTGGGATGAAGCTGTGTTTGTTAAATGATCTGCTGTAAAAAATATGATAAATTGTACTTAAACAATATGTTGTGCTGCTTCAGAAAGTCAGGTCACGTTTGGGTCGCACCGTCCTCCTGACTCAGGCTCCTGTAGTCTGTGAATAATTGATGCTGTAAAGTCACACTCTGCCTTTTTTTTTTCTAACCCCGCATCTGTTTTTAAACTTCTTCTCCGCTGCTCTGTAATCCACACTTCTTCTAACAAATTGATATGGCACCAAAACCCTGGTACGACAGCGGCCCAAGCACTTCCAACATGGCGGCGGGAAAAATGCCAACCCAATCAGTTCAAGCTGCAGCCCGACACCGCTTGGCAGGGCTCAGAGGAAGCTCTCTGTAACGAGGCGCTGAAAGAGAAGGTGTTCCTCCTGACAGATGTGACGTACGAGCATCAAATATTAACTGTTGTATGAAAGTGAGCTAATTATAGAGACTGTGAAGAAATCCCTTCGCTCGTGAGTTAAGCCGGAGCAAATTCACTTAAATGCTTCACACGTTTGCAGTAGGTCACGAGCTCTGTGTGTGTGTGTGTGTGTGTGTGTGTGTGTGTGTGTGTGTGTTGGTGGATGTGAGAGATGGTGTGAAGGCTGAGGATGTTGTTAATGAGTGTGGGATGTGAATGTGTTGATAAAGAAATATGGCTGCTCTTCACACTATGTCAAAACTGTGATAATAAAAACATGACACAGAGTGAATGTTGATTAGAGACTGAGGATATATAACTATGCATATGTGACAGTGATGAATAAGGCTTGTCAAGATGAGCAATTCAAAAATATGTTTAGTTTTAAAAGCAGCATCAGGTTTGTTAAAATGTACATTTAATATTTATGTCATTTGAAATGACATTTGCACCATTTTTTTACCAACAGTAAGACTGAATGCTCCTGAAAATGTCAAATGGTGTAACCACAAAATATTAAATACTTGATCCACCTACAGTGTATTTAAGTGCCCCTATACAAATAATTACAAATAATGAAAACATTTTCGGAATATTTCTACATGTAAATTTTAAAGCATTTTGTCAATATTGAGCACATATCCTAAAAATAACCATTGTTTCTAAATCATTTTTGACAAATTATGTAAAATTTGTTAAAAAAACATAGTGTTGGATTAAAACTGGATTATATTTAGTCCACATTTTAGTTAATGTGTGAAGTATGTGTATATTTTCAGTGTACTATTATATGTGCATTATTATTATATGTATGTTATGTACATAGGGATCTATTCAAAAGAGTCATGTAAATGTGTTTTTTTAGTTTGTCACTATCTCTAAAGATGAAGAAAATAAGGACTTTATTTATATACGTTTTTCAGTTCAAGACATTTAATGAGAAAAATACACTAAACTAAAGTGATCAGGCTTCAAAATCAAGAAAATAATGTTTTTTGTTTGTGTTCTGTTCTGATATTCTGACTTGATGTATTTATGTTTCATGTAAAGTACTTTGAATTACCTTGTTGCTGAAATTTGCATTTACCTTGCCTTGTCCTAGAAAGCATGATTTAGCAATGACAGGACATTTGTGCAGAATGTTGATTTAGTTCAGTACACAGTTAGGAAATACTGTACAGAGAACAGCAGTTACTGGTAAGCAACAGCTGTTCTCAGTAGTTCATCTAGTGAACTGAACAAATAATAGCTGTGTCCCAACTCAGAGTCTACATAGTCTGGTGTATGGAATATTTCCTGTCTGCATCACCAGCTGTTCCTAACCCATCTGGACGGCTGAAGCTTCATATCAGCTTCAGATAAACTTTTAAATACATGTGTGCACAGAGGGGAGGACTGTGGATTTTGGCCCCCATCACTGACATTCCAAGTGCATTTTTTTGTAGCATCCCTCATCTCTGGAACAGCGTGCCAAAGAATGTTAGACAGGCTGAGTCTGGTGATGCTTTTAAGATGCAGCTAAAGACTTTCTATGGGTGCTTAACCCTTTTCACTGTGTTTTCATGGAGTTTTACATAGATACAATAAACACAAATAGCAGAGCAGAACATATGACATGAAGCACCATATTTAACTGTGTTTATCTGTTTACTTCTTACCTGATTTTTTGGGGTTTTAAATTTGTGCTTAAACTTTATACTATTTTAAATTTGCTCTTTTTCATAACCATCTGTACATAAATGTCCTGAAGCTTGTATATGCATACATATGCCTGCATTTGTGAAGCACTTTGTTACAAAATGTATTGGCTTTTTAAAGTGTTGTATAAATCAAATAAACTTGAAAGTACAGTCAGTATGAACAGGGAGAATGATTACAGTAGGAAAAACAATTCTTAACATCCATTTGGACACCTGACTGTTGTTTTAATACACACTTGAAAAGTTGTGAACTTGTCACAAGGGGGCACAATAATCAATATTGCTATGTAGTGCACTACATAATAAATAGAGAGTGATTTTGGTCAGAGCAACACAGACACATGTGTAATTAATAACATTAATCATAGTTGCATTTATGTGTGCCAGTTCTGGGACTTGGTACTGTTCATGCTGATATACTGGGACAATTAAATGGGCAATAAAATCATTAAAGTTATAGTTATAAATCTGTGCTTTCCTTATAGCCAGTGAGAACATTATATTAGTATTAACAGATATTGGATACAGTACTTATTATTCGCATACAAGTAATCCAGATGATGATGACAAAAACACACTGGTCTACTCTTTTATCTCCAAGTATTGATGTCACATGTTACTGATACTGAATAACAATCTTCTTTATAGTAACACTCCACACACTGTATCACCTCCTCCAACTGCAGGTAAAAACGTGATGATAATAATAGCAGCCTGTGTAGCAGAGAGGTTGATGGTGTCTTAAGCTGTTATTTACCTCATGTGATAAATCAACGTTCACTCAGCTAACAAGCAGCTGTTTCTCTTCATTAGCTTCATGTCACATCTTTACTTAATGTTACTTATGTCATGTGTTAGCTCATATTACGTTGGGTTTAAATGACAGCGCTTCTGTATGCATAGAGAGAGTAGCGGTAACTTAGCTGAAGTGGTTGTGTAACATTAGCCCTGCAGCAGCACGGCGTGTGGTGCTGATGCTGCAAGCTGCAGACTTAACCCAAGCTAATTAGCTTACAGCGCTGCGTTAGCTACAGCTAGCATAGTAGATTGAAAAAGGCCTAACTTACCGTTTTCCTGTCCTATGAGTCCGGAGCTCTCTCGAGAATTCCTGACATAGTCACTTCATCTCTGTGAAGCCATGGTGGTTGTATGGTTGGCACGTAGCGAAGCCCTTTTCCCCCTCTAGCCACATCATTAGGTCAGCTAAGTGCAGCTAGCGCACTAGCTAACTTAGCAACCTGACATGTTGTCATGTAGAGAGGCGAGGTGGCGTCACGTGACCAAACATGCTGCTCATTGTGCATTTTTACTGGTTGCTGATTGTTATGATTTATTATCCATCAAAACATACTGAAATATTTCCAAATTTTTAAATGTATATTCAACAGGAACATGGAAACAAGACTATTAGCTTAATAATTGTATTTTAATTTGAAAACGTGAAAATTCATTTATAATTTTTAACTTAAATGTTTGTTTTCAATTTTCAATTTTCTTATTTGTTTTTGTTTTTTAAATTATTGTAAAATTCCAGTAAACCAGGATAAATTAATATTGTGGTAATAATAATAATGTAATAGTAACCATTATCTTTTGTCTTCTTCTTTTTTTTTGTTTAATAGCATTTTATTTTATGCAGTTAGTAATTTGTCCTCATGTAGACTTGTCCTGTGTACTTTTGTAAATAACATGAAAAATGACAAATAAAGAATGACCTTACCTTACCAATTATAGTCATCCTAGCATATTATGAAATTATGATGAAATCTACAGTGACAAGCCTCTTCATTAGGTTCACCTGTGCAATTCAATCCAATACAACAGTTCTGCTATAAATTCCACATTTATGAAGGCAATGCATTTTCAGTTTTTTGTTCACATTGTCCAAAAAAAGATAATTCTACTTTATATTTATTACTGAGGTCATACTAAATGGTGGTGGTGTGTTGCATGGGAGCATTATATTTAATGGTATTCCTAATATTTCGTCCCCCTCATGTATTTTAATGGAGTGGACAAAATATTAGGAACACCATTCAATATAATGCCCCCTAATACATTACCATCAACCATTATGACTACAAAAACTGAAAATGAAACTTCATAAAAGGAGAGCAGAGCTGTTGTGCTGGATTGAATTAGATTGTACAGGTGGATCTAATGAAGAGGCCAGTGAGTGTACAACAACAATGTAATAGTGTCTGTGTGTGTGATTGAATTCTCTGTCTGAAAGAAAAGGCTCTCCTCTAAACCCATTTATTTAACAGCACTCAGCCTCTCAGTAAAACACTGCTTCTACTTCAACTGACTGACAGATCCCAGAAAATAAGAGGACTGTTCTGTGAGTGTCTGTCTTCATTGTGAAATCCTCTGGTGCAACCTAGTGGCTGCTGATTCAAACACTGCTGTTGATTTGAATTATAAATGACTCTCTGAAGGGCTTTGGAGCAGAACACTGAAACACAACTATGTGACAGACAAGTGTGGACCACATTGATCATCCAAACTTCTGAACATATTTGCTCATAAAACACAATGTAAAGAAGTGTAAGAAGCTTGTAATGAGTATCAGCACACTATAAATCTTCCTGTATTAAAGTAAAATAAGCTGCTACAGTGATTCTGTTACACTGAGTGAAACACAGGCTTCAGAGCATCATTTATCATTTAAAAAAGCTTTATCTGTAATGGAATCAGTGTTTAGACTTTGATTTTTGCTTATCATGACCCATGTTAAATGACCATGTGAAGGTTGATATCATGCAGAGCTGTGCTGGGCTATACGTGCTGTTACAGAATCCATATATATGGGATTATATGAATTATAAAGGTACAATGTGTTCTACTGTAATGCATTTCAATCCACACAATCTGTCCCAAGATAAAGTGTCACTGGATAAAATAAGTGGAAACACCTGTGTGAGTGACCACAGTCGTATAGGGGCTGTAATACCTACTTTTCCCCATTGTAATATAGTACTTTAAGTCATTAATGGTACTGACTGGATTCCATGTAAATAGCATCCACATGAACAAAGGTATGCACAGTCAGTAGTGGAGGAGATTTCCTTCATTCTGACAGACTGTGGAGTAGGAAGAGTAGCACACAGACAGCAGTCATTATTGCCAAATGATAAATAATATCACACAAGATGTGATTTTTAGTTTCACGTTTGCATTAAAGCCACATGCAGGTCAGGTTGTCCTCAAGCAACCAATAATCACTCATGACTGTGAATTAACGGTGCTGATGATTGGATGGGACAGCTGACAGACCCAGGAGCCCAGAGGTCAAGCAAGAGGTCCTCAGTCTCTCTGTGTGACGTGACAGCAGCATTTCCTGTTTATTAGTCAAAATGACAAACATGACACAATTAGTAAATAAAGGAATAGTCTGTAGATTGCTTTTGAGGATGTCAAAGAAAGAAGAAAAATTGACTTTATTGGAGTAATATTCCCCTAGGATTCTCTATGGGAGGGTTAGTCAACAACTTTGTGGTCACTTTGTCCAAACAGCTGATTCTCAGCTGACATGGCTGTCTGATGTCATCATTTTTTATGTCTTGTGTACATCTGTTTGACTGCTGACATTCCTACTGAATTATTATGAGTTTATTTTTAATATAACTTCAATGTTGATTTTCAATGTGCTTCTCTCTCCTATCATTCCTCTCTCTCCTCTCCACCCCAACCGGTCGAGGCAGATGTTCGCCCACTCTGAGTCTGGTTCTTTCTGAGGTTTCTTCTCGTTAAAAGGGAGTTTTTTCTTGCCACTGTCGCCAAGTGCTTGCTCATGTGGGAAAGTTGGGTCTCTTTAAATTAAAGAGTACAGTCTAGACCTGCTCTCTGTGTAAAGTGCCTTGAGATGACTTTTGTTGTGATTTGGCACTATATAAATAAAGTTTGATTGATTATCAGTCATCTGTGAAGCACTTTGCCTGTATAAAAGTTGTTTGGTTGATTATGCATTGTGTTCTGATCTGTATTAAACTGTACACTTCGGTGCTGACCCTGAATCAGAGCTCATACAAGCATGTACATGTCATGTCTTACAATAATAAAAGGATGCAGTGTAAAGATACTGATAACACTGCTCAACAACAAGAACACACTGCGGGCTCCTATGTACCCTCATAATACATCCTTTTTTCTTTTTTTTCTTATTTTCTCCTGTCTGCATTGGTCTCAGTTTTTTCTTTGTAATTTTCTTCGTTTATGCTCCTTCGTCATTTTTATTCCTTTTCTTTTTTCACTTGTTCTGTTTTATTATCAGCTTGTCAATCAACTGCAAAGTACTTTGAACTACATGAACCTGCATGAAAGCTGCTGTAGAAATAGAATTTGTTTGATTGATACAAATCGATAGCAGTCAATAATGATGCATATAGTATATTTGTGCTATCTTAGAAATATTCTACACTTTGAAAAATAATAATATATATAAACAATTACACTAAATATGCACAAAACATGATTGACTAAGTGCATGCACACAAGTCATCTGTATTGTTTGCATGTGTCAGAACAATAATACAAACAAAAAGATGCATTCAGTAACATTAGGTTAAAAAGGAGCGTAATAACAAAAAATAAACATAAATATATAACATTATACAAAACAAATACACTACTGAATGTGTTCATCTTTACACACTGTTCATATTGTGACTCATCCATTCCTCATTAATCATTAATAAATGGTTGATTAATCATTAATGAAGGTGTCAGAGAGCAAATAGTGTGTGTTCTATTTATTTATGGGGGGAAAGACATCTGCATTCAACAGGTTTGAACGCAGATGTTTTTTTAATTGTGTACATTTGCATATATACAAAAATGTATATCAGTTACATCAAAATGTCAAAAAACAGAAACAAATATGCATTCCAGTTCCATGTTTGTATTTGTATTTGTGAAAGCACTGAAAGACTGCCTGAACATCTTCTATAAGGGAGGCTTTATTCTCCTTGCATTCTCAAAAGTAACCACCGGAGGGAGTTATGTTCCAACAATGTCTGCTAACACACTTCAGACAACATGTACATTATATTTAAACAACTTCAAGTCATTACTGTAACTCATTAGTTGTGTGTACAGGTAATATTAGCTTTTCACGCTTTTAAAGGTAGAATACGTGTCAGACTCTGTAACAGCCTGTGAGATGGAAACAGCTTCTTAAACACCTTTTGACAAATTGTGCAACTTTTTTGCAAGTCACATGATCTACTCCATTTATCATGTATATATATGACAAAAGAGAGTTTATTTGAATATTCCGAGAGCTCCGTTTGCTCCAAACTTTATTTTGCTTTGTCTCAGAAAGCTCTCTCTGTGTGACACATTATTACACAATATTTTTAAAAAAACAATTCTCCTGGAGCACTCATGCTTTTTACATACCATCCAAACATAACTAAACATGCCTCCACAGATTCAAAACTGCATTTAGCATTACGGGGGGATTATATTAAAAGCTGAGCTAAGAAAACAGTTTGAAATATTTGGAAACTATGACTCTAATCCCATAATTCTTCTTTTCTATTGGTACTTAGTGACTGTTATGCTAGTGTAAAATGTCACTGTCATATTTGCACTTTCCATGGGAAAATATCCCTTTTAATGAAGTTATGTTTTCTAGATTTCACTCATGTAAAAACTTTAACTATGTCACAATTATATTTAGCCTTTAACATTAAGCTTTCGCTCTCTTTTTTTTACACATTTAAAACTGTAATATTCCAATCATAATGTACCTCTCTTATAATTGCCATGTATGCTGCTTTTATATACACCATATTTAACATGAATATTTCCAACTAATGTGTTAAAATAAAGACAGAATAGATCCAGTATCCTGCTTTGATTATGTTCTTCTGTTATAAGTTGGAATATGTGTCATGTTATATATATTTTTAAAGAAAATGTCCAAACGAAATTAGATTTAATTGAATAAAATCAAAGTTCTTTCACAGCAGCCCTGAGTCAAGCTACATAATATGCTATGGAATAAGAATCATCATTTTTGAAGCTAAATAACTGCAAAGATTGGGGGAGAAAAAAATCCCAGAGGTGCTCAGGAGTAGTAGAGAGTCTTCTGACCTCTAATATAATACATTTCCTCTTACTGCCTCAGTGGCTTCATTGGGCCTGACAGCGTGGAGTGGAGTGGACCACTGGAGCCATCAGCTGAGCTTTAATCAGCCCCTAATATCATCATACACCATCATGTGTCCAAGCATAATGACATCACACGCAAAATAGAAGAACATTGATGATGATTTCGAGTCATTTCTTTGCAAAAACAGCCTGTAAAATCACATTAATAAGCAATGTAGAGTAATATAAGTATTATCTGATATATGTTCTATCCTCTGCTGCTCCTCCTCTTCCTCCTCCTCATCACACTAATTACCCATTAACTTGCAAATTCACCTGCATGCACGTGCGTCCTTTCAGATCCTTATTTTCTTCTCTTTTGCATAGAAATCCACGCACGCAGGACTGGCGCGGCTTTGCATGTAACTTTGGCTCTCGGTGCAGGCAGCGAGTAGACACAGACCCTGAGAAGAGGTGGAGCCATGACGAGACTCATAAAACCCAAAGCTTATTCCTCAACTCACTGCCAAGGTGACGCTCTCGGCGGCTGACAAATAGCTCCAAAACCTCCGCGGCTCACACACATACATACACACACACACACACACACACATACAGAGAAACACACTCATACAGTCAGTGGGCATGAGCACGACCGGGTTCGGGACTTTCTGGTTTAGATATTTTTATTCCTGGTTCCTTGATTTTCATTTCCCAAAAATCCACATCTGGCCTGAAGTGGCGCGTAAAAGTTGAAGAGGACGCACGGTTACGCACGCAGAGAAGTCGGCTATACCTGTGCTGCTGTGCTTGATTTTTTTTCTTTTTTTTCTGGAGGATAAGTTTTGATCCACAGTGTTGATCTCCGGACTATAAAGAGGCGCCACAGCCGGGGGAATATGAGAGCCGGTCGGGGCTACTGAGGGATTGATCATCGCTTGTGTGCGCACGCTCGGTGACCGCAAAGCCAAATTATGCAGCATCATTTGGACATGGGGGCGCATTACTATCCTCCGGAAGTTCACCCGGATCACAGAACTCATCGCTACAGGAGTTTCATGATAGAGGAGATCCTGACCGATCACCCGGAGCACAAAGTGTCGGCTCCGGCTGGGGAACTTCTCAAATTCGGGGTGCACGCTCTGCTGTCAGCCCGGCCTTTCCACAACCAGCTGGGTAAGATGTAATATGTAATGATGAATGATAACATATACTGCAAAAGATAACACATCATAATAATACCATGGATTATTACTACTACTAATTATAACAAATGATTCACAGGCTAATTCATTGCTTATATTTCAAGGAGTGTATTGCGCCTAATAGAATTTCAAATTAAAAGTTTTTTAGTTTTTTAAGGTATGATAATTAACTTTAAACCTAAAATCAGTTTTTAATAATTAAATCATGAACGCTATATCATTTGTTTTTAAGACTCTAGTAACATAGCTAATCATTTGCAATAACAATAGAGTGAAACGTAAAGAAAATAAGTAGAATAGCCTACATTCATTTGCTTTTTAATCATGTGCCTTTATGTTTTTATTTTATCATGATAAATAGGTTACTTCACTGTTCAAAGCAAGTTGAATGATGCGATTTTAATTGTTAGTAAGTTGCAAATTGTGAAACAGTGTGAGTAAAACGAGGATTGTCTTTTAGGGGGTTTACAGTGTTGCCAAAGCGCTCCATGGATGAAACCCAAATTAAACCTGGAGTGGGACATGTCAAATTATTTAATTGTCTTCAAGTGTTCAAATAAAAATAAAACCTAACAACTTTATGTGCCTAAATCTCAACCATTCAAATTAAATTGCTCAAAAGATGTGTGCATTTTCTACATTTTTAACCTAATTCACACCAAACCACAACAGGATATCCTCAATGGAATCTTATTTTGTCTCGTTTAAAAATATAATTAGACATAATGAAGGTGTTTATGCTGGAGGCGGTTTATCTTTAATATCTATTTTAATCTGTGTGAAAAGGGCGCAGTAGCTGCTACATGCTTTGATTTGTTTAATGATGCCTCAGATAAGCTCACATTAGTCTTGGCTATTTAAAGTCATGATATTATCACACATGAGAATCTATTTTAAAATTTTGTAGTGGCACGTGTTAATAAATAGAGATGAAATAAAAAATACTGATGAGATGATAATGCAGATATGTGTGTGTGTGTGTGTGTGTGCAGGTTTCAGGCCCTCGGTGTTTGTTGTTTAGTGTAATATTTGTGTTGTGATTGTTCCTTGCTGTGTGTATCCTACAGCTATACTTCATGCTTCATGGAGCTCCGTCTTGTTAGTGAAATTCAATTATTTTTCATCTAGGAGCTCTGTCTTTGACCCCTGCAGCGCCTCAGGGGCCTGTTAATGTGCCTCCTACTCACACACCTCTAAAACATGCTGAAACTAGTAAAGAATAACACACACCAAAAAAAAACATGTGTAACCTCAAACTAATGTGTGTGTATGTGTGTGTGTGTCCTTACAGTGCTCAAAGCCGACCAGACCAGCCTCCTCAAGTTCCCCTTATCCCCGCTGTCCTGCACGTTGGGTTCCCCGCTCGGCTCTCCGCTGCTGTCCGCGGCTCAGGGCCTCCAGGTCGGCCCGGCGTCTCACCACCTGCCGCTGGACCTCCATCTCCGCGGGAAGCTGGAGCACGGAGGAGACGGAGGCAGTAAGACAAAGAAAGGCCGCCGGAGCCGCACAGTGTTCACCGAGCTGCAGCTGATGGGCCTGGAGAAACGCTTTGAGAAGCAGAAATATCTATCCACGCCTGATAGGTGGGTGAAGATGATTTAATAAAAAATATCAGCTCATATAAATTCATAAGTTTTAGATGAAGACAGTAGTGAAGTTTAGACCTTATGAGCTTAATTCTAGGAGCAGCTGATGAGAAAAGCATCTAAATAGAAAAATAGTCCAAATTGATCCTTGGTGGTATTTTTTTTTTTTTTTTTAATTTAAACTGAATAAAAGTTTGAAAATATATAAATGTATTGTTGTGTTTACTCCTCACAGGATAGATCTCGCTGAGTCTTTGGGTCTCAGTCAACTGCAGGTGAAAACATGGTACCAGAACAGAAGGATGAAATGGAAGAAAATAGTAAGTTCTGCTTCCATATGATGATGAGAATGCTTATTTTGAATATATAATGTTACTATAGCAACATAAAGAACAAGAACAAAGGATGTGATACAATTTTATGGTTATTATTTGGACAGATGTTGATGGGAAATAAAGTGGGATGGATGTTTAAAGGCCAGATTAGATGAAGAGTTGTCTGTTATTGAGTTATCTTTATTATTAGCAGGGTTACTTTTTATGAATGTATTTATTATATGGAAGTTTACACATGTTTAAATGAATTTGAGTATTTAAAAGAAAAAGCAACAACAGAAATTCAATATTTCTGCTGCTCTAATGAGTACAGGTCATAAAGGTCAGCTGTCTTTACATATATATATATATATATATATATATATATATATATATATATATATGTGTGTGTGTGTGTGTGTGTGTGTGTGTGTGTGTTAGTGTGTATTTGTAGCTAAACCAGATTTCATGTTTGACCCCCCGCAGGTGTTGCAGGGAGGAGGCCTGGAGTCCCCGACTAAACCCAAAGGCCGACCCAAGAAGAACTCCATACCAAGCAGCGAGCAGCTCTCCGAACAAGAAAGATCCACCTCCGATGCCGAGCGTCAATCCGAAGGCTCCAGCTCCAACTCAGAGAACGCTCAGGAGGAATGACCCCCACCCAACCCTCTCCTACCCCCCTCCACCCACCCCTACTTCCCTCCACCACCACCACCACCTCCACTACCAACACCATACACACTCCCTCAAGCACACACACACACACACTCTGACTCTTAAACGTGCAGAACCCTCCGACAGGATTCACGCTCCAAAAGTGCATCGTTTTTTTGTTTTTTTTTGGACGGTGCCAGAATCCAGAAGGGCAGGGATGGAAAAAGCTGGACCTTAAAAAACACATGCAGGCCCCTGCAGAGAGAGAGCGAGAGAGAGAGAGAGAGAGAGACAGAGAGAGAAAGAGAGGAGAGAGAGAGGCCTTTTTAAAACTGAAACTGTACAAGGCCACATCCTCCTACATCCATGTGTGTTTCTGTCAGTAGCCCTACTCCTACTACTACTACCACCATGCATTCCCCTCATGATGAACTTGCCGCTGTTGAAGAGGGAACTCAAAACCTTTGCAGTAGGTCTAACCCTTTATATTCTAACGGATCCACTCTCACTCATCTGTTTTTTTGCATTCCCTTTTTTTTGTGTAACTATGTTTAATTATTAAATATATTTTCACTAAGGCTGCTCTCCATTTATTATTAAAGGAGGTATATAGGTGTAAGATAAGCTTTTTAATACCAAATGGTGATGATGATGATGGTGATGATGATGATGATGATGGGCTATACTCACATGGCTAAGGGCCTAATATGGTTACATACCTTCACAATAAGCAAATGTCTCATTTGATTCTTGACATTTAGCTGCCGAGCATGAAGTCACACACACACACACACACACACACACACACACACACACACTGAAAATAACATCATAAGATTAAACATTCAGGTTTATCTAAACTCCACAAAGTGAAGATATAAACTGGGATTATTCATTGTAGCAGGAAGCATGCTTTTCTTGTTAAAATGTGGATTCACACATGCGTTTGGGCCCTGTTGCTGCTGCCGTTGCTGCTGCTTCATGTTCTTCTATGAAAGGAAGCGATGTGTTAAGAACTAATGAAAAACAGAGCAGATAAACTATTTATCTTTTTTTTTCTCCCCCTCCTCCCCCTCTCTTAATTAGTCTGAAATGGTTTCCATGTTCCAGCTTCAGGTGAAGAAAACAAATGTTGAATATTGACATGAGGTGCTTCATTTACATAATGTTTTATTTTTAGCAAGGCCAGATGCTTCTAAGTAGTTCATTTAGATGAGAACACTTGGTGTGTAATAGCTTTAACACAGCTTCCCTCTAACTGTTTTTTTTCTTTCTTTATGAAATCACATCAGCAGCTCATTATTATTACATGTTATATTCACATTATTATTATGATAGTGTGTAGAGTTTATTAGTGGCTGGTTGGAGTTGGAGAGGAGAAGTAATGAGTGCTGGCAGGCTGCGTGTTGTGTCAGTGAGCCAGCTGACACTACCTATTATTATCATTTGATTTATTGATTTTATGACCATGTGTCATTTTAAAACACTGATGTGATATTGGAACATTTTAGGTGATACAGGCGTTTTTTGAGACGGTGGCAAAGTTTGCACTGGAAAAATCGTTTTTTTTCTTTAAAAGTTATCATTATTATCATTTATATATTTTTTTATTGTCAATCTTAACTGTGGTTTTATTAGCAGAAAGTGGTTGAGCGGTCCTGAGGCGTTCAGGCTCAATGGAAACGATGGGCTTAATGTAAACTCATTTTAAAAAACGAGCCTGTTGTTGCTGAATCTAATATTATTCTTAAAATTCAGGTTTGATATGCTTCAATGTGTCCAGAGCTTAAATAATAGTAGTGATAATAATAATAAGCTGTAGATAAATGCTTTGTTATCTAAGCTGCATTCGTTTTCACTTTCAATCAATTTAATGAACGTGCAGAGCAGCTTCACGCAGCCAAACTGCATTTTAAACAATACATTTGTTCTGTATTGATGGACACATGTTGACGAGCTTTTTTTTGTTTTAGAAGCAGACAAGAAGATTTATGAGGTTTTTCTTATTTACGTGTATGTTTCCAGAAATACGACCAAACATGTAGTGACGCACAGTGTGAGATAAACACACATGGAGGCTGACGGAGCTCAGTCATCACGTCAACACGTCCGAGCTTTGCGCTTCAGCGGTGAAACACAGTGAGTGTGTGCTGGATAAAGGTTTAATGAACGTTAACTCAAGCTGAACATAGAAGAAGAACATATTCATGATTTGATTTAACAATATTTACACCCCGAAAAATTTGATTATTTTGATTAAGATTCAATTTGTTAAAGAAAAAACTTTTTTATGCATTACGGTATTTTAAAATAGGCTATGTGTGTATTTTATAAAGTAGTAGTTTCTATGGAATATTTAAACATAAGCTCTAAAACATTAAAAATAGCTACAAACTGTAGTGAAATGATGGAGCATGCAGGCCTTGTTCTTCTTAGAGTAGCTTTGTCTAAATGGATAATTCCATTATATAGTGCAGGTCTACTTATTTATACTATATCATTAAATAGGATAAAGTCTTCAATGACCATGAGAGAATACATCTTTCATTTTTATTTCAATATAATGCAAAGCAGCTTTAAAGTCTCACACTCATTCTGGTATAAATAAGAAAATTACTACATTCTCAGGAGTCCGTGAAATAGTCATGACATTTAATTTATAGATTCGTGTCCATGGATACGAGTTTTCTATTTTTTCGTGACACTCAGCATGAATTTGAAACTAATGTATTTCAATTGTAATGATGTATAATGCAGTTTTATAGAGGGACTGCGCTGTGGTTCGGGTCTGGTTCGGGTTAAATTAGATTATGGTTTTGGATTAAAATGATCATTGTGTCCTGCAGCACAATGCTGTGTGTCACAAATAAAAAGGAAAATCTGTGTCCACGTGCAACAATCCATAGATTCAATTTAAATTTACATCACATTTCGAGCCTGCTGGTGAGTTACTCAACTTTATCTAATAAACTGAAATATTCTTCCTCTCCTCTAACGTCTCTGTGCCACTTCTCTGTATTTCTACACGTGTTTAAATCGGCCTGTGAGAAACTCCATTAAAAGAAACCACATTGTTGAGCGGCACACGGTCAAGTTTAATTTTATAGGTTTAGTCATGCTTTTCATGAAGATATAAAAACCCCAAATGATGGTGCGAGTGAACAGAACTGACACAGCTGTTAGTAGACGTTCAAACCACACTGCGAAAATATCTCATATTGAATTAAAGTCATTTAAACTGAGTTTGAATTGTTAATATTCGGATATTTCACACACTATAAAATCTAAAATGTATTATTCTTCTTCTTCTTATTAGGCCTGTTACATTATTATTATATTATTATGTCATATTCTACAGATTGAGAAAATGAAGGACACACTCTCACCTGTTTGTTCCTGTAGCTCAAGACAAAAAATCAAACAATAAAACAATGAAATGATCCATATTACTGCTGTAATACACAGAATATAGAAGCCATGGAATTACAACAACCACAGCAGTGTTTCTATACATTTACCTACAGTACCATTATAGAAGTATTACATTATTTGAATATTAAGTAAAATTTTATTGACACAGTGAAAAAGTTGAGGCAAATATTTGACCGCTAAACAAACATTTTTTATCAATATTTACAAAAATGATATCCATAATAAGAATTGATGCTATAATAATATAGGCTGAAATGATTTAAAAGTGTGTTTTATGAGCAGATATTTGCTTGAATCACTTAAACAGCTCATGTAATCAGATATATGATATTTATGAGTTTCCATAAGGGAGGAATCCACTAAAAAAAACTGCAATTGAAAGCTTCAGTGGATTTACTGTTAGTCTAAATCTTTTATAAAGCAGCTAAAACACTGCAAATAAAAGGGTTTAAAAAAGAGACGTTAACAGTTCAACATCTGTTCTTCTTGTATTCTCCCCTGTGTTTAAATCACTTTTATTTTAGGCCTGATGATCTTGAGGTGAAGGTGTTGTCCTTGAAGTTTGGAAGCGCGTGGGATCAATATCATAATGTGGCAAACATCAGCGTTCACGTGCCGCATGTATGACTCGCTGTAAACAAAAAGAACAAAGTCAGATCATTCACCTCAAAGCAAACACGTCTTAAACACCGTCTTACATTTGAAAATTAGACGCCTGAATCTCTCAGTTCAGGTTCAAAACACACAATTTGGTGTTTTAAAGCTCCCCAAGTTTCACCCTGCACCAGCACACAGTATACTTAGAAGTGTGTGTCTGCTTATCTTTTCTCAAATTAATTATAAAGAAGCTGTTTGTTTTTTGTTGTTTTTTGTGTGTATTCTGCCTTTAAAGTGAAATTACCAGCTCTTTACATTTCAAAGACTTGCTTTCATCAGTGAGTTTAAGCTTTTATTCTGGTAACCTGAGTGTCATTATTATGTGAAGACAAAACCATTTATTCATGGTTATAATACAAACAAAGTAGAACCAACAAACTACACATTTGCAATTATAGATGAAATAACCTTATAATCTAAATGATCAAACCCAGCACAAAATATTTATATTAATTCCATCCAGATGAAGAGCAAAGATCGTGCCGAGGTTTTATAAACTATATTAATTTTCACTGGAATCCAGATTCTTAAAATTCCTGCTAATCATTCAAAATATCTTTTGTTTTGTTTTTTTTTGTTAAGTGTACCTTTCCTTTACTTGGTGGTCTTGTATAACAGTTCTCAATTTCACCTAAAGATCCACAGCTGACATGGACATCTGCAAGTCCCCACCACACACACACACACACACACACACACACACCATCATCATCATCTAAGCAAATGGCTAATCAGTCCTTGCCCAGAATGTCAAATTTATGTCAAGGCTTAATCATATGCAGATTAATGGCAGGTTAACCTAAACAACAGAGCAGAGGTTGGCAAAAAGAGTCCCACCAAAGTAAAAGAACCATTTTTTTTTAGAAGTGCATTTATTACTATTGTCAATTTGTAAACGGTACAAGGTGAATATGTGAGGTCGGCCGTTCCTCGCAGTGCATATTAAAGCTGCAGAAGGCTGGGTGATGCAGGCTTTATCCACGTGCACATGCACTCTCCTGGGCTTTGAAGCGGCCGAGTGTTGGACAGCAATGACTTCCGACATAAATTACAATCAGGAGGAAGAGTCAGCCGCCAGGAATCTGCAGATTCGCAACATCCATACTCCAACGCAATTTAATCATTAAGGGGACCCTTTTTGTGGTGGCATGATAGCGCTCTGGTGCGAGCAATGAGAGGTTGACCCCAATTTTGGAGAGCGGGTGTTTATGGAGTCAAAAGGTCCATGCTTAGACAGAGCCCAGGCTGGGGGTCTGGAGGGAGGGATGGAGGGAGGGAGGGATGGAGGGGGGAGAGCGTCCGCCCAGCCACGCACAGGAGAGTTTCTCCACGATTAAAGAGCCCCTGATTAATCTAACGTATGTGCCAAAACTGCACATGCTGCGTATGATCCCAATTAGGCTGAAACCCAACCCAAGCGCAGGCCCAGCTCCACATTAGCTCTGTCATTCTTCTCTTTGTTTTCACTGGAGGGTCCCTGACAACATGCAGATTTTGTGTGTGTGTGTGTGTGTGTGTGTGTGTGTGTGTGTGTGTCGGGCTGTTATAGATATTCAATTTTGAGGATATGATTCCACCTGAGTGATGTTGATAACAACTCAGGAGGAACATTTTTTAAAATCCGCCAACAAAATGTTCCAAACACATGACTGAGTCAAAGACTGGAGAGACAACTTCCTGACAAAATGAGTCAGCATTACAGATGCTATTCATGTAATTGGGAGGTAAGATTGCTGATATCTTGAGGTCACCACAAGGTTTAATGGTTTCAAGTTCCAAAAATACATATTTTTCCACTTACTTCAGGTGTTATAGCAAGGCAGACAATTGTGGTTTAGTACTGTCAGATTTTGTGATATTCATCTGTGAGATTTGCCTCCTCTCCTCCACTTCTGTTTGTTGTGCCAAGTCTGGCAATGCGGGCAACTGTTCTAGGTCCTTGGAACTACAGGAGCCAGAAAGCTCCACCAAAACACAGGATCAGCTGACATGATAAGGGCCTTAAAGCTGTGCTAATCGCTAATCTATCCAGCGGTTTCATCATATAACTTGTGTAGCCCAGATGAATTCAGCTGTAAAGAGCATTTTTTTAGCATCTTTTAGCTCATTGATTTGGTTTGATGGTTTTATCATGTTACTATTTGGCTTTAAACTCTCTCTCTCTCTGTTCTCATCAACCTTGTTTCCAACAGCAGTGAAAAAGCTCTGATGAATCCACTGTACACCACCTGCTCAGCACCAAATAGCAAACATGCACAGTCATTGGCTAGCTGCTGAGCTAATAGGCTACAACTTTAAAAAGTGATGGATGGTAATCAAAAAATAAATAAAAATGAATGCGGCAGAACTAGGCACGCCATCCTTTCATTCCAACTGTCTTCCTTTTAAAATTTTGATACCTATATAAACAACAACCTGACTGCTAACAGTTTGGTTGCAGATTCAGGTGTGTTATGCTAGTAGCTAGACAAGCAGAGCTAACCTCACTACTTTCTAATTCCACAGCCACAGATTTGTTTCATTTTCAAACCTAGCTTTCAACCGTAACCGACGCTGATTCAAGTGACATCAGGATGTTTATCATATTTCACACAGCTTCCCACAAATGGCTTTATACACGTTTTTGTTTTTTCAACAATACTGTATTACTCCGAAATACAAAACAAAACAGCTCCATTTTTAAGCTAGCTCCTAAATCTCCTGGAAGAGTTCCTGTGTACGAATTTAGTTTAAAGACACAGCAGGTAGTATTCCAGCATAGACACCTATTTTTATTGTACAGGACTTGTAGAAAATGAGGATTATTGGGTGCCAAGCAGCTACATTTTGCCCTGGGGCTTCTGTAACAGGTTAATCTGGCCATGGTAGTACTTTTGACACTAAACCTGTTTTCTGAAACAGTGTTGCCGTTACTCTGGATAATCCACAGATTTATCTGTACAGGAACTATATCCTTAATGTTTTCAGGTGGAAGCAGAAATCCCAGAACAAATACCTTGTCTAAGTCTGGACTAAACTATTTATTTGGTTACTACCAGTAGATGTAAGTGAGGAAAGGTGTTTTTTTGTAATTCTGCTGAACTGAAACTTTAATTTTCAAACATTCTAGCGCAGAAACCTGTTTTTATAGCACATAAATGCTAGAGAATGAGGATTATTGGGTAACAAGCAGCTCCATTTTGCCCTAGGACATCTGTAACAGGTTAATCTAGCCATGGTGGTGCTTAAGACTTTTTACTGAAACAGTGTTGCCATTACCCTGGAAAAGCCACAGACCTCATTGTGACCAGGGTTTGTACAGGAACTATATTTTCAGTAGAAAGTAGTTGTAGTTGTTTTTGGTTGGAAATAGAAATCCCAGAGACAGATACAAGCCTGGACTAACAAAACCAAAACTATTCTCAGTTAAAACCAGTAGATGTAGGTGTGAAAATATGTTTTGTTATAATTCTGCTGAGCTGACACTTTAATTTTCAAAAGTCTTGCTGAGCCTAGGATAACAGAGAGCCTTGGGGGAAAAAAGCCTAGAAAGCACCAGGGATGGTGGACTAGCTGCCAATTACATTCTTCATTAATCATGGCTACTATTTACCAACACTTATGTTAGTAATATGGCCGGTTCAACATCATATAAACATGCACTGTCAATAAAAAAATATAGTTTGCATGATAATCAATTATCCTGGCGATATACTGCGAGTCACATTAACACACGGCGCGCTGACAGACCCATTCATTATGAGGCTGAACTCTCAGCACTCTGAGGGGGACATGAAGTGAACCGCAGAGCAACATTTGCAGTTTTGAAGTGACGGAGAATAAAGTCCTCACTGTTTCGCTCTCTACAACAACTTGTGCCAGTGAGTGGGCACTCACCCAGGGCTGCAGTTTAAATAAATACTATTTGTATGTGTGCTCAGGCTTCAGACTCTCGTTTTATAATTCATAATGACCAGAATGTACATTCTAGCTGCCATAACCATCCCGGAGACAATTATTTTTCTCAGGATATCATTTATTTATGTGTTTCTTATCCAAAAAAGTACACCCCTGGGTATTTGGAGTGTATCACATATAAACAGTTTGGTTGAGAAGTAACATTTAAGTGACAGCACTATTAATATTGTCACTGGTATAATCATTATGGTGACTAATATGATCTGTGAGATTCATGTTTTTTAGATTTTGATATATCTTCAGCAATCTCATCATTGCATTACATTTCCCCTTTATCACTTTTCTGTTTTTACAATGTATTCAGAACAGTTTTCTTTCTTTCTTTCTTTTTTTGACATTTCTTATAGTGGAGTATAAATGGTCTGTTCCAAAAATTACAGAAAAACATATTTTTTCACTCCCTAGTGGTGTAATGTCCTCACAGGTAAATTGCCCATAACCCATATTTTATCACATACCCAATAGTATCTAAACATAAAGATATTTCTGGCATAACATGTTCAGATTTTTACATATCCACCCCAATACAATGGAGGTAAATGGAATTGTATTTGTGGTACAGTAATTGTTGCTGCTCACATCTTTGAAAAACAGTATTTTAAAAAGCCTTCTACTATAATTTGACAATTTGACAAAATTTGACAATCTTCTTATCTTTAACATTAGGTGGCACTGTTTCCTCTATGTCATGCTCATGCTAGCCATCCAGCTGTTACTGCTTTATTTGCGTGTGGTCAGAAATGAATATCTAAGAATCTGGTCATGCATGAACACCCTTAGGTCTACTATATTGTCATATTGTTCTGATGACTGGTTTAAAGACATTACATAATAAACGTCTTGTATAAGTGACTTGTTCATGATTGATTTGGAGGGCAGCTTTGTTCATTTGATGTAACAAAGTGAATTTGGGATTGAGAAAATGTACTGTAACCAATCTACCAACTATAAATTCAAACTTAAATGGTCTGTTCACACTAATTACAAACAAACATATTTTCCCATTTACCTGTACTGATTTGTCCAAAAAAGGAATTTGGGGAAATCAGAAATACTTGTTTTCTATCTCAGATGCTGGAGGTGTGTGTGTCATCATTAGTGTTGGTTGGCAGGAGCTGGCAGGCAAACAGAGCGCAGGTGTTTACAGTCATGGGTAGATGGCATGTTGTTAGTAGGGGTATTGAAGAGCAATGACCACACCAGCATCTAACTAGAGTGAGGTGACATTTGCAGGTATGTTTACATGCTGTTTAATGTACTGCAGCTGATCAGATAGCTATTCAGCTATCTAGCCTACAAGCAGATGTTAGTGGCACACTTTTCCCAAGTGAATGCTTGTTTGGTGGCTCATTCAACAAGCTGAGAGGCAGGATAAGACATGTTTGTAAGATAGATAAGACTTTAGCAGGAATGCTAATGTGTTTTGTTGCTCTTATGTTGTGTAGAAGGCTCCATGGTCAGATACCATAATACATTTTTCATAATTTGGATGAACTTTTCTGACTTTGGCACCACCTAGCAATATTATCAAAAATACACAGTGGCTGACAGCAACAATTTCATGTAAACATACAGGCATTTTTATATGCCATATAAATCTGCAACGTCCCTGGTTTGAATCCCGCAAGGGACCTTTGTTGCATGTCATACCCACTTCTCTTTCCCCTTGTTTCCTGTTGGCCTCTCGGCCAAAAAGACAAAAATACCCCCCAAAAAATGTATTACAAAAAAAAGAGAGCCTAAGTAACTTTTGCTCAACAGCGGCCACTGTGGCCACAAGTAGCAACTACAGGATAAATACTAAAATTTAGTGAAATAGTGGCAGCAAACTGGCTGAGTATTGTTAGTTACACATTGATATCTACCTGAAAAATACTAACATACAACACTACACTAATACACTAATACCAGCTACTGTACACAACTTGTCATACCGGACCATATATGAAAAAAGTAACGTATGTCCATTTGTACTCAGACGTTGGAATTTCCAAGTTCCAAGTCAGAAATTTCTTTCTTCTTTTTTTAAAATGATATTTTTTGGGCATTTTTCAAGTCTTCCCCAAGTCAGACATTTCAACTGGAACGCCCCCTGAAGTCGGATGTTAAACTCAGAAGGTTGGAAGAACCTTTAAAATCCTGACCTTAAAATCCAGGATTGGCTGCCCTGTGCATCAATAGTGTGAAAGTTGTAGTAATATCCTGTTTATTAGCACTTTTGTCTCATTTGTGTCTCTTTAAATCAGTCGTACACACAGCATTGTCCTACTTCTATCTATGGTAATGTTGCTACGGTGATTGTATGCGCAAAATACAGTGAAATGCGTATGAAATGTCTAACCTGGCTAGAACTGTTTTTCTGACTTCTTGAACTGGAACATTTCAAACTTGGGTGTGACGTCATTCCCGGCTCCAACTTCCAACTTCCGAGGTAAATGGAACGCAGTAATAGTCTCACTCTAATGGTACAGCTGCAATCCAGAGTCAGTATAGACAATGTTACTTATAACAGGCTACTAGCAAACTGCTCCATCACCACCGCACATGCACACGCACTGACTCATTTTCAGACCTTAATGGAGTTGCGTTAAAAGTAGAGTTTCCTCCTTGCAGGTGTCAGGTGATTTCCTGTGGCTCAGATCACGGCTCTCAGTCCTGCAGCTAATGGGAGAAGGCATTAGAGGACATAAACAAGAGCACATCAGCCCGTCAGCTCCTCCGCCGTGATGTTCCCTTCTCATCCCGCCGCCCGCCCCTCTCCAGTCATGTCTGTGAGCACAGTTTGCAGGAAATGTCGGCCGGCGTGATTGATTTGAGATGGGCTATTCCCTGACTTCATGCTTGTATAAAGCAAGACAGCTGTTGGGAGAAATCAAATTCCTCCAGGAGCTAGAGAGGCATATTTTTTCCATCTGTTTAACAGAGTCATTGCCTTTCACTAGACGAATAAATAAAAAAACATGGCCAAGATGTGGCAAGAGGTCACTGAAACCCTCATTATATAGCAATTACAGCACAAAACTCCTTTCCTTTCAAAATCCAGCTTGAAAGTCAATCCCACTTTCTTGGGCTTTTCAAAAGTAAGACATGACAAGGCAGTGATCTATCTTTGGTAACAACTTCAAGACTTACATTACCCATGGTGCATAGCTAAAGTATTTATCCAGTTGTTCATACGTTCTTTGGAAAGACTCCTTTTTCGTCTACTCCTCGTAACACAACGATTTCTTTCACACATGTTTTCTAGAATACCGTCTTCGTGAAAAGCCAGTTAAACGCTTAACGGTTTGAATGTAGAATAGTTTCCTCCCAACATTTTTCCGAGGCCTTCTTCCCGACACTTTAAACAAATCACAAACGTCATGATGGTTTGTCATGCTGGATGTCTTTGCCCTCTTCACATCGCTTCCCATGAACTGTTTGGACAGATTCTTCACTATGAGAATGGTATCACAGTCCCAATGTGTGGAAACAGCTTCATATCTCATTACCGCTCCCTATAATTCATTATGGATGTGCACCGTGTTCATATTCTGCTTCTTATTAGGCTTTATCAAGACATAGCTGATAGTCCTAAGCATTTCTGTAATGGCTAAATGGTCAAAAGCAGCTTAGCAGCAGCCGTGCCGAACCACTCTGCGTTTTAAGTGATACAGATTATAAAAACAGATGAAACCCAAGAAGCGGAAACTTAGTTTGAACAGCAAAGAAACACTGTAAGAAAACATTAGAGTCTTTAGAGCTACTGCACTTTTGACTCCTGATTCTTATCATTCAGCATAACTCTTCTGGTGACTCACAAAGCTAAACAGAACGTGTTTAGTTAAGAAGTTATTATCTTAAGTTATGTTATTATCTTAAGTATTAGTAGTGGAAGTTAGTGTACTCAGTACAAACAGGTGGATCTACAGAAGGTCTTTAAAGAAGCAGCTTTTAAAGCACCACTTGATCCTCTGAAGGGTTGTTTTCTAGGAATCATTCATGCTTCTATGTGGGTCTTATGTTATAAATATTCATGGAGTTTGGGTTAGGGCAGCAAATTCTGACAATTATCTTTCATTTCTTGAAATTTCTGTTAAATAATCAGTAGTAAAAACTGTGCATAACAAGTTCTTCAAATTGCTTATTTGTCCAAATTGTCAGAGATATTCAATTTACAATCATATAAATGCTCATATTTAAGACACTGGAGCCACACATTAAATGTTTGGTTGCTTTAATTGATAAATTACAAAGTAACTTTGATCAATTAACTGATTAATACTGTACAATAATTGTTTCAGCACTAATTTGGGTTCCCAGGCTGCACATCTGGATAAGCACCTTGGATACACCTAAATATGAAGTCAGGTCCTTTACATAAAATGTTATGATATAGGACAGGATCCTAAATATACTGCTGATATACTAAAGTTGTAACACTCTTGACAATTTCACAGAAACCAAAAAGGTACCTTTACTAAAATGTTGCCCAATTATGTTCCGTACATCCATCACAACATGTAGACCCTCCTCTGGGTTCAGCTTTCAGTTCTCATAGGTCTACTTGCTATAGTTCTGCATGCACATAGTTTTCCTTTGCAAATAAGAATCATTACTGATATTATAATTGTGATCAGTGGCTGAATTGTTATATTGTTTACAACCTGTCTGAGCATCTGACAGCAAGTGTTGTTGGGTATTTCAGCTTTTTTAGATCTTAGCAATTACTTTAGCAATCCCATCACAACTAGTAGAACTGTTGATTAGAGGTACAAAAATAAAATCCAGGTTGTAATAATTATAATAATCTTCCTGTTTTTAAGTGAGGAGAACAAGAAACAATTGTTTTATGTGTTTAAGTCACTCCACACACATTTTACTTTAATCCTGATATGAAATGTTTAAGGTATGGAGACCTTTAACTGTGTTTGATAGTTAAATTTGACCTCATATTACTTCAGTAGTAACACTTCCATGTGAGATTATTTATGATTTAATAAAACTAAAGCATGTCTGATAAAGCAGGCTTATTGGACACAAGTATCATATCATTTGGTCTTCTGTGACCTAGAGGTAAATATTAAGTTGTATGATACTGAACAAGTTATCATTTAATGTGTGAAATATTTCCATTTTGTTGATAAGAACACAAAGAACTGTGTAACCATCAGAAGTGATGGTCACATGACTGAACAGACAAAGATGAGAACGCCACCTCATCAACAGGAAATCTAAGCTGAATTAGTCCAGCCTGTACTGTTTGATCAGCATGCGGAGTCTGGAATGATCCATCATTGCTGACCACAAAAGACAAGTGAGGACATTTTTAATTTTTCCATCACAGCAAAATAAAAACATTGGGGTTCAAGTTAATATACCAATCAGCATTTATGAACTCAAACAACTCTGAGGTCTGGAACAAGGCTGTACTGCCTGTACTGCCATTAAATAATGAATGAGAGGCTGACTTTATTACCTCGCTGACCTTTTTTCTGAACTTGACTGTTATGTAAATGGCTTTAAATACAATAGGGATGTGCATTCTGTTATACATTGTGGAAATAACATATGACTCCCTTTACACCTATTAAAAACAGCCAGTATGAAGGATGTTTTCATCATTTAAGATATTTTGACAGCTTGACTGCAGCTGCATCATATCATTGTAATTATGAGTCATTTTGAATTGATTAAACTGATATCACAGACAAAACACAAAGTTGATATGACCATTCCAAGACCCACAATCAATGTTTGTCAGGGTTTTGTTGTAGATGTAGCGTTATACATACTGTTTTCTGAACATTTAAATGGATGACAAAGTCCTACAAGTGACATCTTTAAACACAACATATGTACTTTCCAGCTGCTAGGGGTATCTCATTTAAAACAATAACAATAAGCGACGTTTGGTGAGGCCATGAAGTAGCATGGGATCATTGGAGTTGTTGGCTTCATTGTTAATGTCATTGGTGTCAATGGCAATGTCAGGTTCTACTGGTTAGAATACCTTCATTGTTCACTGTTCAGGAGATCTTTAGCAAATTATCCACAGAGATCTCCTCCTCTTCAAAACAAATAAACCCACTGATTAAAACCGGTAAAAACAATGAATAAGGCAGTTTCACATTAAAAATCAGTGTTTCTCTGATGATGTTCAGCGGACACAGGAAATCTGGAGGGGCTGCATGCCGAGCTCTGATAACTTAAGATTCAGATATCTGATGACTGAAGTCCTTCATCAAGTAAAAGATATGGTTAAAAACAACCAAGGTCTAAAAAGTGTATTGTAAAATATGGCTTTAAACTAGATAAAAAGTCAATTCATGACAGCTTCTGATATATTAAACTAAAAAACGTATGCATGCGCAAAGGGGATGTGATGCCATTGACAGGCAACCTAATGAAAAACCATTACTTTGATTAAAATGAGAGATTCCTCTGGGTTTGAACATTGTTGGAAATATTTAGGCTAACAAAAGAACACAACTCAATTAAATATATAACACAAGTGTAGTCGATTTTAGACATTTCAAATCTGAAAAGTTCCATATTGGGCCTTTACTTCATGTGTAAGTATAGCTGAAGATTCTGGACGCATGCTGGCCAGATATTTATTTGAGCAAGACATGTACAAAACAATCATATTCCCCAATTTCCGGCAATTGTTTTTAATTTTACAACCTTCTGTTGTATGTCCAACCATCTCTCATTTGGTTTGATTGCAGGCTGTTGGAATATTCAGCAAGGATTAAAATAGCAGAGGGCCTTCGGAGCTTGTCGACTTGAAGACACAGCCGTAGTAATCTCCCAGATGTGCCTCACATGGCTCTGGAATCACTGGAGAAGTTTCCTTGCAGGCCTTATGTGGATTTCAGTAAAAACAATCAGAAACTCCTGGCACAGGAACTGTAAGTAATTCTATGATGGCCTTGGAGACAGTAACAAGAGGTGACAGTTATAATCACCGTTGTATAGCCATGACTAGTGGCAAGATACAGTATGTGGAAGAGATTCCTTAACATGGATGTAAAAGATGTGCATGAGAAACATGTTGGACATGACTAAACTCTCAGACCTAACCTCCTATCCAGGATCTGTTCAAGCTTTGTGTTCTGTTTCATTAGTGTGTTTCATTTAGTGATTAAAGCTGTTCTGCCATAAATCAGCACCACATTGATTTTTTTGAGTAAGTAGCATTGTGGAGCATGAAAGAGACCATCATCAAGAGGAACAGGTAATACCAACCTAATTTCTGTATCCGTATCATGCCTGCCATATGCTTTCAGTTTCTGGCAATGGCAGCTGGTGGAAGCAAATGCTAATGGAAAAATTACTTGTTTTAGTTCTTGTTTTTGGTAAAGCTTGTGAAAAAAAAGTCTGGCAGACAAAAAGCTGCATTCTGTTTGGAAAAGGAAACAAGATGTTTTCCGTGAGATGTGTTCTTTTATAGGTATTATCACTTTTAATTCTAAATTTAAACCAGTGTTTAAGCCCAGGGAAATTTCAAATACTGAATGAAATTCAATGAAAAAGCAAGGGAGGCATTCCTAAAATACACAGTACATCTGCATGCCCTGTAGCTCTATCATCAAACTAGGCTATTGTTGTTCTTTTTCGCTAATGTGAAATAGCTTAAACTAGCAAGCTGAGCTGGACAAATAATCAACACACCAAACCATGTGAGAGGTAATGAGAGGAAGCTTTTTGGGTTCTAAGGAAAAAGCACTGATAAAGGCTGTTTGTTAACTTTATACAGGCCATCTGCTTCAAAGTAATGTTAGCTTATCACTAAAGCAAGAGGAACAATGTCAACTCTAAAACTCTTGGCTGCACTGTAAAAAACGTTACTTTGATAAAACTTGAGAATCATAAGGCAACATTTTATAAACATTTTTTCAGGAGGTGGGGGAACTTCTGCAACTCGCTAATATGTATTTGACAGTGAAGAAAAAAATCGGAATTAGGTCAACTCATTAATATGTATATGAATATCTGTGAAACAAATTAGTATAACCTACAAGCAACAGTCAAGAAATTGAGTGTAACCAATGTGAAGAAAGTTGAAATAGAACCAAATAAAGTTTGATTAAATTAAGTCAGATTTAAACAAAAAGAGTGTGTGAGTGAACCTACAGTATATACAAACTCTCCTTATTTTGACAAATTGATTCTTTCTGTTTTCACTCTATCTGGTAAATATTTGAAACTATGGCACATTACAGATTTACCAAAGAAATGGAAAGAAAGAGGTAATTTCTTGAACATGTTAATGCATTATTTATCTGCTATTGGCAGTACACAACTGCAGTACTCCACATAACAGGTCAAAACTCTACAAACTACCGTTAGCTTCGGAGGCTGTTTTCAATCTATTCCTGTAAATATTTGGAAACATGACACATTACAGATTTACCAAAAAAATGAAAGAAAGAAGGAATTATTTGAACATGTTAATGCAGTTTATTTCTATTATTAGCAGCAGACCACTGCAGCACTCCATATAACAGGTCAAAACTCATACTCAGCAAATTTCTGTTAGCTTGGGAAGCTACATAAACAAACAACAGTAATGGGGTTAAACTTGATTTTCTCCTTTATTTAAAATGACAACTTCACAAATACATTTGAAAATGTTTGAGCTGCAATCCAAACCAAGATATGCAAGTGGACAACACCAATGCCCATGGGACAATTTTAGCAACAAAGGCTACAGAAAAGGCGGCTATTTGTGGGTGTGTATGTGAACAATCGGACATCAATTTGAAAGGAGGGGTAACTTTGCAAAAGGAATAACTATATACAACACGGAACCACCACTCGAAGAACATCTTACAGTCTTGAACACAAAATGAGTGTCAGGCTAGCTGTCTAGGCCACTAACTTATATTTGAGGATCATGAAGTTGAAAGCTGGTTATGACCACAATGATGTCCAGTCCCACAAACAGTCTTTGAAAGACTTCAAAGGTTTTGGCCAGATTTGAAGGATAATCCAGGTTTAGAGCGTATGTCAGGCCAAGAAGACGACAGCATGCTGTGGCCACATTGTCCACATTAGTAAGCACTGGGATGAGTTCGGTGACAATGCCCACTGCATCTGGCTCATGGCAAACATAAATCTTCATGCTGTGCATTTTAGGGTCCAGTTGCACGTCAAGCTCCTCTGTTCCCTGTACAGCATACAAACAGAAAACTGTCTCATTTGTTCATGAAAGATACAAATAAATTGGATTTTATGATATCTATTTCATGTAATGCTTCAGTTTAATTGGAGAAAAGCATCACATCTGTAGAGCCCAGTTTTAAAATTGAAAAAAATCTATAAGAATTTTAAACTTGAGATTTAGTCCAGATCTTGGGATTTTTCAAAAGCGTATGTGTGCAAGTACATCTATCACATAAACATCAAATTTGTTGATGTGTAGCTGGCGTTTCATGCTGTGTGCAGTTTCAGTATTGTTTAGTTTACTGCAAAACATTTGAATGCACTACTTTGAATTTTTTTGCCAGTTGCCACCAGTTTTACACACATAAATAGCATCCCAAGTGAGGGTGAGACGAAGTATTTACATGTTTTGGAAATAAGTTTTGGTACTTATCCATTTTATATCAAAGAGTTAAACGGGAAGATCAATATCCTTTTTTGTGGACATGATTTATGGAAGATGCCTAAAATGCCTAAATTACAAATCAAATAACTAAAATACACAATAACATAACATCAGAAATGTAAAAGCTTTCCTGGTGAATTATATTTCTTGGCCAAAAAATACAGAAGTTTAAGAGCTGCATAAAGGGCCAGTATAAGACAAAGGAAAATTAACATGCAAAGATATTCCAGTGGAGCTCGAGAATAAAAACTGTGAACCTAGAAATGTGCACGATATGGGAATTTTGTACTTTACCACATTGACATGAGATACCTCATTCTGAGAACACACTTCCCAAAAATGTCAAACTATTTCTTTAACACTTACTTGATAGTCAGTTCTTCTGCCCGCTTTCTCACATATAATCAATGAGACATCTCTTTTCTTAACCACAGGGACACGCGGGTCCTAGAATAAATAAGACGAAAGAAAGAAAGAGAGAGAGAAAATGTTAAATCAGTAATACCTCTTTAATAATTTCTCTGTCTTTGCTCATGTGTTTTCAATAACCAGCTACAAGAGGAAAACCATTGGAACAAAAAAAGATAACAGAACAAGAAACTACACGATTGCCCTGACCAACCCCTCCTCCTTTTTTATATTTCCTCTGTTCAATTGTCCCTATTTTTACATTTCCTATTGCCTCCTATTGTTCATATTGCCTCTTTACCTATTATTTATTGTTCTTTACTTTTTATTGTGGGACTAATAAATAGTTTTCTCATCTCATCTTCCTTCACACTAAGCAACACCAGGAGGTTCAGTGTGTACCTGTCAAACTGAGACATATATGCAGTCAATAATGCTTTAAAGGACCATTCTGTCGATTTACAACCTTATCTCTAACTATCTAAATTATAGATATGGTGTGAAAAATGCCTGCAGTTGTCGCAAATGTTCTCTGTGTCTCTGGGGGTCATTTGGTGTGTACAGTGATGTAATTAGGGGCAAGAAAGAACTACAGGCTATTTCAGCTTTGATTTCTATCTCTGTGCACAGCTCCGCAAGCAGGAGAACTCTGCTTTCTCTGTCAAAATAGCACACACTGGAATGTATTGCTGAAACTGACTACATTTGCCATCATCACTGAAAGGACATCGGCATAAAACCTGGTGAAATTTCCCTTTAAAATCTCACTTTTGTGTAGGTACAAGTGTGATAAATAATTGACATCTAATCTGTCGAAGTAATGAAGAAATAAAAAAGTGTATGGTTACCTCCTGCCTCTTGATACACGCCTAATGACAGCTGTTAACAATAGAAAACTAATCAGAAATGTACTCTCTGATACATCTACTAAAGTCTCAGTCTAGGTTTGATGGTCTTCTTTGAACACAAAATGTATAATGTTATTAAGAAAGTAATATGAGAATATTAGGTTAGGTAAAATAATACAGACAAATACACAGAACAGATTTCATAATTCATTTTGCATTTTCCACTGTGTTATACATTTCTGCTCAGACATAACAATGTACAGTATAATCTGTAATAACTCAAAATATGAACTTCATAAATGCTTGTGTTTTGTGGCTATATTTCTTTTTTTTTATAGAATGTGAAAGACCTCAATACTGTCTGCGCAATACTGTTAATGATTGCACAATTAACCACTTTTTGTCTCTGGTTTATTTAAAAGCCAGTACATGTGGAAAGTTAGGGAAAGTCACACAATATCAAGCCGCTAGAACAATATCTAAACTTTCTTACTTGTTGAAAACTATATACTACGTAACATAAGGTTTAAATCACACAATGTAACTTTATATATATATATTGAATAAAGCAGATATCTGGCTTTCAGAGGCTGTTCATGGAACTTCAGTCTATATTCTATACTTTACAGAGTATGTGAAAAACTTGAAAGTGGCAGATATAAACTGCCAATTAACCTGCATATAATAATTTGTCTCTCTCCCTCTTTGTTCACAATAAATGCTCAATATATGGCCATTAAATCCTGTTCAAATAAAGGATGAAATACAAACGCTTTCAATTTATTACTTAAATTTAGTCTGGCTTTGATAAAGGGATAGAAAGCTGCCTCCAACAAGAATTGAAGAAAAATACTGAAGCAGACAAAAAACCCTAATAATAATAATAATACATTAAAAAAATGAATAAAATAAAATGATTTATAAATCAATATAAATGCAAAATTTAACACGTGCGCACACACACACACACACACACACACACACACACACACACACACACACACAGAATTGAATGTGCAGTCATCTTCAATAATATAAATCAAATAAATATTTTTATTATCAATGTGTTTTTGGGGACACTACCCTGTCTAACAGTCAAGTTATCAAATATTAAAATTCCCCCAAATTATATAAAAGCATATTTTTCCAAATGTAAGTGCTATAATATAAGCAAGGGTTAAACTGGGATTTATTATGTGGGGGGAGGAGGGGCTCTGAGGTTTCAGGGTTGCCATGGATACACATGTGTGCGCACATTGACTACAAAATCTGATTGATATCATTTGACAAACTCTGAATAAAATATAATAAGGTGAGACAACCCTCTGCTCTGAACACTAAAACGCTAACCAAAGTCATTCTAGATACTTTTATTAATACCAGAGTCAAGTTCAGACGACTACAACTAACTCTTCCGGTGGTGTGGTTAAAATAAGAGCTCTGGCATTTGAAGACATGTACGTATCAGAGCCAAGATACATACAAAGCCTATTCAGTTACATCTGAGAATTACATGAAAACAATACATAGACATTATATTATGTTTTGAATATGTATCTTTGCTTATATATTACTGTTTTTAGCGTGAATTCAAAATCTAATTACCATTTTTTCCCCTTTGCTCCTTGTTAGCTTGATGCTAACGTGAAGCTGTTAGCTAGCTTAAACAGAGAGCTGGCAGCGTATAAACTGAACACAGGCGGCAGGTCTGTGTTTTATTTCTGTCCCTGTTCATAATACTAAACATTTATTAACAGATACTCTCAGTAAATGGGACAGTCTGCTGTGAACTGAGCTATGTTAAGCAATTTTTTTTTAGCTTGCTAGCTTGATGTGCCTCATCATTGCGCAAAGTACACATTTATTTGTTGTTTTATTTTGTATCTAAATGTGTACATACAAAATGTCATTTTAGGCCCAGTTATTTCCTGAAGCTGGGTACTGTAGTTTTTTTTAATCAAAAACTGCTCAAACAGGAATAAATAGGGCATTTGTTGGGGACTATTTTCAGTTGTGGATGAATACACATTTGGTGCTCTACTGAGTATTTCTGGTAGTTTTTCTTGGGATTGAGTCAAAATAAACTACAGTGTGTATTCATGATAATGAAGGAAAGTGTCACCCAGTGCAGAGGTGTGACATATCAACATGTTTTTAATAGTTTTTGGAGCTCTAAGGCACAGAAGAACAAGATACAGTAGATCAGTTCATCATTAGTCTTTTAATGGAGTTGTTGACAATAAGGAAAATAAAAAATATAAAAAATGTTATTCCTAAAGTGTTTTTTCACTTTGTGATATGATGGTTTAGTATTTTAGATTCATTTTGTTGATTTGTCTCATTATTCATAATCAGCCGCCTCTGACGGCATCATTAATATTTTTTAATAAAAACACACAGAAATGAATGGCTCTGTTAGATGCAGCATTAGCTCAAGTGATAACACTAACTCCTCTTTAATTTAATACTTACTGTGGCTGCTGCAGAAGTGTACAGTTTTTTTGCTGCAGGAATGAATGAATGAAAGCTGAACACTCTGCTGCCAAACCACATTTCAAAAGCTTTCAACTTTCCCCCCACGACACTTCATGTGAAAAAAAAAAGAAGTGGTTTTGTTCCAAGGCCACCCAAGCCAAAACGACACATTTTAGTATTATTCTAGTGTTACTTTGCTACGGTCAAATCAAAGATAGGTATTCAATCAATAATGTTCCTCCCTCCCTTTCTACCCACACTCCCCTCCCCTCCCACCCCCACCCGCAATATTAACCAGATAACCCTGCAGCTGCCAAGAATAGCTCAGCAAGCCTTACACGGACAAAGGAAAGAAACACTGTCTCACAGTATGGTGCTTAAATTGGCAAAAGATTCATGACCTGTTAACACACTGGGGGGCAGAGGCAGATATGCCAGTGCATCCCATTAAAGCTCGGGACAGTGTGCATTAAGGAGCTGGCTCTCTTAAACATACCGATCAAAATATTAATGGTACGCTATAAACACTGTGCCTTTATCTGACAGTGATTTACTTTACAAAGACTTTAATCCAAGAGCGCGGAGCTGCTCTGCTCATTAGCAGTGGCCTTTAACTCACACTCTGGGGTGACACACACAGGTGGACGCTGAGCCCGGAGTGACTATTGTGTTTATGTTATCTTTTCATAAGCTCTGTTTGAAATTTGTCAAACTGCATCACTGTTTAACTATGTGCCAGTCAAAATTCACACTGCCAGATGGGTGCCTTTCTGCTAACCTTGCCCAAGGCTGCTCGGCCACACAGAGCACTTCTTTTTCTCTATCTTTCTCTATCTTTCTATTCTTTGCTTTCTGTTGTTACCTCTCTTTTTCAGTTTCTCCTCTGACAAAGATCTGGACTGACAACATAACAGCGCAGCGGCTACGGGCTAAAGAATAGTGGAACATAGATGTCCTGTTATAGAGCTTGTAAGGTAGGTATTAATGCTCATGGAAACAGTGAGGGGAAACTGTGACAGAAAACAACCTAGTAATTAGCTGCAATTTAGATCTAGCAATTGGACCCACCACACACGCACACACACACACACACACACACACACACACAGCAGCGTAGCCTCTGTATATTATCATGGAGAACCCTTTTTTAAAGGTCTTAAAGGTTTCAGTAACATTTTGAATATTTTCAACTAAGACAAATAAATCTGTCCTTTTACTTTTTGAAAGGATCACACCAGAGGTTCACAATACTGGCATTAACTACAGGTCATGTATACTTTTGCATCATGGTGGACCATTCTGCCAAACCATACTGCTGTGTTATAGACATTTGGATGTATTTCTCCAACTGCTGTATTCCATCAATTTAAGTGATATGTAAAAACCTATTAGCAGAATCTTGAAACGTGAGTTGTGTAAATGATCACAGTGAATGTTAAGTTCATTTATTGTCAAAGTTACTTTATTGTTATGTGGTAATGTGCTGCTTTAAGTCACAAAAATTTATGTAACATTCACCCAAATGATTTCAGACTTCTTGTTCACTACAACAGATTTCACAACTTCAGGGAAAAGTTTGGTGATTCATACTTTTGTTACGGTCATCAAATCACACATTGTAGTATTGTGTGTGTGTGTGTGTGTGTGTGTGTGTGTGTATTCAATGGCCTGGTATGACTTCCTCCTCCGTGTTGAGCTCCATTAACCTTCACTGAAAGCCACACAGCTGCAGCACTGGGTGACAGGTCATTTTATTGTGATGAACATGGGCACTGTGGTTTGTTTTGAGTCAATCCCACAAACACCTTCATGCTGGTGGCATAAATACTCACCAGTGCACAAAATCCATGGCTGACAATAGTTACCAACACAGGCATAAACATGCATTTGAGCGACGTGACTAACAACTACAGTGCCCAGATGTTTATGGAAATTACTGAGCCTTTTATGAAATAAAACTATAAAAAAATATATATAGAGATTTTATATAATTCGAAGCAGTGTTGGTTTTGGTCCCTTTTTTGGGTTTGTTGATAATATAAAAATGAATCATTTAAGTTAATTCTTATCTGCTATTTGATTATCTTACAATACAAAAATGAATGTAAGCCAGTGGAAAAACACCAAAATCTACATTATTATATCATGCATTTAAAAATAGTCATTAAGGAGACAAATAATGCAAAAAATACTGCTATGGCCCTTTAATTAACAATGTTTTCATTCATTCTGTCATACTGTAAGTTACCAAAGTTTGACTCAAAGTTTGTATTTTTTAGTTAAACAACATTTTGAACCACCAATGTATTTTGTGTTTCCTTTAGATTTGATACTATTATAGTGAAAATACATTCACAGTCACAATATATTATGATCTCATGTTATCTAAAATGAGAACATAATTATCCATAATTATCCTTGTTAATTTACTGAAAGTGAAGGATGCAACAACATTTGAATGGCAGGCTTCACATTTACCTTTAATATCCTCTACGTGCAAAAATGTATACCAGCTGCATAAAAATAAACAATTAAAAAATGTTTTGGACAGTCTAAGCTACTATAGAAAAATTAATAAAATTACAGGCTTATTTAATGTAATCTTATGTTGTTTTAATTGCTTTCAAATGTCAAAATATGTCAAATTTGACCCAAACAGTATGTTAGGGTTAAACTCTTTCAGCATAGCTACATTTCTTTTAATAGTATGATATCTTTAACAAATGTTGGACCCAAAATGGTGGTTGACTTTGGAAGTTATGGCCTACTAACTCCCATTTCCTTGATTTATTTGTTAGCCAGGTTATTTTTGTTAAGCCCTATGATTAGATATGACCAGGATCATTCAGTAGACTATTTTTGAAAGTAAAATATAATTAAAATTCATATGAACTATTTACAGCGCTAATATTCTAGGAAATACGAGTGAAAAGTGTTGCTGTTACTTTAAAAATCCTCACTCAGAAGAAGTGATGTTTTTACTTTGAAAAGCTGAATTTATGGAAAAAAAGTTTATTTAAAGAACAGCAGGAAAGCTAATGTACAATGTTTATCTTATAACTTTTTACTGCCATTCAAAATTCATATCTTATATATCATAAATTCAGCCAGGAAAGGTTGAACTGAGCTTTCTTTTCAGTGTACTCTACAGCTGTGGAGTTTTAGAAAGCTGTGAAGGAAGCTGTTTGAACAGATGCAAGTCAGAGTGAGTCAAGAATCTGTTTTGAACAATCATCCAAAGATTAAGGACGTTAAAAGCAATTGCGGGGCTTTGTTTTGACAAGCTGAAATATTCCTCAAACCTAATATTTACAGCAGACAAGCATCTTCGCACTAGACACTAGACCGGTGGATGAGCTCCGTAAGTGCTTTGCATCAATTTAGCCTGCTAATGTCCAAGTTGGATTGTGAGCTGTACTCTTGTCATCAAATGCCATAAATAAGGCGAAATCTAATGTGTTTCTGTGTTGCCTTCTTCTCTGTTATTGTAAGCGTTGTTGGATCTAATGATAGAGAGGCCCAGCTGGCCCTATCTGCCTCAGCTCCCAATCTAAACAGATTGACATAGTGCAGGTGTCCACCTCCTCCTCTGGCACCTCAGTGGAAAACATTAGATTGTAGCAGGGCTTCCTTTATAGCTTTTAAATGGAGGCGCAGGTCAAGGGCTCCCATCAAAGGCTCCGATCAATACCATGACCCCCACTAGTTGGGCCACTCCGGCCTGGAAGAGAGAGAAAGAGGTGTAAACCAGACGCTGACCGATGACCCCACTGCCAAACTACCTGCACCTACAAAGGGAGCCTCTGATGGATGGCGGCTTAAGATTGCTCTTGTTGCATGTTTGTATATAAGAATCATCATTTCCCAGCAGCTTCTCGTCCTCAGTGTACAGCCCATTCCCTCTCAGTGTTTTAGAGCTGTCACTCAAGAAAGAAAGAAAAAAAGTTTAAAAGAAAAAGAACATCCTAAATTAGATGTGTGTAGAATTTGTGCTGCCGCTAACGCCTAACACGAGTTACAAGCTAACATTACAAAGCCTTTGTATTTTATGTCAAACAAACATTTTAATTAATTATTGTAATTTCTCCATCATTCCATAACGTTGAATCCCAAATGCTTCTACAGTCACACATTCCTATTATCAGCACATCCACTAGTTGTTTATATTTCCCGTTAGCAAAGAGAATAACGTTAGCCTAGTGGTTAACGGCACAAAATGAGACCCATGCAAAGTGGCATTGTACTTACACCCTGAAGATTTCTAATTCAAACAGATAATTACATATTAAATATTTAATCTTTTCCCATATTCAAACAGGAATATTCATTTTGAATAAATAGTGACAGCCATTTTGGGGATCAAGCTAACATCAGAGCTCTGACTCCATTCACCTCTTGTTGTACCGGATTTATTATTAACCACTTCACCTCAATTACTTCACACAGAGAAGTGCAGATGACACAGCTACATATTTCATATAATTTTTTATTTTTTTTTGTGGTAATTTTCTTCTTTATTGGAGCAAGACAGTAAAGGGACAGACAGGAAACAAGGGGAGAGAGACATGAGAATGACAAGTAACAAAAGTCCCTGGCTAGAAGACCAGGAACGTTCTGGTTATTATGTGGCATGAGCAGTAACCAATCAGCAGCCAGGCTTCTCCAAAGTGCACATTTTTGCCAAATGGCTCACATAAGTGCTGCTCACATAAGTGTGACAAATTGCATCTTATTAAGGGAAATCAGTGAAAGGTTTTGCAAAGGAAAACAGGAGACTTTAGCGAGAAAAAAAGACATTCTTTAAAATTAAAATCTTCTTTAATCCTTTAATATTTCCACCGTAGAGACATGGTCATTTTTGCTACATTGTTGAAAGTTGTTAATGTGCATTCAAGATGCCGAAGAAGCATTTTCATATAATAAATCCTGTCAAGTTTGGCTCTGCGTCATCAAGTTTCACTGAATGGATCCATCCTGGCATAATTCATCAGAAATTCATACCTTTCAATAACACATTTGTCCCCATCTGTCAAAGTCATAAGCTGAGACATTTTCCATGTCTTCAGCTTAAACCCCATAGAGATGACCATCACAGCCAGTGCAGCCAAATAAAGTAAGGTATTCAACTGAATATCATTAATAACTATGTATATTCAAATGCTATTCTATTGTTGAATTTTACTTGAGTAGTCCCATTTAGTACAACTCCACTATATTAAGAGGGAAATACTGCACTTTTCTACAGTTACTTTGTAGATTTTTACATGGGTTAAAAAAGAGGACACATTGTTATAATGAGCTGTAGCAGTAAAATGCTTTATACACGTTTATCAATAATAATAATAATCCAACACTGTAATATATACATAATGTAACCATAAAAATGGTGCACTTTCACTTTGAATACTAATAGTACATTTATAAGCAAAAGTACCTACGAAAGTAAGTACAATTTAGAGGGCAGGACTTGTACTCGTACTTGGGTGTTTTTACATTGTGGTATTGCAACTTATATTTAAGTGAATGGTTTGAATACTTCTTTCACCACTGATTAATTATAATTGTGTAACTACATCCTTAAACTGAAAATAATTGAACTTAGAAAGAAAACATCTCCATGTGTGTTAAGATTCCCAGTTACTTTACCCTGTTCATCACAATGGTATTCTGGTAATAGAATAAATATCAAGCTACAGTTTATAAAACAAAATAACACAAGACCACACACAGACCCGATGCAAATACTCGGTGCCTGGAACAATATGTTTTGTCTTCTATACTAATCACGTCTGTGATTCTTTTGGAATTGTAACTCTGTGCATTGCAGTCATCAGGAACCACATGTAATATTTCACCATGATGTTATGATAACCTAATTCCTCTGGCCTGCCCTCGGCCTGTGAACGCAGCATAAACTGACATACAAGTGCAAACAGGAGAGAAAACCGCAGGTGTTAAAACACTCTATTGAGCGAGGGGTAATTTTGACATGTTTTTGTTTCATTAACACTGTATTAATCCATTAGGGCGTCCAGTACACCTGTGCTGTGAACACAGATACTTTCCTCCTCACTGCAGCATTCTTCAGTGACAGCTCGACTTGTCACGCATCTCCTTCTCCATGTCCCCACCTGTGGTAGTCACAACAATTGGCCCCCCTACTTCTCCATCCAAACACCCACCTCCGCCCCGACTCAACCGTGTTGTTTTGACAGACGGTTTGGAAAAAACAGCTGCTGGATGCGTACAGCGTGGCTTGAGCCGTCATGTAAAAGGTTGAGTGTTGGCTGACACAATCAAAACGCAATACATTAAGAGCTCTGGGGGTGATAGCAGCAGCAGTTTGTAACTCATCAGCTTTGTTAATGGCCCGTCTTAATGTTCACTGTCGGCTGATGTCATGGCATGCCAGTTGAGCCTGAATACATCAGTATGAAAGCGGTCTGTCGTGACACGCAGTGATTACGGCTAAAAGGATCATTTTATTATCACGTCTCAATGACTCACTTGAATGTGCCTCATAAGGTTTGAAGTGAGAAGTGACAACTTGTATGAGCAGACCGGCATGTATGAAGTGTTTCTACATCAGTCAGAAGCTCTATGACTAATTTCTACTTGGTTTTTGAAATAAAGAAATATAGTTATAGGTATGTGGGTGTATATAAGTATAAAAAGGTTGATGTGAAAAGCTTACATAACATCTAACTTAAGAGAAAGAAGAAAAAACATCAAGAAAAAGCGTTAAGAAACGTGGTGTTTTTCCAATTGAATGCTAACAGACTAAGCCTAAGACTATGACGTTGGGTGGAAGGAATCATCTGAAACCACAGGTGTTTGAAACCAAGTCGAATGTCATGAAATATTGTTCTGAGAAGTATTTCATTATTCATTCTTTGACAGAACAAAACAGAAAATGCCTTCAAGCCTCAAATGAAGTTTCCATATAGACATTTCGTACAATATTTATAATATAAAACCTGAATCATGTTTCCCTCAGTTTTTCCCTCCGTAATTTACTCATGCACTCGAATGCAACTAGTATTTACATTTTTATGCTACTTTTTCTTCCACTCCACGACATTTTAGAGGCAAGTGACAACAGATTTACATACAAAACATTAGCTTCAAATTATATGAGCAGTATACAAGATCGGCTCCAAGATTGGCTCCAAATCAGCTAGCTATGACCTGCAACACTTTTATTTAGATGATTTTTACATTGTGGTTCATTGTGGCTACTTTTATTTAATTTAAAATGCTTCGTCCACCAGTGGAGATGCTGTTTTTTAAACTGTTTCATAGTAAGTTTACAGAAATGGGGTCATCACCAGTCCACAATATGAATTAGGGTTAGTGTAACGTTCAAAGTGAAGCTAACGACACTCAATCACAGTAATGAGAGTAAATGCTGCCTAATTTGTTGCTTCCACCTCTGAAAAAGAAAGATGCACGTCCTGCTGGAGATAAACCTCTCCTTGTGTCTCCCCCTCTCCCCTCTCCCTCCCTCCTATCCATGTGTTATTGTGTCAGTATCATAGCAATGAGGCCGTATTTGGTTTTGGGAGGTGTGCTTGTGTCGGCTGAGTGACGTGAACCCTCGTTGGCCCCTCTTAGAGAGGACATGCTGATTAGGTAATCACCTGTGTACACAAAGCCTGTGCGCTGCTCCTCTCTCCCTCCATATCCTCTTTGACAGACACGAGGAGACGACACAGTTCTGCTTTCACACCCCTTTTCATCACGGTGCGGATAACAGCTCTGCCGCAGCCTGTCAGATGGTAAAACATATTTACTGTTTCAACAGAGAGTCACCAGGTGAGGTCTGGACTGGTCTATTGTACAATCAGAGGGGGGGGGGGGGGGGGGGGTGGAGAAAAAAAGGAAATGATGAAAAGTTAATCTTTTAATGCATGCCAGGTAGAGGCTTATTACCGGCTCAACTCTGGATCCTGAAGCTGAAGTGCCTTTTGAGCTTTAACTTTGCCACTAGAGCACAGGATTATTACAGATGTTTTTATAGTTTATACAATATTACATGTAGGTTTGTCTACAAAACATCATCTTTATTCTCTTGGTATACTTAGGAATGAGACAACAGGTTATTTATCACTGCTGCAACAAGTTCCTTTATGCACAAATGTTATCACAGGGCACACGCTGCCATTCATGAAACTCCTAATTAGCTTAGCACTGCTAATAGACGAGTCGGGCCCGGTAAGAGGAGAAGGGCCCAGGTTGGACCGACTGGCCTCTGAGGTCTGATGTGGCTCAGACCTGTCACTGCTCAGCAAATTGATTCAGTGGCACGCTCCACGCTGAATAAAAGAGCAGTGGGTGGGGGGTAGCAAAGGGACTAGCAGTCCATTCATTAATCACTGAGGTAAACAGGCCATCCAGTGACACCTGGTCGGGTTAATGCCTGGGACCCCAGAGTAATTACCACTCCCCTCCCCAGCCGGCCCCCGGCCCAGCCACTCACATGAAAGCTTGTGATTATAAAGGAAATGGGAATTAGCAGAAACATTTCAGAGAGGCGGTCTCCGAGCTCGCTGGTAGCAAAGAGGGCTTGCAAAAAAAAAAAAAAAAAAAAAAGAGGAGGGAGGGAGGGAGGGAGGGAAAAAAAAAGTTGGTGGAGATGTGGGCTGATTGGAGTTTTCCCCACGGGGCATGAGGGGTGGCGGGGAGGGAGGATGGAAGGGGAGGCAGGGGGGGCGCAGGGGTCAGGCCCACACCAAATTAGTAGTGTCTGTTATTTGAAACCAAAATAAAGCAGGAGCAGCAGTAAATGATTTCCCCAATGCTGGAGTGCCTTTCTGGGCTCTCTGTTGAAATTACCGAGAGGCCACGTCGCAATTAGTGGTTTGTTTCTTTTAGACTGAAATATGGCCATAATTCATAGCTTTCAACCCATTTCATTGGGAAGATGTATTGGCTGGCCAAACTGAGGAGGTAATTGTAACACATGATATGGCAATTTGTTACCCAAGCAGCAAGTACACAAGGTATTTGCATGGACATGTATAATACTGAGTTGGTATTCCAAGGAATAAAAGCCATTTGTTTCCAATAGGATGTAATTGAAAACTGCCTGTTGGAGTTATTACACAGCTATTCATTAGAGAGGTATGAGGCATAACACTCCAGTGTGTTGCTCAGCTTGTAATGGTTCCAGTTAGTGTCTTTAATGTCAAAATGAGCTAGGACGGAACATAGCTTACATTTCCTCTTAAGTGAATGTTCTCCAGAGCTTTTGGCGCAGTTAAAGCGAAAAGGCCTCCGCCTCCTCACAAACGCTTTGTTTTCTATAAAAAAAACAGGTATCCTATTTCTGTGTGTTTACAATAGCGAGCATGAAACATTATTTGATAAATCTGGATGTTTTTCTGCGCACTGGCCCTTTGTTTCCTGGAGATTAACAAGCTAATCTTCTTGCAATGACTCATTACGCTCTGTATGTAATAATTACTGTGTGAAGTAATGATCTAAATACAAGTGTTTCCACTCATAATGACTCTTTCATTTTCCAGAATGTTGACCTGGCTCAGCAGCGCTCAAGTCTTTTGCCAAAGTGGATGCAGAACATTAAACCCCTTTTTCCTCCACACCCCCCCTCCACCCCACCTCCCCTCCCCTCCTCTACCTCCTCCTCCTCCATCACAACATTTACAGTAAAACTTCATACAGCCTCAGCGATTGTGCAGCGTTTTTTCAGACTTTTCTCCGAGTCTTTTTTTTTGGAGTGGGGGGAAAAGATCATGGTGGAAACGGGGCGAGCGGCTTTAATGCCGATTCATAAATAGATATTATGTTGTAATAACTACGCAGATTAACAACTCAAGTATGGTATAGTTTGATATTTCCAGTGCGGCGCAGACTGCAGCAGCAGGCGCTGAGCTGGATTTCTCTCCAGTCCTCGGCCAGCACCAGAGCGGCTATTACACAAGTCCCTTAATGACACTTAATGATTTAATTGTGTAGAAATCATGGAAACAAAGTGATACATGACTTACTCATGTTGACATTTAGCAGACCCAAATCCATGTGTTCTTTCACTGAAGGGGGGGGGGGGGTAATACATGCCCCCCCCCCTTGCTTTGCCTCCATTCCCCTCGCCTCCCCCCACTCTGTGTGTCCACCTATACAGGCATTTCATTAGGGCCAACCACAGGCATTTAAATCAAACTCAACCTAGAATATTTATTATTGTGTAGTGTTTCCTGCTCAGAATGCAGGATGGGTGTCCCCGGCCTTCACCGCACTGGAAACCATGTGTAATATCCCCTCATCGCCATCTAATTACAAAGATTTTAACCGTTTTTATACCCATTTATGTTGTCTTTGAGCTTAGCCTCCTCATCTGCATGCTCCGCTTGTTTCCGGTGGTCTACGTAAGATACTCAAGAACTCCGGATTTATCAGACGGATGAAGCATCCCCCCCAAAGCAGAATTGGTCAAAAATGGTAAGCAGATTAGCAATTAATCGCATCATTGAAATTCTTGAGGATGAGAGCACTCTCTCACCGAGGAACGTTAATGTCTTCACAGAAAGTCTGGCAGAGCTCGTTCCTGTGCACATCTGCCTGGCTGCTCCCCAGCCATTGATAAATGGAAAACTACACTTAACATCCTCAATAGACGTGCACTTGTTTTTTTTTTCATGTTTTTTTTTCTTTTTCATGTGTGTGTGTGTGTGAAATGGGAAAGTTTACAAGTGCTTCGCAATAAATGAGGCCTCAAGTGCACTTAAAGTGACAGCAAGTGTGGATTTAAATGTCTGTGCTACTTTGAGCCCAGATAGCTGCTGCAGAACTACACCCAGCAACTGTAGCTTATGCTTTAGACTCAGTACTAATGGTGGAGCTAAATCCTTCATCTGGACCAGTATCAACAGCCCAGTATCAACAAATAATTTTTTAATGCAATTTTTTTTGGCTGAAAAGCTGGTGTGGTGCATCAAGGTAAAGGACAGGAGATGAAAGAGATGTATACTCACATACATACTAGATAGAACTTCATTATTATGCTTATAAGCAGTATGTTGGGTACACATTCAAGTGTTTTCAGTATGGAAAACAAACACTTGACACAAGAATAGACCACTGTAATTTTTCCCAGTGTCAATGCACATTCACTTTGCAGGAAAAATATTTAATTCACTACCTGGATTGGAAGTTAATCCTGAAGTACTAAGCGGGTCAGATTTGACCCATTTTAACATTTGACACCACAAATGTCTTTATTCTGAAAGTTGATGACTTTTCCTAAAGTGGCCCAAAATGCACAAAAATGCAAATATTTGAAATGTTATACTTTTGTATAGATGCTACAATGTGTGTCCATTGAGGCTGTTCTGGGTCAAATTTGACCCGTGTCTGTGTCCATGTGTTTTAGTGAAATGAATAGTTCATAGTTGTAATAAGATAGTAGTTATGAGGATTTCTTTTTATGATGTAGCAGTGAAGACTGATGGCTCTAATGGTTCTACAATAAACCCCACACTTCCATAAAGTTATAAAATACATTTCCATCATTATTGCTATGTTATATTTTCATGTCTTAGGTAAAATAGAATATGATATTGAGTGATAGTAGATGTTTAGTGGTGTAAAAGCTAAACAATTACACTTTCTCTGCTCTCTGAAACGTGAATCAAGGTTTAATTACATTTATTGATCAGTCAGATTGACTATTGATACTTTATAAACATCTGTGGTTCAACATTTGGTATAAACACTTTTTATGAGGAGATTCTTAGACCGGGTCAAAACTGACCTGGAAAAGACTCTGAGGGTGTAGAATATGAACAGTATATGAGGGTTAAAGTGATGTCATATATCTTCTGTCTCTTGGTGCACATCTGGTGCTACCAGCTTCAAATAACATGATGCTAAACAGGTTTACATTTTACAATTACTGACTAGTCCACATAGTGAGGCTGATGCCAGTATTCTTTATTAGACATCTGACAGAGAGATGACAGGAAATGAGGAGAGACATGCAAAAAGCTGCCTGGCCGGACATGAACTGTGAAAGTTGCAGTTCATGGTTGACACCTTAACCCACCCCCCCCCCCCACCCCACACACACACACACAGCCTTTAATAGTAAAAATCAGTTCTCTTAAAGTCAAATTAAATGGATTAGTGTGTTTTCTGCCATAATTTCTGGCAGTGCTGAGAATTCTTTCAAAGAGCAATTAGACCTTTCAGAATATTAAATGTACAGATAATGTAAGGTAACCACTTTTTTTAAGATGTGTGTATACATGTGGGGTTTTTGGTGTGGTGGGATTTTGCGCGATGGGAATTTGGACTCATGACCTCAGTATTTCAAAAATCCTGGCTGCAGCCATGCTGCGCATGAGTGGTTGTTTTGAACATAATCAGCGCAAAAAGCCTTTTCAAATTGTGTTTATTTTCATTTTTGTAGACAACCCACATAATCAGCATATAAACCCCTGATAGCTGTGAAGAAAAACTCTAAAATTCATTTTCACCACAGACCTTGCAACACATTTGCTCCGTGCACTCCCAGGGTTTCTTTAGCACCGAAATTGCTCTTGGCTAACTCGACCAGCAAAATAAACTTGGAGGAATTCCCCCTGGTAAACTGAGCCTGCTGTGAGTTGAGACACAGTGGTGGGAGGGCAAAGGCCTCTGGCTGGTACACATGGTCAAGGCAATGGTCATAGAGCTGCTCTTAGACTCCAATCTCTTCCTAATGATGCACAGAAAGTCATTGCAGTTCTATCACTTAGTTTCTCATATGTGTTATTTAGAGAGTTGAAGACGTTTGTATATTTAGCTCTCATGCTTTTAAGAAGAACTGATGATGCTGCTGTTTTTAAGTGTTTTAACATGCAGAGTCAGACTGTCAGACTGTCAGACTTCCACCACTACATAACAAAAAGGTAATTGTATTCCCCTCTGTGCCTCATTTTAGCTTTATTTTGTCTCCAGTTATTTGTAGTTTAATTGAAGGCATGTCAGTGTGTCTGTGACAGCCCCCCCTCCCTCCCCCTCCCCATTAAGATGACGAGGATTTAAGGGCGAATAATTTTCACTTGAGAAAAGCTAAGCACAAAGCACGGCGTCCTCGCTGTTAAAATGTTTTTTGAAATCATCACACTTGGCTCTTCCAGCTCTTTTTGAAGATGGATGAAATGGCTTTTAAAGAGTCGGAGTGAAGAAGTGCAGATACCTTGATGAAATATGTCTTGTATACAAAAGAGATTTTATTACTCCATCGTTCAGACAAAGCCATCAGCACAGTGCACTTTTCCACTGGGTGCCTAATGTAAATTCCTGCTCAGTGTTTATAATTTCCACAGCAGGTGATTCACTCAATCAAAGACGGATCTCCAGTTTCCACAGACCCTGGACTAAATCTTGAATTACAGCATCAGAAAGATGCAAGGTCAACACAGTTTTTTGTTCTTTTTTTGGAACATAAAAATCATACCTCACAGCAATGATCATCATATGTTTTTATCCTGAACCCCCCCCCCCCCCCCACCCCTCCCTCCAATTTGATCAGATTTAGCTCATAGATGAGGTTAAAACAGTTATCCAGCTGCCTGGCTGGTTGCCGAGAGCGCACAAGCTCGTACGCTGAATTAACAAAGGTTTCTGCATCGATAATCGTCAATCTTCCATGTCAGGAGAGGGTCTTCAGTGCAGGTCAGAGGCTGCCACATGTAATCAGGGAAGATCTTAAAGTCTCCAGGGGAACTGGAGAGACTCTTACCAATCCCAGATGGGATCGTACTCGCCCTCGCCGTGGCACGTGGACGTCAGAGGCATTACCTCAGCCCATCACAGCAACATGCACTGAACACAAGAGTGGAGCAAACATTCTGCGTGGACTTCAACAGGAAACTTTGCTCCAGGTTAGAGAGTCATGATGCACGAAACACTCAGAACACAGTTCCTGCCTGATCTCATGAAGATAGTTTATAGAGTCTATTAAAAGCTTTTTTTCAGTTATACCAGAGTCATGCTTAAATAAAAAATCAAATCATACATTGGTAAGATGATGTGTTCATATCTACACATGGCCACAGTGCAGCATTCTTTATATACAGTACATTTACCATGAATTAACAATAGCTTTATTCATCTTTCTTACATACTGTTCATATTCTGACTCATAATTAGTCTCTACACCTATTCACAGTCATAAATCCCTCATCAGTCATTAATACATGTTTGATTCATCCTGAGCAAACAGAGACAAAAAAGACATTAACAATCATTAGGCTATATTATGGTTCAGGAAAACATTTTTATGGAATTTGAAGAATACAACATGTTTAAATGCTGATTTTTGGATTTTGTAATAAACACATGTCAAATTTGGATATTTGCATAAAAATGTTTATGTATATCAGCTTCACAATTAATAATTTTTTGATTATGCAATTTATTTCCATTTTTGTATATTCAGGGTCACATTACTAGTCCACATAGAAGAAATGTGTATGGGTTTTGTTATAGCTCTCAAATGTAAAAATGGGTCAAATTTGACCCTGAACAGTACGTTTATTATTTTATATTTAATATGTTCATGTTTCATACCGTGTATCATCATGCTATTATTCTGAATACACTCATTTTAAATACACTTCTGTCAGTGTTCAACTTGTAACTCGCAAATGTTTATACAAGCCCCATTTGAATTTCATCCACATAAATATACTTTTTCCTTTGCTGTATCCTGTTACTATTTCCTGATGCAACAATCCCTTTTCCTCATGGGTGTCATTAAAGGACTATCTAAATTCTTCGCTAAAATATTTGTCCTATTATAGCGTTCATTTATTATAAATGACGTGTTGTTGTACGGTTTACATATGCAGGCCAACAAAAGCTTTTATCCATAACATCTGCTTCAGAATCATTTCAGAAGAAAAAGAAAGAAAGAATAACTCAACATGAAAGTGTTCCTGGAAACAATCAAATATTGAATGATAACGTCAGTAATTATGATATACTGTCTGTAAATGGTGGTTTAAGTAAAAGTAGTAATTAAACAATGTAAAAACACTCCATTCCACTTAAATCTAAATTGTAGTTAAGTCAAAGTAATGAATTATCATCAGCAAAATGACCTGACATATTTTAAATGAAGGAACACATAATGCAGTGTTATTTGGAGCTAACTTAAACTACTTCATGTTGGGTAGTTTAATGTATAATAGCACTGAAACAATTAGTTGATTAATTGATCAGCAGCCAATACATTGAAAATCATTTTGACAATTATTTAATTTATCACAGAAAAAAGCTGAATAATGTAAATCCAGCTTCTCCTGTAGAACAATGTGCTGCTTTTGTCTGTTTTGTAGAATTGTAATTGTAAATCAATCATGTTTAAAATGTTATTATAAAAAAAAATTAAGACTTTGGGCTCTGGACAATTTTTTAGTGTTTTTGACATTTTATAGACTCAATATTAGTTCCCTGATCAAAATATGTAAATTTCGTCTGTATGTATGAAATATGTAAATATCTTCTGTATGCAAAATATTTAATCTGCAGTTTCTGAAACTAAAAACAGAAGCTGTCAAATGAAATATTATACAGTGAAAAGTACAATATTTGTATTCAAACTGTAGTGGAGTAGAAATATAAGGTACGGTAGAATAAAATTGGAAATACTCAAGTACAACAAAATTATGTTTGAGTACATTAAGTATTTGAGTTAATGTACTTAGTTACTTTCCTTCACTGCTGTTATAAATGTATAACCATTTTTTGAGTCATGTATAATATATGTCAGGTTTATATTTACTGTATAGTGGTATCCACAGGGTCTAACATTGTTATTTTAAGGGGTGAACCATATATATTGATTATTTTTACAAAATATTGAACAAATGTATTCAACCTTTATGTAACTGCATTTCACACCCTTCACTGACTCTATTTTCCCTTTGACTCTGTGGTGATTTTATGCCCAATTTGTAATGCTTCCCAAAAATAAACAGTATAGTACACACATTTTCTTATCTAATTACCAAGGAGCCCATGGCTGTTTCTATAAAATACATTAGATCACAATCAATATGCTATAGTTTCCACTCTGCACAAAATAAAGATTTATGACATATTTTGTAATATTATGCCTCAAATGGTTTGAGTGCGTGTGAAGCATTGAGCAACTTACAAGAATGACTTATCACTATGCTGCCATTAATTCTCCTCCGCTTGCCCTCAAAAATGAAAACAAATGTCCTCATGCCAACTTCACTTTGAAATATGAGGGTTCCAAACAGGGTCCTTGTGATGTGGATGTAAACTCAGAAACCGCGTCCACACTGTGTTCAAACATGAGCTCACATTAAAAGGAGTCAGTGTTGGGATAAAAATACAGCGCTCACTAAAGCAACCTGAAACAGGCACTGACAGACATGGACGTTGTCATTGCAAATATTTTATGAGTAACCTGACATTAACTGTGGTGTGAGTTCTGTTTCATAAAGCTAATCTAAAAAAAAGGTTAAAATGGCCTATATGGTACTTGTCCAAAATGTAGTTGCTCCTTTTGATTTGATCATTTTTTAGAACTTAGAAGTCTTTCAGCAGTTATGGGTTTTTTTCTATTTGAAGCGATAGCTGTTCATGAAGCAATCCAAAAGTCTTCAGGAAACAAAACATTAAAAAATGGTTTAGCTTTTAAAAAGAAATTATAAATTAAAGTCTTCCAACTGCAACTGGGAAATAATCAATTATCAATTGAAAATGAGATCAAACTGAATAGTGAAAGACAGTGTTTGCTCTACAATTTAACTTCCAACTTTAACAAAAGTGGAACTGAATCAAATTGCAGTTAAACTACCTACAGCCAATCCATCAGTGTGGAAACAAGTTGTGTTCAGTTCAACAGGTTCTCCAAACTAAACAAACTAAAACGGCCTGGCCTTCAAAATCTGTAATTAATGACCTTAACAAAAATGATTCATATGACTGTTTCCTGATGCGCTGTCACTATGGTTAAGGTTGGATTATTTAGGACACAAAACTAGTTGGTTTAGAAACGATCATTGTCATGGTTTAAAGAAACTAAAGTAATATGCAAATGAAAAACAAAAAGTAGCCTCCCATATCAACGTTTCACTCTTTGTTGACTCGACTTTCTCTGTAAAGGTGTGTGTAGACAGAAAGCGTTCACCTGCTGGACTATTTATTATTTTACGTTTATTTGTCCCAAAGAGCTAGCATTCTGACGCTGCTGACAGTAGCTAACTTGTTATCCCATTAGCTAGCTAACAACAAAGGCACCATTTTTGGGGCGTTTGCCTGTGTGTTTCAGCTTAGATACCAGATCACAGAACTCAACCGAAACTTTTTGCTCACCTCTTTGATGGTGAAGTGAATCATTAAACTCGGGATGAGCGTGAATATTTGTTCAAACATTTTCATCTGACGCAGACATGTCTTTGCTCAAGTTTTCATCACAAAGCACAAATTTGTGTGTATTAGTGCCAACATGTGTTATTCCATTTACTTTGTAGAAAGTCACACTGTATCTATATTTACTTTGTGATCTGTCTAAGCCAAACTGAAGTGGTTTGTTGGTAACATCGTGCAACTGCCCTCATTGTTCCCAATGGACAGAAATCAGAGTCCTTGCCAGTTAAACATTTAAGTCATTAGAACAAATGAAAGATCTTTTTTTGTTGTTGTCGTTTTGTTTTATGTTTTTTTGTTTTTTGCAGTGTAGCAAAAGCAGTAAACATGCAATAATGAAAATGTCCAGCAGGGAGGCGTAATGAACATGTCCCTGCTTTAGAGGAACATTCAACATAAGCTGGGAAACAGGACATGGTTACACATGAGAAGAGAAGAATGGGGCTTGATTCATTGATGTATGAACTGTTCTGACCATTTATGAATGTTTCCATTTGTCTGCTGCCTCACAGAGCAGAGCAGCTGAGCAAACATCCAGTTGTCATTTTTGGCTTCTTTTCTAACAATCATAATTTATTTTCATTAGCATGTGATAAGTTAGATCATGTAGGATTGTTAGCATAATGTTGTAAGGTGACACCATTAGTCTACACTTCTATAGTGCATCCCCCAAATCCAAAAAGTCTCCTCTCAGCTTTCTGTCTATTTTGTTCATCAATCAATCCCAACCCCTCAATTATTCATGTTTGAACCGATTATTGAGTGGGATGTTAAACAAAATCAAGGAATGCACCTTTATGATTAAGCTGACCTACTTGAAAAATCTGTTGTCAGTCAACAAGGTTTAGTTTCAGACTGCAAATTTGCTTTGCATGACTGTTCATTCTGTTATCTTGCAATCACAAATCGTTATCTTATCTTGATATGAAAATGTAATAGATTTGTCGAGACCACAAATTTCATCCCAGTAATGTTGCCTTTCTGAATGACAAGCATAACAAGCTTGATAAAGGAGCCGAAGGCTAAACTGACTCAAGTTAAACTGACAGTAAGAAGAAGAGATAATGACTGATCAACATTTGAAGAAAGGGTCTGATGTGGACAGACAGACGTACCTAATTAGGTTTAGATCATCAGAAAAAAATCTCTGAAATTAAAAATGTGTCTACAGCGGCACTCAGCTTTTGTACTTGCCAAATCAAATCTGTCTAAATCCATGAAGCTGACATTTGTGCTTTTTATTATCAGTCAGGTGTTGTTGAACGCATCACAAATTCTATTCATCCATCATTGTATTAGGGTGGAGTCAGATCATTGTACACCTGCATCGCTGACTACTAAAGCAACAAGTCAACTGTTGGCAGGACGACATCATCTGTCACTGCCTTACAAAATCAAAATGACTACTATAAAACTTAACTACATTATGACCGTTGTTTGACCTGCAACCTCTTTGGTTAAGGTTCAGTTAGGTTTAGAGTGTCACTCTTGTGACATTGGAACTGACAGGTCTGCATCCGACAATCTTTGTAACTTTCTGAAACGACAATCCGACGACATTATTTTCAAGATTAATTTAATCTCACTATATGGCTTCTGAGTGAGGCCATTTAGGATGGGTTCAAACACTCTGGATTTCAGACGTGGTGGTGTGATGATCAGTAATCTGATTATTCCCAACTCCTGACCAAGTATATTTTGTGCCTAAAGGCCCTACCTACCTACCTACATGTTAGGGTTTGGGACTGATCAAAGAACCAAATTGGTTAAGGTAATGGAAAAGGTCTTGGTCATGTAAAAGTAAGAAATGTTGCCTTACTGTATTCTGTACACACTGGCCCATCCATCCACCCCAACTAGTGCAGCTTCTACCATCTTTGAATCTGATAGACAAAAGACATATTTGCATGAGCACTAGAGGTCTTTGTCAGGTAAATACTGACATATGTTTATATTCACATTGTAGGTCAATAAGTTCAATACTCTAGAATCTTTCTTTTATGAAGTCTCAAGAGTAAACATGCATCCGTTCCGTCATTTTTGGCCTGCTATTTTACTCTATTCTGCTGTTTTCTGTCCATCACTAAATTGCAGGAAATAACCATACATGCAAGGTATGTACATTGAAGTTCACCTCTTGGACATGTCTTGTATTGAATGCATAAAGGTTTTGATGTCTTTATATAATAATGTGATCCTGAATCTCTTCTTGATGTATGTGTTATGATAAGTGCTTGTAGAAAGAAGTTCCTGTGACTGAACAAGAGATCCTCTTCTAGTGTTCTCGTGAGCCAAAGAACCTATAAAAAGGCTCTAAACTGTAACCTTTTGAATCAGGGTGTGGAGAGCAAACACCCCAATAGCTACAAAAACTTGGGTCACGCTAAATTAACTACCCTGACAATCACACAGCTTCATGTCTGACTTAAAGCATCCACATGATTCTCCAGTTGACTTTCAGTCACACGTTTAAAAAGGCAGAAAGATTGAAATTGATAAGCCAGTGCATGTTAGATGGGCAGCAGCTTGTCTGAAACCGTACATCCAATAACTGTATTCATTGTATTTGAGGGTTTGGTGAGTGAAGCTGGGTGGAGTTAAAGCCGGAGCATTCCACATCGCCAAGGCCTGATGAGACATTTGCTAGGCTCGACATATTTTCAAAATGACATCATGCTCACAGTTTTATATTGATGCTTATTTCAACTCGCAATTTTCAAAAAGAGAATTTGCCCTGTTAACTCAAGTTAGTGATGATATCAGTTGTGAAGATTCTTCTTGTTCTGTCATCACAAACCTGCTGGGTTGGTCAGAATGAGCGTGCTGTTTGCAGATTGTACAGCCAACGTGCAGTGTTTGGATAATTTCGCTGATCTCACTGACAGCTCACATCCTGTTTGTATTATATTTATTAGACTCCTTTTTCTTCATTTTAAAGCAAGACTATAACCAGAAAACGATAATTTTTGTGGTTTCTGTGGCTACAGATAGAAATTACAAATACTGAAGAAGCCAAATATAAATAAGAAAATGAATGATGGCTGAATTCCATTTAGCTGCATCAATTTCATGGAACTAAGTGGTGTATGCTGGTTCTCTGTTACATTGGCTGTGTCTGTAATCCGTCCATTGTTCACTCATACACTTATAAAATAGACACCCAATAGTCAACAATAAACTGAGATTTTAGGGACTTATAGATCATAAGTCTCTAGACTGTTCTATAAACAAGCATCTATGAAATCTGCATAGTATGCCTGCCATGGACATTAACTTTTTGTTCCATTATCACATTTTTAAGGATAGATACACTGTCATGGTTTACTAGGAAAGAACAGAGTCATCATTAATGTTATGTTAACACCTATCCTTTTCCTACCAAGACAAGTCAAAATGTCAGCTGGGGAGAAGGTTCATTACCCTTCTCTCTGAACTCTCTTTACAGACTTTATAGTTAGGTTACCTAAAGGATTGCAAAGTAGGGGGTTCAGGCACCCTTGGTTTTAGCAGTAAAAGTCTTAGTAATTTTTGACATTGCCACTTATCAATGAATCAGCAATGTCAGATACTCAGCAGCATCTGTCTAAAGTTTTCTCACATTAGCCACCATAAGCTACCAGACCAAGTAAAACCTGAGTATATTGAACAATGACATGAATGAATTGGACTCTAACCATGCAAAAATGTAAACAAACATGTTGCCAACTGAAATCCAAACACAAATCTCTGAAATGTGACCTCACTCTGCTAGCTACTACAACCCACAAGCTAACAAAGTCAGGGAGAGGTAGCGGTTTGCAAAAAATCATATTTTATAGCATACATTTGTGCAGGATAAACCATCAAAATTATTTGAATGTTTTATAGGACAAGAGAGGCATTTTGATATGTATAGAATTTCAAAGTGGGAGGAACTATTTCAGGCACCACTGGTTCTGGAAGTCAAAATCTTCCCCATAATTTCCCCCAGGTAAGGTTACATTACTAACAGCTACAGAACTTCTATGGTTTGGATAGGCATGAAACTCTTCTGGTTAAATCATCAGTACATAAGATAGATAAGCAAGTGCAATTAAAAAATATCTTTAACATTAGTAAAAAAGGTACATGACTGTTTACTACAACTCCTAAAGTGTAACGGGTGGAGGTGGTAGGACCCAATGGCAACACAGAGACAAGCAAATGCACAGAAGCTCGATTTACTGTTCTCAGTAAATCGTCCAAAAACCAGAAAACAGCCCTAGAGGTATACAAGTCCAAATAGGGGCAGGCGTGAATTACTGAGTTCACTTTTAATTGCTTACTTTCTTTCTCAATTTTGATGAATTAAACAACTATTGTTATTGTTTATAACTTCAACGATGAAGCAATTTTAATGAATTACTCTCTGATTTGGCCCACTGACTGGCTTCTTCTCCAGAGCAACGCCAGACGAGGCTCATGGGTATTGTAGTGTTCAGCCAGAATCACAGACAAAATATTATTTCTCATAAATGATATAACAGAAATTGTTGTTCTTAATAGGCTATAGGCTCGTTAAATTTTCCAGGAGAGTCCTGAGTTTCTCTCTTTAATAACATTCAGGAGATTATTTAAAGAAATATTTGAAATGGGAAAAAACACTTCTAGAACCAGCAGCACCTCCTAGACTCCAGCCAGACTTGGCGGAAATGATATATATCAATATGTTTTAATTAGTGTATAATCCCATGAAAATGTGTTTTCGTTACCTTAAAATGAGTGAAGGGTTAGGGTTAGGGTTAGGAGGGGGAGGTGGGGGCAATTCAGTTAGTTGCAATCTTCAACCTTACCACTAGATGCCATTAAATCCTACGCACTTTCGTCCTTTAAGAGTAGCCACAAAATCTCACTAACACACACACACACACACACAGTACCAAATGCACACTTGTATCAATAGTAAAAGTTGGCAAAAAAGATTCTAATACCCCTCTGAGGCCTTAATACTATAATGTTACATACTGTTTTCTACATGTTTTATTACTTAATGTGCATTAGAGCAAATGCAGCTCAGTGAAGAGATTTTTTCCTCTCTGACCGTTATATAACAAACACAATCAAGTATTTTATTAACAGATTTGTGATTGAAATGTGATTATATCCCCATCCATCACAGGTGTGACAGGTTTATCTAAGGCGAGGATTGGTCTTTTGAAAAAAGTCCTATTCAGTGGACGTGATTCATAAAGACAGACAATACGCAGTCAGCTTAAGAATGATGGTGCTTGTGTGAAGCAAATGGCCCGTGGCGAAGTTCAAACATTCACGCTGGAATTAAACCAGTTTGTAAATGTGTCATAAATCTCAGAGACACCGTATGCGGTGACACTATATCCACATCTCACACTTAGGAGTTCACCGCTAAATAGCTGGTTATCATTCACCCTGTAAAGCAATTAACTCGTTATTGGCTGTGTTTACAGAAGCTCTGGTGTGAAAGAATTCCCCTGGAAATGGTGATTACTGCGTGATCTGGAAATCATTTGAAGAGGAACCAACACTTCATCCACCAGGGTTAACTTGTCTTATTATGTGTTTTTTTTTCTTGCCTAAGTTGGCTATTTGTGATTTTAGCAGCCCTGCAAGTACGCATAACATTTCATGTGTGGCTTCAGACTGCGTAGCATCCCGCTGGGAGAGCAGTACAAACACTGCAATTAGAACTGCTTCAGAGAACCAACATTACAAAAAAAAGCAGACTGTAGTCCCCACCATGTGAGCAGTGCCAGAGGTTATTGTGTTCCCAGGCTTAATTATCCAAACCGCTGCTAAACTAAGCTGTAAATGTTTTGTCACATTCAAACAAAAAAGCACCTACTATGTCATGGTAAAATATAAGTTTGATTGTTGCACCCGGTGTGAACTTTTTCTTACAACAACTTGCAAAGCTGGGTTGTGTAATGTGAATAAAATGTAGCTTTGGCTTTTACCTGAAGGTGCTCTAGGGTTACAAACTGAAGCACTTTTCAAATGTCCTTAAACCATCAGACAGCTGGAAATTAAAAGTCTAATAATGCGTAGCTGTGAATAACTGCTAAATGTTTTTACCTGCAATGCTTTTTTTAAACATAGGAATTCACCAGCAAAGACAGATCCAGCATTATTAGTGTGTCAGAGTAAGTCTCAAGAAGACCTAACCAGATTACAGTCTAGTCTATGAATCAAGTCCGTCAAGCAGAAAGCTGAGTGAATCTGTCATTGCAGTCCAGCTATTAGCATACAGCGAGCATCTTGCTGCATGTTATTTTCCTGGTGGGTGGTCCCCGCTCTGCTAGATGTGGAAACTGAATTAGCGCCCGGCCAATTTTGCCTGCGATCTGGAAACATTCTTTACCTTCCAGAAATGAGCTTAATATAGAGATGTAATAAAACACCTCCAGCCTCTGGCGTGTTGTTTTACCAAATAACATCTAACTGGCCATTACTCCCCATTAAGGCTAATGGTCACACTAATTAGGATAATTCCATAAAAGGCTCTGTGTTTAGACCAAACTGTGGACGAGCATTAACTTAATGACAAGACTGACCACTCTCAAATGCTGCCAGTGTGCACTTTTTTTCAAGCAGGCTATTAGTCTGCAGCCGTTTTCATATTGCTGTGTTGAGAAGTGCTCTCTGAGCCGTATTGCCTGCAGTTTAGCTGGTTATGAGCTCATGTTACACATCATTTCTCTTCATAATGTAGCAGTCAATTAAAATAGTTTTGGATGTTAACGATGTTCGTGTAAACAGTGGGGATAGTTAATGTCATGACAGGATCCTATTGAAGTACTGGAAGCATGAGAACTGTTACCCTTTAAAGTTGAATTCATATTTGTACATGGACAATGGGTAAAATATGTGTGATGTGAAAGGAAAACCCACAGAGAATTATGGCCAACTCTCTGAAGCATTTAGTGTCTTTCAGCTCATTGTTTTGGCTACTAGGCATACAGACTTATTCACTCTCATGAACGTCATTTCCAGACACAACAGGAAGCAGTTTTGACCCAAAAAAAACTGCCCAACTAGATATGATAGATAACCAATGTTCATAACTGCTTCATAGTGAAGCATTTAGCGGCTAAAGAGACAAATAACTGCCTCCTTAGTTCACTTTTTACTCAAAACAGGGCTAAAAGAAGAGAGTATTGACCCCAGCTTCTCTCTCCTACAACCTAAACCACAACCACCTCCACAATTTTACTATATTGACCCCAATGAAAGTTTTATCAGTTCAAGTTTTAGCAGTTGTCTGCTGGATTTATAAATATGATTGCAATGTTCCACATTTTAAAGATATGACAACAACCATAGCATGACTCTACAGCTGATGGTGACGACACAAAATGATCATAATTAGTTAGTGTCTGAAATTTTGATTGATGGCTCATTATTGAGGGACTAGTTCATGTTTCTTATAAAGGTAGTAGTGAATGAGTGAATAAGGGAGTGATTTTGGACGCAACCTATGTGTCATGTTGGTCATGTCACATGCTTAGGTGTGTCTAATATCATTGTTTATTCAATATTTAAGTTTTTAGCAGCCTTTAACAAACACCATTTCCCACAAGCTCTAGATGTCCGTGGGCTAAACATCACAGATCAAAGCAAATCCATGAGTGAGTAAAGGGGTCACGGCTAGTTCAGACGTGTCTGTAATAACAGCAGGACAGTGTACAAGTCTTTACAAAGCACAGATTATGACTAAAAGTGTTGGAGAATTGAATGCATATGGAAGAAAACTAGTCATGCTGCAGCACTTGTAGTTTTCACATGGGAGTTGTAGTTTTTCCTGTACTTTCGCCTCTGTCTTTTTAAAACTTTGTTAAAATCACTGAGGTTTCAATCCGTCATAGCAAGTACTGAAGTGGAAGCTGAGTTGTCCTAGAATATAGAAAGCAAACCTCAGACACACGCTTCATTTTTTCCGACAGACAGATGAAAGAGATGATGAATGCCATCAGGACTCCGGTCCTCTATGACAGCAGGTTTCACAGGTTAAACGTCACCAGCTCAACCCAAGAGGTAAATCCACGGGCGAGTGGAGGGGTCACGGTTAGTTCAGACATGTCTGTAATAACAGCAGGACAGAAAGGACCGAATGGTGTAGTGGGTTTAGACAGCCGAGATTACAACTAAAGAGTAGAAAAGGGGGATTAAAGGAGTTTAAAAGACAGTGCAGCTGGATATCATGATTATGATGATGTAAGCACTCGTACTGCTGCGCTGTTAGATTTTTATTTATTAAAACCTTGATGGTTTCAAATTCTGAATGCAAGCACTGTAGTAGATGCCAGTTTTTTTTTAGAATGTAGACAATAAACCTTGAGAACACTTTTCCCCAGAAAGACAGATGAAGAAAATGCTGAATGAGGGATTACACTGAGTTCCAGAAGTTAGTAGAACAGGGGCTAGTAAAGACTCTTTGCTAGGCCATAATATGTCAAATGTGTGTCTGTGATGTTCAGCTTGTTGTGGACTTGGCCCCCAAGTGGCCAGAAATGGATTTATACTGCTTTTAAAGGGCAGTTATGTGCTTTATTTTTTTGCAGATTATTCCCAACAATAATAATAGGAATATATTCAACCAATTCAAACTTAATTGTGAGAGATTAAGAAATTAAGAGTTTCTTTCTAAAGCGTCATTATGTAATTGTAAATGTCCATCACAGTTTAAACACACACTAGTGTCCATGCTAGACGTGCTAGGTCAATAAAAGATTGTTTACTGACATTTTGTGGTGTGTTACTTTTGGTTTTTACCTCTAAATGAATTAGTGGCAGATCAGAATGATCCTTTAAATTGATGCTGGCATCTTCCTTGACAGTAATAGTGTAAGGATCTGTCTATTCCTCTCATATTCCACTTCAACTCTGAGAAGTATCAGTCTCATTACAGATGCTCATGAGCAGTCAGGGATACCTCTGCTTGAAATCCTCTCAAGCCATGTCGAGTGACACTGAACAAATTCCAGAGGACATGTTTTGTCTGACTGAAAGAGAAGAAAATAATTGACTGCAGTGGGGCAAAGAATGCTTTTAAAGCTCCTTGGGTTTTTTTTTTCTTCCCTCTTTCATCCAGTTTCCATGCAAAGTCTTTTAGCAATCAGGATGATTTTCTCTGGATGTACCACACAGCCTCTCCCAAATGTTTAGAGCAGTTTAACGTTGTAATTTTTTGTTTTCATAAGTGAGGCGGCATGGCTTTATAGAGCGCCAGCATACCGTATTAATTGTATTCTTGTGGGTACTGCTGATTGCCAGTCTGCATTGCCGCTGATTAACACCGGTCCTGGAACCGCTGCTGTTGTCCCAGGTGCTCTGTGTTTGGAGAGAGAATGCTTCCAACATTAAATACTTCACAGAGGAAGTCTCTCCCAGGGCCAAGGCTGCGCAGCCAGACCACATTGAAACACTTTCTGTGTGCTTTTACTTCCTCCGCTTTGTGTTGTTAAATGTTAGGATTTATGTAACGGTGATCACAGTGAGCAAGGGCTGAAGTCACAAAATGAATTTGCAGGCTGACTCAGAGCTGAAATCACCAGGCAAGTCCGAACAATTAGCATTGTTTTCTTTATCGGAGCATCCAGGGATAGGCAAGGCGAAGCCTGCTCCAGACATTTGTTTGGATCGCTGCAGCGTAGCTTTCAACATACAAGATTAACCTGAATTGTTGTCATCTGAGTGAATAGAAATTGGCGGATTAGTGCCATGTAGTTTAGACTGGAATTGTCATATACAATAGACACAACAGCTGCTGCAGAGTAACAGAGCCTGGAGAATAATGTGGCATTTCCCTCCTGCTGCATTATCACTTTTTTTTTTTACTCAGTTTTATCTTCCCTCTTTTTTCTTTTTTTTGCTCCACTCTCAGCCAGAAATGAGAAGATGATTTGTATGAATCTTTAACAGTCCTTCAGCTCACCATTTCCATGCCTGCCTTCATTTCAGCATGTGTGAGATTGTTAAATGCTGCTGGCATGCTTCCAGCTGGCCTAATAAAATAAGTGTTATTATTTCTGACTGGACTTTTGACTGGACTTTTCAATGGTGGGCCGAGCCCACAGCTCCCAGCTTGTGTGTGTAATATATATATATATATATATATATATGTGTGTGTGTGTGTGTGTGTGTGTGTGTGTTTGTGAGCAGTGTGGCTCAGTCCCTACCCAGCCGAGGAGCTGCTAAACGGAGTTGATTAGCGCAATTGGAGTATTCAAGAGCAGAGCAGCTGCTTTCATTCGGCCTGATTGCTGTTTGAAGGAAATGGCCGAGAGAGGCACTGTTCTGTCAGGAACTGTTTGGCAGATTCCAGATGCCCCTCCCCTACTCACACACTCCACTCACACACACGCACACGCACACACACACACCCATACACACACACATTAGGACACACACACTACTAGCAGACCTCCCACTCACATATTTTCACTTCATATTCCTCGGCCTGCTCATTTCAACTCCTGCCATCTGAATATTAGCTGTGTGTCAAACTAACCATGAAATAATGAGAGTAATGCTCCTGACATTAGCGATGTGACTCATGCTGGGTCTGAGCACTCAGCAACCAAAATGGCATCCAGAAACTTTAACACACAAGCTTTTGGAGCTTGAGATGTACCGTACTGTTAGGACTAAACCAAATTGTTTCCGTTTCAGACGGGAAAGGGGATACAAACATTTGGATGCTTGGCTTGGGAGCCTGGCAGTGACCGCTCGCTTCTCAGCGTGCTAATGACAGGCTTTGTGTTCTTGTACACTCCTCTAGAGCGATGAGCCGTCCACACGATGGCTGCAGCACAACCAGCTGTTTGAAGCCAGAGCAGCTGGAACGAATACAGAGGTGGCCCTTTCAGGGCTGCATTTTCCAGCCAGGACCCGAGCAGATCTGTGTGCCAGCGAGGTTGAGCGATATCAGTCAGGGACTCGGGATAATGATAATGATCACCTCCAAGATCTGTGGGGTCTGCGCTCACTGAAAAGCTCGTTTTTCGTCTCTCTCACTGGTGCTAATATTGAGGTGATGAATGCTATGTCCCACGATAAGCCTTTTCAAAAGAAATGATCCAATAAGAAAAAGAACTGTGGTTGAAATGAATCAGATTTGGCTGAAGTCAGGTGTGGTAGCTTCAATTTCCACACTTAACTGTTTTCTTAATCTTTTAAAAACATGCCGTCAAAGACACATGAATTCATATCCTGTGATGCGTTTGCCACAGTAAACTCCTCGCTCGAGTGTTTCAGCAAATAGCCGCACCCCCTCCCAGGACCGGCGGTGTACTGTAGCTCTCGGAGCTCCAGTACTGTATGTGTGCTTTGTTCTGGCAGTCACTCACTGAGCCGGAGCACATTATTTCTTCTCTCATGCCAAGTCCGCAGCAATGAATGTACATATGTGCTGCTGTTTCCTCTGCCTCCCCCGCTGCTGTAGAAACATGAATGACTCAAAAGCAGTTCAGGACATATTTCACAAAACTGTCTTCTCCCCTCAGAGCCACTCAATCAAACGCCATTTACGTAGAAGGGTAACATGTGGTAACGCAAATGCAGGGTTATTGTGCAATTTCGCTCACTTTTATTTGGAAATTACCTTCCTGCCCTCCAGTAAAAGGAAATGTCAGGGGAGGAAACAGTTTTTACACTGCAAAAACTGACACTAATTTGCACTTAATAACAAAATATCCATTATTTCTTTTTTCTGTTAGTAGAGGGTCAAGAAAGAAAAGCCTTCTTGTTCATATAAACTCTTAGTGAAAGGAAAAATACACAAGGAGAGGTTTAACGGAAGATGAATTCTTGGACTGCTACCATTAGGTCTTTCTTTATTCACAAATCTGCCACGACTCTGCTAAACACGAAGGCCATTTCCTGCCCATTGCCAGCGACAAGCGGTATTGTTAGGTTAAATATGTCTTCCTCTGGACTCATTACACACATGTCAAAGCACAAAAAGAAGCAGCCTCCAATTTACATCATCAAGCTTTGAAATGATTGCCTGCTTCAGTCATGGCCGGAACACGATCTAGCAGTAAAAATGCAATTATCATGCTCGGGATGATTACTAGAGGAGAGGGGGTGTTGATGATTTTTGTAGGTTGCTGAAAGGTTTTTCAACTTAAAGGAATTGCTGCATATTTGTTTCATATATTCTTTCATTTGTGAAGAAAAAGGTGTTGCAGGGAGAGAGGAGGATAAGTGTGTCAACAAGAGAGGCAGAGAGGTAGAGAGGCGAGGGAGGGCCAGGGCCATTGGGGGTTGGACTGGAGGTAATTGGGGGCAGGGCTGGAAAAAAAGGGGGTCGGTGGGCGGTTGGTTGCGGAGGGGACGGGGAGGGCACATCTGAGAGCAATCGCACCGTGTGACAAAATGCAGACATAACAGTCTGCTCCGACACTTGTTACCAGCACATAAACACTTGCCTCGGCGAGATAGCGGGAGAGGGCCGCGGCGGTGGAGGGCCTGTGTCAATCTGTCATTTATCAACCTCTAATTAACTGTTAATTTGCCAACCTTTGGGTTCAAGCATGCAGCCAATTCATCACGGCCCCAACAAACAGCATGTCCCAGCCGCTTCCCGAGGGGTGGTCCCGCAGGCCCTGCTCGCACCTTCCTGCCTCACCGCTGACTGCACGAAACATCCGCCGCCTTTGTTCAGGCTCCGGCTGTGATCTTTCCAAAGATGGAGGTGACCCCTCGTAGCAGTCAGCTGTAAAGACTGATCTGCTGGTGTTTGTTTGATTATTGCTACTCAACACATTAGGAGTACCAACATTTTTCTTCAAAGCATGTAACATATACTATAACACAGAGTATATACATGAAGTTAGACTGATATATCACTTTGCTGATGTAAGGCATGAAGCTTATATACACTAGAATTCATGCCATGTGTTTTGTGGCTGCACCAGTGAGCCCTTTTGGGTGGATTCAACTCAAATAAAAATATGCATTCATATCTAGATACATTTTTTTATTTTAGCCCGACACATTTAAATCTTTGGAAACTTTAGCTTGAGTTAACTAAAATGTCTGTTGGTTGAATGAGGCTGGAAGAGCTTTTAACAAAATCTTGTAGCCTCGCTAGCAGCTGGCATGTCAACAGGTCACATGAATGTACATACTACTAGAAAGCATATGTGTATATGTTAAATGCTGACCTTTACTAGGTAGCATTTAGCATTGTAGCATGTAAACATTCTCAAGGGTATCATGCTAACATGTTAATGTAACGTCTGACAGGTTGGAGTAACAGTTAGCAATGTTAGCTTGTCAGAGTGTTAAACATTTAGAAAGTGGGTCAAAACGGCATTTTAATACTAAGTGTTTACTCATACATATGCAGTTTTTGGGATATACGTACATACCATGTTTTATGTCTTAATCAATATACATGACTTAATTTTAACTGTATTTTCTGTAGGCGAAATGTGAAATTTAAAAAAAACTCTTCAAAACTGCTGATGACATGCTAATGTCTGTTGTGCTAGTTAGCTTTCTAAACATTCATTTCAGCGCTGAATCAGACTTTAGTCATGTTTTTCTTGTCAAAGTGGTGATGCTAAATGAAAAGTGAATGAATTATTATTATCATTAGGAATCTTCCACTGGGAATCATATGTGTGAACAAACTTCACAACTCATCCAACAGCTGCTGAGATGTTTCACTCTGTGGGCCGACCGGACAAAGCAGCTGAAAAACATCATCTTTCTTAAAGCATTACCTTTAGTCTAGTAGTTAAAATAATCACTAAACACTGTTTGTTTTCCACAGTGATAAGAATAAAATTCTGTCTTGTTTAGGATGTAAACGGTAACACATCGAGATTTCAACACAAGATATCAGAGAGTAGCAATTTAGGTGTAATAACATCCACACTGGCCTTCAAATACCCATATCAGTGAAAGCCAAATGTGCTGTGCACGGCAGCAAAGACAACACACACTTACCACTTTAAAGTGATAACTGTTATGTGATGAAAAATGTCTCAGACTTCAGAGCCAAGTTGTTAAGTTATTCCGGTGAAAAGCTGTCAGCGACTGAGATATTTCTAATCCGGTCCATCCTGATCATCCTCTTGGCAGACAACAGGGGTGTGTGTTGAGGGATATCTGATAGTGGGTGTTCTCCTCCTGTGTGTGTGTGTGTGTGTGTGAGAGAGAGTCAGTGTGAGTGCCCTTTCTAAAGAGTAAAACAAATATGCGTGTGCCTGTCTGTGTGTGTGTGTGTGTGTGTGTGTGTGTGTGTGTGTGTGTGTGTGTGTGTGTTGACAGCAGTGGCTGTTAGCGGGCAGATGGAAGTGTGTACCACGCTGAGGTGACAGCACATGTCAGAGCAGTGGAGGAAATGCCCCCATAAAGCATCGCTGTTGACAGCTACGGCTCGGTCCGCCTGACACCCGACATGAAACTCAGTGCCTGGCCGGGTCACGTCTGCTAACACACACACACACACATATACACGCTTAACTGATCAAACTGGCCCACCGACATGTGAGATACAAGCCGGGGACTACTCAACAAGTCGCCTCTTCACGCGTTCGGCTCCCACACAAAAGCTGTAGCCTTCACGTTGGTTATTAGCTGCGGCACATGCATCATCCTTGACAGCAGGCCAATGGTAACATCCTCATTTTCTCCACTGACAACAATAAAAGAGAGAGAGAGAGAGAGGGGAGATCACACTGTTGCTTATGAAACCTATTTTTCCGAACCAATCTGTCACTGTGTGCATGCTCCACTTAAGCACAATTACTCTGAAACAGAATGCGCTGGGCTAATCCATTTAAAACCAATCACAAATTCTATGATAAATCTGGAGCTAACGTAAACAGAGCGGCCCAATTAAGGCCAATTTGAAATCCTAACTTGTCCGGCTAATCACCTCTCGGAGCAAACGCGGAGGCGGGTTTGATTTCAAGTGGAGGTTGTTATTAGAGGAAGGTATGCCCAGAGATAGCAAACTTAATGCTGGGATTTTACCCCACCACCACCACCATCACAGCCGCCCCTGCAGCAATTACACTCACTCAAGCATACAAGTTGAAGCCCTGTGCCAAATGAGGTCGTTTTGCAGCAATTTCACTTCCTTGAGCAAATCTCCCGGGCGATTTTTGAGAAAGGACAGACTGTTTACTAACAGTCTCTGATTGCATGTGTTAGTCTGCTATGGGAGAGGAGCAGCACACCTGTCAGACAGCTCCACCACACACACACACACACACACACACACACAACTGAAATGACTCTGATAACCTCTCAATCATCTAAATGTCAGAATATGTAGCTGTGTGACAGTGAACCAAAAGCAGCTGCGATGAACTTCCACGAGCGAGTCGGAGCTCACAGAAAGGCGACTTTATCCGGCGGCCCCCTCTTACATGAAGGCGGTGGGTCCTTTTCCGCACCTTATTTACCCCCGCCTCACATTGCTATTTGATGATTAACGTCCGCATAAGTAATTAATCCTCGTTACATAGAATATTTGTGAAATAGGTAAATGAGGCCTCTTTTTCCAATTTGGCTAACATATTTATATTAGGATTAAAGCGGCAGCGTTTAGCGGGCTGCTGACATACTGCTTCAGTGTGCTCTGCCTGCAGCTGCGTGGTCCCACAGCCGGGGCCTGCTCAGTCTAATGTGCTCTGATAGTCCCACCAGAGGATTTCCTTACACCAACTCCCGGCCGCCGCTCACTTGATCAGGCCCAGGCCTCAGTGCACTCATTCATCCCGCCAGTCCCCCCCCCCCCCCCCAATCCTCCCCTCCTCCCACCCCCCTACCCCTCAAGCTTATGTGTGTGTGTGTGTGTGTGTCAGTGTGTGGGTCGGCGTGTGAGAGCTCACCTCGGCGGTAATGACAGCCCACTGAAAGGAGACCTGTGGTGAGCCCGAGCCAACCAGATCTTTTCAAGATGCCTGCAATCAGGCGCTCAGGACCGTGTCATTGCTCGCACACAGGCCGGCTCGAGCTCCGCCGACGAGCGAGGTTTCCTCAGCGCCGACTCGGGGCGAAAATATACGAGAGTGTGTGGCCTCGGTGATGGGGATTCAAAGTGAAAATGTCCTTATTCTATTCCTGGATGCTTTTTTGGCTTCTTTGCAGAACTCCCACTTTGCATACTGTTCACATTCAGCTTAATTGTAACTGAGAGCTGCTGGATATTGCTTTTTTTTTTTTTCAGAGAGTTCAAAGCTGGAAAAATGCTAACTGTTGTAAACATCAAACCCATTAAATCTGCTTTACATAATCCGACTCAGGCCAACGGTGAGGCGTATCTCTCTGAAGTTTATTTCCTGTAACACATCATTTAGGGCCAAGTGTTCCCAACAGGTCATTAAAAATCCCTATAAAAGGACAAAACTGCAAATGTTTGTGCCACAGGCTGGAAAAAGCGTTCAATCAAGGCACTTTAATTTTAATCATTCGTGTTTCCTTTGCAGTTTTTGGTGCCCACGCTTTGAAACCGAAGAAACAGAAAATAAACATGGCGCTCCTGGTAAAGAAAACACGGACAAATTTACCCCCGCTTTGTCTTTCTGTCTGGGTTTGTCCCATGTCGTCCCCCCACCACCACCACCACTACCACCACCACCCCCCCACCACCCTGCGCCCTTGCAGAAACAGACACACACAGGGACAAAATAGTGCACTTCTTTACATGTGTTGTACAAGATTTGCAAATTTGTGCACAACAAACTCACACATATTCCTCCTCTAGTCAATTTCACACTCATTCGCTTTTTACATCTTGTAAAACATGTGTAACTTAACATGAGCTTTTTTCTCTCCGGTCCTGCCATGTGAGGTGTTGCAGCGAGGCTCGGGCCATGTGTGGACACTGTGCAGGCCGGTCTGCGGCCCTCTCTGTATTATTACAGCTGTAAGTGTGCCAGCCAGGGGAAATTTGTCTGCAATTCACCTGAATTAGAAGCGCTAACCCGGCTCTCCTGCCGCACGGTGTAATGGTTTGTTTATTTTTGAGGTTTTGCTTTTAGCAAATCATTCCTTATCTGTCATTTGCTTATTGTCTCGTTGAGCCTCTCCAAAAAAGGCTTGTGTGGGGCCGCGTTGCACCCCCCCTCTCCTGGAAAGTCCCACCTTTTTTTCAGTTTAAACAGTCTAACTTTGTGCAGGTAACACATCCATCCATCCACCCAACCGCCTGAGTGATGTGCTCTCTGCTTCCACTCACTCTGGCTTTTTTGTTTATCTGCCTTGTTTAAGATTTCCAACAAAGAGAAATTTAGAATAAGTGCCACAGTTATTCTAAAATGAAAGATTGAAAACGCCTAAAAATAGCCTTTGATTATAAAGAGTTTGCCTCTCCTCGTGCTGCAGTCAGCACACATTGTTATAGCAGCGCAGCTCGCTCTGTAATCAGTGAGGCGGGCTCTGCAAATCCTCCTCAGTACTCAGTAAGCCACATGAATGAGGCCATCAAGATGTGAATTATCACATGATCGTCTATAAATCATGTCGTATGGCGCACAAATATGGTAACGCGGTGAGCATCTCAAGTCGCCGAAGCGTCCCGTTTTTCTTCATGACATCTCCCGGCGACGAGAGCGGGATCGTGTTATGCTTATCAATTTTCCATTACGCTTTTTATTTTTTCACGTCAGTCACAATCGACTTGTTTCCGTAAACAACTTTAAAGCGTTTCAGGAGGTCAGTGGAGACAAGAGAAGAAAAAAAAATCATCTAAAAGGGGGAAGAAGAAAAAAAAAAAAAAAACATAATTAACAGACAAACAAATAGCCATTCTGGAGTGAAGTTTAGCAGAAGTGGCACAGCGGCCAAGTGTTCCTTGATGTGCGGCTAAGTGTGTGTAATGGCCCTGCAGATGTCTTTAGCGTTCCTCCCCATTGAGATGTGGTCGGTGTGGGATGTGGAGAGTGGGCTTTTTTTGTTTCTGGGGTTGAGGGTTTACACAGAGCCGGGCAGCCTTACCGTTTTAAATCAGCCCCGTCACACACCACTGCCTCCCTGTCAGAGGCCTATCTGCTACCACTTACTCAGAAATGCAACAAATTTACTTATAATTACTTAAAATTTTGTCGTGCTTGTAAATACTTGTGCTCTGACAGTTCATTTATTTTGTTTGATTGCCGCCGACTATTTATAGTGGAGGGCTGCCTGCATGCAGATTCCATGTGTCATCTAGATTCTGCAATAAGACAAAAGTGGCTGTGATGATTATCCACTGGTTTCAGGGTGTTTATTTACTCACTGAGGTCCAGGAGAATGTGGCTGTAATTGACATGCATTCAAGCTTAGGATGGCATTCTTCAGGCTCTGCATGGGAGTGTCTGACAGCAGCCAGGGAGGCTCATTATCTAAAGAAACCGGTGTTCTGTGCACCAGTGATTGTTTCCCTTTGTTTTCGGCTGCAGTTTTAATGTCTGATGTGAGCTGGGTTTGCGGGAGCCGGTGCATGACCTCAAACTAGTGGAACATTTCAGACACAGAGGGTGTTAAAGGGATAGTTTGGAGTTTGAAGTGGGGGTTGTATGAGGTATTTAAACATAGTCAGTGTGTTATCTGCAGTACATGGTGGTGGCTCGCTCCCAGTTGGGAGAAGCTGGCGTAGAAGCTAAGCAATGTACTGCTGTAGACAATCTGTGGTTTAATATAGTACACAACATGCGCAGGAATATTCAAAAAAAGACAAATGGTGCCAAAGGAAAGGGCTGTCTGATGGCAAGGTAAAGCAGCCAAACAATTCTACATGTTCTATATACTGATATACATTTTTTTAGGTGGGCTTTTATTTTGGTGCCAAAAATACATTTTACTGCTGCCTCCATCCCCAGCAGTACACTGTTTATCTTCCATGCTGGTACTCCTGTCTGCTTCTCTAAACTAAGAGCATGCTGATCTAAATCTACTGCAAGTCATGCACTGACTGTGAGTAAGTACCTCATACAACCCCACTTCAAAAAAATCCAAACTATCCCTTTAACCACTGAGCGGTGACCAATGACATCAAGATGCAGCCTCATAGATACTTTTGGAACCTCAAAGTGACTCCACACATTAGAAAGACCTCAGTGTTAACAGCTTGTTTGTTATCTTGTAAACCTTTAATACAAAGACTCTTTGGGCAGTGCAGTTGAAGCTGTGCTGATCAATACTTTTATATTAACAAAGGATCACATGGCTGTGTGTTATTATGTGGTTTTGCTGCTTGCAGCTTCACTGTTGTGGTTCACTGTCAGCGCTCTCATCAACCATGTTTCTAGCAGCGGCAGGCAGCTGGTTTGAGTGTAAAAGTTCTGACAAACCCGGCCGTGTGCCACCTGCCCAGCATCAACAGCACAGTCACAGACCTGCTGCTCAACATAGTGAAACATTTAGCAGCTAAAGAGAGCAGATCCTCTCAGGTCAGGAGTGAGTGGAGACCAAAACAGATCTAAAAGAGAGTGAATACTGGATTCACACTCACACGAGAGGACACAAACATGCCAACACATCCATAAGAGTGATGATATGAACTTCAAGTAAGTTGGTGCAGCTTTAAAGGGCTATTCCTCTTTTTCAGGTGCTTTAATTTCTCATTTTAAAAGTGTTAGAATAGAATGGAATAAACTTACTGTCATTGTATAGATAGATAGATAGATAGATAGATAGATAGATAGATAGATAGATACTTTATTGATCCTTAACAGGAAATGTCTGTTTACAGCAGCTACATCCACACTTCAGACAGCCACACTTAACATGACATAGAAATGGCATGCTCATTGTGACTCCTTGTGGGGACAGTTGATTTAGTAAATAACTCGGTCCTAAAAAGTCCCATAGGTGAGAACTTGTGTTAATATGTTGAGGTTATCTTACCAGTTGTTACATACATTTTTGTAATTTTGTTTTATTACTTCCTTCTTTTGAGCTACTGACTCAAATTTCTAGATAATTCCTAAATGAGGAGAAACTGCACCGTCAACACTGGAGGAGTAACAAAAGACAAACAAGAGAAACAGACTGACAGAGAGAAAAGACTTCTTCTTTTTCTTCTTTTGTCTGTTCTCCGCCACTTCTCATCAAGTACTTGGCCCTGCCACTGAGGATAACTGCATCCTCCCTCCCTTCACATCTCCACTCCTCCAGCACATGGACAATTAAGCCCAAAGGGGTGACAATGTGGCTGCTGTCCATCTCCTGAGAGCCTCCAGGGGCGGCCACGCTCCATTTCAGCTCCACAAACACACAGCGATGTTTTCCTGATTAAAGGCCCTGATAGCTGATGGCTGGGGGGGGGGGGGGGCCGCGGCCCGCTCCCAGTCACAGTCAAACTGGGTCAGTGATACTGTGAGAGTCACGGAGGCAAGATGAGGCCAAGAGGCTGCTGCTGCTGCTGCGATGAGATAACTCAAAGTGATTTGCCGTCATCAAAAAATATTAAAAGACGCTTCGCTGATTGCCGTTTATTGCCGTTTCAAAGCTGCAATTTTCTTTTAAAAGAGGCAGGCGTGTCAAAGAGATTCGACACCGGCTAGTAGTAAGTTGTCATCAGTGATTTTGGCGCGTTCCCACAGTTTAGATCATTTCTGCTCAGGGTTCACATGCAGCTGCTTCAAAAAAGGAGGAAAAAAAAGTTTGATAGAGTACACAAAGTTATTAAAAAAAGACAAACAAAAAAACAAAAGAAAAGAAAGAGATAAATTGTTTCATACCGCAATCTAATCATTTCCAAAATAAAATCATTTAAATATTTTTATGACTGATGATTTGGATTAGCATGGTGAGCAGAGGTTGCATGGTAAATGCCTCTTTCACCATGGTGGCCTTTAAACTTCCCCCCTCTGTCTTTTATTAAAGCCCCCCAACGTCTGCAAGATAACTGCACTGCATTCATCTTCATAATAGAGCCTGGCTGGATTTGTCCCCTGTAAGGAGCCCAACTTAGCTGGGTTAAAGGAAAGCATTACAGCCAGCAGGCATGTGACCACATAATTTCAGCCAGAGAGGCCTATGCTTCCTCTGTTTGCTGTCATTATGCCCTCAGTAAGCCACATAAAGGCCCAGCCATCCTGCGGAGATGGCTGCACTCCTCGCCGCTGCGCCTGATTGGTTATTATCTAAATGAACCAATGTTCTATATCAGGGCTTTTGACTACATAACTACCCTGTTAATATTCAGAGGAAGTGCTGGAGGTCAGAGAGCTCTGAGCCGCTTGACCCTGGGGTCGTAGCAACCTGAGCCGCAGAGTGGCACATGGCAATGAATGAGGCCTAATGATTTAGATGGTATCTGTTACACAGCCTGGAGAAAGCCAATCTCTCTAGACAATCTGGCCGGGGCGGAGAAAAAGCAGAGGGGTCGAAAAGAATAACCCCCCCCCCCCCACACTTGTTTCGGAGAGGGGAGGTGCTGCTTCATCAGCGCGGCATGTCATTGGAATTCCCATCCCATCCACCATGATGAATAATTACACACAGATGACCACACGGCACCGGTAGATGCATTATGCGTGCAGTTGTTTAAAGGGAAGCGACTCTCAGGAAATGCAGCGAGTGATTTTCGGAGGGGATTGTTTGTTTGTTTACTCTGTGCTTAAGTGACTTCAGCACCTTGTTAAAGAGGCCTCGCGCAAGCCTTTGATGGCGGGGGCCCCGCCACAGGAGCCTCTCCAGAGGATTAGGTGCGCATTTGGGCTAAAAAACGGGCCCTTTCGTGCAGCCTTTTAAGACACTTGTTGATGCGTGGCGTGGCTTTGAGTTTCCTTAAAATACTCGGGTAAACATTGGGCTTATGCACAGCAACAAACCCATGACCTTAAAGGGCGCTTTCAAAAGCAATTTCCCTCCCCAACTACTGCATGTAAACAGAGTAATTGTACTTGAGAGACTCCCATTGCCAGCTGAGTGTAATTTATTTCCACGTCGTCCGCAATGAAATCAGAGCCATGGTGATAAGTGTTGTGACAACAGTGCTTGTAACATTCTCCAATAATAATACTAACTCACTATTAGTACTAATAATACTACAGATAATGTAATATTATCAAGAGCAGCAGTCACATACTGGAGTTATATAGATATTTGAATATATTATTCATAAACACAACTCTGATAAGATTCCCTTGTGTTCAGTTATTAGTGATGACTGACGTATTGATCAGTAAAGTAATAAACTAAACTAAACTGGATTCAACAGATAATAGAGTAAATATGAAAAAACAGCTCTTTAAACTCTTTAAATTTAAACTAAAGTGAACTACAAAACACATGAATCCAATTACTCATAACTCATGTCAACATATTGAACTCTAATATGAAAAAGCCCCCAAACATTTCCCCAAACATGCTGACACAACAGTTTATCTATGATGAGATTCATTAAAACTGGCTACTTAGAATCACTACTACAACTGTAACACTGCTATTGCCTAATAATGACAAATATAATCTTTTATATCATTATAATGCTAATACTAATAACTAGATACCATTGTTAGTACTGCTACAAGTCAAACTTTTACTCTAAGGATAATAGTAATCATGTCAGTACTAACAGATCCACTGTTACCAATCTACTGTATTCTGCTTGAGCTGGTTCTTATAAACACAAATCCTCTAAAAATAACCGCTCAGCTATGCTAACAGATGTTTGCATTTGTGTGTTGCAGAGTTAAATATGTTGCATCTGTTGTTTGGCTTCTCTGTTTACAGAACTCTATCACAAAGTGCAGATCATAGATGTTTATGTCAGGAGGCCTTGATGCAATGACAGTGTAAAACACTAGCTCATTTTCTCTTTTTCCCCTGAGTAACTCTCTCTCTCTCTCTCTCTCTCTCTCTCTCTCTCTCTCACTCTCTCTCTCTCTGTCTCTTTCTCTCTATCTCTCTCTCTATCTTAGAACCTGTGTTCAGCTCTGCAATGATCATGCTGGCTTTATATGTGCGGCTGCATATGTCCTGAGGTCGAGCCAGCGGCTGGATTTGGAAGCTAAAATACAAATAACATGAAATGAGAAAGACGCAGGAGGTCTGTTAATTAGAAAAGGAAAGGAACTGAAAGAAAAAAAAAGTCATTTACATTCAAGGTTCTGTGGAAAGATGTTAATGTGCTGCAGCTATGAAAATATGTCTAACAAAACACGTGCAGAAAACCAGAAAAATGGACAATCATTGAGAACACAGCACTATAAATGTGTTCTTTGTCCTCGTTTGTCCATTTCTTTCTGTCTGTCCATCTCCCATTTATTATGTTCATATACAGTATATATATATATTATGGATATATAATATATATGCATGCATGTGCGTATATGTGTGTCTATATATATATATATATATACATACATACATATATAGAGATAGATATATTGATAGAAAGATATTATTACTTAATACATTTAAACATCCAACTTAAAGGTTAACCACACCAAACTGTATGATTTCTATAGGTCATTGTGTTTATCATCCATCATGATATGTATTACTGACATATTTACCAAACTGAATTATCACTATTATTATTATGTAAAATCAATATCTTTCCAGAAACAGCTAGCGAAAACAACATGAATGACATTTAGCTTTAAGCACTAATGCTAGTCGTGGCTATCTAACAACCTGGATGGCGCTGCAGTGGACTATGCTGAACCTACCAGCAGCTAAACAGCTAAACGGTGTGTCAGCCCTTTAATTGTAATTCCAAGTCAAAAATATCAGGAATTTCAGACAGCTAAGAAACATTATTTCCCCAATTTGACGCAAAGAACTACACAAGTGTCAATAAACTTGCCAGCAAAATAGTTGCAGAGCCTCATTTACATTTAAAATACAAAATGAACCTTCATTCATACACCTCAGCTAATTCACTCGGAGCTATTTATTTGTAGCTGGTTTCATTTGTTAATAAAACATTAGAGTTAGCTTGTGTAGCATTAAGCATCTTGTAAGAATGCGTTTCAAGTGAGAACAGCTAACAATGCTTATATACAGAATTGGAGCCAAAAGGTTAACAAGCCAAGCATATAATGTTCAGACTTTTATTTTGTAGTACTGAACATATGTTTTGTCTTATATGTAAATACGCTAATGTCAAAAAGTCTGGTTGTTTTTGTCACTGTAGTTTGTCTTGATGAGGCAGAATAGTTTTTATTCTGTATAATGTGACTATCTAATGATATGCAGTATAATTACATCACAAAACCTTATTGTGCTACTGATCAATGAATATAAATGAAACTAAATCAAACACTTGACTGTCTGCCTCAGTGTGACTGCAGCTGTCTCTGTGAGCAGTCAGTGAATAAAACAAGCTTTCCACCATGGCCTTGATCACGCTCACATTAATAATACTCTCGTTTGGGTGGGCGCTCGCTTCACTCGTGACAGTCGTTTCCTTGATGGGCGTCAAAAGTTAACGATGAAGTGTTGTTTTCCAGTTCCAAAATTTCAGGCCTGCCAAAGGTTAAGGAAACACGCCACCATAAAACAGAGCCTCTGTGTTTGTCTTGAATCCGGGCAGCGTTTGCTTGCACTTCTCAAAGCTGTCGGACGTTCATTTTTATGCTGAGACAACACCGTGTTTTGTTTGACAACGGGTTTTTTTTACTTTTCAGCTTCCTCTCATGCCATTACCAAAGCTCTCACATAGATTTTAAAGAAATGTCTCAGGATTGATCCAAGCTGAAGTCATGAGTCCAATCAAAAGCGTACATGAGCGACACTTTCTAGTTCTACCTGCTCGCTCATATACCTGAGCCTGGGCCTGGGCCTAAGCCTAAACCTGAGCCTAACCCTAATCACCTGTCAGAGAGTAGTAGAAACGCTTCAAGGAGTCATTTCATTGATACTTTTTGGGATGCAAACCAACACACACAGGAAAAATAGTGTGTGTATGTGTGTGTGTGTCTAAGTGTGTGTGTCGGCAGAAGCCAAACGTCTCTCCGCACCTCTGAGTTCCCGGCGAAACACCAGCAGAGCAGAGGAGTTCCTGTTGGCTGACAGAGCAGTTAATCCACGCAGAGCGGAGCAGCTCCAAACAACTCGCAGAGAAACACAAGCCTGAAGTCTGCCACTTTTCATCACCGCCACGAAAACAGTCAACCTAAGACTCTTTGTGAGGAGATCGCCTCCGGAGGGGTTGGGAGGGGGGTGGGGGGGGGCTCTCTATAGCTTTACCCATCTGTTGGCAGAGGAATCACTGCACATTATTACCAATGACAGCCCTGAACTCGGAAGAATGGGATGCATGAAAAAAGGCACAGGAGGGAAGGGGAAGAAAAAAACAACTTGCATCTTTGCGTGGCCACACAAAGACAAAGCTTAACCTGACATTCCTGCGTAATTAAGACATCTCTCACATGGCACGTTTCTCTTGACCACTTGGGACTCCTCATACAGGACCGGAGGGGTTTTCAAAGTAACCGAGGGCAGCCCATTCACATCTGTGATCACTAAACGAGTGCAGCATGGCCATGAATGCAGTTAGACTGTAACACTCTGCAGGCATTGTTTTTAATACACTGACATTTAAATTGTGATCCCACTTGCCCTTTCGAGGGGACCGACTGCACTGGTGGAACTGACAAAGAAACAGGAGAGGAGGGCAGAAAGTAAAAAGACATAAAACACATTTTTCTAAAGTTTCTGTATTTCAGCTGGTTAATATTTTCTGTTACACTGCAAAACCCCCCCACCGTCAATCATACTCTTTTAACAGGTAAAAAAATCTTGCTGCTTCCTTTTAAATCAGCTTGAATGAAACATTTTCTATAATCATCTTGAAGGTTTTTTTATTTTTTAAAGATATATGTATTTCTAAAAAAATATTTAAACAAGCTGAATTGTATTAAACTAACATATAAATATTCTTAATGCACTCAGATTTAATCACTATTTACAAAAAACAACAAAAGTTATACTAATACTAATATTGGAAAAGACAGAGTTTTCTCTGTGCTTACTCTGAGTTGTTTATATTCTATTCAAATATTTGTAAAAATAATATAAGCGATAAAATATACACTAAACCATAGATAAAGATCAGTAATGATGGTGAAAAATCTAAATTCATCTTCAGAATTTTTACCACCTGTAAACATGTTTATTATGAAGAATGATTTATTTTTTACATATGTATTTAGTTTAGCTTAGGGTTAGCTTTACGTTTTTAACTTTCACCAAAGAGAAAGTAACCTCATAATAAATCTATCTAAACTCCAGTTGTCCACTTTCCTCTCTGTATGAATTTGCTTTCATGTCAGTGTGAGAAAATGATCCTGAGTGGACAAATTATGTGATTGTTTCATTCGCTGATGTCGGAGCACTTCAGGTTCTTGTGTTAACAATTAGCTAACAATAACAACTCACTTTGTTGCTAACCAGGGTGGAAACGGGGTCGTGACCTTTAACAGCCGCACGGCTTCACTCCACCCACAGATCTTTCTCTCTCTCTCTCTCTCTCACACACACACACACACACACACGCGCGCGTTCAAACACACACATCTGATGAAGAAATGAAATAAAACATCAATGTGGGGAAAAGTCAGATTCCCATGAAGATCACTGCACCAGCTTCATTTTCAGGGAAATCAATTGTGTCCAGATGTGTTATTAGGCCAGGATTAAAACAATGGGAAACCAGCCACATAATGTACAGTATAAAGGCCTCACATAACTTCCCTATTTACGTAATCAGTCTTTCATTACACAAAGTGAGAGTTAATTGACTTATTTTTGTTGGAGCCACGAATTCAAATGTGCTGTAACTAATTTTCTTATAATCTCCTCGCAGCATTCACATCCCTTCTTGTTCAAAACTAGTTTTCCTTTCATTTCTGCTATTAAGCTGATAAAATCAGGATGTTATTGACATGAAAAGCAGGGTAAAAAATACATATTTAAAGCTTATTATTGAGTGGTCAAACTGCTCAGTAAAATAGACTAAAATATGTATGTTAAATGAGAACAGCTCTAAAGGAAGTAAACCCTGCATCTGTGGTCTGCTTCAACATTAATGCATTAAGCTGATTTAAAAACATGAATCGTTGCTATGTTCATATATTTTTTGACTCCATCTAGTGGCCCAAACTGGCTATTGCTCATGAGTTGTACATTCGAACACAGGCCTGTTTGACCACAGACTGGAGAACAAATTCAAATCTTGTGAAGCAGAAAAAAGTAAATAAGAGGAAATGTTTTTTTCTCAGCTGAGCAAATCCTGTATGAATATCTGTCTACAATTCTATTCAAACATGGCAACACCTGCTCAGGCCGGTGAAAGGCCGTCCTCAAGTAAAAAGAGTCTGACTACTCGAGAGCACTTTTACATTAATACAGTTTTAATGGTGTTGACTTTGGCTGGGTTTTAATTAATGGCTTAGCTAAAGCAGCTGCTAAAGCTCCGGGAGGCGAGACCTCAAAGACTCAGTCCAGAAGCTTGAAGCGCGGGGCTGATTCTCCGTTAAAACAACCAGTGCCGCTTCACTTTGTTGATCAGTGTGGTGCTTGAGTTTGATGCGACTGCAAAAGCATGACAATGTGAGGCAGGAAAAACATTTTTTTAGTCGTCACCACAGAAGCCGTAACATTGCAAGTGGGAGAGGAACACATTACAAAGTAGGTTTTCCACAGTAACTGTATTGCAAAAGTAAACAAGGCGGACAATCATATCATTCAACAATATGTTTGTTCCTCGGAATTTGCCATTTCTCGACGTCTTAAAAAAGTGAGCCATGATCTCAAACAGAATCGTCTAAATACAGAAAAATATAGATTCAGGTCAAAAAGGATTGTAAATACTTACTAGTACTGTAAATAACAGTAAGGGAAGACAGCTACAACAGGTATCATTCACTGTCCTGGCACAGTGGATGCATTTAATAGGTCGGACATACAAAAATAACCCACAACAAAGCAACACACATATTGTACAAATAAAAACCTGAAAATATGTCCCACTGACAGAGTTTGATCGGAGCGCATCTCTCTTTCCGAGAAGTGGACGCATAGTGTACATCTGTGACTAAAACACTGCTGCTATACAGTATAGCACTTTAAAACCGTGTTAAAAATGTTTTGACCGAAAAAGAAAGACAAAAACAAAAAAACGGCGTGATGGAGGTGATGACGAAGCTGCTTATAACTAGAATAGTAACAATAATAATAATGTCACATTGGAAATGTTTACCATGACGCCATGATGACATAAACATTGAGTGAAGACAGGATGGAGATTAGAAAAAAAAAAAGAAAAAGGTTTGCTAATGTAATTTCTAGTGTGTAAATGTTCTTTATGCCCCCCAAAACACACACATCTCAAAAAAAAGGAGAAAAAAAGAAAAAAAAGAAAAGAAACAAATTGTCTGCTAAGGGTAATTTCACAAGTTGATGAAATATTCAAAAACAAAAAAAAAACTCTTAAGAATTGTACAAGTATAAAAAAGCTACAAACATTAATAAATTACATCACTGACACATAAACACTTCACAAGGTGCTAGTAAAATAATTCCGAAACCTTCAGGATACTAGAACTCGAACAAGAGGCTGGTCATAGAAACTTTAAGTGTTGGGTGTTTTTTTTTTTTTTCTTCTTTTTTCTCCATTTATATTTTTCCTCAAAGCTTCGTCTCTTATTCAAACAGAATCACAATACAATTAGCTTTGTGTATGTAAGGCCATATGACAATAAAATGTATTATTTCTTCAGTTGTTTTCCAGGCAACACCTTTTAAAATGTAACGAAAAAAAAAAACAAGTTAAAAATGAAACTCTGCTATAAAAAAACAACCCAAAATAAAATAAAGGTTTAAAAATTAGGACTATACTGTATATCCATATATATATTTTATTCATTTATTCATAATTAGCAAAACCAGTAAAAATGTAGAATTAAGCCTGAAGGGGAAAGGATACAAAAAGTAGTAATTTAAAAGGCTATGTACAAGCTACATTCTATATACTGTACTGTGTGAAGCCGGTTGTTGGTGCTGCCTGTGAAAGCAAAAGAAGAGAGAAAGTATCTCCATGTAACTGCAGACCTGACATGGATGAGGCTTATCATTGGCTACAGGTTCCATATAGTGTCACAGATCCTATGCCTTTCGTATCGAAACCTACCAAAAACCCCTCGGTCCACATGATCCTATGTTTAAATGTGAGGAACGCCCGGACGCTGCTGCTGCTGTTTAATATGCAGCGTTTTACTCATGAGTCACTTTGTGCTTTACGGTCGTCCCGTCAAAATCCCCGCTTCCTATCTATGACTCGACACCAATAAATAAATATCACTGCTGATAGTGCTTTGCAAACTTAAGTGTTAACATAAAGAGGTAAATGCTCGAGTTGACTCCAATCAAAAAAAAAGAAAACGGTGCTGTTATGATAAACACAATCTTGGCTGGGGAAAGAAAGAAAAAAAAGGAAGGATGTGATTTTTTTTCCCATTTCAACTCTTCGATCATCAGCGTGGCAATGATAAGCTGCATCCATATATAGGAATTAATCTGTAAAATCCCCAAACCCTGACCCAAGCGCACATGCAACTGAATACATGCAAGGGATACTTTCAGAAATCTTGGAATGACTGCAATGTACTTCTACTTCATGTTTTAGCAACCCCTGATAAACTGACAGCTGTAGTAAAATGAGACATGTTCTCTTAAAAAATATTTATAGTAGGTTCTGTACACTTTAATATCTGAAAGTTATAAAGTATAAGTAGAGGCAAAAACCTATTTGCGTGATGTTCTTCTTAGAAATTGAAAAATGCATGATTTTCTTCGTCTCTCCCGTCTTGTTTCAGTTTTTTTTTCTCTTCTCTTCTCCTTTCCATTGTTGGCTTTAATCAGTGAACGGGGGGTGGGTGGGTTGGGGGGTGGGGTGAGGTTGGGGTGGGACCCAGCTCATGAATTCCCAGTCCTACAATAGTTCTGCTGCATGCTACAGGAGGAGCTTTCCGTTTCGATGGATCTTTAAAATCTTTCCAAGTCTCTGTTTGGCTGTTGCCATGCCTTTCTTTAGCCGCTTAGCTGTGAAAAGAACAAGAAGAGACAGGAGACAAGTCAGCGAGCGTGTTCCTGCTGTTCTAATAACTTGAACTCAATTTGTGTCAATATCGAGAGAAATTAAGACTTTTACTCCCCTGTAAAACAAAACTATTATTACCATACTACCTTTTACAAAAATGTGAAACTACACATTTTCAAGCTTCCCCTAATAAGAATTGAAAATCACAAAAATGAATGAATGTACTTGCTGCATCAAAGTACTGAGCACATCTTTCTATCATGAACCTGTTCACTCCACAGATGCTTCAGACTACTTTGAAAACCTTTAAAACACCCTAATGATACTTTAAAAAAGATAAAATAAAAGCATGACAACACATTTTGGTGAAAAGATGTGTGAAAAACAACAACAACTTAACAATTTTGTAATAATCACAAGATACGGAGTGCTACTGTGTTTTCTTTATCTTAACAAGATATAAATGGGACTTACCTGGTTTCAATCATACAAAAAAACCCCAAGCAAACATCTTTAAAGACAAAATGTTATGAGGTAGCTAGTTTTCCTGCTAACCGGAGCTTTTGAGTACAGTTTGCTACTTTTAGCATGTTACTGGTTAGCTTACATGTTAGCTTACTAGCTACAATGACTCATCAATAAACCTCACAATCACTCATGTTTTAAAACACCGTCTTTTTGCTAGGAAGCACACATTTAGCTTCATCGCTCTCTGGTTCTACTGGTCTGCTAGTTTAGCCGTGTGTGTCGTTAGCATGACTCACCTTTGGCGTCTGCTGACCCGCCACGTTCTCCCTTGGCCAGGCTGCTGCTGTTGGTGCTTGTGGAGTTGGTGCTGTTGTTGGGAGAGGACATGGACGGTCGCCTGTGGCTGAGGAAAACCCCCGGTGCCATGGGCTGCGGCCCCCCCGGCGACTTGACCGTTCCAGTGTTGAACTCGTGGTCTGTCAGGCTACCATCTTGGGAGTCCAGATGATGTTCCGGCGAGCTACTGTCCTGAGAGATTTTCGGGGGTTCCTCAATCGTTATTGCCTTCTTTTTGGTGCTTTTCTTCTTCTTCTTTGTTTTCTGCTGCTCCTCCTATTTGACACATTGTTCTTTTTAGTCACTAGAACAATGGTTATTAATGTTAAAAGCGACTGTTGGCTGACGTACCTGATGTGAAAGCTTTGCTGCAGCCGCTGCCAGCCCTGTTTCTATGGAGGCCACTCTGGCTCCTTCTCTCGCAGGCCTTTCCTGTCGAGGAACCGAGGGTCCTACACGGGCTATGGTGGGATATTTAGGTTCAGTACATGTTTAAAGCATGAGACTTTAAAGAGTAGAACATAAATGTGTCACTTCTTATCCTTCAGTATATACCTGTTGGGCTGTATGGAGTGTCGTCACTGCTTTTCCGTTTTTTCGATCTGGATTTGAAAACAGGATTATCCTCTTCCGACTCCAACGAGGGGTAAACTAAAATCCAAAAATGAAACATATTGTTTCCAAATCATGCGTGTAAGGTTTTCAGAAGAGAGGATGTACAAAAACTAAACATTAACTGCCAATTATTGTCAGATATGTAAAGCGTGAAATGTGAATTAAGTGCACTTATTTCATTTCTGCTTTCCACGCATCTAAAATGGTGGAAAATAGTTTCCAGTGACAGCATGCAGAAGACAGCTGTGAGACAGCTGTTGACTGCCCCCTTCTCTCCGCCTGCTTGCAGCACAACCATTCCAATCTAGTCCTTTTAATATCTGATAATTGGATGATCAAGATAAAAAATGGCCTGTTTACAAGAGAAGAAAAGAGTGCCAGCCTGACAGAAAGCTTCATGCTGGCCTGAGGAGAACGTTCGTGCTACGAACAACTAATTAGACACTAATTAGAAGTTCGAAAAGCATGTAAAATAACAATTGGGAACTTGTGTTAATGGCTTATTAACAAGCTGGGAGGGTCCAAACAGCTGTGTTTGGACGGAGTTCACAAAGAGTTTCCGAAGAAGAAAAAGATCACAAATTTGGAGCAACACGAAAGGACGGATTTGGAAAGGAGGCACGAAAAATAAACATAAACCTTATCATCTATTCCTAATGACAAATTCCAGAACCGATTTAGAATTAAAGACCCACATGTTGATCCATCAGGGTCCAATCTGTTTTTAACAGCACCTGTTAGCAGCGGCGAGTATAACGCAAGGCAGATAATTATTTTCTCATCTGTTTGCTTAAAAAATAGCCCCATGACACTGAAATGACCTCGATGAGCTCCAGTCCTCCAAGCGTGTTTTTCAAATCAGACTTCACTAGAACAGGAATGAGTTGGCGTTTTGGCGCTTACCATAATCTGAGTCCTTGAAGCAGGCGTCCATGTGATCCTGGTCGTCGTCGTAATCCAGACTCTCGATGCTGCTGCTTTTCCGGGGCTTCTTCGGGAGGCGTTTGGCGGGCCGCTTGCTGTTGTTGCCCCCTCCGACCCCTCCGCCGGCCTTCTTGCTGGCCTGCGAGCTGTGCGAGTTGCTCTTCGACTGGCTATTGTTTTTGGACTGGCTGTTGCTCCACGGCTGCTGCAAGCTGTCTGAAGACGACAGGTTGGCCATGGACAGCATGCCCTGAATGGCCTCCTGTGTGCTGGGAGATGCAGGTGGCTGACTGTAAGTACGTCAATAAGAAATACACAACAACACAGCCATTACACAGCAGTCAACACGCTGGAAGGGGAGAAGAGTGAGAGAAATATTTGGAAAAAGACTTTAAAGTGGATGTAAATGTCACCAATTGTGCTATTAAGCATCATTATCATCTGACAACTGCAAAAAAGGTTGAAAAATCGCAGCAAAAATCTTGAAGAGCAAATCAAAACACTGTCAAATCTAAATATTCTCTGTGGACTTGATTACTTTAAGAAGCAGCTAGAAAAATAAATTGACACTGTCAACGTTGCCACCTATTAAACTATTATCTGCTGAGCTGCAACAACAAGCACAGTGACGATCAAACTCTGCCGTAATGACCTGCGGTCGCTTCGTTTCCAGCTCTCTCCCAGCTCCCTTTCAAAGCACCAAAACAATTTGAGAAATTAACATATTTCAGCCGATGTTTTCTTTCTTTCTTTCGTTGCTCATTTGTAGCTTTCAATGTGGTGGAAATAGACCATCAAGAGCTGAACTAAACAGCAAACAGCAAAAAACGGCAAAGGGAAGAGCCTCGAGCCATGCTGCGTTTGATGAATTAACGCGGGATGAAGCAAACATTGACTTAACACAAACTGCTGACAGAATCCACCGAAATTCTTGCTTTAGCTGCTAGTGGATTTTTCAGCTCTAGCAAAAAGTTATAAAATTCAGCTTTTTCATCCAATTATATCAGTCATTAAGCGGGCCGTTTGTTTGTCAGTAAGTCGCCCCATTAAGGAGCGTAAGACGTAAAATTCATTAACTGAGAAAGGGGGAAGGAAAAAAAAGAGGGTCCATTGGGAGCCATTTATATAGAGTAATGCTGTGAATGTGCTGTAATCCTAGTGTGGTTAAGATGTGAAAGTTCCACCACTGTTGAAAGAAACTGAGTGAAGAAACAGAAAGTAATGACATCAGGGGAAGTCAAGTCTACCTGTTGGTGCTGTAGTCAATCCCACCCACTTGCTTGCTGGCCTGCAGCAGGTCCAGGATCCCAGCAGCACTGCCGCCCTTTTTCTTGACCTTAGAGTTGCGACCTTTGACCTCAGGCTTGACCTCTGTGTCTATGTGCAGAGTCTCTTCGTCTGAGGAGTCCACGCTCTGATTGGGGGAGAAAGCGACCCAAGGTTTAGGCAGGGAAAGTTGAATCAGTGTCGAAGGTGTATGGGTTAGGAAGATGGGAGGACATGAGAAGTAAAGTTAGGCTTTGACATGAGTGAAAGGGTGAAAGAGAGAGACAGACAGAGAGAGGCAGACAGAGAGAGAGAGACAGAGAGAGAGCGAGCGCACAACCGGGCAAACAAACCAGTGAACGACAGAAATAAAACAATATTTTCCGATTGTTTCACAGCGGTTACGTTCTGAAGCAGAAATAAATAAGCGTCAAACACTCAACAGATGATTTACTGTGAAGACAGATGATCTGAGTTTCTGTTTCATTTTTCCTCCTCTTCTTTTTCTCCTTTTCGTTCTTTTAACTCCATGTCTGTGGGGGGACAGGTGGCACGCAGAAGCAGACAGAGGGAACGTGGAGGGAACGCGCACGGACACAAACAAACGCTGGTCCAACTTAACGAGAACATTGGCTCAAGATTTGATTATAAAGCTGGTCCATTCATTCTGTTCTCCTCTTCCTGTGTACTTCATTTTGTCTGGCTTTACACCTACATTTATACACCATTCACTTACTGATACAATAATTATATATTTTGCATATTTCCGTAATATATCAACATTTCATATCCGTGACTAAAGGAAAGCAAGCAAATCTAAAGGGAACTTCACTGTTGTACATATTATGTACACAATGAATAAATCACCAAAATTATGGAATAAAGGTTATTTTCATTTTTTGGCTGTTGAGCCAGTGAAAATATTCAAGCAGCCAATAAAACTCTGATCTACTGTCCAAGTGGGCCAGTGGGGAAAAATGTTGGGTTGGATTGTGCAGAAGGAATATGGCATTACTTCAACATTGTGACAAATGAAACAAATTGTCTTGATTTGATTAGATTTCAGCTATTTCAGTTTTATTATTATTATTATTTTTATTCCTAATGACATTTTGTTGCTGTTTCTTTGTTTATGATGTGATCATAGCTGGATTAACCCACTAGAGGGCCCCAAATGAGCTGTGGGCTCCTACTGACCCCCTCTTAGCAGCAATTTGGTTAAACACATTCATTTGGGAATATGCAGCATATCATCCATTTTTATTTTCCTTTGGTGCATATTTATAATAAATGACTGTATACCAACACACACACGCAACAAGTCTGAGGCCTTTGGGACTGTGTGGAAGTAATCCAGCCTTGGACCTGACTGGAACTAAGTGACTGGAGCTTGGAAGAAGAGTTAAAGCTCAGTGAGAATAGGCAGTGAAACATCAGATCAAGGTTACGATATGGTTTCCAGTGACCTCTCATTAGTAAACATGAGAGCATCTGGTATTAGTCTGTTTCTTCCTCTTCCTCGCTTCACACCACAGCTATTTCCCTCATTAGTCTGTGGTGGTCCACAGCTCAGAGAGTGTTTCATTTACCCAGAATGCATCTGCCTTAAAATTCCAAGCTTTAAAGTTCATTGCAGCATGTTCTGGTTCATGTGTGTTTCTTTTTTTATCTAATCATATGAAAACTATTAAAGCTCAATAAACAAGGAATAACAGTAACAGTGATGTTTGTTTGGTAAAGTGTAGTGAAGTAAGGGTTTATCAGAATGATTGTTATTTGGCTCTCCCTCAGGCCTCTCAGTGCATTGGACTTCTCTTTCCTACTCTGCAAGCTGGTTTGGTTCGTCCAGGTTCGGATGCTACCAAAGCTGTGCGAACCAGCGTTGGAGGTCGGAGGTTTGTCCTTCCAACGTTGGTTTGCACCACCAGGTGAGCTGCCGACATCATCACGAGGAACGACATGACGCTCCTGGTCCTGGTCAGCTGCTATGATGCCTCTGCACGATCCTCCAACTGTCGCGCAATCGTGACGTGGGAGTCCTCAACTCCAGAACGTTCTACCTTCTGATAAATTCAGGATGTAATAGAATAATGTTCTCACTGATTCTTTTACAATGCTCAACGGCCAATAGGGACACTCCAAACCCAACCAGCCAATGGTGTAACTTCACTGTTGGGCAGACTTTCAGGGTTATAGGCCTCGTCCATTGCCAGTTCAGCCAAGAATGTAACTTATTGTTTGATCCAGTGTTTTATTAATCAATAGTAGAATGTAACACGGTCACATTGTTTAATTATTAGCTGCTTAGTAGATGAGTCACAATATTTGTTAAAGGTTTGTGAAGTTCAGTTGTCAGAGATAGTGTAGATGTAGATACATACCTTGGTCACCAAGGGTTGGAACTTTGTTTTTTTGGCTGGCTGAATGGGTTCTCTGATGTCTGACAAAACTGCACAAAAAAAAGTTGTCAATGAGTAACAGTTCACAGAGTGTTGAAGTAAATACGTTTTCATTTTTGATAGTAGGACACTGTTCTCGATACCTTAGATTCGGGAACAAGTATTTTCTAGCCTACCCATTTTTATGGATCATATTCATCATCAAGCAGTGACTGGGTGATTGTTTATCCAACCTGGGCAAATTGCCATCAATCAGCATGACACATAACCTGAGTCACTGAATTGATTCAGATGTTGGGTGAGTCAAAGGTCTTAAACCAGACTATTTTAAATGTTTTGCTATGTGATGAAAATCTTGCTGCACCAGTATCAACTAAAGAACTTTGGAAATATTAAATAAACTCTAAAGTTAAAAAAAGTTTGCTGGTTTACATCAGGAGATATCTGATCCAAGAATAAGTAAACCTCAGAATCTGACCATGTATTTAATGCCATTTTTGGGGGTATTTGACACTTTTGGATACTCAGCACATTTAAGTATATTCATTAAGCGTTGAGGTTTACTACCCAGCTCTTGAATAAACTGAAATCAAAAAAAAGAACCAAGTCTTTACAACACAATACTCACAGGAAAGATCTCTCTTAACGGTGTTCTTTTTCCGCCTTATGGGGAATTCGTCAATCTTCAGCTCCCCCTCATCTGAGACGTACTCATACTCGTCTCTCACTGGCTTGCTTTTGTCCTCTTTTAGGTTTTGTAATGATCCGAAAACACTTGAGTTGGTCTGAGGTTTCAGCGTCTTGGAGCTGGAGAGGAAACCGCAAGACAATAAGGGAGTGATACGAGGCTCAGCCAGGCACTCGCTGTGAGAAGTCCTTGAATTAGCCCTAATGGATATAGTGCTGATAGCCACATAGCTCTATAATCACCGTAATACACCACATGAGAAGGTTAACACGCTCTCCTCTCCAGAGACCTTTCATGAAACGTTTATACGGCAATCAAAGCCATTCCATACATACCCCAGCATTTTCTTGTGAGACGTAGTAAAGCTGAATTTGTCTTTATTGCCTGACAGCGGTGTTCTGTCAAATTTGCACTCCTCCTCCATTTTCAGCAGGGAATCTGGTTTACTATTCTGTAAAGTTAAGAAGGAAATCGTGTTATATAAGCACATAAAATAAAATCACAGCGGTGTTAAATGACACATATAATTACATTATTGACCAATTTTACGTGATCACAGATATATGAAAGTTTGAAAATTCAATATGGAATAGTGCAGCTTCACACTCTTCAAGATTATACTTGTTTATATTAAACATGTCTCAAATGACTGAGTGAGATGCAAAAAGGGTCATTTATAGCGATTAAACCACCGACAACTATCTAGCCCTGCAGTTCTCACCAGCCCTATACCCAATTTACCCCCCACCCCATCCCTCCATGTCTGACTGAAGATTCCACCCCTTTCATTCAAAATCAATTCAATATCATTCAAGTCTTACAAGCTTGAAGATTTGAGTAGAGGGAGAGAGAGAAAGAGGAGTGAGTGGGCTTCAGTTACCACTAAATTTCACTCTAACTGCTTGTGGCTTTTAGGAGTGGTCTTTGGGAATTACACTGTTTTTGAAATGACACTCATTTGCATAAAAAGGGGCCAATTTGCGCCAAATGTGTGATCTAATTTAGATACTTGCAAATAGCAAAGCAGTACTGGGACGCTATTTGCTTGGCAGCAGCACAGTTTGGGGCTTCATTTGTTTTGGATGGTTTTTGTTACTCATGTAAACTTAAGCAATAGTTTGAATCTGGACATCGTCACAATCAGCACAATATCACATTTCCTTCTTGTTTGAGTATCTTGACTCCCAAACTTCATTTTGAGTACAAACTACAGTCCTCTCATCTATTCTGCTTATGTTTTAGCAGACCTAACTGAACACTACAAACTCTTATTAGAAATAAGGCAAAATACCTGTCATCAAATGACTGCTGCAATTAAACTCAATCCAAGCACACAGGGCTATTTTGTTTGGATTTATACCTCTGTTACATGACAAAAGCAATAGAAGTATATTAATATTTGTCTAATCAACACTTGTTTTAAACAGAATGGTTATTCTGTAGAAGCATAAGGGAGTGATTGGATTTAAATAAAAAACGTACTGTTAAATGACTGAACTCATCATGATGGTAATCTCAATGGATCATGTTCACTTAAGACGTTTTCTGACCCAATTTAAACTAAAGAGGAATGCAAAGCGCCTGCCATAAACATCACCACCAAGCAGACTGTGTAATTAACTGAAATCCAATATACATTTTCAAATATTCACTCCTCAACAATTTTGTCTAGCGAGTTAAAAGCATGTGACAACGTGATGTAACCCTAAACTGAAATCTCTCATTATCCCGTGGATCTTTTTTAATTCTAACATACAGGTCTAATCACCCTGCACGCTGTGCAGAGAGGAGCTGTGAACTTTTACATGATTTAACAGTAATCACGAGTGAAGATGTGGTCTCCGGTGACCTTGGTGAACATCTGACAGGGTCTCTCCGCTTCCCATCTGCAAATGCTTGGCTTGTGATGTGGACGAGCAAGTTGGATGGAGAGATCCTTGGAGGGACGGCAAACATTCCACAGCAGTTTGGCATTGAATTTTCCATGAAACTAAAACCCTCTAATGTCTTCCGTTCAACAAAAATTACACTTTTGCTCCGAAAAAGCCTCCCTGTTTCGTTCGACAATAACGATACGAAGAGATGAGGGCATGTGTAAATACTTAGATGGAACGCGGTGGATATGAACGTGGCGTAATTCCATTAGGTAAACTCTGGGATGGTGGATGTTTCTGGAGCGGCTCTGATGAGCTGCAGGCCTCAAATGTGCGACTTGGGCCGCATCATTATTTTTGCTGATTGCTTTGAAGTGAAGTGTGCAAATCACTTTTGGATGATCCCGCTTTTTTTGTTTTGTTTTCCCTGCTGGGTTTGTAACCTTCACAAGACTGCGAGAGTCTTCTTCTCTAAAGGACAACCGAGCCTTGGGTTTATTTGAACGCTGGAAGGACTGTGATACCGTTTACTTTGGCCTGTTACGAGCAACCATTATTTTTACATTCACGACAGTTGAAATCATCCTACCTTATACTTCCATTTTGCTTCGGTCTTGTTTTTATTCTGCTCTCTCATTTCAAACTTCTCTACGTTGTTCTGCTTTGAGATTTCCTTCTCTGACATGCTCAGGACATTCTTTACAGCCTGGAAATTGAAATATATGAAGAAAGACGCAAAATTCACATAAAAAAATCATCCACAGTATTACTAGCTTGCTGTCTTTATATTAGAGGGGATGCAAAATGGCTCACATGAAGTAATATCTAAGGATTCCATCAATTTCTCCTCCACTTACCTTGGTCTTCTTCGGCTGGTCCATTTTACTCAAGATGTCTTTTGCGTGAGACTCCAGCGCTGCAAAGCTGGAGGGTTTAGGAGGCGGCGATGACTCTTTCGCCTTCTTTGCTTTCTTCTTCCCTCCTTCCTTGACTTTCGGCACCTTCGGAGGCTTCGGGGCTTTGGGCATCTTTGGGGGTTTGGGAGGTTTGGGAGGTTTCGGGGGTTTGGAGGCTTTCTTTCTGGCTTTCTCTCTGCTGGGCGAGGGGACGTGGGCTGGGGAAACGGGCTCTTCTGGCTCCGAGTGTGTGGATGGGGGCTCCTCCACTGGAACCTTGATGCTGGGCTCACTCTTGATGGCTTTTGTTGCATTCTAGAGGTTAAAAGAAAGGAATTGATGTTATTTAGCAACCTTTGATTAAAACTGTACTGACACTGGGCTGAATAAATGATGATTGTACAAATCACATATACACAAACATAAAACAACTCTTCATTTCACCTCATTTTAAATTGAATAGCTTTAGATTTAGAAACATTAACAATTAAAGACATCACTTTAGGCTTGTGTAACTTTTAATCAATCAATCAATAATTTAACAAATACAAGCCTACACTGAACCAGATTTTTACATTTATCTATTTAAACCACAAATTGAGACACCTTAGTTCAACAGCTTGACACAAGGAGTTAAAGAGATGTGCTGTAGATATGACAGCAGTGTCAGATTTCACCAGTTGATGGATGTATTGTGTGTGATCAGGCTGTGTCATGCTTTAATTATTCTTCTGACCAATCCGTTTTTTTGGTATATCCACATAAAATCTTAATAAAATGGAAAGCTTGTGGCCTGTCACAATGAATACTTTTGTTGGACGATATATTGTCTCAGAAATAATCACGATAAATGATATTATTGTCATTTGAAGATTATTTTATACCACTGATATAATGATAATACAATATAATAATAATGTAACGGGGGTGGGGGATTGGAGAGTGGGTGCTACACTTTTTGGTTGAGGACAGAGTTATTACCTTTAATTCTTCTGCAGTCTCCACTCAGGACGTACACAGTGAGGAATGGAGGACACTACTTGTTTAGCCAATGTGACATGAATAGCCTCTTAGCTGCTAATGTGAAGTGTGGCAATACTAAGGTCAAAAAAATGATTAAGGTCATGTCCATGTATCATATGATAAGTCCAAAAAGACATGATGGTGTCGATAATTAGATTATTGTACGATAAGTCTATAATTATTGTGACAGGCTTATGTAGGAGGAAACAGTTGGGTCATTACATTTAGATGAGCTTATCACCAGTCTTCAAGACCTCTTGCTATGGTCAAGGTAATATTTTGACTTGAAACTAGTGCTATATCATTGGTTACAAAAATGATTCAGGAATCATCCTCAGTACTAGCTTCATGGTAAAATATGTTTGAACAGGTTCCAGTGAACATAATATCATGAATTAGATCTTCATCATATGACATTTCTACCCAGAACAGACACACACCTCTGATAGTCTAATCTCTCTGGCAAGATCCTTGATGAGCTGCGAGGGTTTCATGTTCTCTGGAAGCTCGTCTTCATGTTCCAAGAGGGCCTGTCAGGAGGAAACAAACCAGACTCTCATTACTTTGATATCATTGAAGATGGACAACTGACTGTTCGCATGCATCCTGATGTATCCGTACCTGCTTTTTAGTCCAAGCTCTGAAGGCTCCATTGATGATTTTGGCACCGTGTATCAGGTATGGAGCTGGTTGCTTATTTGCTTTGTGTAAACCTGCAGAAGAAGAAATGCAAATATTACTGAATGAATCTTGACTTTTTAATGTTGAAGAAGTCAAGAGATAAAGAAGTCAAACTCCAGAGTGTATATATATGTCCAGCTCAGCAGAGATTTACAGGATGTGAGAGAGTAAGCCTCTCACTAACATCAGAACAGATGAGCTGACACTCCAGTCTGTGTTGTTATAAAGAGACAGCAAGACAAGCCAACAGGAGAGCGACTCTGTCAGCAGTGCGACTGTGTTTGGACAAACCGTCCTGTTACTTCCATTTACCAGACGTGAAAATAAGATAGCCAAGTGAGGCGTTAATGTTCTTAAAGAAGACAATCAATACCTCCCTGCTCACTCACTTTGGATCACTGTGCATCTGTAAATCACCTCAAATGTCAAATATAACTACTGTATGTACAACATGTAGCTGGAACCCACTGTGATTCTAACAAAAAGCTAAATGTTCTGTCTCAGATGTTAACAGTACAATGACATAAAGGCTTTTAAAAGGATTTTACTGTATATACTATGTATACTTAAGGGTGGTTTTGTGCGTTATAGCCCATTTACTAAAAATCAAGTATGGTTTACATCACAGCAAACATTTGTGGTAGTCTTTTAGGAATGTTTTTTCTTTTTTTTGCTTTTTGCATTGGTATCTAAAGTCATATAAAATGCAATAAATCACAAGTACAGTTGGATAAACACAATATACCCTCATCCCTATTATAGTATTATTGTGCCATTTAGTAATCAAACAGAATAGCTTTCATAAACACTTATGTGTAAATATAACATGCCTTTATGTAATGGAGGCTTTTTCTCATTCTAAATAAATAGATATCAACTTGTCTATGGACAAACAAATATGTTGATTAAAAAGACATCAATACATTAAAAAACATATCAAAATGTGGGCAGCAGCTTCATTTTGATTATATTGATTCTTCTTCCTAATGATAAAAGTTCCCAATGTTGCAAATCTTGTTTCAGGCAAAGTAGCAGTGGGGGGATATTAGCTTTAAAGAAGTCTTTTAAGTCATGTGTAGCCTTGATTCCTAAGTGCTTAAATGTGTGTGTGTGGTTACTTTAAGTGGAGAATGAATTACATTCAAATAACTTGGCTGTAGCATCCAATGCTTTTGCAGATTAACTTTACATCCCAATATTTTGACCAAGTCTTCAAGCAGACTAAGTGTTTGTGTTTTTGGTAAACAAATGAAGGAGCTACATAGATATAAAAGCATGTCATCAGCATAAAGGGATATTCTCCGTTTTCCATTCATGCTGGCTTTACCACGCAGCACCATTGCTTTCTGACCTGCATCGACAGCATCATAACATATTAACACACTGACTGAAGGTCCTGATTTCAAACTATGTAGCCTATGTATGTATGTATCAGATTCAAATGTTGACCTGATATGAATCAGGAGTTTAGGAGAAGAGGTGGTCAGCTGGTCATTTCAAAAACACACAGCTCACTGGTGCTTGTTTAGTCATGATATAGAGTGATGTGTCTTTTTACTCTTCTATATTAGTCTGAATACAGACAGGATCTGCAGAGCACATTAGCCAGAAAGCAGACTCTTTAAAATAATGTTATTTTAGATCTAATCTGCTGTCTGTTTCTGTCATTTTAACCCTCCTGTTGTCCTCAGGTCAAATTTGAAATGTTTTATATCAGAAAAATGGATTTATTTCATCTACATGCCTGAAAATCACATGGATGGTTTCATATTACATTCCATTCTTTGCAACTATAATCATCATTACTTTCATGGAACTGGCTGATAATTTGTACTTTAGAAACAGTCAAACAAGACTGTATCAGTTTTGACCCAGGAGGACAACACGTGTGACTATATGCAGCCATGCAAATATTTGAAATGGTTTCAAAACTGTATCCTGACCAAACTTTGTTTGTGATAAGCCATCAACACATTCTCCTCTGATCTTTAATTTAGTAAAAGTAATTCATAAGTCCTAACCCTTTTTATCGTTAAGTTATTGACATTATATAGAGGCTCATGGTATTGTTGCTCTATTATCATATGTGTGAATTAGGTTCCTCTAAAATGCCATTGATTGGCAGGTCAGCGGTACTGTACATGTGCTGGAACAGTTTTTATGAAAAAAAAACCTTCTAATTAGTTACATGTGCATCATGAAAAGTGCTGCATTAGCTGACAGCAGTTCCTGTCTACACCGTTGCCATAGATGTACAAACAACTATCACAATGTGATACTGAAGAAAACCTGTAAACATAATGATTGTGTGCTGATTCCAGCAGGATGTTTGTGACATCTGTGTTCACATGTGAATTATGCATTTTTTAAAGTAAATCATGTGAGTCGTTTTGTTTTGCTTTGCTGTTTTCAACTATAATGCAACTCTGAATAAAATCAGTGCAGACTTGATGTACACTGTAACAGATTACACTATTGAAGAGTCTACATTATCTGTTCACGCCATCCAAAAATAAAAGGAAATGTACTGTAAGGCTGTCTGGAGGAAAAAGAAAAATACATCACCAGAAATCTAAACTTGCATAGAGCACATTCAAAACCATAAACTATGCATGATTTGTAGTTTAAAAGCTAAATCTCAGCTCTACACTGTTACACTGTAAGCCAAACACAACGCTGGATGTAGTCAGTGACAGCTCCAAATGACATCTGTTCATGTTTCTTTATAATAGTTTGACTATCTTAGCTCCATGTTATAGCAAACACTCACCACTCTAAATTGAACTGTTAGAGGCCTATTACACAGCATAAATGTGGATTTCCTCTTTAATTTCAGTTAAACAGCAGAAAACAATAACTAAGTAGTCCTGTCCTCCTGAGACTGTTGTCTTTAAGCCAAGGTTCTTTCAGGGGCTTGAGTGTTTGCCTCAATACTGATTACACTGAAGTGGATACACACCAAAACAGGAAAGAATTAATAAGATGAAGGCAAAATAGCAGCAGCAAGTGAAGTGAGTCTTTTTCCTGCACTCAAAACACAGACCTTGAAGTTAAAAAGAATAATGGTATATTAATGGAGAGGACTTGCGGGTTAGAAGCAGTGCGCACCACACACACACACACACACAATAGTAATCACACACACACACACAGCAACACACACACACACACACACACATAGAGAAAATGGTGGAAATATAAACAGTTGGCCCAAGCCAGCTGAGGAGAGTTTAAACACAGCCTCGTAATGGAGCAAGTGATTCTAGCTGGGCCAAACCTTTTGAAGCTAATCATCTGTGAACTCTGCGATTCACCGATTTAATGACTGAAATAATATAAGGGCATCCAGCTCCTCATCTGTGCAGCAGACATACACTGCGGAGGAAAACGCGCACGAGGCACTTCTGACGCTGTTTGTGTGTTCTCCGCTTTCATGCTGTTCTTCTGGAGAAAACGGGCCTAGTTAAATGAGGATGTAAGTTTATACAGAAATACCACATATTACAATCTATAAATACTTCAGACTAATTTAAGGGGTTTTCACCTTTGAATCGCTCGAGGAGATGTCGTCCCACATACCAGCACGCCGTCTCGAAGTTGGGGAAGGGGGTGAGAGATTTGACCTTTAGCCGCTTCTCGATTTCGTACGCTCTGTGGAGAATAAACCAAGCTGCTTTCAGCTAAACATTGTCATGCGTTGCCAACAGGTTCACTGCAACAAAACGGTGCGATTCACAAAGGTATTTCCAAATGTCAAGAATTCATAAACAGATGGAATTTGGGAGTTAGAAATCCTAAATGAGGAACGTAGTGGAAACTGCTATGAGAGAACAGCTTTGCTAAATCTCCATGAATGTCTGCAGGACACGTGCAATTAAAACAAATAGATAATTACCAAACACAGCGATGCCAAGGTTAGCATAAAGGATAAATGTGTGTGTAATTAGACAAGTGTCCAAACCTCATCTGCATTTCCACACTCAGGTTGTGGACGAAGTGTCCGGAGAACGCCAGGCAGTCGACTGGAGTCAGTATTGCATTGATCCAACCTGAAGAGACAACCACATGTTAACCAAGGACAGCATATATCATCACTAATAACTAAAGACTTGTGTTCATTATTCAATATTTGCAATGGAAACTACAAAAATGACCACCTGTCCTAATCGTATCTCCTTATTTACATTTGTTTTGTTACATCTAACAAATTCTAAAGATGCTATTTACGTTAGCACACATGTCGAAGTTTTACGGAATGTTCGAGCGTCCGAACGCCGGATTAATCGTTGAGTGATCCCAATAAGGTTGTGATTTGGAGTCGACGTGCATCTGTCTTCATCAATGCTATTTTCCAATGGTCTTTGCGCTGACATGTACAGTACATGTGTGTTTGTAGTGATTACGCTCCCTCTAATGTTCTGCCATCACACATTATTATAACTGCTGACTTCATGCTGCCCACGTTTTCTTCATTATCCATGAAAATAAGCAAATCACACCATGAAAATACAAACTGGAAAAAAAATTAGGAAGGAACATCACAAAAAAGTTGAAGAGTTGTGAAATGTTTCAGTTGCTTGAACCCTGATTATTGTCTTAAATGTATTAGATTTAAAGTCACGGAATAATATCTGTCAGTCTTTTTTAAAACGATTAATACTTTGGAACAGCATGTCAGAAAATACAGATAATACACATCACTGTTTTTCAGACATACCTTGTTTTACCCAAATGAAAACTTAGACATTTTTTTTACAGTGATATAAAAAAAAGCAGCATTGTCAGGTTTGAAAGGCTAGATTGGGAAAACGTTCAATCATGAATGTTAGTTTAACGTCATTTTTCTGTCATTCGACTGATTGTATCATTGACTGATCTTTCCAGCATGAAATGTAACATCTCCTTCAACTGAAATGTGTTTTTTCAATCATTTCAAACACATGTGGTATCTTATGGAAACTCTACTAGAACTTGAAGCTTTCAGGTTTTTTTTGCCCTGCCACACTTCGGTCACACGTGTTTGACATAATAGACCCATCTTTTCGTCTTAGATCACGTTTGAGGTATCTCCATGATGACAGCGGTGCAGCTCTGACCTGATGGGATGAACAGACTCTGGCCTTGCTTCAGAGTGCATTTGTAACACTTGTCCACCTGGTCGGCGAAGAACATCTCGCTGTGATTGGACGATGACCTCCAGCGCTCGTACAGAGACAGGTTGGCAGAGGTTGGCTTGATGAGGAAGAAGATCTTTTCTCCCTGCGAATACAAAGGCAATCAGATTTTCTGGCACCATCACCACATGAGAGATTGGAGTGTAATGTATTCCACATTTCCTCTTGAGGACCCTTGAAAGATTCAGAATACAAGCTTCCAAAAGCAAATGAGCGCAGTATAAACTGATTTCTCATCCTATCAGGGGCACACCACACTGACTGGCTGATACAATATTTTTATTACAGACATTTCTGGCCCAATATAATGTTCTAACCAGAAGTGTGACAGACCTTTAGGACGTGGTACCAGACGGAGGCGCCACCGCACTCAATGTGAAAGTCTGTATAGCTGTCTTTGACACAGATGAGACAGTATTTGGTGACTTTTGGCTTGCCGAGCAGAGCGTCATCAGGCCAGTAGTTTTCTACCCAAGACAACCGCCGCACAATCTGGGGACTCTCCACAATACTGTTCATCCTGTCCCAGAAAAACAGAAAAAGAAATGAGCACCGTGGATTTTCCAGACTGGCAGCTTTAACAGCCAAAATCTCTCTCTGTCTTTTTTTTTTTTTTTTTTAAATAAAAGTACATTTCAGACAGAGTGCGTACCTTGCGTCGGAGAATTCCAGGTTGATGACGTTTAACACTTTCTTTCTGTTTGTGCTGTAGTAATAATCGACAAACTCTTTGAGCTTCATCTTGCTGTTAGTCTGTTTGGTGACGTCGACCACGTCCACGCCGACGTCAGGACCTGAGATGACCACAGAGGACACAGAGGACATGATAAAACCAGCTGAAGACAAACTAAACCACCTACAAGCAAAAACATTTTCTTTAGACAGGAAACTGTTAAACAACACATAAAATATGCCTGTTGCAATATACAGCTGGTCTCATCACAGAGCAGCAGGTCACAGGGGAAATATAGAACAGATGCGCCCCCTATTGAAATTCATACACGAACACACAGTATCTCTGAGATTCTTTGAAGGAGACAATGAAAATGTATTACACACACATTAAACACAGTACACACTTAGGAATGTGTATACACACTGCATACATATTACTAGCAGTGACCTGTTTGTATTTAACAAAAGTTATTCAATCATTTTCATATGTATGTGTTGTTCCCTTATGTTATTATTTCAACACTGCACAATGTACCTTAGAGGTGCTTTATAGATGAAGATATATTCATATAGTTAGGAATCATAATAGTATAGTAGTAGCATTAGGATGATAGTGATAGTAGTAGTTGCACTTGAGTACAGTGGAGCTACAAGCATTCACATCCTTTACTGAGGTAAATGTAGTAATACCACACTAAAATACTGCATTACATGTAGAGGATCTTATTTTGAAAAGTCAATAGTTACTACAGCTGGAAAATAAATGTAGTAGAGTACAAAGCATAATAAAGTGACATGGAAATATGAAATACATAAAGTCACTCAAGTGCACAGTGTACAGTGTTTTTTGAAGGACTTGGATACTTTCACCACAGCTGGAATTCAGTAATATATATAGTAAAGATTTAATGTAGTAATATAGTACTTTATAGTTACAGAAACAGTACTATTAGTGTTATTAGTAGTTGTACTAGTACTACTACTACTAGTACTACTAGTACTACTGAATCAATAATGAAAATAATTGTTAATCAAAGCCTAAATTCTACTAACAGTAACAGTGGTAGTTACAGCGGTAATTGTAGTAGCGGTAGTGATAGTATTAATGAAAGTAGTGCAACAGTAGGACAGCAGTAGCACTGGTACTATAATAGTATAGGTATAATAGTAGCAGTAGTATTGGTGAAGAATTAGTTGTATTTGTAATAGTAGTATAGGAGAAGTGACAGCACCGGTTATTACAGCAGTAATAGTGCAATTAGCAGCAGTAGTGGCTGTAGTTATGGAAACAGTTGCAGTAGTAGTAATTATAGTGGCAGTAGTAGTAATTATAGTGGTAGTAGTAGTAATTATAGTGGCAGTAGTAGTAGTAGTGTAAGAAAGTGTTAATAGTGGTTTGGGTAATATTAATAGTAACAGCAGTAATAGTGCTATTAGCAGCAGTAGTGTGTGTTGTTATGGAAACAGTTGAAGTAGTAGTAATTATAGTGGTGGTAGTAGTAGTGTGTTAGTAGTGGTCTCAGTAGTAGAAGTAGTTATAGGGTTAGGGTTAGGGTTAGTGGTCATAGTTGCATTCACTAAAATAATTCCACTATTATTAATAGTAACAGCAGTAATAGTAGTAGTGATGCTAGTACTGGTTGTAGAAGCAGTAGTTGTAGTACTCCACTAACAAAACAAGGAGTATTCAGAGTATTATTAGGGGTAGTGGTTATAAGAGTAGTTGTAGCAGTATTAGCAGTAGTCCTCATATTAATAAAAGCAATAGTAGCAGTTATATAAGTCATTTATACAACCTTATAACAATGGATGCAGTGCCAGTAGTAGTAGTAACCCTTGTATGAATCACAGTTATAATACAGCAGTACTACTAGATATTACAGTAATATTAACAGTAGTGACACAGTAACATCACAGTCCTTACCGACGTAGTTCTCCACATCACTGATGTAGAAGGTGGGGGCCGGCATGGACATACCCAGACCGTCTTTCTTCTGCACCATGATGGGCTCGTTGAAGCCGTTCTCCTCCAGGTATTCCATGGACAGCTGACTGCCGCTGAGCTTAACCACCACATCATCCGCACTGTGATAAATGAAAAGCAATTAACTGGCTTTACATAGAATGAGGAAATGACATGAGTGTTGATTGTCGTGCCAATAAAACTATCTGTGATCCAATCTGGAAAAGTTATTAAACAGTGCCCCCTAGTGGAATTATTCAAATGTAAAGGAATATACATATTCAAGAGTCCTTAATGAAATTCCATGTGACAAAATCAATGTGAATAATTTGATTATAACTTCATTTAGTAGATGTGATCCATATTAGATTGTGTTTTAATTATATGGCAGATTTTACTCTCACCACATTATTACCCAATTTATGTGTTAATAGTAAGGGTTACAGTTCAATGAGTTGTATAAAAGTAGTAAAATGGGTGTTTACCTTGGAAATGTCCTACTGCGAAGCTCCTTTATAAAAACTTGACTGCCATTCTGAACAGCTTTGATATCTGTGCTTTGCCCCATATCATGTTTGCTCCAGTTCTTTTTCTTTTTCACTGAAGAGCAGAAAAAAAAGGGAGGAAACACAGTTAACACTTAGAAAACCAACAATTAGAAAACACAGACGTTCCCCACACTGCAAGGAAGTACTTTAACACATCATTTCATCTTGTATTCAGACTTAAAATCAGGATTTCTTAGACAGTTCTATCTCTCTGGAAAACTTTGTATCAGGACACAGAAGTTGACTTTTTTGACCATTTTTTACATTTGAGAGCTGTGAACACACCATATACTAATTTCTTCTTGGTAAACTTTTCCTAATGTCACCTGAATATACAAAATTGGAAATAAAATACATCTTTTTTTGTGTGTGGTTGCAGCTAATGCACATTTTTATATATGCAAATGCCCAATTTTGTCAATTACAAAAGTCAAAAATCACCATTCAAACATGTTCTCTATAAAATGTTCTCCTGGACCATAATATAATGATTGCCAATGTCTTTTTTTTTTTTTTTTTTTACCATAAATAAATAGAACACACTGCATTTGCTCTCTGACAGCTTCATTAAGGATTAATCAAGCATTTATTAATGACTGATGGGGAATTTATGAATGTGAATTGGTGTAGAGACTAAATGTGAGTCAGCATATGAACAGCATGTAGAAGGTGTAAGTGATATTACAAAGGTCAGCGTTAGGTCACTACTTACATGTGGACTTTCCGTGGGTCTTCTCGCAGTTTGGACAGTGATATATATCGATATCTGGAGCATCATCTTCATCCACCTCAACACAGCTGAAACAACACAACAACAATGTTTAATGTACAGGAATGCTTGAAACTTTGACTGAGATTCATCATGAGTCTGAATGACATCATGTCTGCTTTTATTTTGGTCAGTTAACTGCAATATCGTAATAACGCTCTATACAAGCCAGTCACGGTGGATGACGAACAACAGGTACAACCACACTATGACCATCTTTTATTCATGAGGCCTTTCTTGTATACTTCAATGTGTGTGTATTGAATGGTCAGCAGTTCCTCAGGTCCAGTTTGGCGCCTCAGGAGGATCCTGCCTGCCATGTACAGCATCTTGCACCCTTAATATTTTGTCTCAGGTACATGTTTAAACCCTCGCAGGTCTTCTGGGTAGTGGTTTCCCATCAGTCATACAAGTTTAAGTTGCTTTCAGCCAGACTCCATTCATAGATCCCAGGTTTTTAAGGGGACTTGGATGTGGGTCAGTGTTGTTCCCGCCACAACATGCTATTAAGTGTTTTCCATGTTTTTCAGGTACTGCTGCTCCATTCTGCTGACACATAATCAGACTAAGATTATTTGGGCTCTAATGAAGCATAGACCACATACCGAGCTGGTGAGCCACCCTGAATCACAGCAGGGGAAATTCATTCACCGCAGCAGCTCTATCTATGAATTAAATTCTCTACATGATTAAAAAACAGCGTCTGTCTTGAAGATAAAATCTACAACCAAGCATAGACTGGTGCAATTTAAAAGTTTGTCAATGTAGTGTGCAAAAAAACACTGGAACTGGTCCTTTAAAATGATTCACAGTCCATACTAAGAGACGGCTAAAGGGCATACAGTACAGAACAAAGGGACAGTGGAGGACAGCACAAGACGTACAACAGACAGCAGACTATAAATACCAGTCCACACACTCAGACTTTATAATGCTGCTGCTGTGAAAAGAAGTGCTGGTTGAATTAACACACTTTGTATCTTTCACGCTGTAATGATTTCTACAATTCACAATCTGTAACAACAAAAAAGAAACATGAAAAAAAAAGTTCAGCCGCTGTTTATTTCTCAAATGTTTGTGTGACTTGAATGTGCTATTGAGCAATGTCTCCTTTTGTATATCAGCAGAGAGGACAAAGAGAAAGAGACACGTGAATGATTCAGGTGGTGATGTAAAAAAAAAAGCAAAACAATGAAAAAAAAAAAAAAACCCCAGCTGTGAACATGTGATAAGAACACAAAAACAATCAAGCAGACTGATGTGAAAACAATGCGTGTGCCTTGTTGGACACGCTGACAGTGAACGCTTAGCTCGTCCCACTCTTTCAAACTGCAGCTGTCATGCTTTCCTGCACAAGCAAATTCCTCCCATTTGGAGCCGCTGCTTCCAAACTCAATGAACTGGGAGTTTCCCAGAATGTTTTATTTTTTTCCCCCTAGGGAACTCCACCACGGCAGCGTTACTACACAACCAACTTGCTTTCACTGAAGGCAAACACAAGAGTGGGTGGGGGTGTGTGTGTGCGGACATAGTGGAAATGCCTGTTGATGACATCCTTCACTCAGTGGCTCCTAAAATCCGTATGAAACATGTAATGTGAAGACAGACGCAGATGTTCAGACTTTCTTATTGAAAGATGTTTGTTTTATTAGAGAATGAATGAAGAATTTGAAGGTAGCAGAACCTGTGTTAAAGTTAAGATTGAATTGTGTTCTACCATTAAATGTCACAGTACAGAGTTAAGACTTAAGTCACCAATTTAAGAGTTAATTAGTCTTATTTATAATACTAGTCTTAATTATAGTCTTAATTATAGAATACTCAGGATTAGGGCTGGGCTTCATCGAAACCGACATTTAGAATCTCTGATCGACTAATCTTGCTCATGTCAATTAATGGTGGTGTTCACTGTTGCCATGACAGTAAAGGTTGCATATCTTTAAGGGATTTGAAAACTTGTCTCCAGTGATCATTTGAATCCAAACCATGATCTTTACATAGTTCTAATCAAGTCAACTAGACATTAACCACAGCAGCACACCTTAAAACATCATTATTATCACTCCCTAAAGATCCTCATGTGCCAAAATATCACAAGATATTGTGTTCATCAAGGGTGGAGATAATCGTTCATTAATCGTAATCGAGGTTAAAAGTTCATTTAATTGTGATTTAAATGTTTGCCATAATCGTCCAGCCCTACTGAGGATTATACAAACATTTCAGACTTCACATTAATTCTGCTAACACATTTCTGTTTGAGACTAAACACACAACATCAGATCTGATTACTTTAACTCTATCCTCTCTACATTGTTGTCTTCAAAACTGATCCTATGAGTATACAAAGTCTTTTTTTAACCTGTGCAGAGTCTAAACCCTGACCACATCTGAGTTCTTTCACCTTGTAATGAGATGCGGTGCAACGTCTTCTTTGAGCAGTTGTGAAACTGACTTGGACCTGTGCAGGGTGCAGGAGAAATGACTACTCCTCTGCAGAGACTGATAAATCATCATGCAACAATTTATGTCATAGCACATAGAACTGTAAGCTATGTCTATCTCTGAATGTACAAGGTTGGTCATACAGTCTTTAACACAGTTTAGTGATGTGTAGATGCAGTTCACTGGAAGACTATCACCGCCACATTCAAATAAATCTAATTCAAACAAATGAGTAGTAACATAATAATCTGTTCACATTAATTCAACTGCACCCACATAGAATAAACACTCATTATTTCGCCTCCACTACTGTACTTGACTGACAAGCTCAATTTTTTTTTTTCATTCACAATTTTTGGCTCTATGGTGTTGAATCCAAAATACTCAGACATTATTTTAAAATTGATTAGATGAGAAGACAGGCAGCTTGTTCAATAAACTGAAAATGATTCATTTAAACTGATTATTATAATTTTCCTCCAATCATTTGTAACACAGGGAATGTCATCAGGGTCATCCTAGCTTGGGTTTCAACACCACACATTTTTAATAGACAACCTGTTACAGCCTGGGGGGCGTCTCACTTAGCTTGCCAGCACAAGACACGAGTCAGTTGCATTATGGGAAGTGTAGGATCCAGCAGGTTTGGAGCTTGACCATTACTAAAGGATATCTCAGCCTCTTCTGCTTTTCTGTTATCTGTTGTGCATACATCTACTGTATGTAACTATGATGTTATCTGATACCCCTGGTTTATTACATAACATACCTCTACTGGCAACACATAACAGTATATATTCATGTACAGTTGATTCTATTTTCATACACAACACAGTCCAGCACCTCGCTGTACTATAACTCCTGCTTGTCCACAGTTAACTACCCAATGAATCACAGATGCTTAATCTAACCTTTCTTCCTAGATTAAAGCGCTTAGAAAATAATGCTAATCAATTATATAATTCAGTCCCAGGTTTTTTGCTTTCTGGTCAAACTGAGCAAGGAGTTAAGAATTAATACTGATAAATAATAAATGCAATGAAATATGACTGAGTATAAACATCACCAAACAAATATTTGACTCTGTGTGATACCAACTGTGTAAATAGGGAAAACATGCCTTGACCAAGCGAGTAGAGCATAATATCCTCAATTACAACCACAGATGTAAAAACAGACAGTGTTTTGGCTTCAGAAGGCTTGCGTGCAACCGCATACAGTATCTGTGGATCAGTTCATCTGTGTTCATTATAACACACTATAACACTAAAAATAACATGGACAGAGGTACAAAAACAACAATGATACTATATGGAAGACTGTAGAAGGACTGCTACGATACAAGTGAGGAGGGTCAAGGTGTGGGGTTTTTGGTAGCCTTGGTAACTTGACTACTAGTACTGTAAACATTAACTAGCCTATTAATTACCCTGAAACTTTTGTGTTCTTTAACCACAAATAATACTGCGTTATTAATAGTTTCATGTTGACAATGTGCAATGTAAAAGCGGTCATGAAATCACAAAGAGCTATCGCCAGCTCACTTCCCATTATATCTATAGAGCGTGTTAGTGTCTTTTTATCTCACTGTTGTACCTCACCAGCTTCAATGCCGATAGTTGTAGGAAGCTCTCTTTCAGCAAATAAAGCTCTGAAAAACCCACTCTACACTACCTGCCTAGCAACAACAGCAGACGTTAGCGACTAGCTGGTGAACGATAGCTAAAGAGTCCGATATTTTCTCTGCTGTTGAGACAAAAACAGAGGTAACAGGGAATTATACATCCTGCTGAATGTGCAAACAGCCAACGCTTTGCTAACACATTAGTCATATTAACTGTACAAGGTCATAATTATATTAAATGTGTGTGATTTTTTAGCTTATTATGGAGTTCTGACCAAAAATAGCCAAACAAAAAGACCTATAATTGTAGCTTTAAGGTGTTACACAATCCAATACTATAACTGTAATTTAAATGTAATCCTCAGGGCTCAGTAAAGACTGGTAGCTACCTCTACAAAATGCAAACATTACCTGTGTCAAGATTTTGAATGCCACATATTACTAGATAGACTTTCTTTTGCTGCTAGCCCATCAATCAAACAATAGTGTGCAATAGCTCAAACAGCAAAACAGTTAGCACAGTTAGCTTGCGAGTGCCAATGCCAGCTCAGCAACTTCCATGATCACACCTTAATATTTGGTTAAATGTAATATATATGTTAGTCCTGTCTTAGGTTCATAGCATTTCGAAATGAGTACATATTAAATATAAAATCCCTACAGCAAAGTATCTGGGTTGTGCTAGCAGTTGTGCTAGCAAATAGCTAATTAACTAGCTAGCATGCAAAGACACTTAGCAGTAATATATAACAACTTGTTACCTTGTACACATCAGGTAATGTCAGCTATTGTGCATCAATAGTTAGTTAGTAATAGAACAATACTGCCCCAACATAAAATCTATCAGACGTGTCAGAGAATGCATTTGTTGCTAGTCATAAACAGCAGATACATTAGACATGTCTATGCTAACCAGCATCAATACCGTTGAGGCAGCTGACAAATGTGAAATTTTGTCATTGCTGGTAGGTAGAGCTGACCTGAATGCTTCAAAGAATCAATCGTTACCATGGTAATTGATGGCAAAATCAGTATTCAAATGCTTTTTTCCCCCTAACCCCTCCAAAAATAAGAATTAGCCTGCTTAATAAGGATTAGCTTACTGAAATAATAACCCAACATGAATCAATATGACTCACTATTCATCAGTTCTTCTGATATAAAACTTTCAGAAAACGTATCTACCAATTTATCTATTTAATACTAACTCTTATCTACCTGTGAATCCTTGTGCACCCAATGCAACACCACAGCATTGGGATAGTTTGGAACGATGTCCAAAAGTCAAGTTTCTGCTATAACCCCTAAAAAGATGAGATATGTAAGTTTGTCAATTCACCTGAAAATGTAGCTTCTCAGTTGTACAAACCCACATTTTTTTTCAATTATAGCTGATGTGGACATGACTTGCTAACAAACTATGTTAACATCATCAAGCATGGCAAACTGTCATCTGTTATTTTGACGTGTCATCCACATCAACTACCGGCAACTCACAAAAAACACTTGACTCAATGATGAAGAAGCCCATTACAAATAACAGGAAGCAAATCATAGTCTCATTCATCGCTATAGACATGAGGCCTATCAATATTGTGAAAGGAAAGGATTTCAACGGTTAATGAAAACACTGGAGCCAGGATACACTGTGCCTTCATGAGAAAATAGAAGGTTAAAACTGACATGAGTGAGAAACGGAGCTCCTCTTTTCCATGGATAACGATGGAGAGGCATCTAGCATTGATGCTGACTGTCACTGCAAAGAGGAACTAGAGGACAAAAACGATATGCAGGCCATTATCCACAGATGGCTGCAGTAGCATTTTCTTTACATTCCTTCCACTTGAAGCCCTTCAGAGCACATTTTTTTGAGAGCTGGATTTAATGTAAGCAAATTGGGAAACTCCCTGTTGCCAAAGACCGTGGACATCCTGGTCTTTCTTTCACACAACCTAAAGCACTAATATGCCTATACCAGTCAAAGGTCCAGGTATGCTAGTTTGCGTTAAGGCTTAGACGACAGGCACAATTTTAATTAATTGTTTTTCGCTTTGATTGAATATGGTTGTTTATGTAGTTTGATCAATGCATACTGAAAGTGAAGTGACAGCTGTATTTATTGCTAGACCTTTCTTTTTATTCATGTTAATCCTGAGGCAACAGAAGCAATGTCGTTAATTATTTAGGACTTCATGTAAAGGTCTACAGTGACAAAGGCCTTATTTCTGTTTTCTTTCCACGAGCAACCGATTTCACTTTGAAGGCGTTTCCGAATCCAATTTAATTCAATTAAAAGGAAATACTTTGAAGTCCAATTTTGCCTTTGTCTCTCAATAGCATAATAATTAATTACACTAACGGCCTAATGATTGCATAATAACAAAGATGCAATTATTCAACAATAACAGCAAATTTGAAGAAAGTTGCCTATATATGAGCTATTTAGTTTTTATGGTTTAAGGCAGCAATTTATGTAATTATTGCACATTGGCTGCACATTACCCCCCCTCCTTCGTCTGGAGCTAATCCACTGCTTTGTGGACTTCAAGTCAAGACAGATTCATAAGTGACAAACAGGAACAACCAAAAGGAGAGATACAATGTGTAGTTGATTTAGTATGCCAGCATGTTATTTATATTATGGATAGGATTACATGTAATCTCCTAATTACATGTGGTTGTGCAAACTATTTATGTTTCTTCACTCAGTGTCTATGCCAAATGTTGCCTTATGTGTGCTGTTTGTATTTTATACAAATACAAATCTGTGTACACTGTCTATATGTGGCCAGGATATTCCATAGATGTGAATCACTGACTGGAAACAAATAGAAATTGGTGAGAAATGGCTTTGTAGATATATTACATCTAGAATCAAGTACAGCATAAAGCTTTTTGCAACAGGAAGTGTCTCTGTGGGACGACGTTGTACCACGATAATCTTCGATATGATCGACCAAATTAATATAAATGTGTGAGATAAAATAAATGTGCATGTCAGTTTGTTTTTTTTATATTTTTAGAAATGGATGCTGTGCCCAGTGATTGTGATCATTCAAGGCCAATAAAAAGTGTTACATCATCCTTAACAATAACAACAAGTGTCCAATGAGTACCAGAAGTGAAAGTGAAAACGTCATGTTTTCTCTCCTTGACACACATCTGCATTTATAGCCGGCAAAGTATTAATAGTTCCTCTTGGAGATATCAACGTGTTGTGGATTTGGCTTGTTCAAGGTTGAAGATTTGTGACTCCATATTGACTTGTGCTTAGTAATACATAAATAATGGTGATGTAAAAGGGGTTATTGTTTTAGTTTCAGTTTAATTAATAAAAATCAAAGAATTTATAGGGGTTTGTTTTTTATTAAAAACACTCTTGCACACTTGAGTCGTCTTTGTGACAGATGCATTGGTGAAAAAGCCATGTACTAAAAAGAGAAAGGAGCACCCACACTGTATTCAGTTATAACATTTAGATCAAACACCCTTTTCAGTTATATGCCTCTTCATTGAGCAAGTGTATGAGTCTCTCATGCTCTTATTAAAAATGGGTGAAATTAGATTTTTCTTAATTTAACATCTTACAGCAGTAACGTTTGGCTGCATGGGAATAACATTAAGGAAAATAAATATGAGATAAAAACCAATTTAAATCTATCTGCTTCTTTTAAAATATTAGGGTATACTCCAGTAAAAATCAGTGAAACACTGTAAACGACTCTTCTATTTGAGCCAATTCAATGAGTCTGTCACAGCTCTTTATTCATCTTTCAAGTTTTATTTTGGTCTGTCCCTGGCAGTTATTGTTGTCTTTTTGAATAGTACTGCAAAGGAAGTAGGATTTCACAAAGAGTAAGTGGGCCTGCAAGAGAAAACTGCTGGAGTTTTAATAATATATTGATATTTAAGAAGTAGTTGGAGGTGTGTGACGGAATTTTGTTTCATGGGTACCCTCACTGTTTGGTCGACCAGGGTACCTGCTCTAAAAACGATTGTGTTAATGTATTGAACAAAATGAGAGTGAGGGAGTTTTGTCTTCTAGTGATGAAAGAATGAAAAATACTTGGTAGTTTAGACAGGAGAAAGCATCAGAATTCTGACCTAATCCAGGCTGCAGTATACAGCCTATAGGACTGCAGTGACAGCCTAACACAGGTCAAAGTGGATGACATGTTAAATAATTCCTGTGACTCTCTTGTCCTATTGCTGGTGGATAAGCCAAATCCACAATGCAATGATGGCATCTAATAGTGACAAACCCACAGACAATATTCATCCAACTCTACAGAGCTTTTTGGCCTTTTTTAGCTCATTGCTTTGCATTGCTTTGGTTATATGACACATTTGTCACTGTCCACTATTTTGACGTCACTTGTGTTAGAATCACAATTGCGACTGCATTTCTAAATTACAAGAGCCAACAATAGTTGCAGTATGTGTTTTCCCTAATCAGCCATAGGAAGCAGCAATGAGCCTATTCCACTGAAGAAGATGCTGCACTACAAAACAAACTTGGACAATGGTACTTACAATGGACTTTGACAATGGAGACTGTCTCTTACACAGTCGATGAGACAATCCCAATGTTTCTGCTAGGGACCTAAGCAGACATAAAATAAATGTAAATAATGAAATTCTGCTAGTCTGCTGGTTAGAAACACACCTTCAATAGGATTGCAATCTTGTTTGTGTCTGCTGAAGATGTAACTCATCTCTTTGCTATCACATTTGGCCACAACAGCTTTAAGCAGTGAAAACACAGAGAGTTAAAGTGCTGAGGTCACTTCTGTGCTAGCTTCTGGTCTACTAGCTTCTGTAACTCAAAGTAATAAAGTACTTAAGCTCACTGGGGGTTTTTTTCATCTCTCTTTCTAAAAAGGCGGAACAAGTTCCTGTGGTTTATTACTCATCATATAAGTCACCATCATCTACAACAGCACTTGGTATTAGAAGTTGAAACTTCATAACAAAGTTAATCAATGAGAAACTACAGCTAATATAAGGTTTTTCCAGCATGCACATTATACTGTAAGTCATCATTGCTGTCTCTCCGTTTCCTGTGGTAGTTTTTCTAATGTCCTCTTTCCAAATTTTTAACTGCAATTTTCTGCTGTCACGCATTTATTTATAGTTCATTCAGTGTAGCATAGCAGGTAGAGCAGAATAAAAGGTCTGGAGTCAATCAAATATTAGTAGACAAAGTTGCAGTCTACTATGTCTGAATACATACAAGTAAAGTAGTAAATACACTTTGAGACATATTCAACTGTTTGAAAGTGTACTTAGACATGATATGACATTACCTGGTGGGAAGGGCAAATTCTTCTATCCTTTTTTTCAACAATAAGTGACAGTGAATGCAGCCTAACACAAAGCAGACTGCTGTAGGGCATGTAAGATATTTAGACGAAATACAGTGGAAAGACCTGCTTTCACTCCTGGGATGGGTTACTGAATGTTGTTAGAAAAGCTCAAAAGACAGAAAGACTGATTTAAAAAGGAACACATCACTCTTGACTGACCACTAGTTCCTTTTGATCGAGTTGATTCAGTTGAAGTAAAGATTTGTATCTTTCAGTACAGTAAATACTTGCTATGTAGTAGATAATCGTGTCATTTTCTAATTCAGCCTAGCTTAATACTGAAAAGCAAGAAGAAAGCTACATTACTACTACTAGCTACATTATTATTATTACAAGTTATAAGTATAATCATAAATACAATATTCTCTCTCCTTGTAGCATTAGTTTGGTCTCCACCTGTGATAAAACTATCTCTCTTTAGCTGCTATCTATTTGACTTCCTTCACTAGCTAGCTTAGCCCCATACTGAATGTTGTGCTGGGCTGCTAGCATACAGTAAATATAGCATGTTTGCTGAAAACAGCTGCTAGCCTCTATAGAAGCGGTCTACACCTCTGAGAAAACATTGTGTCTTTAGATGCTATATAGCTTAGCTATATGTCAGCTAATTGCTTATTCAGTTTAGCCTAGCTTAAAACTGAAAAGCAGGAATAAACTACTAGCTGCATTACTATTATTATTATTATAAGTTTTATATAAGTATTATTGTGAGTCCAATATTCACTCTCCTTTTAGCTTGGGTTTGGATTCTACCTCTGAGAAAACAATTATGTATTTAGCTACTTCATGTTTGACTTCCTTCACCAGCTAGCTTAGCCCCTAACTGATGCGTTAGCATACAGTAAATATAGCATGTTTGCTGAAAACAGCTGCTGGCCTCTATAGAAGAGGGTTGTCAGATATATGTAGTTATTATATGTTGTGTCTTTATCACTTTATATCATTAAAAGAATACAATTGGTTTATGAAACAGTCTGTCGTTGGTTGTATCAGAGAGCCACTCTCATAATTCCCCTCAGGGAGAGGGGGCTAAGAGAGTGACAGCAGCTCATCTGGCAAAAAATGACTCATAAACATGAACATATCCTCTGTGTTACACTACGAGAATAGAAATGTAATTGATAACTTATCCACACAATAAACAGTGGGCCTGTTCATCACTTCAAAGTGTTGTCACTGACACAAGTCTGATCTGCTCATATCGGCCAAATGATGTTTAACTGCCAATTTTATTCATCTAGTAAGTTTATAAGATGTTACGATGTCATATTCATTAGAATTTAGATGAGCTTTGTGTTTACATCATTATCTTCTGTAGATTTATGGAGTCGTGTAAGAGATGTGCTGTCATCTATTAGAGGAAAAACTTCAGCTTTCATTATGGGGCAAAATATTTTAGACGGTTCACATACCATTATTTGCCCACTACTATTCAGCCATGTTGGACCTTGTTCATTCAAACATTGGAAAACAGAAATGTACAGTAAAAACAAGATATTGTGGTTTTAGGAAAAGTTAGCGTTTGAACTATTTCCTCTATCAACAACAGCTGGGCACAATAACTGCAGGCGGCGTCTCAGAAGCCCTTTCCTGCACGCTCGAACAAGGCCAAGGTGACTCTTGGATTGTGCTGGTGACTATAGCCTGTTAGCTATCATGTTGTGAGATACAAGTAAAAGTGTAGTTTTTCAGTTATGACACAGCTGGGTGAGGTGTTTCCCCCCCTCTCTGTTTTTATAGACACATGTGAGAACTATCTAACACAGAAAGTGATACCAGTGACTCTCAATGACAGCAAATCATCATATTTCCCTAAATATCTGTGTTTTACTTTACAGCTAGTTAATCTAATCATATACATGCCCACTGTGGTTCCATACAACACACCAAATATTCACCTGGTACTTTTATGGCTTGACAATTTAATTTCTAGCAATTACTTCCTCTTGCCACCTGAGTGTGTATTACAGATAATTGTGTACAATAAAGTGCCACCTCCTAGACAAATATACCTCCAGCTCATAACAGCTGAGGATAGCTGATCTCAGGTACATCACACCATATGAATGATAACCCTCATGTTTGTTCATGTTGCCACTATGACACATTGTAAATGATCATTATTAAGCTAACATAATATAGGACTACCAGTACCACAACACACTGTGAGATGTCTATTTCTGTATTAAATATGACAGATATTGGTCCTATAAGAACATAATATAATGTTGGTGCAGCTATAATAATGCTGGTATTTATCCACAATTTCTTCATCAGCTCATTTTGACGTCAAATTTCACACCGAGTCTCACTTAACTTGCTCCTATGGGATTTGTAATTTAATTTAAATCACCCAATAAATCCTTTTATGGTGGTCCAGCTCAGGACCCTGAATGATTGGATTTTATTATAAGCAGGGACTTATGAGCAAATCCACTTTAACATACATTTGTTTATACAACACAGTGTCTCAGTTTTTTTAAAAAGGGAGCATAAATCTTTTTGAATTTACTGTATGTCACATAAGGAGGATCAAGCTGATGTTAGAGAGCAAGAGAGGTCATTCTATATATACTGAAGCTAGAGCGTGACTAGAGGTCATGGCTTATCCCCCCACCCTTAGCATTTAATTCAGCACTACATAATGTGATGAGGCTCCATACAAGCCAGGCAGCCAGGGGAGGGGGGGGTAAGCATTAAAGGGTTAACGTTCAGGCGCGTAAATACTGTTGGCTGCTCAGAAGGGCTTGTTCTCCAAAACGAAACACGATTAACAAAAATGATCTGTCCTCAAAAACCAGACATCCAGAGTGTGCGGCCGAACAGCGTGAAACATGCCAAAGACAACTCTCCACAACAGCAGGGAAATATTAACATGAAGATTAAACAGGAGGGAAATATAACGTGATGATGATGATGATGATAACAAGGAGGGAAATATAACGCGATGATAACAACAGGATAGACAAGTAACATGATGATAAAAGGAGGGAAATGTAACGAGATGATAACAGGAAATATAAGGTGATGATAACAGGAGGGGAAATGTAACATGATGATAACGGGGATTTGGTGGAGATCATTACGGCTTATGTACGGCGGGGGAAAGTGATGAGAGCCGGTGGACGATAACGTCTACGTTTAATCCCAGTTGAACAAAACAGCCATTAGCTAGCCGTAACAGCTCCATGTACGATACGACAGCAGCTCACTGAATGGTAATAACTGTATTCTTTCCCCCCCTGCTAAAGCTTAAGGACATCCAGCACGGGCTATTGTCAGCCATAGCTGCTGCTGCCTGGCAGGAAGGCTGAGCGGGGCTGAGCTCAGACTCGGGGTCGTGATTTTCAACCGCGCCGTGTAAAAAAAAAAGAAACACCCGGTGAAAGCTACGAGAACGGTTACAACGCCAAGACATTTATTGACAATATAGGTAAAATAACAGCCACACAGCGACTAAGAAGAAGGGAGAATAAGAGAGAAATGAGCGGCGAGTGTGCCGAGGCTTCCCCCCGCTGCCGCCGTTCATTTCAGCGGTAAGCGGGTTAGTTTGAGGCTATGCGGGATGTTAAATGACCGTTCAGTACAAGTCATTGACGAAGCCCGCACCGAAATCACTCCACAAACATGTTTAAAAAGAAGATTGGGTTTTAGTGTTATTCGCGAAAAAATGTCACAACCCCGGTCCGGCTATATTTAACTCCGCCTTCTTCTTCTTCTCCGAGCGGCCTCTCTTCAGATGTAGACGGGCGACGGAGAGCCACAAAGCTGTCAAACGCACCGAGACCTCGCCATTTTTGTTTGTTTTCCACAGATGCAAAAACCCCGCCACAAAAAAAACACACACACCACGGTGAACAATGTGGCCTTACCTGCCGTGGAACCAGTCCTTGCAAGCATCGCACTCGATCATAAACTGGGTCACGTCGTAAGGTAATCTGCAGATGCAATATACTGGTACAGTCGCCATGTTCAATTCACAACTACGTCGGGATAGACTGGGGGGGCTGCAGGAGGAACAACGTCCTGCAAACAATATGCTCCAATATGATCTTCCCCAAGAAAAAAAAAAGCCAGGGGCAGTCCCGCCGGACACATGAACCTAAACGCACATCTCCATCACACCGCGGCCGCGCTGGCGTTCATACAGGGGTTGCTGGAAACGATGGAGGCTCGTCGTAGCAGGCTTTCCTGAAATGCATTATTATTATTATTACTATGTGCATGCCCCCTGGTGACTGTACGGCACCCAGCCGCTCATGTTAGCACCACCAGAAACATGAAGCCTCGATGTCGCTGCGAATATATATATATATAAATAAATAAAAAAGAGCGAGCAAATAAATAAATAAACACATAAATAAATAATAAAACTAATACATAAATATAATAAAAAAATAAAGTATTAAAAAAACAAATATATAACAAATACATAAAATAAATATTGAACAATTACATAAATAAATTAACAACATACACAAATAATTACATATAAATAAATACACGAATATATAATTTGAAAAAAAGATAAATAAATAAACGTGAAAGTTACGTCACAGAGCAGGATTTAAATGAGCTGAGCTCAAATCAGATGAATGAATGTCAGTGTTACAGCCATCACATTTGACTGCAATAGACTCCATCCAACACCAATAGCTTTATATTGTCAGCCTCACACTGCCTATTATTATTATTATTACTATTATTATTATCTTATGGAAAATGAAATACAAACTATTTACCAGTGCACATGTAATTTCTAAGCTATTACGTGATTCGTAACAGTCATAATTAATTATATGTAAGCAAATTAATCACGATTTTAACAATACAACATAATATAGTACAATACCATAGTATATTACCAGGCATGACATAGCATTATTTATTACATTAAGAGGCAATTACTTCCAATATTTAATTAGAGAAGCAATTAATTTGTGTCAAATATGACAAGATAGTCTTGTGTGTGTAGTGGGTTTTAATCATCTTCTTATGGAGGCAGGCAGGGTCTTTGATACCACTGTGGGAGCAGCTCATAGACATTGAGGGGCTTATTTTACCATTATATACATGTACATTTTGTACTGTTTGTGTGCAGGAAAAAAAGTGAATCAAAAATGTACATCAAGTGGATCTAGATTTGCCACTAGGAGACCATAGAGAACCTGGCAGTGAAGCTTGAAAACACCTTTTATGATGTAGGGAGCTAAAACATACATCAAATATGATGAATCTAAAATTTAAAGAATAAAAACAAGACTTTTTTTTAAAGTCCGGTCAAAACTGTCTTAGGTGGGAAAGGTCTTGCTGGGGAGTATGTTTAAAACCCTGGCTACAGCCTTGTATAGGTGACTGAGTATTATTCATGAATGAAAACTGATCTGTCACATCTCTACCGTCACAATTCACAAACAGGCTTTGGTCTTTAAATACCTCTAGATTTCAAAAGATCCTTCTGCATGACTGCATTCATTTACAGATTCATTAACATTATTACACAATAACACAGCAGAAATAATTGAACAGAGTTTTCAATCAGAAAATTAATTAGTTGAAGAAAACCTGTGGCTAGACTGGAGGAATGTCCTAGCAATATTAAACACTGATATGTGGACAGTTTATTCATATATATAGTGATGCACTGGTAATTCATGTCATTTTGAGATTAAGCTAATTAATTTATGCTTTGTCCCTATCATACATACAATATGTTTGATGCTGAACTGTACTGCATTGTCATGTCCCATAAATTAAAATCACCTTTACATAAAAATGACATTTAATTTTCAGAAATGATTTTTCCAAAATAAATATCATTTAATTAGTCTAATGTTACAGAATACTGTGTAAATGAATGTGTGTAAAGATTTATATCAAGCATGGAAGTTAATTCTTGTCTTTGGTAGTAGTTGCTTGACAATACAATTCTAACTGAAGATCCACTTAGTAGCTTTCCCTGAGCTTTCAACCATATCACAGTCTGCATCAGTTTTGTGATGCTGGTGGATGATCACATGCAAAATGAGCAGCCATTATTTTATCTGTAGCACCTTTTTTTCCCCAGCAGATCCATCTCAATGGCAACAGAGCAAACTCAATCCTGTGATGAAGACGGTGTGATTCAATAGAAAGATCTGGAAAAGGCTGATAGTTAGAAAAAAAAAACATTTTATAAAATCATAGGTAGGTTAAATAAAGCAATGCCATGATCTGTTGTTGTTTTAATTTTCTGTTTTAAACCTTAAAAGTCATCATTTCATCATTTTGAACAGATTTTCTCACTGCTGCCTTTAAAAAATGCATGCAGGGAAAAATTAAATATTAATGCAAACATACTGTTACAGGAATGATGGAGAGGGGGGTAAATAAACAAACAACCAATAACTTGTACTAAAAGAATATAGTTTTATTAAGCATTGTAGCCAAGTTGCCTTCAAATACACCACACCACAATCCATCAACATTCAACCAAACCCAACAGCAGTTCATTTCTTTTATAATCCATGAGTTAGGAAGAAAAACTCTCATCAACTTACATAGAAGGTAACCTATTTAGCTTTTGCAAGGGGGGGAAGGGGAGGGACTGGGGGTGGGGTGGGGTGGGGAAGGGGGTACACCATTTTTCTGATCACTAATGAAAGATGAAAAGCTTCAGGAGAATTAAGTGGAGATGTTAAATGACGGTGTAGAAGTAGAATCATGAGTGTTAAAAACAACACCAAAGTAAAATCTCAAAACTTGATCACTGGCTAACGTTTTAATTGGAAGGTGGAGCACAAAAAAAAAAGAGGGGAGGGGGGTGTGAATTTGATTAAAGCTTTTTATGCGTTTTTTTCTTTTTCATTGGATATTTGACTAATGCGGAAAACAGCAACAGAGAACAATATAGTCTGAATACACTATTTCAAAGTGGCTAGATAACATGTTTTTGTTTTTTTGTTTTTTTAATTAAATGCAACAGAGGTCAATATCACAAAAAATTTTTAAGGTCAGAACAAATCCGTTACTAACAGTTAACACCTTTTAATGGGCTATCACTGATATTAGCGATTTTTGTAAAATTTCCGAATGGGCACAGTACTTGAAAGAGGATGAAAGGAAAAAAAGGACAACATGCATAATAATTACACACCTGTTCAACTGTGAACCATGCAGAGAGGGCTTTTTCTTAATGTTGAAGCGGTAAAACTACAGCCTCTCCATTTTGAGTTAAAAAAACCCCCCGGGAGTATCGGAATCTAACGAAGATGTTTCGCGTCCGACTTTCTTGAAATGTTACTTACAGCTAAATGACTGAAATCGTCCGGAACTAAATGTGGCTGAACTAATGGACACAAGCTGCTTAAATATAAACCAAACATACTGATGATTGGAAATGTCTGCATTTAATGTTCCTCTTTTATTTTAAGTTTGGTTTTTATTAAGCAGTTACCGTGACAACACAAAACTGATAAACTGTACTATGGCTACGTACGTGATGCCAAGTACTTTGAAAGAGTATCAAACCTATAACGACTAAAATTTTTCATGAAGCTTTTTAATTATTCTGATGGAAGGAAAAAAAAAAGAAAAAAAAGAAGCATTTCATAAACGTGTAGGAATCTCGTGTAGGTGACGAGGGAGCGAGCGGCTCCATAATCTAGCGCGCGTCGTACGTCTTCTACGCTTTGTGTTTGCTGAGAGGGATCCGAATTTTCATCTCGTTTCTCCGTCTGAGAGGAAAACATGTTTACATTGACTGTAGGCTTTAACGAAATTTCCAGATATTCCTAATCCTGTTCCATCTTTCATCCTTCACCCTCTCTAGAAAAATAGGCTTACTCTTCTTTTGAGACGGCGGCCTCCAGACCTTCATCTCTATGGCAGCCGCTGTCTACATTTAGTGCATTTAAGTGAGGATTAGTATTGCACGTCTTGGAGTCACAGCTAAAGGCACTTTCAGGTTGGATGAGAGCCGTGTGTTCCTCTTTATCTCCGTTCAGCTGGTCTGGCTCTTTGTCCTCCTCCTCCACCACCACACCGTTTTCGGCGGCGGGGCTGTCTCGCGGCGCGGGGGAGGATTTCTTCTCTTCCGGCTTGGGCGTCTTTCTCTCCTTCGCTGCGTCGTGTCCAGATGTATAAGCGGGTTTATAAGCGGGCTTATTCTGGCACAAAAGAGACATTAAAAAAAAAAAAGAAGAAGATTTGAAGCTGTTGCCAAATAACACAATTACACGGCAGCAGTGAGTGTGCGCATTCTTCTTTTTAAAATGATGTGCGACAGGAACAAAAGGCAGATGTGGGCTGAAAGTGCTGCTGACAAACAGAAACACTGAGGAGCAATGTAGAAGTTAATTAGCGGGGTTTTAAACGGGCACAAAGACCTGCTGAGAGGCTGTTTAGCTCCGTCTCATCCCAATGCTGAAAGTTCAAACAATGGCCGTGTATACTGTTGTTGCACCGTAATTACACAGTGAAAAGAGCCAGAGATGTATTTTGATCTTTTGTAAAAAAGGATGTTCAGTCTATAGTGAAGCATAACAGAAACTGATATTAGTCTGTATTCCTGGAGAAAAATAGAAGAAGGCTTCACTGCCTCCTCCATCTACATCATCTACATCTACTTCAACTATACTTTTTATTCTATTTTAATTTACCTTTTATGTCTGATTTCCTCTTCATTTTCCTCTTATAATACCACACACTTATTATATTTGATAAATCTTTTATTATCTTTTATTTTATTTTGGAATTTTGAATCCTACCTCTGGTGTCTCCTCAATGTATAGCTATGAGAGTGTTTCCTCACTTCCTGTTTTTTAGTCATTTATTTTTATTTTATTTATAGTTTTTTACTATGTAAAGCACTATGTATGAAAAGTGCTATAAAAATAAAGTCTGATTGATTGATTGATGAACAGTTCCAGCCCACTGACATGACGTGTGTGGTGTGACACATGCACCCTTGTGTTTTTGGTGACGCTGTGATGTTTCTGCCAGCACCACCTTCAGGGAGAAACATTTAGAAAGACACAGCCATGAAATGTACTGAAACATTACAGCCACGTCAAAACTGCAGCATCGTCAGATGAAGCATTTGACATTTGCACATTTGCATTAGTCACACTAATGTCGTGATGCGGCTCGCACATATGACATTTACCTGTGTGTCAAAATTCAGAGAAGGGGTGCAAATATAAGTTCACTTTTGGAGTAAATGTGTAGGAGTACAGTTTCAAACACATTTAAAAGGTGAATGTTTGTGTGTTTTCCTCTCAAATGTTGACACTGGCAGGTCTGATATAAAAGCTGTGTGTGTGTAATTAACTCTTTTTATCTGTATTCCACATAAAGAATGATTCATTACAAACTCACCAGGTACACTCCCTGACTCTTGAAGACCCGCGTGTGGTACCTGCCTCCCCGACCAAACGTCCGGATGACTGGAGTGGAAATGACTCCTCTGGGACGACTACAGGACACAAAAACATATCTACATTACACATAAAGATAAATAATAATAATAGACAGAACAGATTATTAAGTGAGTCGTATTCTCTTTCTGTACTTACCCTCTGTTTGGTCCTCCAACAGACACCACCTGGACAGGGAAGCCTCCTCTTCCTCGGCTGCGTCGAGTACCGGCCCACTGACCAACCACAGTTCCGGCAATCTCCAGCTTCCCGCCTTGTGACTGGATTCCTTGGATTCCTTAGAAAAAAAAAAGAGGACAGTCAAACAGTTAAATGTTTTAATAAAAATGATAGAGTGACAGTGCATGTGTGGTATTATAGCACTCCTTCATGGCCGTGCAGCTGATTCAGAACTGAACCAGTGGAACAGCCGGTACATTTGGACCCATTTCTTTTTTTACCCACAAAAAAATTGAGCTACCTAAAAAGCATCATAGCCAGGTGAGGACTCCTCTCATTGGTCAGATGTGTCCAGGTCCACAATGAGAATGCAAACCAATATTTATGCCATGTTCACCAAAATAAATGTATAATTTTTGAAGACCTTTTTACTACAACATAGAAGTTTCCTGCAGCACAATAAAGTGACACACCAGCCTCACTTGTGCTAGATGTAACCACTGGTTACAGATGCTGAACTAATGTGAAATAAAAAGTATGCAGTACTTTTGAATACCTTCTAAGGACTTTCTTTAAGGGCACTGACCTGTTAAGTTCTCTCTGCATCCCAGCATGCAAAGTAGGGCTGGGCAAATTAAATCGAAAAATAATCGAAACCAACATTTAGAATCTCTGATCGACTTAATCTTGCTCATGTCAATTAATGGTGGTGTTCACTGTTGCCATGACAGTAAAGGTTGCATATCTTTAAGGAATTTGAAAACTTGTCTCCAGTGATCATTTGAACCCAAACCATGATCTTTACATAGTTCTAATCAAGTAAACTAGACATTAACCACAGCGTCACACCTTAAAACATCATTATTATCACTCCCTAAAGATCCTCATGTGCCAGAATATCACTAAACATGGTGTGAGGGCAGCAGTGCAAAATACAAAACAAAACAAACTGAAAATACCTCATTATTCATCAAGGGTGGAGATAATCATTCATTAATCGTGATCGAGGTTAAAAGTTCAATTAATCGTAATTTTGGTGCACCTGGTTACTGGAGAGCCAGGCTCAGACTCTCAGGCTTGTAGTCGGGGCAGATGGAGGTCGGATCATGTTCCCACCACACATTAATTACCACAGAATTTGTTTGTGAGAGGAATGAGATCACTTTATCTAAAGAGTGGCTTTACCACTGCTGTGTTCAGATTCACTGAGTCTCACTGTACTATCATAGTGGCCAAACCATATTATAGCAATATTTAGAGAACATTTGAAAAACGTAACAATGCTATCAGTTAACTTGTCTTTAACTATGTTTATTTTGTTTTTTGTGGAAAGAAACAGAAATGATTTAAGAAGTGTTGGATTATTTAAACAATATTAACAATATTATTTAATTTTCTAAATATCACTATTATCCTCAATACCGATATATCGTGATAACTCTCAGATGTGTCTGATTCAACCAGACTAAACAAGTTTGAGAACGCTGTATATTAAAGTCTGTAAAGTCAATTCATTGATTTACTTCTAAACACAATATACATGTTGGAAAATGGTTACAGAAAACATGTGACGAGGCTGATAACTATGCAGTACTGAATTGTGGAGACAGAGCTTTAAACCGTAAACTCATTTTTCCTGATTTTCTGAGCCTGCAAAAAATAGAGCATCGTGACGTAGTGGCGTGCCCGTGTGACCTTGGCCCCTCCCCTACTATATAAGACAGAGACCCCTCTAACAGCCAGCTATTGTTACTACATCTAACACTACTGCTACTACAGTTAGCCAGTTAGCTGAGTTAGCAGCAGAAAGCTCTCAGACGTAGTGTCCATGTTTCTGGTAGACGTGGTGACTTTGATTGACAGGTGACACTTGGTAGGGGGCGGGGTTTCAGCAAACTCGGCGGGCACTCCCACAGCGTTTGGGAGCAGAGAAAGAGGCTGATTTTTACAGAACTTTGAAGCCTAATTTCATATATTTGGCGATTTTTTTAATCATTCAAATTTGGCAGGGTGGTTAACAACACACTTTTCTGTGGTATGTCAAACTCAGAACACATATTTATTCTTACTTTACACAGACTTTAACATATTAATACCTGATCTAAGACAAATAGATAACCTCTCCTAATAATTCATGCAGGGTTTGGTTTAATGAAGGAATTCATTAACTTTTAAACTAGCAGATAGTACCCTGTTCAGCTGTGCTCACCTGACATCACCCTGGCTCTCCCCTGAGGCGGCATCATGGGGGGCGGGGGGTAGAAGGAGCCATTGGGGGGGTAGAAAGGCATCCCGTGAGGAGGGGGAGGCGGTGGCGGCGGGAACGGAGGAGGGTGAGGTGGACGAACGAAGCTGAGACCTTCCAGGATGCTCTGACGCATCTTCTCCACCTTGGCGACCAGCTCAGCCTGTGGAGAGAGAAAACTCATCACGACTGTAACCCTTGACACCGTTTCTACTCTTTATCTGGTGAAATATTTGAACTCTGCCTTTATCTAATGTTTACTTGTCTCAGCGTGAGACTGAATTTGACCTTTTCCAATTGTGGCTCAACACAAAAACTCTTTGGAGCTGAGTCAGCGTAGTTATTAAACTAAAATCAGCAGCTGGAAGGCATCTAATCAATATCAGACTATTGGCAGCGTTTAAGTGTCTCTCTTATTTATTTAACAGACTGGTACATTTGCTCAGCTGCGGGCGAGGCTCGGACGAAAAAGAAAATGTTCCAGCACAATAATCAGAGTTGTTTGATCAAATTATTGGGGAATTAAACCATTATTCACCTCGTTGACATTTGAAAGCTAGCTGCTGGTAGAAACATGATTCATGAGCTCTGAGATACTAAAGATTTAACAGGAAAAAAAAGCAGGAAGAGCTTTATATGAGGTATAATCTAATGTGCTCCATCAATTAATCTATTGTGTGATAAAGGGCTCGTTTACAGCAGGTTTTAATATGTGATGTGTATCAGCATATCTTATCTGGAGAGGTAATAATGGCTGTTGGTGCAGAGGAAATGTATCACAACAGAGTGACATCTGGACACATCTGCACTTTGACGGTTCCCAGCCAGGTGGAAATAGAATCTTTGTGTCGGCTAGTTTCATTCACGTTCATATTCATATGATTCATATTCATGTCACGTGTTACAGCGGCTATGAATATAGATCAGGGTCGTTCGCCGATTCCATTTTCGGCCTTCATTTTCATTATTGATTCATCTGTTGATTATTTTCTCGATTAATCGATTAGTTGTTTAGTATAAAAAAATGTGTGAAACATTTACAACCCAAAGATATTCAGTCTAATGTCACCAGAAAATATTCACATTTTAGAAGCTAGAATCAGAGAATGAATCAACTAATTAATATTTCAGCTCTAATGAATGTTATAATAACACTGATAAAGAAACAGTATTTAATGTGTAGTAATGACTGTTTTTGTATTAGTTAATGTACAGCTTCTGTTTTGATGAATGGATTATAATTGATGGATCAGAAGTCTGAAATAAGCAGTCAAATCTTGTTGTTTATTTCATTACTTAAACTGCTCATAATCAAAACATTTGTTCATTAATTAATTAATTCATTAATTTTTCAACAACAATGCGAATCAGTGAATAATCCATGTGTGAATGAATAACAAAAGCAGGGTTTGTGGAGTTTTCACTTCATTAAATGTAAGACCTTCGTAGTATCACACAGAATGCAGGCCAATGTATGACAATAAAACCTACTATTACTTATCAAGTGCATGATTTATAATCACTCAGTTGGATAATAAGAATTCCTAATTCATTAATCAGTTACCTGACCTGGACCCTGATAAGTGGTACAAAATTGATGGATGGATTAATTCATTACAAAATAATTCATTCACTGAGTTTATTGAAGTTCTTGTTCAATTTGGCATTTTTCCAGTGAGAGTGTCTGAGCTGCTGTAGCTGCTGTAGCTGCTGTAGTGACGGTGTCTGCTGCAGGTCTGATGGTGCTCCATTAGAAAGGTTTAACCAGCTTTTTGCAGCCTCACACACAATCTAATATTACTGTATTACTGCAATTCAACATTTCTGACCTTTTACTACATTCTAAAACCTTTTTAAAGGAACTGAACTGTGTGTCTTTTCAAGCCCTGCAGATAACTGGACTGTTGAAATGTAAATGTAAATATCTGTTTAAAGTTTCAAAGCAATATGATTGATGTGAAAAGGCCTCAGTATGCTTGAAACTAAATGCTTGTTGGACTGTCGAACAGCATGTTTATAATTTTCTGAAACAGACAATTTAACACAGTGACTGACAAGTGTGTGTGTGTAATGTTTGAAAGTCTCTCATGTTGTGTCTCAGATGTCTTCTTCTGTACACTTTGTAATTGAGTGCAGAAGTGCGTTCACACTGAAGAGTATTTAAAAAATGCAGTGCACAGCGAGAACCTGTATGATGCACTAAAAATGGTCAAAAAGTTGAGTGTGTAACTATGGACACTTCTCTCTCAACGGTTGCCATCTTGGCTACATAGTGGAAGGGGAGGGACCACTTTTCAAACAGGAAATGGTGTCCGAGGATGTTGTTACTATGGTGAACGTTGCTGCATTATACTAATGTAAATTATAGTGTTTTTCGCACAAAGCACCACTATACTGTTGTCACATATAAGCCATCAGTAGGTTTATTGGGTTGATTTAACAGTCTGTAATGATTTGGTAACACGAATGCTAACGCTAGCTTGCTAATGCTAGCTTACCAACGCTAGCTTGCTAACTAGCTAAGCATCATTTCCGGTAAGTGTGCAATGTCCATGTTTGATTTGAGACACTAACATGTGAAATTTGCGCACTACACAAGTGCACACAGTGTACTACAAAGAAGCGTACTAACATACGGATGTGAGTTGACACAGTGTCAGCCTCTCCTTCTCATTGTTTACTCTACCTTTCTGTGCAACAGCATTTATGTCCTCGAGGAAAGAAAGCTTGACACACTTTGTCCTCCTGATGCTGTTTGGACATGATGTTTGGCTGGAAGCATACTGAGGTCTTTATATGGAGCGCACTTTTTTTTCAGACGTGTGTGGGTGTTGTGGATGAGGCTAACCTGACCGTCACAGAGGTCAATGAGCTGGGCCTTCTCCCTGTTGGCCCTGATGAGTTTACTCTGAAGCAGCTTGCCGTCAAAGTACATCCAGGGGCAGCAGTGCTCCCAGGGGATGGGCTGTCCGCACGCGTCGTTGGCGAACAGAGCCATGTCCACGCCGCTCATGAACAGAGCGGCGAGCTGGACTCCCCGAGAGTCCAGGTTGTCGATCTGCAATAGAAACATCCAGACTTAGAAAACATCCATGTGAAAAGGACATTTAAAAAAAAAAGAAGCCATTATATTCCTCTAACAGCCCCAACTGAGCATTCAGATGAGTGAAATGCAAAGCTAAGCACAGAGCAAGCGTAAGCAGCCACCCCTATTCCCCGTCATTCACTTCTGACTTGCCTAAATACAGCGGTAACACAACCAAACTAAATCCAGCCAACACAGAAAGCCAGCAGACACAACCCTGGATGACCTGGCACAGCGGAGAACAGGCAGGCTGACAGAGCTACACACAGACACAACATGAGGACCAAAGCGCACAGCTCATGTGGATGGTTTATACACACACACACACTCTCTCTCTCTCTCTCTCTCCTCTTCATCTAGAGTCCAAATTCAGCGTCTTAACTCGCTTCGAGATGTGGAGTTGATAAACCATCCACACGTGACACGAGGAACCCCCACCCTCAAAAGTTACTCCAAAGCTCTACGAAAATCTTTTTTTTAGTGAGCAAAGCTACAGCTTCGGTAACAACGTGCCCGTACAAAAAAACAGCCGTTTTTGTCGAGCAGGTTGTTTTATTTATTTTTTGTCTTCAGGAGATGACGAGTGTCCACAGAAACACCACGACAAGGAATCTGGCGACACTAGGCCAATTTCTTTCGGATGTGGATCCTGGTCGGGATATTTCGAGACTTTTTTTTTTTCGTACGTGTTTCTCGGACACTCCTCATACGAAAAAAAAACAAAAAACAAAAATCACTACAAAGTCACCTTCAGTTCCTGCAGCTGGTCAGGCTCATAAAGTTTAGGAGAAAGTGCTTGGGCTAGGAAAGCGTCAAGTTCGTTACGACGCAAAATTCTTACTCCTGGCCAATGTAACATAAACCTGAAGCAAAACACAGAAGGTTAACAGTGTTACAGACAGCAGAGACTGATCAACACTGTCTTCAGATATCACCCCCCCCCCCCACCTCCACCTCCACCTCCACCTCCCTCTTCTCTCTCCACTTCACTTCAATGAAACCTAGGCAGTGAAATCTACATCATCAAGTGTGTGTCAGGTCTGCGCTGTGGTTGGGTTTGCTTTCGGATTCGGTGTGCAGTCTACTCACCGCAGCACGCAGCACAGCACCATGAGGGGCGTGGGGACGTTGGCGGGGTTCAGCATAGCCGGAGTGTCGGAGCGCATGCAGGCCAAGAAAGCCCTCATCCTGCGGTTCTTGTCCTCCACCGCCTTCCCCAACCACAGCTTCTTCAGGTTAGGGCAGGTCCACTCCCTGAAGGGCAGAGCCTCCACCAGTTCTGGAGTATGGGGAGACTTGCCTTTGTAGGCTGCCCACTCTTTGACCATCACATGTGTGTCTAATGGAGACATAAAGGTCAATGTTAGCATTTATAAAGATGATTATACTGTAAATATATTTGCTGTTGAAATATTAAACATTAGTAACATTTGAAATGCACAATATAGCATCATTTTCTATGTGTAGGTTGTATGTGTGTTGGGGAGGAACTAGTTACATATAACAGTTACGTAAATGAATTACAAAATAAATGTAACTGTAATCTGTTACAGGTACTGAGAAAAAATGTGTCATTAAATTACAATTACTGATGAAAATGTTAATGATTACAAAGGAGGTTATATCTGAAGTTGCTCATTTTGTAATATTTAACATGTAACTGAATACTTACGTATATTGCGTTTTTTAATTTTTTGAAATCAATATTTTTATATCTAATAAATAGATGATGACATGGGCTTATTTGGAGCACACATGGGCTTAAGTGGTGTCACAATATCAATTAAGCCTATTTTGACTTTTTTCATCAAATATCTTTATTTTATATTTCAAAATCTACATGAACTAATGAAAACATTTTACAATGAGAGATAAATGTTGCTTAATAAGAAATGATCTCTCTTATAAATCATGTCAGTATCCATGAAAAACAGCTCAACTTAGATTTTGGTGCTTAATGGGAACATTTACCCTAACAGCTGGACACATTGGTTAGAAAATTAGAAATGTCATCAAGTTACATTACTTTGATGAAGTAATTGAAATAGTTACATTACACTATTTTAAATAGAGTAACTAGTAATCTGTAACCTTTTACATTTACAAAGTAACCTTCCCAACCTTGGCAATAATATAGAGCCTCATTAAGTAAATGTGATGGTAATTTAAAGGAGTATTCCACTGATTTAACACTGCACTGATATAACGATACAATATATATATATATATATATATATATATATTGTATAGTTGTATAGTTCAGTCAGAGATTGAGGATAATTTAGCCTGGAGCAACACTCATTTCTTTCTAACTCCACACATGCAGATTTGTTTCATTTTCAAACTTTGGCCTAAACCGTGTTTAGTGACATCACTCAAGGCCATTTGTAAGATTTCACACATCTTCCTCTGGAGACGCTAAATGCTTCATACTATTTTTTTTTCTCCACACATATGCAGTAGTAGTACTCCCTAATACCTGGAAACACACGCTGATAAAGATGTGTGAAATCTGCAGACTTCCTCTTTAACTGTGTAGGTTTCATTTCTGCATGAACAGCACAGAGTCTGATGTGAGTGATGAGCTGCAGCAGCAACTGTTCAACTACAGAGATTAAAAAGGGTGCGTCCTGCTCTGCTTTCAAAGATCACACATGTAAAGAAAGTCTCTAGTTGCTGTAGAGATTCTTCAGTTTATAAGAAATATTTTTGGTTTGGAATTCATATGCATATTTTCTGTGTGAGGAAAGTTTGATTTATTAGTGTGTGAATGACAGATTTTAATCAACTGTTTTTCTTCTCATTGTGTGATGTGCAGGTTTTGCAGGAAGGATATGTTTTCTTCTACATCCCACAAAAAGTCGGTCAAATAAATGACCTCACATGTAAAAATGAAGCTGTGTTAAAGTTATAGAATAGAGTTTGAACTTTGAGTGGAGGTTTCTGGCACAACTTCACCTACTGTACTTCCAAGGTGCATGGGTTGCAATGGGTTATCAACTAAGATGGATCATTTAAAAACATTTTTTTTCACCTATTGAAGTTTTTTTCTGCTTTTTAACTACCCTATTTAAATATTGCTTATAATTTGTTTCATGATGACCCTGATGAAGGCTGCAGGCTGAAACGCTTGGTCTATTAATAAAGTTGTTGCTGGAGCTTTGACTTTTTTTAACAGATATTTTTCAATAATATCTGTGATTGTTCAGTGTGTGATGATTAAATAAATTATGTTGGAATCATTGGACATGGGGAGATAAAAAAAACTGCATCACTGAAACTGTTTGGTTAGTTACTTCCTTATTTGATAAATACTTGCTCGGGTGACACAGAGACATTAAGGATCTCTCTGACTCGCAGGGACTCACATTCAGGGAGGCAGTTCTTCCTCATGGCGAGCCTCTCAGCCTTCTTCCGGGCCTCTGCCAGGCTGAAGAGAACTCCGTAAACATATTGACGGATGGGCCGAAACAGCTGCACCGCTGAAGGCAGGTCTTTATTAGCTTCATCTTCAATGGTGACGGAGAGCTTGATCTCTCCCTGCAAAGACACACCTTTATCTACACATGTGCTTTATTTGAATTACTTTCTACTGATATTTAAAGTGAGAGCGACCGCCTGACCTTTGTGACAACGTGGTAGATGTAGGGGTACATAAGGCCCTTCTTGTGTCTGTGCTCCGCCACCCGCAGGACCTCGGGGGCCACGTCGGGCAGAGGTGGGATGGTGATGTCCATGTGGTTCCTGGTGGGCATGGAGAGCAGGGAGGGGATGTGAGCGTTCAGGCTGTGGAGACCTCCAGCCTGTGACGTGGGGCTCCCGGCAGAAGTCACGCAGAGATCAGCCTGCAGATAGAGAGAGAGGAGGGGGACGGAGAGGGTTAGACAGCTGCTGGCTTTCTTGATCAGGTCTGATGTGAGCTGTTCCTGATGATCCACTCACTTTTGTTTGGTCCTCCAGGTCCTCTGGTGTGTTTTCAGGATGAGCGGTGTTTCCGTTTTGCTCCCATCCTCCCTTACAGTCGTTAACATGACTACAACGGCACACACATGCTCACTTTCAGCAGGGTAAAGATCACTCTTGCTGGCAGGTGTCAATGAAAAATGAACTGTAGGATCATGAGTGAACTGAGTCCTCTCTAATAAAACCATCAGCTGATCACATCACATTCATTCCAGGAGTCACATTCTCATATTTCAACAGCCACAGAAAATCTGGTTTTTGTTGACCTCCTTGACGTACAGATGTACTCCAGAAGCCTGTGACATCACTGTTAGGTGTGATTAGATCAAATTTAATAAGTTATACCTGTTGTTTCTATGTAAGATTCATATTTACAAGTCATATATATTGTTTTTACTGGGCTACAAAAACTACAACTAATTCAAATTCATAGAGTTTTAACTGAATCAAGTTAAAGTTCATTTGCTTCCAGTATGTTTTAGAATAGATTTTAAGCTGGTTTGTGGACCAGCCTACATCACTCTGACTCTACTGACACTACTACGACTACTAGGGCTGTGGTCAAAAAATCGATCCGAGATCCGATATCGATTCACGCTGAAAAAGTACGATATCGATCCAAAAATGTCTGGATCGATCTTTTCCAGGTGACTAAAGGCACTATTTTCTTTGACGCGCAAGGCGCACTATAAAAAGCGAGTGCCGGCTAAACGAAACCGAAACTTAAGATAGCGAGATGGCTGAAGCGGCACCACTAAAATCACCTTCTGGAATGAAGGCTGATGTTTGGCAACACTAGCCTGTCTATGCATACTGTATCTTTACCTATTAAATACATAAAAACATTAAAAGCGGAGAAAACGGTTCCCTTTCCCTCCGTCCAAAATGCTGCCATTACGATCAGCTGATAGTCAGCTGACATGACCGACTGGTCTCTCTCTCTCTCTCTCTCTCTCTCTCTCTCCCTCTCTCTCTCTTTCTCTCTCTCTCTCTCACGGCACCACTAAAATCACCTTCTGGAATGAAGGCTGATGTTTGGCAACACTAGCCTGTCTATGCATACTGTATCTTTACCTATTAAATACATAAAAACATGAAACGGAGAAAACGGTTCCCTTTCCCTCCGTCCAAAATGCTGCCATTACGATCAGCTGATCGTAATGGCAGCATTTTGGCATTTTGGCGTTTTATTTTTTTTTCAATCAAGCCATCTGTTACATGAACAACCTGTAAATGGCATTTCACAAGTATCTGGTTGTCAAAGACTGGGTACAGGGGGTTCTTGTAGTTTTCCAATATAGAGGGCCACTTAATTTTAATTTATTTATATTTTATTTGGTCATTGTTGTTTAGTTCTGGTCATTGTTTTAATGCCATGGATATGTTACTGAAATTTCAAATAATACTTGGATTTTTGTCTAAAATAAATACTTGATTCTTGACTCTTCTCTCTCTGTGTCCCTCTTACACGTACACAATCACAAACACATGGAGCACATGGGACAGTATTTATTTGCATTATGTCTGTAAATAGATCGATATCGAATCGAATCGGATCGAATCGTGGATCGAATCGGATCGTGACCTTACGAATCGGAATCGGATCGATCCAGGAAATTCGGATCGATTCCCAGCCCTAACGACTTCACAAGCTCCCAGATCTTTAAATACACACAATTATATGCACAAGAAAACAGGAAGTGTAGCTTTCTTTTGTAATGCTTCAAAATGATAGAATAGTCTACCTAAAACTATAAGAGATGTGAGCTCTGTGGACATTTTTAAACCACAGCTGAAAACATATTCAATAAATCTGGCTTTTAATTAATTACTGTCATTTTAACTTATTACAAACTGTCTAATTTTATTATTTTATTTGTATTTGTTTGATTGCTCTTGTAATTGTATTTGTATGTTTCTATGTAAAGCACTTTGAGCTGCATCCTTTATATGAAAGGTGCTCTATAAATAAAGTTTATTATTATTAAGTTTTACTATATACAAGTGTTGTGAATAACAATCACAACATGCCTCACTGATCACCATGTATGTGACTAACTAGCACACACACTTATAGCTTCTAGAGAAAGAGAAAGCTACTGATGTTCTGTATGAATGGACACAGTGGCACAGAGAGAATGAGGATGAGCTGTGTTGAACTCACTTGGCAGTTGTGGCTGAGCTCTCTTCATTCTCTGAGCAGGAGGAGGTGGAGGAGGCGTTGCAGGAAGCGGCCTCTGTGCGGTCGGGGCTGCCGGCCTGTCCCGGGTTGATAGGTGACGACCTCTCGTAGAGCGGTGTGTGCTTCCCTTCGTGAGGAATGTTGCCGAAGCTGTTCTGCTCCGGGAGGTTTTTCGCTGCCGAGTCCAGAGGCGGGCCGCGCTCCGCCGGAGCCTCTGGGTACGAGTGCTGGACCTGACAAAAAAAACAAAAAGGTGTGATAAGTTCTACTGAAGCAGCTGTGCTAGATCGCTGTTGGATGAAGTGTATTTTAACAGTCTTACCCCGGGTTTTCCAGGCGGCGGCGGCACCTGTGGAATGTTGAGCATTTTTGGAGATGCGTGTTGTGGCACTGCAGCAGGCACTCGCATGTGTTTTGGTCTGACTGTGAAATAAACACACAGATAGAACTTATTATTTTACCTTGTTAGATTGTTGACTTTCATATAAAAAAGGCATATAAAAACTAGAGCTACATATACTGTAGGTCTGCTGGGGTTTTTTTTGCCAATATTGTAACATACTGACACCATTAAAAGTGTGCAGGATTAGCTATTAGCAGCTCCTGTTTGCAGTGTAGTAGTGGATGTGACACTGAAGAAAATGTAAAAATGTGATGATTCTTAAGCAAGTTCTGCAGCATCTTCTTTTCTCTGATGTCTTATTCTTATGGAGGATTATTGGTGATAGACATCAGAGATAAAGATATCATGAGGAAGTAGTTTCATGTCTGTGTGTTCAGGTTTGACTCAGTCATGACTCCCAGAGGTACAACGATTTTTGACTCTTATTCAACTCACACAGCATCTTTGCTTCACTTTCTACTCTCCTGCACCCCCCTGTGGCCACTTTGGCTTTGTCCTGCAGAGTGTCTGTTTTACACCAGACCCAGTCTCACAGTTTAAATGCCATCTAGAAATGTGATAGTTCAAATGTGGAAGTCAGGACTCATACTTCTTTATCACACCCCATATCAAAAATAAACAATTAGGCATGCAGCAGCAATACACAGTGATGTTGTATGAAATTACAAGCATTCTGAGACAGGCTTACACAGATTCTTGAGGAGAAATGTTGATACAGGACATAAAATGCCAAATGCAATCACAAGGAGCTGGTTGAAATGTGACCCTCCAAGCCCACGACACTGAGTGGACATTATAAAAGGAAATATAATCCATGGAAATACTAACCCACTGTCTAAGAACTAAAGCAGGGAGGCTGGATTTGATACAGTCATCAAAATGGACTATATACAAGAGAAAAGAAGGGTTGAGTCTCCAGTGAACATGACAGTAAGAGAGCGTAGTTCCGCCCCCCTTATGATTTTGATATTAACGCTGTGGTGCAGTGGATTATGTATATTTGAGGAGTACACAGTATATATTCTTCCCTGTCTCACCCTGTGATGGTAATCCACTCTAACAGGAGCTTAAGAAAGATAAAAGGTGTCAAGTTCCCACACAGTCCTGATAAAAGGTCTAACCAGGTAAAATAAGTGTAAACATGTATGTTTCTCCTCCTCCTCTCCATGCATATACCATGTGACATTTCTGGCACTGTAATGATACATATGGACATGGCAATGTGAGTCCTTAGCCAGACTGGAGCCCTGCAGGTCTATCTTCAAGTCATCTGTTCCTCTCAACGTTTTACACAGCAACCTTTCCTCCTGCTGTGGATGCGCTCTGACCAACAGTGTTCAACAGCAGACCCTTCACACTGTGCATCATCTTTAGAGAGAAACCCACCTAAGTGTGGAGGGAAGTGAAGGGGTCTGCTGGCGGCTGAGTAGAACTCCACTGCCTTCTTGAATCGAATGACTTTGTCGTCAGTGCAGGACTGAAAGAAAAAGAAATAACAGCACAGTCAGAGAACAGTCCACACAGACAAAGAGCACTACAGCTAAAGATGCTATGCAAACATATTGGTTAAATAGTTCCCAACACAGTTAAAATGACTGAGTAGTGTACACATAATAATTGATGTGTTTTATGCTGGTAATGAACTGCCAGCATTATTCTATTCCAGTACACACACTTTGCAAATACTTGTTAAAACTCTTTTGGATGCTGTTTCTTTTGTTAAAACAAATTCAGATATTTTAAGTGGTTGAAATAAGAAATGAGAAGAGGAAATGTTGACTGACACAGTGTAATGCATGAATACACAGTGAAATGTGTGATGAAGCCACGTTATCACATTTTCTCCTTTTCACAGTAACGCATTCATGACTCATTATCCTCTGTTGAGTCTGAGGCTGTACACTCTTCACTGAATGTCTTTTGACTGGAAATTTAGTGCAGACATCAAATAAACTTCAAATAAACAGCAAGTAAAAATCTAGATTCCTTTTTCATTGTTTATATTGATCCTACACTACTACATGTACATATTTATCTGTATATTTTGTGTTCTTTACTAATTTTATACCTGCTTCATGATATAATTGTGTAATATTTCTGTTGGAAACTGCTCAGTGTTGTACATGTTTGGTAAAACGTTGCAGTTGGCTCAAAGCTAAATGTTAGCTAGAAAATAAGCTAACAACACTTTTTAGCGCTACATTTCTAAAATCTTTTTCCAGAAAGTTCTGTGAATAAAAGTAAATCTCTTTGGTTTCAAAGTACTGGTCTTTCACATAGTTCTTGGTTTCTATACCTGGAAGTTCAGTGTCTTTAATATTTAATAAACAATAGTGAAAGATAAGAGTCAGCAGTCAAGCTAGCAGCTCTGTGAGGCTGTATGTAGTGCTTTGAGCTAAATGCTAACCACATCCATGACGCTAACACACACACATTGACAATGCTAACGCCCTGATACTACACAGGTGTAATGTTTTAACATTTTCAACAGTTTGGGTTAGCATGCTATCATGAGAAGCTAATGAGAACATAATTAGTTTTGCAGGCATTTAGTTATAAACAAAAACTGGACACATTTTTATCACAACATGAAGCTAGTAGAAAAAAAGTTAAGATGTTACCAAAGTTATTACAATTCACCCTGCTGGGAACAAGAATGTGTGAACCAACTATCATGGAAATCCATCTAATAGTTATTGAGACATTTGACTTCAAACCACAAATGTGGTTACAGGAAGCATTGGGGAATAATTTAACTCATTAGGATTTATCCTCTGGGGATCATGAAAGTAGGTCTGTCACAATAATTAAATTATCAACTTATTGTACAATAACATAATTATCAACTTCATCATGTCTATATATGGACTTATTGTATGATACATGGACATGACCTTCATCATTTTTGGCCTCAATATTGCCACACTTCACATTAGCAGCTAAGATGCTATTCATGTCACATTGGCTAAGCAAGTATATCACCCACTCTCTAATCCCACCCTCCCTTGCATTATGATGTTATTATATTATTATTATATCAGTGGTATAAAATTATCTTCAAATGACAATAATATCATTTATTGCAATTATTTCTGAGATAATATATCGTCCAACAAAAGTAGTTATCATGACATACATGAAAATCTCATCATCATTTCATGACAATTCATCTAATAATTGTTCAATACTTAGTTCAAATAATAAAGCATGAAAATGATTCAATAGCCATGTAAAAGCATTCTTGACTTATTACATATGTTAATTAGCTGTGAGCCTCTCAGGATAGAATTGGTTTGTTACTGTTTAAAAGCTACTTGAGATTGTATGATGGAAATATAGTCAGTTACACAGCTCTCCTGTTGTTTTACTGCTGAACCATTTATTCATTAAAATGTTTAGCGACCTGAAAATGGGTCACCTGGAAATCTGTTTAAAAATCAAAGCCTAACACAGCCAGGCCTGTTATCGATCACTCCAACAAAAAAAAGTATGTGATCAAAACAATCTGCATTACATCCATCATCTCAGCAGGAGACAACAGTGACTGTCCATGATTTAATACAGAGCCAAAACCAGCTGTGCTCTTCATTACCTGTGAGTGCTTGAAGATGTCTTTAGCGATGGCCTCCAGGTCAATGATGTCTTGGATGTTGCGGACGTAGTCAGCCACAGCCTTGATTACCACATCACAGGGTGGGAGCACAAGCTGGTGGGCACGCACCTGAGGAATGATAATACACTGAGGTCAGCGCCGGTCAACCTATCAAAAGTTTATAGGGATTATTTTTAACATCAAGGTCCTGATGCTGTTTCCAATGCTGCATTTGCACCGTAAATCTCCAGTCAGTGCTGGACAACATGTCACACATCTGATCGACATATTCATCATGTTTCCTTGAGGATGTCCGAACCATGAAACATGCATTACACCGTTTTATCTTCCTGACAATTTACCTCTACATGAACATCGCTCAGCCTCTGAGAGCCAATCGTGACGAGTCGTTTTTAATGAAAATCAATTAGCCAATTAAGATTGATATATGAGTGTGTTTCCTGAATGTCAAAAATCAATGAGCTGAGGAGAATAGAGATGATTTTAATTACAGTACAAGTAGAACTAATGTGTCGGTAATTTCCAGATTATTCAATGTCCAAATAAAAAAAATTAAAAAGTCCTTGCACACCAAGACAAATGTAAAGGATCAAAAACTACCAATGTGACATGAATAGCCTCTTAGCTGCTAATGTGAAGTGTGGCAATACTGAGGTCAAAAAATGATCAAAGTCATGTCCATGTATCATATGATAAGTCCATATATAGACATGATGATGCTGATGATTATGTTATTGTACCATAAGTTGATAATATAATTATTGTGACAGACCCAGTCTGAGGACAAACTGATGGAAGTATTTAGTTTTCTATTCTAATTTTTCTACATTATGAAATGCATTTTCATTCTCACTTCAAAGCTGACAACACAGGACAAGCCAAGCCTGACATTTAAGTTTAAATTGCCTTGTAACTTTGTGCTGTCATCAGAAACACAATTTCAACTTGATTACTAGAGCGCGACTATCAAGATAACCTCTGTATCCATCTTCAGATTGTTATCAGGAAGTGTCCTTCTCACCTGCTTTATTACTTTATCAGTGTATGAGAGCTGACCACACCCTGGATTTATATTCCACCTGCTCCAACACATCCTTAAAAAGGTGGAGGTAATCCTATGGAGCAATATCTTTATACGTGCGTCTGTGTGTTTGGTTTGAGCATGTAGGCAGCCTGATTTACATCCTTCTAATACAGCTGCTGGTTGTCAAGCTGGTGGAGAACGTAACAGCAAAGGCAGGATAGAAGAAACTAATAGCAAGCACACAAAGATGTTAAAAAAATTATTAGATGATAGGTTTAAAATCTGGTTTTGCAAATGTTTTATGAGGAACAAAAAGCATTTCCTAACCAAAGCTACACTGGGCCTGGCTACTGTGGTTGGCTACAATTTAATTACTTTAGTTCCTCCTCACTGAGTGAGATTAATAAGTAAACAACAAGTGACAGCAGCTGCAGACTGAGACGGTTTGAACTGAGCTGAACGCCTTGAAATTTGAGCCTTTATAGCTTTGATTGCCTCAATCCTTTGGCTATTCAATTCTTCAATTCCATGATATTTATATATAAGCTACAATGAATGTATAAAAGCTGATATTTTGTGCAGAGTGATGAGAATAATTAGACTTTTTAATCTTAATTTGTTTAAAGACTGATTGGGTGGTGCTGTGAAAAAAGGAAAAAAGACCCGAATAAACCAGTCGAGAAGAGTGAACGGTTACTGTGTGTGTGTGTGTGTGTGTGTGTGTGTAATGTGTTAAATCACAACTGTCTGCCACTGCTGTCAAACTGCTGTGCGACTGAAGCTCTGTAATAATAACCAACACAGATAACTGGATGGATGTGTGTTAAAATTTCAGAGATTTAAATATGAAAGTGATGACATTCTCGAATCCAAAACAAACCTCCTCTGTTGATGTAATTACTGGCAGAGATGATATCAGCTTTTTAAAAAGGTCCTGAAAAGATATTTAGTCAGTTGGATTCTGTTCTGCATGGAAAAAAACATATTTCTGCCAGAATTAAATCTGTTTTGGTTATTTCACATCAGACGTTTTTGTGGTTTTTGTTTTTCTCGGCGCACTTGTCAATCATTATAAATGGGCGGAGCTCAGCTGGTAGAACACAATGTCACATACTTGCATGCACCAATTAGGATTTAGCAACAATTGAATTAGAATTTAATAGTTCGAGGGTTGTTTGCTTCTGTTTGCCAGGACTGTCAATCAAATCATATCTCACACAAGCACACACATCACGAGGAAGATTAACTCAATGTTATAGAAAAATAAAGATTTAAAAGCAACTTTTTTTAGGGGTTGCATATTAGAAATGATAGTCTGATCTAAGGCTGGGCGATTATGACAAAAATCTAAAACACGAGTAATTGAACTTTTAACCTCGATTACGATTAATGAACGATTATCTCCACCCTTGATGAACAATTATGTATTTTCACAGTTTGTTTTGTTTAGTATTTTGCACTGCTGCCCTCACACATGAGGATCTATAGGGAGTGATAATAATGATGTTTTAAGGTGTGACGCTGTGGTTAATGTCTAGTTGACTTGATTAGAACTATGTAAAGATCATGGTTTGGGTTCAAATGATCACTGGAGACAAGTTTTCAAATCCCTTAAAGATATGCAACCTTTACTGTCATGGCAACAGTGAACACCACCATTAATTGACATGAGCAAGATTAAGACGATTAGAGATTCTAAATGTCGGTTTCGATTATTTTTTGATTAATTGCCCAGCCAAAGTCTGATCCATGATGTCCTGTTGCGCTACATGTGTGTAAAAGATGCTCGATGACTGTACTGCGCTGTACTACATTTCCCATAATGCAACTCAACTGCATCATCACTCAGGGGCTATTACAGTATGTTGACAAAACATCATCCAGCTGTTTTCATGTGCTGAGCAGTAATACTCAGATAACTGTAAAAATCTGTGTAATTCCCCTTTAAAAACACTGAGCTTTGCATTGAGAAAGATATTGACTATGAATGAGATAATGACAGCTACTGTATGAGTACAGGAGTGAATGCAGCCACGATCAGATCACTCAGACCTGATTTAGAGGTGGTCTGGGTCACATATGACCACATTCGGTTATAATCCCACCCCCGGCCCACCTTGCATTATTATGCTATTATACTATCATTATATCAGTGGTATAAAATGATCTTCAAATGACAACAATATAGTTTATCGTCATCGTGACAGTACTACTTGCACGCACACCAAAGTCTTAACAAAATTCTTATTCTTTTAAGATCCAGCAGACTAAGCACATGCAGCCTGTACATGCTTATTTGCATATAGAGCGCTGAAGTGAGATCTGATATGCATGTTAACACCAGGTGTGAACAGAGCCTGTGATAACGATGTTCAAGCTCACGTTTATTACATTTAATTAACACTCCTGTCATTTTATTTAAAGAAATCAACACTTTTTTTTACCTTCAAAGATGCTAATGGATGCTCTGGACCAAGTAAGCTCCAGTGAAAGGCAGCCAAGTCTTCATCAGGCAGTATGTGATTTCCTAGAAAGCACAGACACATGAAAGCACAGTCGGGGGGTGAGCTCATTCTTGCTCTCAACTCTCGGTACTATTTATATTGTGTGTCGGCAGAGAGAGGAACACCGCCTACCTAAAAGTGACGCAAAAATGACAAAACGATTGGGGTTGAGATCAAGCTGCCGAGCCACTTCGTGCATCAGGTACTGGCTGGTGGTGAGGCTTTTGCCGTTGCGGCTCAGTTTGAGGGCATGGGCGCTGAAGTAGTACGGGATGTTGCACAGGGCGTAGTCCGAGTCGTAGGCCACCAGGCCGTGGAAGCCGTTCTCCCTGCATAAGGCTATCACTTCCAGGTGGTGGTCCTCGATGCTCTGGACGACCTGAGAAGGAGCAGAGACACGAATGAGGCAACAAATTGACCACCACACATCACAATGATACCACCTTTTAACTGTGAGCTAAATAATAGATCCTGGTTTAGATTCTTTAGCAAAAGCACAACAATCCCACTTTAACTTCCCCCGATACTTCAGCTAAAAGGTTCTGCCGGTCTGTTTTTCCTATATTTAAAAAGATACAGTGTATAGAAGTTAGTGGCATCTAGTGGAACACACTATTAATATTCATAAGTATATGTTTTAATTAGTGTACAATCACCCAAAAATAACAAGTGTTGGGTTTTCGTAACCTTAGAATGAGCTCTTTATATCTACATAGGGAGCGGGTCCTCTTCTACGGAGGCCAGCCATGTTTCTACAGTAGCCCAGAACGGACAAACTAAACACCAGCTCTAGAGACGGACCTTTATGTTTTTCGCAGCTTTACAATGTAGGTTCTCTTCCATGCTTAGAAAGGGGAGGGAGGTGTACTTATTCGGTTGTCATCTGCAACCTCACTGCTAAAGGCCACTAAATCACTGCTCCTTTAAACTTTGTATACCATGCAATGCACAGAACTTATCAGTTATCAGTTATATAAAATATGTCTTCATTAGGGCTGGGGATATTGATATCTTTAAAAGGTATCAACCAAAACAAATCGATACCAAGTAGTATGGAAACGTCTCCTGTCAAACGATACCTACAATCCATCCTTCAGAGATAAAAAAAATATGACTATCTGAATGGACTTGCTCACAGCCAATCAACGCAAGCCTTCTTTGATTTAATGTGACATGTGATTGGCCCACTGCCACAGCAGCTACAACCTGTCTGTGGTGGTGAAGTCAGTGAATTTTCATTTTCAATTTGATTTTATATTTAATAAATATTAATAATTTGAAGACTTTCAAAATGCATTTGTGTAAAACCGAGTCATTTAGATGTGGAGGAGTGGAGGTACTTTATATAATGTAATACTTCTATTCACAGGATGGGTATTCAATTGGTATCAGTTTCACTTTAAGGATACTTGGTTTGGTACTAGTATCAGGACTTTTTAAACGATACCCAGCCCTAGTCTTCATAGGAAAAATTATAATTAAAAATGACCTCAATCTGCTTATAACTACATTATAATTAGTTATAAACCATCTATTAAATATTTCTTATAGATATGAAATATGGGAGAGCTATATTCAGGGCTGCACCTTGCTATTATTTGCATTGTCAGGAGCTGATTGTCTTCATGGCTCACAATTTTAACATCCTGAATAACTTGTTTTTTCTGGCCAACAGTACAAAACAACAGATAAACAGATAACTATCAGAGAATATGAAGAAAGACAGCAAATATTCAACATTTAACCACCTGGAACCAGTGATTTACTGCATTATTGGTTCAAAATATCTATTAACACATTAGAATTAGATTAGTCTCATCATTTTTCTGTTGATGGACTGATCATTTCACCTCTAGTAATACTGTCTGAATGTGCCAGAGTGATTCATTTCTACTAATGAGTCAGTTGTTTTTGCTCTGCTACTACTACTATGCAAACACCTGGCTTTTTTTAATTAATGATCAGACCCTATTCTAATGCTGAGTACATCATTCATACTGTGAGATCTTTTCACAAGAAAACAGAATGAGTTGAGCTTTGCAAAGCAGGCCACTGACCCCACTGCTAACGCTCATAAAGGCCGCCAGGGTTAACTTGGCCCAGTGTGGAAACAGCTTTTTCTGATGGGTGAAGTTGGCACTGATGACATGGTGGGCAGCTAGCAGGCTAACCACAGAGCCTGCTCATGTCTGCAGGCTGGAGTCCAAAACAGGCTCTGCTCAACAGGCACTGCCAGGCCGAGGTTTCACTCACCCCGACGCGGAACCTGAGGAGCGCCAGTCGGATGCAGTGGGCCATGCACACGGGAGGCAGGAACCATACTTTGGGCGGCGGGGTGCCCTTATTCTGGACGTGGCTCATGATCTGCTGGGCGGTCTGCCTGTCGTTCACCTGCCGCTTGACCCACTCGTGAAGACGGCCTTTCTCCAGGGCGCCATTGAAGCACACCAGGAGCTCAATGTTGCCGCTGAAGCAGGCCTTGGAGAGGGCAGCCAGGTAGCCGAGCATGTGGTTCCACTGGCCCCCGCTAACCCAGTCGGTGTAGAAGCCTCCGTAGAGCCGGTGGAGACAGTTCTCCGCGTCCACCAGCAGCCTCAGCGGGCTCTGAGGGGGTCTTTGCCGGCCACCTCCTACCATACTCCCCCGGGCCAGCTTCTGGAGCTCCACCGGCACCACGGCACTGGCACAATGCTTCTCTATGTACTCTAGGAAACCCTGAACACCCATGCTGAGCTTATTACAGAAGAGACGGAAACTTAATGGTGACTGTTAAAAAAAAATGAAGCGAATATTAGAGGAAAGTAAACCGGGGGGGGGAGCAGCAGTCCGCCTCTCCCGCTGACAGGGACTGACAGCCGGCTGGTTACCTAGGAAACTGCAGAAGGTGGAATAATTTCGAAAGAAAGCGGAATAAGGCTATTTAGACATGGTCAGATTTTGGTGTTTTTGGTTCATGGCTGTTAGCTGCCATGTGTCAGGTCACGGAGCCATGTCTGAGGCTGAGTCTGTCCGCGGGGAGAAGGAGAGAGAGGAGGGGGGAACACATGACGACATGACGCACGGGCACGTTCAAAAGGCACCTAGCGAACCAAGAGGATTCACTGATATTTATTTCCGCGTTTGTTTAATTTTAAAAAGCTAGCAAGTCTGTCAACTAATACATGGTTTTTCTACATGAATACTCTGCATAAACATACATTGTGTTATCAGTTTAAGTTTATTTTTATTTTCACACAAGCAAAAGGTACACACATACAGAACACAGCACCCAAAAGCAACACAATACAGAGCAAAAAGTTAAAGTTTTAGGAAAACTATTGGGTACAGTGCAACAAGCTGCAAACAATTACCCCCTAAAATTGTTACAGTCAGCAAACAGAAGCATTACACATACAGCAACGCCCAAGGTCTACACAAATGCCATGTGGAGACCACAACATTCCCAAGGTTTTAAACAACACAGGCTAAATAATCCTTCAAATGCTCTCATTGTCACATTCAAGCTTGGCTTTAACCTTAGCAAGAAACATTGTGATGAGCCCCCATTGACACGAACTGGCTCAGAGTTCGCAACAACAAAAAAGTAATCACATATGAATAAAGAATATGAATATGAAGCATGTTTTAATGCTGATTTTTTATTTTTTATCAACTGCAAAAGAAAACAATTATTATTTCTATTTTTTGATACTGTGGCTCACATCAGGACAAGTCTGGTTAAAAGAAATGTGAATATGGTGTATTTAAAGATCTCAAATGTAAAAATGGGTCTGATTTGACCCTAAACAGTAAGTAAGGTTTAACAGAAACCAGCTAAATAGGCTTAAACTACCCAGGTGCAGGTAGTTTCCTGCTCACTGGCCAACAACTTCTTAAGCAAAACGGAGAGAGGGATGTCCCAGTGCTGAGCAGTTAGTGTATAATGTCTTTATTAGAACTTTTTTCTGCTGAAAACAGCTGTTGCTGCAGAAATAAAGTATTATTAGAGCAGTGAGACTGAAGCAAAATAGTACATGTACATGGATAAACATGCAAACCCTCTTTACACCTCTCAATTTCAGGAGTTTACATTTACTAATGTCATATCAGGGGTCTTTCCCTTTGCATATGATTTTATAACAGTGCAGCATTCTCAGCCTATCGATGATGTACGATGTACGATGACAGTACATTTGATAGGCTGATGTAGGCTACCATTACTGAGACCCAAAGGCTGGATATGAACTATCTTGACAGGTTTGAATCTTTAGGTTTTATTTCCTGATTTGTGATGGGGTCAACCAATCAGCAGGCTGGTAGTTTTCCCAACTGTTGTAGCAAAGAGTTTAAAGTGAATTTAATGTCACCTGAGATTGGACCTTAAAATGACTGTCTGTTCAAAAGCTCACCTGACTTACTGTACCGTAGAAAGAATGATAAGTGCTACCCAACCTTTGCAGTGGGATTTAACAGATTTTCGGTATCAGCCTTCTCAGCAGACTATGAGACTATGTTTGTATTTTGTCACTGGAGAAGGTCATTATAAGCAACAACAGCTTTTACTCTGGACATGTTAGGAGAAGTCTACAATCTCTTCTTATGATTGTTTGGTTTGGCTTTATAATTACAATTTAAAGTTGAGAGAATCAGATGCACACTGATACATTTGTGACTTTGCTGTTATTAAATGAAAGCAGTCATAAAATAAATTCTAAGTGTCTCATGTAGAGAGCAGAGTAGTCCGAATAAGTCATGTGTCAATGAGTCATTTCCCTTATAGTGTCGCTAGAGGGCAGCATGCAAGCATGGAACTGAGCGTGTGCAGCAGTCATTCAGTTGTCAAGTTGTCCTTTACTTTTAACACACTTTGTTATCTGAGTGTTTCAGCCAGTACGACGGTCTAGTATGGGCCTTGCATTGACCAACAGATCAGATTCAAGCGTCCATTTCCCCAAAGTGTGAATATACTACATACCACTACTGCTACTGATAGAAACCTTTTTTTCCTTTCCTACACTTGCAAATTCACAATCACATGTGTGTGACTTTGAAATGAGGTAATATAATGAGAAGGCAAGTCATTCCTAAATGAAGCAGAGTCATGTGAGTGCAAACCAAAAGCAAAGGGTAAGGTGAATTTATAGAGTGATTGACTTTATAATTCTTTTGGCACACTTTACAAATAATACAATAACATGATTGTCTAATAACTCCTTGATACTAATTATGTAGTAGTAGTAGTAGTAGTAGTTTTATAAAATTACAATTCATTAGAAAAAAATGAATTCAGTATTACACATGTTGCCATGCTTATTAAATAAACAAATCTCAATTGGAGGAAAATATATTTTTTCATGATGGAAATATTACAAGTGAAACTAAAACTTTTCAAAATAAAATATCTGAAATTGAATACCCCCCCCCCCCCCCCCCCCCGTGACCACAACATATTTTGTTAAATATCCACTATTATCAAAAAGATGAGAGTCTAATCTCTTGCTACATGTGGAATATGTTAAGTACAGTAACTGAGGATGCAACAGTGGAGTAAGAGGTTAATTTTAAGTTTTTTGTGTATAGGATTAAGCAATACACAGAAGTGTTACCAACTCCAGTGTCTCTGTTGTGTAATGACACAGACCTCTGATCATTTCCACAAAATGAGCAATAACGTTAAGTGGTACCTCTGCAATGTAGTATTGCACTTCCATATGTTGGGGAAGTCACATGAGACAGATTTGAAACAACAGAGCTGAGATACCGTGACATTTAGTCCTCAAAACCAAGAGCCTTAATCCAATGCACAAAGTACAGATCTCATTTCAGACCACAGATTTTTCTCTCATACATCTGTCATTTCATCTTCTACTGTCTCTAGGGGCCACATTATAAATATGTTTTCACAGTCAATGACTAGACCTATAAGTTTAAATTCACCTTTATTTTTTCATTATTTTGCATAGAGAGAAGCCTAAATAAGACTATTTCTACAGAGATCTCTACAGTGTTGTGTAGATGCTTAAAACAGACATGAACAAAACAACAAAAGGGCTTTAAGTTTTTAATTTTTATATCAATGAACATCCAACATGTGTTGTATTCAGTCTTTTATCCAGAAAAGCTTGGGAATGCATAACACATTTTTTAGAATATTTACATAGATATTCACAAAAAGTAGTCCGTGTCAAACTGCTACCCTGGAGAGTATACCTCTTACACAATAAAGTGATAAAATACATAAAACATTCACATAACACATAACAATATTCAGAAAGTATAAAATTGTTGTAAATTATATAAAACACATTTATTTTATAGTTTATACTTAAATTGTATTTTTTTTAAATTGCTTGAGTACAGTATTCTAAATGTGCAATTTATTTTGAAACTCCACTGTGTTGAAGTCTATTTAGTACAAATACATCTCCATATTTGAATTGTTCTGCTTTCTAACATTATCAACATTTAAACCAGCACCCGCATTCATTATAACAACATTCAGAAATGCAATGACCTTTTTGGCAAGTGAAGCTTGAAAGTAGTTGAATATGAAATTAATGAATAAGGAAACAGATGGTCTGATGAATAAACAAATGTCTTATGCTGTACAAACAACTCAATATGCTTGAAATGTGCGTTCTCAGAGATCAAGCGATAACCGAAAGTGCTGTGCTCTTTGGGCCAGTTCCTTTGCAAAGTCTTCAGCTTCTTGCAGAGCTTGCCTATCTGGGAAGTGCAGTGCAGCCTTCTTGGTGGCCACCGCCAGCTGCTTCAGGAGAGCACACAGATGGTTGCTTTTACACAGAAGGCTCTGACTGGACCCTCCACGCTGGGCCTCCCTGCACAGTGTGTCCACCAGTCTCTGGCCAACCATGATCACCAGCTTACTTTGTGAGATGAATTTTTCAGGTGGCTGTCCATCCTGAAGGCTGCTTACAAATCCCCCAATGGCCTTATGGAGAGCGCCAAAGTAAAGTCGGCAGTACTCAGTCTGGGAAACTGGTCGATGTTCTTCTGGGCCACCGCAAGACTCAGAGGAATGACGCTTGTTATCGGCCTGAGCAGTGGATACATAGAATAAAGAAGGTGAAGAAGGCCACATATCATGCTTTCCTTATCTCTTTCTGACTACAAAGACAGTCTACTTCAAGGGAAAAAAACTATTTTAGGATTTGTTTCTTAAGTAGGAACAAGTACCCTGTGTTAACAGGAGATACTCACCTGTGCCTTGTTTGAGGAGGGGGTGACATTCTCTTTTGGTTCCTTCCGTACTTCCTTTTCCTGCTTTTCGATATCACTTTTTGTCTGAGGAAAAGTAAACAGCATAATCATTACAACACTAGTATACTTTGGTTTTCCTTAGTTAATGGCTCATTATTCATTTACCACAGTAACGTACTGAATATGATTAATGATGATGAAGACAATTCAAAGCTTTCACCTGTAGCTCTACATAATCGTTGTCGTCCTCCACCATGTCCCCTCCCTGTTGATTCCCGTCTGGAATTTTCTTTGGGTCTTCCTGACCCGTGGTGTTAAGAGGAGGATCTGGATCTTTCTGAGGAGCTCTGAACAGAAGCTTGCCATTGGCATTGATGATGGACACCAGGCGCTTGACATCCTCTGGCACAGTGCGGGCCACCATAACAAAGCGCTCCAGTTGGTCAGGTGTCTGCACCTGCCCAGGGTCCTGACATAGTGTGTTGAGGGGCCAGCCAGCCATGTTCAGAGCACTGACTGTTTGTTGTAGGATAACACCTGAGTCCTCTACAATGGATAGCTGTTTATAGAGTCTGGTCTGAAGGTTAGCATCAGTCAAACGTCGGGCATTGCCCTTAACGTCCAGAGCAAAGTTTAGAAAGCTTGTCACAGAACATGCAATCCCCTCTGATGCTTCTTTGATCTGCTCTAGATGTTTCTCCAGATGTTCTTTGGTCCTCCAGCGACTGCTTACGTATTCCATGAGCTTGGGTACAGCCCTGCAAATAGCCTCCTGCAGGTGTAGAAGACTGCGACAAGCCTCATCCTGGCTGAGTGTCACTTCTCGCAGAGGCTCAGGAGAAGATGAGCTCAGAGCCAGAGAGTCACAGGAGCTGGTGGAGGAGCTGGAGGCTGTGCTGATTCTTTGACTGTTTCCTGCAGAGAGGCGCTGGGTTCTGCCTCGCTCGTTATCCTCCTGCACCAGCGACTCACCGATCCCTGGAAGGTCACGGAAAGTAGTACAGGACAGGAAGTTCCTCATCCTAAGCAGACGCACCCTTGGGAGTTCATGAGCATTGCTTGAGTCACCCCTGCACTCTAGAGGTATATGTTCACCAAGGGGGTCACTGTGAACTCGGGAGGGCTGTTCCTCTTTGGGTGGAACAGCATATACTGACTCCTCTGTAGGCTTTTGAGTTGGGGGCTTGTCATAAATTGGGATCCTTGGCAGGACTTTGGGCGGACTTTGAATGTCAAGAGAACAGGGTTTTGGTATATCATAAAGCGAGGGAATTGGACTGCCTCTTTGAATTGGCCGAGCAGATGATGGAAGAGTGTCATAGAGCTGCATGCTGGCATTGGAGGTCACAGTGTTGCAGATGCCTTGGGGCGTACTTTTTTGTTTCTCTGAACTCACTGGAACATCGTAGATCCATTCAGACTTGCAGGGGTTAGGAAGGGTGCTGTATCCACTGACCATTATCTGTTGGGCCTCTGTGGCTGAAGGAATAGGGATATCATAGTTTGGGTCCTGATGCACAGGTGGTGGAACTGCATACACCTGTGCAAAAGACCAAAGTTGTCAATATAATTTATGTTTAGTGGAAAGTTTGCTTCAAATAAAGTGCTTGTCAGATTGTCTTAGATCAGGAATGGAAACTATTCCATAAAGGGCCATATGGCTGCAGGTTTTCATTCTAACCAAGCCGGAGCACACCAGACTTGACTCATTTAATCAACTGATCTCAATCTTAAGACAGATGATTGGTCGAATCATGTGCTCTTGATTGGTTGGAACAAAAACCTGCAAGCACACAGCTCTTTATGGAATAGTTTGAACATGCATGGAAGAATTTGGGGGGTTTTGTCCAGCATTTTTTTGTAACTTTACTAATAATTGATGTGTGCAAAGGTGTTAAAGCAATTTGGCATTTGAACTTCTCTCTCAAACTCTCTTTACATTCTTTAATGAGGCAACTTCTATCATTTTTCATGTCTACAACCTAGTGCAACAGCATGAATGCCTTTGAGCAGAGACTGTCCCAAAGTGAGCAACATTGTCTCCACAACTACCAACATGATTAATTGCATTAAGGCTACAAGGAATGCAAGTTATTGGAGAGAGATCAGGGAGGTAGTGTGATGCAGCAAGGACGAGGCATTGATGCCAGGCCTCACCCCACGTTTGACTATGCGTTGAGTATAAACACATTTATGTGGTTGGGTAACACATATGAACTACTTCATTCCAAGCATACTGAACAGTAAACAGAGGTAAAGGATAGGATTGAAAAAGACTGCATTTTAAAGTGAGCACATCATCAGCCCCTTGCTTCATTTATCCCCCCAAAAAATTTGATACTTACATAAGAGTCTCCTGGATCGCTACACCTAAAACTCCCAGGAGAATCAAATCTCTTCTCCAGCTCCGAAAATGGAATCAGTGAGTGTTTTCGGCCTGTATGCCTTGGAGTTGTTGATGCCTGCAATGAGAATATTGCAATAACAGTGAAGATGTTTGCCACAGACCAATACTCTCTCAAGTAGAAGTTTATCTACAAATAATATCCACTTTTGGTGTGTTTTGTAGTGTATATTTGCAGAAGCTCACATCGAAAAGAGAGGCTCTTCTTGCTTGGCTTGGTACATCATAAACATCCCCATTAAGACTGGACGCTGTGCTGAAGAGTGAAGGCTGTAAACAACAGACAGGCTGTAATATTGGTCTTGACTGGCATCACTTGTGCTGCTTTGATCAAAGCTGCATCTACCCCAGTGACCTCTGCATCAACACATTTATGGGGACAGTGTTTGCTCAGAAGTTGTTGAGAGCTTTGGAGAACCCCATTATGCATGCACTTTGCCAATTAACGCAACTCTGTAATAGAAACCATGCTGCTCATTGGATATTAGGTGGCTACTGCAGAGGGGAGAGAAACTCCCCTGGAGCAGGAGAGGAAATGGTGAACATGTGGGTATATTTCTCCCAAACTTCTGCCGCACAAGTACCCGTACAAACACTTCTGTCTTTCTGGGGTCCATGGCGGCATGAGCTGCTGTTTGCAGTTAAAATTGTCTGAAGTCTGTGTCTGTTTGTCTTTTACAGGCCCATAAAGACCCCAGCACTGCATGCCTGTCCCCATGGAGAGGCCCCTGGTCCCCATCTGTAAGCTCTTTTGCCAGCAGGGGGTTCACAGCCTTGCATTTCTGCAACAGTCTACCTCTCTAATCATGAGAGTTAACACTTCCCAAGGAAGAGGACCAAATTTGACCTCAGAACACTAGACAGACTGACATCTACATTCAGGTTTTTGCTCTTACATAAATACAGAATCATACATGTAGAAAAAACAATATGTACCTTGTTTCCCTCAGGTCCTTCTGTGCTGTGCCTAAGTGCTGATGGGATTGGGCTCTTTGAAGCTGATGAAGGAGTAGACGGGACCTTGTAGATCATGTCCATACGTTCATAAGCAGGGCTGCTGGAGGGTCGGGGGACACTCGGGATCTGGTAGATATTCTGCACATTGTCATCACCTTTAGCATCAGTTAATTTGTGTTTTTCTGTGACGTGGCTTAAGGAGGCTGCAGTGGTAACAGTTTGTGGTAAGAGCTGCAGTCTGTTTGCAGGGGCCAGGCCTTGCCGCCCATACAAAGAACACATCCACCATCCGCTGGTGCCAGCCACATTTTGATGCATCACTGTGACGATATCTCCCTTCCTGAAGGCCAGCTCATCTGCACACTCTGCAGTGTTGTCATACAGGGCCTTCGCAAGTTTATTCTGAAACAAGAACAGAGAAAATGGAAATAAAGATTAGCAGCTAAAAAAGTGACCTGGTAGGTTCAGATTGAAGATGAATGTTTTTAATTGTTTAAAAAGAAATATGAGATAACATCTATTCCACAGGTCCTGAGTGTCATGTTTTTCTAAATATGGCGATGTGTCTTTTTTGCTGCTGTAGGCCTGATGACATTTCCTCTTGCATAATGTTATTTCAAGTTGCAAGATGCAGTTGTCATCAGATTCACAATGGAAACTGTAGAAACGTAATTTTATAAATTAGAAGTCCAAGTCTTCTTCTTATAATTGTCAGACTGATTGTGAAACAAAAAAACTAAGTATAGCTGTTTCATGTTTTGAATGACATCTTCTCTTCTCTGTATTTTCACTTCCTATTTGTGCGCTCTACAGGGAGATAAATGAAAAACAAGTTTCTTAAATGCTTCCCTTTTGCAGTCTTGAGAGTCTTCTATCTCACCACTCCAAAAATACCTTATACTAAACACATATTTTACATCTCATTTGTACTCTACCTTTTAGGTATGCTTTTTATGCTTGGGTACATGTATCACTGTGAAGTCTCTACCATATGTCGAGACATTCTCCACCATCAAAAACCATGCAGCCCAAATACCCTGTTCTTTTCTTTTCATAACAAACCTTTTTCAGATTGAGCTACATACAGTGACCACCAACATGCGAAAGATATCTTTACATCATCAACAACCTCTTTGGTGCGGTAGCTGTTTTTGTGCAGGCTGTCATTTTGAGAAACAAGGTGTGAATAATGAAACATGCCACTTAACCAAAACCACTTGGCAGAGGTGGATATACAAAGCAGCAGCTTGTGGTTTGACTTACTGTGCAGCTACACAGAAAAGGGGTTCACACTCTGAGCTCATCATGAAACCCCTTCTGAGCTCATCATGAAACCCCTTCAATTCACATGAAAAACATGTTCACATCAATTAAATATAACTATGTTGTTAGTGTTATGATGTTATCTTGATGTTGAGGTAAGTTGCAGGTCAGTGTAACATGTTTTAATTAATTTTCTCCTTACAAATGTACGACAATGTTTTCACTGAAGAGGTTAGGGTCTTACACTGCACTGCATTGCACTGGTCTGCCTCTGGTTAAGTCATTGCAAACTCATGCTGTGCAGCCAAACATCATTCAAGCCCACAGAACACTGTTAGACTGGTGTTTGGAGGAAATGTGTATAAAATGATGCACAAGACATGTAGAAGATTTCCACAGGATGGAATGATACATCCATCAAAGGGTATATTTCACTAAACATCATACAGCTTCAACAAAGAGAGGACATATAGCATGTGATACTGTCAGAGTGGAGATGATGATTTTCCAATACTTTGGTTTATGACCAAATACCTGCAGAGCTAATGACATTCCCCTCAGCCTCAGCTTTACGTAGTGTTTAGTGATAATTAGCTAATTTAGACTGATGCACAATATCATGTCTTGATCTCCCTCATATTCGCAATGAAAGATTATCTTTTACTTTAATCCTCTAAAATTAGTAATACCATTAATGTAGAGAAACTCGATTACAAGTAAAAGTCCTGCATGTAGATGTAAGTGCCTCAAATTGTACTTAAAGGTGCAGTTTGTGAAAACACGAGAAAGGTGTTTGGTTTGTCCATTCTGGGCTACTGTAGAAACATGGGGGTGCAACATGGCAGCGTCTATGGACAAGGACCCACTCCCTATGTAGATATAAAGGGCTCATTCTAGTTTCAGGTGCTAATACACTAATTGAAATTTACCTGAAAATTATATTAAATTTCTGCCAAGTCCGTTCCTTTAGATGCCACAAACTTCTATACACTGCACCTTTAAAATTCAACACACTGCGCCATTAAAATTCTACACACTGCACCTTTAAGTTCGAGAGTAAAAGTACTTGGTTACTTTCCAGTAGGGAGTATGGTATAGACTGACCCTCAACAAAACAAATATACCCCCCACCCATACACCACCCCCGACACACACACACACCACCCTCAGCTGATAAGTGTGTGCATGTATGCATGTGTGTGTGTCTGACGGTGAATCCTCTACAACAAAGAACCCTTTCACCATCAGAGCCCAACACGCTCAGCACCTGTTGGGATGCAGGCCTGTCAGCCCTGTGGAGCACACTGACCGCAGCAGACCATGCCCCCCCTCACCACCCCAGCAACACACACACACACACAGGCCAAGCCTCAGCAAACTCCCTGCCTAATCCTCTGGGTCATGCAACAGACATGCAAGTAAAATAAGTGGGGTCAGATGACAGTCAGTGATCATACCATCCAAGAAATATGTTGTTGTACTTTCTCCTTGCAAACATCAGTGTTCACCAAACTAATTCCATCATGACTACTCACCCTGCTCTGTGTCACACTCATGATGTATTTCAATCACTGAGGTCATGATAAAATCTGGATGAATGTATGTATGTCTATATATTACTAATGCAGAGTTTCAGTGTTTGTTTCTGCAGTGGGCTACAAATGCCAGTAAAGCCACAGTCTACTGTGTGACCCAATTATTGGTGCCACGTACATACACATACTCATCGTTTTCAAACCACTATATGAACATATATCAGAATTAAGGTCACTTGTTGTGGGCAGAAGCCCCCACTTCCTCTCGTGCAGTGTTTGTTCGTGCCCTTGTTTTTGGTGTCTGATCAGTACAGTAACAGAGTCAGATTCAGCTGTGACTCTTTTGGATTCCTGCACACGCCTGCTTGTGCAGATCAGCCCCTCTGACAGCTGGCTTCAGCACTTTAACTGCACAGCTGTCTCTGCCTCTCCCTCGCCTCTCCCCGTCTCTCTCCGCCGCTCCATCCTGTTCACAAATTAGCATCGGCCCTTCCAGACGCAACCCAAGGAAAGCTTTTTAAACTCCCGGCAGAAGAGCTTCTGTTTAGGCAAGTACGACACGTCAGAGTAAAACTGAGATATTCCACACCGTCTGAGCAACTTCAAACCAGTACAAAGCAGCGTGTAGATTACTGATTGAGCTATTTAATTATTGTTTTAAGAACTGAGTCTATAAAATATCAGAAAATCAGATAAAGGTGCTTTTATAACTTCCTAGAGTGCAAGGAGACATCTTCAAATTAGTCCAAACCCACTAAGTATCAAGATAGATAGATAGATAGATTCTCATGTTTTAGAAGCTGAAACCAATGACAACGTTGGTCTGTCGGTCATAACCATACCATAATGACATTGGTCCACCAGTCTAACCCTAACCCCAACACACTGAATTCTACCATTAATGGTTGGATTAAGATGATTTTTTTAATCAACTAAGTCCAAAGTGGTTTCATATTGGCAGCAGTAGTAGTGCTGATTTAGAGCATTTGCATTTGCATTCACCTCTGGTGTTTGTTCATATGCTGTGTAATTCGTGTGATTAGGTAACTGTTGATGTGCATTCATAAGGTATTTCACAAATCTTCCAGAGAACAGAAATTTCACACTCGGGTAGTGAACTATTGGCTCATTGTAACCTTTTTCTCATTCAGTATAATCAATGTGATTCATCTGAGCGAGCACCTGATTAGATGTTACTAAATCAATGTACTAGAAGTATTTGGCTTCAGAGGAACTAGTCCAGGAAGTGGTTCCCAGTGTGGGAACGACACCCTCATGGTTCACTCTGAGCTTTTGCCCTTTGACAGTCTGGGCATGACCCCGGGGTCAGGTCAGCACCTCGTCCATTATACATTCAGACACAAGCCAGGCCCTGCCGACACCCATGGTGGTGCTGGACAAATCTGTCACTAGCTGGACTGAGAGTTCACTAAAATTTAGAAAAATGTTAATTTTCCCAGACAGAGCGGCGGGAGCAGGCTGATCGTGATGAGGCAGAGCACATAGCTGAGATAGTTTCTTTACTTAAATTTGGACAGGAAATCAGCCTGTAAATATGACATTAGACTTTCCCACAGTATGTTTGATAGAAAAATGAGGGCAGGGGGGAGTTGAGGAGGAGAGACAGGGACAGACAGACAGAGGGAACTGGAATGAGAGAGAGAGAGAAGTTTGATATCCTGTTAAATCATCTTCTGACACGTCGGGAATTTGCTCCTGGTCTATCAATTTTATCATCTTAAATGATCCTCAGATGTGCTTCGTGGAAAATCACCTTCGTCAATCCTCTGTCCAACCCAAACAAATCCAAGAAGCGGCTGAGGAGACTAATTCAGGCTCTGTGGCAGTGACATTGACTTGCTAAAGCTGCCCTGGTATTTCCTGTATGGGAACTGGTGAGAACTATGTCAAAATCTCATCTATAAACACACAACTGATAAAAACATCCTCCATCCTCTCATTGCACATCAACCAGCATCAACCACACAGACAGAAAGACAGATCATCTATAAAGAGAGAAACAGTGAATAGACTTCATATCTCTCAGAACTAAACAAAAATAATCTTTAAATGATGCGTGAACTGATAAAACATTCACACCATTACTTTGCATGTGGCATTCTGTGTATATTGGAGAGGAAGTGAATATGTGGCACGGAGGAGATGAAGTAGAGTACTTTTTATAGTACAAATGACAGCTTGAGTTTTAAAAGGAAGCTGCTATGATCTGTTTCTAATCAGCTAGTCAAAATGACTGAAGCCTTAAAGTGAAAAATATCCAACTTTCGAAAGACAAAATAGAAAAATTGGCCTGTTACAAATAAAAAAGTTGGATTCATAATAAAAAAACAAGACACTGTGCTCAATGTGCTCAGCCTCAGTCAGCCTGCTTCCAACTACTTTTACACACTTTTTTTTGTAAATGATGGTCATTAGGCCTCATTTAAATGAAACTATACCTCATTTTTGAGTTATTGTCCTCCTGGGTCAAAACTGACCTGGTTTGGTTTGACTGTAAGTATAAAATGTGTTAGACCTTTGGAGCCAACTATCATTTTAACTTATTACTGCAGGCTTTACACATATTTTTGGAAATAATGGTCAACAAACCTCATTTAAATGAAACTATGCCTCATTTTTCAGGTGTTGGGTCAAAAGTGACCGGAGGACGACAGGATGGTTAAGGTTGCTATTGTTTATCCAACTTTTCAGAAACACTCATTTTACAGAACGTTTCACTGTTACAACACATTTAATCCTCCTGTTATGCTCGGGTCAACTTTCAAGTTTTTTGTTTCAATTGGTCAGTTATTCCTTATGTTTTATAAACAGTCAAACCAAACTGGGTCAATTATGACGTATTTCAACTGGAACTGTATTCCACTTCTTAATGAGTCACATAGTAGGATTCAGGCTTCAGAGTTCACTGCTGTTAATTAATTGTGCAATTTAAAACAAAAATGTGTCTTTTCAGCAGATTTTAAACAGACAGCGTGTGAAATTTAAAGTGCTGGTTCAGCCGGCTTACTCGCTGACCCAGCGGAAACACTATAAGATGCATTTCAGTGAGTAGTGAACTGTTTTCCAGAGGTGTAGCAGTAACAGTGGATGACAGACAGACAGACAGACAGACAGAACAATGTGAGGAGCAGTAGATAACAGGCAGGCTGCAGTCTCACTGCTCTATGACAGGAACTTATCTCACTGCTCACACTCTGGATTTATTTATATTCTCACTTCCTCAGTCTCATCTTCTGCATTTTCTCAGCACTCACTGTATGGTCACTTGGTGGTTGTAGTGTTGTTTCAAGGAATCTTTTTTCCCAAGAGGGTGAAGTACTACATTAAACATTTAATTAAATGAATAATTGGATTATTTAATGTTATTTAGTGTCATTTATCAACATATTATCCATGTTTTAATCAGCGGATCCCTGTATTTTTTTGTTGATCAGGCTCCAATAGCTTTATCACATGACCACACATGTATGCACGCACACACGCAGGTGACACAACACACTTTTCCTGCTGACAGTTCCACGTCATTCACCAACTGCAATAATCCGCAACCATGTTTTGCAAAGAGACAGAAGTCGTGAAGTGAAGAGAGGCGATGATGATGTTGTGACAGACGACAAGACGACTGAGCAAGACTGTGAGAAAGACGACCAGTAAAGGTTCGTAAGTGGACGTTGAGTTCTGGTTTGTTTTTTTGGGGTTTTTTACACAATTTCAATGTCAATTTTCATGCTCATAAAACCAAAACGATTAGCTGAAAGATGCTAAAAAGCTCAACTTAGCAGGAACCTCACACACTCATCTTCTAAATGAGCATTCAGAGAGTTGGTTTTGGAAAGCCTCGCTGCTGTTTGCAAGCTATTATTATTTAATATTTATTTGTTCATTTACTTTACAAAAATGCTTGCTCAGCTCTGTTGACTGCATTCATTTTGTTTTCTTTTTTTTTTAAAGAGTGGATTCAGGAGCCTGTTGCCTACTTGGAACGCATCCTCAAAATATTTGGCTGACAGGATGAATGATGAGGGCCTCTCATATCTGAGGCAGATAAATGATCCTCAGCCGTTAAGCACATAAACAGTGACAGGATAAACATAAAGGATCGAATGATGAATTCAACCAAATATTTAAAAAAAAAAAAAAAAAAAAAAACATATTCCAGCCTCTTCCAGCAGGATGTGAGGAAGATGCTGCCACTTTTCCATGCCGGCCTCCTGCTGAGCACGGCTCTCATGACTGTCTACTGATGACAAAAGCAGACACAACAGCAACGCAGCACACGAGGCGTCCCAAAATAGCAAATCCACCAACAAAAAAAGAAATAAATTCCAGTGAGAAACATATAGAACGGAAGTGAGATTGCTTAAATCAGTTAGTCATCGACCCAACTGCTCTTTTCTTTCTTTCTTTCTTTTTTTTGGATGAATAAGATGAGAGCAGCCTCATAACTGCTTCACATGGGAAAATGTCAGGATGATGCATATCCTCTCCCTCAATATGTGTGTGTGTGTGTGTGCAGCAGATAGGACCTGTGCAGATTATGCTTTACTATAAACATTAATCATAGTGAGGCTTTTAAAACATTTTTCCATGAAAACTACCCCCCACCCCCCTCTCCCTTCCCCATCTCCCCTAAACCAAATGCTGGCCTCTAATCTCATAGAAAAATGCACTTAGTTCTAACTTGACATTCTGTCATGCTCTTATTGTGAAAACATTCATCTTTTCTCCATCTGCTTTTGCATTTCCATACACTCTCCAAAACATGGATAACCAAACTCCAGACTTTTAAAGAAAGAGAAAGAATACATCCACTCATCATTTCTCGGTCTAAGCTGCACACACACACACACACACACACACACACACACACACATTAAGAAACAAAGTGTGGCAGCAGCTCTTCCAGCTGTTAGAGCTGAAAGTACAAATGTGAGGAGAATATGAGGGCAGGCAACCAGCCGCAAAATGTTCAGTCAGCAAATCCCTCAAACACACACACACACACACACACACACACACACACACACACACACACACACACACACACACACACACACACACACACACACACACACACACACACACACACACACACACATACACACACAGATCAGCTGTGTTTAAATGTTAAGATGCTTGAATTACACATTTGGTGCATTTAAAACATGCCGAACTAAAGCTATTAAGCACACATCTGTCTATTAGCTCCTAAATTATGTGTTTGTGTGCAGACTGACTTCTTGATAATATGTGTGTGTGTGTGTGTGTGTTGTGTGTGCATGTGTGTTAATGAGGCTCATAAAGTTTCACTCTCAGCCCTCTCAAGTTACAGCCTACAGTAGAGCAGGTCAGAGAGGTCTGTGCGTGTGTTAGAAAATAGGTGGTAGCTGACACCGCAAAGTTAAAGTGAAATCCCAGCAGGTGGTCTGCAGAGGAATTCCAGCCGGATGAGCAAACAGGAGACAAAAGACATCACTGCATGAGTGCAAAACTGAGCCCATGAATGATTTTAAAGCTTCAATGAAATGAGTTAGTATGAAAGTAAATGTGATATTAAAGTCAAAGCAGCTGCACTCACCATGTTTTATGTTGTTTTTAAAAAGAAAGTTGTCTTCAGGGTCTTCACACCCACACACAGAGAGTAAAGTAAGTCCGTTTGCAGAGGCTCAGTTTTCAGTGAACCATCTCAACTTGTGCCAGTGTGTGTGTGTGTGTGTGTGTGTGTGTGTGTGTGTGTGTGTGTGTGTGTAAAAAGGGGATTTAGTCCTCCTGTGTGTCTCACAAGCATATTGTCTGAGCTGTCACTGAGAAGCAGACTGTTTTACACTGTGGGGCGGAGAAATCCAGCTCCATGTCATTGACTGAGCCGCTGTCCTGCAACCTCATTGGTACAAAGATTACCCCCCCCCCTCACCCCCCCCTCTCTCTCTCTCCTCCTCCCTCCCTCTTTCTGCAGCTGCCCTATACCTCACCATTCTATTTTTTCTACCTTACTAAATTTCACACCCTCCCCTTCATCTTTCTAATAAAGCAGAAGTACATCCTTTTCTTCATTTTCCAAATAACCAACTGAGGGACTTTTTTCTTTTTGGTCATTATTTGGGTTTTTTTGCTTCCTACTTTATGAATTTGACTAATTCCTCTGCGTGTGTGACAGATTTATAACGCACGTTTGGGGGGTTTTGGGAGGGGAGGGGGGTAGTGGTGAAGTTTGTTTGAAGCATAAATTCTTGCGCCTCTGCTCGTTGTTGTCTGGACGACACACACACGCACACACACACAAACACACAGCAGCAGCGTCTGGGAGAGTTGGGGTGAGGGGGGTTAGGGAATGCAAGGAGGGGGGGGGTGTGATGGGGCACCGTGACCTTCCAGTCTGAGGGTGCGGGCCAGAGTCGAGAAGGAAAACTTAGGAGCTTTGGTTGCTTTTCTGTTATTTTTTCTTTTTTCTTTTACATGTTTTGGGAAGGTCCCTGAATGCAACAAAGTCTATGAAGAGGAAACTGATCTCATTTCTAATCTATATATATGATCATAACACTGGGTGTGTGTGTGTGTGTTGCAACAATTTCTTAAAGTATCTACAGGATATTACCATAGTTATGGCTTCTGAGGGGAGTTTTCACCTTTAAATACATGGAAGAGACTGTTTTTTTTCTTTTTTCATCTTTTAATAAAAATCTGAATTACAACAAATAACATACACAAAATATAAAAGTGGAAAAGACAACAAACCAACTGCAGTCAATTACGACAAAACGTATGAGAAATGTGTGTGTTACAACTCAACTTTTCAAAGCAGTGAGAGGAACCTTAGACTGAGTGCTGCATATCATTCACAGAGTGTAGTTCTTAGGAATAACGGACATCTGGGAGTTCGAGCTGCCCTCATTCTTTACTCTTTAAATTGGTGCGATGGAAAACTCTTTCTACAGATGAGTCTCACAAACTCCGCTGCACAAATTTTCAAAGTAAACACAAAGTGAAGAATGCTGCAGATCAGACGGTGATGACTTCAGTGAGGTCATGGAAGGCTGTCCTGCATCCTGTTTGCTTCTCTCTCTTTGGGAGACGTTAAGGTGGGGCGGGAGGAGGATCGGAGGGTGGAGAAAAGAGAGAGAGAGAGAGTGAGTGGAGGACGTGTCTCAGTCTGTGGTGGTGCGTCGGTACCAGAAGCGGGCCCTGAAGTCGTCGCTGCAGGTCATGAAGCCGGGGTTGGTGGGTGAGTGGACGATGCAGCGGACGATGTTGTTGTGGCCCAGGGACAGCAGGTTCTTCCTCTCAGCCGTGCGCGAGTCCCAGCAGCACAGGCTGATGGTGCGCTCGTCCGGCAGCAGCACGTAGTCCTCCGTGTGGTTGAACACTCCCTGTGTGCGGTGCATCTGACGACCGCTCAGACCCGCACCTGTAAACAAGGTTACGTCACCTCTGTCAGCATCATACAGTCAACAGTATTCATTCATGTTTCATTAAATTAATTAAGGCAGGGCGATAAGTGAGAAATGTATCAAAACTGACATCATCGATTTGTCTAGGACTCTTCTCCTCGGGTCAATTTTGACCCTCAAAAACGAGGTATAATTTCATTTAAATTAAGTCTATTAACCATCATTTTGAACAACATGTGAAAAACCTTTGGTGACAAGTTGGAATGAAATTGGATAAAAAGGTATAACCAGACCAGGCCAGCTCAATTTTGACCCAGTGGGACAAAATCTGACAACAGGAGGGTTAAATGGATTATTGAGGCAAACATCAACATCAGTCTCAAACATGTAACATATTTTTTATACGGATCACTAAAATGTGGTTATTCAAAATGTGTGAATAAAAACCACATGATTTGTTCAGTGTTCATATAATTTAACTGAATGCTTTTTAAAAAGGAAAGTAGTATATATTGAGTATTTCTGTCTTTACTTGAACGTAGGCAGAGGCTGACAGGAAACAGTGGGAGAGAAAGAGGAATGACATGTAGCTGAGGTTCCTTTCTAAAAGGTCAAACCAGGGATGTTGTAACTTGGTGGAATGAATATTAACCACCGCTCCCATACACCCACCAAACACCTTTTTAATACCAGGCTGAATTCATCACTAGTGTCACTATCGTCCGGCTCAAAACAACAATGAAAAAGCAATGAAGGTAACCTGGGGCCAGGTAAGTGGCATAAAAAATGGATGGATAGATGAACTGATTACACAATAATTCATTCATTCTATCTGTCCATTCTGAGTGGATGAGCTTCTGAGATGCTGGAGCTGCAGCAGTGGCTGTTTTTGCTGCTGAGTGATTGACTGCAACTCTGTTAAAAAAAAAAAAAAAAAAATCAGTGCCATCTGGTGGACAAACTGTGTAACAGCAGCAGAGTTTCTAAATAACTTGAAACTCATGCACTGCTATTTTTTGTTACGAATCAGCTGACTGATACAATATCTACATTTATCTAATATAACATAACATATATAAAATAATAACTAACTCTAATTAAAAGTCAGTCAGTGTGCATATATCACAACCAGCTTGCCCAACTTTGATCAAGAGTACAGCTGTGGAGATAGTTGCTTCCTACAAGTACTTGGGGACAGTGATAGATAAAAACCTGACTCATGATCTCAACACTTCAACAATCTGCAAAAAGGGCCTGCAGAGATTAGACTTTCTGCGCAGACTAAATTCTTTTAATGTTGACAAGACTTTAATGGTTTCATTTTATAAAGCTTTTATTGAGTTCATTTTAACGTTTTGCTTAATCTCGTTTTATGGAAACTTGTCAATAAAGCACAAAAATCCTCTGCAAAAAATTGTGCAAGATGCCAGTATGGTAATCGTCCTGCAGCAGCGTTCTCTCTCAGATCTCTGACAGGCTTGTTTTTAAAAAAGCACGGTCAATCTTGTCCAGCTCTGATCATCCACTTTTGGAAGAATTCATTCCTCTGCTGTCTGGACGGAGATTCAGGCTACCTCGAGCACCAACAAATAGGTTCAAATTTTCTTTTGTCCCACATGCTATCACAGTTAACCTGTACAAACCCTAAAAACAACATTTCTTATTTTTATTCGGATTGTAATTGTTCTTATCAAGTTGGTTGTGTTGTATGTCACTGTTTATTTATCTATTTATGGTTGTTATGTTAGTTGTTTTTTGTTACTGTCACTGCAAACCAAATTTCCCCTCGAGGGACAATAAAGCTCTGAAGTGAACTGCAGTGAAGGTCAGGTTAGCACTGTTCCACCTCACAGTTTTAAATGATGACATAAACCAATCCCAGTTCCCACTCCAACTCAAATAGAGAAAAGCTACTTAAATGTCAGAGAAATGTCAGCTAGGGGCTTCAGTTCACACTTTGACTACACTGAAACTATCACAAAGTAATATAAATATATTACTGCGGGAAAAAATCCAGGAGAAAGAAAAGAGGAAACGGGAGATTCATGCCAAACTCTTGCAGATTGCAGGGCCAACTGTAATGCTCAGGTGATTTCTGTCATGGTCATTCTTAAAAAGGTCTGGTTACCTCTCACCTCAAGATAGCACAATGAAAACAGGTTCTATGGGTGCCCACAAGTCTCACCTTTATACACATGTTCACTTGAAACTAATCTAGTGTATTCTAGATAATCTAGTAAAATAACTTGACAGCTTCGTGACACTTTACAGCCCCAAACCAGAGACCGAGATCATTCGGAGAATGTTTGGCTTTTCTAGGTTTACTGACAGTGGGGATTATTCTAGTAGTGCTCTTCGTCCAATCACTTAACTATCTTTGATCATTAACTGAGTCATCAAAAATGCAGCTACTTAAGAACATGACCATACTACTATTATAATATTCTGTGTCCTTCTGCACTCTTAACTTTCAACATTTAAAAAGGCGCCTAACTAAACACAATTTTGAGATCTCCTATCCCCCGTAGAAAAGACAAACAGGGGTCTCTAGGGCTGTTTCTACTGCAGGAACTTCTATTTATTACTTTGTGTAAAATATCTAATTCATGGAATGTGTCTATTTCAGTTCAAAACTAATAGACCTGATAAGTTCAATGATTTCAAGAAATGCCACATAATCATAACAATGACACCAGATGTTTCTATATTCTGCAGAAAATAATTTTCTTAAGAAATACCACAAGGAGGGAAATCACCTCCTTATCTGTTATCACTGTGATGCTGCGTTGCTTCTTCTTCTTTTCTGAGCTGCCTCTTACGTAATATTACCAACGAACAGTCAGATAAATGTAGTCTGCGTCACTGTGATGATGATGGAAGTAGGACTGTGTAATGCGTGTGAACAAGAACACCATCATGTCTGTGTATTCACTGTGAATAAGCGTTTTTTTTTTTTAATCATCATGACCACTTAAAATTCTACGTTCTGCTTTGTTGGACGGCATGAATTAATTCTTAGTAAGCAAACAGTTTAACTAGACACCTGCGACATTATGTCTGCACCTGTATTAAACTGCAACTGGTAATAACTGCAGCCTCTAGTCAATCTGAAAATCGTAGTTAACTTCAAGAGCTAAGTAACATGAACCATGGTGAAGCTGTTACCCGGGGTTACCACCAAGCGTGTACAACCCCACCGGGAGCGTTCCAGAAGTCCGGTGTAGTGTACTCAACAATCCACCTTTTAAATTAAGATGCACTGTTAATACAGTAATTACAGCAGCCTGGTCAACGACTGTCTTTTACCGCAATTACTGTAGTAACAGCATAACTAAATTTAAGATTTAGCTGATTTGATCATTTTCATTGATTTTTGAGCTTCTACAGTGGCTCTGTAGGTAACACATGCTCTCTATTTGTGTGTTTTATTCATGTTTAAATAAGATCTGGGGTCAACATGGGTTGTTTTATTATGAAAATTGACCAGATGCTCTATGCTGTTTCTGTGTCTGACTTCCTGTCCAGCTCAATCTTCTCTGTGGAGTTTGACTAGGCTTCAAAGCGTCTTCCGTTGTTAATAGATAATAATATTAATATTTATACCGCGGTGAGCACAGTGGAATCATAATCATTGACTAGAGCGGCAGCGATCGGCTTTGGAGGTGGAGCAGGAACGTGGTGCATCTGCGCCTGATGGATTCAAGGGGTTAGAGTGTCAGAGGCAGCTGGATCTGAGAGGAAATGAACTCATACCACACAGAAAATATAGTAACAGGTAAGACTGAAGAGAGTGAGATAGTTGGAATTGTATCACGTAACATAACACATCACTGTGTTGCAACATTTCCCGTTTAGCAACACAAACTACAAATGAACTATATTCTATGATGTTTAAAATGTCTTATTTAATATGTGGTCAACAACTGATATTCTGATGTTCTTAGTTTATAGCTTTACATGTGACATTTAATTGGTAAATAAGGTGTAAGTGGGATATTACCTAACAAGTGTGTACATTCAGTGACTAATGATTGTGCAGAACTGTGTTCAATCATGGGCTGTAAAACATGTTATTATCATCTCTTACATATTACACTGACATTTATACTGATGTTCATTGAAATATTTCGACTCTTTTTTTTGCTCCATAAATGGAATTAATGTTTAGATTGTAATGAATGTATGTAAACCCTGGCAGATGATGTAATACTGGAAATAAATACATGTCACATGACAATAAGCCAAATATTAAACTGAATTAATTATTAATCTACAGCATTTGTAGTTCAAGCATAAATCCATTTCCAGCCTCATCTCAACACTTTACAGCAGACTGCATAGAAAAGCACTAAAGAAGCACTTTGCTAGGAGACACTGCAGTATAATATAATCTTCACAGTTTTGGACACATTTATCTAGAATTAACCATCTTATCTTTTATGCCATAATTGGTGTAATTTTGTATATAGTAGACACTCCAACTGTATATTACTAAAGTATTATTTATTACTTATCTATACTTAACATTTACACTTCCTGCTGCTGCTTTGACACTTTGTTCAATTAAGTTTCTTATCTAATCTAACTTCCTGTTTTAAAACAACTACATGCTGCTGTTGTTATTGTCTACAGTTGATCACATAGTATCTGATACACTGTACTGTCATCTAAGCACTGCGCTGTTATTCACATTGGTTTTGTAATGTATACTGAACATCTTTGACACAAACATGAGTTCTCTCTTATCATAATTGAAACTGAAAGACGTTACAAGGACACGAGCCATTTATCGATGCTGTTTAACTGAGTAGTTTACGTGCTTCTGTACTTCCAACTTAGTGACACATCTTGTCTCTGACACATGGAGTCCTGTCAGCATCAGGAGTCACTTCCTCCAACTTCCATCTACATCACGGCAATAATTTAACATGATCGGTGTAACTGTGCTGAATCAGGAGCTTTGGTGTTTGGATTTAGGGTTGCAAAATTCCGGGAATTTTCAAACTTGGAAACTTTCCATGGGAATTAACGGGAATTAATGGGAATTAACGGGAATAAACCGGGAATTGACTAAACTGAAGGTATGTTCTTATTAGGGAACTTAAATATAGTTGTGTAAAATAATATTTTACCATAATCCTGACTAAAACAACCAGATATCAGGCAGTACAGTTGAATATCTATGCTATCTGAGACCACGCCCCCTGCATGCACTGTGCATTCCTCCATCACATGCACAGATGATTTCTACAATCCTAGACCACACTTTGGAGCCCAGAGCACACAACTTGAAGCCAGACTTTTGAGCCTGTGGTTTTGATGACATTATATGGTAATATATTTAGGGATATTTTGCTAAGTGCTATATTTAGCCTTATGGTGGAAAAAATAAAACTGGTCAAAACCAAATAAACCACAATTTATACAGTAAATATCACTTTAACAGACAGGAGTGGAACTTTGATGTTACTAGTTATATCATTTGCACCTAATAACAATAACTAATAGTATAGTAATAGTAAACATCTTGTATATTTTGAGTTGTATCTCCACCAGGATACATTGGACACCCCCCCCCCCCTCAGGGATGTGTAGCTTCACAGACACATTGTTGTATTTTTTCAGAGTTGTGTGTGAAACCATTAAGAATAATAACATTTAGTTGTTTTTTTATATTAAATTATAAATAATTGTATAATTTAATATAACTTCAACAGCTCAGGGACATCAAGCGACATTGTGCACATTTTTTATCATCAACTTAAAATAATGTTCAGTTTTCTAATGAAGGGGTGGACTTTTTTTTATCCAATTAATCAATCAAATGATGATACCTTTCCACTAAATTACCCTCAGTTGCCATAAATTCCCATTCAATTCCCATAAATTCCGATTTAATTCCCATAAATTCCCATAATTCCCTTAATTCCCATGGAAAGTTTCCAATTTGGAATATTTCCAAAATTCCCCAGCTTAACTTCCCATGGAAATTTACTGGAAACTTTCCGGAAATTTTCCACCCCTTTGCAACCGTATTTGGGTCACTTGTGACCACAGCTGTCATTTTAATGTTAAATATACATTACGTCAACACTGCATGTCTTCTACTGCTGTGTAAATACAAGTGACTCTGATCAGCAGATTTGTCATATTTAAGGAATCAGATCTCAGGGGCTGGGGCCAGAAAAACTTGACTGGGAGATCTAATCTGATCACATTCCTAACATGTGACCCCTCTATACTGTAAGCTCCTTGGTCTAGTCAGGGATGGATCTGTCTCAAATTTGCACACCATGTAATTGCAGTCAAATAAGTCACTGTAAAAAGCATCAAATGCAAATACAGCAGCAGCAGCAGCACAGTTATGTATATTACAGCATTGTTGGATTCTGCATTCAACAAACATCCAAATATACTTCAACAATCAGACTGGTTATTATAAGATAGGAAGTTATTCTGCCTACAACAACACCATGTGTCTCTCTTAAGTTGTATACACCTCTTTATGTTTTCATCATTCAGGAATTTTTCCAGATGAAATTCATTTTATGATTGGATGCCGCTGCCTGTGAGACTGTGAAGTGTCAGGACTTTGTAGTAAGTGTTTCCTGCTGTGACTTCACACATTCATTTGTTTTAAAAAGCCAGAACATTTGCACAAGTGGACAAAACATAACGGCAAGAACTGAAAATCAGATGGAAAAAAAGGGACTGATGTGGAGGAGGATAAGTCCAGAGAAGACTTGATGAATGTTCCAGGTGAGACAGAGACGACACTCAGATCAAAACACATGACGGCGAGTTCTGTGACATCACGCTCACACATGAACATGCACAAACCTTTTCAATTTAGCGCATACAGCACATGACAGAGGTAACTAAATCTACCACAACAGATCTCCTTCAAAGCATGTGGGCCTTAACACATCTCATTATCCAGCTGCTGAAAACGTGTTGAAGAGCTACAGACTGGATGTAACCAGTCTGTGATCACTGTGGGTCACAGAGCGGTGCAGCTATTAAATATATCTTATCATCATTTTAAAAGATGACAATTAAAATGAGGGGTAATAATAGATCATGATGAAAGTTTTACAACCCTGTCCGTCAAAATGACAGACAAAGATTTGAAGCTGACCTGTGATAAAGACATTAATGTGTGTGATCTTGAAGCAGCGACTTTCCTCTTTGTTTCTCTGGATGAATGTAACGACTCAGCATTAATGAACCGGCAGCACTTCAGTAGGTTCACCAGCTGATTTCAGCATAGCAAGGCCATGACCACACTGGACACCTTTATCTCTGCTGTGTGTGTGTGTGTGTGTGTGCTGCTGCCAGCCCTGTCTTTCTACATAGAGTTGGACTTTGATAACCAATAATAGAATGTTTCAGATCAGACCATCTCATTATACATTTTAATTATATTCAGTGAGACAGAATAAGATAGAAAGCAGAATGGGATCAGTTGTAGGAAATAAACTATATATGAGGTGAAAGCAGCTTTGTTTCTGATGGACATGTGTCTGGTTAGTTATTTCTGTGTCAGCCACATACACTCCTCACACAGGACGGGTTTTTTAAAATTATATTATCATTATTATTATTATTATTATTATTATTATTATTATTATTATTATTATTATTGTTATTATTATTATATTATTATATTGATTATATCCGCTAGTTAAACCCCTGCTAGCACCGCTCCAAGAGAAGAAAATCCCTACAGACCAAACTAAGTTCCTCAATAAACCTCCTAACTAACTTTTAGGAGGGAAACTGACACCAAATAAAGAAAATAACATCAAATCTCCATCCTCCACTATAATTGAAAATGTTAGCTCTGCTGTATCAGCAGTAAAAACAAACATCATCTTCACCTGTGTATTTGACCAGCGTCCTGCCCGTAGAGATCTCCCACAGTTTGACCACCGAGTCTTTGCCGCTGGACAGGATGTACTTGGAGTTCTTGGAGAAGATGGCGGAGCACACCTCGGCCCCGTCGTGGGCCTTGTCGAAGGTGGTCACGCAGCGGTTGGAGACGCCGTCCCACAGCTTGATGCTGCCGTCTTTGCTGCAGGTGACGTAGCTGTTGGCGCTGGGGTTGTAGGCGACACCGCTGATGGTGTCGGTGTGCTGGTCCAGCGGGTTGCACGATACGAAGCACTGGAAGGTGTTGACGTCGTAGAGGCGCAGCGTCGGGTGCTGCGTCCCCACCAGCAGGAAGTCGCCAGACGGGTGGAAAGAGATGGAGCGCAGCATCTCGGCTTCCTGTGAGGGAAGAGGTGAAGGCTGAGTACTGAAATGTGTCTAATGCCACAAACGTACATTTTTTAGTTTTAGATTTCATACAGGCGTCAACGCTTTCAATACAGCCAATTTGACTTAAACACAGAACAAATTGAAACCTGTGACAAAAATCTGACCTGTATATATTTAAAGGCTCTTTTTGCAGAGGGCTTTGAGTAGTCAAACAGTTTAAGGGTGTAATCTCTGGAGCCAGAGGCGAGAATCTGTTCAGTGGGGTGGAAAGCCAGGCAGGTGACTTCATCGACGTGGTCGTACAGTGTCCGAATCACAGGATGATTCTCCATGTTCTGCTGTGCCGTCTCGTTCATCATTACCTGACAAGACACAGAAACAGAAAGAAGTGTGAACATAGGCCTGCTGGGCTACAAACATCCTATTCAGCTTCTCAAACCTGCCTCACCTCGATGGGCATAGCGCTTTTAGCCAGCATGCGCTCAGTATCCAGGATCTTGATGGAAGCATCTGCAGAGCCAGTGGCGATCAGCTGGCCGTCGCGACTGTACGTGGCGACGCGACAAGGACCCTTGTGGGAGGTGACGTAACAGGTCTCGTACTCTGACGCCTCAGGAGACATGGTCTGGACATCGGCATCGAATTCCAGATCGATACCCACACCGGGTGCTACTGTATCTGAGCGTCCTATGGCGTACTGAACTGCACTGTCATCATTCTCCATCCCTGACAGAGGTGGTAAAGTTAAGAAAATATAAGGAACACAAGTCAATATAATACACACCAGTACACCACCACTTAGTACCTGTAGCTAATATAGTGGGAGACTGATTCTGATATTGCAAAACTGCCATCAAAAACAAACAGTGGCTACTTAAAGGAATCTAAAATATAAAACATCATTTGGTTTGTTTAACATTTGTTTTCCTACATGACTCCATGTGTATTATTTCATACTTATGACTTTAGTTATTCTACAATGTTTAAATTAGTGACAAAATAATGATAGAACATCCTTGAATGAGTCGGTGTATCTTAACTTTTGTCTGATGCTGTATATATACACACAGAATAATGCAGACATGAGGGAAAGCAGCTCTTACCAATCTTTGCCAGCTGCATGAGCTGCTCAGAGGGCGACACGACAGTCGGTGGTTTGACCTCACTGATGAGACTGTTGGCGATGTTGGTGTATCCATCATAAAGCAGCTGGCTTATGATGAGCCTATACAGGTGCTGTCGGTCCTTCAGAGTCGGTTTAGGACGATACATGTTGGGTCAATATGACCAGAACGGGGCCGTCAAATAGTGACAACTTATCTGACTGTAACAAAACACACAATGTCAACCGTTAACTAGTGTTTTCTGAGCTGAAAGTTTCACATACACACACGCCGTGAGCTGTGTCTGTACTAATGTCACCGCCAGCTACGAATGAATGGAACTTAGTGCTTAGCAGGGCTGCTAACAACGTTAGCTTTGTTGCTACAGTTCAGACAGAGCAAAAACAACAAGTTAAGCAACAATAACCTAAACGATTAGTTGAGTGTGTATTCTCTGCCACAGCTGCAGCATGCACAGCTTAACAACGCGAGCAGATATATTATTTTACGTTTTTAATTTACAAATATAAAGATATCTAACCCTCTCCAAAGTTCCGATGGCGCTTCTGGACCCTAACGTGCGGTGCGCTGTACGTACTGTGCGTCTTACGTCACAATACTGAAACAACGAAAAGAGTGAGGTTGCCTTCAAGGTAAACCGATTTTTCATGATTCCTAATAAGGTTAATAATTTATATTTATATAAAGTTTACGATTATACTTTGATTGTTAATGGGGCTAGGAGGCTGGTATGTTGCTGTAACACCATGAGCTGCAAAATGTGACGTTTAGGTGGAAGGGGGAAAGGTAACAACGAAATAAGTATATTTTTAAAAATACAATACAGTGAAATATCTAACATAGAACACTGCCAGATTTGTCGTCTTTGTTTTACACGCTGACACAAAGTATCTATGTGATGTCTGTATTCTAAAACAAATGAGAACCAAATATAAGATTAGATAAAGATGGATCTGCTTAAATAACATTAGCAGATCCATCTTTGTCTTAAGTACACACGTGGTACCTGAAGGCAACACATCTCTTTTTTTCATCCCTAGGACGGCGAAATCATGACCCGCCCCATTCTGCCTCCGATTGGCGAAGTCTGGTTGTCTTTGCTGGTCAGGTTGGTTAGGTTTGGGTATGATGAGTGAGATTGGTTGGAGTTATGGTAAGACTATCAGGGTAAATCAGAGGCAGAGTAGGACGGGTCATGTCTTTGCCATACTAGAAAAAATGTTTGCCTGCGGTAGATAAATTAGATACCTGGTATGTTATAATCCACTAAAGTTAAGCATGGCAAAGATCTGCACTTAACTGAGAGCACTCCTCTAGTTTATCTGTCCATAAAATTAATAGCCATGAAATTATTAGCCTATCAAGTAGTGAATAAAAAGGCTATTAATCAGCAAAAATGTCTGGACTGTAGACCAGACAAAAACAAAACATTTGAAAAAGTCACATTGGATAAATGTGATGTGAATGTCTCTCTTCTACCTGATATGTTATTGACTTAACAAAAAAACAAAAATAATTGATAGAACAATAAACAACGGACATTCTGATAAGACTAATAGGTCATTCGGGTTTCATTAACCAAGCTCTACCATAAATGCTTAATGCACTGCACTCATGACCCAGCAGAGGATGCACAAGTACAGCATCTCAACGACAGAAAGCGATGCTTCCAGCTTCTGCACAGCTTGTCCTTGCTTTGTTGATGTAGTAGCACTCTTAGATTTACATCTGCAAGCATGAAAATGCCTTTTACTGAACTACATGCTGAACAAGACTGTAGAGACTTATGGAGTAAAACAGGTGGTTTACAATTTCACTTGTACACAGATTATGTCTAGTTAAATATGTTGTTGTTCGTAGTGATGAAGATAAAACTGGGATGTGAGTCTTCTATTGTTTAGTTAGCGAAAAGGGAAAAGTGTAAGTGGATATAGGCCTGCAATATTTCAGCGTGCATCCATACAGTGTCTCAGTTGCCACACCCTGTAATGTGGCTCATCAATTCAAATGTTTGCCACAAAAAAAGACAGAAATGTAGTGTTATCATGTGCAAATGATTGACAGTAGCTTGGAAACATAGGCCAATTCAAATTATTTATATGTCATGTGTGCAAAAATGCAAGAAGGGACCCATTCAGACACTAATGAAATAAGTTGGATATTTCCCCTGGGTACCCTCAGAAGAGCCATAAAAGAGCGTATCTGCTGCAGTGTGCAGAAACAGGCAACTTCACAATCTTCACAAAATTAGAAAACATTTGGCAGTGTAGGGTGAGAAATAATTTTATACCTCAAATTACTGGGGATGTACTTCTTTTGTAGTGCTTGCATTATACCCTTCTGAATGTTGTATTAAGATGTATTTGTAAGTATTAGGATCATATTACAGGTAAAGCTCAGTGGGACTGCTCTTTAACAAGTGTGCTACTCCATGTCTGTTACTGATAAATGAACAGCTGCATCCATGTGGACTAATGTCTTAAAAAACAGCAACACAACAACAACGTTCCTTCAACAATGCCAAGGTTCAGCAGCTGGGATACATGGTGTAGTAAAAGAAACACATTTTTTGTTGGTCTCTCGTCACTGCTGACCATCAGCTGTAAAACTTGATTCAAGCTTGTATCCTAGTAACCTGAGTAACATGGCCAAAATACCATCCATCACTGAATGCAGTGAACGCCTGTTGACTGTTTTAGAAAGGACATCTGCACTAATCCATACAGACTATCCACACACTGATTTAAAAGCATTTCATCTGACTCAGTCTTTAAACACATGCAAAAATGCCTGAAACTATGCCTTCATCCTGCAGGACTGCGGGATCTGTGTAAAGACGCTACAAAACATGTGTGTCAGGAGGTGTCTTGTTACCATGTCAACACAAAGCATGTTCTCAGCAGACCAGCCTGCAGTTGCCTTGGAGACCAGCAAGAGTCTGTAGCAGAGAAATGATATATAAACTTTGTTTTCTTTCAGCAGATGCCATCTGATAATTGCAAGGTTGCTCCCACATGATGACTAACTTACATCAGAGGGAATGAAAGAAGAAATATTTAAAGATTTTTAAATGTATTCATATTTAAATATTAAACAGAATATACTTAAAGCAGCTATTATCAGTACTTTTGTATAAACAATGGATCAAACCTCAGAGAATTATCACACAATATGGTTTAAGGATCTTTTAGCTCATTGTTTTGGTTTTACAGCTCACAACTTAACTATTTTGGTTCAGTCTAAAGGCTCTCATCAGTCAAATGTCTAGATGGAGGCAGCTCTTTTTTGAGAAAAAGCTTAGGAAAATTCACCAAATGGCAAACAGGAAAAGTTAGAGACTATCTTTAACAGCTAAAGAGCCAGATATAAAACTTAAAGACTAGCCTTTAGCTGCTAAAGAGTCCGATTAAAGTTACAGACTAGCCTTTAGTTGCTAAAGAGCCAGATATGAAAGTTACAGACTAGCCTTTAGTGGCTAAAGAGTCAGATATAAAAGTTATAGACTAGCCTTTAGCAGCTAAAGAGTCACAAACATAAGATAAAGACTGGCCTTTAGCGGCTAAAGAGCCATTTACCTCAAGGAAATACATTTATTAGCTGGATTGAAACACAAGGCTGAATGAATGCTAATGTTCTCCATGTCTGCTGCATGTGGAGATACTGTACATTTAAAAATGGCAACCGTTTGCTAGTATGTTAGCCATGATAACAATATGTGATATATTATCACATAATAATATAACTATCAATGTTGTGTTTATGAGTTGTTGTGCTTCCTTCTCAAGAAGCTAATTGTGTAGTTATATCCACATTTTGTAAAAGGCCATACATATGAAATGTTTTATAATGATGGTTACCAGGTTAATAACAATGAACCAATTAGCTATGTGAGCTATCTAGCATACAGTTTATGTGTTTTGTTTAGTAGCTTACTCTTGCACATGTTGAAGAAAGTGGCTGCCAAAAGTAATTAAACATTTTTCTGGATTTCACACCTTATTGAGTTTGAAACAGATACAATACAATGCAATACATGTATTTTGTTACCTAAATCCATCATTTTCAAAAGTCAAAACTGTCAAAACCAGCAACAACACATACAGCAGATGAATATGAGTCAAAATGAGACATTGTGATCTCAAAAAGAGGCCAGCAGAGCAGTGAGTACTGTATAAGCATGTGAGGTGTGACCTGGTGTACAGCTGCAAAATGATACATGCAGTAGTGGGGGCTGTGTTTGGAGGTGGGAAATTTACTCAACTCGTCCATTTGTTCTCTTTGCCTGAGAGAGTAAGAGCAGTGCACGTGCAGCCGAGCAGCCACATCAACATTCGCTTTGCTGCACCCTTGTCTGTGTGGGTGTATGAAATACTGTGTGTGGGAGGAAGTAGATAGGTGGGGGGGAGCGAACACATAAGTGAGCCAGAAGTCAGGTACTGCCTCAAAACTGTTGATGCTAAAGTCAGTCAGTCGGCCAACGTGACTGTTGAAGGTAAGCTCTCCTCTGTCACTGCACTTCCTCTATCAGGCAATCGCTTTTACTGATTAACAACATTATATATTAGCTTTACATTATTCCATCTGTGCATCAGGGCCTCGAGACTCTTTAATTCCTGCTGATCACAGTCTGCAATCTATGTTTTCAACTTGTTCCGGAAGTCTTTGTTTGACAGCCACACACCCACCCAGCCAGCTCTTCTCCTTTCCCCTCTCTCTCTCTCTCTCTCTCTCTCTCTCTCTCTCTCCCTCTCTCTCTCTCTGCCTCACCACTTTCATAGTGCATCTTCTCTCTCATTTGCATTTGTTCCGCTTCCTTGTGACAAGAAACAGTTCATGTCAAAAGAGCTGCGAGAGAAAAATCAAATGGGAGAACACATGGCCTGGATGACAGAACAGACTGATAAGAGCAGGTACACTGGGGATGAGGGTGTTGAGTGTAGAAGATTTACCAGGGTGGATAATTATTACTGATTGGAGAGTAAAGCAAGAACGGTAAGTGACTCTGGCTTCATTACTTTTTTACAGTTTCGTTTGTTTCTCAACTGTTAACCAGACTTTGGCATAGTGACAGTATGTTCTGGTTTCTCACAGTGTTATTCTTACCTACACTGTGTGATGGCAACACCATCAGATATTTCCTCTTTTCAAATGTTCCCTTCAGTCATAACAATGGTTGGAAATGAGATTAGCAGAGCACACAAGATTAAGCACCAAAATCTAATTTCCCACAATGACATGAGAAATCACAGAAAAAAATCCAGAAAGCCTTCCTTTTTGTAACATTTTGATGCTCCCTGTTTTTTCTGATCTTTGTTCTTTAGTAGTTTGATCAATTTGAAAACGTATTCCACCCAGAGCTTGTAACTATTAAACTTTTTACATGGAGGTCGAATTTGAAAGTGCTTGTTGAGCAAACATCCCTTTTAATAATTCAAAAGGTCCACACTGCTGTTATAGTTTTGCATAGAGTATATAACAATATCACATATTTACATAGCTGTAAGGAACTGAAACACACACTAGTAACAGGGGTAGATGTAAATTCTCAAGTTAATAATGTTTGGAAATTTAAACAGACTAGCAGTGTTTCTTGTTTTCATGGAGAACTTGCACGAATAGGAACAAACAAACAAACTTTCTTCAGTGAACCACACCACGAGAAGTATTTGACGTGGGTGTGCTTATGCTGTACAACTAACAAAGATGTGCTCCGTGCCAACTGTACCACGGTGGGTGAAGTCACCCTTATGCAAAATCAGATACATGTAGAACCAACATCACAGCGACAGGAAATGTAATTGGCTTACCTTAATGTGAAGCCTATTAATCTTTCCATGTAGGTGGTTTTATGCTTTGATTGTACTGCTGCACAAATATGACACCACCCCACATGCTACTGTGAACGTTAAGAGCATGCTGTTTAATTGGTGACAACTGGTGACAGAGGTAAAAGATAATGTCAGCAGACACATTTCATTTGGAGAGATAAAAGCCTTTTATGTACTGTGAGTATCTGATCTCACTCCCTCAATCCCTCTGTTGATGTGAGTCACTCCTCTACATCATTCTCTGCTTCTCTCTACTGTGTATATACATTTTTCTTCCTGTTTTTTTATTTATTTATCCCCCTTGCCTGCATATAACATAACTCAAAACTTACATTCTTACATCACCAACTCTTGAGATAAAATTAAACAGCTGGATTTTAAATGCCTGTACTTCCTCCTTCTCTCTGTAACCATGGATATTATTGCTCAACAATATCACTCAGATATACAGCCTTTATTTTAGAGCTGTATAATTGTTGGCATCATAGTGAAACGCATTTAATCAACATGCAGACTGGATTAATTGCTTTTTTTTTTAGCCATCTGTCCTTAAGGGGACCATGTATTTGTCATCATTAGCTGCTTTAGTGTTCTTCTTCATTGCTATGCTCATGTTCTCTCTTCCTCTGGTACAATGACAACATATTCTCCAGGAATGAAGCCTAATTTTCCTCTTTTAAGAGCTAAAACTAGAAACACTCCTGCTCAAATAGGCAGATCTGCCCCTTAGATCTGATGCGAAACAGAGGTCTAATGCAAACTGTTCTTATCTTACAGGTAATTAGAGACCTGGCACTGGTACATCACGACAGCAGCAGTGTTACCATGGAGACTGGCAAGCCAGGATTGGCAAGCACTTCAGTGCATATCAGCTCCGTCGCAGCGCAGACAGAGAAAAGGATGGACATACAAGCCCCACTGACGGCTGTTTACATCCACACAGTGCCTGCTCTACCAGCACAGCCTTACCCCCAGCCTCCTGCAGCGGCCCAGGAGCCTGCCACATTCCATCTGGCCATGCCGCCGCTCTACTCCAAGGAGACGCTTCCTTTTTTGACACTCCATATTGCTGGTGGGCTGCAGTCTCAGCCAGGATTGAGTCTGGCAGCTTCTGCTACTGCAGCCAGGCCCAAGTCAGCAGGAAAGCATGTGTGTCCTCATTGTGGACGGGACTGCATGAAGCCCAGTGTGCTGGAGAAGCATCTCCGCTGCCACACAGGGGAGAGGCCTTACCCCTGCACCACTTGTGGAGTTTCTTTTAAGACTCAGAGCAACCTCTACAAACATAAGCGTACTCAGGCTCATGCCCGCCTCTCGTCTGAATCCGAGCAGAGCAGCCTGGGCAGCACGGACAGCATGTCCAGCTCTAGGGAGACTTGTACCTCCAGTTTGTCTATAGATGAGTCGGGAAGCCTGGAGAAGGATGTCACGTTACCCGCTGCTGAGATCACCTGTCCAGCCAGTACATCAAAGGTCTACTCTGTTACGAGGCAAGGGCCTGTCAATGAAAATAATGAGTTCTCTACAGGTCATAAGACAGAGCCTAATGCAGGTGTAGAGCTAACAAAAGAAGAGGAGAAACAGAGGATGGAAAGCGGAAAGCCTCCTGTGACGGTTAGTCGGCATCTTCCCCTTCAGAGACAAGAGGCCACTCTATTCTCCAAGCAGTGGGAGAACTCCATATCAAGAGGGAAATCACAGAATCATGAGAGCACTGACTCAGGCTTCAGTGAAAGCAGTGATCACTACCCAAGTCCCAGCAGCATTATACCTGACCACAGTATGGATTCCCTCGCCGAATCCACAAAGGAGCATCTTGAAGAACCCATCAGCACAACTGCGCTTTCCGAAACTGGCCAAGGGGTACAGGAGTCCAAAGAAACTGCTAGGGAGCAGGAGCAGAAGACACTGGAGGAGCGTATATCTAAACTGATTTCAGAGAACACAGCTGTTGTGGAGGACAAACAGCTGGAGAATGTAAGGCCACGGAAGACAGTTCTGTCGAAACAGGGTAGCATTGACCTCCCAATGCCATACACATACAAAGACTCCTTTCACTTTGACATGAAGATCAGTAAGACAAACGTTGGGTTACAAAGAAACAGGAATCCCGGATTGTACACCTCAGTGCCGACTCAGCATTCCTCCACCATGGATCATGCCCCATTAACCCGAAGCAGCTCCCTTCCCTTCAGTGTTACCCTTCTGCAACCTGAGAGGAGCAGCCCAACCGCCTCCTATCAGAATGATTATGTTACACTGATTCGGAGGGGAAGCTCTGGCCAGATCAATCCAACAGGTTTCGCAATCAAGCCTGTGAACCAGCAGTCATCCACCCACCGCCCACTGGTCCGGCAGACAGCCGTAGACTGCAACCACGCAACAGACGCTCTCTTCATGAATTCATCTGTGGAGGAGGTGTGCACCAGCAGTCTCAGCTGCGATGGGGATGGCAGTGACATTTGTGGAGAGCCAAGCAATAGAAAGTTCCGGAGAAAAAAAGCACAGAAGTTTGCCTACAACAAGTGGTACATGTACGGGGGAGGGACATTTAAGAAGCTCTACGATGCTGAGAAAACTGGTGATAACAGTGTTATCAAAGGCAGGAAATCTTCTACAAACCCAGAGCATGACATTGTCCAGGGCCTGCAAAAAAGACTGACAGCAGTTTATAAAGAGGCAGTAACTACAACTAGCTCAACCATAAACTTCATGAGTAGTACTGGAACAGTGTGCCCTCCTGCGAACCCTTCTGGTGTAGATTTGAATCTAAAAACTAGCCAACTTTATTCATCATGCAGCTCTATCAAGACTCCACTCCGGAAAAATCTTTCTTTGTCTACACTGCCATTACCTTCTATTGGATCACTAGTTAGCCACAAAACAGACAGCATAAGACCAGATGCAGGGAGATTGATTAATCAAGAAAAACATACTGACTCCACCTCACAGCCCTGTGGATCCCACATTCCCTCTGACAGGAAAAAGCAGAGAACTGATGACAAATTAATTTGCTCTGCGGAGATGGAGACTGACCCGAACACACTGACTCATCCCCCTCCCTCTGTCACTGGCTGTGTGCCTCAGCAGGATACAAATCTCAGTTATGTCAACCTTCAAACAAATCAAAAACATTCTCAGCTCAAAGGACCTTTCTTTCCTCCTTGCATAATCAATGCAAATGAACCGTCTGTTAGCACCCCGCCAGCTATATCCACCCCCACTGCTGCCAAGACCAGCTTCCTGCCCAAGTACCAGCTAAAGTTACCGAACGCTGCTGAACCTGATTCAAATCCTACATTGCCTGTTGTGGATAAACCAGCACGAACCGACGGCCGCACTTTCACCTCTGCTCTCTCATCTTCTCACACTCAGCAAACCTCAAGCTCAGTCGTAACTTCTGAAAAGAAACACAGTGATCTCATCAGTTCGGCACTGATGCAGACTTGTGATATCAAAAATACAAATAGTTACAGCTCTTTTCAAGGCCAGATTCTCCTGCCTGAAACTATAAGACTCAATCAGAATGTGACATCTAATCTCACTGTAATGCACAGGCCATTTGCAGGAACCACAATAACCACAACCTGCCTACAATCTTATAAGACAGGATTATGCAGCACGTCACAGCCTTCAAAACCATATGTGGGTTCAGCACCTATGCAACAACCTAGACCTGTTGCAGCTATGGTTGGGAACATGCCTGCAACACCTATCGTAACCACAGAAAACAATCAGCCATCTGCTGCTGCCATTACAGCTTTCTCGCATGGTCAACCTCCTCCTCCGTCACACACGTATGCTTGCTCAGCATCAGGCCAGTTAAATCCCACAAACAGAGCGAATACCACTCCAAGCAGCTCGATTGTACCATGTCATGTTGTACCATTTGACCCAGTGCAGCCAGCAGCTCAGAACGTGTTTCACGTTCACACAGCGGACCTCCAGATCTGCTTGCAGATCATATCCGATGAGCAGCTTGCTTTAATTGAACCCCAGATTGAGCGGCAGGCAGTCAGTAGGGAAGTGGGGACCCCAGGAATGATCCAGACTAAAGCTCAAAGTTCTGTCCTCATGGAAAATACTGTACAAAGTGATCATGCGCAGCTTGGATGTCAAAAGGAGTTGGACCAAAGCCAGTCTTTACCCACCCTTAACACGGACAGTATAAAACATCCACTATCTGTCCAGTTTTGGAAGGCACAGCCAAATCTTCACATGACTGAACATAGTGATTCTACTCAGCCTACACTATCAGCTGAATCTAAACCTCCTGAAGCTCTAGGGTTGCTGCTACGCCCACACAAACAAGGTCATGTAAACACAGTCACAGAGACTCAGAGCTGTATGGGCGATGTTATGTTAACTGCTGCTTCACTCAAAGGTGTAAAGTCAGGAGGGAGCCAAATTTCAGAGGCAGAACATGCACTTTCTCTGAACCATAGTGCTGAAGAGCAACATTTGCCAGACAGGCAGGTCAGCCAAGGTGGACTGGTCTCTCAATCCCTCTCTGGCCAACACAAGCTCGGCATGACATCTCTTTCTCCCAGTGCTGTAAATCAGAATAGCATGAAAAGTGAATTATTGAGCAAAGATAGCCAACACAACCTTATAAATATAGGAGGTTCAGGTAATATAAACACAATTAAAGCCAAGGGTGAAGACTTTGCGTATGAAAGTAGCAGGTTAGAAAGTGGAGAAACCTGCCCTCCTCTCCAGGTTGGGCTTGGTCAGGCCTCTGGTGCCCCATGTGTTGAAGATCTCTCTGGGACAGTTTCTACATTTTCAATGGATAAATGCAAAACTCCAGGACAATCAAATCCACAAACATCCATCTGCTGCAGATATCCAGTGGAATCTACATTACTGGAGACTCTGGATTCATCTAAACATGCAAACATGGGATGTGACAGAGTGGGACCTTCGGACAATGATGCTCCTTTACAGGAAATGACCCTCGGTGAATCACAGAGTGTAATCAGCTCAGCCCACTCAGACAAACAACCGGGTCCGTTTACTTCAATGTCTTCTAACATCCAGGTGGAAAAAGCCAAAGACATCCCAGCTGTGCTTACAAGTAATCAGAGCCCTGCTGCAGGTATCTATGACTGTTTTAATAATATTGATTAGATGTGTTGGATAAGATCTGAAGGATAAGCAGTGCAATGTGTACATTGTGCCTCTGTGCTGACTTTCAGGGTGTTACATCCATATTGGGTGAACAATCCAGGCTCATAGATTTAACATACACATGCATGGTTTTAGGGCTAATTAGTGAGATGTTGTAGGCTCACTAAAGCTGACTTCACTACAACTGATTATGTATTTCATTGGCTGATTCATTTCAAGGCTGAAATACTACATAACCCCAGGGGTCTCTAAATCCTCAGATTCACTCTATATTGTTTGTAGTAGTAGCATTTATTATTATTTATTTGTTTGTGACACCACAGAGTTGCCATATCTACTGAAAACCATGTTGACAAAGGTCTTTAAACAGGTTCCTGCATTAGTACCTAATCTTAAGACCCTGGCTGTGCTCTATGTTTACCCTCTAATATTTTATTTAGTGTTCTGAGGGTGTGAATTATTTACTATACAAATTTGTATACCCTCAAAGATTCCTACAATAGAAAGACCAAAGTAGCATCATTAGCATATACTACACACATACTACTTATACTAACAACCCCACAATGCAATATATATACTGTATATGTAAAATAACTGTAGTGGATAGTACCATAAGTGTCCAAATTCTCCATAATATGCTCACTAGTGAATAAACAAGAACCTAGTGAATGAGTGAACGAGGGAGCCCTGGTAATGCAGAAGGTACTGTGTCAAAAACTATTTGTAGCGTCTCCATAAAATGTATGGTGGGGGTGTCACCAGGAGCCCACTGATCATTTTGGCCCCAGGGCGCACAAGTGGTTTAGTCAAGCCTTGGTGACTTGATTTGATAAAATGTATCTTCATTTGTACATTATGATTATGTATTAAATGGCTACAATTACTGTTCAACAGGTGTGAAATTAAACTCTGAAAGTCAACAAGTGTCCAGTGTGCTGTAGTACAGAGAGAGCACAATAATGACTGTCACTGTACTACAGTGGTGTATAAAGTATAACATTTGTACAGACTTTACTATATTTGTTTTTACAGAAAGGTTAAATCTGAGCATTTTTCAGGTTAGAAACTAACACAACATTTACCATGTTCTACCACAAGGTGGCAGTAAATAATCATAAGTTGTTATAATGGAGCATGTCTGAATCTGGTGTTCTACAAGATCACCAAAACCCATGATTGATGTGGATATCATTTTGGTCTTTGACAAAGAAATTAATGACACTATCATGAATTTTAATTATAGGCAGAAATAACCAAATGGTAGTTTGGTTAAAAATCTCTCCATGGCAAAATTTAAAAAAAGTCTTTCTCAAGTTTCACATGGCTTTAATTTTGACCACTGTTGTCCTTATTACTGACATTCGAGCTGTGCCTCAGGCTTTCCTACAGAGCTGCAGGGTCCTGCAGTACTTAAAAGTGTCATTCAATCCTCTTTAAAGCACTAGACACCAATTTCCCTGCCTTTTTAGGTGAAGGAGCTGAGGATTATAGACAAAAACAAAGTTAAAGGGTCATCACTGGGAGAACAGTAAAAACAAAAGAGCTGCAACTCCGTGACCTTTAACCACTATCTCCTGAACTGAAACAACAAACTAAGTCTCTAGTTGTCCTGGAGAAACTTTTAACTCACATCGGAACACAAGGACATGGTGGTTTTGTAATGTAATTGATCTCCAGATTATTATTATTTATGCCAGGTTAAGCATAGAAGTGCTAGTCTAAAGAGGCACTGTTGAGGTCATTGATAGAAAAGATGGAAAACTTGGGGAGTGGATGGGGTTGGAGGAGGAGGAGGTGGTGCTGGTCCCTGTGTGTTTTCATAGAGCACAATGTGTCAGAGTTTGACAGACCAAAGAAATTCTAAATCTGGAAATCCTACGAGTCCATTTGTTTTTCATAAGGACAAGTGCTGTTCTATCCTCCACTGAATATTATGTGACCACATTTGTTCATATGCGTATCGAGGATAAGTATTCCCATCAGAAACAATGGCCACATTATTTCCTTGAATTTGGTTGATGGACTGGCAATGTGCATTTCATATGATGTGCATAATCTAAGTTATTGTTACAGTCATTTATTTCTTATTATACTTTTACCCAAAAGTAAATTCAACCATCAGCTACAGTTTCTAAATTTACGGGGTTTTCAATAAATTGTATAATCTCTACCACAATTTTCCGGTGGGTGAAAACTGACTGATAAGCATTAACATTGTGGATTTAAAGAAAAACAATTGCTTTTCATTACTTTTTCTTCCCCTAGGTCTTATGGAGGGAGCCTCCCTGGCAGGATGTGCAGCCCAGAAGGAGCCACACACGCTAGGACATGGAGGGACCCCTGGACAGCCAGACTGGAGGTCAAAGCAGAGCCAACAAGCTGAGGAGCCAAACCACCAGTACACGGAGGAGCAAGGGAGTGGAGCGGTGGTGGGAGAGAATAAGAACGGAGGAATGAGTAGTAGCAAGGCAGACCAGGTGCCAGGACAGTGGGGGAAGGCCGAGTCCAATTGCAGATGCACAGTTAAACCAGATCTAATCATGCCAGAGGTGAGTTCAGTGAAGTAAATTTGCTCAATGGGTGAATATTATGTTCCAGTCTTTACATTGCTTGTATTAGGGTTAGGGTTAGGTCATGGTTTACAAAGTCCAAATACATGACTGTACAGCCCCTACAGACATGCAAGGATGAAATCCATGTATGACAACACATACCAGGACCTTTATTACAATTCAACAAACCCTTTCATTTACCTGCCCCATGTACAGGAGTCTTTCCAATCCTGCATTCTTTCTAAATACCGTTTATTGTTTTAATTAGTCTTAAACTCTGCTAAAGCTTCCCACAAATCCCTCACAGCCCAATAAATTCAGACTGTGTTGATATGGGGGTCGTGTGGAGGCGGGTTTCAGGCATAATGGGTTGTTACATCACACACAATTGTTTTTCACTTTTTGTTTGCCAAAAAAAGAGAAGCGTGCAAGCCAAAAATGTGTGCTGAAATATTCACCGCGCAATACATATATGGTCCCCAAGATATGATGACCCCCCCCCCCCCCATGTCAAACACAGAAGAAAAACATGGCAAATATACTGAACAAGATTTGGACTACAAAGCCACACAGGATGGCAAGTGAGATATAAATAATGAGGATTTATGAGCCTTTTAAACAATCAATCTATCATAACAATACCAGAGCTAGGCAGCTGACAACAACAGCTACACTGCCAGAAGTTGTTTTTTGTCATGCCACTTTTTTCAATATGATTTGAAATCTCCAGATGTAACTGAGTAAGTAAAATGTTATTAATATAGCACCTTTGAAAACTTAGGTTACAAAGTGCTTTTCTAGGTTACAAAAGGTTAAAATAACTGAAAAAAGGTTAAAACAATAACAAATGAATAGCTCAGGGGCAGTCCTTGCCACAGTTGAATCAATTTCACATGTTGTGCTCATTGTGATGATATGATCGTAATTCACATGTAAAGCTTTGTGGTATTTTAGCAATGTGGAAAGATAATGAGAAGGTTCAATTGAGGGAGCACAATGGCCATATTATCATGGGGTTAGATGGTAATTTTCCTACTTATATTCTTCTTTTATTAACAGGGAGAAGACAGACAGGTCAAGGCAGATTCCTCTTGGCTATCTGAGCAGCATCTTCAGCATCTTTCCCAGACGCACCCTGGAATGTCTGAATACCCTTCACAGATCCCTCAGCAAGCTACAAGCACACCAAATCACCTTCATTTACCTGCCAGTGGCAGTCACACCGGCCTTTTCAATTCTCCACAGCCCCCGTTGGAAATGAACTTTTATTTCACACAACAGCAACACTGGGACAGCAGCATCACTAATCATAAACAGACACAGATTTTGATGGAAGCAAATTCAAGTCAGCATATAGCACAGGATCCATTAGAAGAAACACCAAATGCTTTTTCACAAACATTTTCACATCAGGACCAGAAGCAAGATAACAAGCTGACCCTGTCTGCTCGGCAAGGACATACTGCAGCAGGAAACAACAGTGCTGCAGAATGCTGCTGCAATAAATCAATACCAGGAAGCCATAAAAGTCCAAGTTTCTCATCAGATGTCAAGATACCATCCTCCACATTGCAACCCAGCCAAGGTTCTCATTCTGCTCAAGTCAGTAGAGTTGCTACTGGTTTGACAGGAGACACCCAAGCAACAAAGAGGAAGGTACTGGATAATAATACTGTGCAGCCATCGCAGACTTTTAAGTACACTGAAACTGATGACACCAAGGACCGGGCACCACATGAATACACAAGTCAGAGCAGTAACTCTTTGAGAGGTGACATTACTAACAAATACCAGCCTTTCTTCTTGGCTGGCCAGCTCCACGGTTACCAATCACTTGAGTGTCTGACCAATGCAGTGAGGCCTGTGCAAAGCTGCCAGGACTTCACAGAGGACACCAGCAGTAGTGACGATGAGGGAAAGCTCATCATCGAGCTTTAAAGAGGGGGAGGCACACACGCTTACATTCTGGTTATAACTTTACATGCTGTAGATATGTATTTTTCACAGGCAAAGCTGATCTGGAGGACACAAATAATATCATCGATTGAGAAGAGCAAAAAAACTGCATTTGTTTGCTGGAAACTCAAAGTAACAATATTAATAAAAAAATAATACAAATTTAATTCTTCATGTTTTTCATTATGATAAGGTATTAAAAGGGTGACAGATATTCGTCGTCCATGATCTTAATACTGTGTGAATCTGCCATATCTTTAATTTGTAAAGTAAAAATTCCACCACAAATAACCAAACCATGTATTGCCAAACTTTTTCTTTCAGTAAGGTTTTTTGTTTTCTCCGCATCTTTTTTTGTTTTTTTGTTTTTTTCGGTTGAAAATTATGGAGGCTGTGGTGAGAATCATAAATGAAAGTTTTGACAGTATTTTGGATGCAAAGTCAGGAGGCTCATCATCTCGCTACGTGAAATTTCGAAAAAATTATGAGATGGATGACATGCATGGCAGCATGTAGTGAGAAACATTTTTCTATCTTTCAACAGGCTCATTTTCGATCACATCTGGGAGGATAACGCCAGAAAATTCGAGTAGAATGCAGACTGCACTTATTCCATGCAAATGTGCTACATGAAACACAGATGTGATAGTGAGGGGTGAGTTGGGAGGTTGGGGGTATTTTCTTAACAAATCCTGTGCAGCTTAATACAATCAATTAAGGTAATAACAGATTCATACACTGGTGGTACATGGCTAGCTAATTTGAGCTTAATTTCCATTTAAATTGTTTGACTATGAGGCTAGAATGGGAATGGGAAGGCCAGGAAAACCATCCATTAAACTTAAGGGCTCGCACACATAGCTAGCCTTGTAGTAGTTCCCCTCTAGATTAGGGGTCTCGAACATACGGCCCTCAGGCCAGAACTGGCCTCCAAGGGGTCGAATCTGGCCCACTGATAACTGTGCAAAGTATGAAAATTGCAGAAAAGTCATGTTTTTCAATGTTTTTTCATGTTCTCTCTTATTTTCATTGGCCATTCACAATCAAGGCTTCTGATCTGCCTGTGGACATCCAACTTGAGATAACTGACTTGCAATGTGATTAAGATCTGAAGGACTAACATTGCCTCGGTGGGTTTGGACACATTTGATCAGTATCTCTTACCAGGGTACAACTAGTTATGATATATGATATATATTTATAGCTTATTATGCAATAGTTTGAACGGATCTGACCCACTTGAAATCAACTTAGGCTGTATGTGGCACCTAAAGAGATGATGAGGATGAGTTTGGCACCCCTGCTCGAGATAAACATCCAAATGAGTTACTATTGCTGTGTTAATGCAGTGTGGTTTATTAACAAGCTAGACACAGTGAATAAACATACAAACAAACTCACTTTAAACTAATTTAAAGTGATCTGAACTGTGATGGTGGTAATTGCTTTTCTTTTAGTTGCCAGTGAATGTGGCTTTGCAACCATTTTGCCAGGAATCTATTCTATAGTAGACATTTTCACTAAGTAGGGGGATATTGCACTCGTAATTGCTGTATTTACATATTTCCATTCAGCATGAGACATGTAGGGCCTGTGTGGATGTGCCTAAGCCTGTTAGCTAACATAAGTAATCTTTTTTGTGCAGCTTGTATAAGTGTGATTTAACAAAACTAATGCTTAAATCTTGTACTACTATACACCTACTTTGAGTGCATAAGTGTGTTCATACTGAGAAGTAGTTTAGTTACACACTCAAATTTTTGAATGTGTGACTATGGACACTGACTATGGACACTGAGAAATGCAGTGCATTATGAGAACCAGGATGGTGCACTCAAAACGGTCAAAAAGTTGAGTGTGTAACTACGGCCACAACGGTTGCCATCTTGGCTACGTAGCAGAAGGGGAGGGACCACTTTTCAAACAGGAAATGGCAGACGTTGTAACTATGGTGAACGTCGCTGCTTTATACAAATATATTATACATGTGTTTTTTACCCTAAACACCACTATACTGTTGTCACATATAAGCCATCAGTAGGTTTATTGGGTTGATTTAGCAGTCTGCAATGATTTGGTACCGCAAACAATAACGTGAATGCTAGACCTAGCTTATTAACACTAGCTCGCTAACTCTAATTGGCTAACGAGCTAATCGTCATTTCCAGTAAGTGCGCAACCAGCCTAGTTCGATTTAAGACAACACTAACATGACGAAATTTGCACACTACACAAGTACATAGTGTACACAGTGTACTACACAGAAGCGTACTAACAGAAGTATGTGATTTGAGACACAGCAGTTCTCCAAGGTTTCCTGTACTCATTGTCTGTTAACTTTACAACTAATACCCATTGGATGCAGGTCTGTAGTTCCCCCAACTGTGAATCACTAACATAATAAGGCTAGTAGCAACTTGAGTTTTTGCAGGTGAACAGTGCAGTATCCCTCCTCCCTCCCTCACTCCCTGCCTTTTTTTGGCTTCGATTGACTGTTGACAAAATACTTGTTGCAGCTTCTGCTTTTTTAACCTAACCAATGAAATTACTACTGCCCCCAAGAAATGTTGTGTGACTTCCGATCCTCTCACACACACTCACGCACCCACACACACGCATAATTGTCCATCATTTGTGTTACCTTCCCACACTCACTCTCTCGCTCATAAATTGTACCATGCAACCTTTACAGACAACACCTGCGTGTGTTACTCATGTACGCACACTGCCAGATACCCATTATGTCAATCACTGCAGCAAATCGGATCACCCTGATGAAGCAGGTATTGGCTGGAGGGGCATGACCCTTTTCTCAGTCTGGGTTTTGCAATGAGTCAGGAGCAATGATGAGACACTGGAGCTCAGGGGAACAGGATATGAGTGGATGTGAATATTTCTTGTACATAAATCCCCAGCTATAGCTCATGCTGACTTGCTTGTCAATTCTCAGCCTATTACTGTTCATAAAACATTTTGGACTTGACAGGTGTATGTGTGAAAATAGTGCTGAATGAGCATCAGCTTCATCTTTGTTCAGGCCTGTTTGGTTTGACGTGTTCTGTGAGTTTATAAGTGCTGCTTGAGACAGGAGGAATGCGAGTGCAAAAATGTGAAACAGACAGTTTATTAAAGCAGATTTATTATTGTAATATGAATATTGATATTTGTTTTGTTTTCACTTTCTAATTTTATATTCTTGTTACAGATTGCATAAATGACCTTAACTGACAAAATAATTACGTCAACCTTAAATATAATGTACACCATTTTGTGACTTCAGCTGTTTTGTCAAAAGAAGAGGTAAATTAAACTGTACCAAAAATCATGTTTTCCTTCTGCGTCTATTCTGTTAAACCTATAACTTGGTCTAAAGTTATTTATATGATGGGGTAAAAAACTCTATAACAATTTAAAAACACACATCTCTAATATTCCAAGTCTTATAAAGTTGTGTATATATTTGTGCTTATTTACACATCCAGTAGACACATTAGCATTCATTTGGAGTCGTGTATTTGGCCACCAGATGAATATAGAGTTGTCCAATAGAGTTCCATAAAGCTCATATCACTTTTATATCAAATATGATTCAGCTAGTGTTATAGGGTTAAACGCTGTAAATACTGTATCTAATTTTCTGCCACTAGGGGTTTCTCAATCCAAACAATAGAAAAAGACAGAGTTTGATGACGTTGTGAAGTAGTGTGGTATCATGGGAGTTGTTTTCTTCATTGTTAAACAACAACCATTGCCGTCATTGCAGTCATGTTCTCCCGGTTAGGATTCCTTCAAATTAAAAAACAGTGTTTCTATAGTAACATAGGACATCACAGGACTGCTCAGTTTGTTCAGGATCTAAAATCCTTCATCTAGTAAAAGATATAGCCAAGATCGAGATTGAACCCCTGGGTTTTGACTTACATGGAGCATTTCAATGTACCATAACCTCAAGTTGCGCAACTGTGACATTGTGACAGTAAATTAAAAAAAAGAAAAGGAAAATAAGCACAATGTGTCCTCTTTAAGTATTTCAGCTTTGTTTCTGAGAAATCACATTTAGTCCTACAGTTTGGCATGGCAGGCGTCCCTCAGTAGAGTGGTAGCCAATTCAAAGCATTTTGTCTTTGAATTTGATGTTCAAACTGCATGTAACTGAATTTTGACCTTCAACCTACTGCCAACCTTTTAACAAAGAACCATATATTTTCTAATTGCTTGTTCTGATGATTCAACTGATATCACTGAAATCACATGAGTCACATCTGTGGGAAAAATGAATGCAACTTTTACTTACTTTCCTAACAGTGAGAAAAGGTGTACCCAATTTTGCATTTACTATATTCTCCCTCCTTTTAGCTCAGTTTTGGTGTCATCCAACTCCTAAAAAAATATTTACTAAACTATCTCTTTGCTGTTTAATGCTCAACAGGTACTGTAGTGTGCTGGTAGTGCACAGTTGGTTCACTGGAAGTGTTCCAGAATTAGAAAATGTTGCATGCTGCAGCTGGAAAGGATGGATTAAGGTTTATGGGACTAAGACTAAACCACAAATGTGTTGTAAAACCTGAGCTTAAAGGGCTAAAAAGCTTAATAGATCTGTAGAATTAAGTTTTATAGACACTGTTTTTGTTGTAGTCCACTTGCTACACAGGGCCCATATGAAGACAAACTTCATCATGATTCATTCATCCACACCCGCATCAGCAAACACTGATCAGATAGATCAATTTAAAAGACTTCTTAATCCCCAGGTCAACAACATACCACTATAAGGGGACACAAGAAATAGGTCTTGGCCTTAAGTTAGAAAGTTTTCAACCCTTCTGTGATCCGGATTTGGTTACATTGTGCAGGCCCTAACGCTGTCAAGACAAATCAAGGTCCAGAGATTTCTATGAATTGTGGAAAGCAAATAGCATAAGTGAAGACACATGTCAATGAAAGAAAGAAAAGATTAGGATTAAGAAAATTAGGCAGTGATTTATGTTTTTGGAACTTTTTCCTCCACTCTTATCATCTCTAAATCTGATGAAACCAGCACATGGACTCAACATGAAAACTACACCAAACATGAAGACTACACCGAAACACATCCTGACGTATTACCTGGCACATGCCCAAGCTACTAATGTTGACTGTGTTGAAATACATTAGCAGAGAGGTGCTCAGATTGATTGCTATGCATCACAATATTATTCTGTCATGGCCATTTCCTGCTTTCCGCTGCTGCTGTTTGCTTGATGTGTCTGGTTTCAATCTTTGGGTAATCTGTGGAATCTCACCGTGCTGATGGATTTGTCACCGCTCTATTAAAGGATAAGATTGGTAGGGTGATATTTGTGTTATCATCAACAAATCCACTGAGGAGAAAATCCAATAATTTGACTTTTAATCTATTTTATCTTGCTAAGTGTCAGCATGCGTTTTATCACTTGACTGCTTGTAAAAGCCTGATATACTTTATGCCTGTTTCCAAAAGGACATGTATATCATTACAGTGATACAATAGCAAATGTATTACCATAAGAATGTGTGAGAGCTGTTTTTAGAGATGTCTGTCTTTCATGTCTTGCTATGGCAAGGTTGAAAACAAAGATCCTGTATAGTTAAGAACTACATAGATTTGACAGATGATAGTTGTACTGTACACAGAAAGTGTAATTTCCTGCAGCTGTTTTTTCTTAACCGTGTTATTTTGCTAAGAAAGAGTATATTTTATGAAATCTGACTGCCTCACTCAATAGCTATTGCTTTTACAAAAAACTCCTGTAGGGTTCTCTGTATCCCCCAGTGAGCAGCCTCAGCCACATCCATTCTCATCTAGTGTAAATTGGTTGCATGAACAACCAAATACAACAATCTATCTTATTTGATCTTGAATCACTGGACAAACACCCCTTCAATTTTGCTGAGTCACTTCAAAGCCCACATCGACTATTTAACAGTCACTCATGGTTCCACCTTAGTATTAAAAACAGCTTGTTTGTGTCCAGGAGAAAACTTAGAAACAATGAGATCTTGTCTTGGCTAATGCTTTGCTAAGGGAATCGTTGCCCAAGGTCCTCAGTAATAGAACAACAGAAGATACTTAGAAAAGCCAAGTCCATTGAGTTTTGCCTTTAGGTCCACCACTTTATTCCAAACTGAATATCTCAATAATTGATATCCCCATCAGCATGACTTGTTAAAACTTTGGCGATTGTTTTATTGTTCTTCCAGTTTTTTGCACTAAGCACTACTACAGTATACTATTGTCGCATATAAGACATCAATAGGTTTATTGGGTTAATTTAGCAGTCTGTAATGATTTGGTACCATGAATGCTGATGCAAATGCTAACTCTAGCTTGCTAACTAGCTAATAGTAATTTCTGGTAAGTTTGCAATGGCCGTATCTTGTTGGAGACAACACTTACAATTCGTGCACTGCACAAGTAAGTACATACTGTGCAAAGTGTACTACACAACAGTGTACTAACACAAGTATATGGTTTGAGAAGCATGGATACTTCACATTGAAAGACAACATCATCAGTGCTTTGACAGTGTTTACAAAGTCAAGAATTAACTTTGAATTTCAGCTTTTAAGCTTACACGTTAGAAGTTCTTAAGGGGTCAGAACAATTGAACAATTTCACAACAACTGGGCAAACTCAAGCTACTAATGGAAATGATGTGATGTGGTCAATCATCTTTTTACAGCAAAATAAAGGATAGACACACAAGATATGGTCTCCTGGAGTCACTATCACACTATTCACTTTTCACATTTTCTTGTTGCCTCTGATGTGCTGTAAAATACGTCAATGCTTAACTTAAGAGGCAATTTTTCATCATCATGTAATCATAGTAATACACACAATTAAGACCCATAAAATGTATTTTTCCTGGACCCTGTATCACTCACATTACCCTGTGAGCTGACAGTTACTTTACAAACCACCCTTGAACTGCTTCAGATAATAGAGCTGAATTTCCACTTCTTCTCATTCAGCCTGGCTTATTTGGATTTGTGGCAATGATATGTATATACTGCTAATGTGGAACGGTGAAAATATTGTGAAAGAAAAGTAATTAAATGTGACAGTAGGTTGAGGCGCAGGTCTTGGTTAAATGCTGAAAAATGGAATGCTGACTTAAAGCACAAGACAGGACGTGTTTACTTTTTCGTTATTTTACCAAACCACGATTATTCCCTCATCTTAACCATAATGTTGTAGTTGCCTAAACCTAACCACACAGGGGAAATTTGACCATGAAACCGGCCCGAAAAATGTAACCCAATACACAAATTACATTTTCTTTCAAAGTATGGTCAGTAAAAGGATTTAGTCGTATACAAGCATAACTTTGGGCAGATAGGGTTGCAGGTCATGGCAGGTCTAGGCCACAGTGACTATATGCGTCTCTACTCAAATCACATGTTGCTGTTACTGCACTTACGTGTAGTACACTGTGTACACTAGGGATGGGCGTATCGATCCTGTGGTATAGATATAACGATACTCACACGCTACTCATTTGGCATAGATTTCCTTAAACAAATATCGATATTAACTAACAAATAAGAATTGGGGGTGCATGCATCACTTTAAACTGTTTTAGATAGCTTACTTCAATTAGGCTACTATGTGTCGAGACACCCCCGTACCGGGCAGCATATTGCGCTGGCCCTTGGCCCCAGTGGCCCGTGTCACGTGACAAGGAAATTTGAGACATGAGTCACTCAGCCGACAGTGCACACTGCACAGCCAACATGAATGCAAGTTATTTTTCACCAGTTGATAAAGTTACAGGAAGGTGCCAGGTGTGTGACAAAAAAGTTGCACACAGCAGCAACACAACCAATTTAACCAAACACCTGAAGACCACATATCCCAAGAGCCACAGTGAGCTTGGAAAAAGACAAGCTGCTGAAAAAGTTCAGTCTCCTGCACCACCCACTGTCCACCAAAAGACCCTGCTAGAGAGTTTTCACAGCACTGTTACCTTTGCCAGTGTAGTGATAAAGACAATGCTTGTGTTGTGTCTGTTCCTGAATCTTTATGATCACAATCTAATTTTAACACAACATAGTTCAGGTGAAGAGGATAATTATATCCAGTATAGTCGAGTTGTTGATTACTTAAAACAGACATTGGTTTTAGTAATGTTTACTGATATTTTGCTTAAGTAATTATGCAAAACGTATATGTGTGAATATACATTTATTTTCAGAAGTCTGAACACTTGATTAAGCCAGGTATGAAATCCTTATTTTATTATGTGAATAAGTAAGAGGCAAACGCTTCTACAGAGAGGAATTAAGTCATCTTGATTTCCACACCATAAAAATACATTTATTGAAGTTGAACATTTCTGTCTCAGAGTAAAAAAGATAAGAAAATATGAGATACAATTTTTGGGGATTTTTCATCTTTAACCCTAATCCATGACAGTTTTATTTTTCCATTGGAAAAAAACATTAAAATTGTGATTTTGTGATATTGGTTGTAATCTTTAACATGATTTTCATATTTGATTAATTATAATACTGTTTATCACAAACTTTAAAAAAAACAACTGCAGCTTCTTGTGATTCAGATTCAGCCATATTGCAATTTGGATTATTTGACAGTTATTTGACAATATTTTGACTGGAAAAAATTGCCAAAATGAAATGATCAGTATCGGTATCAATATCGACGAAATTGCAAGAAAAAGTAGTAGTAGTGCAAATTTCAGGTTAGTATTATCTCAAATTGAAAAGTGGTCCTTCCCTGTCCGCTTCGTAGCCAAGAGGGCAACCATTGAGAGTGAGAAGTGTCCATAGCTACACACTCAACTTTTAGACCGTTTCGAGTGTACCATCCGGATACTCATAGTGCACTGCATTTTCCCATAGTTCATAGTGATTTGAGACACATCAAGAGTCTTCAGTCAAATGTTCAGTTAACCTCTGTGTCTGTTAGGAGAAGGTACATAAATGAGAATACCAGTGCAAAGTTTATGGAGGCTATAGCTATGTCACCAACTGTGAGTGCAGAGTCAGTTGATGAACTCCTGGATAAATTTAACTGGAAAATCTCAAATGTCATGGATGCTGTTGCACCTATTAAAACTAAGACAACCTTGAGCAGAAAGAAAACACCATGGAGGAACACTATGATGATAAAGGCTTTAAAAACAGCATGCAGGAAGGCAGAGCGTAAGTGGAGAAAAACTAAACTTCAAATTCACCTTGACCTCTACAAACAAAGTCTTTGTAATTTTAAATATGAGTTACTCAAAGCTAGACAGCAACATTTTTCTGAAATAATTAATAAGAACATCAACAACACTCGTACTCTGTTTGCTACAGTTGATAAGCTTACAAACCCCCCTCAACAGATAGCTCCAGAACTCCTTTCCACAGAAAAATGCAATGAATTTGCTTTTTCAGTGAAAAAATCCAGTCCATAAGGCTAAATATCAACACAAATCAACAAAACAATAAAATGATGCAATCCCTCAGACCTCCCAGGAATAACTCAACTGCAATGTCAGAATTTAAAACAGTTGACCAAAAAACCATAGAGGAAACAGTGCAGCATCTAAAACCATCAACATGCTGTCTTGACACAATGCCATCAGATTTCTTTAAAACTATTGTGAACTCTGTCCAAACAGATTTGCGACAAGTAATAAATAGCTCACTTAAATCAGGTGTGTTTCCTAAACTCCTAAAAGTAGCTGCCATTAAGCCACTCTTAAAAAAGAGAACGCTGGATGCTTCCATGTTAACCAACTACAGACCTATCTCAAATCTTCCTTTTATAGCCAAGATCGTTGAGAAAGTGGTTTTTAATCAACTCAGTAATTTCTTGAACTCCAGTGGCCTTTTTGACAAATTTCAATCAGGTTTCCGACCTAACCACAGTACAGAAACAGCTCTTATTAGTTATTAGTTAAATGACATAAGGTTGAACACTGACTCAGGCAAGGTGTCAGTTCTGGTCCTGTTGGATCTCAGTGCTGCATTTGACACTGTGGATCACAGTATACTGTTGAACAGGTTGGAAACTTGAGCAGGACTCAGCAGAACAGTCCTAGACTGGTTCAGGTCCTACTTGGAAGAGCGGAGTTATTTTGTGACCATTGGAAGTTATGAATCTGATCGAGTGGCTATGACATGTGGAGTTCCTCAGGGGTCAGTTCTTGGACCCCTACTGTTCAGTCTATATATGCTGCCCTTGGGTCAAATTCTGCAGAACTCTAATGTAGACTATCACAGTTATGCAGATGACACACAGATATACCTAGCACTGTCCTCAGATGACTACAGTCCAATACAGTCATTGTGTCACTGTTTAGAGCAAGTAACAAATTGGATGAACCAAAATTTCCTTCAATTAAATCAGGACAAAACTGAGGTCATTGTTTTTGGCAATAAAGAGAAGAGGATTGCTGTCAGTAAACATCTGGAGTCACTCTCTCTAAAAACTACGGACCAAGTCCGAAACCTTGGCGTGCTGATAGACTCAGATCTGACTTTCAGCAGTCATATCAAATCAATCACCAAAACAGCCTTCTATCAGCTTAAGAACATATCCAGAGTGAAGGGTTTTATGTCTCAAACAGACCAGGAGAAGTTGATTCATGCTTTCATCTCAAGTAGACTCGACTACTGTAACGGTCTTCTGACTGGACTCTCACAAAAAAGCATTAAACAGCTGCAGCTCATTCATAACGCTGCAGCTCGAGTTTTAACCAGAACAAAGAGATCAGAGCACATTACTCCAGTTCTAAAGTCTTTACACTGGCTCCCAGTCAGCTATAGAATAGATTTTAAAGTTGTGCTACTGGTCTACAAATCACTGAATGGTTTAGGTCCAGAATACATGAATGACATGTTAGTAGAATATAAACCCAGTAGAGCTCTGAGATCTACTGACTCAGGTCAGATAGTTGAGCCCAGAGCTCTGAGATCTACTGACTCAGGTCAGATAGTTGATCCCAGAGTTCAAACTAAACATGGTGAAGCAGCTTTTAGCTGTTATGCTGCACACAACTGGAACAAACTACCAGCAGAACTGAAATCAGCCCCAACAGTGAACATTTTTAAATCCAGATTAAAAACACTTCTCTTCTCCTGTGCTTATGATTGAGCTCTTCTAAAGCACTTTACATTTTAATCTTTCATTTGCACTCTTTGTCCTTTTAATGATTTTAAAGCTAATTTATTATTTTATGCTGCAATCATTTTATTTATGTCTTTCTATTTTTCTGTACTTTGTTTTTATTATGGGGGGGGGGGGGGGGGTTTAATTGTATGTTTTAAGTTTCTCAAATTACATGTTTTTCTGTTTTATGTAAAGCACATTGAATTGCCATTGTGTATGAAATGCGCTATATAAATAAAACTGCCTTGCCTTGCCTTGCCTTGCCTTGCCTTCAGTCCACTCTAAAACTCCAGCAAATGAAAGCAGACGAACCCAGAGGTTGTGCGTGTGAGAATAATTTAAAACACTACTGAGGCAGAATGTGGAGCTTTAGGTGGCTGAGTGAAGAAATTCCTCCTAAATACAGAATCCATCCATCTGCTGACCGTGGCAACTCTCACGGGACATGACATGCGATAAAGCTGGGTAAGATCATTTAGTAACCATGTCCTCTATGTGTGGGTATGATCCCCACAACAACATGAGATGTTATGTTTCTGTCCTGCTGCCTGTGTTTTGGCAGTTCCTCTTTAAAAGGTGAGTAAAACCTAATGTCAATATACAAGAAACCTCCTTTCTATGTGGTCACAGGTTGAGGCCACAAGGAGTCTTGACTGTTACTTGACTCCTCATCTTTCTTTCTGAGACCAGACAGGCTCATTCACCCCATGTATGTAAGCAGCAGTGAAGTTGCTACTAGAGTAAAATTTGTTTTGGTTTATTACTTCTGGGGGTTGAATGCAAAGCTGATAAATGAGGTGTCAGTCCATATGACTCCATGTTTAGCCCATATGACCTCATTGCTTGTTAAAATTGATTGATTGATTGATTGATTGATTGATTGTTTTTTCATTGCTGCAAGATGGCAATGAAAAACAACATAGACACACAGAAATACACCTAAGACAAATATGTATGTTCAAACTGAGGAAAAACTAGAGCTACAGTAAAACTTTAATGCAAGTCCCCCTATTTTATCATGTATAAACTGTATATAAACAGTTAATAAATGGTTTATAACACATTAACGTTATACAAATAAAGACTGATTGATTATAAGCAGATATGGACTTTTTTAGATTATTAATGTACATTATTAATTATAACTTCTCCTATGAAGACATATTTTATATTATTACATCTGTGTTTACTATATTATCATTCATTCATCTGTTTATACACCAGCATCCAGGCTATAAGTGGTATATCTGCTAACCGCTATGTAATAGTGTGTTATAAACCATTTATTAACTGTGTATACTGCCTATAAATGTTAAATAGGGTTAAAAAGCTGCAAAAGGTGGAAACAAAGGTTTTTTTTTTTAAAAAGGGCTGCAGTGTTATGTAATTGCTAATGGGGCCTTCATATGTTTCAAACTAAACATGCCTGTAAGTCCTCTAGTGAGCCGGAAAGCTAATTCTTGGTGTACATTTCTTCTCAAAGAAAACAATGAAACGTCTGCATGTCAGCAACTGAAATGGTTTCAAGCCTCTGCAGCTCTACACCTGAGTTTTTTCAGCACTCACTTGTCTAAAACCTAAACACTGATATGTTGATTTCTAAACAACACTTAAAAACTGTGTAAAGTGAATTCAGCCATTTTCTTTCCTCATAAATGTATTTCTAAAAAATGTCAACCACAAACTGTGTTTCAAAATTTCTGTGTTCAGGTTTTAGTGGGCGGGTCTGAAAATCACTGCCGTGTTAGCATAAACACGCCCCTGCTGCTGTAGCGGTATAAATAGATTCAGCGCTTTAGCCTCTGTGGTTTTCCCGCTCGCTCTCGAGTTTCGGATAGCATCAACTTACGGTAGTTTACAGCTAGCTAACTAACTAACTAGTCATGTTTCCACCTCATTTGTGCATGGCATCCGGGGAAGATGCACAAAAGAGGGTAGAGGGTAGTGGCATCAAGAAACGGTGGATCGATTTTGTTAGGAGCTACTGTGGAGAGTTAAAAATCACCACCACCACCTGCCTCTGCAGTGTCCACTTTCCCCCTGATAGTTTCACCAACTATCACCAGGTAAAGTCTGGATTCCTGAACCGTTTTCTGAGCGCATGCAGCATACACGTTTCAGTTATTTCTAAACTCCACAACTGGTATTATCCCTCACAACTGATAATAAATGTGCAGACGGAGTAACTGGGACTGAAATGTAACTATATGAAAGAAGAATGGAAAGTAGGAGTGCATGATGTCCATTATGTCAGTTCCTATACTCCAGCAGCACATGTGGTTTGGCTCACAGCTTACACGATGTAACTCAGGAAAGATGGAAAAGATGGAAAACTGCCACAATAACCCAGTCTCACATCAAAATGTATCACAGCTACGTTGGTCCACAGCGCAAAACTTCGCCATCTCTGTGAATATAGGTGGATGTACACAAAATGCAAGGAGAATTGGGACATTAGGCTATACATGTATTGCTTACTTTATGTGACTAAAGTTAACATTTATCTTCACCTTATCATCTTTTAGTTTGTTGATGACACTATCAGGCATATTTTGTGTTTGGAGGAAAGAGAATAAATCCACTTCTGCTGCCATTCTTTGAGCAGTGTTGAGGCTTAAGCACAGGAAGCACAACTACCCTTAGAGAATCTTGTCCTCACGGGAAACGTTTTTTTTCTTTTTACCATGTCCCTTTACAGGCTCTGTAAAATTCTCAGTGTAAAATGCAATATTTTAAAAGATACACTGGAATTATAAATGAATCTATTCATTAAAATGAGCACGTCCAGTGGAAAACACACAGATCATTTACTGTTAACGATCTCAAATCACTTGTAGTCCCACAATTTTGTGGTGCACTTGAAAAATACTTGGTAATAAATGATAAACCATCATATACATTCACTGAACAGAGATTGTGAAAACAAAATGCATATTTCTCGCTAGAAATGTCATCAAAACGCATGTTAATGCCGAAACTATCTTAAAATATTACACTTAACACTGAGAATTAAAGGAATGGAAAACATTTGAAAAAACGTAGCCATCTCACAATTTGAGCTCATAAATTGTGAGATGGCTACGTTTTACCCTGTGGACCAACGTAACTGATACGTTTTGATGTGAGACTGGATTGGCCACAGTGTGTTAAGGGCACATATTGGCATCATTATCCCACTAGGGGCCAAAAGAGCAAAAATCAGTGGTTGGGCCTTTATAAGCAGTGTACACAAGGAGTGGAAATTCCTGATTGCAATCGTTGGTATATCTGACACCCACATCTAGCTTTAGGCTTGCTGTGTAAACATGTTGTGGATTTTAGTGCACATTCCCAAACAAACTTCCTGCTAATGAAATTTCCTCAAACCAGCTGATAGATAAGGAACTTGAAGATATTGGGCTCTCAGAGGGTCTGAGGCCCCATGCAGAAGCCCACTTTTCCTGAAAGATAAGCCAATTTTACATTCATACATTATACAGATTAACACAAGATTCCTAAATTACAACTGCAGACCTGACATTATTTACAGAGCTTTATAAATTTCTTTGTATGGTAAAAACTTCATTAAACATAGGAACAAAAACAAAAAAACATTTTCAAGTCTAGACAGAGGTCTAAACTGAATCATATCTGTGTCTCTGACAAACAAATACAATAAAGATCATTCATCACCTCATATAAACTCTTTTTCGTCTACAGCTTTGTTTGCTTTCTGTTTTCCGGCAGCAGGTGGCTCATAAAATACATTTCATTAAGCAAGGTGAACCAGCTTGTGTGCGCACTAATGGTGAAAACAAGAATTACTGACGTTAGCTCAGTAATATGTGATCAGTGATATGTGACTGCAGTCGCTGCACCTTTGAAAAGGTGACACACACACAGTGGCAACACTGTGTCACAATGTGCTTTTAGACTCGAGTAAGGGAGCACATTGTTCATCGCTACTGTGGAAAACAGTCGTAACTCAACCTTTAGTGTGTCATGAGTTTATAATGAAGCCAATGAGATTGTGAAATTTAGCAACAACTACTGACAGCTCTCTGATTTGTAAGTTGATGGCACAGTGGCTCAGTGGTTAGCTGGGTTGCCTTACAGCAAGAACAGTCTGGGATTTGATCCATGTGTGGGTGCTCCAGTTTCTTCCCACAGCTTAAAAACATGCAACTGGAAACTCCACACTGCCTACAGTTTTGAGTGTAAAGTTGTTTGTTGCCTTCTATGTGTTGACCTGTGATAGACAACCTGTCCAGGCCTCCAGCCTACCAATGGATCATTTACAAGTCAAAACCTATGTATACAGTGCATTCAGAAAGTATTCAGACCCTTCACTTTTGCTACATTTTGTTATGTTAAAGCTTTATGCTAAAATTGTTTAAATAAATGTTTCATCAATCTAAATTCAATACCCCATAGTCACAAAGCAGAAACAGGATTCAACATTAGTATTCAGACCCTTTATTCAGTATTTAGTTTGAAGAATCATTGGCAGTTATTACAACCGCAAGTACACAGTAAATTTTGCAGTGTTAAATTAACACTTAAAGAGTTAAATCAACACTTAAAGAGTTAAATTTAACACATTCTTCTCTGCAGATCCTCTCAATCTCTGTCAAGGTGTACAGCCATTGTCAGGTCTCTCCAGAGATGTTTAATTCAGTGTAAGTCATGGCTCAAGGACATTCACAGAGTGGGCAGGTGTGTGTCCACTCTGGGTAATTTGTATAATACCATGCCCCCATTTATCTATAAGAAAAGATCTGTTGGAGTGGTGCAACAGTGGAGAGAGCTATCAATCATTGCAAAAAGGACCATGCATATGCACAAATCATAAATGTCCCAGTGTCTTAAAAAATGTATACTTATTCAGTGTAAACAGAATATTAGAACCACAATCATTTGAAAAATGATTGAGCCTAGATATACAACATTTAAACGTGTGAGGTTGCTAATAATACACAATTTAGTTACTAATGAGAAATAGTTGTTCCCACATATGACTTACTAGATGACAATAGCTTACATATTGGAATATGACAGTGTCAGATCTGGGTGTGATATATGCAGCTGGTTAACCAGCAGTGTCGTCACAGCCTGACGGCACAGGGAGGATCTCTGATTTCAGTATATCATGATCTGTTGTGGACAGAGACAAAACCTGATGTGCACCTGCTGCAGTAGTACAGCTTTATATAGATCAACTCCAAAGACCTACACATTTACCACTTTTTTATCTAGTTATGGATCTACTGTGTAGTAGTGGTGCAATAGGTATGCAGGCTATATACAGGGTTCACAATCAGGCTCCAAAAGGTTGTGCCAGCCAAATCTGCCTTTCTGGCTTCTATATCCAAAACTTTTGGTGGCCAGCATGACAGCTCTCTCCACTGCTGCACCACTCCAACAGAGATTTCCTTATGGATAAATGGGGGCATGGTATTATACAAATTACCCAGAGTGGACACACGCCTGTCAATTTAAAATGAGTCTGACTCACTAACATATGCACAACAGTGGTAAGATGCACACATCATGAATCTGATGGTAACTTTGCGTGCACACAAAGTAAGAACATTTCTATGCACATATTAGTGAATGAGGCCCATTGTCCTGCTGGAAGGTAAACCTTTTGGACCTGGTTTTCATTTCCTTCATTTGCTTAGCTTTCATTAAACCCTGACATGTCCCCCAGACCCTGCCACTGAAACACACCCCCACAGCGTGATGCAACAACCACCATGCTTCACCGTTGGGTTGGTATTAGGCAGGTGATTAGCGATACCTGGTTTCCTCCACACATGGTGCTTGAAGTTGAGTCTAAACAGTCTCGATTTTTCATTTAGAGTGTCAATGTGTTAATACCCTTCATCTCTTTCCACCCTGGAAGTGATCGATTGGAGTAAGCCGGAACACCTGGGACCGATATTCCGAGGTTACTTAAGCCACTGCTGTAGCTCATTTACACTCTATCTCCCTACAGGCATCCCGTCTGGCTTAGTTATGTTTTTTTTGTTTTGTTTCTTTGCTACACATTGCAACATGTGGACTGATTTTACACTCATCAATATAATATGAGTGTGCATGATTTATGCCACTGAAATCCCTAGCATCAACACCTCAAACTACAGATATTTAGTTATTCCTGTAATTGAATTTATTTTGGTTTAATTTGTTTAATTCATCTTTTGTTACTTTTGTATAATGCTGTCTACCCTCTGTTGTGGCCGGTTGAGCCAGGTCATAATAAATGGGGGCTTGTCCATTTAGGTTGTTTTGTTAGAAAGTGTGTTTGTTGCTCAGGTAGAGACAGGGGCATGGTGTTGATTCCACACACTGATTAGTTCCAGCTGTGTGCTGGTTTTGGCTGTGTGCTTTGTTGCCAGAGCTACTCGGGCCATTAGTTTTGCTCTGGTTTAGCTCTGGTTTCTGGCATTTGGAAGACACACCATGTGTTTTTCTGCAGGAAGCATTTAATTTTGACCTAGGTTAGATTATCTTTGGGGATAGAGATTTTCTCGTTGGGCTGTGGGTCGTTTCCCCTTTGGGTTGCATCCATTTGTGTGTATGTATTTGTTTGTTTGTTTGCATGTTGTGGTGACATGATTAGTGTCAGTTGTTTTTGGACAGGGGCAAGTCTGTGATTTTTAGGGGTTGCCTGCTTGAAGGTCGCTTTATAAGTCTGCTGGTTTCCAGTGCGTAAATAACTGCCACATGAAGACTAGGGGTCAGATGCTAATAAGTTTTGGTTAGGAAGTAAGGGGAAAAGATATTCCTTTATTAGTCTCACAGTGGGGAAATTTGCAACCAGTGGAGCCTCAGTTCCTCAAGGCCAAGCTGAAGGCATTTGAGGGGTCCAAACCAGACCAAGTAACGAGGCCTTTGGCTTTGTCGAAAGTGGCAGGAAAGGGGAATGCCGACCTTTAGACCACCATCTCCATCAATTTTCGGCCTGGTGGGCATCCACATCCTTCAGCGGCTTGTCTGCCTTCAGCTTTGCCACGGGGATGTTCTCCACTGGTTCCACGTACAGGTCCCCTAGCAGCAACATCCATAGTTGCTCCCCGACGACAGAAGGACCTGCTCCCAAGGAGTCAGCCAACCGGAAAATCCATTTTAACCGAAGGTTATTACGGATATCCTTCATCCAGTTGGCCGGGGGGGGGGGGGTCTTCTGACCTTCTGACGTAGCAGAGTTCCATGGTTCTAGTCTCAGGAATCCCCACAACATTGTCAGGCTCTTTTCCTAGGTTGCAGAGGTTCCCAGGACAACTGTGAGCTGGTCGTTGTATGGGAACTAGATGAGCTATTCCAGAGCAATCTCAGCCTGGTAGTGTGGTAGGCGGTCCTGAGGACACTGCACAGGTACTCCAATGCCTTGCGGACCACGGTCCAGTCCTGAAGAGCCTAACCTGCTCCAGACAGCAGGACAGGGGCTTCACAAACTTGCCAACCAGATCCACCATGTGCTCCATGCCATACATGGCCTTGGTGCACTCATGGTGGAGGAGGTCGCAAGTTGCTATGACCCCACTGATTGGATGCTTGTTGGCCAAAGTGATGTGTGTATGTGTGGGGAGTCAGTGTACACCTGAACAAAGTTCAAGGTGCCACGCTACTCCTCCCCACACATCAGCACATTCATCAGTGGCCTACTCACATCCAGCATGGACAAGGACAGCAGGAACATGACGTAGGGATGGTTGTCAACAGCCTGGATCACCTTGTGCAGAAGTCGAAGCACGAACTTCTGGTCCTGTGCTAGGCCAGGCTGTTTTTCTGGACCGAATCCCTCACCATGTCTAGAGCTGTACTCTCCCTCTATTTACCTCCGTTCTCTTTTTGTGACCATTTAAAATTTGGCCACAAATTTGACCAATCAAGTTAGGAGTTTAGTTTATCCAAAGTTGTAAGTATTTTTAGGTTTCTCTTTTTTTCTCCTTACAGGCAAGATAATGGTGAGTATAATTACACAGGTATATTAAATGAATTAATAAATTATATTTATATCCCCATGTCTGCAAATATTATGCTCGCACCTAAAGCATGTCTCTTTAGAATAAGAAAAAAAGAAATCCTTCACCTGGCGGTCCCCTGTGGTAATGGATGGTTGGGAATTGAAAAGTTCAAAGCGTGACAGCTTTTTGGCTACAAGGGGGCCCACGGGCACAGTAGCCGGAGGTCCCCCGGGTTGCTGCACCACGAAGGCACGTGCTGAGTTTGGTGCGTATCGGATGGAATGGAGCGTTTGGCAACTCTTTGGAATAGTGTTATTTGTTCCATTCCTCTGATTGGACAACAGGGTTAGGGTTAGTTAGGTTTTTTTTGTGTGCTCTTTCTTTTCAATACTGAGTGTTAGGGTTAGGTTACTCATATGTTAAAGGCAAGGCAAGGCAGTTTTATTTATATAGCGCATTTCATACACAATGGCAATTCAATGTGCTTTACATAAAACAGAAAAACATGTAATTTGAGAAACTTAAAACATACAATTAACCCCCCATAATAAAAACAAAGTACAGAAAAATAGAAAGACATAAATAAAATGATTGCAGCATAAAATAATAAATTAGCTTAAAAAATCATTAAAAGGACAAAGAGTGCAAATGAAAGATTAAAATGTAAAGTGCTTTAAAAGAGCTCAATCGTAAGCACAGGAGAAAAGAAATGTTTTTAACCTGGATTTAAAAGTGTTCACTGTTGGGGCTGATTTCAGTTCTGCTGGTAGTTTGTTCCAGTTGTGTGCAGCATAACAGCTAAAAGCTGCTTCACCATGTTTAGTTTGAACTCTGGGCTCAACTATCTGACCTGAGTCAGTAGATCTCAGAGCTCTACTGGGTTTATATTAAAGTTAAAGTTATATACAGTAATCTGACCAGCCTCCCACATCCTTCTACCTGGTCCGTCTCATCTCCAAGACACCCTGCATGTGCACCCAGGTGCAACTGCTACCCCAAAACTCTCTGAAGGTGCGTTACAGAAGAGTACGTTTTATGTTGGATGTTGGTTTTATGGTGGATCCAGCACCCATGCCAATGACTGTGCCAGAAATTGTGCAGACAGCTGGTTTGACTTTTTAGCAGCAGAAGGAGCTATAAGCCTTGCAGTTTGAACAGGACATGTTACAGAGACATATGGACAGGGAGGGGAAGCTTCAGTAAGAAAAGCTTCAGCATGCAGAGAAGCTTAAGTTGGAGAAAATTTGCCAAAACACTGAGATAATGAAATTAGAGTAATAGCAGGCCAAGTCACAGTTAATCAGGGAAGGCAAGACTTCTCTGGGGCGGTCTGGCTGCTTCAGTTGTGTCTGCACTGGGTGGTGTGAATGATGCTAATCTGCATTTCGTGCCAAAGTTTAATGGGCATAACCTTGAGTCTTTTTTCACTCTTTTCATGCATTTTGCAGATGCAAAAAATGGAGAACCAAGGAGTCATACTCAGCTGTATGTGGAGATGATAATTTGGATTAAAATATGTCGAAGTGGGCTGTATTGAAATCATATGAGTTGGTCCCTGAAGACTATTGCCTGGAATTGGGAAATGGGCAATAAGCAAACAATTGTGGAGTTCATCTAAAGCAGCTGAATTAGATGATTTTGTATTGACGCTTAAAGGCAGTTTTCAAGAGATGCACTCTGAGAGGTGATGTGACAGCTGTGGTAACTCCTGTGGTGGTCCAAACTTTTCAAAGAGTGGGCCCCTTGCATACATCTACATTTACACGGCAACCTGAGGTGCCCGAGTGTGTAATTACTGCCTTCAGGAGGATCATTGTTTTGAGTCATTCATCGCTTATGCTGTGGTGGTAGTGTATTAAGGTATTGCATTTATTTTATTAAGGTATGCATGACACAGGTGCTAAACATTTGTTTATTGCTATTGCTGTGTTGCCCTTTTCACCTCAGACAGAAACAGATTTTTTTGTAGGGTATGGAGGTGGTTCTTTTCAGGGTGACCCTGTGTTGCCACTTGACGATGTGGTTATAATTTTGGGCAATGATCTGGTTGTTGGGCCAGTGTGGGCCGATGTTTTTTCCAAACCACTAATGCTTGGGGAGTCAGATGAGAGTGGTCTTTCCAGGGGCTTTTCCAGCTTGTACTGTGACATGTGCATAGAGCCATAGAGTATCTGCTCCTGACCTTCCTGTCTCCAGGCGTAGTGAACGTATGGCACTTAATGCACATGCTGTTTCACTGCCTCTTCCCTTGTCTGATTCAAGGAAAAGATTGTGTAGACAGTCAGAAGGATGATTAATCTCTGTCTGCTTTGTGGGATGAGGCTTTTCCGGTTGTCAAGATTAGAGACATTGCCCAGGGTTACTTTGTATGGGGGAACCTGGCGATTTTTCAGGTGGTGATGCCGAGTAACTGCAAGATGGTGTTGCGAACTGTACATAATACTTGTGGACATCTGGGGAAAAAAACAGTGACTGTCCTGTGCTACTTCTTTTGAACTCACCTTCCCTGTGTCCAGGTACGCTAAGTTGTGTCACACATATCAGCACACTGGTAAACTGGCCTACACCTCTCTCATCCCAGTTGTTAGCCAAACATTTGAGCACTTGATCATAGATTGTGTAGGGTCATTCCTCTGTCTAAGTCTGGTTGTGTGTACATGCTATGTGTCAAACGTGGCATTTTCCTTATTCTCCACCTCAGTGAAGCCAGCTGTTAGGGCTCAAAGTCAGTTCTTCTTAACTTTTACCAAAAATTCTAAAATTATTCAAGGGTTTTCTTTGTCATTGAGTTTAGATGAGGGAAAATGAATTTAAATGGTCTTAGGCTGCAACATTACAAAATGTGAAAAAAGTGAAGGGGTCTGAATACTTTATGATTGCACCATGAAGCTGTAATTGCTCTCTTGCATTGGATTCTAAGATATCTTATACATAAAGATATAGATGTATGTTTTTAGAATTTAGACACATATTATGTTTCTTACAATAACTTCACGGTCTTAAACTTGAGTATAGCTAACATACAGCACAGCATGACTGTCAAATAAAACACATATGGGCCTGGACATGCCCAACATATAGTATTTTAAACAAAAGTAAACAGTGCATGCCTAAGAATGGACCTACTTCATCTAAAGTGGTAATTCTAGTAGTTCAGAATGTGTCCACAAGCATCAAAGCCAAAGAGCCCAGGCACCTTAAAGAAGCCCTAAAAGTTAGTGGTTACCCCAACTGAACTTTGCAAAAACAGTAACAAGTTTCAGCAAGAACACCAAAACTGAGGGTGGAAAAGAAACCATCCTATTCATTTGAATTGGGGCACTGCGTTTATTCTCGATTGTGCCCTGCGGCAAAAGTTGAGCCGAGTTTAACCTTGCCAGAATGCAAATTGATGTCATGCTACGTGCCAATCACATGTAGTAGATGCAAACCCACTTTCCTGGTGGATTATCTGTTTAGTACATAACAACAAGAGATAAAACAGTTGTCGCCATGCTAACCTTCTACAGTTTTATAATCCTGTATGTGAGTATTACAAACTACAATGTTTTGACTTCTCCTTAAATGCATTAACTTTACTTCCTGGATGGTATATCATTTTCTCACCAGTACTTCAAACAACACACCCACACCACTGCAGCCCTCAGCGCCTTAGTGCCGGACTACCTACAGCAGGGATCTCCAAACTATTCCACAAAGGGCCATGTGGCTGCAGGTTTTCATTCCAACCAAGCAGGAGCACACCAGACTTGATTCATTTAATCAGCTGATCTCAGTCTTCAGACAGCTGATTGGTCAAATGGTGTGCTCTTGATTTGTTGGAACTAAAACCTGCAGCCACATGGCCCTTTGTGGAATAGTTTGGAGACCCCTGACCTACAGGGTCAGGCTAGCTGTTTGTCCCTTTTATGCTAAGCTAAGATAACCGGATGTGTGTGTGGTCTTCTCATCTAACTCTCAGCAAGAAAGCACATGAGCATATTTTCCAAAATGTCCAACTATTGCCTTATAGATCTTACTTAAATTCCCATATCTATCTTTCTTATGGCCTTTCTTAACACCTTAATTGGAACATGCTTTTCACTATCAACAAAGGACAATAGCTCCAAAACTGTAGCACATACACGGCAAACAATGCAAAACTGACACTCAGCTTTCAAATTTTTGACTGTTGACATTTGACATTTGTATTTCAAATGACCCTCCCCAGTAATTGCACACTCAGGCTGTCCAGCAAATGCAGGCTTGCGCAAGGAACCAGGCGAACATTTTACACCACCAAGGGAGTTGTCATCCCTATTTTTCCTATTGCATCAGGAGCGCGTCTCAGACTCAAACTATCCTTATGCATCAGCACAAAATCAGCCAATTCAGCTGCTTGAAGTGCGGTGGAGGGCTTTTGCTCATTCACATGAGCAGCAATGTGTTGAGGGATAGCATTTTTCAACTGTTCCAACACAATCAATTCACAGAGCTTGTAAAAAGTATCAGCTTTCACGGCTGAGTACCAACAATTAAAGTGGAACGCCAAATCATGGACAAACTCTACATTTGTTTGCTTATCACCCTTTACTCAATTTCTAAGCTTCTGGCAATGTGCTTCTATGTTTTAATGATGCTGATTTCACCATATCATAATCCAAATTATCCTCAGCACAAAGAGCTAAATAAGCCTTCTGAGCTCTCCTAATGAGGACACAGTGAAACATAAGTACTTTGTTCGTATCTGGCCAAAGTTTTGCATCTGCAACAATGTACTTAGGCACCAAAAGCAAACTGGCCTCATCAATACTAGCTAGTGCAGAACAAATAGATGAAAAATCCTCTGGACTAGTCCCCCCGGAGCAATCTTGCCCTCCCTGATTAACTGTAACTTGGACTACTCTAACTCCAATTTCAGTTTCTCAGTGTTTTGGCGCATTTTCTCCAACTGAAGCTTGCTGCTTGCTGAAGTTTCGTTAACTCAAGCTTCACCTCCCTGTCCATATGTCCCTGTAACAAGGCTTTCAACTCCTTCTGCTGCTCAAAAAAAGTCAAACCAGCTGTCTGCACAATTGCTGGCACAGTCATCCACACCTCATTCAAACAAAGACAAAACTGCTTTTCCAATCATCTTTACGACTTTTCTCTGCAATAGCATGCCATAATGGTCAGCTGTCTCCACTAACTGATCTTTTTTACAGCCATTTACATACACCACCTTAGGTACAACAAAACTCCGACAAGGAAGCCAAACTCACAAATTACTAATACGGAACGTTTTCACTGCTGGATGCATATTAGGGCAAATGAGAACCCTCAGAGTTTTCGCCTAACTGCCTAACCAAACTTCCTAACATATCCCTTCTAATCTTCCTGTGGCTTGCGGCAGTTATTTATGCACTAAAAACCAGTGGACTTGTAAAGCGACCTGCAAGTAGGGAACCCCACAAAATCATGCAGATGTGCCCACGAGACAGTACAAAAACAACTGACACTAAGCACATTGCCACAATACTACAAAAGAAACAAACCGATGCAATCTAAAGGAGAAACACTACTACAGCCTAACAGGGAAATCTTTGTAAAAAGTGTATCAGGACAGTAATATTTACCTTCTGAATGGTGAGCGACTATCCAATCCAAACCAATGCTTCCACAGAGAAAAAAATAAGCAAAAAAACACATGGTGTACCTCCCAAAAGCCAGGAACTAGAGCTACACCAGAACTGTTCTGGCAAACAAAGCACCCAGCTCAAAAGCCAGTATGCAGCTGAACCAAATCACCTTATCAGCTGCACAATTATACTGCCACTTGAGGCAGGAAAACTTTTTACCAAAACAACCTAAAAGGACGAGCCCCCAAATGGTACGACCACACTCTTTGGCCAATAGGAGACACACCATGATACAGGAGTAACAAAAGATCATTTATTAAATCCAATTAAATTGTGTAAATATTCAGTATATGGGATGTGGGTGTCAGGATAATCAGTAGTGTAATGTGCATGAGTAGAGGGTGTGTGGGTGGGTGTTGCATAGAGCATAAGAACAAAGACAAAGCAACAAAGCAACTTAACAAAATCAAAAAGGTGTCTGTGGGGAAGAGGGAAGAGCTTGAGCTTCAGCTCTAGCAGCCGAGTGCCAGAGAGAAAGCGAAAGCCGCATCATAGCTGGGCTTGAATAACAAGAGAACACATTGGGGGCCTTCAGGTGTTCCACGTATCTATAACAATCCACCTGCAGGGTGAAGAAGTGGTCAGGTAAACCACACAGCAGCACAACATCAGTCAGTCCTAGAACTACTGGTGGCTTCGTGTGTGGTTTAGGTGTTACAACAGCCAGAAGAAGTCGCCTGCGATAGACAGTGATAGACAAATAGTTCATCCAGTCACCTGCCAAGGATTTTTTAACTGTTTCTAAGGACTTCTTAGCTCTTAGAAGTATCTGGTGCCTTAAATTACCTCAGTCGTTCTATTTCAAAAAAGGCAGTTATGTGAAAACATGGGACATGGTAACAAATAAGGCTACTGAACCTCTAGACTACTATTTGCTTAGCTTCTATTCAATCTTGAAAGCTGACCTGTTCAACCTTTTTACAGTTTAAAGACAGGTTTATGTTGCTATCCAGTGTGCAAAAACCTTTTTTAAATATCACTTCAGGTACTTTCATTTTGTTTATATTCTGCTGAACATACTTGTCGAGGGTGTAGTTCTCTAATAACAGGAAGGGTCACCACTTCCTCAACAAGGGCATGTCATGCTGAGGTGAGATTTTTTGAGTTATAGTGAATAAACAGATCGTATACTGTCTCAATGGGCTCTGAGGTGATAAAGTGAAAACTTATAAGCTTATAGTAAACAAGTCCTTTTTTCCCCCCTTTTCTTTATTTCTCATGGAGATTAGTATCTAGTTTAACACTAGATACTAGTTATATAGAGTACATGAGTTGAACACTCATCCTATTGACAGTTTTTAAAATACAGTACAGCTGTTTCAAACACTTGTTTTTGCTGCTGCATCTGGTTCGCTCATTTTTGGTAGTTTGTCATAAACTTCAAGGAGAGTATGTTTTTCATTGAGAGATAATGACTTTGTTATTCCTATGATGGTATCAATATGCACACAGGACTAGCCTCAGGTAACCAGCTGTTGTCAGTACATATCAAATGTGTATCATGGGAGTAAAGTAAAAAAAATACAATTAGTGTAGTTTGAAATCTCTTTTCTTTATGTTTACATATATGACAAAACCCAAAATGAACTCTGTAAGCAGATTGAAGAAAATGATTTAAACAGCACTGTTATAGGAATGATTCTGTCCCAAGTGTTATGATCCATTTAAGTGTGGTTGAGCACTGTAACTGTCATCATTGTAAGTAGTTTCCATTGTATTTAAGGAGGCTTACCAGTGGCGGATTGGGACAATAATTCAGGCCGGGAATTTGACTCCATTCCACGCAAATCTTTTCATGAAGACCATCAGACCTCTAATTTTGTATTCTAACCCTATTTGTCGATATAATGGTTAAAAGAAATTTGGGAGTGATCAATAAGTTCTCTATTTGAATACATGTTTTTCATTGAAAGTTTGAGTGTGGGGTACTAACACTATGGTGATGGGATCTCGGTCCAACCCTATAGAGGGGTCTGAGGGAATGCCCCTCCTGAAGAAAATGTTGTACATTTTTAAGTCAAATGCATCGTTCTGGTGCTCAGAGCAAAATGAAAAGGTCATGTCTCGAAAAAAATAGTTGTGCTTTAGTAATTCAACTACTGGCAGTATAGCTATAAATGATGATGACACACCTACACAGCACAGGAAATACATTTGACCAGTTAATAAATGTTTCAATCAAACCATAAAAAACAACAACTAATGTCCATATTTTAGCTCTGAAACTAAGAAAGCAGAAGTGATTATCCAAGCTCAACTAGTTTATTACTGAGGAACATATAAAATACTGTTAGATTCTGACATTTTTCAGTAAATATCTTTTTCCACATTGTTTCAAGTTTGCATTGTGTTTCTCCAAAATACTAAACTAACTGTCTATAAAAGACTTCAAGATGTCTCAGGTTTGGTAGGTTTGAGGCTGAGCTGCAGGGTTGAGTGGAGGTGTGAGGTGTGTGGGCGTTATTGATCTGATTCACCGGCTTTCTTACCGTCAGCGCTCCCTCTTTTTATTCACTCTCTAGTGAATGCATACGAATATACATGCATGTATATATAATGTAATATACTTGACTGATGATGCTCAAAAACAGTGGAGCGTCAACTGGTAAGTGTGTGTCAATGCTGTGGTCACAACAACCTCTGCATTATGTAATTGTGTTGATGCTACATGTGTGATTTTTACAGTAACATTAAATAAAGAAAAATACAGACGTGCATATGAACTGGAGAAAGTAAAGATATTTCAATCAAAATGCTAAACAATTATTAAATAGTGCTAAAGTAGACCTACCCTACCCTGTCATGTCAACCAAACTACAGCAGAGAGTATCCACAAACTAACAAGCTGACAGGCTACCAAGTACAGTCTACTGTCTACAGGCTAACTGGCTAACAAACAGTGTCTGACTGGTAAAAGAACAAATCTGCCAAGCCGCCTATATGCCAAATACCCAGCTGACTTTATTGAGATGCATGCCTGTGGTTCCAGTGAGAGGTACATTGTAGTGTCATATAGTGTTGCCTTGGTATATAACAAACTTTTTCATTGGATACATACAGTTTATTGCGAATGTACTAGAGACCTCAATCTGAGTTGTAGCACTGTTACTTATTAGTATGCATACTTTACTGTCTGTTGTGGACACATTACTTATGATTTAATTAGTAAGAACAAAGAGGAAGTTTGCCATGGTCTTCCCAGTCTCTTGGCTAGACTATAATGAAAAATCTCTTGTTTGACCCGTCAACCAGAGTTAACAAAAGATACAGTATGTGCAACTTAGAGGGTCCACATGCTGCCCTGACCATACTCATATGTTAGAGAAAACTAAAGGGCAGAGTTGTTCCAGAACTCAGAAGGTACGGAGAAAACATCTAAACTTGAAGTATTTTGATAATTCACAGTCACACATCAGAAAAGCCACTGCATTTGCATGTTGACCTCAGAGCCAGTATTTCATACCAGGAAATGCTTTTCATTACATTTTATAAAGCATGCAATGTAAAGGGGGCCAGTCCTCTGGAATGCAGACTTTAAAGTTCACCCTTTTCTCTTTACTTAATTGTGAATTTGTTATGTGCAGTCTGTTTTCTGCCCAGAATATTTACATTTCTAATATTACAAGATGATCCTGCAATTAGAGAGGAAGTGAACTCTTCTTGTTTTCCAGTAATGTAGAAGCTGAAAGAGCGTTTTAAGTTGAACTTTGGTAGAGTGTCTTCAATTACCTCTCCATATTTTGTGGAGTTTGTTCACCCAGCAATGATCTCTCCGATTAAACACAAGATATGATTATGATTATGACCTACATACCTATTGCTAGGCTGTTTGATGGAGAACCAGACCATCTTGTACCTTCATCGTCTGCATTCCTGGTTGATATTGACTTGTTTCTGATGGCAGGCAGAATGATTGGGCCTCTGCACTGACAAGCCTTAGAACTGCTATCATTCACATTCTGTGGAGAGACACAGCTGGAAGTACCATCAATGACTATCCAGACATTAATCTGTGGTAGAAAGTTAAGTTGGTGTGTAATCTGAAAACTGCAGATGATACTGTTGAAAGTATGTAACATCATTCATAACTTTTCTTTAACTGCTACATGTGATTTTCCACGGGAGTCAAGTGCTGTGTTGACCGCAGAGGTAAATAGTTCAGATAAGACTGGAAATGAAGTGTTAAGCCAGGGGATCATCTACTCTCTAGTTATGTATTCCAGATGGCTTGTCTGGTCGGTGTGCAGTCCATAGCACATTAGCTGGTTTACCATGATTGAAGATGACGATGATGAATGCTCTATTGAAGATGAGAGCTGTGTGACAGGGCACTTTTGACAGTTCATTCAAAATGGTATATCTCCTTCGTGAAAGGGGTGATTATATGTTTTAAGGATAATTCATTTTATTTTTTTCTCATTATCAACTAATTTTATGCAAAAACAAAACAATGAATTTGTTCACTATTTGATATACTAGTTACAATGAAAGTGTACAACAACACATTTGGGTTATATCTCACCACCCTTATATCTCCTTTATTTTCTTAAAGTGTAGGCCAGTGTAAATTTTTCCGTGTAGTCTGGGCAGAAATACATGGTGACAATTGAAGAGGTGTGCAGTAAAAATCTTATCTAATCAAAATAAATGTCATGATCCCCATCCTCTACTGTTCCTCACTGCTCCTAATACTTAGAATGGGTTTCACTGTACAACTGTATATGTAACTGAAATAATATCATGATTGTATTTTATCATTTCATTTTCTTTTACTTGGAATATCTTGCAAACCTATAATCTTACTTATGCTTGTTGTTGCTTGTTGTTCTTGTAATGATATGGAACAGGCTCACTGAACTCCATTCCACATTTTTCAGCCCGTGTGCACACCTCCCCTATAATGTCCCTACAGTTCCCCTGAGCCCCCCCCCCCCCCCCCCCCCCCCCCCCGCCTCCCCCCAGTTTGAGAACCACCGGGTGAAGTAAACATGAAATCACATAACAACTTAGTATGATGCAACTCTTGAAGGGACACCAAAATAGGATTGTCTTTTGGGTTTGTGCCATCAGGAATGTTTCATAAGCGTTCAGTGTGCTGATTCACAGGAAATATTCATTAGATACTGAACAGTATCTCTCTGTCTGTTCTCAAGCTTTGAAAATGAGTCATCAGGAACAAGGTGTCTGGGAATAACTTCTGATGTCTACCTTACTGATTTATTACTCTCACATGTGTGCACCTTATTGTAGTGTTACCATAAAAGTTAATTACTCAATCACACTTAATCACTCACTTTTTTTATTTGTGCAAAACAACTTGACAACCGATTACATGGCAACATAAAGAGACAACAGAGTAACATATAAAATGCACAGTAGTCTGTTTTTGATCACATTTTGAACACACACATGATGAACACACCTGTAAAAAAAAAAAGCTGTGTTTGACATATTGTTGGCCAGAAAAAATGTGCTTCCGTACATTAAAATGCCTGAAAAGACCCAAAACCATTGACTTCCTTATCCACGAAACTACTGTTTTCTCTACAAAACTCTACATGTGATACTCTGATGATTTATTGAATAATTGTTGACTGTGGCTTGGAGTCAGAGTGTGATGAATGCCTCTGCAATCACATCATTCCTCATATTGACTGAGTGTTGACTGCTGCTCAGCAAAGTCAAGAAGGTTAAAATAACTTATTATAATATATTATTATTGCACCCTGAGGTGTCTGTAGGCAAGGTCTGGCTCAGGAAGAATTACAGTACAAGAGTCTTGATGAAATACCCAAACCAATTACAGTGCTGTATACAGCCCATACTGAGATGGGATCAGTGACAACATTTAGTCAGGAACATTGCCTGCTTATTACTGTCTAAAGGCATATACAAAGGATTCCAATTACCAGAGAAAAAAAAAGACATTTTCTAGAAATTCTGTATCTGTATCTTATAATTTTACCCTTAGATGAGGTGATGAATAAAGTTCAAAGCTGAAGAGTTTTTTTTTTTTTAAATTCTTCAGTCTCTTGGGTGGAACAAGCTGAAAACAGCACACTGACATACTGTAATGTGTCCCTGTAGAGAGCAGTAGTGAAACTGGAACTTCCAGATTAAGAAAACCTTCAAAACTACACTGACATTTGTAACAAGGCATATCACAAAAAATCTGATGTTCAGCATGAATTTACTCAAGAGTATATTGGGCAGTTTACTCCATTTGTCTAGACAGCAGTGTTATTTTTCCTATTTTAAAGGGGAAGTATTTAAAATTCAGTGGCATCAAGTAGAACAGACTTGTAATATAAAATGTAATATAATATTCATATGTATGTTTTAATAAGTATATGATGTCCTGAAAATAAGAATTGTTTTGTTACCATGTTTGTGTTACATAGAATATCTACATAGGGAGCAGGTCCTCTTCCGTGGAGCCCACCATGTTGCACCGCCATGTTTCTACAGTATGCAAGGGCAGACAAAGTAAACATTGACTCTAAAGGAGGCCTTTCACATTTTTTTGTTAGTTTCGCAGCTCCTGTAGGTTCTCCTATGTGCTTGGAAAGGGAGGCAGGGGTGGCAGGTTTATCAGTTGGGTGCAATCTGCAACCACACTACTAGATGCCACTAAATCCTACACACTGGTCCTTTAAGCTACCCTTGAACGAACACCATTTTCAATAACTGGACCTCACATTGTTAATCTCAAAATAATTTTGATGGCAAATATTACAGCTAAAAGTTGAACACAATTACATTAACATTGGTGGATATCATGGACATGAAAGTTACAGTGATGTAAGTGCACAGGGTAAGATTCCTTAGTAGCTGTGGTATTATGTATGTTAACAAACTGTCGTGGAAATTGTCACAAAACACTGCTGGGTTGAAGATTCAACTATTAATATTGTACAATAAGGAGATAGCATACATACAAAGTGACATCAACTCATCTCAATAAGCCAAGAGCACGCCTAAACTATTATAGTCTCTAAAGAAACAAAGAAATGATCTGTGATTGGTCAAACATGTCAAACTATATAAGTACAGCCAATGGCAAATAGCCAAAAGCAAATACATTTGCAGATATATGCATACTTGTTCCCCAAAGTCATGTCACACAAGGGTCACGCATCCTCTGGATATAGGAAAGTGGAGTCTTGAACCACAAATCATCAACTAACACTTAAACACTTCCTGCCCTTTCCAAAACCTCAAGCCTTTACCTTATCTTAACACAGGTTAAGAACATGATGGCCACTAGATCCCTTAATGTATTTAACACATGGACCTATAGGATCAAAGCAGTGCTCACATTTTCGCCTAGAACTTGCATCTTACTCAACATGGACCAAGGCGGGAAGCAGCAATACATTTCTAAACAATAGTAATGAACACATTCCACAACATAGCACAGTTAATCACATATTAAAATGATAAACTCAACCCTTGGTCCTTCTTTACTTTTACTGAACTGTTGTTGTTGGTTTAGATAGTTTCACTTTCTAGTGTAGTTTATAGGCAAAATGTGGGTCAATATTAATAGGTATATCAAAACTTAGTTATTGTATATGTGCAGTTCATTAAGAGAACCCACTGTGCCAGCAGGATGAATACAATATATTATATAACATATAATAAGATCAAGGACTTTTTGAGAAAAGATAATAAAAAAATTAAAAAAAAACTAAATGGACATGGATGAATAAACTGTCCAAAACCAGCAAATATGATATGATGATATGAATATGAAATACAATGATCTTTTTGTCTTTTTTGGTAAAAATAATCTTTCAATAAGCTTATTCTCATCAAGCTTTTATAAACATTTCTTCTGCCATGGAGAATCTCTGCCTGAATAGCGTCTCCTGGACACTTATAACAGATAAGGACACCTCTGAAACTCCTAGATATTGGCAGAGACAGGAGTCATTTCCTAAATAAGGTAAGTTGATCAAATGCTTTTACTCCTAGTCCTAAAAGTTGGACCAAATATGCATCACTCTGAGAATTTATAGCCAGTTAGATGTGATTTCCTGCCCTGAGGAGCTTGAGAAATAGGGCTGCAGATCTCTGCCCTTGTTTGAATTTGTGAGTTATTAGTTACAGAACAAGATTATTGCTGAATGTTGGAATATAAGTCAAGATGTTCTACCTGGCTGGCCTTCTAAAGGGTTTTGTCATTTAAGTTTGCTTTTGCCAATAAATAGCGAGTATCATAATATAGACTAATCTATCTTTGAATGTGGGAAAGTAAACCCCATTTCACTTTTTCAGAAACGCAGATGAATGAAACCTTTGGTGAGTCACAGCAGCTAGACAAGACAAGAAGTAGTGTCAGGGCTTTGGCTTTCTGTAGAGTTGTAGGTAAATGCTCCGTGGGCTTGGCACTATAAGCGAGAGTGACCCATGTGAAATTACACACAGTCATTTGAGCCACTGTTAACATAAAGATTAGTATAGCTTTAAGTACACAGCAAGAGCTAAATTTAGACTCAGACTTGAGTACAGCTGATCTACTGTAAGTGCTACAGAAACAGTTTTGGCAGGTAAATATTTTATGCTCTAATACCAGCTGATAAAGTCACTTCACATTGTATATTGGATCTAACACCTTACATATCACGATCCAGTTGAGCTGAATCAACAGTTCTTAGACACTAAACACTATAAGCTTCACAAAGGAAGGATTGATTGTCAGATTCTGCACAGTGTTCATTCCCCAGTGACTAATATGACTCATTTTGAAAAGTTGACAGATCTCAACTTTAAACAGCCATCATGTCAAAACGTTTGAGGATTTCTGCATTGTTTTTGTGTGTTTCTCATGCCTCGACAAGACCGTTCTTGTGACAAATACCTTGACATTCACAAACCTATTAGTGTGTCTGTCTAAGTGTTAGTATGACTGCTTTTTATTTCTAAGTATACCATGGCTCTATATGTAATGAATGGAATGATCATTCAAGTCAAGACTACACAACTTCTAGCTACTGTCCACTGAGTCAAACAATGGACAAGTGCTGGGAATGTTTGGTGGGCCCCATATTGAGTGGTAAGATTATTTTCCCTATGGATCTATGTGGAATGAGGGCTCTAATTGGAGGCCACACATTCCGATCCTTGTCAAGGTATTTCGTGAAAGACATTCCTCTACCACCCAGTGTGTTTTCTGTCTAAATACTAGTGGAGGATAACATCTACAATACCTCCATTAGCGAAAATGCAGCTCTTAATTGATGACTGACCTTCAAAGTTCAGCTGTGACATAACGTGCATATTTAGGCGAGGTGATAATTGAGCATCTGTTGACCTGTTTTCTTACGATGGCATTTGCATTGGACCAGTAGGAGCACTTAAGTTGACATTCAGGCTCCAAGACTAAAATTCAGAGCATCTGCAGTGAAGAGGGTATCGCTGAGGACCCTCCAGTGAAAAATATCTTATGACATCTCTTAGTCAAATCACCACATGAAAGCCAAAAGAGGAAATGTCTGACCAAACAAAACAAATTCAGAAAAATTGAAATACTGGTTCCCATTACTCACAGTTTGTCTAGAACGTCAGTGTCCATGACATACACAGACAGAATTTCATTCCAGGCTTGTGAGATAAAGCAGCTGATTTTTCCCCTCTGTGATGTGAGACTTAAAACAAAGACAAACACCGCTGGTGTCTGGAATGACTTTACTGCAATCGATGCTGACATGGTTCACTTGAAAAACAGTGGACCTTCCTAATCTTGAGAATGAAAATCTTAGTTCTCCTTGAATGAAACCTCACAGGAATTACAGTTCTGTCACTTGAACGGGGGCATTCCATCACCCCCGTTTCCTGTGTTACCTCTCAAATTTGTGGCTTTATGAGACCCTTGGTGAGGATTGACACACCAGTAAACACACAGCAGAAATAAACCGCATAGCACATATGAATAGGCTATATTGTCAGCCTGTTTTCGGAGGTATGCTAATTTCTATCTGAATGTTGATGGATAAATGTGGGGTTTACACACCATTATGCAGTTCTGTGCACATGTAGGTGCTCTGTGAGTATATTGACATGAACTTACACCTACACGTGTTTTCTTTAAGCTAATGTGATTTGTGGTATTCATCATCTGCATCTGTTTTTTCTCTCTCAGTTGTGATTCAACCAGGTTTAAGGAAAAGGATCATTTCCAGGGACTTCAGAGACTGGTGCTCTACATACACAATGTCAACTGAAACAGTAAAACTTACATCTGACTGAAGGCCCAACAATACAATGCCTCAAGTGTAGATCATTTCCAGGCTCTAATCATATTAGTTGATATTGAACTTTATAACACTGATGCTGGTCTGTTAGTCATTTGCTTGTGGAACTCCTTTGAGAGCTTGGGAACCACAGTGATAGACAGCATCTCTGCAAAGGTGCTCAGACCGCTGGCATCATTAAAGCACTGCATCCAGCGGGTGGTGCTCTGCAAGCTGAGCAATGTCAAGCTGTCCACCAATAACCAGAGCAAAATAAGAGGTGGAACAATTCTGCCTTCAGAATAAAAGCATAAAGCTTGAAGAATGAATCTGTCTCATTGAATCAAAGAGAGACTAGCTGTTGTTGTGACAGAATGAGATAACAGTGACTGATCAAGATGGGGACTGGTTTTGTAAATAAGTAATAATAAATTCTGTATTTATTATCTTTGCAATCTTTAATTACATGAGCATGAGCTGTACTGAAGTGTTACTGCTAATGTCCTTTAACCTCAGTGAGTTAGAAACCTGAAATCCATTTCAGTATTTTTAGCAGTGCCAATGGAACAACTCATTCAGCAGTACATGCACTGACCCTTCAGCTCCTGCAGTGGGCCAGCAGGTTGGGACAGCAGGTGTCTCAAGTTTCTCATTGGAGTTTGCGAGGAAAGATTTTATTTTGAAAACGCTGATCAGGAAGCATGCGTGATGTTGCGGGAAGCTTGTCAGTGAGCTGTCAGCTCATAATAAACCAGAGTGTGAGTGAGGGAAGCAAACACAGTGTGTCAGCAGGACTGCTGTACTGACTGTCAGCAGCTTTTTGTAAAATAAGATAAATGATGTTTTACCAGGACATCTGACTTCATTCACACAGACGGACACTTTGGACTTTTGGAAGTTATTATCCTCCTGTTTTCATCATTCAACTTTTTTTCTTTTTCCCCCCAAAATTTTTTAATTGAAATTTCTAATGTTTAATGTGTGATGGCTAGTGTGTCATTGGTTGATGTGGGAGTTTTGTTTCTTATCGTGGTGACAGCATCTTTGGCAAACGGTGAGTAGTACACTGCTGTGGGTGGTCTTCTTATTATAGAGTTTTCATACACAAATAGTGTACACAGAGACAAGTTGTTATGCATAAAGATGGCTAAAATACTCTACAGGTGATTTGCAATTGAATGGTGTCGAGAAGACAAACAGATGAGCACTGAACCTGTTATCTATTAGTTAACTATGTGTTGTGAAGAACTGTTGCAAATGTATAACACAGCTCAGGAGGATACAGTGTAAATAGTATAGTATAAATAATAATGTGTTAGGAGCTGCAGTGATAAGTGCTAGTAGGGCAATTTTACAGGCACATTGTAAAACCTACTACAGTAACAGTGTTGAATTATGTTGGGAGTTAGGATTAGGGCAGCAATTGACTTACTTACTTTATATTATGCATAGATCAAGCCATTGTTTTCTTCCACATAATCATTCAGACCATACTATGTCAAATTAATGACAGAAGCCCATCTCAGGTAATCAGCAAATCATCAAAGTGATGAAACTGCCATAAGATAACTGTCAAATCAGCACTCTGCTTGTAAAGGAAAACTGCAGCTGGTGTTGATGTGTGTCACAGATTTCCTTGAATAATCTTCATTTAAACAGCAACAGCAAAAATAATGTACAATGCTATGATCTTATTGTCATGATGATTTGCTCATTACTGGAAAAGGTGATGCAAATCTCATAGGCTGGTTTAGATCTCTTATTCCCTTGCGCCACCTACGCTTCCATATGTAAATATCATAATACATGGGATGTCATATGAAACCAGTGACTTCACAGACACTCTAGTGCAGGGTGCTATTTGTGGAAAAATCAGAGGGGGCTAAGGGGTTCTTTGTAACATTTTTATTCATGTCAATAAATCAGAACCGGTCAGTCAGCCTATATGGAACCTGTTTAGGCAAAAATCATTTTACAGCTGTTACAGTAAATACATATTGAAGTAAAAATACAGTAAAATAATTATAAAGTGTAATAGAACAATTAGGAAACTTGAAGTTGAACCTAAAAAACATTAAGTAGCACAATATTTTCATTCTCAGTGGTGTGGTGTCAAGTTCATGCCTCATCTGTTTCTCATCAGGATGTATAGGAGATTGATTATATTTAACAAAACAAAAAGTTAAATGCTAAATGCTATTTAAAAAGCCAGGATTTAATTCTCAAATGCTCCTTTCAGCACTGTGGATAGCACCACTCAGCCAGAAGTGCCAATACACTTAATGTCATTCTTGCAAGTCAATGTTTAACTGAGCTCTGTGTACAACGTGCTGGAAACTTCAATATTAAGTAGATAATAATCTCGTAATGCAATACCACAACATGCTGTCATCATAAAAATCAAGACGCTGCAGTAAATGCCTACTTGTAGAAAGAAAACAGTCTGCTTTAATGATGGTCTTCTGTCGTCTTTTTATGCTGAGGGGTCAGCTGCACCCCTCTTTAAGTCACATCGCTGCAGATCTCCAAGTAGGGAGGGAGGGAATGTCCATTTACTGCGTCATCACGTAGCCTACATGTAGTACCATCTCTATTGTTATACCAGTGCTGACAGTGAAAGTCAATTTCTGATTTTATTGTTGTTTGCACTAATACTTATTTTCATGTTCTATACTTCTTTTTTTTTAAATAGCTTATTTTTGTTGTAGGAATTTTATATGTTGGGTAAAGCGGCAATAATCACTGTTATGGGGATAGATTTCTGTTCCTACAGGGGGAAAAAATAACTCAGCAGAGGCAGAAACATATAGATCATAGGGGGGAATTGCCCTATGGTAAACTGCAATCTATACGTTCCCACAGAGAGTTTACATTCACTAATGCTATTTCAGGCCTAAAATATGACAGGGAGTTCTCAAACGCTTCTCAAATTGCTGTGATCCTGCAGGTTCTTCATCCAGCAACCTTATTTATAGGGTTATTAGTATGGTATGGTATGGCGCACACAGACACACTATACAGCATGGCCCCTATGCCTGAGCCGTGAGAATATTATAGGATGTGCAAGTTTACATGTGATAATGCTATGTAAGGCCTAGGATATGACAGGAAATTCTCAAACGCTTCTCAAATTGCTGTGATCCTGCAGGTTCTTCGTCTAGCAAAGATGTGAGCCAGAGGCTGGAGGTGGAAGCAGTCGAGCTGAGCATGCTCCCAGCGAATGGTGTGGATGACCTCGGCGGCGGCGCTTTTCATGGTGGGGTGAAGCCGTGCTCTGGCTGTGACCCGCCAGGGGTCCGGAGCCGTGCGAAGAGATGCACGTGTTACTCTTACAAAGACAAGGAGTGTGTGTATTACTGCCACCTAGACATCATCTGGATCAACACACCAGAGTAAGGGTCCTATAATGTTCTTATGATGCTCCTCACACTTATGTGTGTCTGTGCTGTTCCAGGCTTTAGTCTTTAGTCCAGGCTATAGTGACCTCGGCATGGTATTTTATACCTCTGATAATGTTACTTATGCACTCACATTAGTATCGTTTCAAAATTTACCATAGCTATTTTTCTTTAGACTATCTGTCAGTGTCATGTTATGACTGGCAGCGGTTTACTGTGGTTTACTTTGCAACTGAGACCCTTCATCTGAAGTCTCTTTTATTTGAAGCACTTATATGCTGGAAAGATATCATCACATTACACGTATACTGTCGGAGGCCCTAATACATGACTTAGGTGGGAAAGAAATTCTTAAACTCTGCATTAAAGGAATAATATTTTAAGCTGTGATAAGGGTATCTATGAATATTAAAACAGGCTTTTCCCCATCTGCTTGACTTCATGAAAACTAATCCAACAGGGTCAGGACCCTGTAGCTCTCAGGTATTTTAATTCCACTGAGGATTTCTGACAGTGGCCAACAGGCAGTGGGGGGTGAGCTAACAACTACTACCTCAGATGTTTTGATTGTTACTGAAGAACCCTAGACATTGAAAGCAGTTTAACACAGTCTTATACTAAAGCCAACACCTCTCAATCAGGTTTGAATGGCCAAGACCACAATTTTTCTTCATGCTATTCAACCATTCTACATTGTTTTTGGACTATTTTTTATTTTATGTTCACAATCTCTAGTTGTGAAACTGTAAAATTTTGCAATGGCCTTGCCGTCTGTTGGGTATTTAATTCTCTTTTAGTTTCTGTTTGATCTGGCACAAATAGACACCTGTATTAGAAGACACCAGTTGTTGCCTGTCAGCAGCATCAAGCAGATTAGTAAACAGATGTTTCCATTCCTTGTTGGCCCCAAACAGGAGGCCTCAGGGCAGCTTTGGTTCTCAAAACCAGTCTCAATGTAGGAAGGTATGAGAAAGTTGGGGTGTGGAGTGACAGTAAGGGTGTGGGTGGTTGATATCGGGTCATCCATCTGCTATCAGTTCTTTGATTACAAAGCCTTCTTTGAGGTGTGGCCACAAAAGCAGAGTTAACGTTTTCAGCCTGCAGAGAGCAGTGCATCAACTGTTTTCTGCTTCAACAAGCACATGCAGAACTTCATTGGAAAAATGTTGAAATTAAGAGGAATGCTGGAAGCATACTATAGTGCTGATTTTCTTTTTACAAACACATTCACCTTAAACCATCTGACCAACAGCAAAGCTCAGTGTGATGAGATCAAAGACGCTACGTCCTGATAGGCCCCTCTCTGCATTAACGCCTTACAGATGAAGCTGAAAATTGTCTGGAAACAACCCTTCTAGATTTATCTTTGTTTGATATGCAGGGGTAATACCATGTGGTGTAAATCAAGGTACAGCTGGAAGGCCTTTCCTCTGCTAATAGGTCACTAGAGGTCGACAGCACCTGCTTAGACTTTGCATACATTTTTCGCTGGACTGGCAATGTACCAGCCCTATAACCTGAATGTCTGTCACTGACTGACTGGGTGACTCACTGAGTGACGAAGTTGCACCATTGGTCGGACAGCCCAGTGTTGGAATTTCCCATTGCTTTTTCAAAATGAGCCTATGTACAGTTTCAACTACGTCTTCAGGGAGCGTTTACAGCGGAGCCCTGAATTAAGTACAACTGTGTTTAAGTATAATAAGTAGGCTACATGTATATGTGTGTTTCAAAAACACACATTTACCAACCAAAGCATTTCACGTGGAGGCTCCAACACTGTCAGGAGCACTAACCCACTGATACTAACACACAACAGATCTATTTTTACCAGCCTGCGTGGCAGCTAGTGGGTAGTTAGCATTGCTAGCTTCATTAGCATAGCTGAGCTGTGTGTAGCCTATAGCCTTTACAAAAATAGGTGTAGTTTTGGAGTGTACAGTTTAAGAGCACCGTGCTGGGCAGGTGGCAGGTGTGTTTATGATGTTTGTGTGCTCTGAATGATGTTGCTTTGTAGGTATGAAGCTAATGGACTGTTAGCCTATGAGACCATATTTTTTACAGACATCTGTAGATAGAAACTGTAGTAGTGGTAATTATAATTAATATTAAAATAACTCCTCTTTTTACATCAAACCTCCCAAGATATGCTACTGCATTTATAACCTTTTTTCTTGACTCAAACATTGCTTAACTATGTCATGAGAAATGCTACTTCAATACACTACCACTACTTCTACTGACAAATATTACTTTGACCAATACAGAGAATTAAAGATAAACATTGAATAACCAGGAATTCACATTATGGACACTGCACTGACTATCCCTGTAACAAACTGGCCCCATGGTCCATACACGGTCCAGCCATATGTGACATTTTTGACTTAGTCCTGTTGTTGAAAAGCTACTTATTAGCACAAAAAGAGGAGAAGAAGGGGTCCACTATCTAGGCAATACTATAGTATATAGGTCTATGCAGTACTACACATGCACCTCACATGTTCTTCTTAACCTTTGAACTTGTTTTTGTTCTGAACTTTCCTCTGAAGTATGGTTCCATGTTTAGCTATGCATCATATGGCCTCAATAGTCATTCTTTGGACAAGATTTAGGCTTTATTTTCAAATATATCACTGACAATCGTATGTAACCAATATCTTAAAGTTCACAGTGGATCTAATGGAGCAGCTGTATGTTGTGATTGAAGATTCACTCGGGAGCATATGTAAAATATTTGGTAAGACTAAAATGAAGTACCTGAGGTTTCATATAGGACAGCCTAAGTACCTGCAGCTGCTCCAGTACAGTCACCTGACCTTTTGACTTTATTCTTGTGACTATGGACAGTTTCATGACTCTTCTTCTTGTGAAGGTTTAGATTTGTTACCAATGTCTCCCAAAATGATGGGAAATGATGAAAACAATGCAAGCTCTCAGAAAGAAGTTTCATGACCTTCTTCATAGGCCCTAAGTCTTGTCAGATACAATGTGAGCCTTCCTCCAAACATGTACTGTATATTGTAAAAAAAACAAAAAACAAAAAAAAACAGTGTCACCCTGTGTCATGCAGAGGGTTAACTTTTGGAATGTAAACCTGAAACCATTTACAGTTTAGTGAAGGTTCAAAAATGGCTTGACATCATGTCTTTTGTACATTACTTGAAGAACTCAAGATAAATGGTTTCTGTAGATACTGTATATGAGTAGATTATATAATACTTAGTGAGGATTTAACTGTCAGCTAACCCTGATGGAACAGTGCAGGGTTTTATGTTTAACATTTTTTTTAAATCCTCACTTATCATGCCGGGCTACTGTAAGTCATAAACTGGGACTGCCTGCTACAGATGAACTAATCTCATTCAACTTAAAGGAATATTTTTTTCTTTTGTGCATGTGCAAGTATTTTGGTGACTGTAAACTCCACAGCAAACCTTTAACAGTGACACTGTAGATTTTTACCGCTAAATGAAATTCTAAACATTGGTATAATATATTAATAGTAAATCATTGTCACCAACACAGCAAATAAATCCTCCTGTTCCAGTTTTGCATATGTCTCATATGACATATAGGTAACTCATTTGCAAATACGATTTACCGTTACTTTGACAACATTTTCTGTTAAGGCAGTAAACAATGAGACATAGCATCTCAACACCTGATACCAGGTTTCATATTCTGTTTTTTTTTACTGAAAGTCCATTTAGTTGCCTTAGGCAAATACTGAAAGAAAAGACAAAACATTCACTATTAACATTTTGTGGATATGTTAAATTGTTTAAAATATTTGACAGTAAAATGATATCTGAGCACAATCATGTTTCCCCTAAAATATATTAAGTTTATGCTAAATAGTGGTAAAAACAGTGTTCCTCCATAATGTGACATATTCCTGAATGAACAGTTATATGTAGGGAGGTTATAGTTGAAGAAGGATTTAAACAAAACTTTATGAGCGATGTGGAGCTTCACCTCTGTAGTTTATAGTAGAAGTGGAGGATGAGGGAGAAATGAATTAACCCATGTTTTTACCAGCTGACATCCAAACATAGGTATGACCATAAAAGAGGTATCATGACCATAAAAGAGGTATCATGACAAACAGGAAATGCCGCAAAGTGGCACTTCAACAATTTAGTACCATACTATATAGGGGTTTCACCAGATAACATTTAAAATGATCAAAATCAAAGCAGCAGAGGCTGAGATACCCTGACTTTAAGTTCCTGATGTAGGTCAAGCTCCAAAAACAATGCATCCTGCATTTCTCATAATGCAACCAATGTCTTATGTTAGATGCCTTATATGTATTTCAAACTTCATGTATCGAGATTATACTGCAGGGTTTCTGTTTACAGTCTCCAAACCCAAAATACAAAGATAAAAATATCCCAAAATAACCCTGATGACATCATTAGGGTTATTTTCTTAGACATGGCCAGACACCACAGTACATAACAGACCTTTTGCACCCTCACACCATGAGCCACACCACTACCCAGGGTTTCCTAAGTGTAGCTCGGATAAGTTCTTTAGAATTGGGAAGATTGTTCTCTCCAGTCGGCAGAACCAGACTTTTGGAATAGTTTCCCAATAATCTTCAGGTCGTTGGACACTGTGGACTCTTTTAAAAAGCAGCTAAAAACTGTTCTGACAGGCATTTGGGTAGCATGTGTTGTTTTTATGATTTAATTTGTCTCTTATGTCTGTTCCTCTTGTATATATTATCTAGTGTCTTTGTTTTATTCATGTGATTTGTTTTGATTGTATTTGATGTTATTTCTTTGACTGTGAAGCACTTTGTGGCGGATGTCTGTGAGAGGTGATATATAAATAAATTTTGGTTTCTTGCATGCTGTCTTAGTGGATCCACGGAGGGTTTATATCAATGTGATCTCTGTATTCAGCTGACAGGAGGAGGAGCAATGTGAGTCGCAGTTGTGTTCAGCTGGCTTGCTAACATTAGCCACAGATACAGCTATATATTCAAGAGTATCCTCACACAACTTAAGATCAAAATTGGAGGGTGTGTGAATGGTACAGCTTAGGTTGGTACTCTGCGGTGTTTTGTGCTGTCACGGATGCTTCGTTAACTCTAGCTGTGTCTAGGCTGATCAGTATATTCTTCCTGTGTGTTAAACCACAAAGGTCTCATTTTCTATTATATTTTAAATACATATGCTAAGAACCAAAAGGTTTTTGGACCCATCTGTATATACCTGGGTTACATAGAAAAGCTGTGTGGTGTAATGTGTGGGTGTATATGACAACACTTATGTAGAGCCAGAAATCTCTGTGTTCATTTGCCAGACGTTGTTGTTGAATTGGAGTTCAGCAGGATCAGTTGCCATGCTTGAACAGATACTGGCCAAACAAAGTATATCCAGATCTTGTTTGAATCTGCCTCGCAATCCTTTGATCTCCTCAAAGGAAAATACTTTTTTTGTGGTGCACTCAAAAGAGAGCACATTGCATTCTTTCACTTTTTTCAGTTTGGTCCCAAAGAACAGATGGCAAAACAATATGATCCATCCATCTCTATGTCTGATTATTCCTACTCAGTTTAATTGGCAAAGACAACCCCAAGTAAAAGTTAGTTCATCTTCACTTTGAGAAGTCAAGTGTGTAACACATTTCCACCACCATGTTGCTCTCATGCTAGTTGGTCTTCCTCTCTGATGGTTGGTAATACTGCTATCGGTGTGGAGACTACCTTAAATTACCATAGCTGACCTGTTCATCTGAGGTGCAATGAGTGCAATGCAGCACAGAGAGATCGCCTATGGAAAGAAAACATAGGCCTCTGGTGGCCTATAGATACTAGACACACTAGATACTGTCTCCAGCTACTCAAGAAGTTGTAGATCAGAGGTTTGAAAGAGGAACTGCCCTTCTGAGTCTGTTCCTGGAGAAGGTTAAGTTACGTCCCCTGGCGTTCAGAGTCAACCTGGAGATTCTCCTACACCTTCATTGTTCAAGAGAACAGATGGTACTACATGGTTTATATGGTACTATATGGTCTATTTTGGTTAACTTGCTCTAGAGTTTGCTCTTGACTTGTTGTCTTTTCACAATATAGTAATGTAATGTGAGTTCTTGTTCACTCGGGGGGCCACGGACATTGATGTGGATGTTTTAGTCTCCACCAACTCTTGAGACAAATATCTCTTTAGCACCTAAATGCTCCACTATGTTCACCAGCTAGTTGTGACCAGGTATGTTTGACATGAGGTGTTGAGGATGATTTGGGAACACAACAACATCATCTAAAAGAAGTTTGAAAGGGAAAAAAGTACAAGCAGTTAGAAGATCATTCTGTCTGTTGTACATGTCCATCAAACTGTACAGATCCAGACGTTCAACTTTGGCCTACCATACAATTGCCATAGTCATGAACACACAGTCACCAACATTTTGGGTGCAATTACTTTCAGTTTCACCTCTACACTGCTCTTGTTACTTGAACGATCAGACTTTGTAGCATTGTGGCCATGTTCTCAAATTTCAGGAAATACTTTGGCAAGTGTTATGTTATCATAACCAACAGACATTATGGCCAACGTAACTAACGTAAGTTGTTGTTTAACCCGTGATTCTGTTGTCTCCTAGTGAGGATACCTACTATATGTCATATCAGTCTTTGCATGCACGAAAGGTTCTCATTCGAACTGTTTTAGGGAACTGAGATATATTTTTTTATTGTTGCAGGCACTGACCATGTCCTGACCTTTGGTTCGGTATTTTCACACCCTGTGCAATGTGCATAGTGCAAAAGTGAGAAGAAGTGCAAAGACATGTGAGTTGCATGTAGATGAGGCAGCTATGGGTGAGATGTGGATAGAAGGATTTTTTTTTAAAGCCAGGCAGTACGTAGAGTGTGCATATGCCTGATGACTGGAGCTGGGATTTTGAGTGATAATGCATTCTCATGAAATGTACCTTTTTATTGGTTTGTGGCAGTGACGACCGAGGTCAGTATTTCTATGATCCTGGATACAGTTCACTGAAGCTACCATGATTATTTGGTTAGAATGGTATTATAATTTACACATCCAGCTCATATACAAACAATCATTGCCAACATGCCATGTTGATATTTTAATGGTTGTTTATGTGAAACTCTGCTGGCCTAAATCACAAAGTGGGACTGTAAAAGAGACAGCCTGAATGTCACTGACTAGTCTGAGTCTACTGGCATCTTATAACAAGAAGTTTGGTTTAAAAGATGGGTCTTAAACCTTTTACCTTTACCTTTTTCTTGCCATCTCAGCCTGCAAAAGGTACCTTCATTTGATTATTTTAAATTACTTACGCAATGAATTTTCAATACTTCGACTACACATGTACATACTTACCAATCAGACAACAGTCCTGTAATAAACAGAACAGCAAAGCTTATTTTTTACTGTTATTGACTATTTTCAGAAAGGTTACATATGGTCTTTCTGAGGGCTGCAGTTTGCATGGTGTTTCACTGGACTACATTATATTGAAAGGTGTTTCTTATATTCTGTCCCCATCTTGCCTCCAGATTGGTTAAGAAACACATAATGTAGTCCAGTAAAGTTTCAACACCACCACTCAACATTTTCTCTGAAACCACCATAGAGCCCGACTGATCCCATAAAAACATCACATAAAGTGTATTTATAGTGTATAACCATAGTATAGGTTCAGTACAGTGTACTTCTGTGTGTGTATCTATCTCTTAGTCATCACATTTATGTATGTATGTATGTATGTTTCTTTTTATAGGCACACTGTACCATATGGTATGTCCTCTTACCAGGGTTCTCTGCGTATGACACGTTCTGCTGGGACCAAGCGGGTCAGGAGAGGGGCGGCAGCCCAGCGTTGTGTATGTGCGGTGCTGACTGACTCTGTCTGTAGCAGCTTCTGCACTGACAGGTAAGTGTACATGTCGTATTAATCATCAGCTCACACACACATACATATAATAAATATCACAATAGATGGGAGACACCAACAGGGAATGTGTCTTCAATCTGTATGCTGGTATATAAACAGACAATATGGTAAAACGCAATGATAAATAATTGATGAATACTGTACATCAATACACACTTAGAAATGTGCTTAGATACAGATTACAGTGTGTTCTATAGATCCACTCCAGACATGTTTTATGATATATAGATATAGATAGATATATAGATTTTTTTCCGCAAAAAAAGAACAATCCTCATTAAACCCCCTTCTCTATTGCTGAAAAATCCAGACTAGATAAATATAAATACTGCTAATTCAGTTGCTTTGTTTAAGTTTTACTGTTGGACACAAGATGTTTTCTGCTTGTGCACTGGTGGCTTCAAGTTTACATATCACACTTGTGTAAATTGAACATTAGACCCTGATTGGCTCCAAACTATTTGTGATGTTACAAATCATGCTTGTAGGCCTGCCCCTTAAAATCAGATCTTCAAAGAGCACAGAGAAACTGAACTGTCCTCCTTCAGAAGATAAATGTGAAAGCGGCCTTCTATAGTATCAAACTCTGCACATGCTTGTACCCATATTTCATTCTGCAGAGTGAATCTCAAGCATCCATCCAAAGTAAGAAGAAGAAAAGCACATTTTTGAGCAGAGGAGGATTTTGTGTTTATATACACATATAAACTATAAATGTTAAATAGGGGGGGGGGGTTAAAGCAAAGGGCTACCTATAAAAGGGTGTAAAGTATTGGAACAGCCAGTTAGTGGTCTTTACCATTGTGAATTATGGCTAAACCAGCAACACCAATTAGACGTGGCCTTAACAGTGGTTTTTTTTCTCTCAGCAGGCACAGGAGGCCACCCCGGGCAGCGCCTAAAATATAGAAAGGTTCAGAGCTACTCTGAACAGAGGACCTGTTATGAAATGAACATACTACATAAGTGACATGCTCATAACCTTGAAGGTGGACAATAGTTGGAAAAGAAGCATGATCATTACATGTACATTCGTGTAAGTGGACACATGTTTTTAGTGTGCTCAATGCCTTGACATCAGACTGATGGATGATTAGCTGTCAAGCTGCTTGCACAAAAGTTTAAACTGAGGGGTACCAGTAGGCATGCTAAAGAAGTGCGTGCCAAACCCCTCCCACCCACCCCACCCCCCCCTCGACCCCTCAGCACTCTCTTCCATGTGTCCTTTTCGGCAGGTTGGACGATGTTTTTCATTATCCTGCCAGGATGGTTTACACAGCCAGTTTGTGTCAACTATGAAAGACTTTGGCAGGGTGCGTTCATCACACATGTCCATACCACGTGATGTGGAAGCCACTGCAAGAGCTGTTGCCACCTGACTCCACAAGACATCACCACAAGACACATATCACATGGCCGTGTGGTCTCCACAGGGACAACATGCAACCTGCCTCTCTATGTCAGGCGTCAGGCTGTCATAGCCAGTAACTCAGCATTATTGTTATTTTGGTTAGTTTTCAGCAATTGTTAAAAACTTGGAAATCTCAACTTTTCAGTAAATTACTTCAGTTCTCACTGGTATTTTTGGAGGTTAAAGGAACTGGAAGCTGAACTCAGCAAATCCTTACTTTTTAATTTTGCAGTAATTCTTCTATTAAGCTATTATAAGTCTTGTGTATATGAAATGTGTTTCAATATATATAGGCTATAAATTATATTTTCGTACAATACCTATATGTACAATAAAGATTTATAATAAGATGTTGTATATAGAATTAAATATGTGATCATGCTAATCAACAGTCTTCTATGGTAAAGAACCCAGTCTGATAAAGAAAATTGCAGTGTACCATACATACATTTATGGTACACCTTATTTATCAATTGTTTCCTTTGATTATTGGGTCGTCAATTAATTCCTCAATCGAGCTACCATCGACAGGGACAAGGTTAAGAATGACAACTAGAACTAGTGGTTTGCTGTGAGTTGTGCATCTACAAACTGTCTATTGAAGGTCTCCCCACCATATTTCAGTTTCAGTCTGCGACAAAAGGAAGACATGGATTCCTTGCTTTATATTTAAAATATTCGGATGCATATCTGGCTTTAAGCATATTTAATATGAAAATGTTACCCATGTAACGTGACATGAAAAATCTCTTTGCATGGAAGATTGATCAGTTATAATTGGTGTTTTTACATTCAGTCTTAATTCATATCACCAGACATTGAATTTGGCTATAGCGCTAGCTTATATTTGTTCTGATTGAAGCATGTCAGCAATGCTTATTGTATTGCACAGTACTGCCAGGCGCACTTTATTCATAATGTTATCCTACATGTCAGTATTTGGCAGATCTAGGTATGCAGGATGATCTATAGATGTTTAAAAATGGTACCTGCTTATTAACTTATGCCTCTACACTATACAGTACAAAGATCAAACTATCTATTAAAAGTATAATTTATGCATGTGTTGCCTATGTAGGTGCCTCCCAATCAAGTTAACATTGTAACAATATAATATACATATATAAACAGAATAGTCAGAAGGCTACATGTATAATGGGCTGGACATCATCAACCAACAGGCCATTGTAGACCATAAGGCCAAGGCCATAAGGCAGATTCAGACCACTACATTTAACAACAATAACTGTTCAGCTTGGTAGAAGCCAGAAAAGTGTATGCCCAATATTCCTCAAAATCCTCTTCATATTGGACGATTCTGCAGTGTGTGATTTTGGTCCAATGGCCTTGTTTAATGCCAATCCAAAAATAGTTTTCATTATGTAGAGAAGGGTGAGAAGGTCCACATAGTGGAAGGGGGGATTTAGGCATCAGACTTACCTGTTGAAGACCACATTTTGCTTTTTGCCACAATCCAACATTTAATGTTTCTGGTTGTCTTTTTTACTGTCACCATACTATTTCCCTTACCTGAACCAAGTGTTTTTAGCTACCTAACCTAAACCATACCACAGTGTGGACGCAGGGGTGGTGAATGGGTGTATAGCATTCCCAACTTTCATGAGTGACTGAAAACAGCATTGTCTTGACACGCTGGGTTGGGTCGACTCAAGGTAAACAGCAAAACACTGTGTTAACACTATAAATCCACCAGGACTGTGCATTTGCATGTATGTGATTGGCCAACGAAGCACATTCTTGCGTGATGTTACATTGCGTTGTGGCAAAAATTGAATCTGGTACAGCTTTTTTGCTGGATAACCTTGGGCTGTTTTGCTTGAGGTCTCTGTGTTGGCATCTCTATTTCATTATCACAATGCCCACATTTAAATGAATGAGTTGGAACATAGCCAAAGACAGGAAATTGTATCCTGTCACAATCCAACAGCAATTTTTTTTTATATTGCCATGTGTTGATGTTTTTTTGGGGGGAAAATAATTTTTGAGACATCAGCAATTGATGTTGAATGACAACCTCAATCATAATCTGGGATTTTGTTGAATCGTCCAATATCAATGCTCTGTCTGGTGATACTGTTGATCTAAGCTTTGTTAAACCTGTTATCTTCAGCGTGATAGGGGCTTGTGCCTTGAGGCAGTTCCTTCTTATTTTCTGTTAGTGATCGTTGTGGGATTGTGGCCAATAAAACCGATTCAAGAATGTTCCCCATAAATTCTCGAGTAACCACAAGCGGTTGCAATGACACACCAGAAATGTTCAAGTAAAACATGATAAATGAAATCATTATGTGAATAAAAACAAGAGAAAAAAAACAACTTTAATATTCCTTGTGGTTGTTGCTGATATGCATTGAGAGAAGTCCAAAACCAAATAACACGCTAAGACACCTGGGAAAATACAAGGGTCAGTGCTGGATAAAATGTAATCAAGTTGTGCTTTCTTGAGCTTCTTTTCATCTTCTAATAACACTTGGTATGAGCCTTGCTTGTGAAGGTATAATGAAAGTAGGATTGTTTGTTGTCAGGAATATGCTAGGGGAAAACACCCCATGGTATAACCATATGTAGTGCTCTTAAAAACCCCCAGCTAATCTACTTTTTTAGAACCGACCATATTGTATTTGCAATTTTTACAACATTGAAAAGTCACTGTGTGCTATCTAAGGACTGAAAGTTGTTGCTCTGTCAGACTTTTAGCAATATCATCTGTGGTTTGATTAGATATTGCCTGACTTTTATCATTATTTTGTTAGCAAACTTATTTTATGGTTCTTCCTGTCATTAAAGGTAGAATCAGTGATTCAAATCCAATACACCTTTTGTCAAGTTAAGCAAATATCTCCCTAGGGCCTGCTAGCTGTGTATTCTGTGTGTGTGGTTAAAAGAAATCTGGTGTCCATACACAGCACTGGTTCTGTAAATGGGCATGCAAATACAGTGATGGAGTCTCTTTCTATTACATTTAAACCTTTAGTTTAAATCACACAAATGCTCCGCTGTATATGTGTTTTCAACTTATTAATCATAAAAATGACTTAATAAATACAAACACTGTGGATTTCCTCCCGTTGAGCTGAAACTCTTTGTGAATCACTGAATGCAGGTCGTGGGAGAAGTGGGTAGGCTGCAGAGAAGCGGAGAGTGTGGATGTGTTGTGAGAAGTAACTCTACAGCTGATGCATCACTCTAGATTCCACCATATTTCTCTTCTGGTCATTGCCATAGTAATGCATGCCTGTGAATTTGGGGGGTAGAACTTCAGAAGGAGTACACGGGGAGTTGAGTGCTTAGTTCAAATATCAATAATGTTTCTCCAAAATGACTGACTCTATCTTTAATGCATTAAAGTTTGGCCTACTTTTTGTAGAAAAACAAGTTAATTCTGTGCAGTGTACTGTATCAGAAAACATATTATTGGCTCGGAACCCCAGCCCAAACTGATGCACTATATTACTTTGGATTGCAAGTGCATGAAGAGTACAGTATGATGGGCTTCAACCATCATCTGTTCATATTGTTGTTTTTGGCGAGGCAAACAATTTCTACAGTGAGAAGGAGCAGATCTCAAGGTAGAGGATGTTGAGGGATTTTAGCTGTGCACTTCATCAAAGTTAAATCACCTGGAGGAACGATAAGACATACAATAGAAATGTAAAGACACATTACTGATGTGTCAGTGATGTTCAACAGAAGCATCAAGAGAGGGAAATCATTACTTTTGTCTTTGCGTGATTCTTCACATTCGATTTGTGAACCAGACCTCCTTTATGAAATGAGCTGCATGTGCAACTGAACTTCAAAAAAAAGTCACATCTGGAATGTCTGTCATAGAAGACATAGAAGTCTACACTGATCCCGTCTCATCCTTGGGTGTGTCATGGCCCCAGGTACTATCTGTGTCCACTGCTTTTCATCTGGCATCTCTGAAAAATAGAGGAAATAAATAAAATAAAAAGAATAAAAACACATAAGCTGTAAAGATGGAATCAGGCAGGCGATTGGTTTTACTGAATGTGCAAACATAAAAGTAACATGGTAAGGGACATGACTTGTTTAAATATGTACATAATTAAATAAGGAATCCAAACCCAACATGTGCCAAGACTATTTCTGTATTTCTAGTGTGTCTCCACATGATTAAATAAGTCCCATGCATGGCAGGGCTAAACTTGGATGTTTATGGTTCCCAACCAAAAAATGAGGACAAAGCCAAAGTAGTAGATCATTTTCTGTTTACAAATTGAGTGAATTAGCGAACAATGAATGTGAAACATTGGATATGGATAAAGATATTGAACAAGTATGTGTTACAGAATTTCTAATATTGTGTCTCAGGTGTCAAGAGTTTGACCTTTTAAATGTTACCTTTTGTATTTTTCATTCATTAATATATGGGGGGAAACTACTCCCCCATTTATGACCATGGAAGAGAAATGTTTCCAATTAAAGTTGCTACCTTTGAGACTAAGTATACATGAGAGGAAAGAGAGAATGATATGTGGTTTTTATTCGTACAGCCGATCTTTATTTTCCATGTGTGCAGGTGTCTATATCGATTTATTGGCATTCAATGATGTCTATAATATAATGTCTTTGTGTTTCCAGTTGCACGTCGTCTCAGTTCCATAGAGTGAACCTTAAATAATTTGACACATATCTGATCAGTTTCCATATGACCGCAGTCTGAACTGTCTGTACGTGATGAAAAATTTAAATTAGAAGGTGAGATATACAGTCTGTGATGGCTGTAGGGAAAAAGACGCTGGGAACCATGCTGTATACATGACAGCATTTCACAGCCTCAGACTTCCACTATTTCATCTAAACAGAGAACATATAACTCGATCCTGGAGGCTCAGAAGAAGCAGGAAGAAATAAAAAATCAATCAAAATGAAACTTCTCACACAAAAACTAGTTTTTAGCAATATGTCAATCAGCTGGTGAGAGTACCACTTTGGTCTAGACTGAAGTATCTCAACATCTGCTTGGTGGATTGGCGTGAAATGGCAGTTGACTTTGATGGCTCCCACAGAATGGATCCTGCTGGGCTCCTGTAGCGCCACCATTACTTTGACATTTGTGGTTTTGAGTAAAATGTCATAACAACTTCTGGATGGACTGTCATGAATTTTGCTACACAGATTCATGTCCTCCTCAGCATGAATTGTAATCACTTTAGTGATTCCATGATTTTTCATCTAACACCACCATTGTAAACTACCCTGTTAGCTTAGCAATGAGAAAAAAACCAAGTGTTTTTCAGAGGAACCCCGAAACAATGTGAGAGGAGGACACTAAATTATATTAAATTAGTGTCCACTTACACATCCCCAGACATGGAGCATGGTTAGTATTAATAGGGAGTCATGTTTCTGGTAACCTGATGAATGCCAGTCCAATATTCACTCTCCTCTCAGCTCTGATTTGTTCTTTTTTAATTTCTTTGAAAAATATCAGGCTTTTCTGACTTTATCAGGCTGAACAGGTAGTGTACAGTGACCTTCTTCTGGAAACTGGAACTAACCAAACAGTGCATTTGTGTCACATAAAACCAAAACAATGAGCTAAAAGAAGCTAAACAGTTGGGAATAAGTCTCAGTGGATAATATATTGCTTTTGAAATAATTGCAATAAACAGTATTATTGTCATTTGAAGATCATTTTATACCACTGATATAATGATAATATAATAGCATAATAATGCAAGGGGGTGGGGGTTGGCATTGGAGAGTGGGTGCTACACTTGTGTAAAAACACAGACTGTCATGGTTGGGGACAGAGTTATTTAACTTTAATTCTTCTGCAGTCTCCACCCAGAATGTACACAGTGAGGAATGGAGGACACTACTTGCTTAGCCAATGTGACATGATTAGCCTCTTAGCTGCTAATGTGAAGTGTGGCAATACTGAGGTAAAAAAAAAGATCAAGGTAATTTCCATGTATCATATGATAAGTCCATATAGATATAGTCCATATGACACATGATGATTTCAATAATTACGTTATTGTACAATAAGTTGGTAACATAATTATTGTCACAGGCCTGAGATTTTTACTTCTACCACAATACAATAAATATGAACACAGTTTTGTTTTTGATGTTCATTTCCACAAAATGCATCTACTGACTTTACTTTTTCTGGTAGTTTTTCTTCCTATCTAACTTTTCAATGTTGTGTACAGCACAAAAGAAATTCCATCCATCAATATTGGCAAACATCTCAAAAAGAAACATATAACCCAATTGATCTGTGAAACTTGCAGGTGGGGAAAATACTTTGTGATTAACAGGATATAAGCAACCATATAAAAAGTATTTAGTTGCAGGTAAGAGGCAATGGTGGAGAGTGATTATCCAATATGATTGTCTGTATAGTTCTGGAGCAGCAAAGATGAGATATATGACTAGTTATTGGTTACATGACTTGTCTTGGTTATTGCCTTTCTTGGCGAGTCTGAAAACAGTTTATCACTTTGCTAAGCATGTCAGGTCTCCTCCTGTTTCATGACAGGATTCACACTTGTTTTATGTCCAAGTAGTTTCATGCCTGAGCTCACGTCTCATGACTTTTACTGCAAGATCCTTTATCTTAATGATGTGAAGACAGATCCCACACAACCATACAGTCACTGACGTCTGGTTATAATAACAGTAAATTACAAACACAATTAGTTTTGGTGCAGGATTTTCCATTTTAGCTGGTTTATGGAAGCTGCAAATCAACAGCATTACCAAATGCATGTAGATGAAACTCCAGATGTATCACTTAAAGGACACTTAACTGTAAAGAAAAAAATGGGTCGCATACTCTTTGTACCAATGTGAAAATGATTTTATTCTTCTGATGTATTTTTGTCCACAAGGTTTCCATCAAGGTATGGCAGAGAGAAAAAGGTTAGGATGTTCATAGGTTTGGAAACAGGTGTTCACAATCACAAAAAGAGAGTGCAGAAAAATACACTTCTTGCAGATTACATGGAAGATTGAAAACACCCTCCATACAATAGCTTGAAAAATACCATACATGTCTCCAAAACTTACTTTTGGAATGTCAGTTTTAATTTAGGTCCCAGAATTCAACAGAATCTATTCTGTATATGAGAGCTGGATGAGAGGAGTCATTCCTCTCATACTGCAGAGAAGATGTTTGCAGTCTCAACCACAAAATCCACCCTCATGTCTTTTATACCAGTTCAAAGCAGGACGACTTACTGAATGAAAAGAGACTTTAGAATATTCTTAACATAGGAATATTATAAGAATGCATCTGGTAAAAAGTCATATAAAGCAAATAGCCGTTTGTATCTCCAGAGGGAGTGTTGGATTTTCAGTGAGGATCAAATACAGTTTCACAGCAACTGAATTCAATCTCATAATATTACATACAGCTTTAAGTTTATTTGAATTCAGGTCCAAACTAATGAACTCAATTTGAAATGATGCTGTTCAGATCTGGTGGTTCAGTTCCATTCAAGTAAAACAACACAATTCCAAATTAAGTGATTCAAATTAGTTTAGTTTAATTTAGTTTATTTCGGTCTTTTTACATGTGTGCAATTCAAATACACATGTAACTACCCAGCCAGCATGTCCATGTGGGCCCCATAAGGATTAAATTTGGGCTGCAAATATGGGTCCCAAGTGGATTTGTCCACAGTTTCCATGGTGGCCCCACCACTACACCTTCAAGTGGGTTCTGACTGGGTTTCAAGGGAGGCCCAACTGAGTGAGGATCAGAATGGACCTTAATTGGGGCCCATTGTGGGACCCATGTTTCTGAAAAAATATGAGGCTCACACAATTTATACCCATGCCCGCTTACTTACATTTCTTATGGGGCTCATACAGTCAGCCCACGTGGGCTTCACATGTGAGGCCCATATTACTGAAACCATGTGGGACCCACAAAATGTGCCTAGTTCAAGCCGATGCCCACTCAATACTCATGTAGCCCACATTTAACTCATGTGGGGCCCACATGGACATGCTGGCTGGGTAATCATATGTTATTTTGTTTTCATCTCCAGTGAGTGACAGTGACAAAAAGGCAGTTTTAATACAATTATTCAAGTTGAGCAATTTTAATTAAAGTATAAGTGATTCAAATGTAGTTTCTAGTAACACGTATTTCTTCCCATAAAGTGTACAACATATTATTTACATTCATAGTGAGGAATTCAGAGAAATTGCACACCACTTACATTACTCACTAATGTATGTTATCGATATGGATTCACCTTCCAAGAAAGGTTCAAATCCATGGGGAGTCCTGCCACTGTGACTGAACATACACAAATATAATGAAAAGATTGATTTTCTAGTGTGTACTTAAAAATGCTGAAAACACCTAAATCTGCTGTCAGGAAAGATGACAGTAATTTATTCTGACTTGTGTGGTCGATCACTGTCAATACAACATTATCATCCCCCAAGCAGAACACTGGCCCTGAGTATCATCGCACCATCTCAAATGACATCCAAACATTTGAGGTTGTGGCTCCGCCGTCAAGATGAGTGATGAGTCTCAGAGCAAAGAGAGGTGAGCGAGAGGTCCATTACAAATCTCAGGGGACTTAAGAAAGCCCTTCACTGCTCTCTCATAACATGCAGACATCAGTCAGTTGACTTAGATTAAAACGTGGTATTTGTTTTGGACAGATGAACTGTGTCAACTTCAAAAGACATGTTAAGTAAGAGGCGCAAATGACAAGTTGAGGACAGAAATGATAGCTTTTTAAAATGGCAGCTTTACACACCTAAAAGTCTGTTTTTCTGGATTTTAAATAAGGTAAATAAGACAGCATCTGGTTAAATGTTAAAATTTCACAGGCAGTAAACATAGTATTTAAAGGGTATTTTGCGATTCACCACCCTGACCTCTGTACCCTAATGTTTTACCTTGGTATGTCAGTGTCAAAAGTCCTTCATGCACCATATGTCCTCCCCTATTCACCTTCTCCATGCATGGAGCACATTTCCGCACTATACTAAAGATTTTTCTGCTTTGTGCCCCCAGTGAAGGATTCAGCTTTCGGACGCTGTCAAAATTGATCATCTTGGTTTCCAAAAGTAAGTAAGTAAGCAGGTTACTGGTTACTGGCTTTCTTCTCTAACCTGATACCAAAAATGTCAGGCACAATTGAAGCCTGAAGTCAGGGAGGTGATTATAGAGAAACCTGATTTCTCCAGCTCCCCCAGATATGTATCTGCATAACCAGGTTTCTAACCTTTCTTTTCTTCCTTACGCACATGTGCACAACAGAGATGTCAGGGAAAGCACCGCGGCAGTGTGGATAGGTTGACATTTTTAATTCTCATCAAACTGGTAACTACCTCATTTTGAGACTGAAGTCAGTGTGGCTTAAAGTGCCAGCAACAACTCCAAATAACCCCCATTCAAAAAGCATCAACTTCTCTATAGCCAATCAATTGAGTCATTATGGTCTCCATTGCTAAATTTGGGCTCTTTAATAAGTGTGCTAGTGGTCATTTTTGGAAATATTGCTACATTATTAAGATTTAAAAGCCTTTAGTAGCTTTGATGATGTTGAGTGACAACTGTGATTGACAGTTGGTTCACCTGCTGCTCTCTCCAGCTGAGTCCAACTACTATCATAATATTTTGGTAAGTTTAATGTTACTTGATAATGACGAGTGTTGGTGAACCTTTATTTTTAAAAGTAATCAATCACATTACAAAATGACTGCTGTTAAAAGTAACATCATATTACAGCATTGCCTTCTGAGAAAAATAACTGGTTAGAGTACTTTTGTGTGTAATTCCTTACACTAATAGCAAAAATGCAAATTAAAGTGATATGCTTTCTAAACACACCACATACCTTTCTAAACACATGCTTCTTCAACTTTAAAGTACAGTTCCTCGCAGTTGACAGGCTCTGCAGGTGTCCTTATCAGTGATAATGAACTACTTTTTTCATTCTATGGTGGCATATTTGAGGGTACTTTATAGTGGATATATTTACACACTCAGCATTCAGATTCTGTGTTGTGGGACGTGTTTCTAGAGCGTGACCTTATTTGGAAGGTCCTTGGTCCGAACAGAAAAGATAGCACCAACCATAATCTGACTCCAATGCAAATGAACAGGTCACCATCATACTTTGTTATGTACATCTTGAAATATAGTCAGTTTTCACATCTTAAAACAAGACTTTTATGTCTGGTAATGTCATGTGATAATGCCAGTAAACTCATCTGATATAGATGATAGCAGTCCCATCATGCCTACTTATTTAAGGGGACTTATTTCAAGGGATCTCTACATAGCAAGTTTGGACTGTAGAAATTAGTTCTGTGAATTTTGATGGACCTATCTGTACATATGTGTAGCCTACCCAAAAAAACCCAGATTTTAAGACAGATTTCAACTGACCTGACAGTAACCAGATAGTACAGTTCATTTCACCTACTGATCAACTAGAGAAGAGCTAAGCTGAGTTCCAAGAACATCATGGGGCTTGTACCAATGTTCAGTTTCATTGGATAATTTGGGGGGAAAGTTTGAGTTTATTGGCTTGGTTACCTGACACGGGTGTCAGCTAATTTCATTTAATATGTATCCTGTGAGACTCCGAGAATCTCTATTGGAATCATAAACCTTGAACAACAACCAAAAAAATACTTAATCAGATTGCTCTTAGGAAAAATAACCAGCCGCTCTTTTGTACCCAGGCAACTCCTGAGAGTGAAAATGTGCGTGAAAGGTGAATTCAACAGACCTCATGCTGCCTTGTGTATTTCTCTCTGATTTGTTCTGGTTATTATCTGGTTGTTTTGACTGCATTTTGTTAAGCAAAGTCTAACAGAGGATGTGAGCGTATGTGTAATGTTGCTTAGTGTTGTTTGAAAGACACTGCTGGTTAGATTCCATGACCCATTGCTTGTTTTACATTTGCACAGAACCCCCAGTGCATTCTTGTTATGCCAGAAGATACACAAGCAATTTATTATTCATTCCTTCCGAGGAGTCAGCATTTCTGTGTCGAGTTAAAGTGGCGCAAATCAGTGCAGCTGGCATGAGTTGAAACAATATTAATACAAGAAAGATTGAAACCAAAGTCTGTGACCCATTCTTCTTCTTTGTGTTCTTATTTTTTGCTTTGAGCCCTGCGCTACAGCTTGAGAGGTGAGGACCTCACAGGAGACTGCACGCAGCTTTCCAATGAGGTTGGTCTCAGAAATATGACCTGTGGTGGCCTTTACAGCACAAACCTCTGACTGGTGGAGAGAAAGAGGGGAAGTCAGAGGCAAGTGGAGATACCCACTCATCTCAACACTTTCACTGCATACTGTATTGAGTGTCATTTATATACATTACTCAGTCTAGCTCTGTCAAACACAAGCATTGGAAAGTCGCCCAGCTGGATTTCTATGTGTGTCTACATTCTGAGTCCACGCTGTGTGCATTACGCTCATGGCACAGCATTATTACAGTAGAGAGGATATAGCAGTAACTAATATTCAGTTTTTCTGCACATCAGATCTGTAAGGTATTACACACAGATTCCAGGTTTATCCAGTGAAATGATTTGGAATAAAGTAACCCTCCTCAGGATGACTCCTGACCACCATCGGGGCAATGAGGACATTTTGTTTCCTCTCTAGACAATGGAAATGATTTGTTTCTGTCTTGTCGGGTTTATTATTACATGCTTAAGTGCATTGTTGGGTAATATTTGCAGAGATATTAGTGGCCTTACACTGAACTCTTTAATCGTTAAACCAAATAACCAAAAATATGGCAACAGATATAAATACTGCAAACACATTTTACAGGACCCTCTGTTACTTTGTTTTGTCTCATTGCTCAGGTAAGAATACATCATGAATTCAGCTATTAGAAAGATATTCTCTGCCATTGTCAGTAGAGTGATATTTGAGGTGTATTATTGTGTTAAGGTACTTCACAGTACATAATGGAAGTGAACCTTTTTTCCTTAAAAATATATATGAGGGCATTTAAAGGGTCAATTCAACCAAATTACTAAAAACAAAACAAAAAAATCTCTCTTAGCTCTAGAGCAGGGGTGTCAAACATACAGGTCATGGGCCGGAACTGGCCTGCCAATGGGTCAAATCTGGTCCACTGTATTTTTCTGCTGCTTCAAATGTTGTCAATCAGCAGACCCTGTGCATAATAATCTGTAAAACATAAATAAAAATTACGCATTTTTCTTAATACATTTCAGGCTGTTCATCTCTTTTGTGAATAATTGGTTTATTAAACATATATACATTATTTTTTGTATGTTATTGTGCAGTGGTTTTACTGGTTTGGCCCACTTGAGATGGAATTGGGTTGTAAGTGTCCCTTTAACTAAAATGAGTTAGATATCTCTGCTTTAGAAGTATTTCTTTGTGCTTTCTCTGAGATTTCTACCTCTACCCCAATGCAATGGTGGTGAATGAAATGTAATTTGTGCTGTCACAGTATTGCAAAGCAATTAGCACCATTGACTCACAGCAAGAAGGTCTTGGGTTTGATTACCAGGCTTGGCCTTCCTGTGTGGAGTTTGCATGCGTGCCTTTCACCAAGGTACTGACAGATGACTGATCTGGAGTTGGTCTTATGATTGGTTAATACAGAGACTGAATGTCACTGTATACGACTATATATATGACAAATGAAGTACCTTATTTAAAAATCTTTGATCATGTCACCTTAATTGTTGACTTAAGATATGTCCAAGAGAGTCTTAAGATTTTTAGATTCTAATGAAAGTCTTGAGGTGAAGGGCATTTGAACTGTGTCCTCCAACCTGATGATAGCTTCATAAATTGTGTATCATATTCTCAGTTATAATTTATCTTTAGCTCTCACTTTGGCAGCACTTCTTGCTACCAACATTCCTGCAGATGAGCTCACTATTCCTGCAGGTTTGATTTGTTTTCATTTATTGCAAAAACAAAATTTCCTTCACTAATTCATGTTTCCCATTCTTCTTTGTGGTATTGTAGTCACTTTGGTATGCCATACACAGTGGGATCTCAATGTATTATACAAGTCTATTAATCTATGGGGCCCAGTGACAGCTTTCTATGACCTACTACATTTGAGTAATGAAAAGACGGGAACTGTAGAAGATCTCGTGGTCATTGTTGTATAAGTTATGTTTGAAGTTGAAGAGCGCTCAGAGACCAGACCAGGCTTCTGTGGCTTTTTATTTCCAAAGGAACTCATTCATCTGTCAAAGACAATCATCATATGTGAGGCAGAATGTAGGAAGCCAAGGTCTCCAGAGCAAAGTGTTAAGTATGTGTTCTCTGAGCTCTCAATGTCAATGTATTTCTTTTTCTTCACTCAAACAGTGTTCCTCCACATAGGAGGGTTAGCTACAGTTCAGGTCAATGCATAGCCTGTACAGGACTAATTTATTTATCCTCCCATACAGGTGCTTAGGGTGCTTATGTTAGTTTAACATATTGGGGAAAATGTCATGACATCCTGTACATCACATACATTGTTGAAACTAAGCACCTTATCCATGAGGGAGAGGCCACTGAAAGTCTGTACCAAGGGTCATATTTTTGTTAAATTGCATACAGCTGGTATCCGGTTAGTTTTGGTTTCACGTTACAATTATGTGAGCACACTAAAGACATACCTACATCCTGTCATCATGTAGCCTGTGTCTCCCTATATGTGGTATTAAATGATTTGTTGACGGGCGCATGTCAATTATTGGCATGTTTCCTTTTTGGCCTTCTATCGATGTTTGAATTAATGACTGAAGACATTTATTTTGTTGCCACTACACTATATCATTCTACTACAGTTTCTTTATCTTTATGTGGCATTGCTTTCCATCCTCTCATATCCTCTCTTTCTCTCATTCTATCTGAAAATAGATGGAAAGTGTCAGCAGTTTTTTTTCAGATTGATTTTTCATCAGACCTAATTAAAAACTTGATCTCTTTCTCTTCTTCCCTTTCCAAATTCTGAAGATAGCTTGTTGGAACTTCATGTTCCTGAAGGTCCAAAGCATCCAAAAAACAAAGCATGGATTTCAAATCAGACAGTAAGAGTGTCTTAAACTGCTGTAAAAAAAGGTTGAAATGTTCATCTTCATCAGAGCACAGTTCTTTGAGAAACATAATTTAAAGAGACCCAACATTCCTACATGAGCAGCATTTGGCGATAGTAGCAAGGAACAACTCTGGGTGATCATCTGCCTTGACTGGTTGGGGTTGAGAGCAAAAGAGAGGGAAAGAGAGAGCAAGTGTGTGTGTGTGTGGGGGGGGGGGCAGAGAGAGGAGAGAGAGGCGCAATAACAACAACACTGAAAATAATAGGAGTATGACTAATGATGATAACAATAGCAGCATGCATGGCCAGCTGTCAGGGCTTGGACGTCCATGGCCTCAAGGCCTCTGCATCCACCTGTGAGGCGAAACAGCACAAGGAACTCAAGGGAAGACGTGAAATGTGTTGTCATATAAATTAAGATATTGTTCAAAATTCAAGCCTGGTGTTTTTTTTCCCTCTCACCTCACTCTCAAGCGTTTCATCCCAGCGCTCTAAAGCACCTTGCCAGAACTTTTCTGCCAGAGAAAAACACTATATGGACACACGCCCTAATGAAGTCACACAGGCCTTTGACAGCTACTCAAACTCATATTTTTTAAACTATATTACCTTTAAACAGCTGCACATACAATCTATCTCACCACCTCCTCGTAGAGTTGATATGCAGGCCTAGTACATTATGAATGTGATTTCATCTCTCTGGCTCCTTATCAGTTGTCTCCTCTCTCTACTGAAAACATTAGTATCATTTGTTACTAGTGTCACATAAGTTACTGGTACTTTTAACTATCTCAATTTCAGAAGACAATTCAAAATCTTATATAATTTAGAGTTTCATTCCCCTGCATTTTTGCAACGGCTTTAATGATGAATTAATGCTACTTTGCAGATCATACTTCAAAGCTCATAAAATGGAATTCATTGCCAGAGTTGAAAGTACCACCTGCAGCCTTCATAAAGTAGTCACCATTATGAAAAACATTTTTACTGCTTATTAAGAGTGCTTAAGCCAACAAACTGACTAAAGCTGAGATATATAGCAACAAGCACTTTCACCAATATGCAGCCTAGAAACACATTCCTGCTTGTAAAGTAATGTCACTTACATTAGCTAAGATCAGCTACAAATCATACCAGACTAAGTAATATGTTATTCATTGGCCTTGTACATGTTATTGTTTATGCATATTTGCACTAGTATATCAAAAGCCTAATCAAATCTAAAGCATTGATGTGTTGGCTTAAGCTGAAACAATTCATTTTAAGTTTATATAATAACATTATCATATTTTTTTTATGACGCATGCCTCATAACACACCAAGGTATTTCTAAATGACCAGTTAAAACAAGACAAACAAAACAGCCCCCCCTCCCCCCCAACAAACAACAACTGCACTTTAAAAAACACTGTTGTAGCCTACAATATATGTTGCAGCTCTACTGTATACAGTATGTGAGCTGCTGCATCTATACATGTATACATAAATCATGTTTTCTACAGATATGTTGAAGGCCAAACAAGATATTGGTAATGCTATGACACATTTTTCTTGTCATCACTATATACCAAATGATTCTGTTTAATAAGAAACTACAAACAAAATGTTCATATTTCTTTTAAAAAATTGGAAACAAGGCATGATTCTCATTACCATGACCTATCTTATTAAAACGTGAAACTTTTCTCATAACATCATAATTCAATTCAATTTTATTTTTATAGTGCCAAATCACAACAAAACTTATCTCTCACTTTTCACATAGAGCAGGTGTAAACCATACTATTTAATTCAATTAAAGAGACCCAACATTCTCCCATGAGCAGCATTTGTTGACAGCGGCAAGGAAAACCTAATCTTTATTGGGAAGAAAGCTCAAGCAGAACTGGGCTCTAGGTGAGCGGCCATCTGCCCTGACCAGTTGGGGTTGAGAGAGAGGGCTTCAGGACAGACACCAAACAATCTGCATTAATGGCACATGAATAGATAGAGAGAGGGAGGAGGAGAGAGGAGCTCATTGCATCATGGGAAGTCCCCCGGCAGTCTAAGCCTATAGCAGCATAACTAGGTGCTGGTCCAAGGCAAGCCTGGCCGGCCCTAACTATAAGCTTTATCAAAAAGGAAAGTTTTAAGCCTACTCTTAAACGTAGAGAGGGTGTCTGCCCCCCGGACCAAATTTGGAAGATGGTTCCATAGGAGATGGAACCTTCTACTTTTGGAGATACTGTGAAGCACAAGTAAGCCTGCATGCTGGGAGCGCAGTGTTCTTAGTAGGTTGAAAGGATTAAGAGAAAGATTTTAAATTCTATTCTGGAATCCAGTGCAGTGAAGAAGCACCGGCTAAAGTAATATGATCTCTTTTCCTTGTTTTTGTCAGAACACGTGCAGCTGCATTTTCGACCAGCTGGAGAGTATTTAGAGACTTGTTAGGACAGCCTCATAATAGTGAATTACAATTGTCCAGCCTAGGAGAATCGAATGTGTGGACTAGTTTTTCTGCATCATTTTGAGACAGGATGTGTCTAATTTTTGCAATATTTCGTAGATGAAACAAGGCAGTCCTTGAAATTTGACATTTCTGATTGGATTCTTAAAATTACATCTATTCCTTCTTCCATGCTGAAAATACAGAATCTATACAGAATCTTTTCAGTTTAACTGCTGAATGAAAGGTGTCTCCTACTACACAGTCCGTTCTCTGTGTTTGTGCTCTGAAGGTTTCATGTTTTCTCATTGAATTAAATATTGGACCATGATTGGCTCCAAACTAGTTGTGATGTCACAAAATCATACAGTATGTGCCTGTATTAAACTGACGAATTTCTCAGCAGATAAAAACAAATCTGTACACTGCTCAATGAAGCTTAAACATCCAAGAGAACAATTTGCAAAATACATTTTTAACTGGAGGGGGACTTCAAATATTTTGCATTATATGGCTCTGAATATTACTCAACATACTGAAATAAGATACACATTCACTCACACATAAAATAACAAAATAAACGTGTCAACCCTCGTGTATATTCTAAGCCTAGGATTTAAATAAATAAGCCTGCTATTCATAAATCAGGAATCTGTCAGGCAAACAGTTTCAAAATACAGACTATCCACACACAAGGGAAATTTCAATACGTATATCTCAGGGAGGAGTTACATCAGGATACTGTAAACCATTTAAAGTTTTGTTTAAACAAGTGAAAAGTGATTGCAGATGTCGCGCCTTATTCACCATGTCAACTGATGAAGGCTAGAGGTGAACGGCAGAGCCAGGACTGGCTTCACTGGACTGTGGAACTGCTATCTCAGCGGAAACACTTCCCACCCAACACAACAGAGACTACTAGTGTCACTGAAGTCTAGAGACAGAAAAGTTTGTTTTTATTCTCGCAGAAAAATTATGACATCTGACATTGTTTGCTGGCAATGTCAATCATTATTAGTTTAATAGCTTAATTCCTCCAATGTTCTGCCAATATGAACAAACCACGTGCCTGATTTATCACAATCTCATTTCATCTTTAGGTGGTCCGTTTCATGACATGATCAGTCATCACCTGTCATACCAATATAGTCAAAGACAGTTGCTTGTATAATGAAATACTTTTAAAGCCTCCATCTTAATGCAGAGAGAACGCAAACTTTGATGTGAGCGTAAGTTAAGCCACTGCAGCTGGAACTGGATTTGACAGCTTTACAGAGATTTTGGGAGTATTTGGCCAGGGGTTGATCTTCAGGTTGCTTTGTGTAAAACACGCCTTTGGGAGAAGGTAAAGCCAGACATATTCATAAACTTGCCACACATAACATTATGTCTGCAGTTCATCATGTGATTGGATTATAGTCCATATTGTTTAGAAATGAGTCCAAAGACATGTTAGTGGCTCTTTGAGGTTGACAGATATGACATGCAACACAGGTCCAAACCAGGGATAGTGCATTTATATATTATACATCTCAACCACAAGGCCAATAGGGCACCCAAGAGTGTGATTAGTTTTACAGGTATTTGGTCATAAACTTAAATATTTGACAAATTGAAATTTTGCTAAATAAAAAGTCAGAGGATCCAATAATTGAAGACTAACACCTGTATTAAAGTGCAGTTATGGTACAGGTACATGGTACATTTTGCCCGTATATGCTTACTTAAGCTGTGTTTATGAGTGTTCTTAAATGTTTTTCTGTTTTGCTTAAAGCATAATGTAAATACCTTGAATGTATTTTCAGTGGCCGAAGAATCATCACACGTTTAACTTTTACTAGAAAGTCCAATAAAACAGGGTAGAAAGTAACGGTAGAATTAAAAAAGTATGTATTTATAATAAAGGTGGGGCTATTTATAACAAATTTAAATACTGCTGGATAGTTTAATCTGTAATAATATATAATTAATTAATTTGATATTTTTGCATTAGTAATCTGGATTAGTAATGTAACTAAAGTAGTAGTAACTAAAGTAGTAGTAACTAAAGCTGCACAATAAATGTAGTAAAAAGAACAATATTTCCCTCTGAAATGTAGTATAGAAGTAGTAATATATAGAATAGAACAGAATAGAACAGAATAGAATAGAATAGAATAGAATAGAATAGAAAACCTTTATTGTCATATGAGATTTGGAGAGCTACACCAGTTCATTGCAAGCATTTGTCTATCACACCGCCAGATAGTGAAGTATAATTTATTGCTCCAGAGTCAATTAGCAGTGTGCTTTACACCTCGGCCCATGCCTGCCACTGACACGGTCATCTAAAGTATCTATGCCACTGCAGGTAGTAGAGCCAGACCGATATTGGCCAATATTGGCCTATCACAGATATATCAATATCAGCATATGTTGTCCGATATGCACCGATATTATATATATATATATATATATATATATATATATATATATATATATATATTATATTATAAGTTATATAGGCAGCTTTTTCTGTATATTTGATTCTTTTTTTAAATTCAAGTTTAATATAAATTTACACTTTTTTTTTGTTGTGTTGTATTATTTATAGTCATTTATAATTATTAAATTCCCAGTGTAGTTTCAGTGCATTAATGTTGTTTTATACAGTAAAAACAGCCTCCTTTGTCACGTGTTTGACAACTACATTGCAAAAAGATTACAAAGATTATTGGCTAATATATCGATATCAGAATATACCCCTCCCTCCCCCCCCCACCTCAATATTGGTATTGGCATCAACCCCAAAAATCAGGCTCTGGAAGATAGACACTGAATGCAAATGATGTATACCCATTTTGACACTGAGCAGTAATGTTCTCTCCTCAAGAGAATGAGAAAATGTGTCCAGACCTTTTGCTGGTACTCTACTATAGTATTGGGCAATTCCAAACCTCACGATTTATGTCCAGTGCAGGAATTAGTGAGTTCTTTATGTAGTAAAACATAAAGTAAGGGTGTGTAGGTAATGGTTGTGGATGGGAATGTAGCACATCTGACTTCCATGCAGTAAACTACAGTTCTCTCCAATCACAGACTTGTAATTAGATTTATCCTTTCCATTAACTATAGCCACAATTTGTCCTGAACCTTAGTGTCGCCTAATCTGAACCATGCTGTAATTCCTCTTGGAGATATTGGAGAAAGCGAGAATTTGAGAACACATTGCCATAAGACATAAAAACATGTTGGCAGTGAACACAGTTTGTCAGTGAGGTTGCATGCTGGATTTTATACAGTTGTTAAAAAATGAGTGAGACTGAACAGCTGAACCCACTAATTACAATGTGATGTCCCACATACCACTGTGTAGTTTGATATTTTGTGTTCTCCAATCCAGCACAATGGAGGTGAATAGTATTTCATTTCTGCTGCTTCAAAACAAAGGATTTCATCACAAAACTCAACAGAAACATGTCCTTGGAGATATTGTTATTATTATTATTATTATTATTAGCCAGACTCCCTGTTCCTCCCTTATGTCCATATATAGTTTAATCTCAAAGAGGTTTTCAAGGCCTGTTTGAAGAGAGGAAATGAAAAACAGGGGGGAAGGTAATGATAACTGTGAGACGCTTTCAGAGTAAGACCTGTCTTACTGCCTCTCAAGAGGAATAACACAGGTTCTTTGCAAGGACTACAAACATTATTAGAGAGCATTACCCGCCCCAACATCAGACATTCCATCGGGGCAATAGAGCCGAAGCTCCATGCCAAACTCGGCCGGAAGGGAAAAACAGGATACGATTACGGACTATTTGAACATTTAGTCAATGTTATATGTTATGAGAAGATAAGATAAAAATGAATGAATTATTCCTGTGAGGCAATTGGATTGTTTCAACAGTAAACGGTGAAACAAAGATTGGAAATAAGAGAGAAGTAAAATTGTAGACTCAACAAAAACAACGGTTGTAAATCAATGTACTTGTTTGTATGACATGAAAAATATACTGAAGTTACATAAGGAAATATGGAGTTATCCCATAAAATATCGTTCATGTATGGGGGAGGCACGGTGGTGCAGTGCCTAGCACTGTCACCCCACAGCAAGAGGGTTCTAGGTCTGCTTGCTTGCTTCTGGGTTCAAACTGAGGAAGAAATACACATTTGGGTTCAGACCTGATTGTCAAATGATGTTTCGGAAATATGCCTTGATCACTCTGGCCCGTGATGATCTCACCTTTAATCTAGTGATGTCTGGGAACAGCCCCTTGATCATTCCTGCCCCCTTCCGATTTTACCTTTTACTACAGTACCCCCTCATGTTTTGGACCCTTTTCAGTTAACATTGACAACTGACTGTCTGAGAATCACCTCCCCCTACTGAGATGGGGGTGGTTCTTGTTTTCCCTCCTTGCCTTTTGTTTCTCTTAACCTGCCTTGACCTTATTGTATAAAATACTTCCATTTCTTTTGTTCTGGGTCAGTCCACTGTCTCAGACCCTCACCAATATTCCAGGATATCGATAAACACCATCATCACGGCAAAAGTTGAACAAGGAGTGACTTTCTTTAACAGAACCAACCAATCAATTGGGGCCCTTTGGTGTGGAGTTTGCATGTTCCATACTTGTGTGGGTTCTCTCAAGGTACCTCCCACAGACCAAAAAATGTGATGTGAATGTGAGTGGTTGTCTGTTATTGATAGGCGACCTGTCCAGGGTGTACCCCACCTCTCGCCTCAGCTGAGTTTGGCTCTAGCTCCCCTGCAACCCTCTAGAGAGAATAAGCACATAATAATAATAAAATAAAATATTGGACTGGGTGGTAACTGTCCAGTAGATACATTCAGAGCTTAGCAACTGACTGCAGAAATACGCATCTTCCTGACTAGATGAGACCTTGGTTGTTCCGACAGGAAGTGTTGTATTACAAAGCTTTCCATCATCCTATTTTAGCTTGGAGGAGAACAGGTTGTTCATGTTACCATGCTGGAATCTGCCCAAAGGCCAGAAGGTTAGTCAGAAAGAGCTTACTCAACCTTTTTTAAGAAACCTAAGGGTTTCTTAAAAAAGGGGGGCATCAGTGAAAGACACTAAAAAAAAGTAGCAAACAGTAAGGGTGACGGGTTGTTATGGGACTACTTCTGATTTCAATTTACACCAGCAGTGCGGTTTTACTTCAGCTGTCAAAAGGTTGCAGGATTTGCCAGAGAATCTGAAGAACGCACCGCATATGTAGAAACACACACACACACAAACAGACACACACACAGACACACACACACACACACACAAACACAACACAGGCCCGTAAACAGGCAGCCCTGCAGACTCAGGTGGCTTTAAATGCAGATCAGATTTCCTCTCATTACTGACTATGTTAAACTTCACAGCATCAGTCTTCTCTGCTCATTTAGAAAAAAAACATCAGGTCAATTCAGCCACATTACAATGTCAAGAACTGGTTTTCTTCTCAACCTCATACTTTAACGGCATTATTAGGCCGAACAGGTGGAAAATTCTTCTTCTAAAGGAAAACAGTGTGCAGACACTGAATTATGAGTCAAATTTGACTCAATCAGACTCAAATGATCTTGGTTCAGTGTTATAGGCACAGATAACAGTCTTTGTTATAAGTCAAACTTGTCTTTAAAGGTTTGAATGTGACTGTGGTGTTGGGTCATTTTATTTTAATCAATCTGATGACAGATTTGAATTGGACCGAATATTTTTATTTGATCATGTACGATTATTTTAAGTAAATAATCAGAAATCTCCTTTATATTGACATGTTGGCAGAAGCTTGTGTGATGTTGTGTGCTAATTTTGGTGGTAATATAATGTTGTGTCTTGGTTCCAAAAATCTTTCATATGTTGTCTAGACACAAGCAAATATAAGTTTTCCATTCACTGATGTTAAATATATTATAGTTTGGTTGTTATGATGTACAATTGGTTCCAATATTCCCCAAACCGAACTCACTGAAGATCTTATTTTAAGGCATCATAACTAGTTTGGAGCCAAACCTGGTCCAGCAACTTACACAAGTGTGATGTGGAACCTTGAAACCTGGAGTGCACAAACACTGAGAATGGACGTTAGTGGACATTTAAAGTCCCACTCTACTAAAAAAAAAGAGAGATCTTGCAGGAGATATATTGTAACTAGTAGTTCAGCTTTTTAAATGAAATACAATTACATATTCAGAGTTTTGCTGATTTTTAATGAGGTAGAAGGAGTAGATGTAATTTTAAGAATTGTACAGCTAGTCTTTTTTTCTGGCCAAATCATATCAGATTACTGTTCCAAAAAGAGACTTTTTATGTCTTGATCTTTAATGCATCATGTAGGCCTACTTCATGGTTGTTTCTTAAATCTGATTGCATTTCACCATGTTACATTTATTAATAAGAGTAAAAACACAATATTTCAATGCCCCCCCCCCCCCCCCCCTCCTTTTTACTGCTGGAAATGAACCAACTGTCTGAATCTGATCGGATGCCATTTTCAGTACTTGACAGCATGACACTCATTTCTTGATATTGATTGATTTGATTGGTTCCTTGTTAAACCAGAAGACATTTTTAGATAGTGTACTCAAAGGGAAAAGGGCACATAATATTTGTGTTCCAGATTTATATCCTTAACATTGATTTTGTGTAAATCCTGTCACTGACCTTTGAGTGAACCTCACAAGGGGTACTTTCTGTTTGAATATTTTCCTGCCCCTGTTTAAGATATGACACACCTGCTTGGATTCAACACCAATCATGTTCACTTAAATGTTGTTGAACCCTAATCAACCCAACAGGAGCCAGGTCGGATTTACACAAAAGGGAACAGCAAGATGTCTAACACTCTTCACTTCTCACTTACTTAACACCCTGTCAGTGACTAATGAGTGCTTAAATCTCCTCCGCTCACCTTGCACGCACGTGAAAACAAACCCTCTACTTATTTCCTCAGGATCTGACTTCTCACTAGTATTCCTACACTCTCACTAACAGCCAATAAATTACATTACTCTATCTCTGCAGATTGAGATGACATGGGAATGACGGCTAAATGAGGTGTTTTCTCCAGAAACTCATTAAACAAAGAACTGTAGCGCACACACACATACACACTCTTTGGAGCCAAGGAAAACTCCAAACCTCTCTACACGCTTAGTTTAGAGTCTGTATTATTGAAATGAACAGCACATTAAGAGTGACAGCTGTTGGATGTGTTTATTATAGTTTGTTAATCCAACTGTTGCAGCAATATCTCAGCTTTCTGGCACATGTTAGAGCATGTGACCTTCAAACTGAGATTAATATGTCAATACAGATAAAGCACAAAGAAAACCAAGTTGGCCTTTGATACGTCTTCACACTGTCAAACCCATTGAGTAAATGACGCATATTTTACTGCTTTATTTTCATTCCTCTTGGGTGTGAATAATTCTACTCCTGTAGTCTAAAGCGGAGACAAACAAGCTCATCGGATCATCAATCATCAGTTTGATGTCTTGATTTGTAGTTTCACAGGTGGAGGACACTTTTCTTGACATAGTAGTGGTGTTGCGTGTCTTGTTTGGGATAATTGTCCAACATTTGAGGCGATCAGCAGGTTCCTGTCCTTTGACTCATACATTCATCATTCGGAGCGTTCCAGGTCTGAAGGGGGTTGCACGCAAGCATCGTCTGAGGAGACTGTGAAGAAGAACCCCCCCCCCCAAACACACACACACACACACACACACACACAATCATAACTACTCTGTGACTGTCATTGTCCCTCCCTTTCTCTCATTGCCTGAGGCTATTCATGTCTTCTCATGCTCAATGGCATGTCAGACGGAGAAATGAAACCACAATACACCTATTTACAGTTTATCCCTCTCAGGGCAGCACAGTAGCTGTTTATCACTCATACGGTGACTACAGGTGTATGGTATGTCTCATCTGAAGGAGGAAACATATACACAAATTGAATGCATTATCTGCCACATATTTCATACATTTACTTAAAGATTACATAAAGTTGAATTTCCAAACATGATGAAAACAGCAACATCTTGCGAACATATGGGAGTTTTTTTAAGGATTTTATTCACTTTCCCAAACAAGTATTCTGGTGTGCGTTTCAAGGCTGTCTACAGAGCGAAGCAGCCGTAATCCTGGGGTATTTGAAGACTAACTGACAGGCAGTGCACGGAGCAGTGAATTAATCATGGCAGCTGCTCTGCTGTACACCTGCACTGCGCTGCCATCTAGTGGCCGTTTAGATACATAGCCTGCTTTGATTTTCACTGGACCCCAAACTAGTTCGTCCTATTGTCCACTCCTGCAGACAAATGGGCTCTTTGTTATTAATACTGCTTCAAGGAACACTAGTTTATTACAACCTGGGCTAGATCTCCATTCAGTTGTATTGGTTGTAACAATATTGCTAAAAAATAAGTTAAACGTTGATCGTAGTTTTGTGTTTACATTTTCCTCTGCAATTATCAATATTAGGAGTTGTCTCACTTTCAGTTTGACCTCCACAAAAAGTGGCTCATATAATGTGGAAAACCTTTGGCTTGTTTAAAATCTACTCAATCACTGTGTTCATACTTGTTACCCTGCTGAACCTTTTTTGGGCAATGTCCCCAGATCACTGTGGTGAGTGAAACAAGTAAATAACCAAAGCTATAAAAATAAAAACCCAAAATGTAATAAACTGTAGCTTTCTTTTTAAAAATGTACCCAGTCCCCCTGAAATGTACTGAAACTCTTTACATTCAACCTCAGAAAAATACCAGAGACCTTATCTCATAATAATGATTTGTAAGATATGAATGATTGTAAAATAAAAACTATTTCATTAGCTTTTATTTCTTCATGGCTTCTGTCAGTGGGAGATATTTGTGTGGATGAGCAGATGGTTTTTATCATTCTGTGTCTGGAGTGAACAACCACATAATAATCACATATGCAGGTAATGCTGTAATGTACATAGACTAAACTAAACTAAAAAATGAGACGCAGAACAATTCAAGTCAACACTGTGCAGGTCCTTTATAGATAAAGTCATGTATCTGAAATGAACCCAACATATCAGCATTTGTAATCTGAACTACATACTATGATGCTATTTAGTAACACCTATCAGAATAAAATATGCAATGAAGTATCATAAACATGTTTGCAGTGGAAATGTAGCTGAACTAGATAGATAGATCACAGAATGCAATTTAACATCTGATATAGTGACTTCTAATCATGAGATACTGAAGTCATAATTATAACAAACAGTCTATTTCCTTTCTTTGGTGAATGCAATGGGCTTTCATAGAACTGTGCTTTCCAATGACATCATTCTTGAACATTTTTTATTATTTTGGAACTTCATTGCTGTGGATATGGTTCACAGTAAGCTAACTAGAACGCTAGCTGTCAAGGTAAGGCCAGTGAATACAGAGCACAGACAACACAGCAGTAGCAACAATTGCAAAAAAAAAAGAAAAAAAGAAGAAAAACAGAGCAGACAAGACTCCAGAATATCATGAGCACTGCTTTGAATACACAGAGTAGCTGTGCTCACACTCAGCTTTTACATGCAGGTTTCCTCTGACTCTAGTTACATTCTGTTTTAAAGCACACAGCATATCAAGATTATTTTGAGGGGGCTGAAAATTGTTGATATAAATGTAAGTACCATTGTGGATTTTGACCAACTGTTTTACTGTCCTAACAATCCTAAACTCATTATAGCAGTGGTGTTAATTCATTGGCATCGATGTTACTAAGCACTTTTTCAAGTACCTCCTTAGTTGCTCTAACTTAAATAAGGCATTCATGTCTGAATACTCGTACAAAATGACACTTTCATCCATATTGTCCATCACTGGTTTTAGTGCAACTTCACCAAATCACAGGAAAGAGAGAACAACTTCCTTTCTTGCTTTTCTTTCTTCTTTATGCTTTCATATACTCAGAATATGACGTTGGACCATGTGTCTTCAGGTTGGGAAGATGCACCTGCTGTCATCCAGAGGCCGCCACATTCTAGCACCGTTTACACAGCTGAGATCTGCGTGTGGAGATCTGTGGTCGTATGTCACCTCTTTAAAAGACCGTTAATAGCTTTGACTTCGTCGGTGGACAGAGGAGACAGGCTGTAGCCTCTCAGCTCAGGTTTGCCTAAAAACAGAAACACAGAGACACACGTCATCTTACAGTCATCTGACAGCAGACTGCTGGGAGAACATTCAGAGTTATGTTGTTGATTGTGACTGAGAAATACACATGAAGGATTTTGTCCTTTTCACCTGATTTAACCGAGGAGCTGCAACCCTTCACTGTTTATTCCTCCAAGTCTACAGCTATTTTACTGAATTTCAGACTGGACTCAGTTCTCACTCTGTCTTCCAACAGCTAAACCACTGGGAGACATTTGGAGTTTAACAACATGTCATTTTCAATCACAGATCTACCAGCAAACTATTTTCTTAACAAGCACAAATTACTGGAGCAAAGACTGAAGAAATATCCCACATGGGACAACAGTGTTATTCTACTGATTTTTCCTCTCCAAACAATTAAAGGTCAAAGGTCAAGACTCCAAAGACGATCTCATCATCCAATTTTTTGAGGGATTTATTTGATCATTCTGCCTGCGTTTATATAATGAGTGAAATCTGCAGCTCCAGTATCAGTTTAATCTCTACTAACACAGCACATAGTTAACAATGTCACTGCTACAATATTTACTGTTCATCATATTTACTGCACTGTGAGCTCACCACAGCAAGCTTCACAACACATTAGCAGCTAAGAGGCTATTCATGTCACATTGGTTAAGCAAGTAGTGTCCTCCATTCCTCACTGTGTACGTCCTGAGTGGAGGCTGCAAAAGAATTAAAGGTAAATAACTGTCCCCAACCATAATGACAGTCTGTGTTTTTATACAAGTGTAGCACCCACTCTATAATCTCACCCACCACCCCCCTTGCATTGTTAAGCTATTATATTATCATACTATCAGTGGTATAAAATTATCTTCAAATGACAATAATATCATTTATCTGGATAATTTCTGAGAGAATATATTGTCCAACAAAAGCAGCTATCATAACAGGTCTCTCAAAACCACAACACTTATCACAATGTTGTAGGGATATATTACTTATGACAATGTCAGATTATTGAAAACGTGCTTATTTTTGCAGTCGTTCAGCACTTTGATTGGTTTAGTTTGATCGTTCAGCACTTTTGTCAAGTGTTTTATAAATAAATTTGACTTGAATTTGATTGACAGCTTTAAAGATGTTGGTATGTGTGTTTCTGACGTTGGACAGAACCAGTTGAGCTGTGTGTCTCCCTGGTTCCTGTCTGAGTAACCGTATCGGTCCAGAAGTTCAGAGTCCACTCACATTCTCTCAGCCTAAATGGTTGTTTTTTTTCAGTCACATCTTTACACAGACTAATATGAAGTGAGATGACAGACTGTACATTTTTAGACATTCTTGTCTCTAAATGGCCTAAATACATAATTGTGATGGAAACAGAGAGTAATGGAAACAGACAGTATTGATTTTATCATCTAAGTCTCAGCATGAAAGCAACATGCGATCAGTAAGAAGCCTATTTCCCAAAATGTCAAATGATTTCTTTAAAGTAGCATGTTGGACTTGACCAGCTGAGTTCTACTGCTGCAGTCACAATGTTCCTCGTACCTTGCATCTCATTGAGACGATTGACTTTAGCTTTCAGTCCCTTGCGAAGGTCATTGATCTCCTTGTCCAGCTGTTCCTGGTCTAGAGATGAGACACAAACATCAACAGAGTTTAGAATAATCTCACAATCAGCCACGTATACTGTACTGGAAATCTATCAAATAAACAGTATTTTGATGAATGTGGCAATTTTTACCTCTCTGGATCATCTCTCTCGTCTTAGATTTGGGAAATTTGATGAACATGTTTCCAAAGCAAACCTTCACTTTTTCTGCAAATGTTAAAACAGCACTGTAAAACAATTCTTCACTGAGTCAGCATCACACTCCAAGCACATGATAAAAAAAAGGATCAAAATCAATTCAGCAGAACCAGAGATATCGTCTTACACCTCTTCCATATCAAAAACTTACGCAACTCACATCATGATATTACACTGTTGTTTCCACTGTTAAATTAATGTAATGATAGTTCTCAAATATTACCCAGCATCCCGTTATGATCCCTCACTCACCTGAATCTGACAGTTCATTTTTCAGTGCGTTCAGTGCCTCTCTGTTCCTGTTTCTCTTTGAGTCCAGGTCCACAATCTGAAATACAAACAAATATCAACAGAAGATGTAACACTGTGGACCTTACGTGCCTTATACCATTTTAAATATCTGGTACCATTGTCCATCACACACTATGTACAATGGACTGATTGATTTAGTGATTTTTTTTTTTTTACATCATTTTCATTGAAAAACATTAAAAACATTATGGTGGGATTTTTTGCAGGAATGTGTACCAAACAAAGAGGTTTGTTCTAAGTTTGTAGAATATTATATGTAGGCCTGGATATCTGTGCAGCACAATATTTAATTTTAAAGTGGTATTTTGACCCACATTGTGCCTCCTGCAATTAATTATTCAGGCCTGGTGGCCACTCTTACCACATCCCTCTGATAAAGCCCTCTAACTGAATTTTAAATGAGAAATCAACCTTGCATAGAGAAATAATACAGCACTCAACACACTCGGGAATTGCTGTGCTTTCATTCTTCACAATACAGAGACTCAATTATTCATTCAAACTCATATTTTTGCTGTAACTGATGTATAATGTTATCATGTCTCCATTCAACACGCATAGAACTGTATGCATGTTTAACTGGGCCAGGTTGTCTACATGTCAGCTGATTTGCGGTTGTTTGATGAAACACAGCTTTATGAAAGTAGATAATATGAGCTCAATTTTAGTAGTACTAAAGGTGTTCAAACTGGACTTTGACACAATGTCAGAAAAACTAAACGTACTCTATTATGAGTAAGAGTACAGCTAAATGTATTTAAAGTATCAAAAACCTGAAGTACTGTGCAGACTGCCTTCTATTAGAGTGTGATATTATATTTCATTTGTTTTTTATCACTAACAAATACATGCAAGAGCACTTTAATCCTGGAGTTACACATTTTAAATGTAATCTGTTTTTATCAATATAGATTTTACTGAACAAAAGAATAATAAAGAAAGCCGTAAAACCACTAATATTCAGACTATTTAAGTGCGACATCAATAGTTTGCCAACAGATTTTAAACTGTGAACCACTTTCAATACAATTCCCCATCACTACTTTATACAGTATAATACATATAAAACTAAGAGGAGTCATTTTATATGGTGAGCTCTGAAGTTAGCAGCTAATACTTGTATACATATACTTAAATGATATAGTTAATAAAAGGACTTTTCCTTGTAATGTAGCCTGCTCATGCTGCCGTATTGCTACTTTTGCTAGGCTAACGTTATTTCTTCTACTACTGGATATAATATGCTACGTTTTTGCTTTCTGCAACAATGATGATAAGATATGAATAACACACTCTTCCGTAGTGTGGTTGAGATTATTCAGCAAAGAAAACAAAATATTAAGAGTGAAAAAACAGTAAATATGTCACTGAGTCCGGAGGACATTTAGCCTGTTAGCTTAGCTGCTAACATTTACAATTTCGCCTGCGTCACGTTGTTTATATCCGCCTTCTGCTCGTTATTAACATCACAGTGTGGTTACCGGCTGAACAGACAGCTACCTGCTGTTTAGAGGTGAGGACATCCTCAGCTGCCTCCTCTACTTCTGACAAGTAGTCCAAAACACGCTGCGATTCAGCGTCCATGGTGGTTGTGTTGCTATGAAAATACGTCCGGGCTGGAACACCGACAGGTAACAGAAAGGACCGGGGTGGAGAGGCGTGAAATATAGTCCGTCTATTGTTTTTCGTTCATTAAAGTAAACACACCCACAGACTGGATATATGTTGTTGAAATGTACCATTCAATCATAACGTAATAACACTACATGGGAAGATACAGTAAAACTAGGATAAAGGACAAAAATAGCAATGGTGGATCAATCAAGTGTGGTCAGTTTGTCTGTAATTTAGCTGCTTTATTCTTCTGCCACGTTGATGGTCTACTAACATAGTTTGTGGTGTGCACACAAAGTTCTGAGATTTTCAAAACTGCATTAAGGAGACAGAAACATTCACTTTGTCTGTGTAACCGAAAGTCCATTTATTTGTTGCAGTACACAGAAATATACAGTAGATATGGTCACATCCACCCTTCAGATTTCCCTTACAACAAAATGTGAAATGTATCACATCTCAACCTACATTTCATGTGTAAAATTGACATATGCATATGCAGTTTTTGAAAATATATTTTTACATGTGAGAACACATTCTACACTCCTTTTGTTGGCTTCCTATCCAAGTTAGATCAGACTTTAAGATGTTACAGATGATGTATAAAATCCTTCGGATCTCCTTCAACCCAACCCAGTCTATCCCTTGCTCTCCACTATCAAGAGTGCAGAGCTGCTGTCTGTCCTTTTCCTACTAGGCTTTCCTACCTTTGTCTGGAATAACCTTCTGACAGACAATCTGATTCTGTTGAGTTGTTTCAATCTAAACTTGAAACTGATCTTTTCACCTTAACCTTCAGTTAGTTCTACTTCAGGTATTTGTACCTGTCCAGTTTTTTCCAAACTTCTCTTGGCAACGTGTAACTTATTCAAATCGAGAGTCTAAGGCTAGGATATTGTACCCTGCACAGGTTTTAAAGGTGTACTATGCAGGATTTGTCAGTAGCTGTTTGTAAACACAACATTCAAAGTGGGCCCTCCTCCTCCCAGCTCAGCAAAGGAGAGCACCAGTGAGCAGGCAGGAGAGAGAGAACGCAAGAGAGTAAGAGAGTGAATGAAGAGAGGGAGTGGTGGTAGCAGTGAGTCAGATAAATAAAATGTTAATTGTCAATCACACTTCTAAAGCATAACTTACAGAATTACGCTTGTCAATCAACGTCATAACTTTTGTTGCAAAGTTAATTTATTGACAGACCAAAACAGAACTGACTTCTTTACTCACATCACTTGTAAAACTGTTGGAGTGCTGAAAACTCCTCCATACAAATATATACATAATACACTGTGCTGACAAAGGCTCACTGGGTCAACTAAAATGACAAAAAAAACAAAAAAACTTTTATATACATATCTGCATGCTCACTAACATTTCTGCCCGTAACATTAGCTTATTTGTCTGCAATCACAGCATTTGATTAAACATGATAATATGACAGTAATAAGATGAGAATAAAACAATCATCCAATAGTGAAAAATACCTGCTACCATCTATGACCCGTTTGTCTAAGAAAAAAAAGATACATTCATAATGAAATATTTAGTTTGGTAAGTGCGGCTGTGGCTTACAGTTACACTAACAGTACTCAAGTTGTTATGTATCAAAGTCGACCTGTTTCAGCCTGTTTGGTCTGTTTACAGGAGAATATTTGGATACTGGTAAATTGTCCATTATTGCCGTCACAGCATCTGGTTTAATCTCCCGTTCCTTAATCTCAGCCGCTCTCCTCCTTTCACCTCCTCCTCTTCTACACTCAGAGCCGCTCCGTCTCCTCTCCGATGCATCTTGTCTTTCTGCCACACTTTTTCTCTGTTCTGAGCCACTCCTTTTCCTAAACCCTCCTGTCCTGTAGTCCAAAACCTCCCCCCGTGTTCCCAGCCGGTCCCTCCCAGCCCCGACGCTGGAGTCCCTGGCAGAGTGAGGCTTATTGTTAGCACCTTGAACAGGATTGCGAATGTTGCCCAGAGCTTGCATCCGTCTCATGTGGTTGTTGGCCCTCACGGGGCTGCTGAACCTCAGGGCCCGGTTTGCCGAGCCCCTTTCTGACGAGTGTACCCGGCTCTCGCTGTAGCTCCTTTTAGGCAGTGAAATGGGACCCCTGCGCTCCAGCGTCGGGCTCAGTCTCGACTGACGGGTGTGGCTGTGGGTGGAGCGGCAGCAGGAGGCGCTGCAGGTGGTGTAGCGGATTCGGCAGAGGGTGCAGGCGCAGCCGGAGAGCAGGGCAGAATGACTGGCCATGGAGGAGAGGAGTGTGAGGGGGAAGGCACGCTGACACTGGAGGATACACTTTGGAGAGCTGAGGCGTGACGTGGCAGCGGCGGCAGGCCTGTGGCAACTGGATGTCACCTCTGAGACAGTTGACCTCCCACCCTCTTCTTGGACGCTCTGGATCTGGCGCCACTCCAGCTGCAGGAGTCTCTCCAAGTACCTCTCCAAAGGGCCTACAGGCCTGGGTCGAGGAGCCCCGCGGCCCTCCATGTTGTAGAAAACAGCGAGCTGACTAAGGCTCCAGGAATTAAAAGGTGGAGGGAGGAAGTCTGGGAATTCAAACGTACCTCGACCGTGTCCTCTGGGTCTGCAGCTGCTGTGAGAGGAACGGTCTTCAGCTTCGATGACCTCTGGCCGTAGCTCCAGCTGTGGAGGAACCTGACGAGAGTGTGACACAGGAAGTCTCTCTGAATCAGACAGGTCGGTGTCACTGTCGCCTTCTTCTCCATGAACGCTCAGACGTTCTACCTCTGGGTTCGACGATTGTCTCTCCAGTAGATCAGGACTGGAGTCACACAGGCGGCGGCAGGGAAAGGCAGCTGTGTGTCGGCTCCCTCTGTGTTTCTGTTCTCTGTGGCCGCGGCGCTGAGCAGCCTGCTGGACCTTCGGTTCCATCCCGTCCTCTGCAGGAGGACACGAGGGACGGGACTTTGACGCTGAGGTTCCCTGAGCACTGGAGGATGGAAAAGTACATTTTATTATCTCATCATCCAAGCAGTGCAGAATGACATAAATGTTACGCAAACATAAACAGCCATTCTCACCTGTGTTGTGACATATTGCACTTGGTTGATGGAGTGTTAGGTTTGTGCTTTCTTCTTTGCTGCAGCTTCTATACAGAGAGACACTATTACACCTGCACACATTTTCTGCTCATACTAGAACTGCAACTACCAATTATTTTCATGATACTGTATAATATGACAGTATAAGGTGAAAAATGTTTCCCACAGCCCAAGGTGATGTCCTCAATGTCACAATGTTTCCTGCATGTCTACACAGTGTTATATATTTTTTTTACAGCTCAGTAGGGATCTCCGATATTATCGGCTGATATTTACTTAAAAATGTAATATCGGAAAGTATCGGTATCAGGTTTTTATAACCGATGTTTGTTCTGTAGGCTTCAGCATTTCTGAGCCTGCAAAAACATGAATATTTTCATCCTGAATTAATCTGACAATTATTTCTTTGATAAATCGACTGTCCATTCTATACATTTACAGAAAACTATGAGAAACGCTAAAGGTGAGATCTTCAAAATACCTTTAAATATTATTTTATTCTCTTTTAAGTCGAAATATTATTTAATTTACAGTGAATACAGTAAAAATATTCATATTTGAGAAGCTGTTATCAGCAAATATTTGGCATCTCAGCTTGAAACATCAACTAATCAATAGCGAAATACAGTAAATTGATGCCAATTGATCTTCTGCTGTACCAATCATCAATTAATCGATTGATTGTGACTTACTTTGTCATGATTATTCTCCTGACTTGTGCGCGTGTGCTGTGGCTGCAGTGACTTCCTCTGTGACTGCCGTCTGCCCATTTTATTGCTTCAGAAAAAAACACAAGATAAAATATAGGCTAGTGAACACAAGCAATGACCGAAATCGCAGCGCATAAAATAACACAGATGCAACACATGGACAGTGATGTATTCGGTGATGTGTGGCTCCAGTATTGGGTTTCTGTTCAGTAATCTGTCTGCACACACACACACACACACACACACACACACACACAGCGTTTACACATCAAAGCGCAGTGATCAACAACAAGCGTCTGCGCATCTCCGGTGATGCGACAATGGAAATGGGGATAGCATTACACAGATAGAACATTCCGATCTACAACATACATTAGATTCATATTAAATAATCATGTTTGAATGCTACCTGGCCACATTAGGCCTGCTGTTGCTCCAGAGCACCTTCTTCTTCCATTCCCTCTCCGCGATGGAGAGCCTCTCCAGACATTGTTGTGGCACCCGCTCTTGCAGGACTGTGCCCATCCCAGCCTCCGACGGGCACCAATGAAATGGGCGAGTGAGCTGTTCACGCGAAACACGGTGGTGTTATCATAATGAGTGGGGGGTCGAAATGCACCGAATTTATCTTCTCCTTTCAATACAAGAATTCAGCTTGGTGAAAGGTTCACCTGCTGTCCAGCAGAGGGCGGTGCAGGCAAAGCGCTGAATGCGATGAAACACCATCTGTTCTTCATATCTGAAAGGACAGGTTCACAGTGTTTCTAATGTCTTAAAACTACAACAACCAGAGATCGAATTTTCTTGGTGTAATCCTTCCTAAGATCCCTTCATAATGCACTTACAATGGACTAACCACAGTTCTCCTTCTGTGTAAAGTATCATATTCTATGTGAAAAATCATGAGGTATTCATATACAAAGCTGCATTATAGAATATATCTACCACAACAAACCCACATCCCAAAAATGGTACAAGTGTCAACAAGTAAATACATATCATATAAATATACATAATCTCAGTTGTTCTGACCGCAGAGAAGAGCATGTGTGGGAAGTGTAAAGTTGGCACCCAGTCGCAAGCTGCGGAGAGACAGATATAGAATTAACAAATAGCAAAACTCATCATAAAAAAGGCTTAAACTCCTCATTCAGTCCAAAAGGAGCCAGTGTTGTTAGTGCATGTATGTAGAATGTTTCACGCTGCAGAAGTAACTGTTCGTGATTCCCACCCCTAGGTGGGCATTCAACTTTTTCTAGGCCCACATATCGGAGGGAGCTGATATTATCTTCATCATACTAGACTCTCTATTTACAGGGATATGTGACCTTACTATCTGATCTCGTATATTGGGTGCACGTCTGAAGACTAGTCTAGGTGGTGACTTAAATATCTCATCTAGTCTCAGATCGGACTCAACTAGGCTATGTGCCAGTGTTTGTAGATAATATTTCTAAACTCTGATCCCAACGGTGAGTACTTAGTCACACAGAGGGTAGAGTCGTTTCTTTGCTTCCATGCTTTAGGTTGTAGAGATTCATCCTTTTTTTTGAAAGTCTATAATCATGTCAAAGTCATTAGCTCCGCTGATATCGCGTGGATGACGTTGTGTGGGATTCTCCACTTTCAAAACTATTTTAGGTCTTTGAGACTTTAAAGAAATGTTCCTCTGTGTCTTATGCACTCACCTGATGTGAAACAGTTTCACATGAACAGTTTCCGATCAGGTTAAATTGAGACAAACTGCACATCCTCTGCTTTACACTCAGTGTGTAATTTAAGGTTGTTTTTTTAAAATTGCTTAGGCACTATCATTGAAACTATAGGCTTCTTTTTGCAGAACTAAAACGTCACACCAAACCATTTAAACATTATACATCTCTCACAAAAAGAAATTATTCTTTCAAAATTCTTCAAAACGCTTTTAGAAAATGATCAATACACAAACCATCATTTAAATAAACACACAAAGCACGATTACACACTGACAGTAGAAATGAAGAGCATTTTTTTGTGTGCGGAGCTGCAGTCTGTCATACATGTAGGAAACACACATATACACATAGGTATCCATATGTGTAAAGTATGGATGTGTATTCCATAGCCTACACAGTATGTTGCTCACTTGCTCTTAAGAAGGATACTGGAGAACTCTGGTGACCTGATTTGGGGGATGTCATTAGGTAGAAATGTAGAAAATAGCAGATCTACATGCTCAAACCAGTCATGACAAAATGACTCATGACCAATGGTGCACAGACTTTTTGAAGGGCAGGTGTGAAAAGAAAAAAAAAGGGCACATACAGCGCATTCTCACCACTGAAGAGGGCACTTTAGCTCGTGTTTTTGCCACCCAAGAGGGCAGTTTAGAGTGTTTTGCCAACCAGTACTGCAACTTAGCACGTGTTTTGGCTCCCAAGAGAACACTTTGGCACGCGTTATTCAACAATTGGGCCACGAGGGGGAGGGCGACCGCCTCCCCTGCCCCCCCTTGTGCACACCATTGCTCATGACTCATGATGAAACTGCCCATGATGCCTCCCTCCCCATTCCCCTACTCGCTGCAGCTAGCGGTTAAAAACTGTGTGTGTGTATGTCTTGCAGACTGTCGACACCATGTTGAGGGCGGGGAAAAAACATTTAAAGATTGTGGCCAGTAGCAGATGCTATCCCTAAAATTCAATCTTTTTTCCATCCAGCGAGTGATTTGAGACCAATTCGGGCAGAATCTATGTTCACCACATTCATTGTAACATAGCTTGCCATTATCTGCTGCAGGTATTGTAATCAAAAATATAGGTTTATTGTTTTTTTATAACTGATTTCCAGCCAGTGAATGGGGAAATTACTGTATGCAAAGTTGCAACAACGAATGGTCTTTAGAGTTACGATGGTGGTTTCACACCTCATTAACAGTGACGAGGTGTGAAACTGCCACTGTAACTCTGTAGACAGGTCTGAATGACCTTGTAGAAATACATCCACCTTAAAGAAGCAATATAAGACTGCACACATCCCCATTTTCGCTCCATGTGTGCCAACACTTGAATTGAAAATACCGCAGAGCACTTGCTTGGTAAACATGAAACAGAGACTGTACTAATCTAGCTGTACAGCAGGTATATAAATAATAAAAGTAAAGTAATAATCCCTAGAAATAAATCTGCCCATACACAACACAGCGGGGTTCACTTCAATGTCTAATAACCTGTCAATTCAAGTTACTGCTGCTGTTTTGCTTTAGAAGAAAACAGTTATATTACCAACATATAAACTAATCTCAGTATGTGAGGGTTAATATTGTTGTTGCACATTTAAGCCCTAAAATAACCACAGGTAGAAGCTAATAGTAGTAATGCCTAGAAGTAAAGAATTATTATTGAGAATGACCAATTCAACTTTCTTCCTTTTTATATCTTGTACTATCTTTATAGGCCTACATGTGAAATATGCACAGTCGCTTCCTATATGCTAATTTGAAGAAATGACACTTTCACATGATTAATACAATGTTGGTGATGTAAATGTTTCTGTTGCAGGTTACCATTTCAGTCTTCAGTAATACTGATACCTAATGTGACAGATGAGAAACACTGATATGATTTTACAAACCAGACAGATTTATTGGTAACGACTGGAATGGACACAGGCAAAGATTCTAGGATCATGAGAAGATGCTGGTGTGGGTGGGAGAAGGTGACCACTTTCAGAGGGTTAAGGATCCACCAGGGAAGGAAGAGGTGTGGAGTTGAAAGCCAGCAACAAAATTGCACTGCAATGGGATGCTCGATCTCTCCCATCCTGTTCGTTGCAGCCTTCGAGATCATCCTCATTGGGGCAAGGGAGATGGTCGGAGGAGTGAAACTGCCATCAGGTCAAAGGCTACCACTAGTGAGAGGCTACATGGACGACATCACAACCATTCTCCAGACAGCAGCATACACATCAAGACTGCTGAAGAGGATTGACAAGCTTGTGGGTTGGGCAAGGATGAAGATCAAACTCTCCAAATCGCGTAGTCTGTCCCTCACCACACCATCTTTGTCGCAGGCGGTGAGGAGATCCCGCTGTTGGTGAGTCAACCCATCCGTAGCCTGGGCCGGACCTACAGTATACAGCAGAGCTCTCTGACAGGCAGGTGGGGGAGATGGTGAGGAAGCAGATCGCAGATGGCCTGGCTAAGATCAACCAGAGCCAGCTCCCCGGCAAGTATAAAGTATGGAGTTACCAGTTCATACTGTACGCAAGGGTGATGTGGCCTCTGAAGATGAGCGACCTCCCCTCCTCAGTGGCAAGCAAGATGGACGGGCTGGCAAACTCGTTCAGCAGGAAGTGGCTGGGACTGCCGAGATGCCGCTCAGATGTAGGCCTTTTCGGCAGGACCATGCTGCAATTGCTACTTCGCTCCATCAGCTTGGGATACAAGCAGGAGAAGGCTCGGATGGTGCTGGAGCTGAGGGAATCCTCTGACCAGCTGGTGAGAGCAGCGGGCACCCAGGTAAGAACAGGAAGGAAGTGGAAAGCCCAGGAAGAGGTCGACAGGGCAGTCAGCAGGCTGAAGCACCTTGAGGTAGTCGGCAGAGTTCAGGAGGGTCGAGCAGGCCTTGGGAGGGGCAAGACCCCCTTGTTCTGGTCGAAGGCGAAGAGCGGAAAGCCATGGTGGTGGCAGAAGTGGCAAGGACTGAGCAGGAACGCCTCAACATCAAGGCAGTGTCTCAGAGCCGGCAGGGAGGTTGGACGTCATGGGAAGGACTCACAGAGGCAGAGTCGTGCAGACAGAAGGCAAACAGCAGACCTTCCGCTCCAGTGAGACATCCTGTTCACAAGGGCTGGAGAGAAAATCAGAAAGCAGAACATCGGAAAGCCGTCAAAGAACTGGTTGAGGGCAGCTTCTGGCTGTGGCTAAGGAGGAAGCATAGGAGTTGGGGGCCAAACAACACTTAGGGCATCAGCAGGGGGTGGCAGGGAGAGATCGCTGCCATTGCTCCGCCACCAGGAGATGTACTGGGGTTAAAGGAGCGAAACATCCATGACTGGTGGTCCCCAGCTGAGGCCCCCAGAGGTGTTCTTAGGAGGTGCGTCAGGCAGCAATGCCCAGCAGGTAGACCATCAACCTGTATCATGATGAGTACAAAAACTATCCTGGATTTAACTTTATGTCTCAACACTTCCACAGTACATCTGTATAAACAGGACCCTCCATGTTTACAATTACTTTTCTTTTTAGTATCTTCTTTAGCATTAGAAAACAGTAACAGTGGCAGCAGTAGCTAATATCAATTTTAACAAGCACTTTCCAAAAGTCACAGGAAAAAAATGTTTCATGTGACACAAAGTCCAACATTTATCAACAAACAAGGATTTATCAACAAATGTCAATCTTGAAAATTGCTAGATTGCAGCTTTTTTGGTTTCTATATTTGGTTGCACAAAATAAAAGTTTACTGTTATGTACTGAAAAATGTATTCCATATAAATTGTATACCCCTAGTACATTACATTAGGAGGCCTATACTTTCTACATAAACTTATACTTCACTTAGGTTAACTTAATAAAATGAACCTTGGGTATACCATTGCTTTAAGGGTTATTTTGATTATATTAAATGTGTTTAAATTAATTTATTTCATTTTCAAGTACCACTAGAGCAAACTCACATACCACTGGTGGTACCCGTACCACAGTTTAGGATTATGGATTTACAGTAGACCCATTGACAGTGACAAATGTTGTGTCAAGTTCTCTTTATGTCTGCTTCATAGGGACAAAAAACACATTTTTATTTCTACTGCAACTTAATATTGTTTTAAATGGAATTTGATGCTGCTTGATCATGTTTAGTTTGCCCTGAGCCAGTAGATCTCAGAGCCCTACTGGGATTATATTCTTTAAACATGTCATTAATGTGTTCTGTACTCATTACAATCTTTCATCAATGAAGTTATGGGTGTGTGATTTTTTTAAAAGCACTTGACCCACACATATCCTGCTTTTATTCATTGTTACCTTTTTGCTGGACAGTTCCTACATTAGCAGCAGTCCCAATTCCCTGGTGGTGGTACCCCTTCACAGTTCCCTTTTTCCGTTGGTGTGCAGCGTCCTGGGTGGTGTTTCGTTTTTGGTTCTTCCCCCTTTTGGTTCCCTGCTGTCATGGTAACCCCCAGCCCTGTCATTCACTTCTGCTGCATTATTGGCTGTTTTATTGTATCACTGTGTAGGGGATACCCACAATATGTCAGAGGGTCTAGTTTAGTCTCCCTGTGGACTGTAACTGCACATTATCTGTTTGACTTCATCTGTTAACACAGAACACACATTTACTGAAAAATGAAGTCTTTGTGTCTGTTTGTACCAAACAGCAGATGAACAGTCATAACTTCACAAAGCTCTCAAATTACACACGTCTGACTTCCGGTAAAGAAGAAGTAGGGAGGAGCAGACAGGTAGGGAACAAAAGTGAACATTCGTACAGACTTCATTTTACAGTCAGCAGAGCAGAAGGAGGAAAGCAACAGCAGTCTGAGGCAGGTGAGTGTTAATATCAGGGCTGCAGATAATGATGAGTATTGATCAATCTGCTAATTAATTTAATTAATTAATTAAACTACATCATAAAAAATGAAATCACATTGTTTGGGGTCTTTAAACATTATTTCCAGTTTATTTCCTGGTTTCTGCATCCTCACAGCGTTTTAATGTGACACTGCTGCGCTCTAAATAGAGAGAAGTCACAGTTAAGAAGCACACACATGTTTATCTGAAGTCTGTTTGTTGGATTTAAACCAGAGTTTATCTTTGTGTTACTGGTTTACCTCTCAGACTCTAGAAGATGAAGAAAGATTAGAGGTAGAGTGTCTAATGGTTTAAGTTTATGTTCATGATTGACTTCATGTTATAAGTTGTTACTTGTAAAATGTAACAACAAGTGATAATGTTAAACAACATGCATGCATCAGACCATAAAAAGAAATTATGAATTTACAGGAGATACATATTCAGTTTTAGATACAAAAAGAAGCACAGACCTGATATTCAGACTTGTTATTTAGTCTTTAAACGTGAAACATTTTTTTTATTATCACAAGCACCATTTATCAGGACTGGAACATTGCTGGCTTCCTACTTCATTGTAGATTGTGGATTTAGAGTAAATGTTGTACTGTTGTAGACTCACAGTGAACTTTGACTCCTCTGGAACTGCCATCAGACCAGTCCAACTGCTTGTTCAGATGCAAAGAACCATTCACCATAATCTTTCATTCGTGAAGTTATGAAAAAACAGCAGCCTGCACACACCCAGGTTGATCTTATCCTCGGAGCGTCCCACTCTTTAAGTCAAGTGATAACATTAAACTACATGCACTACATTTAATTGATGACTAAATCATATATGTAGCCTACTATTAAAATCCTGCAATTTGTCCTTTTTATTTTCACAGAAAATCACACAGGAGTGCACTTTGAGGCAGACCCTCATTTGTAGGTGCTCTTGGCTCACACCAGCATTAACAAACCAATCAGATCACGTGAAGACACCAGAGGTCCCTGAACTACAACAAACAGGTGAGACTGAATGGACCTTGTGGTGAGTTTACTTTGTTGAATATTGTTTAAGACTGAACTTTTATTCTCAACGTTAAAGACAGAAAAAGTTAAGTTTCTACTGGGAGACAGACAGAAACACAACTGTTCTCTTATTCATGTTCTCTGATTTCACCAGACAGCCAAGATGAGGAAGAGGGACCTCCTCGACATCCTGGATGATTTGACAGATGATGAATTTGAGAGGTTCATATGGTCCCTCAAGAATGAAAAGGTGGGCGACATCGAACCAATCAAAGCGAGCCAGCTGGAGAAGGCAAATAGGCAGCATGTTGTAGATCTGATGGTGCAGAAATATGAACTTGCTGGAGCTGTGGTGTTGATGAAGAGCATTTTGAAGACGATCGACAGGAATGATCTGGTTACAAAGTTATCAAACACTGGTTCACAAACAGGAGGTCAGTCACAGGAAGAAACAACCATGACATCACACCCAGACAGCAGAACTGTGAGGAGAAACAGCATGTGTCATGATACTTTATTTGGGAGTAAACCAGAGCAGCCAGCAGAAGCCCATGCTGACATGGGTTCAAACCCAGGACCTTCTTGCTGTGAGGCAACAATGCTAGGCATCCTGCTGTTCACACATTAAGTATTTGGATAGTTATGCATGTTTTATTTGTCAGGCTCATCAACAAACATAAGTACTTCCTGCAGGCTGGTTGTTATCAGATTATTGAAAGATTTCAGATGCAATTGTGGAAAACATGAATGAACTCTTGTCAGGTGGGCCATGATGTCATTCTGACAGGTGGTCCTACAAAATATTTGATATTGGTTACTGTAATCATGGTTGTAGATCACAATGTCTACTGGAGAACATTGATTTCTCTGCCATGTTAATACGTAACATATAATTAATGAACAAAGACTGTAGAGCAGCTCAGTGACAGCAGCTGAATGAAAGCAGAGATCATTACAGTGATTTATCCTTCAATTTAAAGTCCAACTCAAAATTAAACTAACACAAATGATCCTCTAGATCCTCAGACACATTCAGGCTGTGAGGAAAAGTTCTGACTCAGACTAAGAGCAAAACATATTAAAAAAAAAGTCAGGACTGATAAATATATGCTGTCACTAATATTAATAATATAGGAAAGACAAGCTTTGAGAATAAGTGTAGAGGAGAAATATGATCACTGATTTGTCACAGATTAACAAGTAACCAGTACTGTGCATGTACACATTTAACCTGCTTTCATTACACATTATTACACATTACAATACATCTAAACACATTGATAGTTGTTCAAATATTTTTTCTATTTTTTCAGCCGATACTGGCCTGCAGAAGGATTTAGATCCACCTAAGACTGATGTGACTGATGGAAATGAAGAAGCAGAAAGACCCCCAAGGTAAGGTTTATTGAGAAATGTAAACTAGGTAGCATTTTAACCTTTTCAGTTATTTAACACCATCACTAGCAAACTTATGGTGAGTTTCATCACAGTTGAATAATTTTGTATACACCTGAAACTGGTGTGTGCACAACCTCTATCAATGTCAATACAAAAAAAAAGTAAAAAAAAAAAAAAAAACACATTAATACCATCCAATCAGTTAATCCAATTGGAAGCCAACAATTATGACATTATCAATAATTTCTTATTTGAAATGTGCAAGAGGTTGGAAATGTCCTTGTTTGAGGTAGGAAATGATCTTGTCAAGTCACCATAGCACTGAAATATTTCATATAGGTCAGAGAACATAGACATATTTAAAGTCTAGAAAAAAACTGTAAAACAGAAAAATAGCAAACTCAAGTGTTGCTATCAAAGCTTATGAACTCAAGTCCTTGTGCTGTCCTTGTGTGAGCAAAGGAGTATGTGTAACCTTAGCCACCTTAGCTAGTGGTGTCTCCTCAGTTGATGCCTTTAAGCACAACTAACTTCTCAAACAGTGTTGCATTCAGACGACGCCTATGGGGCCTGTTAATCAGTCCAGCAAAGGAAAATAAACGCAATGTGTATGCCCATAGTAAGTGCGAAACAGCGCCAAAAATTCCCAGTGGCCGAGAGCGGTATCACAAGGGCTTGACCATGCGAGGGGGCCACAGACAGAGAGACAGAGATTTCATGCTTTATAGATAGATAGATAGATAGATAGATAGATAGATAGATAGATAGATAGATAGATAGATAGATAGATAGATAGATAGATGTCATCATAGTGTTTCACAGAAAGTATTGATACAAAATACGAAGGCATTTTTCATAATCTCAATAAAATATAAATTACAAAATAGTATTTTGTATTTGAAATATGTATTTTAAATACATGTATTAGAAATACTGCCCATCCCTGAACACAAGACCCACACACTGCACACTATACAGACAACAATAGCAGACGGAACAAAGAACAATCTATAACTGGATCTATAATATATAATCTATAACTGGAACTCAGAATACAGAGGGGGAAGAGAGTCAGACACAATGGACCAAGCTTTTGAGATGAGCCTCTCATATACACTCATGGCAACAATCCGCCAATCCTCCTCCTGTCTTCACACACACATACACAGAAGATATTAATAATAACTAACAAAATAATATTTAAACAGAAATTACGACCACAGTCGCAACATGATGGAGAAATATTTCTTTATTCTTTCATATGTTTTAATGAATGTCTTATCATTGTTATTAACCCTTCAGAACACTCCCTCTCTCTCTCTCTCTCTCTCTCTCTCTCTCTCTCTCTCTCTCACACACACACGCACACACACACACACACACACACACACACACACACACACACACACACACACACACACACACACACACACACACACAGATCAATGCAGGTGTTTAAAGTATTTTTATGACTCACTGTTGACATGAATATTGTGGTGTCATTTGGATGATGTTTGGAGAAGGCTGACATGATGATGATCCACAATAACACAACATGTCACATGAACTCTTTAAAACCTGGATTATAAATGGATTTTAAACTACATCATTTATTCTTTATTCAGATCCTTTAACTTCAATATGTCAGAGATCAGCTGTGCTCCCCTGGGCTTAGCTGTGATGTCCAACTCCTCCTTCCTGGATCTGAGTAACAAAAACCTGCAGGATCCAGATGTGAAGCTGCTGTGTGATTATCTTAAGAGTCCAGGATGTAGAGTGGAGACTCTGAGGTCAGTTCACTGACTGCTGAACCTAATTTATGTGGGTCAATTGGGGGTTGGCAACATGAGCAATTCAAAAATGTGCTAAAAATGGTTTTAAAAGCAGCATCAGGTTTGTTAATGTGTATATTTTGTGTTATGTATTTTATGTTTGTTTTGTCATTTGAAATGATATTTGCAACATTTATTTACCAAAAGTAAGACAAAGTGCTCCTGAAAATGTCAAATGGTGTAACCACAAAAGAATGATCTATATTATATGTTTATCCATCTACAGTGTATTTAAGTGCACTGATACTTCTTTTTAAAACATCATATGAAAATAAGAAAATATTTTGGAGTATTCCTTCATTTCAATATTATCAATATTGAGTATTGAATATTGAGTACTACATATCCTAAAAACAACATTTAAGTAATTGTGTGACATTTGCATTGCAAAAGTGGATTGTATTTACTCCACATCTTAGTTCACATTTATTTTGCTATACATAATCAGATTTTTATGAAGAAATACTGCTTACACCAACTGGACACTGGGCTGCATCAATGGGTGTAACCAGTATTTTTTCATGAAAATCTGATACACTGCCTGACCATCTTCCTACTACAGTCAAACACTGAAATGGACACTGAAGGATGGATGGATGGATGGATGGGTGGGTGGATGGAGTAAAGAAGTATCCTATTTCATGATAACACATGTTGTAATATATGTGTCATTACAGACTTACTGATTGTGGACTCTCAGAGACTCACTGTGAAGTTGTGGTCTCAGCTCTGAAGTCCAATCCTCATCTGACAGAACTGTACCTGAGCTACAACAAGCTGTCTGATTCAGGAGTGAAGCTTCTGTCTGCTGTACTGGGGGGTCCAACCTGTAGACTGGAGACTCTGAGGTCAGTTCACTTACTGTGGGTTTGGTAGTTTTTTTTATATTTATTCAGTTCACATCCTTCACAGAAGTTTCAAATGTTTGTTTCATCATTTTCAAGATTTTCTTGAGCACAAATCAGTAGAATTTAAAATCCACAGTCTTGTTCCCTGTAAAAAAAAAAATGATTTCCAGAGTTTAAGCTAATATGAGACTTCACATATCAAGTAAGTAGCCTATATTTGTGTTTCTTCAATGTTTCCTTGCTTAACTGCAATGAAGGGATCGATCGGAACTCAGAGGGAATTTTGTACTAAAGGTTTTTTGTTTTGAAATTGCTCTAATTTACTCTATGAACGAGAAACATTTATTTAATATATTCTTTAAAGGTGTAAAAAGCATTTCAACCATTTAGATTTTAATTGTGGAGCTAGGCTTCACAAACTGTGTTTCAACATTTCGTGGGCGGGTTTTAAAATCACAGCCGTGTTAAACCCGCCCCTGCTGCTATAGAGGTATAAATACATTCAGCACACACTACTACTACTACAGTCTACAGTTAGCCAGTTAGCTGCAGAGCTAGCAGCTGAGTTAGCAGCAGAAAGCTCTCAGACGTAGCGTCCATGTTTCTGGTAGAGGTGGTGACTTTGATTGACAGGTGACACTTGGTAGGGGGCGGGGTTTCAGCAGACTCGGAGGGCACTCCCACAGTTTGGTAGCAGAGAAAGAGCCACAGAGTTTTACACAACTTTGAAGCCTCATTTCATATATTTTGTGATTTTTTTAATCATTCAAATTTGGCAGGGTGGTTAACAACACACTTTTCTGTGGTATTTCAAACTCAGAACATATATTTATTCTTACTTTACACAGACTTTAAAGTGTTTTAATGAGTAATGTCTGGCCATTCATATTGATCTTTCAGAACATATAAATCTGCATACACACACACAGACACACATGTGTGTCTCTGTGTGTGATTTATATGTGTCTATGTGCACATAGACACACACACACACACACACACAAACAGATCAATGCAGGTGTTTAAAGTATTTTTATGACTCAGTGTTGACAACCTGAACACATCTGATTGGATTATAAATGGATTTGAATCTACATCATTTATTCTTTATTCAGGTTGGTTGGCTGCAATTTATCAAAGGCCAGTTGTGATTTTCTGGCCTTGGCTCTGATGTCCAACCCCTCCTCCCATCTGAGAGAGCTGCATCTGAGCTGGAACAGCCTAAGCGATTCAGACGTGAAGCAGCTGTGTGATCTTCAGGAGAGTCCACGCTATAAACTGGAGATTCTGGGGTCAGTAGAGAGTTGGAGTCAGTCTGTGCTGGTTTCAGCAGTTTAGTATTAAACACAGTCAGTGTCAAAGCAAAGATCCTGTATTTCTTCTTTCTACGCTGCACAGCTGTTCCACTTCTGGTCTCTTTATACTGGATGTGCTGCATCACTTACTGACAGCTGATGAAGTGAGTTTCTGTTCTTTCTTCTTCTGTCATCAGATGGAGGAATTCTTGATCTGTCAGAGTGAGAGTGAACATCCAGAAGTGTTGAGAGAGGATCAGCTGGATCCTGATGATCCATCTGGACCGGAGTCTGGATCTAGATTTTGTCATCTTCACTTAAGTCTCTTAACTGACTACAAACTACAAACTTAACACTTTTCTGGATTTTGCTGAAGTCAGCACTTTGCAGATTTGTTATACATGAGTCTTTATATTAATTAACAATAACTGTATAATTTCAACTTATAGGTGAGCTCATGTGATCCAGGCCTATCTAATCACACCCTTTAAATCTTGTTTTCTATATAAGTGCAGCATCTTGCATGTATTGTACATTACTGCACACACAGTAATAATGATGCAAACAGACTGTGGACACAACATCATTAAAAACATGAAATTCATCTGTCCAACTCATCTCCTGTTGACTTAGGCTCTGGATCTGGACCTGTTAGCTAAGTCTTTATCTTCATTTAAATCACTTCTTCAAACTCAAGTTATTAGGTTTTATAAGCTGCACATCTTAAATTTGAATCTTCTGTGTTTCCTGCTTTATTTACTTGCTGTATGTTTGTTAGTTTTGTGTAAAGGGAGGTTTCATATTGTTTTGAGAGGTCTTATACACGTCTGAAGGGAGGATGGTGGGATGATGCTGATGCTAAACAAAGACCAAATTCTAATAAACATGTGGAAATAAATGACATGTCAGTATTTTTACCCTGTGTTGAGATTCAGCTTTATGTATAACATCTATTTGTGTTGTAGTTATTATTTAAATGACTATAATCCTATCTGTTTATTTCTATTCACTTAAAGTTTGATTTTCTTATATATATTGTTTTGCATTGTTGTTGTTTCTTGACACCATTGTAAAGGAGGATTCCTACTCAATGGTCTTTGGAGGTTAAATACAGGTTAATAATAAATGAATCTGTGTTCTTTGGTTTGGATTTCTGTGGATCTGTCTGATTTTTTTTGTCTAACCACTGGACCACCAGGACACGCCATCATAGTTTATGTCACACTTTAGTTTAAAGCTCATTTATCATTCATTTCTTCCCAGTTTCAGGAAAGAGTTGTCTCTCAGCTTAGTTTAGAGGTGTCTCTATGAATGTTTCTGTCTCTTAAATGTTAGAAAAATAAACAAAATAAGAGTGACTCATTTCAAAACAGCTTGATGCATCAAAACTCACATAAAAGAGGATTCTGACATAGCACATGCTCAAGAACTAGGAAGGAGTTGCTAGTGAAACTTTGGAAGAGAGGAAACTTAATGCATAACAGTTCATCATTTTACTTTGTAGCTTATTTGGAGTTAGAACAAGGCGAGAGGAATACGCAAAAATGAACAAAAGAGTTTCTTTTCGATCAGCAATTTGCTGCCATTTAGCTCACCTTGCAGAGACACCTCCCAGTGTCTGGGTCACACACGTTAGGTGCCACACCACCATGGTTACAGTCACAAGGTTAACATTTCATTTATTTATTTGTTCTGATCATGGCAATTTTCAAATCATACAAACAAATAAAAAAATAAAAAAGCAACCATCATCTGAATCATATTCCATGACCGAAAAGGAGAAAGAAGAAGAAGAAATCTTATTTTACCCGCCCCTCCCTCATAACAAAATAAACTATAGAAACAGATGGTCTGCCTAATTACACATACTCAATACAACATTAACATCACAAGAAAAAGAAAAAACAGAAAAATTATCTGTCTCAACACTTGTACACAATATAGATCCCAACTCTCTAGTTCATACAATGCAACTATTCTTAAACAGTTTTTTAAACTGAAATATATTTAAGTAAGCCTTTAAATCGATCTTTAAAGGTATTCCACAGCTTTGTCAGGCTCAGACAGACAAAACTGGGACCCACAGAGCAGACCAGAGACAGACAGGTGTGGTGAGGCAGTTTATTTCACAGTCCAGGTTCGGTACACAGAGGCAGTCAGCACAGGCAGAAGTACAAAAACACGAAGCAAAAAGGGTAGTCCAAAAACTAGGCAAGAGTCAAAACCATCAAGGTAGGATAAGGCAACGGTACAAAAGACTGGCATCAAGGGGAAAAACAAGGTCGGAACACGAGTAAAAACATACACAAGGAAACTACCGGAAAGCTACTCACAAAACGATGCAGACAATCTGGGGCCTGTTTCAGAAAGCAGGTTTAGTGAAAACTCTGAGTTAGTTAAACCTGCTTCCTGAAACAGGCCCCTGGAATAAGCCCCCTGGAATTGCTGATCTTCCTCCTACCATTGCATGACACTGTGCCAGCTTCACTACATACCAATGTTTCCAGTGAGGCCACACCTTATCCCTCTTCTTCCTGTTTGCGATGATTTAGTGTCATTCGACGTCAGGAATGACTGAGACTCCGCATCTTGTATTTTCCTCTTAAATTCAAGGTATGAGCTTTTTCTACTTTTATTTGTGTTAATTTGCTTAATGTTTACACCTGGTTACACTCCACAGTGCGTGGCAGCCACTCTCTGAAGTGAAACTGCTGTTTTGTATGACGTTATTTTAGTAATTACTTATTACTTAAGTAATTATTTAAGTAAACACCTTATATTTTGATCAGAAACTGTATGTGTTCAGCTCTGCCTGAATGATGGCTGAGGGAGTAATTCTGTCTGTTTTGCATCCAGCTTGCATAGTTGCTGAGGAACACAGTGTTATGATTTTCTGTCATAGAAGTTCTTTTTGTTTTTAGAATAATTAAATATTTGTTTTGAAGAATAAAGCTTACTTTGATTATAATTAGTGGTGGGCCGTGAACGTGAGACTCTTATCGGGCGATAAAAAAACATCGCTGTTAATCTATTCTCAAAGTTGGGTTGGGAGCTGGGTCTATACTAGACAAGCTATGATGACTTTCACTTTGATATTGTAACGCCCCTTAATAACCACACGCCGAGACGTTAACCGGTTTAGCTGGCTTTTTATTTTTGACTGTTACACACACACACAAAAAAAACCCTAACATCAGTAGCTCACTAGCCACACCCAAGGCAGGTTCTAGGCAGGCATATATGAGGGGGCAGTCAGAAATGTGAAGGGGGCATCATGTGTACACATCATGCTCCAGCACTTTTTTTCTGTGCTTACAGTAACGATGCTTCCTTCATTGAAAGGGGTCTATGTGTCCAACCCCAACCTGGAGAAGTGGATTGCACTTTGTCAGGCCTCTACCTTCAGACCTGTTCAACTTGGGTGTCCCACCTGAAGACTAACTGAGGCACGCAACAACCCCTGACCACAATAAGGTGGCAATCCCTCAGGGGGGGGGGGGGGGGGACTGAAAAATATATTTAAAAAATGAATAAAATAAAACATCCTTCATCCAGATTGTATCAACCAACAACATAACATTTATCTTAACTGGATGGCCTAATTCTCCAATACATTTTAACCTAAAGTAGGACTTCACACACTATAGTTAATATTTACAAAACTGAGTCACGTGGGTACACCGAGCAAGATGGCGGCGCGGTAGACGAGCTCCGCTCACCCACCAATATTTACATTATTTTACTGTATGATAACCCAAAAACGTTTAGCAAAAAAGTCTCCCCTAAAGTCCATGACCTATATCTGAGCGGGCCGAAGTGTTTTTTGGACCTCAATGGCGACCACATCGAAGTATTTTAAAGACGCGGCCCGAATGGCTACCAGGAAAAACCCTCCGCCGACTGAAGCACAGGTAACTTCAAACTCGCCGCTGTCGGCGCAGTTAGAAAAGCAACAGGCTGGAAAAGTTGCAAGCATGGAGAATATGTTTGCCGAAATCTCCAAAATGAGTGCCACGTTGCAGGGAGTGGCTGCAGACATACTAACTATTAAAGCAACTACTAATGAGCTAAAAGACACGGTGAACGGCATACAAGAAAGGCTGGAGGAGGCGGAGGGGCGGATTTCTCACCTGGAGGATACTACTGAGCGGCTTGTGTGCAACGGTGAACGCGGTGAAAGGAGGATGGAAATTTTATGGGATCGTATTCAAACACTGGAGAACCACAGCAAGAGGAATAATGTGAGGCTACTGGGACTGAAAGAAACATACGGGAAGAACGGCACAATGGACGACTGCGTGAAGAAGATACTGAGCGACGGGCTCGGAGTTGATGTCGGGGGTGAGTTTGAAGTGGAGAGGGCACACCGAGCACTAGCTCCCATCCCCAATGAGGACCAACCTCCCAGACCGGTGCTGATCAGATTCCTACGGCAGTCAGCGCGGGAGAAAGTTTTGAAAGCTGTCAGAGGAAAACGAGGGCTTGAATGGGAAGGGCTGAGACTCTCCGTGTTTCCAGACATGTCGAGAGAATTGGCCGAGAAGAGGAAAACTTTCACGTCCGTGAAAAAAACACTACAGCAGCTGGATGTGAGATATACGCTGGCCCACCCGGCGACTCTGCGCTTTACTTGGAAGGAGAAAAACCGGAGCTTCACGAACGCCAAAGAGGCAGAAAAATTCATCAAAATGAACTGCAAGGCAGATGGGTAAGCAGGAATGCTCTATCTAAAAGCAGAAGTATTGCACAATAAAGGGTAACATGGAAAATGACAATCAGATTGATTTAAAAGTGGACAATGTGTAACAGATATTGGTGGGGTTTGGGTTTGATTCTGCGCCGTCTGAGCAGAAAGTCAGTGAGAGCTGGCTAGAGGTGAAATACCCCACGGACCAAAACGTCCGTTAATTTTCTTTCTTGTTTTGTTTTTCATTTGTTTTAGCATGGCTGGAGAAAAGCCAGGGGCCTCAGCTAATGTTTTGTGGGGCTTGTTTAAGTTTAGTCTTTTGTATTTTTTCTTTTTTTCTTATAAGAGTGTTAAGGTTTACACCACTGTTCATAAGCTGGTTTGCATAGAGTTGCTTTTGGTGATGACAGTCAAAACTAATGAGACAGGTGAGATGTTTAGATTACATGAAGCACTAGTAAGGGACATGGCCAATATCGATTTAAACAGAATGTCACAAGGTATTTTTCTTTTCTTCTTTCATACGTAGAATATGGCTGGGAATTATGTTACATGCATAAGCTGGAATATTAATGGATGCGGAAGCCCTGCAAAAAGAGGGAAGGTACTGACTTATCTGAAGCATAATAAGGCGGATATCGCTTTCATACAAGAAACACACTTTGTAAAAGAAGAAGCAGTTAAGCTGAAACGAGGTTGGGTTGGACATATTTTTCATAGTTCCTTCTCTAGTAAGCGGAACGGGGTAGTCATACTGGTGAACAAAAACTTGAGTTTTATTTTACTGAGGGAGTTTAAAGATGATGAGGGCAGAATGGTATGCATACAGGCACTAATAAATGGGACTAAGGTGATATTGTGCAACATTTATGCACCGAACAAGGGAGACCCAAATTTTTTCCATGAAGTAAATAAGACATTGGGTGACATGGAGGGTCAGATAATACTGGCTGGTGATTTTAATCAAGTTTCAGATCCCTTCTTAGATAGGAGCAAATTTAGTGGCCCAATAACGTCTAAGGATAGAGCTGCAATACATATGATCAGTGAGGATATGGGATTGGTGGACATATGGCGACTGATAAATCACAGCGACAGGGAATATACTTTTTTCTCTCACTGCCACCAATCCTATTCCAGGATTGATATGTTTTTGATATCGAACACAATAGTAAATCAAGTTGTGAATTGTAAAATTAATGCAATGGCTCTCTCAGATCATGCAGCAGTAGAGCTTAGTATTGACATAAATACTGACACTGAGAAAAAAGGTAGATGGAGAATGAATATATCATTATTACAGGATGAATCCTTCAATCGCCTGCTGAAGGAAGACCTTATATCTTTTTTCGAAATTAATGCTGGTAGTGCGAGCTCAAAAGCGATTGAATGGGAAGCATCAAAAGCGTACATCAGGGGGAAAATGATAGCACATTCGTCTAAAAAGAAAAAAGAGGACATGAATAGAATAAGGGAATTGGAATCTGAAATTAGAAATTTGGAAATAGAACTATCAAAAAATTTCTCAGATAAATTATATCAAGATATATGTAAGCTTAAGTTCCAACTGCAAGAAATTTATAATAAGAAGGTGGAATATGCTTTATTCAGGCTGGGGACAAATTTCTATGAAGGGGGAGAGAAGACAGGCAGGTTACTCGCCAGGCAACTGAAGCAACAAAATTCCTACAGTGTTATATCAGCAATTAAGAAAGGTGATGAAATAGTCTCCTCGACAAAGGAAATAAATGAGGTCTTACAACAATTCTACAAAGAACTGTATACATCAGACATCAATCCCAAACAAGAAGAACTGACGGAATTTTTTTCTAATATTAATCTCCCTAGATTGGCACCTGATCAAGTGGAATTATTAGACAATTTAATAACAGAGAATGAAATCAGGACTGCAATTTCGGGTATGAAATCAGGGAAGTCGCCGGGCCTCGATGGATTCCCTGTGGAATATTATAAGCAGTATGTAGATACCCTGGCACCAATATTGCTAGAGATATACAATGAAGCTTTTACATTAGGTACCCTCCCCCCAACATTTAATGAGGCCTTAATATCAGTGATACCTAAAAAAGATAGAGATACTACTAATCCTGCTAACTACCGACCTCTAAGTTTAATAAATCTGGATTGTAAGATATTGACCAAGATCCTGGCTACACGCCTGGAGAAGGCCTTGCCGAGCGTTATACACAATGACCAAGTTGGATTCATGAAAAATAGGTCTTCAACGGACAACATGAGAAGATTACTACACCTGATCTGGTTGAATCGGACAGGAAAAGACCCAGTCGTTGCCCTCTCACTAGATGCTGAGAAGGCATTCGACCGAGTTCAGTGGGAATTTTTGTTTGCAGCCTTATCACATTTTGGATTTGGAACAAACTTCATTAAATGGATTAAAACTATATACAAGAATCCCAAAGCAGCGGTAATAACTAACGGTGTGATCTCACCTCCTTTTGACCTCACCAGAGCTACTCGACAGGGCTGCGCTCTGTCACCATTACTGTTTAATATTGTACTGGAACCATTGGCTATTGCCATCAGAGCAAATGCAGCAATTAGAGGGGTGGAAGGTGGAGGGAAAGAGCACAAATTATTATTATACGCGGACGATATTTTGATGCTGATAAAAGACCCATTAAATTCGATACCGCACCTGATGACCACGATACAATCTTACTCCAAACTCTCAGGATACAAAATTAACTGGACAAAATCGGAAGCTATGCCTATATCTGGCCTATGCAATTCAAACTCACTGACAAATTTCGGCTTTAAATGGATATCAAAAGGTATGACATACTTGGGAATCAAACTAAGCAGTCAATTGGAGGAAATGCCTACTTTAAATTTAGAACCATTGCTGCAAAAAATTAAAACTAATTTGGATAAATGGGGTAAACTTAGGCTTACATTATGGGGGAAGGTCAATGTGATAAAAATGGTGGTTGCACCGCAATTTAATTATGCGCTCATGATGTTGCCAATAACTATATCTCCTCAAATCTTTAAACAGTATGATACAATAATTAAAGAATTTTTATGGGACAGGAAAAGACCCAGAATCAAATCCACTAAAATGTGCTCTCCTAGGGACAAGGGAGGTCTGGGGTTGCCAGACCCAAGATTATATTATGTCTCCTTTGAAATGGCCAAACTAACCAAACACTGGAATAAAGATAGCCAGCTAGAGTGGGTTAACATTGAAAATAATCTGTCATCTCCTTTTACTCCTATAGATAGACTATCCCAATCCTCACATAATATACTGAATCCTATTATATCTCACTCCAAAGAGATCTGGACTAAAATACATAAAATGCATAAATTATCACATTATAAACAGATATATTCTTCTCTGTGGCATAACCCTATGATCAGCATTGGAAAGGCATCAGTATACTGGAAGGAATGGCACCGTAATGGACTATGTAATGTTGCTGACTTATATGAAGAAGGGGTGTTCATGCCATTTGCTGACGTAAAGAGAAAATACAATCTTGAGGGAAAGGAACATTTTTGGAAATATCTACAGATCAGGGACTGTGTTACCTCCAGGATTCAGTATAAGGATGGTGGCCACATCATGGACTATCTTGCACTACCTGCTGAGTACCACCGAGCCTCTATATTCTATAGAACAACCAACCAACTGCTCAGCGATGGCTGTCAGAGCCTGAAAACAATATGGGAGAAAGACCTGGGATGTCTGATGTCTGACGAGGAATGGCGGAGAATTATAGCTAATAATGGGAGATACATTAGGGAAGCCAAAGGAAAATTCACACAATACAAAATAACCCACAGGTATTACTGGACACCACAAAGACTCAACAGAGCAGGTATAACAAACAATAACCTGTGTTGGAAATGTCAGAAGGATGTAGGTACTCTGCTACACTGCATCTGGGAGTGTCCTATCATTCAACCTTTCTGGAAAACTGTTGTGGACAATTTGAGTACTTGGCTAGGAAGTGCCATACCATTATCTCCCAGATTGTGCCTGCTGGGGGACAGAAGCCAAATAAACAATGTAACAAATATAGAATTCACTATAATCATGGCAGGGATTACAACGGCTGCCAGGACAATACTTAAATTGTGGAAAATATCCAAACCCCCTGAAATGAAAGAGTGGGTAAACATCATGATAAAGACTGTTTCATACGAACTTATGCTCAACAGGATGAGCAATAGCAACAGGAATAAGGCACCAACCTGGGACTTGTTTTGGACTCACATCGTACTGTCTGATGGGCCTGTAGTGTGATTACCTTCCACATAGTATATTTAACATTCTAACTTGCTGTATGGATATTCTACTTAGTCATGTAACTATCAACATGCCCTTTTATTTATTTATACTGTATTTTTATTTTATTCTTGTTTGATTTTTGATTTATTTTTATTTTATGCCATTGAAGGTCCATGTAGTATGTATGACAAGAATTGTCTCACAATGTAAAATGTTGTACTGTCAAACACCAAAGAGAAAAGAAATAAAGAATTGAATTATAAAAAAAAAAAAAAAATATTTACAAAACTGAAAGGTACAGCAGAACATTTTTTGTTTGTTTTTTTGTTGGCAGCTTAACAGGCTGCTTTGGGGGAGCACTTATTGAGGGGATGGAGGGAGCTGGTGCAGGAGAATCAGTGCTTGCTGATGCTAAAGGTGCAGTATTGCTAGCTGCTGTGATTATTTAAAAAAAACAGTAGAGAACTACAGCCTGGGGCGGGGCTTTACGTAGAGGTCCGTCCATAGACTGTATAAAGGGTCAGACACAGGTCACTTGTCTTCAGTTTGTCACATGCAGTGGACGTGGACACTCATCTCTATGCTTGTAACGCTGCTGCTCCTTCAAAGTCTAAGCCACTCCGTGGCAGTGCTGAAACCTGACACCAACTGTCAGGCTACGTCTTGGCTCATTTGCATAATGCAACAGTGATTGGATGTTTACTGAGGGCTGAGGGGTGTGTGCGGGTGCGGGTGTGCGTACGCTGTGCAGCCTGTGAACACACGCACAGCGGAGGGACAGAGAGATGAGAGGGAAGCTGACACTGTAGACTATCGTGTGTGTCCCTTTTTCAGCCGATTTCTGTGCTACTGCAGATTATTTTGTCAACTTGTAATGTATATTAATTTTGTGAGTATATTAAAATGTGCTTTCTCAACTTACAAAATTTTGATTTGAGGGGGCAAGACTGTCATGTATTTAAGGGGGCTCTGCCCCCTCTTGCCCCTTAGTAGAGCCGGCCTCGGTTAAATTTAACCTGCTTTCATGCAACCGATTTGAGGCTAAATTCAGCCAGGATAACTAACATATACCGGCTTAATCCCTTATCCTGGTTTCGTGCAATACCCCTCTGGTAACGGAGAGATGTTAATCCAGTTTCGTAGTACAGGCCTCTGCTTGTTCACATTTTCTGGTGACAAACTAGATCTCCGCGCTACCACTACATCCGTGCTAAAATATTGTAACGAACTGGGCATGTTACTGTTTTGTGTTTTATAAATTTGAGAGTTTAAGACAGATTCTGTTCTGTTCAGTTAAAGTGCTGTTTTTTCCGAGTGTCTGTGAACGCGTCTTGAGAGTGAGACTTGCAGCTAGCGTGTAGTGTGTTTGTTGTTGTTAGACTCTGCTTAAGAAGACTGCAGCATGGGTGTGGCCGAGGCCGGCTATACGCAGGGGCAAGAGTTTTGTAAGCAAAACTTTGTAAGTTGAGAAAGCACATTTTAATATACTCACAAAATTAATATACATTACAAGTTGACAAAATAATCTGCAGTAGCAGAAAAATCGGCTGAAAAAGGGACACACACGATAGTCTACAGTGTCAGCTTCCCTCTCATCTCTCTGTCCCTCCACTGTGCGTGTGTTCACAGGCTGCACAGCGTACGCACACCCGCACACACCCCTCAGCCCTCAGTAAACATCCAATCACTGTTGCATTATGCAAATGAGCCAAGACGTAGCCTGACAGTTGGTGTCAGGTTTCAGCACTGCCACGGAGTGGGTTAGACCAGCCTTTCTCAAACTTTTTTCAGTCGGGGCACCTTTCAAAAGTGCATAAAATCTCAAGGCACCCCAGTGTAAAATATGATTAAAAACGACACTGCATAGCCTAAACGTAAATACAAATGCCCTGTTTATTTAGACAGGACAGTGACAGAGCATACAACTGTAAATATTAATAATAATAACTTCATAGCAACTTTATAGCACCTTTAAAAACACACGTTTACAAAGTGCTTCACAAAACAATAAATGAGAGACACAAATGCCTTAAAACCATAACAGGTGGACCGCCCAAGCAATACAGCAACACAGGCAATACAAGAACCCAACAAATTGAGACCAGGAGAACTCAAATGAAGTGCAGAGATAGCAGGAATGTTTTTCCATCATAGTGCTTGTTTCCATCCGTGCCATACGCACGCGCGCGCGCGCGCACACACACACACACACAATAATCCGCAATGAGAGAGGGAGAGAGAGGTCTACATGCGCGCATACAGCGCGCATACGCGCTCCCACACACAAATGAACCGCAATTGAGAGAGAGGGGAGAGAGGGGGGGGGCGGGGGTGTGACTCACAATCAGTGAGAGAAGTGAGCCTGGTGCGACGCACACAACCGGCCTATCCTGGCAGGGATGGATGAGAGGCAGACACGGAGCTCCTGGTCCACAGTCCTCAGTTGCTCCCTGTACTTGTTCTTGATGTATGTCAGGCTTGAAAAGCTCAGTTCACACAGATAAGTTGTGGAGAAGGGAAGCAAAATAGCAACAGCGCTACTTGAAGCCACTGGATACTCTTTTTCTATTAAAAAACGATCCATGATGCTTGTTCCTTGCTCTTTGTGGAATGTATTTTCGCGGTTAAAACAATGTGCTGTGTGCTGCGCTGTCACGCTGACACCGGTGGGAACGTAATGACACGTTACGTGAGACAGATGTTTATGGTTCATTTTATATATTTATTTATTTAGAATAACTTTACAATTTTATTAATCCATTCATATGTAAGAAAGAATGTATTTATGTATTCAAATATTTCTATGAAATGTCCGATTTTTTTCCCCTTTTTTTAATTAAATGTCAGAATACGGAATTTTTTGGCGGCACCCACTTTGAGAAAGGCTGGGTTAGACATTGAAGGAGCAGCAGCGTTACAAGCATAGAGATGAGTGTCCACGTCAGGGCAGGTTCTAGGCAGGTATATATGAGGGGGCAGTCAGAAATGTGAAGGGGGCATCATGTGTACACATCATGCTCCAGCACTTTTTTTCTGTGCTTACAGTAACGATGCTTCCTTCATTGAAAGGGGTCTATGTGTCCAACCCCAACCTGGAGAAGTGGATTGCACTTCGTCAGGCCTCTACCTTCAGACCTGTTCAACTTGGGTGTCCCACCTGAAGACTAACTGAGGCATGCAACAACCCCTGACCACAATAAGGTGGCAATCCCTCAGGGGGGGGGGGGAACTGAAAAATATATTTTAAAAAATGAATAAAATAAAACATCCTTCATCCAGATTGTATCAACCAACAACATAACATTTATCTTAACTGGATGGCCTAATTCTCCAATACATTTTAACCTAAAGTAGGACTTCACACACTATAGTTAATATTTACAAAACTGAAAGGTAGTCTTATGAATAATAATAAAAAATCTTCTCAAACTATTTTATAAAACACAACAGATATACAGCAGAACATTTTTTGTTTGTTTTTTTGTTGGCAGCTTAACAGGCTGCTTTGGGGGGGCACTTGTTGAGGGGATGGAGGGAGCTGGTGCAGGAGAATCAGTGCTTGCTGATGCTAAAGGTGCAGTATTGCTAGCTGCTGTGATTATTTAAAAAAAACAGTAGCCTACAGTCCATGGACTGTATAAAGAGTCCGTCAGACACAGGTCACTTGTCTTCAGTTTGTCACATGCAGTGGACGTGGACCGAGGCCGGCTCTAGGCAGGGGCAAGAGGGGGCAGAGCCCCCTTAAATACATGTCTTGCCCCCTCAAATCAAAATTTTGGAAGTTGAATTAATATACATTACAAGTTGACAAAATAATCTGCAGTAGCAGAAAAATCGGCTGAAAAAGGGACACACACGATGGCTTACAGCAGAGACATTATAATAAGACAGTGTCAGCTTCCCTCTCATCTCTCTGTCCCTCCGCTGTGCGTGTGTTCACAGGCTGCGCAGCTCACACACACCCGCACCCGCACACACCCCTCAGCCCTCAGTAAACATCCAATCACTGTTGCATTATGCAAATGAGCCAAGACGTAGCCTGACAGTTGGTGTCAGGTTTCAGCACTGCCACGGAGTGGCTTAGACTTTGAAGGAGCAGCAGCGTTACAAGCATAGAGATGAGTGTCCACGTCCACTGCATGTGACAAACTGAAGACAAGTGACCTGTGTCTGACCCTTTATACAGTCTATGGACGGACCTCTACGTAAAGCCCCGCCCCAGGCTGTAGTTCTCTACTGTTTTTTTAATAATCACAGCAGCTAGTTTCACAGTCAGAACCAGAGTCAGTCTCCTTCATCCCATGTTTGATAAATCCCCTAAACTCTTTATAGATGAGAGCCCTAGAATAACTTTTCATACTGTAGAAGTAATGGTTGAGGCCTTCACACTCTAAAGTTAGACTGCAGGTCTCATAGGTCTTTATAATGATAATAATATCGGTTTTTGTTATGTGTTGTTGTTATTTTTAATTAACTAATTACTCTGACCAAGCAGAGAAATACTTACATGGACCTGCGTGCACGTGACACCGAGGTTCCCTGCACAGCAGCAGGTTTCCTGCGCTTCAGTCGCGCTTCTTCTGATAGAGAGACCTGCCATTAGAGCAGTGAGCTCGTCCATGCTGTTATTTAGAAATATTATTTAAACATTTAATAAACATCACAAATATACATTTTAAAGCTTCAAGACAATAAGAACTCACTTGTCACAAACATATGATGTGTTAATGAGTGATTAAAAGCATCCGACCACAACCAACGACAAAGAAAGATGAATAGTTGAACTGTTGGATAGCAAGTCATCTGATGTAACAACATATGTCTCAATTTATTTATTTCTGCCTTAATTAAACAATGGCAGACACACACACACACACACACACACACACACACACACACACACACACACACACTTTACTTTTCAGTATGCCATTTATGAAAAGACAATGACAGTCCTGGAATGATGAAACAGGAATAACTTTGAAGCTGATGTCAAAATGCTCACCTGCAAATGCAGAGTCAGTATACAGCGTGGCTCACCTCGGCGACTTTGTGGCTAACAAGTGATTAAACGCAGTCTGAACAGTGTGAGGTACTCACAGAGCAGTAGGCAGCACTTGTCCTCTTGTCTCTCCTCCTCCCTCAACACTCAACGTAGATGACCGCCTACTTCTTCGAGGGAAATCATATACATTATTTTTCTGCACTAATAAGCCTATTCTCTGGAGCACAGATGTTGCTTGGTGCAGCCTGAGTTTTACTTCTATTCAAGCTGCAAGCGTGCTAGTGGATGCGCACAAATGCACCTTTCTTTTCAAGCTGCAATTCAGGAACAAACACAGTTGTCTTTTCGCGTTCATCAAATAAATACAGTGTATCCCCTAGACACTTTTTAAATATTGTACTCAAAAGGAAAATGACACACATATATAGTGATATTCATTGTGCCAAATGGTTTCACAATTAGTGGATTATGTAATGTGGGACATTATTTTTTAGGCTTAGAAATACTTTGCTGTATACAAAGCAGCCTTATCTAACAAAACATTCTGAAATGTGCGCACCCATATTTGCTCATTTAATTTAGTAGGCCTTCCATGTTTTGCTTTCTTCGCCAGAAAGGTTAAATAATTAGGAGGCTGTATGTTGACAGTTAGATTTAAAATTAGCGGGGGATAGACTGACCTGTGATGATTATGATCCCAGGCCACACAACACAAACTGCTGCTTCCAAATAAATAGTAATACATTTATACAATTAATACAGACCAGTTATAGCTACATGTAAGTTATTGAGTTATGTGAAAATGCAATGAATAAATAAAATGCAAAAAAAAAAAGAAAAAAAAAGTTTTACATACTATTTCATTTATTCACCTTATTTTTGTGTGGTGAAGGATTTGTGCAGTTTACATTGGTGTTAACATACTACATGTCATTATATATCTTCATTTCTTTCTCTACTCTTGTTAACTTTTGTATTTAATAACATATGTAATAAAATAACATAAATAGTTCAATATTGTGCTTGTGACCACAACACCCACCGTTATTCTACGGTCATGTACTGTAATACGGTAATATACTGTTAAAATAAATAACAGTCGTTGCAGAGGCCCAGGAGTCCCACCCACGAATGTTCTAGAAAAGAAAAAAAAGCTCTCTCGACCAACGCTGCTAAGAGCTAAAAACTGGCTTGGCCAGAGTTAGCAGCAGAGGTTCCCCTCAGCAAGAGCAGCAGCAGCAGGTGTGTCAGAGTGAAGCTCCCGCTGCCACCATGTGGAAGAGAAGTGATGGTACAGTCTTAAGGTGTGTGCCTTCCAGCATGGTGTGGTGGATAAACAATGGTTACTTAACTGTCTTTGAAGTTTACTTGACATAATGAATAGCAAACTCTGCATAGTGTGTTACAACTAGGCCTAAATCTAGTTATCTAAAGTATTGGAAAACAATCATATTCATATACTATCCTGATTCATTGATTAGTTGCTTTTATTAACCACTTAACCACTATTTTCATCAAAGGATGCCACATTACACACACATATTGCTATTTTCATAATTTTTGATCATTTCTTCCTATAATGACTTCCCCCAAATCAGGTCACCAGAGTTAAAGTGTTTCAAGTGTCAACATGCAACTTTCTTCATTGATCTAACACCATAACATATATGTAGCCTGGGATGCTTTACATATTTTTTCAATCAGTGTTTATGGTTTATTGCTCGTTCAACAGTTTCACATTATACAGTTAAAACTAATTCAAGCCTATTAAAGTCTCCAGAATATAAGGGATATTGTTCAGTATACTATTGTTATTAAGGGCTTGTGTGTTTAAATGTACATCAATGTGAGTTGGTACAGTATCTGCACACGGATTGTAGTGGGCCGATCTGGACCAAAAAGTTTGCAACTCTCTAGTCCAATACTAACTATAATATTTACTGACATGAAGTTGTGAAATTATAACACTGTGTAGACATGCAGAAAACATTCTGCATACAGAAATTGACTATTTGATGCAAGAAATAATAATATAGATAATAAAAATAGTTTTATATGAATTAGAGCTCAGCCACGTTGTTCTAGACATGGAAACAAAGTTTTTTGCCACTGATATCAAGTCACGTATCTCTTCCAATCTCTTTCCATATTGCTGTTATCTATGACCCGATAGTGAAGTGTGGTCAGCTACTCGCTCAGTCACATATAATAATAAATGCCTCTGAGCACATTATGAGCAAATACTTGAAATTATTTTATAAGAATAAAAAATATGTAATGATGTAAAAATACTGATTTCATGACATATTTGGCTACATTAGAGATAAACCAGGGCGCAAAACTAGCCAGGACCGTCTCTGTTTTGGACCATGCGCCAGGCGCACTGACCATTTTTCCGCCGTTAAAATAGCAAAAGTGGAATTGGATACGCCCTAAAGGCACTTGCGTTAAATAATAATAATAGATCGTTAAAATAGGGCCCAGTAAGTTAATGAATGCGCTTCGACTGAATCTATGAGGAAATGAAATAGTGTAACACAGATGAACTCAGAGATTGTTGAAGAAAATCCGTCAGTGATCAGGTTAGTTTCACAGAGTTAGGACTAGAGGCAGTAACTTAATGAAAGCTATTTCCTACTGTAGCGGTTCAAAGACAAGACAAAGGGTGGGGCAGAAAAAAGAGAAAGCAATCTCACTAGACAGGGTGGTTTGATTTTCTTTTTTTAATCTCAGTCCGTCAATGCCGTTTTTTTAAATGCACCCCTAAACTCTTTATAGATGAGATCCCTAAAACTTTTCATACTGTAGAAGTAATGGTTGAGGCCTTCACACTCTGCAGGTTGCAGGTCTTATAGGTCTTTATAATGATAATAATATCGGTTTTTGTTATGTGTTGTTGTTATTTTTAATTAACTAATTACTCTGACCAAGCAGAGAAATACTTACATGGACCTGCATGCACGTGACACCGAGGTTCCCTGCACAGCAGCAGGTTTCCTGTGATGGATCTTCGGGTCCAACTTTGGTCTTTTCGCAGGAGGGCTTTAGTGCAGGAGAAAATATGTGTTTAATTGTCTGAAATCTGACATGTTTACATGTGTAAATAACATGTGGAAAAGTCACATCTACCTGTCGCTGTGCCTTGAAGCAGCTGCTCCCAGCTTTCTTTTACGTGCGCGCTTCAGTCTCTCACTGATAGAGAGACCTGCCATTAGAGCAGTGGATCCGTCCATGCTGTTATTTAGAAATATTATTTAAACATTTAATAAACATCACAAATATACATTTTAAAGCTTCAAGACAATAAGAACTCACTGGAAGTCACAAACAAATGTAAGACATCTTAATAACATGGTAGATGTGTTTGTTTTAAATTTCCTGATAAAATCATCAACTCAGTTTGTTCTGCACGCACACACACACACACACACACACACACACACACACACACAACCACACACACACACACACACACACAACCACACACACACACACACACAACCACACACACACACACACACACACACACACACACACACACACTTTACTTTTTAGTATGCCATAGAAATATATGAAAAGACAATGACACACCTGGAATGATGGAACGGGAATAACTTTGAAGTCGATCTCAAAATGTTCACCTGTAAATGCAGAGTTGGGTGGTTGAAGTAAAGCATGTGCTGTACTCATGTGAGGCTAGGCAACTGTTGGTCCTTGTGACAAGAAAAAGATGGCATGCCGCGCCCAGACTGTATTCTCTCCTCGTCTCTCCCTCCCTACCTCCCTCCGCCCACTTCGAGGCCGGTTCTAGCTAGCGGAGTTTTACCTTGCTGCTCTCACGAAGTGTTGCACATCCATAATAACGGATCACCTTTATTAATATTAGCACAGTGCCCATGTGTGCAGACACAAACCTCCATTACTACAGCTGTTAAAGTCAGCTGACAGCTGATCCAGATGTGATCTTCTGGAAATCTGCCCCTCACCTGATATCACAAACAAAGTAGGTTATAAGGCATAAAGGACACATTTGAATAGATAACACATCATGTTTGGAACAATAATTAGTATAAAATGCTGGACACAACTAACTCAATTCTTTCTGTGTCTCTGTGTGTCTTATTTATCTGAGCCTCATCAGTGATCTGTGGGTTCAGCATTGCAGTTTCCTTTAGTACCTTAATTGTCACTGTCATTGAAATGCTGATAAGCAGGTTCAACCTATACCCGTTATTCACCCTATTCAAGTGTACTATCCTCTGCAGCTCTGCACTCACACACATCTCTTACATCACATGTAACTGACGCAGAAGCTCTGTTGTAGCTGGTTCCCTTTTCTGGTTTGCATGTCGAGCTTTCTTCTTTTCTGCTCCGGGCTGTAGTGCAGGAAAAATATGTGTTCAATTCCAGAATATAAGAGATATAGTTCAGTAAACTACTGTTATTAAGGGCTTGTGTGTTTATATGTACATCAACAGGGCGAGTTGGCCCAGTATCTGTGCGCGGTTTGTAGTAGGCCGGTCTGGACCAAAAAGTCCAGGGCCGAATTTTTATCCCAGTCCAGGCCTGTGTATGAGTGTGTGTGTGCGTGTGTGTGTGCAAAGAAGACAGCGCCTCTTTGTTTGCACTTAGGCATGTGTGCAGGTGCAAGAGTGTGCGTGTGTGTGTGTGTGTGTGTGTGTGTGTGTGTGTGTGTGTGTGTGTGTGTGTGTGTGTGTAAGCACAGAATACAGCGTCGGTGATGTATGTGTGTCGGAGAGGGAGAAAATCATTTCTGTATACAAGGGGGGCTGACTGAAGTCAAAAAAGTGAAAAAAGAAAAAAGTTTTTTATGTGTGTCCATGTGTGACAACAAAACTCTTTGGGCACGCAGATGAGTTGTTTTGGATAGTTTCAACAACTGAGCATACATCTGTACAAAGCACTCCTACGTTAGTAAGAGTTTTAAACTTTCAATAAACATGAGTACACTCGAATCAGCCCGCGACAATCATGAGATCAATCCCGATCACATATTCCGTTGATAGTCCCACTTCACACATACACATCTATGAATGATCTTATACTGCAACCGAGCAGTTATGAATAAAAACAGAAACACCGTGGCTTTGCTGCACAAGCAGCTCCGTCAAACTCTGTCAGTCTTCGTGTGTGCTTCATCAACACACACCTCAGCTCCACCCTTTGAGAATAAAACCACCACATATACACCGCACAGATGCTCCAACCAAAAGAAACATAACTTAACTTTAATGCTGTTAGTCAACAATAATTCAATATACAAAACCGGTTATAATATTATTACTATTGCTACTCGTTTTTATTCTACAGTTATTATCTTCAACTCATTTCATCTTTATATTGTTAGCAAAAATATTACAGCCTGCCTGGATGACTTTTATTCTTCATGCTGTTTTATCTGCTTAAGAGCAAGTGAGCACTGTGTAGTCATCATTTATTTTATTCAAGTCTCCAGAATATAAAGGATACTGTTCAGTATACTACTGTTATTAAGGGCTTGTGTGTTTATATGTACTTTAACGCGAGTTGGCCCAGTATCTGTGCGCGGTTTGTAGGCCGGTCTGGACCAAAACGTCCAGGGCCGATTTTTTTCTGGTTTGCAGGTCGAGCTTTCTCCTTTTCTGCTCAGGGCTCAAGAGAAAATATGTGTTAAATTCTCTGAAATCTGACATATGTGTAAATAATCTGAAGGAAGCGGTGATACACCTTTCATCATGCTTCTTTCGAGGACAGCGCTGGCGTCAGATAAGTGAGCTCTGTATCATATACTGGTTAGAGATATCATTTAAAGTCTAAATAAGGACCACAATAGAAAATCTGAAGCTTCGAGACATTAAGAAGTCACTGAAAGTCAAACAAATGTAATCAGTCGAGACAAATGTGATTTCTAGAGGAGGCCTTTTATTGACTTATCATTTCTCATGACAACTATTCAAATGTCTGTTTGTTTTGGATTTCCTGTTTAAATCATCAGCTCCATTTGTTCATTACAACAGTTCAAACAAACACACACACAGAGATGCTTCCAAACGTGGTTGCAAAACCCCTGCATACCTGCTGTATATCTATAGTGTCCTGCTCAGAGACATTTGAACCATTCCTGCTGGCAGAAGCGCTTATGTTATTTATTCATTATTTGAGTTTTCTGATCGTGAATTAATGATTTAACAACCCTGAAATGACCAGGGTGTTTTTAAAATGATGAAAATTGTTCATTAGTCTAAATGTTTCAGAAAAGATGGATATGATGTAAGTCAATAATAAACTCATCCATCCATCCATCCATCCATCTTCTACCGTTTATCCGGGTCGGGTCGCGGGGGCAGCAGCCTAAGCAGGGAAGCCCAGACTTCCCTCTCCCCAGCCACTTCGTCCAGCTCTTCCTGGGGGATCCCGAGGCGTTCCCAGGCCAGCCGAGAGACATAGTCTCTCCAGCGTGTCCTGGGTCTTCCTCGGGGTCTCCTACCGGTGGGACGGGCCCTGAACACCTCACCAGGGAGGCGTCCGGGAGGTATCCTGATTAGATGCCCGAGCCTCCTCATCTGGCTCCTCTCAACGTGGAGGAGCAGCGGGTCTACTCCGAGCTCCTCCCGGATGCCCGACCTTCTCACCCTATCTCTAAGGGAGAGCCCAGCCAACCTAAGGAGGAAGCTCATTTCGGCCGATCTTGTTCTTTGGGTCACTACCCAAAGCTCATGACCATAGGTGAGGGTAGGAACCAAGATCAGCTGGTAAATCGAGAGCCTTGCTCATAGTAAGCTCATATGAAACTTGACACTCAGGAATTTTCATCCTCACCTGGTACTGAAGACACATTATGTAAAATATAAATGTGTTTTATCCATAACAACATATATCATATCCATAATATCCATAATCATAGTTAATGTGATGGACTGTGAATGCATGGAAAGCTTGAAGGCAGTACTGGGAGAGTCAGTGTACAGACAAGAAATGGATGAAGAGGAGAACACTAACAACCTCATCATCAGTGTTAATAAAAGAAAAGAGATGCTTGTTATTGTGCAACATCAAAGGTTACACCCACCCTGTAAATGAATTGTTTGCAGTGTGTGTAGCATGTAACAAGAAACCAAAAGACTGAGGAACAGCTTCTTAGTGGATGATTCTGAACTGCAAACAACTGCAGCTACTATTTGTCATGTTACTGCTACTTTTGTCATCTTTGAACCATTCATTTCCTTCAGGACATGTTGCAATATATAGACTTATCTTCCAAGACTCAGCTAGCTGATTCATTTCACAAAGTTGGCCCAACAATACAAAATGATTTAAAAACAGTTATAACATTTACCTTTTTCTCCTGAAGAAACTGCACCCATCTCTCTATTGTTCGGGTGCTTCTGATAGGGCTCTGTTGGATCAATAGCCAACACCCCAGTATTTACATGCACCTGCACCTGATACACACAGCATGGAGTTGGCTTATAGAGGGAATGTATGTTTCCTCATGCAACCCCACCCTCCAAATGAACTTTACAGGGTGGGGTTGTATCTCTTATGTTTTATTAACATTGATGATGAGACCAGTACTTACAGACCAGGAGAAGAAATGCTGTGGCCACTTTGCAGACTGTGTTTGGTCTTAAAGAAGCTTTTCATGCATCCACTCAGTACTGTATGCAGGGGTGGTTTGGTCATTGGGAGTACCGGGATTTTTCCCGGTGGACTGATCAATAATGGGTCGATGGCTGCCTGTTTTTCATTTTTTATTTGTTCATGTAGTTTTTGCTGCTCCTTGCCATGGCAACTCTCCCGGCCCAGGGGCAGAGACATGCACCGGCCCACAGAGCTCCACTGGTGATACAGTCTTCAGCAGGTGTGATCCTGCAGCATGGTGTGGATAAACACTCATTAAATGATCAGAATGGATACTAACTGTCTATGAACTTTACTTGACATAATAAATAACTCTGCATAGTGTGGTGTGTTACAACTAAGCCTAAATCTAGTTATCTAAATTATTGGAAAACAATCATATTCATATACTATCCTGATTCATTGATTAGTTGCTTTTATTAACCATTATTTTCATCAAAGGATGCCACATAATTACAAATCTGCAAGTTTACAACTCACATGTTGCAATGTGATGTGGTCTGAGCATATTGCTATTTTCATAATTTTTGATCATTTCTTCCTATAATGACATCCGCCAAATCAGGTCACCAGAGTTAAAGTGTTTTAAGTGTCAACATGCACCTTTCTTTGTGCCTATAGACTATAGGCACAAAGAAAGGTGCATGTTGACACTTAAAACACTTTAACTCTGGTGACCTGATTTGGCGGATGTCATTATAGGTAGAAATGATCAAAAATTATGAAAATAGCAGATCTACATGCTCAAACCACATCACATTGCAACATGTGAGTTGTAAACTTGCAGATTTGTAATTGTGTGTGGAATCCTTTGATGAAAATAATAGTTAAGTGAATAATAAAAGCTAGGGGCGGTCTAGAACATGCGTGGGTGGGACACATGGGTCTGTGTAGCCCATCATAGGTATTCTTTAGACAGACAAGCCAATGGGCCTCTGCTATGTCTGCAGGCTGCAGTGGAGCTCTGTGGGCCGGTGCATGTCTCTGCCCCTGGGCCGGGAGAGTTACCCATAGACTGTATGGAGTTATCATGGCAAGGCGCAGCAAAAACTAAATGAACAAATAAAAATAAAATACGGGCAGCCCATTATTCTCGGTAAAAAATCCTGGTACTCCCTATGGGATATCTCTCCGTTACCTGGGTTGACTTACCCAGACATTCACAATCCTGATAAACGGTACTACGAAGCTGGTTATCAACTCGCTAATTGAACCCAGGGTTTTCCAATCTGGATCTCTGCGTGCTCACATAAAGGGGAGGTGTTTGCAGCGTCTGACCAATCACAAACATGCAGAAACCCTGCAGAGCTACTTTACCATGGAGGAGCAGACAATTATTCTTCAACTATATGAAGAATTCAAACATCATCCAGACCAAAAGCAACACTGATGATGCAGCAAAAGCCAGGAAGGAGTGCTGGCAGAAAATAGCTGACTCTGTTAATGTGTAAATTCATGAGATTATACAATATTAATTTATCAGACAATATAAACGGACACTCTGATCATTCAATGTCACTTTATTACGGCACAGACGTTTGGGGCAATAAATGATGCACATAGAAGCAGTCATTTAGATTGTGACAAACAGTAAGGTTGGGGCTGAAGCCCCCCTAAAATAGGCCTAATGACGCCACTGAGCGTGGTGATATTCTCCATGCTGCTCTCGAGTCATAAGGACAGATGTAAGGCTTTCACCTCACTAGAGAGATGGGAGGGTTAAAGGCTATACGTTATCTTTATTATTATGCCTCCGAGCTGCATACAAGGAGGTGAAAATTGGGATTTTAAAAGCAAAGCAGAACTATAAATTGAAGTTAGAGACAGGTTTCATTTCATCCCTCCATCTCCTGTGTCTAAACGTTTTTTGTGTAGCCTATAGCTAGTTGTGTTTTTTGTTGAGTAAAACAGAAAAGAGCAGAGGTATAAAGAAAGAGAAAGATCTCTGTGCACAAGTCACTCGACCACAATTGTTAGTTCACAGATGCACCACTTCCGACTCTCCTGATCTTGAGAGTCGGAAGTGGTGATGGTGCTCTCCCTCCACTGTAATGCGCCTGTAATTAGTCAGATGTGTTAAAATGTAAGCCTATTTTTCATATGTTCTCAGGTTACATGACTGTAAATACTGTTTACTCTTAGCGACACAAGAGGGCGCAAGAGCTCACTAAATGAGTTATGTGTGATTGTTCATCTACTGTATTTTGACACAATGGACTTGCCGTAGATGGACATTTTATATGTGCTATTGTCATATTCCGTTCAGTTCGTCCGCGCTCAACCCAACTGGCAGATGGCCACGTTTATTTGTTATGGGAAATAAATTTCCTAAAATGAGAGAAGTTGTCAGACTCCTTCCTACGCATCGTCAGCAGCACCACTCTGCTGATAAAACTCAACAGGTTATGGGCCCAGGTGTCGTTCGGAGGAGAAGTTAGTCGACGAAAGCCAAGGAAGTTGTAACGGATCGCGTGCTGAGGAAGGCTGCTAACCTGAGGAGAGGGGCAAGCTAAGCGAGCATGGCAGAGCAACGAAGGGCAAGTAGCAGCAGGCTACATCGACTGGTATTCGACGGCGACGAGGCAAAGTATGAAGTTTGGGAAACTAAATTATTGGGACACTTTCGTTTATTAGGGCTGAAAGACACTGTGTTAAATGAGCCAGTTACCGAAGCTGAAAAAGCAGCAGATCCTGAGAAAAACGCGGACGCATATGCAGAGTTGATCTTACTGCTAGATGACAAAAGTCTGTCTCTGGTAATGAGAGATGGGAAAGATGATGGCAGAAAAGCGTTAAAGATTTTGAAAGACTATTATGCAGGGACGGGAAAGCCTCGTATAATTAGTTTGTACACCACGCTGACATCACTTCAAAAGTCCAACGACGAAAGTGTAATGGACTATATCATTAGAGCAGAGACCGCCATAACTGCCCTGAGAAGCGCGGGAGAAACGCTGGGGGACGGTTTGCTGGTGGCTATGGTGCTGAAGGGATTGCCAGAGAGCTTCAAGCCATTCGCAATTCATGTGGCGCACACCTACGACAACATCACGTTTGCTGACTTCAAGACCAAATTGCGGAGTTTCGAGGAAACAGAGAACATCAGAGCAACCGGGTCGAACGACGACAGCGTGATGAAGACCCAGGGGAGAACCAGACGGCGACCTCCCAAGGCTAGCAGCGCACATGGACCGGGAAAAGACGACAGCGAGATGGTGTGCTTCAAGTGCGGGACCAAGGGGCACCGAGCGAGAGCGTGTCGACAGAAGACGTGGTGTAGTGTTTGCAAAAGTGACACACACAGGGACGCGACATGCAGACGAAAAGACAAAGACAGAGACCGAAGGGACGGCGTGAGCAAAGTGTCGGAGAATGCTGAGGTAAAGGAGGACTTCGCGTTCAAGATGGCGGACGGAGAGGCCAGTGACCAGCGGCAGCCGGCGCGCACCATCCAGGAGAGGGGCCTGATGGTGGACACCGGGGCCACATCCCACGTCATCAACGACATCGCCACGTTCACAAGTTTCGACAGCACCTTCAGGCCGGAGACTCACAGCGTCGAGTTGGCTGATGGGACCAGATGCAGCGGCGTCGCTCAGCGGAGAGGCACGGCAGTGGTTACCCTCATCGACAGCAGTGGACGGCGGTGCATAGCGAAACTGTTGGACGCTCTGTATGTACCGTCGTACCCGCAGAACATTTTCTCGGTGAAGGCAGCAACCACGAATGGGTCCACAGTCATCTTCAAAGAAGACAATGATGTCTTGATAACCAGATATGGTACCAGGTTTGACATCCATGTGTATGGCAGGTTGTACTACCTGCACACTGAGATTGAGTCAACTGATGACAAGTGTAATGCAACCCACGACATCCAAGCATGGCATGAGATACTAGGCCACTGTAATTATGATGATGTGCTTAGGTTACATGATGTTGTTGATGGTATGCAGATCAAGGGAAAAATGAGTAAGCCTGAGCAAGAGTGTGAAGTGTGTATTCAGGGGAAGTTTACACAAACCAGAAATAGGAACCCAGATGCCAGAGCAAAAGCTCCTTTAGAAATGGTACACACAGACCTTGCAGGTCCAATAGCCACTGAGTCATTAGATGGGTACAAATATGCACAGTCTTTTACTGATGACTACTCCAATACAGTGTTTGTTTACTTTCTGAAGAAAAAGAGTGACGCAGTGAAGGCAACTGAAAAATTCCTTGCCGATGTATCCCCTTATGGGAAGGTGAAGTGCATGCGATCTGATAATGGAACTGAGTTCACAGGTGGTGATTTCCAGGCCCTGCTGAGAAAAGACAAAATTAGGCATGAGACGACAGCTCCATACTCACCGCACCAAAATGGTACAGCAGAACGTGGGTGGCGTACTCTTTTCGAGATGGGCAGGTGCATGCTAATTGGAAGTGAGTTACCAAAACACCTATGGCACTATGCAGTACAAACAGCAGCAATGGTACGCAACAGATGCTTGAACAAGCGCACAGGGCTGACTCCTTACGAGATGTTGACAAACAAAAAGCCCAATGTGTCCAGAATGCAACGATTCGGGTCTGTTTGCTACACTTACACGCAGGAAAAGGGAAAGCTTGACTCCAGATGCGAGCAGGGGCGTTTTGTGGGGTATGACAAAAATAGCCCAGCGTATTTGGTGTATCACCCAAATACAAACAAAGTGCAAAAACACAGGCTGGTGAAGTTTGTGAACAAAACAGCTGCAGAGAAACAAACACAGACAGATGAGCCAGATCTAAATGATGACAGTGTGGGGCACATAGTTAGGACTAGTGGGACGCAGGGGGTCAACAAGAGTGCAGAAAAGGCTCCAGAGCCAAATGAACCCGGTAAAAGTCCACATCATGACAGTCCAAGGGCAGCAAATGAGTCTACTGAGCGTAATGAAACTGGAAATGTTACAAGTGTCGATCCTGAGAGTAGGCGGTATCCAACAAGAGAAAGGAGGGCACCAAATTACCTAGGCGACTTCGTAACAGAAAACAGTGATAGTGACGGGATGCATGTCACAGTAGACTACTGCTGCAGAGCAGTTTGTGGCATTCCGCAAACTTATGATGAAGCTATGCAGTCAGATAGTTCCAAAGAGTGGAGAAAAGCAATGGATGAGGAAATCCAGTCTCTAAATGAGAACAAAACCTTTACACCGACAACACTACCCGTGGGCAAGAAACCAGTGGGGGGTAGGTGGGTGTACGCAATCAAGTCTGGTGTAGATGGAAATGACCAGTACAAGGCTCGATTTGTCGCAAAGGGCTACAGTCAGAAAATGGGAGTAGACTATGGGGAAACGTTTTCACCTACAGCAGATCTAACCAGTGTTAGAATTGTGTTACAGAAGGCAGTGCAGGAAAATTTACTGGTCCACCAAATGGACGTGAAAACCGCGTTCTTACACGCCCCCATCGACTACGAAATCTACATAAATCCACCAGAGGGTTATGAAGAAAAAGAGGGTGTAGTCTATAAGCTGGAGAAATCGCTTTATGGTCTCAAACAGTCTGGAAGAAACTGGAACAGGGTTCTACATGATTGCTTAACTGAAAATGGTTTCACACAAAACCAAGCTGACCACTGTGTTTATTCCCAAGAGTCAAAAGAAGGGAAAGTCATCGTAATTGTGTGGGTCGATGACTTGATCATTGCTACAAGCGATGAAGGAAAAATGAAAAAGGTGAAAGGGATGCTTGCAGAGCAATTCAAGATGAAAGATTTGGGGCAACTCAAACATTTTCTTGGCATTGATTTTGATTTTTCTGATGGGTGTGTTAAGATGTCACAAGAGAAGTACACTAACAAAATTCTACAGCGTTTCAACATGTCAGAATGCAGGGTGAGAGAAACTCCTTGTGAGCAAAAGCTTGAATACAGTGATGATGCAGTTAAAATGACAGACATCAGGATGTACAGAGAGGCCGTGGGCAGTCTGATATACCTGACGACCTGCACTAGGCCTGATCTGAGTTTTGTGGTGAGCAGGATGTCACAGTACCTAGCTGAGCCTACAGAGGAGCAATGGGTTACTGTGAAGCATGTCCTGCGATACCTTAAAGGTACAGCAGACAAAGGTTTAACCTTTAGGAGAAGCACTGAGAATCTTGGTATAATAGCCTACAGTGATGCAGACTGGGCGGCTGATACTAGTGATCGCCGCAGTACTACAGGATACTGTGTTAGTCTTAGTGAAAACAGTGCACTTGTTTCATGGAAGACAAAGAAGCAACCTAATGTTGCACTTTCCACATGCGAAGCAGAGTATATGGCACTTGCTTCTACTGTTCAGGAATGTCTTTACCTAGAACAATTACTGGAAAATATGGATGGTTACCAATACACACAAACGGTAATACATGAAGACAATCAGGGGACGATTGCTCTTGCCAGGAATCCTGTGAATAGAAAGCGTTGTAAACACATAGACATTAAGTATCACTTTATTAGGTCTACTGTGAATGAGGGTAAGGTGAATTTAATGTATTGTGCTACTGATGAAATGGTCGCTGATGTGATGACGAAGCCTGTCAGCAAGTTCAAACTGGGGAAGTTTGCAGGTCTTCTTTTTGGTGACTAATATGTGTAAGCCAAAGGTACACATTTGTTCAATTTTGTTTTGGTATTTATTGTGTTACCAAACCTGAGTACAAGTGGGGGTGTTAAAATGTAAGCCTATTTTTCATATGTTCTCAGGTTACATGACTGTAAATACTGTTTACTCTTAGCGACACAAGAGGGCGCAAGAGCTCACTAAATGAGTTATGTGTGATTGTTCATCTACTGTATTTTGACACAATGGACTTGCCGTAGATGGACATTTTATATGTGCTATTGTCATATTCCGTTCAGTTCGTCCGCGCTCAACCCAACTGGCAGATGGCCACGTTTATTTGTTATGGGAAATAAATTTCCTAAAATGAGAGAAGTTGTCAGACTCCTTCCTACGCATCGTCAGCAGCACCACTCTGCTGATAAAACTCAACAAGATGTCACAAGATATTGAGAAAACTACACGACTTAAATATTATTTCAATGTAATCCATGATGTATTATTTCGGTATTCTACAACTTCCATGGTTGTATATTTAAAAAATATAACTGCAATATATTATTTTCTTTGTTTGATCTTAAAATGTGTTTGTAATGGAATTTTAATAGAATGTTTTAAAGTAGTTTAAATGAATTAACAGAGTAGATCTCATCTGTCAGATCTGACAGAAGGCTGGGTCAATTTGATATAACTGCTATGTCTCCACTCAAAGCAGTCTTCAGGCATTTCAAATATTTTGTCTAGTCTTTGGTAACAGTTGTTACAATGGAAGTGATGGAGGACAAAATCCACAGTCCTCTTTCTGTGTAAAAATGTATTTGAAAGTTGATCTGAAGCTAATATGAAGCTTCAGCTGTTCAAATGAGTCAAATCAAGGCTTCTATGTTTCAACGTTACAGTGTTTTTAGTGCCAAAGTCCCTACAAAAAAAGTCTTTATGGCTTTATGCAAATAAAATGAAATGTTTGGATTGACTATATAAAAACAATTTCTCAGTATTCAGCATTCTGTCGTTTAATGCACAGACTGAGGGCTGCTATCACAAGACCAAAACTGGTAAAATATACATTTCTCCACTGTGTTTTACAAAGAACATGCAATTTAATATCAGTTGGACTTTAACTTAACACCATTGCGTTATCATCCTATACAGGTTGTTGTAGCTTAATGTGATAATAAACAGTTTTTTAAACAGTTTTTTACACATTCAGCAGACACAGAGTATCATTAGTGTTCATTTGGAGTTGCACTACAGGTGACAAGATGAATGAGTCACTCTTCTTTCACAGTACCACTCTTTTGGTTTCCATCAATTCTGAGAATAATAATATGGGCAATTATCTTGCTATCTTGCTGGTGTGTTTATGTGCGTTCACTAAATGGAGAATACACGAGGCTTCAGTCAGAAGGAGCCTCAGTTCATCTTTTTCTCAGCACACATGTTCCATATCAAAGCAGGAGAAGCACAGCTAACATTCATTCATGATCCTGTCAGTTATAGTTCATGATGGTTCTACACTATCTGGCTGTTTATGGACATGATTTAATGTTTTCATGTTCACAAGTCAAGAAGCTCTTTATTCTACCTGTTGAACCACACTGTCAAACAAAAGACACACAGAGCAGCATGACTGCTATGACTAAAGTTCATTTTTATTATAATAATATTAATATGATAAAGTGTTGGATGCAATAACACATTAGACAGTTAAAGGTTAAACACTTAAGCCATGAACTATTATAACAGTTAGCAGTGCAGGAAAATGGATAAGGCATTATTAGACACATTTGAAGAGATGACACCCATCTTGCGGTCGGTGCACAGAGCAGTGGATGGCGGGCGTGACTCATGTGTATAGGCTATTTGTTAGTTTCCCGCGGCACAGTTGTCATTTTCTCGCCATGCGCCCACCTTGTCTAAATAGCAACTGCAATTGCACCAGTCTGTGCGCCTATGGGCATGTTGATCTCAAAATGAGGTGTGCTCAGACGCCAAATTTGTTATTAAAAGATAAATAAACGAAAACAAAGCACCGCGACGTCTGTGTGGTGCAGCTGCATGCTGAAAATACGTGAAAATATGCAGCACAAAGTGAGTTGTTGGTGTTTTTGTCAAGAACGTGTCTCAAAATAAGGCATCTTGCGGTCGGCGCACAGAGCAGTGGATGCGGGCGGGGCTCATGTGTATTTGTTGAATGTCTTTTTTCCATGAGATTATTCCGATGGGGGATTTATGAATGTGAATTGGTTTAGACCAGTCAGAATATGAACAGTATGTAAGGGTTAAGTCCAAACCTTGTAGATCATGAGCCTGGCGCAGTGACTTTCCACATTTCGCATTTTTCCACCGTTAAAATAACAAAGGTGGATTTGGATATGCCTCAAAGGCATTTGCGCCACGTGCTTCACGTCGATGTTAAAATTGGGCCCATAGGCTATAGTTCAAGGAATGCTCAACATAATGAACTTCATTCATTTTTGTTTCTTTCTTTCCTCTGCCGCTGTGTCACACTCATTTGAAAGGAGACGAAAGTGATGATCATATCTGTGGTTTCAACCCATGAAGCATCGCACGGCAAAACAAACAAAACACTCTCAAAGTGTACTATCCTCAGCTGCAGCTGCAGCACAATCCTGCTCACTCACATATACGAACATAGGTTTGTAATCTGCAGTGGAATGATGATCCATTAGTACGATCAGTCACATCATAGAAATGATTATTGATAGTGTCTGAAACTTCAAACTGATTATTTAAAGTAGCTGATGAACATTTAGTTTAGTTTAGTGTATTATTGTGCTGTTTGCATATTTTCTGTCATTTACTTCCAAGTTGTCTTTGTTGGGGCTATTTGTTGTTAGGTTTAATAATGAAATGCTTTTTTGAATGTACACAGACAGAGACACAGAGGTGAATCTATTTCTATAGACAGGGAGGAGCGCTATGTGTCAGCTTCATGAAATCAAATGAAAGCTCCAAAAACAAACAAGAAAGAAAAAGAAGAGAACTGAGAGGACAACAAGTCAGCCTGTTTGTCATCAAATGTGGGTTTAGTCCACTAGTGGTGAAAATGAACCTGAAACAGGTTCCTGTTAGTTTTATATATTAACAGGAAAATGGTTTTCATTTCACTCCTCTTTCAACTGACATTTAATCAGTGCAGGTAAACTTCTACCAGCTATTCTTATTAAAGCCCATAATAATAATGAAGCATCCCTACTGCATAACTAGCAGCATTGTGTTGAATGACTGTTACTGAGCATTACTGAAGGACGGCTGTGGGGAATTTGTTTTTATCATTATTATTATTAGTATTAAAAAATGAAACTGAGTCTGTTTCAGTGATAAAAAGTAGTATAGTTCAAAATGTTTAGCTGACCTTTTGTATCATCTTGTTATATCATATGATGATGTTCATATTTATGTAACTAACAAAGACCACGCCAACTCAGATATTAATTTACAGTTTTATTTAAGGAATGGAGGAAGGGTTATTGGGAGTGTGTGTGGGGAAGGGGGGGGGGTGAAGGGATGAGGATTGAGTGTTGAAGGGTCTGATATGTAAGGATGAGAGTGTAGGGTGACACTCTGGGTGTCCTGGGTCACTTCTGCCCCCATGGTTCCTGAAATCAAATGAAAGAGAGAATGTTAGAAAGAGTTTGGGAGAGAGGGATGTGAGAACTGAGACAAAGAGATAAGGTGTGATTTAAGTAGTTCTTGTGCAGATATGAGGGGGCATGAGGCGCAATGTCTTTTCATGAGACCCAAAATACCTGGCTGCACCCTTGCTAAGTGGCACATAGGGAGAGAGAGAGAGAGAGAGAGAGAGAGAGAGAAATGATTTTTAAGGCCAGTTGGTTGTATTATGGTCTATTGGTGCCTCACATCGGGCCTGTGTTTTTCTTGTGTCGGGCAGGTGTAGTTGGCCTAGGGAGCTGCAGTCCAATCCTTTCACAGTCCCCTTTTAGTTTTAGTTTTAGGATCCTCCTACTCTTTCAGTCACAGCCCAGTCCCTGGCTTGTTGGCCTTTTTAGTAAGTAGTGTAAGGGTTGATACTCGCAATATATAACACTGACTGCTCTGGACAAAAGTAACAATTAATACACTGCGTACAGTTATGGTTACAGTGTGCACTGACATACTCACTTCTTTCTCTAGTTTTTTAATCTCCAGGTCCAGTTTCCTGAGGGTCTTGCGCTTTAGTTTGGAGTCAAGCTCCATGTCTTTCAGCTCCCTCTTTTTCACTTGGATTTTCACCTCTGCCAGCTCGATTTGCTTCTCGAGATGTTCTATATAGAGCCTCCTGACAGTTTGTGAATTCTATAAAAGAAATGTCAATTAGCACAGCAGGATTTGTGCATAATGTAGGTTTACTTTAACCGATGCTCACAATGTTACTTGGCTGTTTCTGAGGCTGAGCACCGCCTGGGTCCTGTTCCACATGTTTTCTATTAGCGCCAAATCACTTCATATCCATTATGGGCTAAATGAGCAAGACATTTCCACTAAATTGACATGATACCTCAAGCCTGGAGTCCAGCAACACTGTCTCCTCATCTGCAGAAGTGCATGCTGCAGCTGCAGATGTGCCTTCCCCCTGCCGTATACATACAAGAACTTTTATTAGGATTTTTGACAGGATATGCCAGGCCTGTGATTTCAATAAAATGAACTCACCGGATCGTCTTCTGGTGGCTCCAATAGAGTGACTGTGTTCCCAGACACTGCAAGAAAATCCAAAGTCAGACAGTAATATATTTTTGGATTGTTTTCATGTGCAGTAGTGCTGCATTATATACCTTGTATGAAGCAGTTAGTGTCTGTTGCTGGGACACAGTCAGTGACGGTCCCTCCCGGGATCCCCTCCATCACTGGCCTCCCTTTACTAAGGTGGAGTGCCAGCTCCTCTGCTGGGGTCATAGCCTGGCTTGGTGGGCCGCCCCCCGTGCCAGTTGTATGGGCTTTTTTTTTTACTGCTACAAATCATACATTCAATATGTCAGACACCTAATCTATTCACCTCATTTGTTCACTGTAATCTAAACTGAAGTCACTTACCAGCTTGCAAAGTGTTCTTATATTTCATTTTGACTTGCTTCCAGGTCCTCTTATGGCCAGACAAGTTTGTTCTTTATGAAGGATAGATCAATGAAATAGACAAAACACATAACATAGAAAAACAGATTAAATAGATAACATTGACACACACTGTGGATAATTGTTTGCACTTAATTATATTTCCTGAGTAGCATGCACTTTTACTTAGTACATTTAAATCAAAGTGTAACAACTGTTGATTAGTGGGCTTGGAAAGTAACTTCTTTAGTCCTTTAATTATAATTATGACAGTTCTAGTGGAGCACTGTTGTATTAATTGTACATTTTTGCACTACTTATGCATTGAGTCGGTCCGCAATTGTCTGCCAGGCTTTCTCCCTTTCCTTGATTACAGTGCTTTGTGCTTGTGTTGCCTTTTTTTCTTATAATTTCTTTAACCTCATCATGAAACTCCATCAGGAGCTGTTGCTCAGCGGCCATGAAGAATGACGCGCAACACTTTTCCATTTTCCAATCTGTGATTCTGTGATCGATGCCATGGGTCTATTTGAGAATGCCGTGAACACGCACTTATCCCAACTATCTACACCTGGCTTGACATAGCCGCGCCTTTTCATCCTGGCTCAGCAAACGTGCAACCGAATAAGCCAAGATGCTCCGGTCAGACTAGATCAAGCTGCGCTTGACGCTAGTTTTAATTTAGTTTTATTTTTTTCGTTTTCATTCTTTTTTAAAACATTATTTTGGCGTATTTTTGTTGTTGTTGTTGCCTTTATTAGTAAATAGACAGCAGTGTCTCTGGTTTCCTTTTGACTGTTGGCCTTTTTAGTAAGTAGTGTAAGGGTTGGTACTCGCAATATATAACACTGACTGCTCCGGACTTTTCTACTTTGTGTCTGCTACGAATTTAAATGTGTTATGGTATTATGTTAAAAAGAAAGAACAAATATCTTACATGTTCTCTTGTGTGTCTCAGACCTGTGTGCCCTCTTCCTGTTTCCTCCGGCAACATTACATGTATACAAGTATTTTAAAAGAAGGACATGAGGTTTTATTCTGAGCTGAGGCTGAATTCACACTGAGTCCAAAAAAATGAATAATGCACATATAAACAGTAACTTCAGATAGTGCTGAGTGACAACCAGTCATTTAGATTCTGACACATAAGTGAACACATAAGTTTCACAGTCAGAACCAGAGTGGAATTTACCCCTAAACTCTTTATAGATGAGAGCCCTAGAATAACTTTTCATACTGTTGAAGTAATGGTTGAACAACACTCTGCAGGTTGCAGGTCTCATAGGTCTTTATAATAATAATAATATCGATTTCTGTTATGTGTTGTTGTTATTTTTAATTAACTAATTATTCTGACCAAGCAGAGAAATACTTACATGGACCTGCGTGCACGTGACACCGAGGTTCCCTGCACAGCAGCAGGTTTCCTGTGATGGATCTGCGGGTCCAACTTTGGTCTTTTCGCAGGAGGGCTTTAGTACAGGAGAAAATATGTGTTTAATTGTCTGAAATCTACCATGTTTACATGTGTAAATAACATGTGGAAAAGTCACATCTACCTGTCGCTGTGCCTTGAACGTGCGCGCTTCAGTCTCTCACTGATAGAGAGACCTGCCATTAGAGCAGTGAGCTCCTTCATGATATGCAACTCTGTTTTTTTCTGCACACACACACACACACACACACACACACACACACACACACACACACACACACACACACACACACACACACACACACACACACACACACACTTTAGAGAGTGATTAAAGGTTTCGACCACAACCAACGACAAAGAAAGATGAATAGTTGAAGTGTTGGATAGCAAGTCATCTGATGTAACAACATACTGTATGTCTCAACTTATTTATTTCTGCCCGAAACAACAATGGCACACACACACACACACACACACACACACACACACACACACACACACTTTACTTTTCAGTATGCCATTTATGAAAAGACAATGACAGTCCTGGAATGATGAAACAGGAATAACTTTGAAGCTGATGTCAAAATGCTCACCTGCAAATGCAGAGTCAGTATACAGCGTGGCTCACCTCGGCGACTTTGTGGCTAACAAGTGATTAAACGCAGTCTGAACAGTGTGAGGTACTCACAGAGCAGTAGGCAGCACTTGCCCTCCTCTCTCTCCCTCCCTCAACACTCAAGGTGGATGACCGCTCACTTCTTCGAGGTTGGTCCTGTCTGAGTTTTACCTTCCTGCTCAGTTTACTCTAAATTACAAGTGTTCAAAGTAACTAATAGAATATTTGATATTCACACTTTAACAGACTGAAACTTGAGCCAAACGCACCAAAGAGCTGTGAGAAGCGTCCTGCGACTGACTTGGTAGCTGATTAAATTTGGGTAGTTGAAAAAAGTGGCATGCCGCGCCCAGACTGTATGCTTTGCTCCTCTCTCCCTCTCTCCCTCCCTCCGCTCACTTCGAGGCAGGTGTTACCTTGCTGCTCTCTCGAAGTGTTGCACAGTGCACATGTGTGCAGACAAAAACCTCCAAAGTAGGTTATAAGGCATTAAAGGACACATTTGAATAGATCACACATCATGTTTGGAACAATAATTAGTATAAAATGCTGGACACAACTAACTCAATTCTTTCTGTGTCTCTGTGTGTCTTATTTATCTGAGCCTCATCAGTGATTTGTGGGTTCAGCATTGCAGTTTCCTTTAGTACCTTAATTGTCACTGTCATTGAAATGCTGATAAACAGGTTCACCCTATACCCGTTATTCACCCTATTCAAGTGTACTATCCTCTGCAGCTCTGCACTCACACACATCTTTTCCTCATCTCAGGTTTAATCAGTTCGACTTTTCTAAATTCCCTTTTTTTTTGGAATGCACTTCTCCTCCTTATTGATGAGGCCCTTAGAATATCTTTCGCACTGTTGAAGAAATGCTTGATCACATGTAACTGACGCAGAAGCTCTGTTGTAGCTGGTTCCCTTTTCTGGTTTGCATGTCGAGCTTTCTTCTTTTCTGCTCCGGGCTGTAGTGCAGGAAAAATATGTGTTCAATTCCAGAATATAAGAGATATAGTTCAGTAAACTACTGTTATTCAGGGCTTGTGTGTTTATATGTACATCAACAGGGCGAGTTGGCCCAGTATCCGACGGCCCAGTCCAGGGCCGTCGGATACTGGGCCAACTCGCCCTGTTTTTATGTGTGTGTGTGTGTGTGTGTGTGTGTGTGTGTGTGTGTGTGTGTGTGTGTGTGTGTGTAAGCACAGAATACAGCGTCGGTGATGTATGTGTGTCGGAGAGGGAGAAAATCATTTCTGTATACAAGGGGGGCTGACTGAAGTCAAAAAAGTGAAAAAAGAAAAAAGTTTTTTATGTGTGTCCATGTGTGACAACAAAACTCTTTGGGCACGCAGATGAGTTGTTTTGGATAGTTTCAACAACTGAGCATACATCTGTACAAAGCACTCCTACGTTAGTAAGAGTTTTAAACTTTCAATAAACATGAGTACACTCGAATCAGCCCGCGACAATCATGAGATCAATCCCGATCACATATTCCGTTGATAGTCCCACTTCACACATACACATCTATGAATGATCTTATACTGCAACCGAGCAGTTATGAATAAAAACAGAAACACCGTGGCTTTGCTGCACAAGCAGCTCCGTCAAACTCTGTCAGTCTTCGTGTGTGCTTCATCAACACACACCTCAGCTCCACCCTTTGAGAATAAAACCACCACATATACACCGCACAGATGCTCCAACCAAAAGAAACATAACTTAACTTTAATGCTGTTAGTCAACAATAATTCAATATACAAAACCGGTTATAATATTATTACTATTGCTACTCGTTTTTATTCTACAGTTATTATCTTCAACTCATTTCATCTTTATATTGTTAGCAAAAATATTACAGCCTGCCTGGATGACTTTTATTCTTCATGCTGTTTTATCTGCTTAAGAGCAAGTGAGCAACATACTGTGTGTAGTCATCATTTATTTTATTCAAGGCTCCAGAATATAAGGGATATAGTTCAGTAAACTACTGTTATTAAGGACTTGTGTGTTTATATGTACATCAACAGGGCGAGTTGGCACAGTATCTGTGCGCGGTTTGTAGGCCGGTCTGGACCAAAAAGTCCACGGCCGATTTTTTTCTGGTTTGCAGGTCGAGCTTTCTCCTTTTCTGCTCAGGGCTCAAGAGAAAATATGTGTTAAATTCTCTGAAATCTGACATATGTGTAAATAATCTAAAGGAAGTTGTGATACACCTTTCATCATGCTTCTTTCGAGGACAGCGCTGGCGTCAGATAAGTGAGCTCTGTCACATATACTGGTTAGAGATATCATTTAAAGTCTAAATAAGGACCACAATAGAAAATCTGAAGCTTCGAGACATTAAGAAGTCACTGAAAGTCAAACAAATGTAATCAGTCGAGACAAATGTGATTTCTAGAGGAGGCCTTTTATTGACTTATCATTTCTCATGACAACTATTCAAATGTCTGTTTGTTTTGGATTTCCTGTTTAAATCATCAGCTCCATTTGTTCATTACAACAGTTCAAACAAACACACACACACACACAGAGATGCTTCCAAACGTGGTTGCAAAACCCCTGCATACCTGCTGTATATCTATAGTGTCCTGCTCAGAGACATTTGAACCATTCCTGCTGGCAGAAGCGCTTATGTTATTTATTCATTATTTGAGTTTTCTGATCGTGAATTAATGATTTAACAACCCTGAAATGACCAGGGTGTTTTTAAAATGATGAAAATTGTTCATTAGGCTAAATGTTTCAGAAAAGATGGATATGATGTAAGTCAATAATAAACTCATCCATCCATCCACCCATCCATCCATCTTCTACCGTTTATCCGGGGTCGCGGATTTACCGTTTTTTTGTTTTTTTTACAGAACTATAATGTATACCTAAAATACAGCACTTTACCACTAATAAATCATCCAAAGTATCTAACCTACAGTATCATGCAGTATTTTTTGAATTCTGGGAAGGGCAATTCATCCATCCCCATCTTGCTAATTATTTGGTCAGTAGCAGTTTTATTTAATCTATAAATTGGTGCAAAGTATATCAGTGATGTTTAAAGTTTGTTTGCATTAGCCTACTGAATATGTGCATGTCATGATAGAAGGATTCAGCAGCTAGCTAGAATTTCATAGATGATTGCCAAATAATCAGACAACACAAGGAACTCAATCTAAATGAACTAACCACAAGTATTTTTCCAGTGAATTCATTAATAATGCTATATAAATAAAAAAGCAATGGCTTGATGCATGTTATTGTGCAACATCAAAGGTTACACCCACCCTGTAAATGAATTGTTTGCAGTGTGTGTAGCATGTAGCAAGAAACCAAAAGACTGAGGAACAGCTTCTTAGTGGATGATTCTGAACTGCAAACAACTGCAGCTACTATTTGTCATGTTACTGCTACTTTTGTCATCTTTGAACCATTCATTTCCTTCAGGACATGTTGCAATATATAGACTTATCTTCCAAGACTCAGCTAGCTGATTCATTTCACAAAGTTGGCCCAACAATACAAAATGATTTAAAAACAGTTATAACATTTACCTTTTTCCCCTGAAGAGACTGCACCCATCTCTCTATTGTTCGGGTGCTTCTGATAGGGCTCTGTTGGATCAATAGCCAACACCCCAGTATTTACATGCACCTGCACCTGATACACACAGCATGGAGTTGGCTTATAGAGGGAATGTATGTTTCCTCATGCAACCCCACCCTCCAAATGAACTTTACAGGGTGGGGTTGTATCTCTTATGTTTTATTAACATTGATGATGAGACCAGTACTTACAGACCAGGAGAAGAAATGCTGTGGCCACTTTGCAGACTGTGTTTGGTCTTAAAGAAGCTTTTCATGCATCCACTCAGTACTGTATGCAGGGGTGGTTTGGTCATTGGGAGTACCGGGATTTTTCCGGGTGGACTGATCAATAATGGGTCGATGGCTGCCTGTTTTTCATTTTTTATTTGTTCATGTAGTTTTTGCTGCTCCTTGCCATGGCAACTCTCCCGGCCCAGGGGCAGAGACATGCACCGGCCCACAGAGCTCCACTGGTGATACAGTCTTCAGCAGGTGTGATCCTGCAGCATGGTGTGGATAAACACTCATTAAATGATCAGAATGGATACTAACTGTCTATGAACTTTACTTGACATAATAAATAACTCTGCATAGTGTGGTGTGTTACAACTAGGCCTAAATTTAGTTATCTAAAGTATTGGAAAACAATCATATTCATATACTATCCTGATTCATTGATTAGTTGATTTTATTAACCACTATTTTCATCAAAGGATGCCACATAATTACAAATCTGCAAGTTTACCACTCACATGTTGAAATGTGATGTGGTTTGAGCATGTAGATCTGCTATTTTCATAATTTTTGATCATTTCTTCCTATAATGACTTCCTTCAAATCAGGTCACCAGAGTTAAAGTATTTGAAGTGTCAACATGTACCTTTCTTCATTGATCTAACACCATAACTCATATGTAGTCTATGATGCTTTACATATTTTTTTCAATCAGTGTTTATGGTTTATTGCTCGTTCAACAGTTTCACTTTATACAGTTAAAACTAATTCAAGCCTATTCAAGTCTCCAGAATATAAGGGATATTGTTCAGTATACTATTGTTATTAAGGGCTTGTGTGTTTAAATGTACATCAACGTGAGTTGGTACAATCTGCGTGTGGATTGTAGTGGGCCGATCTGGGCCAAAAAGTCTAGGGCTGAATTTGTGTCCCAGTCCAGGCCTGTGTGTGTGACGTGAGGCAGAGATGCACTTGCACAGCCCAGACATTTACCTGAGCTACAGACATGTTTCCTGCACTAAACACGTGTTCTCCTTCATCTCAAGCACATTTACTGCTCTTAGCTTGTGTGCATAAATGGCTGTTTATAGCCTACATTATTAATTAGGATTTACAGCTGATACTGCCGATAGTCGTGATCATACACGGTCACAGAACAATCATCTTCATGTTCATGTATATAGACGATCTTTGGCTCACCCAAATGAGAGCACATAGCTCTCCTATTAATTGGCTTTTAGCCCATCATGCATGTGTTTACACAACGATGGGCTCAGGGAAAAAAGGAGAGGAGAGGAGTGACAGAAATGAGAGAGGAGTGGAAAGAAATTAGTTTGTTGGGCTGTTAAGCTGCCAACAAAAAAGCAAAACAAAAAAACAAAAAAAAAATGTTCTGCTGTATATCTGTTGTGTTTTATAAAATAGTTTGAGAAGATTTTTTATTATTATTCATAAGACTACCTTTCAGTTTTGTAAATATTAACTATAGTGTGTGAAGTCCTACTTTAGGTTAAAATGTATTTGAGCATTAGGCCATCCAGTTAAGATAAATGTTATGTTGTTGGTTGATACAATCTGGATGAAGGATGTTTTATTTTATTCGTTTTTTAAAATATATTTTTCCGTTTCTCCCCCTTGAGGGATTGCCACCTTATTGTGGTCAGGGGGTTTGTATGCCTCAGTTAGTGTTCAGGTGGGACACCCAAGTTGAACAGGTCTGAAGGTAGAGGCCTGACAAAGTGCAATCTCTCCAGGTTGGGGTTGGACACATAGACCCCTTTCAATGAAGAAAGCATCGTTATTATAAGCACAGAAAAAAAGTGCTGGAGCATGATGTGTAGGCCTACACATGATGACCAAATGTCAGAGCGGGAGGGGGCGCAGACAAACGTCACTATTTTTTACTGCTAAATTGAGAAAATCTACCACATTGTCGTGTTTATAATAGGCCTTCTTAATATTCATTATTAATATTTATGATATCATATTAGGTAGGTTGTGGTGGCTGGTTTGGATTATTGGGTGGGTTGCACCCCCCCATCATAAATTACGCCTATGCTTCGAGTGATCATTCACGCTCGCAGGAATAGACTTAGTTTAATGACTTAGAAGTGGCCAGATGACTTACTTAAACGAATTTCGTTAGTTTATATAATACAGATTTGTAAAATATTATTTTTATGAGGGTCACAGTCACAGTCACAGTCACAGACAATAAACTTAGCATTTCATTTGTGGTTCAATTGTAGCAGCGGTGCAGCAGATGTAATGAAGTCCACGCAGCACGCTGGATGTAAACTAATATTAAGCCTATAGCCTATTCATTATAATGTCCATGGACAGAAATTGAGTTCTTTTGCCCTAATAATGACAAAATAATACACAAAAAATGGTTGGATTGGGAACCCTAATATACATAAAGTCTCCTTGTTGCAATTAGTGTTGCTTGAAATGACCAGGGCTCAGTTAGTGTTGCCTTTTAAAATTTTTCCCGGGATTCCCTGGAAAATTGGTTTCTACTTTATTAAAATTTAAAATGTCTTATTTTCGGGGAAAATATTAATTCCTAGTGCGCACATGAGCAGCTTGTCTCGGCGAGAGGTTACCTCTCTGTCGTCAGGCCTGGACTGGGACAAAAATTCAGCCCTCGACTTTTTGGTCCAGATCGGCCCACTTACAATCCACACGCAGATTGTACCAACTCACGTTGATGTACATTTAAACACACAAGCCCTTAATAACAATAGTATACTGAACAATATCCCTTATATTCTGGAGACTTTAATAGGCTTGAATTAGTTTTAACTGTATAAAGTGAAACTGTTGAACGAGCAATAAACCATAAACACTGATTGAAAAAAATATGTAAAGCATCATAGACTACATATGAGTTATGTTGTTAGATCAATGAAGAAAGATGCATGTTGACTTGAAACACTTTAACTCTGGTGACCTGATTTGGCGGATGTCATTATAGGAAGAAATGATCAAAAATTATGAAAATAGCAGATCTACATGCTCAAACCACATCACATTGCAACATGTGAGTGGTAAACTTGCAGATTTGTAATTGTGTGTGGAATCCTTTGATGAAAATAATAGTTAAGTGAATAATAAAAGCTAGGGGCGGTCTAGAACATGCGCGGGTGGGACTCCTGGGTCTGTGTAGCCCATCATAGGTATTCTTTAGACAGACAAGCCAATGGGCCTCTGCTATGTCTGCAGGCTGCAGTGGAGCTCTGTGGGCCGGTGCATGTCTCTGCCCCTGGGCCGGGAGAGTTACCCATAGACTGTATGGAGTTGCCATGGCAAGGCGCAGCAAAAACTAAATGAACAAATAAAAAATAAAATACGGGCAGCCCATTATTCTCGGTAAAAAATCCTGGTACTCCCTATGGGATATCTCTCCGTTACCTGGGTTGACTTACCCAGACATTCACAATCCTGATAAACGGTACTACGAAGCTGGTTATCAACTCGGTAACTGAACCCAGGGTTTTCCAATCTGGATCAGTGCGCGTTCACATAAAGGGGAGGTGTTTGCAGCGTCTGACCAATCACAAACATGCAGAAACCCTGCAGAGCTACTTTACCATGGAGGAGCAGACAATTATTCTTCATAAATATGAAGAATTCAAACACATCATCCAGGCCAAAAGCAAAACATGCTGGCAGAAAATAGCCGACTCTGTTAATGTGTAAATTCATGAGATCATACAATATTAATTTATCAGACAATATAAACGGACAGCACTCTGATCACACAATGCCACTTTATTACGGCACATACGTTTGGGGCAGATCGCTTCCTCAGTGCCCTTCCTTTCATAGGAGACATTAAGTTAGTTTAATATTCAACATTCAAAATACAAACCTATTATACTTCAACCATTTGAGTGAATGATTTCAAACCAACTGTATAACCTACAGAATAATATCCCTCATGTGCCTCAAGGATTACTTTACATATTTTCGTCAATTTTTTACAATTACAATAAATAAATACAGTTATTATGCTCCCTGACACTTTGATCTCAGGATGTCAAACCTACAGAATAATATCCCCCATGTGCCTCAATGATTATTTTTTAAATATATATTTTGGTCAATTAAAAAATTGCATCTATCACTAAAAGCTCATTCTCTCCTAAGCGCTCCTCTCACGATCCGTGGACCAATGTTGACAGGATCTTCTAAGAATGGGCGGGTCATTTTCTAAGAGAGCTGATTGGTCAGGAGGTGGTGCTTTTGTACTCATTCATCTCTTATCCAGAACATAACCTGCTCCGGAGCAGGTTAGCCGTTCAGCATAAGTTACCATGGTGATTTACCCCGGTAAGAAGTGAACCAGCTTCGTAGTACGGAAAGCACAGAGTTAACCCTGAAGTTATCTCGATAAGAGAAAATCCAGTTTCGTAGTACAGGCCTCAGGACTTTCCGACTTTGTGTCTGCTACGAATTTGAGGCATTTTGTAAAATAAAAAAATGTTCTTATGATACACGTTCTCTTTCCCTGTGTGTCTCAGACCTGAGTTTTTAAACTTTTTATAATGTCCTATATGCCTAGTGGTGAAATTCCCCTATTGGCAACCTCTCTATAGTCCTCATCCTGTTCCCGATACATTAGATTGAAATATTAGAACAGAGGGAAATGTAGAAGTTTGAATCTGAGCTGAGGTTGAATTCACACTGTGGAACATTTCAATGTGAGAAGCAAAAACTGCTGTTCAAAGAAATGAATGATGCACATAGAAGCAGTCATTTAGATTGTGACAAACAGTAAGGTTGGGGCTGAAGCCCCCCTAAAATAGGCCTAATGACGCCACTGAGCGTGGTGATATTCTCCATGCTGCTCTCGAGTCATAAGGACAGATGTAAGGCTTTCACCTCACTAGAGAGATGGGAGGGTTAAAGGCTATACGTTATCTTTATTATTATGCCTCCGAGCTGCATACAAGGAGGTGAAAATTGGGATTTTAAAAGCAAAGCAGAACTATAAATTGAAGTTAGAGACAGGTTTCATTTCATCCCTCCATCTCCTGTGTCTAAACGTTTTTTGTGTAGCCTATAGCTAGTTGTGTTTTTTGTTGAGTAAAACAGAAAAGAGCAGAGGTATAAAGAAAGAGAAAGATCTCTGTGCACAAGTCACTCGGCCACAATTGTTAGTTCACAGATGCACAACTTCCGACTCTCCTGATCTTGAGAGTCGGAAGTGGTGATGGTGCTCTCCCTCCACTGTAATGCGCCTGTAATTAGTCAGATGTCACAAGATATTGAGAAAACTACACGACTTAAATATTATTTCAATGTAATCCATGATGTATTATTTCGGTATTCTACAACTTCCATGGTTGTATATTTAAAAAATATAACTGCAATATATTATTTTCTTTGTTTGATCTTAAAATGTGTTTGTAATGGAATTTTAATAGAATGTTTTAAAGTAGTTTAAATGAATTAACAGAGTAGATCTCATCTGTCAGATCTGACAGAAGGCTGGGTCAATTTGATATAACTGCTATGTCTCCACTCAAAGCAGTCTTCAGGCATTTCAAATATTTTGTCTAGTCTTTGGTAACAGTTGTTACAATGGAAGTGATGGAGGACAAAATCCACAGTCCTCTTTCTGTGTAAAAATGTATTTGAAAGTTGATCTGAAGCTAATATGAAGCTTCAGCTGTTCAAATGAGTCAAATCAAGGCTTCTATGTTTCAACATTACACTCTTTTTAGTGCCAAAGTCCCTCTTTTTGTTACTATACGTTAGATAAGGAGACAGGTTGGGGTTCAAAATGGGGCTTTTTTCTTTTTTTTAATTCTTTGTGGCTTTATGCAAATAACACAAGACACAAGACCAAAACTGGTAAAATATACATTTCTCCACTGTGTTTTACAAAGAACATGCAATTTAATATCAGTTGGACTTTAACTTAACACCATTGCGTTATCATCCTATACAGGTTGTTGTAGCTAATGTGATAATAAACAGTTTTTTACACAGTTATTTATACATTCAGCAGACACAGAGTATCATTAGTGTTCATTTGGAGTTGCACTACAGGTGACAAGATGAATGAGTCACTCTTCTTTCACAGTACCACTCTTTTGGTTTCCATCAATTCTGAGAATAATAATATGGACAATTATCTTGCTATCTTGCTGGTGTGTTTATGTGCGTTCACTAAATGGAGAATACACGAGGCTTCAGTCAGAAGGAGCCTCAGTTCATCTTTTTCTCAGCACACATGTTCCATATCAAAGCAGGAGAAGCACAGCTAACATTCATTCATGATCCTGTCAGTTATAGTTCATGATGGTTCTACACTATCTGGCTGTTTATGGACATGATTTAATGTTTTCATGTTCACAAGTCAAGAAGCTCTTTATTCTACATGTCACACCACACTGTCAAACACAAGACACACAGAGCAGCATGACTGCTATGACTGCTCTATGTAAAGTTCATTTTTATTATAATAATATTAATATGATAAAGTGTTGGATGCAATAACACATTAGACAGTTAAAGGTTTAACACTTAAGCCATGAACTATTATAACAGTTAGCAGTGCAGGAAAATGGATAAGACATTATTAGACACATTTGAAGAGATGACACGTATAGTTCAAGGAATGCTAAATATTATAACAGAATGATATGTAAAGGTTTTATTGTGAGCTGAGTAGCAGCTGCTGGTGGTTTATCTTTCCAGTTTGCGTGATCTCATGTTTCTACTTTGTTATTACCTACCTCTTACTATCTCTTACTCTTACAACCTTCTCACTCACATATATGAACATAGGTTTGTAATCTGCAGTGGAATGATGATCCATTAGTGCGATCAGTCACATCATAGAAATGATTATTGATAGTGTCTGAAACGTCTGAGACTGAAGGGTCTGATATGTAAGGATGAGGGTGTATGGTGAGACTCTGGGTGTCCTGGGTCACTTCTGCCCCCATGGTTCCTGAAATCAAATGAAAGAGAGAATGTTAGAAAGGGTTTGGGAGAGAGGGATGTGAGAACTGAGACAAAGAGATAAGGTATGATTTAAGTAGTTGATGAGGGGGAAATGAGGGGACATGAGGCGCAGTGTCTTTTCATGAGACGAGAGAGAGAGAGAGAGAGAGAGAGAGACTAGTGGCTGGCTTGTTTTAGCAGTGTGTAAGGATTGATATCCGCAATATGTATAACGCTGACTGCTCTGGACTTAAGTAAGTATTAGTAGTATTACTAGTATTAAGTATTAGTATTGTAACAACCTGTTACTGTTGTTAGTTGGGGTGATGTTAATGTGTTGATTACATGTGAGCAAGTGTACGAGCAGACAGTTTTTATGCTGGTACGTTTGACCGTGAGGGAGAGTTTGGCCGTTCTTCAGAACATTTGGCTCACCTAAGGCAAACAGCCAGGGAGCTAGCTGCTGCAGCCGGCTTTGATCCACCGCGCTATGGGGGCGCACACCGGAAGCGACGCACGGCCGGACGTAACCAAAGGCCACGGCGGCCATTGTGATCAGCTCCAGTAAGGCTCCTGCCTTACTGAAGAGGCAAATGGCATGCTTACTGCTGCTCAGCCCAGCTGAAAGAGCTGACTATGGGGCTTTGGTTGGGGCCCTACAGCGGAGATTTGGACAATGCAGCCAGCCCGGCGTCCTGCATTCAGAGCTGTCAAGCAGGCAGAGACATCCCGGTGAGCCGCTCCGTGTACTGGCTAATGACATTGAAACCCTGGCGAGGAGAGCGTACGCTCATATGCCCCCCGGAGTGCAGAGCGAGCTGGCCAGGGACCAGTTCATCCGGGCCATAACCCCGAGGGAGCTGCGCATCCAGACACAACTAGCGCACCCCCACACTCTGCAGGAGGTGCTAGAGCTGGCTTTGGAGAGAGAGGTCGTAGGAGGGGCAAGAAAGAGCGACCATGCTGGGGGCGTCCCTGTTGTGAGAGCCGCAGCACAGGAGGGCCCAGGCCAAGAGAAGCCAGCGTGGGCAGCTGAGTTGACTGAACTGATCCGTGCTGTGTCACTGCAATTACCGCACAGCAGCACTCGTCCTCGGCGAGGCCCCTCTGTGTGCTGGGTGTGTGGTCAGGCCGGCCACATCAGCGTGCGGTGCCCCAAGCGTGCTGATGTGCAGTGAAACGCCCTAGGGTCTGTGTAACTGGGACAACGCAGACCCCCACCCCGATGTCCCACCCTGCATTGTCACCGGGTGGAGCCCAGCCGCACGGACGGGGGAGCGGGGCTCCACTCTCCCCAGAAGCAGATGACACTGCTGAGTCCGCGAGGGTGGTGGGTTGGACCCACGCAGGAGACTTTTGCCACGTCCCTGTCACCCTGGCAGGGGCTCCATGCACAGCCCTCGTTGATACAGGCTCCACTGCCACACTGTTGAGGCCAGACGTGATCCCGGCGGGGACACGAATGGGACCGACTGCGGTAAAGCTGCAAATCGTTACTGGCGAGCTGGCCCCTATGCTTGGACGAGGGGTGGTGGTGATATGGGTTGGGGGGTTGGCAGTGAACTTCAGGGTGTGGGTTGCAGCGGTGCAGGACCCCTGCATCATAGGACTGGACTTCCTGAGGGCCGCCCGCTGTGTGTTAGACCTAGGAAAGAACACGCTGGCCTTCCCAGGGGGTCCCACTGTTGAAATGGTGCACCCCACACAAGCTGCAAAAACATATCTGCCAACCTTGAGAGCAACAGAGGCACATCATGAGCCCCATCCCTCACCCCAGGATCCTCCCCCTCCACCAGCGGCACCCACCCCCCATGCATCAGCTGATGTGCAGCCCCCAGCCCTGTACCAGCAGTGACATTTTTGCGCTGACGGAGGAGGAGGTGGGTCTGACACACCTGGTGCAGCACAAGATCGACACAGGGGAGGCACGTCCCATCAAAACACGCCCCCGCCGCCTTCCCCTAGCACATCAGGCAGCTGCGTACAGCGCCATTAATGAGATGCTGAAGGCTGGCATCATCGAGCCCTCTGACAGCCCCTGGGCCTCGGGGGTTGTGATGGTCAATAAGAAAAAGAGCCCAAAGATGAGATTCTGTGTCGACTACAGGCCCCTGAACAGCGTGACCAAGAAAGACTCATATCCACTGCCCCGCATCGATGAGTCTGTGGATTTGGTGTCTGGCTCATCCTGGTTCTCTTCCTTAGACCTACGCAGTGGATATTGGCAGGTGCCCCTCTGCCCCTCTGCCCCTCAGCAAGACCAAAGACAGCATTCTGTACTGGCAGAAGGTTGTGGCAGTTCTTCTGCTTCGGCCTGTGCAACGCGCCAGCCATGTTCGAACGGCTAATGGAAAAGGTGCTGGCCGACATTCCCAGACAGGAATGTCTAGTTTATCTAGATGACATCCTGGTCCACGGGAGCTCTTTCCAGGCGGCCTTGGGGGCCATGCGGTGGGTTCTACAGAGGATAGCAGCGGCGGGTCTGAAGCTCCACCCTGATAAGTGCTGCTTCCTGAGAAAAGAGCTGGAGTTTCTGGGACACAGAGTTGGGGGAGAGGGTATCAGCACATTGGAGGAGGAAGTGCGGGCAGTGGAGGACTGGCCAACCCCCACCAACTTGCGTGAGCTGGAGAGCTTCATTGGACTGTGTATTTAGGAGTTAGTTTATATTGATTTATTTTCTCTTTATTTGAATATTTAGTTAGGTATTTTTGGGGTTGTTAGTATAATTGAGTTAATCTTTTTGGGGGGAGAATTATTGTAGTTATTTGTTTCATTGGTGGTTTTGTTTGTTTGTCATCCCTATTGTCTTGTGTTTGGTCTGATCAGCCAGTATATATGTTCCCCATGTTTTCATTTGTTAGGTCAGGTCTGTTAGGGTTAAGTTGATTATATTTGAGTTCTGTATTTTGACCTCTTTTATGGGCCCAGAACTTTATTTTGTTTTGGTATCATTTTGTAAACTTTTGGGTAAAATAAAAACCCTCATTCTTTAAAAAACACTTTGGTCTCCTTTGGTTAGCTAGCTCGGTCTCTTACATATGGTGGCAGTGGTGGGATCAGCCAGTCTAGGAGACAGGTGTGTTTTTTTTGGTTTGTTTTTTTCCCCCTCCTTTTTTGACATTTTTGTGAGGCATGCAGCGTGGAGGAAAATCTAAAAGACGAAATCGGGCAGGGATTGGAGAGACATATGTAGGACCAGAAGATCAGTTGAACGATGACACAGAGATGGAGGGTGCAGCTTCAAAAGGAGCATCAGGCACTGAGGGTGAAGAGGTCAGAGAGCCAACATTGAGAGACTTGACTAGTATTATTCAGGAATTCATGGGGAAACAGGAGGCCCGTGAATTGAAACTAAAGGAGGAGGCGACACGCCAGGAGCATCGCTTTAGTATTACAACATCAGTTTCAGTTATTGCAGCGGGAGGTGGAGGTACGAACATACCCAGTACCAGAGCTCTCTTCAACATCTCCAGATCCCCTTGAGACTTCTGGGTCAGATGATCACCCGCAGGCCCGAGCCATAGCTCCATCAGTACCGATACATCCAGCCGTTGTCTCATCAGGTCAGTCCCAAATGTCTCATGAGCCCAGACTAGAGAAACTGACAGAAAATGATGATGTTGAACATTTTCTCATTACATTTGAAAGAATTGCAGCAGCATGTCAGTGGCCAAAATCTGACTGGGTTTTTCGGCTCATTCCACTACTGACTGGTAAGGCCAGGGGAGCCTATGTTCATATGGATGTTGATGATTCTCTTGACTATGATATGGTAAAAGCTTCTATTTTGAAAAAATATGACATTAACCCTGAGACATACAGGCAAAGGTTTCGTTCCCTGGAAGTTGGATGTGATGAGAGCCCCCAGGAGCTGTATGTGAGACTGAAAGAGCTGTATGGAAAATGGATTCAACCGCAAGGTAAAACAAGTCAGCAAATTGGTGAGATCATTATTATGGAGCAATACTTGAGAATGTTGTGTCCTGAGCTACAGGTTTGGGTAAAGGAGCATGGTCCAAAATCAGCTGCTGAGACCGCCACTCTTGCTGATGTGTTTGTTGCTGCCCGGAAAAAGAGCCAGCCGTGGACTAATAATGCATGGCAGACTCAAAAGGACGCTCGCAGGCCTACACCTCCTCAATACCACCAGAGGTCAACACCAGGTGTGGGTAAGCCTCCTGCAAGAGAAAATCAGCATGTAGCGTTGAGGTCTCACAATAAAATACCCATTTGTTACCTGTGTGGACAGGAGGGCCATACCAAACCAATGTGTCCAAAGAATCCAGCTAAACTCACTCAAATGTGTTATGTTCCTCGCCAAAATATTGACATTAAATTTAGGAGTAATCAGTCCTGGAAAATGACAACTGTCAAGATTAATGGGGAAACCCTCACAGCCTTGCTCGATTCTGGTAGTACACAAACCCTGGTCCACAGACAATATGTACCAGTTAACATTATCTGCACTCTTGAAACCATTCCTATTTGCTGTGTGCATGGTGATGAGAAGCCATACCCCACTGCTGACATTTATATTGAAGTCCAAGGGCAGGTCTATCTGTTAAATGTTGGTGTTGTGGACAACTTGCCTTTCCCAGTAGTTTTGGGTGATGATCTTCCAGTGCTTTTTGACCTGTTAAACTCAACCCAGAGTTGTAATGTTGCCCTCACCAGAGCACAAGCTGCCAAGTCTGCTGATTTGGATTCCCCTGCCCTCAGTACCTTGCCATTCTATGGTGTCGAGCTGGAGACACAACCCGGGAAGTCTCGGAAGCCCCGTAGCCAGAGAAGGCAAGAAAAATTCCAGCGCACTGCTGTACAACCACCAGAGGAGGCCGCTCCAGACATGCCCCTTGGGTTTCAGGTACCCACTAACATAATTCAAATTCAGAAAGATGATCCCACTTTGTCCAACTGTTTACAGAGAGCTGAAGATGGGGAGCCAGGGGCAGAGGCTGATGGTAGGAGGGAGGAGTACTTCCTGCAGAATGGTGTGCTTTACCATCGGCATGGCCATGTTAAAGAGCTCGTGGTCCTGCAAGCAGCCCGAGACATAGTGCTTACCTTGGGCCACACTATTCTCTGGGCTGGCCACCTAGGGAAACATAAGACCAGTGCTCGCATTAAGCGCCACTTCCACTGGCCAGGTTTACGCTCAGATGTGACCCAGTTCTGCAGGAGTTGCCCTCAGTGCCAAAAGACAATTCGGCAATTTGGGGCCCCACTAGAGCACCTCTCCAACCTCTCCCAATCATTACTACCCCCTTTGAACGCCTTGGGATGGATATTGTTGACCCTGTGGAAAAAAGTAAAACAGGAAATCGATTTATGTTGGTCATCACAGACTATGGCACCAAATATCCAGAAGTTTTCCCACTGAAATCCATAAAAGCGAAAACTGTAGCTTTTTCCTTGGTTCAATTCTTCTCCAGAGTGGGTTTCCCTCGTGAAATTCTAACAGACCAGGGCACTAACTTTATGTCAACCCTCCTCGAACAGGTCTACCAGCTGCTGGGCATTAAGAGTGTGCGTACCACCCCTTACCATCCACAGACAGATGGACTGACGGAGCGGTTCAACCAAACCCTCAAACAGATGCTCCGTAAGTTTGTTAATGAGACAGGATCTGACTGGGATCAGTGGCTTCCTTATCTACTCTTTGCCTATAGGGAGGTACCCCAAGCCTCCACTGGGTTCTCACCATTTGAACTCCTTTATGGTCATGAGGTGAGGGGACCTTTAACGTTGTTGAGGGAGACCTGGGAGCTGGATCGGGGGAGGGAGGAGCCTGTTAATGTAATTTATTATGTCATTCAGATGAGAGAAAAACTGCAGCGGATGAGTGAACTGGCCCAGACTCATGTGGTGGAGGCCCAGCAGTACCAGAAGACCTGGTATGACCAGTCAGCCAGACAGAGAAGCTTTGACCCTGGTCAAAAGGTCTTAGTCATGCTTCCAACCAGTGACAGCAAGCTGCTGGCAAAGTGGCAGGGGCCTTTTGAAGTCCGGAGGAAGCTGGGACCCACTACTTACCAGGTCTCCACTCCAGGGCATCAGCGGTCCAGTCGTGTGCTGCATGTGAACCTCCTCAAGGAGTGGGTTCCAAGGGCTGAGAAAGGGGCAGAGGTGTTGCTGATTCGGGCTGTGAGGGAGGAAGAGGAGGTGGATGACCAGTGCCTGCCTTCACCAATATCCACGGACCTGGATTTGAGCCATCTCTCTGAACCCCAGCAATCTCAGGTGAAACCTTTAATTAATCCCGACATATTCCAAGAATACCCAGGATACACAAATCTGGTCGAACATGACATTGTATTGAAACCTGATGTAGCTGTGAGGCATATGAGTTACAGGATACCGGAGTGCCTCCTGGTGTCCTTGGAGAAGGAAGTGGACCTTATGCTGTCACTGGTGTAACCCAGTGGTGTTGGTCCCTAAAAAAGACGGAACAATACGATTTTGCATTGATTTCCGATACTTGAACTCTATCTCAAAATTTGACTCATATCCCACCAGTGTTGCCACAGTTACTTTGAAACAGTAATCCGACTACTGACTACTGACTACTTCTTTAAAAAGTAACTTAGTTAAGTTACTGACTACTTGCTTTTAAAAGTAACTAAATTAGATTACTTTTAGTTACTTTCAGCAGATCCCCCGCCGACCCGGCCCAGCTCTATAACATGACAATGACTACCAGTTCTGCCAATACTCTCTTTATTGACACCAACATTTGCAAACATGGCCTTGAAATAGGCTTACTTGTTTTTTTAAATGAAAAATAAATAAAAGACAGTCTTTCTTGACTTAACGTAAACATTTTTTAAAAAACTCTTACGTAATACATAGGCCTAATACCACCCCACCCCCCGGAAAAAAAAATCAGAAATAAAATGAATTCCATTTAACATGAATACTTATAACAATAAAATAATATACTCTAATGGCACTTAGGCCTATGTAAATGAATGAACATGTAGGCCTATATTGAACATCCCATTGAACCTGTATTTGTCTAACATTAGAGCAGCAAGAAGTGTTTTTAGGAAACAAAAACAGTTAAAACAGAAAAAAATACTTCATTTAACTGAAATACTTATTACAAATGAAATTGACTCCATTAAATCTAATTTAAATACTTCATATGAAAAATAAAGTAGCCTTTCTTGGCTCAATTTGACATAAACTTCTTTAAACAAAAACAAAATACAATATACATTCTTCACTCCATGCATTTAACTCTGATTGCATTTATCCATATGAATTACTGTAACACTTATAGTTATATATTAGTTATATTGAACATTTTAATGAACCTGTAGTTGTCCCGCATTAGAGCAGCAAGGAGGAGTTTTACAAAACAGATCAGAGCAAACCCCGTATCTGGATTCATGACTTCACTTGCATTTATGCAAGGAACTGTGGAGTGGGGGAAGTAAACCAGTGATTGTACCTCATTAACAGAAGCTTCTCAAACCTCTGGTCAGACAGTCTATTTCTTCTTGGTGTGAGTACCAAACCCCCCAGACTGAAGAGACGCTCCACAGGAGCACTGGATGGGGTTGGAGTGTTTTACTTCATGAAGATCTTCTTTATGTTTGCAAACTGATGCAGAATCTGAAGATCATTGGATGAACTCAGGTAGTTCATGACTTCCTTTTCTGAAGAGTAGGTCTCCTCTGGCTCTGCCTCAAAATTGAAAAAGTCCATCTCACCTTGGGGGACAGGTGTGTTGGCCACACTGGCAGAGCTCTGTGTTGGAGGAGCAGTTGTGCAGCATTCTTCAGTTAGAAGCTGTTTCACTTGCTCCCTCCTATCTGCATCTCTCAGCCACTGGAGTTTGAATTTTGGGCAACTCACAGCTGTGAGAAGGGCATTGTTGTGACAATATTCGATAAGTTTCTCGTTGTTCAAAATATTGAAGTTCAAAATTAAATCAAATCAAAGATCATCAGGAGTCGTCCAGCTGAATGCAGTTAGAGTTTTATTGTCGACAGCAAAACCCGGAATCACGATACACAGACATAATCCATGCATGCATACGTGACACAAAGAGATAAGACTCTTGGGGAGTCTTTTTATACTGTCAAAAGTTGTATCCCCTCCCCATGTTTGGTGTACGTTTAACCAATCAGCTTTCTTCCAAAACATGATCTTACCCCTTGGCACCAAATCTTGAGATGCCCTCACTGCAGGTGCATCGGCCTTATAAGGCCTTAAGTTTTGTTTTTTTCCCTACACAGCTGCTGTTTTGCTCAGCAGATCTTGGCGCAAGTCATGTCAAGGTCACCCTGACCCGTTACCTTATTTCAACTGCATTCGTTTTCAATAATAGTGATTATAATGATTATAATAATGAAAATGAAAGTAATGCATATTTCATTTAAACACATATATTGTAGTTTTCATACTTATTCAATCATAAAGTACTTATTCACTTAGTAGTTGCAGAATCACATATACTTCTTCATTTAACATAATGCCTTCAGATATGATCACCTTTAGCATACGATGGTCAACAATCAAGTATCCTTTTAACAGATACAACATTGTTCATTATTAGTAATTATCCCCTAAATTTTACACTACATATCCCCCCTTTGTGACTTCATAGTCACACCAATGGGTTCCCCTAATAAGGGTTCAACTATGCACTTATTTTGCAACAGTACACGTCACATCAGTAATTGGTTACAACCCCTTTAATACTTCCAGAAAGTCTTAGAGTGTACACGTGAGGTTTTACTTTTACTTCAAATACTTTCAATAATCTTTGGCTTTTATATCTACTTAATTTTTCATTGATTGTAGTCTAATATCTTCAGTAGTTTAATATTTCCAGTACATAACTTAAAAGAATTAGTAGCATGTGATGCCTCTAACTAAGTGCTTCCCGTACTTGACGTGTGTAAAACTTAAAACAGAAATACATGGTATAGCTGTACTTCTCAATATAATCGATCAATTTAGTGAATTTAATGCAGTTAATCATTTCAGTAAGTTTCGATGCAGTTCACACAAATATTCCAATGTTGGTCTTTTTCAGGCATACAATTCAGTCCCTCTTTTGATTGGCACGTCACTGTCAGTTGGTGGCGCTGTACTGACAGTGCAGGTAGATCCCTCCCTGCCATTACATGGCAAGACAACTTCCAGGCAGAAGAAGGAAACTGGCATCTTCTGTTGCCAGTTCTGTCTTATTTGTTCTCTTCTCTCTTTTGAGGACAATGAGCTGCGTTTCTGCTGGCATGTCAGTGTATTTTGAAGCATCTGGGCCTTTCACCATTATTCACTCCTGTATTTATCTGCTCCTAACGTCATGCTGGTAAAGGCACAGGTGGTGCTTGATGATAGTTTGCCCTTGCAGATGGTCCTGGTCCCTCGATTCCTGGTACCGGAGGATCGGGTAGCCATGGTCCTACGATGACTCGTGATGGGTTGCCTCCTATGATTGTCATGGTGTCTGGTCCCTGTGGACATGGCAAGTAGTGGCTCCCCTGGACCGGTTCACGAGGTTCCCCCTGTGGCCCAAGCATTGGTAGTAGTTGCTGGGCCTGGAAATCCTGGCTTGGCCCTGCTGTTGGATATGGATTGTTCTGCCACATGCTTATCTATCAGGATGATATTAAAGCAAGGGTGAGTTCATTTATTTATGCCAACCAATGGGATCACTGGTGTCATTCCTCTCTTTCAACCATCAAAACCCTAAAAACAAGTCTCTACCTCTCCTTGTAATTTTCCACTGGTCTGGATCACCAGATTATTTCTTTCTTCCCCAACGATGTTTGTTTCCAATCACAATGTATGGCTCATCTGTATATTCCCTATACTTTTCATTATAGTGATCTGACAGCCTTTTTATTTCTGACTTTCCAAAGCTTTGTGTGCTGAAAAGTATTTCTACTCCCAGACATACAGAGTAACAGTGTACACACTATTTTTCTTTCGAATCCTATTTATATCAGAGGAGTAAGTTGTGGTGTTTCAAGCTCAATCCGTTGTCTAATTCATAAATTTGGATGTTCATTGCAAGTATTGTATATTCTGTATACGCATGTTCGCATTTTTAGTCGTCATGGGATATCCTTCTGAATGTACTAAATAGTTTAAGTGTTGTACGTGCATTTTGGATTTTTCTAAATTAATTGGTCCATACGGAAGTCTGTCTACTATGTCTTGTAATTTATCATTTTTCGTGCTAGAACGTCTTTGCCTTTTTATGTTTGGGTCTTTTACTTTTGTGTTTTGGTCTCTTATTGGTTGAAGCGTCCGTCATTTTGGTTTTTAGTAGTCTTCATATATCGGAGTCTCGGTGTCCTGATTGGAATATTCTTCGTACTTGTGTACATTTAACTCTTCTAGGTCCCTCACCGGGACAGGAAACTGTCCCATTATTACTTTGGTTGTGTTGTTTATCATTAATTTTATTATTGGAAGCACACAGTATATAACTACTGCTGCTGTCAGAAAGAGGCCATCTAATATCATTCCTATGATTTGAAAAATGCATGGCCATGATAATTTGCTTAGCCATTCCCAAATTTTATCCAATGCTTCTGGTTTGGTGTTCCAATTGGAATTTTTCACATGTTCATCCCTCATTGCTTCCATTTGCTTCAATAATATTGAGAGGTTGCCTTTTTCTCCTGCAACACTCGTTTCTGAAATAATTGCAAACCCCCTGTTCTTTAGTCATTAATCTGTCTATCACAAACCTATTTTGCAGTGTCATTTGGGATGTGGCATACAATTGTTTGTTAATTCCGTGAATTACTTGATTGTCCAATTCATAAATCGCTCTTGAGTATACCATAAGTAATTTTTCCATCTGCGGTTACGCGCAATATATTGTGCATTAATTGTTGGTCCTACTAACAGTATCCAGCCGGTTCCTTGACCTGACAAGAGGTGTCTGATTGGTCTGGTTGAAAACTCGGGAGCTCCACTTATAGTGGGTTCCATTTGGTGTTGAAAATCCAGTAACTGAGTTTAAGGATTTGGGTGTGAGTTTCTTATAGGCATTATTATAGCATTTCGAGCGTTTGTCATTTCTTTTGTCATTCTTTTTCCTCTCATTATACAGAGAGGATGTACCAGTCCGTCTGCTTTTACAGTCAGTGGTGGTACCCATGGTTCAAATTGGTTATCCAATCGTCTGGGACAAACTGTTAATTTATGCTTTGCTGATTCGTCATTCCAGCTGGCCATTATCATTACACAGTAGGCAAAACAAGAAGTTTTGTTTCTACAGGCATCTTTTTCCATTGAGATTGGCATAACTATGGGCAATGTTTTTGCATTGTAGCATGCGATGCTGGTTTGATTACTTATTTGTCTAGCTGAAAACTTAAACCATTGGTACAAAATATTATTATTCCATCTGATTACTTCTGCTTGTTTGGATTGACGTACTGGGTGATTTTCATTAGTTCTCTGGTTTTAGCTTTTGTCATAATTTTGTTGTACTTGAGGTTAGCATACTGCTGGGTTGAGCACATCTTCACCACTTTCACTACTCCTTCTGTATTGCATTGTTTGTGAATTGGGTCACCTATTATTTTGGTGTTGTTCAGATCGATCAATTATCGCTTGGTTATGTGAAGCTGATTTTACGCATGTGAATTTCATCACTTTGTCAATTGGTATTATTTTTTGCTCTACGGCTGACACTCCAATTGCTAATGCACATTCAGTCCATTTTCTTGTTTTAACTTTAGGTTCTGGTACCAAATTGGATACCAAGTAATTTTATTTTCCAGTTGGGTGGCATTGGCCTTTTCAGGTTCATGCTGTACTGCTGTTGTCTCACTTGGGTCTCTGATCCTGCAGCAGTGACTTATATGGAACCAAACTTTCTTACCTTTGATTTTGTGATCAGTTGGAGTTGCTTAAAAGACTCTAAAGACCTTGTTGTCGGAGGTGTGTCCCACTTTCATTTGAACACCTTAACGTGGACCCAGTTCCCTGGTTTGATCTTCTACTGTGTACCTGGGATGTCTGCGTCTCTGTCCTTGGTTGCATCTTTCACCTGTTGAAATGTAACTTTTTGTATATATGCGTTTAGATGTTTGCAGAAAATTTTGTTGGTTTACTATTAAAGCAGAGGTCCATTATGGGGACCCTTTAAATAGGGAACCAGCATTGGTCTCCCTGTCATTTTTAAGCGTTATGCGTTGTTAAGCGTGTTAGTCTGTTAGTTTATGTTCGCATGAACACAAGCGCAAGCAGCAACAAATGCTTTTTCCATTATATGGATTGATGGTATCTGGGAAACCAAACCTTTTAAAACTTTTTTCACAAAAAATTTAGCTACCAAATCTATCAATCATTACCAAGATGTTCCCTTACCTTTTAGCACATTCTGTCACATCTACGTATTACATCATCAGATGGTGAGATGGTCCAGTAGGTGGTGGGATGTGTGTGAGCGGCGCTGAAAATACTTTTATGTTATGGTGTGTACAAACATCACATTCTGCCAATGTTTTTTCTACTGTTTGTGCCAAAAATGTTTTTTTATCAGACACTTTGGAGTCATGTTATCACCTCCCCCCTTGCGCAATGGCTGAAGCCATGCGCATTACAAATAACCAACTTCATTAACAAAATAGGTAAAACACAGTATGTGTGAGCATTACGCCAAAAGCATTTCTGAGGTCCATCCTGAGTAATTTTGACAGCACGTCTTTCAAATCACATTAATTCTTCATATATTTCTGCTTTGTCTTGGGCTGTTTTTAAATATGCTTAAGTAGTGAGAGGCTCACAGTCTTTTAGCAACTTAATAATGGACCTATAGAGGTACTAGGTGCAGCTTGTTTTGGTGGCTTCATCTGCCAAATTGTTGCCTTTGGCTGTGAAAAAGATTGCTTTGTTTTTTTTTTTTTTTTTTTTTTTTTTTTTTTTTTTTGATGGGCTGCACATTTAATAATGACTAATGTTGTTAGAAGATGAATATCTTCTTAATAGTACTTGAATGGCTCCCCATGTATTACTGGTGCGCCATTAGCTTTTAAATAGCTTCTTTGTTTCCAGATGTTACTGTGTATATGACAGATTGTGTAGGCATACTATGAATCTGTATATATGTTGAGACGCTTACCTGCTGCCAGTTTACATGCTGCAGTCAAAGCTTTGATGTCTGCTAGCTGAGCTGAGAATGGTTGAGATAATTTAATCGCTTGGATGTAAAGGTGTCATCTGGCAGCAGCTGTACTATTGAATAATCTGCATGGGTACCTGTGGCGTCTCTAAAACAGGAACCATCAACCAACAAAGTAAGGTCTGCTGTTTATTGGTCGATTATGCATATCTTTTCGTGGGTTCAGAAACACATCAGTGGCTTGAAGACAATCATGTGGTGAGCCTTTTACAGGTGTCACCTGCGTTGCTGGGTTGATAGTGTTGCAGCGCTGAATTCTTAATACTGGTGCAGATAGTATTCCTGCATAAGTACAAAACTGGGGCTGGTGAGGAGAGCATGTAATTGATAAGATGTATACAGAATAGTTAACATAAACTGCCACTGCCTGCCCCTGACAACAGGGTGTCAGACCTGTCTTAATTTTGTCCAATTTAGTGTTGAAATAAGCTAATGGTTGCTTACCCGTTGTAGTTTCCTGCATTAGACCCATGCATACATAGCCAGTTCTTTCTGCAATATACAAGTGAAATGGTTAAGCATAGTCAGAATCACAGAGTACTGGAGCGGTCTGCATATCTGTTCAGGGCTTGAAAAGCACCTTCTGCCTCTGCTGTCCAAAATGAGTCAGCAAAGGATTTTGTTGGACCTGCAGCTCTAATTATTCTTCTATGTGGGGCTGCTTTGATTACATAGACGCAAATCCACGGGTGACCATACCCTGCCATCCCAGGAAAAACAACATTTGTCCAAACGTTTGCGGCTTGGGAGCTTCGGTTATAGTTTCCATTCTGTAAGGGAGCTATGCTCCTTTTTTGTTTCCATTCTACTGTCTTCCTAGCTATTGAACCTTTGTATGGCATAATTGTAATTTGCCTCTACTGTTTTTGTGTCCCCCCTTTGCTAATGAAGTTAATAATACAATTGAATCTTTTTTGCATTGATCCTTGGTGGGGCAACATATTAGCAGATCATCTAAGTACTAAATTATTGTGCTCAACATATTTAGGAGCTGCAAGTCATTGGCTAACACTTTGTTTAAAATAAAGGGGCTATCGACATAGCCTTGTGTTAACCGAATGTACGTATACTGTTGGTTTTGATGAGTAAATGCAAACAGATATTGTGAGTCTAGATGCAGTGGTACACTAAAAAATGCAGAGCATAGATCTATTACTGTGTACCATTGAGCTGTTGGGGGAATGTTTGAAAGTAATGTGTGGGGGTCTGGGATGATGGGAGTGTCACCATCCACAATGGTGTTGATAGCACGCAGATCATGTATCAAACGATAATCATTTGAATGTGGCTTTTTAGTGGAAAGATGGGCATATTGCAAGGGCTCTGGGTCTTTATGAGCACTCCTGCTTTTAGCAGACCTTCAATGGTTGGTCTGATGCCATCTATAGCATGTTTTAGTGGATATTGTCTTTGATGCGGAACTCTGTTCCATATTTAAGATAAGCGTGACGTGTGGTGCAGAGTCTGGGACCTGGAACCACTGTTGTAATTTGGGCAGAAGGTTCACTGCTGCTGCTGCTCCTTGTGGTCCCACATATATGTTCAAACTGAACATATAAACAGGTTTTTTGTTGATCATTTCTTCCCAACATTTCTCATAGTCCGCGTGTTCTTGTGTTTCATCATACATCAGGGTGCAGTGTAACAGTGATAGAGGTTTATGCACTGCTCCCATCTGTTTCAATGTCCAGTTTCTCCAGGTCTCCCATTTTTGGTTCAGTTCTGATTTTGGAGGCCATTGGATCCAGTATACAGCTGGTTGTGTTAAGGTGTCGATTTTTTCCATTACTCGTACTGGCACTAGCCGATACGTATGATCACATGGAAAGTCCACCTTCAATCCTTCATGTGTGCATATGATGTTGGCTTTTATTGGGCATAAGATGTCTCGTCCCAACAGGTTGATGGGGGTATGTATATATTTATATAACAGGAACGCTGTTATTGATTTTCCTGTGATGAACATCGGTACAGGTTGAGTTAGGGGTATAATTTGTGTTTTCCCAGAGAGGCCTACGGTCTTGACAGATGATCGTGACAGGGGGAGTTTGGAGCCAGTATTTTCCATGCAGGAACAGGTTGCCCCTGTATCTGCCATAAATGAATGTTCTTGATTTTGTATCATTACTGATATTGTTGGCTCTTCTTGTGGTTGCATTGAAACCACTGGTGTCATATACTCCATGTCAGGCTTCTCTGGGCACCCCTATTGCCACTCCTGGGCTGGGCCTATACCTGGATTGGTGGGGCAATTTCTTCGACAGTGTCCCTTTTCGTTACACCCCCAACAAATCATATTCTCATACGGGTTTTGTTTTTGTCTGCGTTGGAGCTTAGTGTGTACATTTTGATTCGGGGTGTATTCTCTCCCTCCACGATATGAGCTCCTTTTTTGAACTAGACCTTCTCTTTGCCATGGTTGTCCTTTATAGTGAGCTTTCACACTGGGTCCAGGCTGGTTCACTTGTATATAGACTGGTGGCCACATATCAGGTAGCGTGGTTTGCTTGAGTGTTTGTGAGGTTTGCATCTGAGGCTGTGGTGGGGACCCTGTTGGCCCTTGTGGTGCCATAGTTGCAATGGTCTGTTCAGCTGTTATCACTGGAGCCTGTATTTTATTTTTCTTCTGCTTTGCGCTGTTGCTTAGTTCTTGTAATTGTAGTTGTGTTAGCTTGTTAACCATGTGTTTGTTTGCTTCTATTTCATCACTACAGGTGGCTTCAGAGGTTCTTTCCTTAGGCCACTGTAATCTTCCTGATGTGCATTCATGCCATTTTTTCATGCAGAGTCTAATCTGCTTGTCATGATCCGGTTGCATTCTCACCACCATTGCCAATGGAGTCGACACACCTTCCCCTTTTACCAATTTAGCCCCCATGTATCCCTTTCCTGCTTCATCCTCTTGTCTAGAATCTTCTGACTGTCCTTCCTCTTTTGTTCTGATCCACACAACTATTTTGCCTGCAGTGACTCCTGGTTTGAGTCTCTTTTCTCGTGTGGGGTTATACTTCACATCCTCAGTGCCGTCTTCTGTGAATGTTTTGGTAATACTACTAAATTTACCTGTTTCCCATTTTATTTTTCTGGGGATGACAGTGATGTCCAGCCACGGATCTACTGCCCCTCTGTTTCTTCCCTTCAAGGTCAATCCTTCTGGAATTCCTAGAATAGGACTCAATGGGATAATAATTTTAGACATTGGATTATTACAGAGTTGTTCTAATATTGGTGTTAATGTTCGGGGAATCCAAATTTTCTGTAACACTTCTGTCCATGATACTGCAGGAAATTCTCTCTCAATCTCTACTAAGTTAACAATTTTGGTCAGGTGCCACAGCTTTTGACTGACTACTTGTTCAGTTTGCCATTGTTCTGCTCCCCTCTCATCAATGTAAGTGTGTTCAAGCCAAAAATGTGTTCTTACTCCCATGGTATCATTACTTCCGTCTGTAACACAATTATCATTTATTACACCTTCATCTTCACCACTATCGCTTGCTTCCATAATAGTGTTACTATGCTCTTGTCAGTATGATGTAGTAATTTAGGTGAATGTGTATGTGATTGAAGGTTGGTGTATGTGTGTCAAATGATGTCCCTTCAAGTCACATAAATGAGTAAGAGTGTATGATGTATGAGTGTGAGTGTGAGTGTATGTGTGTGTGTGCGCGTGCGTCTCAGGGAAACGTGTGAGTATTTACTATTCAACACGTCTGAGTGTGTGTGTGTGAGTGTATGTGTGTATGTATGCTTGTGTGAGTGTGTACGAAACAAGTTTAAGTGTATGGTGTGTGTGTGCTGTTGTGGTGTCCGATTAAGACACAAACAAGTTTGAGTGTATGATTCGTGTGTGTGTGTGTGTGTGTGTGTGTGTATGTGAAAACAAGTTTGAATATGTGGTGTATGTGCGTGGTCACGTGCGGCTGCAGGTGCAGGGCACGTGTGTGTGTGTGAGATTCAAAAGTTGAAGATTGTGTGTGTGTGTGAGTAAATGTGTGTGTGTGTGTGTGTCTCTCAGGCCTGTGTGTGTATGTGCACTTCGAAGGCTTGCACTGGGTAAAAATGTGTGTGCGTATCTCGGGCCTTGGTGTATGTACTTGTGTACCTCAACTAGTTCTATCCAGGCCTGTATGTGTGTACGTGTGTGCACGTTCAAGGTTTTCGTGAGTGTCTCTGTATGTGTGTGTGTGTGTGTGCATGAGCACAGGGCTGTACCCAGGCACGTGTGGGGGTGTGCGTATGTGTGTGTGTGAGCACAGAGGAGACAGAGCCTCTGTGCTGTATGTGTTTTAGGAGAGAGAAAAAAAGAGTTTCTGTACAGGAGATTTGACTGCAGTCGAGAAAATGAGAAAGGTAAAAGATATTATCTATGTCCATATACCGTCACACAACCGCTTAAACACGCAGATTAGTCAAGACAGTTTCAGTACACAGATTTACACGTAGTTTATGTACAAAGCATCCCTACGAATACCAAGAGTTTTAAACTTTCAACAAACAAATCACAAAGTGATATACGCTCGTGAATCAACCCGTGACAATCATGATATCGGTCCTGATCAAATCCGTTGACAGCCCTACTTCACACGTACAGACCCACGAAGTGTTTTGTGCTGCTCCCGAGGGCGCAGGTTATAAAATAAAAACAAAAACACTATGATTCGGCGGCTCGAACCACTCCAATCTCTGTCAATTCACGGCTTCATTCACACACACTTCCACTCTATTCTTTCCAAATAAACCACCATGCATACACTGCGCAAATACTCAAATCAAACAAAGCTTTATACACATCAATGCCGTTAATTAAACACAATTTTATATACAAAACTGGTTATGACAAAATTGTTATTGTTACTCGTTTCTACTCCTACGGTGGTTATTTTGACACTTCTATTTTTCAACAAAAAATATTTACAGTCTGCCTAGGACTTTATTCTTTAATCTGGATGTTTGTATATTTTCCTTTACTTTGATGAAGATATATTTTGATTTTCAAATCACTAGAGTTTAGTTTAATTAATTTGAGTTTGTTTTACTTCTTATCTTCTTAATTTTTACTTGACTTCAGCTGATTTCTGCATGCTTATAGCTACTGGCACTACTATTGATTAATAGTCGTACCTAGTAAGCCTTTATAATCACTGGTGCTATACTGTTTGATAGCCAATCCTAGTAATTATTTTATAATCACTGGTGTTATCGATTGATAACCAGACCTAGTAATCTATTTATAATCACTGGTGCTATACTGTTTGATAGCCAATCCTAGTAATTATTTTATAATCACTGGTGTTATCCATTGATAACCAGCCCTAGTAACTATTTATGATCACTGGTGTTATCGATTGATAACCAGACCTAGTAATCTATTTATAATCACTGGTGCTATACTGTTTGATAGCCAATCCTAGTAATTATTTTATAATCACTGGTGTTATCTATTGATAACCAGCCCTAGTAATTATTTTATAATCAATGGTGTTATCTATTGATAACCAGGCCAAGTAATTATTTTGTAATCAACCGTCAGCGGTTATTTGACAAGCCAGACATATAACATGCAACATGCAACAATTTTTATCTAAAAATAATTGTCCCTTACTTATACTGATACATTACTATCTCCTCCTGATTACCCTCTGCACTTACGGTTTTCCCTCTACAGATATTTTCACTTCTTCTCTATATAACAGATGACTGCTGTGTTGCTTCAATTCTTTCGCTCTTATCGCCAGCCAAATCCTCCCCCTCAAACACAAGGTCGGCGACAAGCCAACATACAACATGCAAAATTTACTTTGTCTCAAAACTCAGAACCATCCACACTCTGTTCTGCTTGTAATGTATTCAGTTAATAATCATGGACACAAAGACATACGAACATACAACACAGACGGGTGCATTCAGCTTTCCGTAACTCCCTTTTTTCTTTTGATGGTTTTAGCGGTTGTTCTTTTTCTTTTTTCAACATTAACTTTTGTGTCAAATTAGTTCGGTGCGTGGGCCGTTATAGGTTCTTATCTTTTTGGGTGGACTCCCTTCACATCTGCTCACTCAGCGACTCAAATTTGCAGATATAAAAAAAAATAGGCTCTGCTTACCTTATTTTCAATTTGTTTAGGGCCCACGCTGGAGCGCAGATGGAAAAGTTGTCCTCCTGTTGATAACGTTGGCCACAACGCGTCCCGTGTGGGGTGCCAATTTATTGTTGTGACAATATTCGATAAGTTTCTCGTTGTTCAAAATATTGAAGTTCAAAATTAAATCAAATCAAAGATCATCAGGAGTCGTCCAGCTGAATGCAGTTAGAGTTTTATTGTCGACAGCAAAACCCGGAATCACGATACACAGACATAATCCATGCATGCATACGTGACACAAAGAGATAAGACTCTTGGGGAGTCTTTTTATACTGTCAAAAGTTGTATCCCCTCCCCATGTTTGGTGTACGTTTAACCAATCAGCTTTCTTCCAAAACATGATCTTACCCCTTGGCACCAAATCTTGAGATGCCCTCACTGCAGGTGCATCGGCCTTATAAGGCCTTAAGTTTTGTTTTTTCCCTACACAGCTGCTGTTTTGCTCAGCAGATCTTGGCGCAAGTCATGTCAAGGTCACCCTGACCCGTTACCTTATTTCAACTGCATTCGTTTTCAACAGTGGTGGACAGTAACGAAGTACAAGTAATTCGTTACTGTACTTAAGTAACTTTTTAGCGGATCTGTACTTTACTTGAGTATCATTGTTTTGTGAGACTTTATACTTTGACTCAACTACATTTGGAAGAGGAAAATCTTACTTTTTACTCAACTACTTTCCAAAAACCTGTCGTTCCTTTCAATGTTCCTTTCCACAACATGCATGCATGACCAGCTGCTGTGACAGGTCCAAATGAACGTGCACCGCAAGTGTACCAATCAGAACACATCGTGTGTCGAGCAGTTTTGGCCCGGCCCCCTACCTGGCTACTTGTCCCAACTTGCCTTCTCCTCCATCCATATCTCTATTAGCATTCATTTGACAAAGTTTCGCTGTCCAGTAGCCTGCCCTGCCAACACATGGAAGTTAAAGAAATGTGTCCAGTGTGGTTTTCCCCCTCCCTATTAATTCCTAATCAGGTGATTTCCATTTAGTATGATGTGCTTATGATAATTTCAAAAGATATCAATACCAGATATCACAAATGGAAAACATTTTGTTTTCAGGGTGGTGTTAGTGGGCTTTTTAACCTTAAATGACTTGATTGAGTGTATAAAGGACATACCAAGACATTGGAACTACATTACACCAAATTACTTTTACTTTTGATACTTAAGTACATTTGAAGCCAAGTACTTTTATACTTTTACTCAAGTCGACATTTAAAGGGAGCACTTTCACTTTTACTGGAGTAATATTTTACACTAGGTATCTCAACTTCTACTCAAGTACGTGGTCTGTGTACTTCGTCCACCACTGGTTTTCAATAATAGTGATTATAATGATTATAATAATGAAAATGAAAGTAATGCATATTTCATTTAAACACATATATTGTAGTTTTCATACTTATTCAATCATAAAGTACTTATTCACTTAGTAGTTGCAGAATCACATATACTTCTTCATTTAACATAATGCCTTCAGATATGATCACCTTTAGCATACGATGGTCAACAATCAAGTATCCTTTTAACAGATACAACATTGTTCATTATTAGTAATTATCCCCTAAATTTTACACTACAGCATCTCTGTCTTCCAGGAGATCACCAAACCGGGTCTTGACTGCCTGAAAAATAAAAATAAATTGCTATGGTTAGGATACGTGCAATAACCTGTGTGTCTGTGTTTCTCTTTTTATCTGTGTTTCTCTTTTTATTTTTTCTCTTTTGTACTGTGATGTAAATATCCCGTGTGTGTGTGTGCGTGTTTATTTATTTATTTATTTATTCATTCATTCATTTATTAAATAGCACACTGTTGAACATAATATTGGCATAAGTGAATGTTTATAGTGTAAATTGTAGATGTTGAAACATGGAAAAGCTTAAACGTGGATCATACCTGCACTATGGCATCTGGAAGGCCTGCGGTCATGCTGGAGAGGGCATCTTTGACAGCCAGGGTCCTCTGCATCAGGACTTCCAGTGTTGGTAATAAAGTCCCATAAGGACAGTCTGCTTGGAGAATGTCCAGAGCTACAGTCAGGGGCTTTGTGGCCGTGCAGTATTCATTAAGGAATTGATATTCCCTCTCTTTGAAGCATTTCACTCCCAGCTTGGTGCACAGAGTGTTGAGCTCATTCATGGGGACTTCTGTTACTCTCTTCAAAGCATCAAAAAAGGAGTTCCACCTTGTGGAGGTTGGTACCAGGAGCTTTCTTTTGCTGACTTCCTCCACTGCCTCTGATGCGCTGGTGGACCTACTGGCTTTTGTCCAAAGTGCTGAGCATTTTGCTGTGCTGCTCCTGTACACAATCTTAATCTCTGCATTCGATGTTAAATATTTGTCCAAATCGTTTGTGGAAATGAGGTTTATTGTGTGGGAAGCACACCTGTGGTGTGGAGGAAGCACAATCTGGGCCTCGGCATCACTCTCATGCTCAGCTGACAAGAGTTCTGCCATAGGTAAAAATGTGACCTCATCATCTGGGTTTGGATCTTCCTCCATCTCATCATCGCTAGACACAGCCTGGTAAACTCGAAATGCCTTGACAAAGTTCGAGCCGTTATCTGTCACTGTTGCAACTACCTTGTTCCCAATCCCATACGCCGAGTGGATGTCTTCAATTTCTTGACCAATTACGTCATACGTGTGTCTCCCTCGTACTCTTCTGCATGCTAAAGCTGCCTTTTTGCATTCTAACGTGTCTTTTCTAAGCCAGTGTAATATCACCCCCATGTAACTTTTATTGTTAGCTGTCCAAATATCAGCTGTTGTTGACACAAAGTCGACCTCATGTAGCGCAGCCTTCAGATTTGCCTCCATCGTTTTATATTGCTTGTCCAGGTAGCTAGAAAAGCATGTTCTGTGAGGCAGCTCAGCATCGTTACTGGTAGGGATCTTGGATATGATGGTACGAAACAATGGTGAATCAACAGTGTTCACAGGCAGCATTTCCTCGACCACATAATGCCCAACCATCCTGTTCAACTCCGCCCCACTTACTGGTTTTACACCAAAATCCAGCTTCCTCTGCTTGCTAGGTCTGGGACCTCCTTCACCTGTGTCTTTCGCCGTTGGGACTTGATCCGTTAGCTTCGTTGTGCTGTGCTGTTTCTCCAGATGTTTTTTCAGGTTTGACGTTGTGTTTTTGAAGGTAGACAACACTTTGTCACCAGCGCAAAGTGTACAGCGGACCTTAATGTTATCATCCTTAACAGAAATGAAATCAAAATAATGCCTGTATTTCCAGCTGCTAAAGGCGGACTTCTCTCCTTCCATGTTCATATCTGACGAGATAGAATCTTTGATCTGATTTTGGCGCCGCGGAGCAGAGATGACGTGATTCGTCGTAGAAATAGCCAACAACAAAAAAAGAATGCATAGTAGATCTAGGCCTCAAATATAGATCTAACCTAACCCACGTTCCCCCGAAATGCAGAAATAGTAACGCACGGTATTTTAGAAAAGTAACTTTAATCTGACTACTAGTTTTGGAATAGTAGTTGCGTTAGACTACTCGTTACTGAAAAAAGTAGTCCGACTACAGTAACGCGTTACTAAGTAGAGCGTTACCGGCAACACTGTATCCCACCCCACGGATTGATGATCTCCTGGAGCGCCTGGGGAAAGCGAAATACCTGACCACCATCGGCCTGTGTAAGGGCTACTGGCAGGTACCCCTGACCCAGCGGTCTCGGGAGCTGACTGCATTCCGGACTCCCTGGGGGCTCTTTGAGTTCACAGTCTTGCCATTTGGGCTGCACGGGGCCCCTGCAACATTTCAGAGATTGATGGACCAGGTACTCTATGGGATGTCTGATTTTGCATGTGCATATCTAGATGATATTGTCATCTACAGCGCCACCTGGGAGGAGCACTTGGAACACCTGAAGGAAGTCCTTGGATGCCTGCATTCTGCTGGCCTGACAATCAACCCAGCCAAGTGTGTTTTTGCCAGAAGGGAAACTGAGTACCTGGGTTTCACCATTGGAGGTGGGTTGATAAAGCCACAAGTTCATAAAGTCCATGCCATTAAATCATGTCCTCTCCCCCAGACCAGGAAGCAGCTCAGATCATTCCTTGGGATGGCTGGTTTCTACCATCGGTTTATACCCAGCTTCTCAGCCAGGGCGGCTCCACTGACTAATAGAACTGGCTCAAAATGCCCCAATCAGGTGCAGTAGACGGCTGAGGCAGTTGCAGCTTTCAAAGACATCCAGCAATCTCTAAGTAAGGACCCAGTTCTCCACAGCCCAGATTTTGATCAACCCTTTTTCTTACAAACTGATGCATCCGAGAGGGGCATTGGAGCTGTGCTTTTGCAGGGACCTGCAGGTGACAAACACCCCGTGGCCTACATCAGTCGAAAGCTTCTGCCCAGGGAGGTCTGCTACTCGACCGTGGAGAAGGAGGCATTGGCGATTAAATGGGCCCTGGACTCCTTCAAATATTACCTGCTGGGGAGGGAGTTCACCTTGGAGACGGATCACAGAGCGCTACAGTGGCTACAGAAAATGAAAGACACTAATGGACGAATCACCCGATGGTACCTTGCCATGCAGCCATTCCGGTTTACAGTGAATCACATCCCAGGCAAAGACAACTCCACGGCAGACTACCTGTCTCGCTGCTCTGGCGAGGACTTTTGAAGGGGAGGGGTGTGTGATGGCCGCACTCACAGCCACACTCATTACCAGTTTGGGGTTGCTGCTCCGGGAGACATCTGACCACGCCCATGCAAAGGATGGACAGCAGGGGCTGATTGGGTTGTACCATGTCCTGCTACTTCAGGGGGGGGGGGGGGGGGGGACTGTGTATTTAGGAGTTAGTTTATATTGATTTATTTTCTCTTTATTTGAATATTTAGTTAGGTATTTTTGGGGTAAGTATTTTATGGTATTTTGTTCCAAAGAGGAAAACAAAAAGATCTTACATGTTCTCTTGTGTGTCTCAGACCTGTGTGCCCTCTTCCTTCCTAATTGTTTCCTCCGGCAACATTACATGTACAAGTATTTTAAAAGAAGGACATGAGGTTTTATTCTGAGCTGAGGCTGAATCCACACTGAGTCCAAAAAAAATGAATGATGCACATATAAACAGTAACTTCAGATAGTGCTGAGTGACAACCAGTCATTTAGATTCTGACACATAAGTGAACTCAGGGTGTGTTGTAGAAAGTGCCAGTGATCAGGTTAGTTTCACAGTCAGAACCAGAGTCAGTCTCCTTCATCCCATGTTTGATAAATCCCCTAAACTCTTTATAGATGAGAGCCCTAGAATAACTTTTCATACTGTTGAAGTAATGGTTGAGGCCTTCACACTCTAAAGTTAGACTGCAGGTCTTATAGGTCTTTATAATAATAATAATATCGGTTTTTGTTATGTGTTGTTGTTATTTTGAATTAACTAATTATTCTGACCAAGCAGAAAAATACTTACATGGACCTGCATGCACGTGACACCGAGGTTCCCTGCACAGCAGCAGGTTTCCTGTGATGGATCTGCCGGTCCATCTTTGGTCTTTTCCGTTCTGGACTTTAGTGCAGGAGAAAATATGTGTTTAATTGTCTGAAATCTGACATGTTTACATGTGTAAATAACATGTGGAAAAGTCACATCTACCTGTCGCTGTGCCCTGAAGCAGCTGCTCCCAGCTTTCTTTGACGTGCGCGCTTCAGTCTCTCACTGATAGAGAGACCTGCCATTAGAGCAGTGAGCTCGTCCATGCTGTTATTTAGAAATATTATTTAAACATTTAATAAACATCACAAATATACATTTTAAAGCTTCAAGACAATAAGAACTCACTGGAAGTCACAAACAAATGTAAGAAATCTTAATAACATGGTAGATGTGTTTCTTTTAAATTTCCTGATAAAATCATCAACTCTGTTTGTTCTGTATTACAAGTGTTCACACTAATAAAATATTTGATATTCACACTTTAACCCACACTGAGACTTCTTTAATGGAGATGTACGTAGTTTAATGAGTGATTAAAAGCTTCCGAACACAACCAACGACAAAGAAAGATGAATAGTTGAAGTGTTGGATAGCAAGTCATCTGATGTAACAACATACTGTATGTCTCAACTTATTTATTTCTGCCCGAAACAAATTAAACAATGGCAGACACACACACACACACACACACACACACACACACACTTTACTTTTCAGTATGCCATATATGAAAAGACAATGACCTGCTGACCTGCAAATGCAGAGTCAGTATACAGCGTGGCTCACCTCGGCGACTTTGTGGCCAACAAGTGATTAAACACAGTCTGAACAGTGTGAGGTACTCACAGAGCAGTAGGCAGCACTTGTCCTCCTCTCTCTCCCTCCCTCAACACTCAACGTAGATGACCGCCCACTTCTTAGAGGGGTACAGTCTCTTCCTGGGCATCTTCAGCATAGCTATCAGTGTCTGTGGGAGAGATTGAGAAGACAATGTGTCACATAGTCGTTTAATTACACAAATTGTCATGTCACAGTGCACAGCTACGAGCTACCTTTTGCGGATACATTCTTACAGTAAATATGCTTATGCTCAATTCCATGGGGAAATCATTGACATTATTTTTCTGCACTTCATATCAAATAAGCCTATTCTCTGGAGCACAGATGTTGCTTGGTGCAGCCTGAGTTTTACTTCTATTCAAGCTGCAAGCGTGCTAGTGGATGCGCACAAATGCACCTTTCTTTTCAAGCTGCAATTCAGGAACAAACACAGTTGTCTTTTCGCGTTCATCAAATAAATACAGTGTATCCCCTAGACACTTTTTAAATATTGTGCTCAAAAGTGTTATGACTGGTTATATTTTTGTTTTGGTCTGTTTGTGTGTCCATTTACATTCACCGCTCGTGTCGGGATCCCACGGTTTCCGATCGGTTGCGTCTGTTTGCTGCCCAGCCTCTGTCTCTTCTGTTGTGTCTGTGCCAAACTTGTTTCCTGCGTGCGCAGTTACACGCTCGTAGGCTCGTAAATTGGGTGACAGTGTGGATTTGTCTGAGTCATTTTTGGCTACATTAGATGAGGGTAAGCCCTCCTTTTCAGTGTCCTCTGCTAATGAGTGTGAAAAGATATCAAAAGGTGTCAATGAGTCTGATCTCTTCCCTGCTGATACAGATCTGAGTTTAAATGTGACCCGAGAGATGTTGATTGATGCTCAGAAAAATGATCCGTCTCTAACTATGTGTCTGTCCTCTGTTGTAGCCGCCGAGGAAGACAGCAACAGCGAACTTGTCACAAGTTGTAGGAAAGCCCAATCAACCAGTTCCTCCGGCTCCCGGTGCTTGGTGAGCCGTTTGAACGAGTGTTGGTAGATTGTGTTGGTCCGCTGCCAAAAACTAAATCCGGAAATCAGTATATTCTGACTGTGATGTGCGCTGCCACAAGGTACCCTGAGGCCATCCCATTGCTCACACTCAGAACCAAACCAGTTGTGAAAGCTCTCACTAGATTCTTCTCAACTTTTGGCTTGCCTAAGATAATACAAAGTGATCAAGGCACAAATTTCATGTCTAAACTGTTTGCACAGGTCATGAGAGAGCTAAAAGTTTGGCATGTAACATCAAGTCCTTACCATCCAGAATCCCAAGGCGCACTTGAGAGGTTCCACCAGACATTAAAATCCATGATGTGCAAATACTGCCTCGAGTCTAACAGAGAGTGGGATGAGGGCCTCCCTCTTCTGTTATTTGCCGTGCGTGAAACATCTCAGGAGTCTTTAGGTTTTAGCCCTTGTGAGTTGGTTTTCGGCCACACTGTGCGCGGTCCCCTTCGGCTCCTCAAATAAAAGTGTCTGTCAGGGTCGCCAAAAACTGAACATAATGTGCTGGATTATGTCAGTTCTTTTCGTGAGCGTCTCAATTATGTGTGCCAGTTAGCCCGCGATAATTTGGCACAAAGTCAAACCAAAATGAAGCGTCGTTATGACAAAAAGTCTGTCCCATCTGTCTGCCTCAGCCCGTTCAGATATTATAGCTCTGATTGAGGATAACCTGTTGCTTTTCTCTGACCACCACAGTCAAACGTCTGTCCTGTATCACGACATTGACGTGGAGGGCCACAAACCCATCAAGCAACACGCATACAGAGTAGATCCGACAAAGCGGGCTATGATGCAGCAGGAGGTAGGTTATTTGGTTGAGCATGGATTAGCTGTTCCCAGTAGTAGTGCGTGGAGCTCACCCTGTGTCCTGATTCCAAAATCTGATAACACCCCTCGTTTTTGTAATGACTTTAGAAAGGTAAATTCAGTTACCAAACCCGACTCTTTTCCGCTCCCCAGGATGGAGGATCAGAGGCGGTCCTGGCTGTCTTGCACCCTGGGCAAGACAGGGACCATCGCCACCCCCAACACATGCACAATATTGAACCATTTATGTTATTTTATTACATATGTTATTAAATACAAAAATTAACAAGAGTAGAGAAAGAAATTAAGATAAATAAATGACATAACTTACATGTAGCTATAACGGGTCTGTATTAATTTTATAAATGTATTACTATTTATTTGGAAGCAGCAGTTTGTGTTGTGTGGCCTGGGATCATAATCATCACAGGTCAGTCTACCCCCCCCCCCCCCCCCCCCCCCCCCCCGCTTTTCCTCTGAGAGTGAGACTCACACACAACCTGCTCACAGCCTCTGCAGTCGCAAGTTGATCCCCTTCCCCCTCCCCTTTGTCTTTTCTTCTGACACACACAACCTGTATACATGACTCACAGCAGGTCACAGCAGGACGTTGACGTGCTGTTTTTTTTTTTTTGAGGACGCACTTTTTTTTCTCTCTTTTTTTTTTGAGAGCGCTCGTGCGCCCCCAGGCAGATTGCGCCCTGGGCGGTTGCCACATTGCCCATAGCAAAAACCGCCACTGTGGAGGATTGAATAGATGGTGTAGGCTCTGCCAAATATGTGTCAAAGTTGGACCTGTTAATAGGTTACTGGCAAGTTCCGCCAACACCACGTGCCTCAGAAATCTCCGCTTTCGTCACACCTGACACTTTCCTCCAGTACACCGTTGTGCCGTTTGGGTTGCGTAATGCTCCAGCTACATTCCAACGCTTATTGCATCGTGTGTTATCTGGAGTAGACAACTGTGAAGCTTATTTGGATGATGTAGTTGCCTACTCCTCCACCTGGTCAGACCATCTACACCCCCTGTCCCTCATTTTCAGCCGTCTCCGTGAGGCTTACTTCACCTTAAATCTAGCCAAATGTGAATTTGCTACAATAGCTACTTTCCTAACTGAGGAGTTGGCAACACTGGGGTTTGGAATGTCGCCAGATTTAGCGAGAAAGTCGCCAAGTTGGCAACACTGAGTCTAACCCACTCCGTGGCAGCGCTGAAACCTGACACACACTGTCAGGTATGTCTTGGCTCATTTGCATAATGCAACAGTGATTGGATGTTTACTGAGGGCTGAGGGGTGTGTGCGGGTGTGTGTGCGCTGCGCAGCCTGTGAATACACGCACAGCGGAGGGACAGAGAGATGAGAGGGAAGCCGACACTGTAGGCCGTCGTGTGTGTCCCTTTTTCAGCGGATTTTTCCGCTACTGCAGATTATTTTGTCAACTTGTAATGTAATTTTGTGAGTATATTAAAATGTGCTTTCTCAACTTCCAAAATTTTGATTTGAGGGGACAAGAAATGTATTTAAGGGGGCTCTGCCCCCTCTTGCCCCTGCCTAGAGCCGGCCTCGTCCTACGCCCAAGCAGGGGTGGATCGGCCATAGGGAGTACCGGGACTTTTCCCTCAATAATGGGCCGGTGGTTTTTGCTGCACCTTGCCATGGTTACTCTCCTGGCCCAGAGCAGAGACATGCACCGGTGTCGTGCCAAAAAGTGATCGTCTGCCAGAATCTGATTTGCGGCCGCGGGAGCGCGCACAGCAGCCCGTTGAGCGGTAGCGCTATAAAACGTCTGATTTTCTTTGGATTAAACGGTCATAATATGCATATACACACAATTATCACACAATATCACACCTGTGGCCAAAAGAAGTGTAGTTTGTAGCGAAATAAGACATGGCAATTACGTGATAGACATGTCTCTACAGTATGTTTGATTAATGGGTGTGTTTTCAATAAAGAAATTATCACTTTTGCAATGATCCTTGTGACTCTGCATTGTTTTTTATCTGATCTGGGCCCTACGTAGTATTTATTTCCCATGTTTGGATGTGTTTTGTATATCTAATATTATTGTTTATGCCTACTATTAAAATAACAAACAGTTTTCACCTGCCAAAAATTGATTGGAGGCCAAATGCAGTTACTGAATGGTGATTTCAGCCTAAATATGACTTGAGCTCATTCATGAGCTTCATAAAATAAACTCTAGAGCTCACAGGACACTTTGAAACTCTTTTAAAGGATCATTTCAACACAAAATGGCCGTTTTCACCTGCCAAAAATTGATTGGAGGTCAAATACAGTTACTGAATGGTGATTTCTGCCTAAAAATGACTTGATCTCATTCAAGAGCTTCATAATATAAACTCTAGAGCTCACAGGACACTTTGGAACTCTTTTAAAGGACCATTACTACACAAAATGGGCCTTTTTCACCTGCCAAAAATTGATTGGAGGCCAAATGCAGTTACTGAATGGTGATTTCTGCCTAAAAATGACTTGATCTCATTCAAGAGCTTCATAATATAAACTCTAGAGCTCACAGGACACTTTGAAACTCTTTTAAAGGACCATTACTACACAAAATGGCCTTTTTCACCTGCCAAAAATTGATTGGAGGCCAAATGCAGTTACTGAATGGTGATTTCTGCCTAAAAATGACTTGATCTCATTCATGAGCTTCATAATATAAACTCTAGAGCTCACAGGACACTTTGGAACTCTTTTAAAGGACCATTACTACACAAAATGGCCTTTTTCACCTGCCAAAAATTGATTGGAGGCCAAATGCAGTTACTGAATGGTGATTTCTGCCTAAAAATGACTTGATCTCATTCATGAGCTTCATAATATAAACTCTAGAGCTCACAGGACACTTTGGAACTCTTTTAAAGGACCATTACTACACAAAATGGCCTTTTTCACCTGCCAAAAATTGATTGGAGGCCAAATGCAGTTACTGAATGGTGATTTCTGCCTAAAAATGACTTGATCTCATTCATGAGCTTCATAATATAAACTCTAGAGCTCACAGGACACTTTGGAACTCTTTTAAAGGACCATTACTACACAAAATGGCCTTTTTCACCTGCCAAAAATTGATTGGAGGTCAAATACAGTTACTGAATGGTGATTTCTGCCTAAAAATGACTTGATCTCATTCATGAGCTTCATAATATAAACTCTAGAGCTCACAGGACACTTTGAAACTCTTTTAAAGGACCATTACTACACAAAATGGCCTTTTTCACCTGCCAAAAATTGATTATTGCCATTAATTTGATAATGAAAAGTGTTTTCTTGCTTTAAATGACTTCCTATTATTCAACAGAGCAATATTTAGCTCATTATAGATTAACCTTTACTCTGTACCCTCTGGAAATGGTGTAAAGGGCCAATGCTAGGCAAAAAATGCAGTTTTTTACTTGCCAAAAATTGATTCCTGCTCCAAATTTGATACTGAAAATGGTTTTCTGCCACGATATGTCTTCATGTAACTCTTCAGAGTTATATTTACCTGATTATACCTTAACCAGTACTTTACTGTTGAATGTCTTCAATAAAACAATGTTCCTACTTTATGACCATAGAAACAGCGTCTTAAAATAAGTAAGCCACTCCATACATGTCATCACAAAATATTATTATTATTTACATACATACATACATACATACATACTTACATACATGAACTATGAACTATTAACTGTCATAAAATGTCTTAACAGCATGCTAACAAATATATACAAAAATACTACTATATACATTAGATAAACAAAATGCAACTATATACAATTGGGGTTACCAGCCAGTAGCTACCCTTGCTACTGGCATGCTGCACAAATAAATGTCTTTTTTCCTCTGTCTGGCTTCTTTGTACACGTCCTATGATACCACCGTGGGCACATGTCACAGCCAATCTGAAATTATTAGACATTTATAATATTAAACACTAAAGTGTATTTTGTTTTGTGTATTCATTTTTTCATGAAATTAGAAATAATGTTTGGATTAAAAAAAAAAAAAGCTTAAGAAGGACAAGGAAAACATAAGCAGTTACCCAATTGGTGTCCCCATCCAGCTCCCCACAGATATGACACAGGTTTGACAAGTCATCTGCCAAAACAAGGAATAAAGATAATTTTCTTAACTATGAGCAATGTTTGTCAGAGCAAATGAGCCTAATATATGCTCATTTTAAAATGTAAGAAAAAAGAAAAACCTGTATTCTCAAGAAGAGAGACTGCAATGCACTCTCTTATATTGAAGACACCTGTAGTGGAGTTGTCAAACTCCAAGGGCAGTCCACCCAAGATGCACTCAGCAAACTGTGAATAAAAGATGCAAGAATGGATTCATCATGGGAAGGAACAGTAATCTTAAAATAATCATTTGAATGTCATTGAACTAACTAACTTTGTGTAATTTTAATTAATTAAAGCAACCCAGTGCATGTAAAATTGGAATGCCAGAACATTCTTAACTATTTTACATTCTTTCTTCCTCTGTATATCAAATAACCCTACTTTTGAGTAATACTCTTAGCTGTACTGACAAAAACGAGCATTGCACCTGTTCCGTGCAATTTTTTAATGAATTTAGTTGTAATGCCTTTGCATCCATGCATGGTTATTAAACATGCTTTTGTGTAACGTCAAACATTTAAGGCAAAGTTCAGAGTTTAGATCATCTAATCAATGATGGAGTTAATGTGACTGACATTAGCTTCAACTTATACATGTTACAACTTTCAGACGTCTCTAGTAAATGTTTCTAGATTGACTACATCAAATCATCAATAGACAGTGTGCACATTATCAATTAAACTTGCTATTTTGATGACCCAAGAGCTTTTGCTGCTTGTGATTAAACATTACTTTCATTCAAATTCTTATAGTATGCTTAATCATACTGTAATACAAACCTTCAATGCATAGGCCCCACAGGACGTTGCATAATTTTGAATTGGGTGGGGCATGGTCTCACATGCCCATCTTGAGGGATTTAGCCCCCTGTGTCTCATGAATGACTATGAATGATCTAAAAGACATGCAGTAAAAATTGGTGCAACGTTACTTGAACAGTCTTTTAATAAAATGAACATTTTAAATGTCCATTGCATCAATGTCATTAAAATTTTGATAATAGCAAAATATGCAAAGTTTCTTATAGTTTCAAACCACATTTTTATTGGAATAAAGCATGAAAATGGAGAATGATGAAGTAATTACAGACATAACTTTGACTTGTAAGTACAGAAAGCGTTGTAAAAGGCTAAATCTTTTACAAATGTTTACTACAGCACTGGGAAACAATATTAGTATAACTGTTAACTTGTTTTTTTCCTCATTTGCTTTAAAACTGAGATTCACATTGAGAAATGAAAAAAATCAGGGTTTTAATAAAGTAAGACTTTTGAAAAAGGAAATAGTGAAATAACAGTCTAGGAAAGTTCTATATTTTTAAAGTCATGTGGCAGACATTCAACAGTAAAGTACTGGTTAAGGTATAATCAGGTAAATATAACTCTGAAGAGTTACATGAAGACATATCGTGGCAGAAAACCATTTTCAGTATCAAATTTGGAGCAGGAATCAATTTTTGGCAAGTAAAAAACTGCATTTTTTGCCTAGCATTGGCCCTTTACACCATTTCCAGAGGGTACAGAGTAAAGGTTAATCTATAATGAGCTAAATATTGCTCTGTTGAATAATAGGAAGTCATTTAAAGCAAGAAAACACTTTTCATTATCAAATTAATGGCAATAATCAATTTTTGGCAGGTGAAAAAGGCCATTTTGTGTAGTAATGGTCCTTTAAAAGAGTTTCAAAGTGTCCTGTGAGCTCTAGAGTTTATATTATGAAGCTCATGAATGAGATCAAGTCATTTTTAGGCAGAAATCACCATTCAGTAACTGTATTTGACCTCCAATCAATTTTTGGCAGGTGAAAAAGGCCCATTTTGTGTTGAAATGGTCCTTTAAAAGAGTTCCAAAGTGTCCTGTGAGCTCTAGAGTTTATATTATGAAGCTCTTGAATGAGATCAAGTCATTTTTAGGCAGAAATCACCATTCAGTAACTGCATTTGGCCTCCAATCAATTTTTGGCAGGTGAAAAAGGCCATTTTGTGTAGTAATGGTCCTTTAAAAGAGTTCCAAAGTGTCCTGTGAGCTCTAGAGTTTATATTATGAAGCTCATGAATGAGATCAAGTCATTTTTAGGCAGAAATCACCATTCAGTAACTGCATTTGGCCTCCAATCAATTTTTGGCAGGTGAAAAAGGCCATTTTGTGTAGTAATGGTCCTTTAAAAGAGTTTCAAAGTGTCCTGTGAGCTCTAGAGTTTATATTATGAAGCTCTTGAATGAGATCAAGTCATTTTTAGGCAGAAATCACCATTCAGTAACTGTATTTGACCTCCAATCAATTTTTGGCAGGTGAAAAAGGCCATTTTGTGTTGAAATGATCCTTTAAAAGAGTTTCAAAGTGTCCTGTGAGCTCTAGAGTTTATTTTATGAAGCTCATGAATGAGATCAAGTCATATTTAGGCTGAAATCACCATTCAGTAACTGTATTTGGCCTCCAATCAATTTTTGGCAGGTGAAAACTGTTTGTTATTTTAATAGTAGGCATAAACAATAATATTAGATATACAAAACACATCCAAACATGGGAAATAAATACTACGTAGGGCCCAGATCAGATAAAAAACAATGCAGAGTCACAAGGATCATTGCAAAAGTGATAATTTCTTTATTGAAAACACACCCATTAATCAAACATACTGTAGAGACATGTCTATCACGTAATTGCCATGTCTTATTTCGCTACAAACTACACTTCTTTTGGCCACAGGTGTGATATTGTGTGATAATTGTGTGTATATGCATATTATGACCGTTTAATCCAAAGAAAATCAGACGTTTTATAGAGCTACCGCTCAACGGGCTGCTGTGCGCGCTCCCGCGGCCGCAAATCAGATTCTGGCAGACGATCACTTTTTGGCACGACACCGGCCCACAGAGCTCCGCTGCAGCCTGCAGACACAGCAGAGGCCCATTGGCTTGTCTGTCTAAAGAATACCTGGCCCAGTGGCCCTATGATTGGCTACAGAGGCCCAGGAGTCCCACCCACGCTGGTTCTTGACCCCCAACCCCCCCCCTCGTCCAATCACCTTTGATGACAAGCAATCAGATGAGAGACAGTGAGAGATACTACAACAAAATGGACAATGCGGCTAAAAAGCGAAAAGGCGGAGCGGAAAAACAAAGAGATAAAAAAAAGAAAAGCTCTAGCAACCGACGCTGCTACGAGCAAAAACATTTCAAAAATGTTTGCTGCGGGGGCCAGCGTGGCCGGAGCGGCTTCAGGAGTGGGTCCCTCTCAGCAGCAGGTGTGAGTCAAGTGAGGCTCCCGCTGCCATGGTGGTGCAGGAGCAGGAGGTTGAGGAAGACTCTCCACCATGTGGAAGTGATGATAGAGTTTTAAGCAGGTGTGATCCTGCAGCATGGTGTGGATAAACACTCATTAAATGTTCAGAACAGTTACTAACTGTCTATGAACTTTACTTGACATAATAAATAACTCTGCATAGTGTGGTGTGTTACAACTAGGCCTAAATCTAGTTATCTAAAGTATTGGAAAACAATAACCATATTCATATCCTGATTCATTGATTAGTTGCTTTTATTAACCACTTAACCACTATTTTCATCAAAGGATGCCACATAATTACAAATCTGCAAGTTTACAACTCACATGTTGCAATGTGATGTGGTTTGAGCATGTAGATCTGCTATTTTCATAATTTTTGATCATTTCTTCCTATAATGACTTCCTTCAAATCAGGTCACCAGAGTTAAAGTGTTTTAAGTGTCAACATGCACCTTTCTTTGTGCCTATAGTCTAATTTGTTCATGATGGACATTGATCTAACAATATAACACTAATGTAGTCTATGATGCTTTACATATTTTTTTCAGTCAGTGTTTATGGTTTATTGCTCATTCAACAGTTTCACATGATACAGTTAAAACTAATTCAAGCCTATTCAAGTCTCCAGAATATAAGGGATATTGTTCAGTATACTACTGTTATTAAGGGCTTGTGTGTTTAAATGTACATCAACGTGAGTTGGCACAGTATCTGAGCATGGATTGTAGTGGGCCGGTCTGGACCAAAAAGTCCAGGGCCGAATTTTTGTCCCAGTCCAGGCCTGACTGTAACCCGTCATTTAATTTAGTTTTTTTTAATTAACTAACTTGTTAACTAACTCCTTACATCTCTTGTGATTATCCACCCTTTTTTTTTTTGTTTTATTTCATGCTACTCATTTGTTTGTCATTATTTTTATTTAATTGTATTTATTTTCTATTTCTTTATTTTTTTCCTTACTCTGTTTTTTAATTTGTTTGCTTTTTGTGGGAGAAGTGATAGCTTAGTTGGGGAGGGATTAGGAGGGTGAAGACTGGCAGGGGTTGGTTTGGGAGGGAGGCTTTGACCATCTCTGTATGTCTCCTGTCACAAATATTGCGTAATGTCAATGTATCTGGAAAAAGTCAATAAAGATATTGTTAAAAAAAAAAGTAGGAACAATTTTATTGAATATAAGAAACACAAAATATTATTAATCAAATAAGAAATCTGATAATATATTTACATAATAAATATTACATTAACAAATGTAATAAATATAATATATAAATACATATTGAAATAAGAAATCAGAGAATATATAAAAACATATTCAAATCACAGGCAGCCAAGTGACAATATACAAGTGAGTGAGTGAGTGAGTGAGTGAGTGAGTGAGTTTGGCCAGTATGCAGTCTCTTCCTGGGCATCTTCAGCATAGCTATCAGTGTCTGTGGGAGAGATTGAGAAGACAATGTGTCACATTGTTAGTCGTTTAATTACACAAATTGTCATGTCACAGTGCACATCTACGAGCTACCTTTTGCGGATACATTCTTACAGTACATATGCGTATGCTCGATTCCATGGAGGAAATCATATACATTATTTTTCTGCACTAATAAGCCTATTCTCTGGAGCACAGATGTTGCTTGGTACAGGCTGAGTTTTACTTCTATTCAAGCTGCAAGCGTGCTAGTGGATGCGCACAAATGCACCTTTCTTTTCAAGCTGCAATTCAGGAACAAACACAGTTGTCTTTTCGCGTTCATCAAATAAATACAGTGTATCCCCTAGACACTTTTTAAATATTGTACTCAAAAGGAAAATGACACACATATATAGTGATATTCATTGTGCCAAATGGTTTCACAATTAGTGGATTATGTAATGTGGGACACTATTTTTTAGGCTTAGAAATACTTTGCTGTATACAAAGCAGCCTTATCTAACAAAACATTCTGAAATGTGCGCACCCATATTTGCTCATTTAATTTAGTAGGCCTTCCATGTTTTGCTTTCTTCGCCAGAAAGGTTAAATAACTAGTAGGCTGTATGTTGACAATTAGCGTTAAAATAATTGAATAAGAAAAGAGATAAATGCACTGGAGCTTAGTTGTCCCACATTACCCTAATCATACTTATAAACAGTAACTTCAGATAGTACTGTAACACACTAATAACCAGGATTTAGATTGTGACACACAGTGGGCCTTGTCTAAATAGCAAATGTACGTGCACCAGTCTGTGCGCCTTGGGGCATGTTGATCTTAAAATGAGGTGTGGTCAGGCTCATTGGTGGCGTGTTGCTATTTTGAGGCAGAGGAAAGCGATTGCGCTACTGACAAAAAAAACAGGTCTAAAGTCACTGGTGCATATGTTACTGTTATTTAAGGGAGCATCATCAAGAGTCCAATATGCTCCTATGCAGGCGGGTATATAGGCACATACTGTACACTGTGCTTGTTACGCACACGGACGAACAGCAGCACACAAACATGCAAACATTACAAATAAAAGGACCACAATGTGAATTCGTATTATGATGTACATCAACATATTAAAAATGCCTGTCATAATATTTATCAGATTGAATTAATTGTAAAAAATGGAGAGCGCCGTTGAACAACCTATGAAAGTCTGATGCTGCACAGAGCGCAGTGCCATTACGCACAGCCACTCACTGTTTATTAGATCAGCTGATGACACCAGGCTGCTACAGTATAACCACACACACCTCTACTCTCATCACACTGGTTGCTTATATGTCCATATTCTTCCTTTATATGAATTAAATGTGAGGTTAGCAGCTCATCAGCCAACTCTCCTTTCAGCAAAAGTAACTCATGTTATATTATTGAAACGCATTGCTGGGTAAATGCTCCATTATAATATTAATCCGCCAATGTGACAGCGCTCCTTGATATTAAAGGGAGAGTTAGAACTAGAGGCAGTAACTTAATGAAAGCTACTTCCTTCTGTAGCGGTACAAAGACAAGACAAAGGGTAGGGCAGAACAAAAGAGAGAGAGCAGTCTCACTTGACAGGGCGGTTTATTTTTTATTTTTTTTTATCAAGTCCGACGATACCCAGAGGAGTAGATTTTTCTAGAAATCTCTTTTCTTTTCTCTCTAAAGTTAGACTGCAGGTCTTATAGGTCTTTATAATATCTTTTCTTGTCGGGGCTTTAAAAGCAGGAGAAGATATGTGTTTAATTCTCTGATATCTTACATGTTTACATGTGTAAATAATGTGTAGAGAAGTTATGTCACATCTACCTGTCATTGTTCTCTGAATTCCTTCCTGGCTCTGATTCATCCGCAGCATGGACCCGGTCGGTGACATTCACCTCCCACAGATAGTATGGAGGACTCTCATTGATAGAGAGAGATGCCATGAGATCTGTCTGTAAATAATGTGTAGAGAAGTTATGTCACATCTACCTGTCATCATGCTCTGAATCATCTGCTTCCACTCGACCACAATTTAGTTCACAGATGCACAACTTCCGACTCTCCTGATCTTGAGAGTCGGAAGTGGTGATGGTGCTCTCCCTCCACTGTAATGCGCCTGTAATTAGTCAGATGTCACAAGATATTGAGTAATCCATGATGTATTATTTCGGTATTTTACAACTTCCGTGGTTGTATATTTAAAAAATATAACTGCAATATATTATTTTCTTTTTTTGTTCTTAAAATGTTGTAATGGAATTTTAATAGAATGTTTTAAAGTAGTTTAAATGAATTAACAGAGTAGATCTCATCTGTCAGATCTGACAGAAGGCTGGGTCAATTTGATATAACTCCTATGTCTCCACTCAAAGCTGTCTTCAGGCATTTCAAATATTTTGTCTAGTCTTTGGTAAACTTAGGTTTGCAATCTGCAATGTGGTGCTGTGAGTCTGAGCGCTGCCTCTTGAGATGTTTATCCAGGAAAAGGTGCAGTAGTTGCGGTTTGACTCTAAACCTTACAAACATTTGCAGGAAGGAACAGTGACACCCAGCAGAAACCACATCTGAAAGCTACAGTAAAGTTAAAGGATGGGTTCACAATGTTTCAAGTCTGTCCGCAACAGTCAGGAGCCCAAATGTCAACTGAAATATGCTGTTACAATGGAAGTGATGGAGGACAAAATCCACAGTCCTCTTTCTGTGTAAAAATATATTTGAAAGTTGATCTGAAGCTAATATGAAGCTTCAGCTGTTCAAATGAGTCAAATCAAGGCTTCTATGTTTCAACATTACACTCTTTTTAGTGCCAAAGTCCCTCTTTTTGTTACTATACGTTAGATAAGGAGACAGGTTGGGGTTCGAAAATGGGGCTTTTTTCTTTTTCTTTTTTTTTTTAACTCTTTATGGCTTTATGCAAATCAAATGAAATGTTTGGATTGACTATATAAAAACAATTTCTCAGTATTCAGCATTCTGTCGTTTAATGCACAGACTGAGGGCTGCTATCACAAGACCAAAACTGGTAAAATATACATTTCTCCACTGTGTTTTACAAAGAACATGCAATTTAATATCAGTTGGACTTTAACTTAACACCATTGCGTTATCATCCTATACAGGTTGTTGTAACTAATGTGATAATAAACATTCATTCATAACACATTCAGCAGACACAGAGTATCATTAGTGTTCATTTGGAGTTGCACTACAGGTGACCAGATGAATGAGTCACTCTTCTTTCACAGTACCGCTCTTTTGGTTTCCATCAATTCTGAGAATAATAATATGGGCAATAATCTTGCTATCTTGCTGGTGTGTTTATGTGCGTTCACTAAATGGAGAATCCACAAGGCTTCAGTCAGAAGGAGCCTCAGTTCATCTTTTTCTCAGCACACATGTTCCATATCAAAGCAGGAGAAGCACAGCTAACATTCATTCATGATCCTGTCAGTTATAGTTCATGATGGTTCTACACTATCTGGCTGTTTATGGACATGATTTAATGTTTTCATGTTCACAAGTCAAAAAGCTCTTTATTCTACATGTCACACCACACTGTCAAACACAAGACACACAGAGCAGCATGACTGCTATGACTGCTCTATGTAAAGTTCATTTTTATTATAATAATATTAATATGATAAAGTGTTGGATGCAATAACACATTAGACAGTTAAAGGTTTAACACTTAAGCCATGAACTATTATAACAGTTAGCAGTGCAGGAAAATGGATAAGACATTATTAGACACATTTGAAGAGATGACACGTATAGTTCAAGGAATGCTAAATATTATAACAGAATGATATGTATGTATGAGTAGCAGCGGCTGGTGGTTTCTCTTTCTAGTTTGCGTGATCTCATGTTTCTGCTTTGTTATTACCTACCTCTTGTCTGCTGCGACTCAAGGCACAATCCTTCTCACTCACATATATGAACATAGGTTTGTAATCTGCAGTGGAATGATGATCCATTAGTACGATCAGTCACATCATAGAAATGATTATTGATAGTGTCTGAAACTTCAAACTGATTATTTAAAGTAGCTGATGAACATTTAGTTTAGTTTAGTGTATTATTGTTCTGTTTGCATTATTATTTTCTGTCATTTACTTCCAAGTTGTCTTTGTTGGGGCTATTTGTTGTTAGGTTTAATAATGAAATGCTTTTTTGAATGTACACAGACAGAGACACAGAGGTGAATCTATTTCTATAGACAGGGAGGAGCGCTATGTGTCAGCTTCATGAAATCAAATGAAAGCTCCAAAAACAAACAAGAAAGAAAAAGAAGAGAACTGAGAGGACAACAAGTCAGCCTGTTTGTCATCAAATGTGGGTTTAGTCCACTAGTGGTGAAAATGAACCTGAAACAGGTTCCTGTTAGTTTTATATATTAACAGGAAAATGGTTTTCATTTCACTCCTCTTTCAACTGACATTTAATCAGTGCAGGTAAACTTCTACCAGCTATTCTTATTAAAGCCCATAATAATAATGAAGCATCCCTACTGCATAACTAGCAGCATTGTGTTGAATGACTGTTACTGAGCATTACTGAAGGACGGCTGTGGGGAATTTGTTTTTATCATTATTATTATTAGTATTAAAAAATGAAACTGAGTCTGTTTCAGTGATAAAAAGTAGTATAGTTCAAAATGTTTAGCTGACCTTTTGTATCATCTTGTTATATCATATGATGATGTTCATATTTATGTAACTAACAAAGACCACGCCAACTCAGATATTAATTTACAGTTTTATTTAAGGAATGGAGGAAGGGTTATTGGGGGAGGGGGGGTGAAGGGATGAGGATCGAGGGTCGAAGGGTCTGATATGTAAGGATGAGGGTGTAGGGTGAGACTCTGGGTGTCCTGGGTCACATCTGCCCCCATGGTTCCTGAAATCAAATGAAAGAGAGAATGTTAGAAAGGGTTTGGGAGAGAGGGATGTGAGAACTGAGACGAAGAGATAAGGTGTGGTTTAAGTAGTTCTTGTGCAGAAATGAAGGGACATGAGGCGCAGTGTCTTTTCATGAGACCCAAAATACCTGGCTGCACCCTTGCTAAGTGGCACGTAGGGGGAGAGGGAGAGAGAGGGAGAGAGAGGGAGAGAGAGGGAGAGAGGGAGAGAGAGAGAGAGAGAGAGATGACATGCGCTGCAACCACTTGTTTTCGAGCCGCTCCAACTTCCTCTTTTTTGTGTAAATGATGGAATGTGTGTGTATGAATGATTTTTAAGGCCAGTTGGTTGTATTATGGTCTATTGGTGCCTCACATCGGGCCTGTGTTTTTCTTGTGTCGGGCAGGTGTAGTTGGCCTAGGGAGCTGCAGTCCAATCCTTTCACAGTCCCCTTTTAGTTTTAGTTTTAGGATCCTCCTACTCTTTCAGTCACAGCCCAGTCCCTGGCTTGTTGGCCTTTTTAGTAAGTAGTGTAAGGGTTGATACTCGCAATATATAACACTGACTGCTCTGGACAAAAGTAACAATTAATACACTGCGTACAGTTATGGTTACAGTGTGCACTGACATACTCACTTCTTTCTCTAGTTTTTTAATCTCCAGGTCCAGTTTCCTGAGGGTCTTGCGCTTTAGTTTGGAGTCAAGCTCCATGTCTTTCAGCTCCCTCTTTTTCACTTGGATTTTCACCTCTGCCAGCTCGATTTGCTTCTCGAGATGTTCTATATAGAGCCTCCTGACAGTTTGTGAATTCTATAAAAGAAATGTCAATTAGCACAGCAGGATTTGTGCATAATGTAGATTTACTTTAACCGATACTCACAATGTTACTTGGCTGTTTCTGAGGCTGAGCACCGTCTGGGTCCTGTTACACATTATTTTCTATTAGCGCCAAATCACTTCATATCCATTATGGGCTAAATGAGCAAGACATTTCCACTAAATTGACATGATACCTCAAGCCTGGAGTCCAGCAACACTGTCTCCTCATCTGCAGAAGTGCATCCTGAAGCTGCAGATGTGCCTTCCCCCTGCCGTATACATACAAGAACTTTTATTAGGATTTTTGACAGGATATGCCAGGCCTGTGATTTCAATAAAATGAACTCACCGGATCGTCTTCTGGTGGCTCCAATAGAGTGACTGTGTTCCCAGACACTGCAAGAAAATCCAAAGTCAGACAGTAATATATTTTTGGATTGTTTTCATGTGCAGTAGTGCTGCATTATATACCTTGTATGAAGCAGTTAGTGTCTGTTGCTGGGACACAGTCAGTGACGGTCCCTCCCGGGATCCCCTCCATCACTGGCCTCCCTTTACTAAGGTGGAGTGCCAGCTCCTCTGCTGGGGTCATAGCCTGGCTTGGTGGGCCGCCCCCCGTGCCAGTTGTATGGGCTTCTTTTTTTACTGCTACAAATCATACATTCAATATGTCAGACACCTAATCTATTCACCTCATTTGTTCACTGTAATCTAAACTGAAGTCACTTACCAGCTTGCAAAGTGTTCTTATATTTCATTTTGACTTGCTTCCAGGTCCTCTTATGGCCAGACAAGTTTGTTCTTTATGAAGGATAGATCAATGAAATAGACAAAACACATAACATAGAAAAACAGATTAAATAGATAACATTGACACACACTGTGGATAATTGTTTGCACTTAATTATATTTCCTGAGTAGCATGCACTTTTACTTGCCACATTTAAATCAAAGTGTACAACTGTTGATTAGTGGGCTTGGAAAGTAACTTCTTTAGTCCTTTAATTATAATTATGACAGTTCTAGTGGAGCACTGTTGTATTAATTGTACATTTTTGCACTACTTATGTATTGAGCCTGTCCGCAATTGTCTGCCAGGCTTTCTCCCTTTCCTTGATTACAGTGCTTTGTGCTTGTGTTGCTTTTTTTCTTATAATTTCTTTAACCTCATCATGAAATTCCATCAGGAGCTGTTGCTCAGCGGCCATGAAGAATGACGCAACACCTTTCCATTTTCCAATCTGTGATTCTGTGATCGATGCCGTGGGTCTATTTGAGAATGCCGTGAACACGCACTTATCCCAACTATCTACACCTGGCTTGACATAGCCGCGCCTTTTCATCCTGGCTCAGCAAACGTGCAACCGAATAAGCCAAGATGCTCCGGTCAGACTAGATCAAGCTGCGCTTGCTCAGTTATCCTGGATTTCTTTATTCTACTTTTGTGCAATACCCCTCAGACGCCCGGATTCTTTCTTTTCTTCCTGCCGTTGCTTTGTTTTGGACAGTTTATAACACTTTATCTGGTCTATTTTATTTGCATTAGAGTATATTTGAGTTGTTGTGTTTTGTAGGATTTCTTTAGTTTTAATTTAGTTTTAGTTTTTTCGTTTTCATTCTTTTTTAAAACATTATTTTGGCGTATTTTTGTTGTTGTTGTTGCCTTTATTAGTAAATAGACAGCAGTGTCTCTGGTTTCCTTTTGACTGTTGGCCTTTTTAGTAAGTAGTGTAAGGGTTGGTACTCGCAATATATAACACTGACTGCTCCGGACTTTTCTACTTTGTGTCTGCTACGAATTTAAATGTGTTATGGTATTATGTTAAAAAGAAAGAACAAATATCTTACATGTTCTCTTGTGTGTCTCAGACCTGTGTGCCCTCTTCCTGTTTCCTCCGGCAACATTACATGTATACAAGTATTTTAAAAGAAGGACATGAGGTTTTATTCTGAGCTGACGCTGAATTCACACTGAGTCCAAAAAAAATGAATAATGCACATATAAACAGTAACTTCAGATAGTGCTGAGTGACAACCAGTCATTTAGATTCTGACACATAGTCAGGCTAGGCAAGCTAATGAATGAAATAGTGTAACACAGATGCAGGTCTCATAGGTCTTTATAATTATAATAATATCGGTTTTTGTTATGTGTTGTTGTTATTTTTAATTAACTAATTATTCTGACCAAGCAGAGAAATACTTACATGGACCTGCGTGCACGTGACACCGAGGTTCCCTGCACAGCCTGCATCTTCGGGTCCAACTTTGGTCTTTTCGCAGGAGGGCTTTAGTGCAGGAGAAAATATGTGTTTAATTGTCTGAAATCTGACATGTTTACATGTGTAAATAACATGTGGAAAAGTCACATCTACCTGTCGCTGTGCCTTGAAGCAGCTGCTCCCAGCTTTCTTTTACGTGCGCGCTTCAGTCTCTCACTGATAGAGAGACCTGCCATTAGAGCAGTGGATCCGTCCATGCTGTTATTTAGAAATATTATTTAAACATTTAATAAACATCACAAATATACATTTTAAAGCTTCAAGACAATAAGAACTCACTGGAAGTCACAAACAAATGTAAGAAATCTTAATAACATGGTAGATGTGTTTGTTTTAAATTTCCTGATAAAATCATCAACTCAGTTTGTTCTGCAGACACACACACACACACACACACACACACACACACACACACACACACACACACACACACACACACACACACACGCAAACACACACGCACACACACGCACACACACACACACACACACACACACACACACACACACACACACACACACACGCACACACACACGCACACACACGTGCAACCGAATAAGCCAAGATGCTAGATCAAGCTGCGCTTGCTCAGTTATCCTGGATTTCTTTATTCTGCTTTTGTGCAATACCCCTCAGACGCCCGGATTCTTTCTTTTCTTCCTGCCGTTGCTTTGTTTTGGACAGTTTATAACACTTTATCTGGTCTATTTTATTTGCATTAGAGTATATTTGAGTTGTTGTTTTTTGTTATATGTAGGATTTCTTTACTTTTAATTTAGTTTCATTTTTTTCGTTTTCATTCTTTTTTAAAACATTATTTTGGCGCATTTTTGTTGTTGTTGTTGCCTTTATTAGTAAATAGACAGCAGTGTCTCTGGTTTCCTTTTGACTGTTGGCCTTTTTAGTAAATAGTGTAAGGGTTGATACTCGCAATATATAACACTGACTGCCGAGGCCGGCTCTAGGCAGGGGCAAGAGGGGGCAGAGCCCCCTTAAATACATGTCTTGCCCCCTCAAATCAAAATTTTGGAAGTTGAATTAATATACATTACAAGTTGACAAAATAATCTGCAGTAGCGGAAAAATCCGCTGAAAAAGGGACACACACGACGGCCTACAGTGTCGGCTTCCCTCTCATCTCTCTGTCCCTCCACTGTGCGTGTGTTCACAGGCTGCGCAGCGCACACACCCGCACCCGCACGCACCCCTCAGCCCTCAGTAAACATCCAATCACTGTTGCATTATGCAAATGAGCCAAGACGTAGCCTGACAGTTGGTGTCAGGTTTCAGCACTGCCACGGAGTGGGTTAGACTTTGAAGGAGCAGCAGCGTTATAAGCATAGAGATGAGTGTCCACGTCCACTGCATGTGACAAACTGAAGACAAGTGACCTGTGTCTGACCCTTTATACAGTCTATGGACGGACCTCTACGTAAAGCCCCGCCCCAGGCTGTAGTTGTACTGTTTTTTTAATAATCACAGCAGCTAGTTTCACAGTCAGAACCAGAGTCAGTCTCCTTCATCCCATGTTTGATAAATCCCCTAAACTCTTTATAGATGAGAGCCCTAGAATAACTTTTCATACTGTAGAAGTAATGGTTGAGGCCTTCACACTCTAAAGTTAGACTGCAGGTCTCATAGGTCTTTATAATTATAATAATATCGGTTTTTGTTATGTGTTGTTGTTATTTTTAATTATTCTGACCAAGCAGAGAAATACTTACATGGACCTGCATGCACGTGACACCGAGGTTCCCTGCACAGCAGCAGGTTTCCTGTGATGGATCTTCGGGTCCAACTTTGGTCTTTTCGCAGGAGGGCTTTAGTGCAGGAGAAAATATGTGTTTAATTGTCTGAAATCTGACATGTTTACATGTGTAAATAACATGTGGAAAAGTCACATCTACCTGTCGCTGTGCCTTGAAGCAGCTGCTCCCAGCTTTCTTTTACGTGCGCGCTTCAGTCTCTCACTGATAGAGAGACCTGCCATTAGAGCAGTGAGCTCGTCCATGCTGTTATTTAGAAATATTATTTAAACATTTAATAAACATCACAAATATACATTTTAAAGCTTCAAGACAATAAGAACTCACTGGAAGTCACAAATAAATGTAAGACATCTTAATAACATGGTAGATGTGTTTGTTTTAAATTTCCTGATAAAATCATCAACTCAGTTTGTTCTGCATTACAAGTGTTCACACTAATAAAATATTTGATATTCACACTTTAACCCACACTGAGACTTCTTTAATGGAGATGTACGTAGTTTAATGAGTGATTAAAAGCTTCCGAACACAACCAACGACAAAGAAAGATGAATAGTTGAAGTGTTGGATAGCAAGTCATCTGATGTAACAACATACTGTATGTCTCAATTTATTTATTTCTGCCCGAAACAAATTAAACAATGGCACACACACACACACACACACACGCACGCACACACACACACACACACACACACACACACACACACACACACACACACACACACACACACACACACACACACACTTTACTTTTCAGTATGCCATATATGAAAAGACAATGACAGTCCTGGAATGATGAAACAGGAATAACTTTGAAGCTGATGTCAAAATGCTCACCTGCAAATGCAGAGTCAGTATACAGCGTGGCTCACCTCGGCGACTTTGTGGCTAACAAGTGATTAAACGCAGTCTGAACAGTGTGAGGTACTCACAGAGCAGTAGGCAGCACTTGTCCTCCTCTCTCTCCCTCCCTCAACACTCAACGTAGATAACTCTTCGAGGGAAATCATATACATTATTTTTCTGCACTAATAAGCCTATTCTCTGGAACACAGATGTTGCTTGGTACAGCCTGAGTTTTACTTCTATTCAAGCTGCAAGCGTGCTAGTGGATGCGCACAAATGCACCTTTCTTTTCAAGCTGCAATTCAGGAACAAACACAGTTGTCTTTTCGCGTTCATCAAATAAATACAGTGTATCCCCTAGACACTTTTTAAATATTGTACTCAAAAGGAAAATGACACACATATATAGTGATATTCATTGTGCCAAATGGTTTCACAATTAGTGGATTATGTAATGTGGGACACTATTTTTTAGGCTTAGAAATACTTTGCTGTATACAAAGCAGCCTTATCTAACAAAACATTCTGAAATGTGCGCACCCATATTTGCTCATTTAATTTAGTAGGCCTTCCATGTTTTGCTTTCTTCGCCAGGAGGCTGTATGTTGACAGTTAGATTTAAAATTAGCTGGGGATAGACTGACCTGTGATGATTATGATCCCAGGCCACACAACACAAACTGCTGCTTCCAAATAAATAGTAATACATTTATACAATTAATACAGACCCGTTATAGCTACATGTAAGTTATTGAGTTATGTGAAAATGCAATGAATAAATAAAATGCAAAAAAAAAAAAAAAAAAAAAGTTTTACATACTATATTTCATTTATTCACCTTATTTTTGTGTGGTGAAGGATTTGTGCAGTTTACATTGGTGTTAACATACTACATGCCATTTATTTATCTTCATTTCTTTCTCTACTCTTGTTAACTTTTGTATTTAATAACATATGTAATAAAATAACATAAATAGTTCAATATTGTGCTTGTGACCACAACACCCACCGTTATTCTACGGTCATGTACTGTAATACGGTAATATACTGTTAAAATAAATAACAGTCGTTGCAGAGGCCCAGGAGTCCCACCCACGAATGTTCTAGAAAAGAAAAAAAAGCTCTCTCGACCAACGCTGCTAAGAGCTAAAAACTGGCTTGGCCAGAGTTAGCAGCAGAGGTTCCCCTCAGCAGCAGCAGCAGCAGGTGTGTCAGATTAAAGTTCCCGCTGCCACCATGTGGAAGAGAAGTGATGGTACAGTCTTAAGGTGTGTGCCTTCCAGCATGGTGTGGTGGATCAACAATGGTTACTTAACTGTCTTTGAAGTTTACTTGACATAATGAATAGCAAACTCTGCATAGTGTGTTACAACTAGGCCTAAATCTAGTTATCTAAAGTATTGGAAAACAATCATATTCATATACTATCCTGATTCATTTATTAGTTGCTTTTATTAACCACTTAACCACTATTTTCATCAAAGGATGCCACATAATTACAAATCTGCAAGTTTACAACTCACATGTTGCAATGTGATGTGGTTTGAGCATGTAGATCTGCTATTTTCATAATTTTTGATCATTTCTACCTATAATGACTTCCCCCAAATCAGGTCACCAGAGTTAAAGTATTTGAAGTGTCAACTTTCTTCATTGATCTAACACCATAACTCATATGTAGTCTATGATGCTTTACATATTTTTTTCAATCAGTGTTTATGGTTTATTGCTCGTTCAACAGTTTCACTTTATACAGTTAAAACTAATTCAAGTCTCCAGAATATAAGGGATATTGTTCAGTATACTACTGTTATTAAGGGCTTGTGTGTTTAAATGTACATCAACGTGAGTTGGCACAGTATCTGAGCATGGATTGTAGTGGGCCGATCTGGACCAAAAGGTTTGCAACTCTCTAGTCCAATACTAACTATAATATTTACATTTCATTTTAAAGCTTCAAGACAATAAGAACTCACAAACATATGATGTGTTAATGAGTGATTAAAAGCATTCGACCACAACTAACGACAAAGAAAGATGAATAGTTGAACTGTTGGATAGCAAGTCATCTGATGTAACAACATATGTCTCAATTTATTTATTTCTGCCTTAATTAAACAATGGCAGACACACACACACACACACACACACACACACATACTTTACTTTCTAGTATGCCATAGAAATATATGAAAAGACAATGACACACCTGGAATGATGGAACGGGAATAACTTTGAAGTCGATCTCAAAATGTTCACCTGTAAATGCAGAGTTGGGTGGTTGAAGTAAAGCATGTGCTGTACTCATGTGAGGCTAGGCAACTGTTGGTCCTTGTGACAAGAAGAAGGTGGCATGCCGTGCCCAGACTGTATTTTCTCCTCCAGGAGGAGGAGTCCTCCTCTCTCCCTCCCTCCCTCCCTCCGCCCACTTCGAGGCCGGTTCTAGCTGGTTTTACCTTGCTGCTCTCACGAAGTGTTGCGCATCCATAATAACTGATCACCTTTATTAATATTAGCACAGTGCCCATGTGTGCAGACACAAACCTCCATTACTACAGCTGTTAAAGTCAGCTGACAGCTGATCCAGATGTGATCTTCTGGAAATCTACCCCTCACCTGATATCACAAACAAAGTAGGTTATAAGGCATAAAGGACACATTTGAATAGATCACACATCATGTTTGGAACAATAATTAGTATAAAATGCTGGACACAACTAACTCAATTCTTTCTGTGTCTCTGTGTGTCTTATTTATCTGAGCCTCATCAGTGATCTGTGGGTTCAGCATTGCAGTTTCCTTTAGTACCTTAATTGTCACTGTCATTGAAATGCTGATAAGCAGGTTCACCCTATACCCGTTATTCACCCTATTCAAGTGTACTATCCTCTGCAGCTCTGCACTCACACACATCTTTTCCTCATCTCAGGTTTAATCAGTTCGACTTTTCTAAATTAACTTTTTTGTGGAATGCACTTCTCCTCCTTATTGATGAGGCCTTTAGAATATCTTTCGCACTGTTGAAGTAATGCTTGATGTAACTGACGCAGAGGCTCTGTTGTAGCTGGTTCCCTTTTCTGGTTTGCATGTCGAGCTTTCTTCTTTTCTGCTCCGGGCTGTAGTGCAGGAAAAATATGTGTTCAATTCCAGAATATAAGAGATATAGTTCAGTAAACTACTGTTATTCAGGGCTTGTGTGTTTATATGTACTTTAACGCGAGTTGGCCCAGTATCTGTGCGCGGTTTGTAGGCCGGTCTGGACCAAAAAGTCCAGGGCCGAATTTTTATCCCAGTCCAGGCCTGTGTATAAGTGTGTGTGTGCGTGTGTGTGTGCAAAGAAGACAGCGCCTCTTTGTTTGCACTTAAGCATGTGTGCAGGTGCAAGAGTGTGTGCGTGTGTGTGTGTGTGTGTGTGTGTGTGTGTGTGTGTGTGTGTGTAAGCACAGAATACAGCGTCGGTGATGTATGTGTGTCGGAGAGGGAGAAAATCATTTCTGTATACAAGGGGGGCTGACTGAAGTCAAAAAAGTGAAAAAAGAAAAAAGTTTTTTATGTGTGTCCATGTGTGACAACAAAACTCTTTGGGCATGCAGATGAGTTGTTTTGGATAGTTTCAACAACTGAGCATACATCTGTACAAAGCACTCCTACGTTAGTAAGAGTTTTAAACTTTCAATAAACATGAGTACACTCGAATCAGCCCGCGACAATCATGAGATCAATCCCGATCACATATTCCGTTGATAGTCCCACTTCACACATACACATCTATGAATGATCTTATACTGCAACCGAGCAGTTATGAATAAAAACAGAAACACCGTGGCTTTGCTGCACAAGCAGCTCCGTCAAACTCTGTCAGTCTTCGTGTGTGCTTCATCAACACACACCTCAGCTCCACCCTTTGAGAATAAAACCACCACATATACACCGCACAGATGCTCCAACCAAAAGAAACATAACTTAACTTTAATGCTGTTAGTCAACAATAATTCAATATACAAAACCGGTTATAATATTATTACTATTGCTACTCGTTTTTATTCTACAGTTATTATCTTCAACTCATTTCATCTTTATATTGTTAGCAAAAATATTACAGCCTGCCTGGATGACTTTTATTCTTCATGCTGTTTTATCTGCTTAAGAGCAAGTGAGCACTGTGTAGTCATCATTTATTTTATTCAAGGCTCCAGAATATAAAGGATATTGTTCAGTAAACTACTGTTATTCAGGGCTTGTGTGTTTAAATGTACTTTAACGCGAGTTGGCCCAGTATCTGTGCGCGGTTTGTAGTAGGCCGGTCTGGACCAAAACGTCCAGGGCCGATTTTTTTCTGGTTTGCAGGTCGAGCTTTCTCCTTTTCTGCTCAGGGCTCAAGAGAAAATATGTGTTAAATTCTCTGAAATCTGACATATGTGTAAATAATCTGAAGGAAGCGGTGATACACCTTTCATCATGCTTCTTTCGAGGACTCTAGAGGACAGCGCTGGCGTCAGATAAGTGAGCTCTGTCACATATACTGGTTAGAGATATCATTTAAAGTCTAAATAAGGACCACAATAGAAAATCTGAAGCTTCGAGACATTAAGAAGTCACTGAAAGTCAAACAAATGTAATCAGTCGAGACAAATGTGATTTCTAGAGGAGGCCTTTTATTGACTTATCATTTCTCATGACAACTATTCAAATGTCTGTTTGTTTTGGATTTCCTGTTTAAATCATCAGCTCCATTTGTTCATTACAACAGTTCAAACAAACACACACACAGAGATGCTTCCAAACGTGGTTGCAAAACCCCTGCATACCTGCTGTATATCTATAGTGTCCTGCTCAGAGACATTTGAATCATTCCTGCTGGCAGAAGCGTTTATGTTATTTATTCATTATTTGAGTTTTCTGATCGTGAATTAATGATTTAACAACCCTGAAATGACCAGGGTGTTTTTAAAATGATGAAAATTGTTCATTAGGCTAAATGTTTCAGAAAAGATGGATATGATGTAAGTCAATAATAAACTCATCCATCCATCCATCCATCCATCCATCCATCTTCTACCGTTTATCCGGGTCGGGTCGCGGGGGCAGCAGCCTAAGCAGGGAAGCCCAGACTTCCCTCTCCCCATTACCTGGTATAAATAAGACACATGCCTAGAGGCACAGAGGAAAGAAAGAAACAAGAAAGAATTCATTAGTTGTGTTGAGCATGTTGTACTTTCAAAGTACAACATGCTCAACACAACAGTTTTACTTTTCTATAACTACATGTGTCATCTCTTCAAATGTGATGCCTTATTAACCTACTTTTTCTGCACTGCTAACTGTTATAACAGTGTTTAGCCTTTTATTAGTAGCCTGTTTTCTAACTGTGTAACGCAAACTACAATCAAACCATCTCACCATCTGACAGGAGGTGAAGATGACTAAAGTTAAAAAAAACAGCGATGAATAAGATGAGCCAAATTAAAACAACAGTTTCATGTAAGACTGAGGGCGTTACGGCCACACATTGGAGTGCAGACAAGACATTTCACAGGTGCGTCGCAGCAGACAAGGTTGCGGTAAAGTAACAGATTAGGTAATAACAAAGCAGAAATATGAGCTCACGCAAACTAGAAAGGGAAACCACTATCAATAATCATTTCTATGATGTGACTGATCGCACTAATGGATCATCATTCCACTGCAGATTACAAACCTATGTTCGTATATGTGAGTGAGCAGGATTGTGCTGCAGCTGCAGCTGAGGATAGTACACTTTGAGAGTGTTTTGTTTGTTTTGCCGTGCGATGCTTCATGGGTTAAAACCACAGATATAATAATCACTTTCGTCTCCTTTCAAATGAGTGTGACACAGCGGCAGAGGAAAGAAAGAAACAAAAATGAATGAAGTTCATTATGTTGAGCATTCCTTGAACTATAGCCTATGGGCCCAATTTTAACATCGACGTGAAGCACGTGGCGCAAATGCCTTTGAGGCATATCCAAATCCACCTTTGTTATTTTAACGGTGGAAAAATGCGAAATGTGGAAAGTCACTGCGCCAGGCTCATGATCTACAAGGTTTGGACTTAACCCTTACATACTGTTCATATTCTGACTGGTCTAAACCAATTCACATTCATAAATCCCCCATCGGAATAATCTCATGGAAAAAAGACATTCAACAAATACACATGAGCCACGCCCGCATCCACTATGTGCGCCGACCGCAAGATGCCTTATGTATCAACTCTTCAAATGTGTCTAACAATGCCTTATTTTGAGACACGTTCTTCACAAAAACACCAACAACTCACTTTGTGCTGCATATTTTCACGTATTTTCAGCATGCAGCTGCACCACACAGACGTCGCGGTGCTTTGTTTTCGTTTATTTATCTTTTAATAACAAATTTGGCGTCTGAGCACACCTCATTTTGAGATCAACATGCCCATAGGCGCACAGACTAGTGCAATTGCAGTTGCTATTTAGACAAGGTGGGCGCATGGCGAGAAAATGACAACTGTGCCGCGGGAAACTAACAAATAGCCTATACACATGAGTCACGCCCGCCATCCACTGCTCTGTGCACCGACCGCAAGATGGGTGTCATCTCTTCAAATGTGTCTAATAATGCCTTATCCATTTTCCTGCACTGCTAACTGTTAACTCTAACTCTAATAGTTCATGGCTTAAGTGTTTAACCTTTAACTGTCTAATGTGTTATTGCATCCAACACTTTATCATATTAATATTATTATAATAAAAATGAACTTTAGTCATAGCAGTCATGCTGCTCTGTGTGTCTTTTGTTTGACAGTGTGGTTCAACAGGTAGAATAAAGAGCTTCTTGACTTGTGAACATGAAAACATTAAATCATGTCCATAAACAGCCAGATAGTGTAGAACCATCATGAACTATAACTGACAGGATCATGAATGAATGTTAGCTGTGCTTCTCCTGCTTTGATATGGAACATGTGTGCTGAGAAAAAGATGAACTGAGGCTCCTTCTGACTGAAGCCTTGTGGATTCTCCATTTAGTGAACGCACATAAACACACCAGCAAGATAGCAAGATTATTGTGGATAATAGTGTGGATGCATGAAAAGCTTCTTTAAGACCAAACACAGTCTGCAGAGTGGCCACAGCATTTCTTCTCCTGGTCTGTAAGTACTGGTCTCATCATCAATGTTAAGCCTTTTTTTTTGCCTTAATAATGACAAAATAATACACAAAAATGGTTGGATTGGGAACCCAAATATAAATAAAGTCTCCTTGTTGCAATTAGTGTTGCTTGAAATGACCAGGGCTCAGTTAGTGTTGCCTTTTTAAAAAATTCCCGGGATTCCCTGGAAAATTGGTTTCTTTTCCCGGGATTTAAAATGTCTTATTTTCGGGGAAAATATTAATTCCTAGTGCGCACATGAGCAGCTTTTCTCGGCGAGAGGTTACCTCTCTGTCGTCAGGCCTGGACTGGGACAAAACTTCAGCCCTAGACTTTTTGGCCCAAACCGGCCCACTACAATCCGCGCGCAGATACTGTGCCAATGTGTGTGTGTGTGTGTGTGTGTGTGTGTGTGTGTGTGTGTGTGTGTGTGTGTGTGTGTGGTTTAAATGATTCATAGCAGTATCCAAACAATCTGTGTGTACACATTATTTACACATGTAAACATGTAAGATATCAGAGAATTAAACATATATCTTCTCCTGCTTTTAAAGCCCCGACAAGAAAAGAAGAAAGTAATGCAGCTGCTCAGTGAACCTCTGGGTTACACCTCCATGTAAGTATTCTTCTGGCTGGTCAGAATAATTAGGCCAAATATGACAACAAAAACAGATGTTATTATTATAAAGACCTATAAGACCCGCAGTCTAACTTTAGAGTGTGAAGGCCTCAACCATTACTTCTACAGTATGAAAAGTTATTCTAGGGCTCTCATCTATAAAGAGTTTAGGGGTGCATTTAAAAAAACAAATGGATTTTGTTAATTTTCTATTTGTTAATTTCATCAGATGAGGAAAACTGAGTTTTTGGTTCCAGAAAAATCTTTGTCTCTGGGCTGAGATAAAAAAGCAAAAAACGGCCCTGCCACATGAGACTGCTGTCTGTTGCCTTCCTTTTTTCCGCCCTACTCTATGTCTTGGTGCTCATATTTAGCAGCCAGTTACATCATACTTTCTAGTTTGAACCGCTACAGTAGGAAGTAGCTTTCATTAAGTTACTGCCTGTAGTTCTAACTCTGTGAAACTAACCTGATCACTGACAGATTTTCTTCAACAATCTCTGAGTTCATCTGTGTTACACTATTTAATTTCCTCATAGATTTAGTGGAAGCACATTCATTAACTTACTGTGTGTCACAATCTAAATCCTGGTTATTAGTGTTACAGTACTATCTGAAGTTACTGTTTATAAGTATGATTAAGGTAATGTGGGACAACTAAGCTCCAGTGCATTTATCTCTTTTTTTATTCAATTATTTTAACGCTAATTGTCAACATACAGCCTACTAGTTATTTAACCTTTCTGATGAAGAAACCCAAAAATGGTAGGCCTACTACATTAAATGAGCAAATATGGCTGTGCACATTTCAGAATGTTTTGTTACATACGGCTGCTTTGTATACATCAAAGTATTTCTAAGCCTAAAAAATAGTGTCCCACATTACTTAATCCACTAATTGTGAAACCATTTGGCACAATGAATATCACTATATATATATGTGTCATTTTCCTTTTGAGTACAATGTATAAAATTGTCTTCTGATTTAACAAGGAAACATCTTTTGACACTCAAATTCAGCTTCAGCTCAGAATAAAACGTCTGCATGTTATAATATTTACGTGTAATGTTGCTTCCTGCAACATTATAAGAAGCAATTAGGAAGGAAGGAAGAGGGCACACAGGTCCGAGGCACATACAGAGCAAGAGAACATGTACTACACATAATACAACTACAGTAACTGCCCTTACAAGTCATTCATACACACACTCATTTACACAAAAAAGAAGGAAGTCAGTAGCGGCTTGTGGCCGAGTGGTTGCAGCGCATACAGCTTCCAGGTTCGGGTCAGGCCCGTTTTTTATTTTTCATTTGTTTATTTATTTTTTGCTAATCCTTGCCATGGTTACTCTCCCGGCCCAGGGACAGAGACATGCACCGGCCCACAGAGCTCCACTGCGGCATGCAGACACATTAGAGGCCCATTGGCTTGTCTGTCTAAAGAATACCTATGATAGGCTGATAGGCTACAGAGGCCCACCCACGAATGTTCTAGAAAAGAAAAAAAAGCTCTCTCGACCAACGCTGCTAAGAGCTAAAAACTGGCTTGGCCAGAGTTAGCAGCAGAGGTTCCCCTCAGCAGCAGCAGCAGCAGGTGTGTCAGATTAAAGTTCCCGCTGCCACCATGTGGAAGAGAAGTGATGGTACAGTCTTATGGTGTGTGCCTTCCAGCATGGTGTGGTGCAGGGACGTGTACATGATTATAGAGGGGCAGGGGCTCAAAGGTAGAAAAGGGCAGAGCAAAGTGCACGCTAATTTTGTTTTTTCAGTCCTTTACACAGTATGGAAATTAATGTAAAATTAAAAAATAAAATGCTAATAGTAAAGCTAACTACTTAATTGCAGAGCCGGACAGTAACGGAGTACATTTACTTGAGTACAGTACTTAAGTACAATTTTGAGGGATCTGTACTTTACTCGAGTATCATTTTTAGGGAGTACTCATGACTTTACTCAAGTACATTTGAGAGGCAAATATTGTACTCTTTACTCCACTACATTTCTATCCATAACCGTGAGTACCCGTTACTTCTACTAAAAAATGAAAAATAAACTCAATTTGTCGTTTCCCTCTCAAACGTGATTGGATTGTGCAGGCACCACTGATTGGGACAACCTATCAGCAATCGCCTTCAGCCAAGGTCAACTCCATGGTCAGGTTAGATGAGAGAGGAAACCATGGAGGAAAGTAAGGAGAGAAGGAAGGGTGGAAGGAAGGAAGGAAACCATGGAGGAAAGTAAGGAGAGAAGGAAGGGTGGAAGGAAGGAAGGAAGGAAACCATGGAGGAAAGTAAGGAGAGAAGGAAGGGTGGAAGGAAGGAAGGAAACCATGGAGGAAAGTAAGGAGAGAAGGAAGGGTGGAAGGAAGGAAGGAAACCATGGAGGAAAGTAAGGAGAGAGGGAAGGGTGGAAGGAAGGAAGGAAACCATGGAGGAAAGTAAGGAGAGAAGGAAGGGTGGAAGGAAGGAAGGAAACCATGGAGGAAAGTAAGGAGAGAAGGAAGGAAGGAAACCATGGAGGAAAGTAAGGAGAGAAGGAAGGGTGGAAGGAAGGAAGGAAACCATGGAGGAAAGTAAGGAGAGAAGGAAGGGTGGAAGGAAGGAAGGAAACCATGGAGGAAAGTAAGGAGAGAAGGAAGGGTGGAAGGAAGCAAGGAAACCATAGAGGAAAGTAAGGAGAGAAGGAAGGGTGGAAGGAAGGAAGGAAACCATGTAGGAAAGTAAGGAGAGAAGGAAAGGTGGAAGGAAGGAAGGAAGGAAACCATGGAGGAAAGTAAGGAGAGAAGGAAGGGTGGAAGGAAGGAAGGAAACCATGGAGGAAAGGAAGGGAGAAGGAAGGGTGGAAGGAAGGAAGGAAACCATGGAGGAAAGTAAGGAGAGAAGGAAGGGTGGAAGGAAGGAAGGAAACCATGGAGGAAACTAAGGAGAGAAGGAAAGGTGGAAGGAAGGAAGGAAACCATGGAGGAAAGTAAGGAGAGAAGGAAGGGTGGAAGGAAGGAAGGAAACCATGGAGGAAAGTAAGGAGAGAAGGAAGGGTGGAAGGAAGGAAGGAAACCATGGAAGAAAGTAAGGAGAGAAGGAAGGGTGGAAGGAAGGAAGGAAACCATGGAGGAAAGTAAGGAGAGAAGGAAGGGTGGAAGGAAGGAAGGAAACCATGGAAGAAAGTAAGGAGAGAAGGAAGGGTGGACGGAAGGAAGGAAACCATGGAGGAAAGTAAGGAGAGAAGGAAGGGTGGAAGGAAGGAAGGAAACCATGGAGGAAAGTAAGGAGAGAAGGAAGGGTGGAAGGAAGGAAGGAAACCATGGAGGAAAGTAAGGAGAGAAGGAAGGGTGGAAGGAAGGAAGGAAGGAAACCATGGAGGAAAGTAAGGAGAGAAGGAAGGGTGGAAGGAAGGAAGGAAACCATGGAGGAAAGTAAGGAGAGAAGGAAGGGTGGAAGGAAGGAAGGAAACCATGGAGGAAAGTAAGGAGAGAGGGAAGGGTGGAAGGAAGGAAGGAAACCATGGAGGAAAGTAAGGAGAGAAGGAAGGGTGGAAGGAAGGAAGGAAACCATGGAGGAAAGTAAGGAGAGAAGGAAGGAAGGAAACCATGGAGGAAAGTAAGGAGAGAAGGAAGGGTGGAAGGAAGGAAGGAAACCATGGAGGAAAGTAAGGAGAGAAGGAAGGGTGGAAGGAAGGAAGGAAACCATGGAGGAAAGTAAGGAGAGAAGGAAGGGTGGAAGGAAGCAAGGAAACCATAGAGGAAAGTAAGGAGAGAAGGAAGGGTGGAAGGAAGGAAGGAAACCATGGAGGAAAGTAAGGAGAGAAGGAAGGAAGGAAACCATGGAGGAAAGTAAGGAGAGAAGGAAGGGTGGAAGGAAGGAAGGAAACCATGGAGGAAAGTAAGGAGAGAAGGAAGGGTGGAAGGAAGGAAGGAAACCATGGAGGAAAGTAAGGAGAGAAGGAAGGGTGGAAGGAAGCAAGGAAACCATAGAGGAAAGTAAGGAGAGAAGGAAGGGTGGAAGGAAGGAAGGAAACCATGTAGGAAAGTAAGGAGAGAAGGAAACCATGTAGGAAAGTAAGGAGAGAAGGAAAGGTGGAAGGAAGGAAGGAAGGAAACCATGGAGGAAAGTAAGGAGAGAAGGAAGGGTGGAAGGAAGGAAGGAAACCATGGAGGAAAGGAAGGGAGAAGGAAGGGTGGAAGGAAGGAAGGAAACCATGGAGGAAAGTAAGGAGAGAAGGAAGGGTGGAAGGAAGGAAGGAAACCATGGAGGAAACTAAGGAGAGAAGGAAAGGTGGAAGGAAGGAAGGAAACCATGGAGGAAAGTAAGGAGAGAAGGAAGGGTGGAAGGAAGGAAGGAAACCATGGAGGAAAGTAAGGAGAGAAGGAAGGGTGGAAGGAAGGAAGGAAACCATGGAAGAAAGTAAGGAGAGAAGGAAGGGTGGAAGGAAGGAAGGAAACCATGGAGGAAAGTAAGGAGAGAAGGAAGGGTGGAAGGAAGGAAGGAAACCATGGAAGAAAGTAAGGAGAGAAGGAAGGGTGGACGGAAGGAAGGAAACCATGGAGGAAAGTAAGGAGAGAAGGAAGGGTGGAAGGAAGGAAGGAAACCATGGAGGAAAGTAAGGAGAGAAGGAAGGGTGGAAGGAAGGAAGGAAACCATGGAGGAAAGTAAGGAGAGAAGGAAGGGTGGAAGGAAGGAAGGAAGGAAACCATGGAGGAAAGTAAGGAGAGAAGGAAGGGTGGAAGGAAGGAAGGAAACCATGGAGGAAAGTAAGGAGAGAAGGAAGGGTGGAAGGAAGGAAGGAAACCATGGAGGAAAGTAAGGAGAGAGGGAAGGGTGGAAGGAAGGAAGGAAACCATGGAGGAAAGTAAGGAGAGAAGGAAGGGTGGAAGGAAGGAAGGAAACCATGGAGGAAAGTAAGGAGAGAAGGAAGGAAGGAAACCATGGAGGAAAGTAAGGAGAGAAGGAAGGGTGGAAGGAAGGAAGGAAACCATGGAGGAAAGTAAGGAGAGAAGGAAGGGTGGAAGGAAGGAAGGAAACCATGGAGGAAAGTAAGGAGAGAAGGAAGGGTGGAAGGAAGCAAGGAAACCATAGAGGAAAGTAAGGAGAGAAGGAAGGGTGGAAGGAAGGAAGGAAACCATGTAGGAAAGTAAGGAGAGAAGGAAAGGTGGAAGGAAGGAAGGAAACCATGGAGGAAAGTAAGGAGAGAAGGAAGGGTGGAAGGAAGGAAGGAAACCATGGAGGAAAGTAAGGAGAGAAGGAAGGGTGGAAGGAAGGAAGGAAGGAAACCATGGAGGAAAGTAAGGAGAGAAGGAAGGGTGGAAGGAAGGAAGGAAACCATGGAGGAAAGTAAGGAGAGAAGGAAAGGTGGAAGGAAGGAAGGAAACCATGGAGGAAAGTAAGGAGAGAAGGAAGGGTGGAAGGAAGGAAACCATGGAGGAAAGTAAGGAGAGAAGGAAGGGTGGAAGGAAGGAAGGAAACCATGTAGGAAAGTAAGGAGAGAAGGAAGGGTGGAAGGAAGGAAGGAAGGAAACCATGGAGGAAAGTAAGGAGAGAAGGAAGGGTGGAAGGAAGGAAGGAAACCATGGAGGAAAGGAAGGAGAGAAGGAAGGGTGGAAGGAAGGAAGGAAACCATGGAGGAAAGTAAGGAGAGAAGGAAGGGTGGAAGGAAGGAAGGAAGGAAACCATGGAGGAAAGTAAGGAGAGAAGGAAGGGTGGAAGGAAGGAAGGAAACCATGGAGGAAAGTAAGGAGAGAAGGAAGGGTGGAAGGAAGGAAGGAAACCATGGAGGAAAGTAAGGAGAGAAGGAAGCGTGGAAGGAAGGAAGGAAACCATGGAGGAAAGGAAGGAGAGAAGGAAGGGTGGAAGGAAGGAAGGAAACCATGGAGGAAAGGAAGGAGAGAAGGAAGGGTGGAAGGAAGGAAGGAAACCATGGAGGAAACTAAGGAGAGAAGGAAGGAAGGAAGGAAACCATGGAGGAAAGTAAGGAGAGAAGGAAGGGTGGAAGGAAGGAAGGAAACCATGGAGGAAAGTAAGGAGAGAAGGAAGGGTGGAAGGAAGGAAGGAAACCATGGAGGAAAGTAAGGAGAGAAGGAAGGGTGGAAGGAAGGAAGGAAGGAAACCATGGAGGAAAGTAAGGAGAGAAGGAAGGGTGGAAGGAAGGAAGGAAACCATGGAGGAAAGTAAGGAGAGAAGGAAGGGTGGAAGGAAGGAAGGAAACCATGGAGGAAAGTAAGGAGAGAAGGAAGGGTGGAAGGAAGGAAGGAAGGAAACCATGGAGGAAACAATGGAAGAAGACGGGATGAAAATGACTTGATTTTACTTTCAGTTCCTTTTACATTCTCCACGGTATTAACATTAACATGTTTCATAACTCCATCGAGGACATTTCTATACATAAATGGAAGCACTGTGGCAGTAGTAATGCAACATTTAGAAATTGTACTCTTGTACTCTTGATACTCAAGTGCTTTTAAAAACAAGTACTTCAGTACTTTTACTTAAGTAGACATCTGACCGTAGTACTTTTACTTAAGTAGACATCTGACCGTAGTACTTTTACTTAAGTAGACATCTGACCGTAGTACTTTTACTTAAGTAGACATCTGACCGTAGTACTTTTACTTGTACTTGAGTAAAATTTAGCAAGTACTCTAGCTGTGTACTCTGTCCGCCTCTGCTTAGCTGTGTGTCCTGTGTAGGTGAAAGTGATGCAATTGCTCTTTCTTTTGTGTCAACAAATTATTGTCAACATGAGTTCATTCACATTATCATAGGCTTGGAAGACATGCAAAGCAATAAAACACTGGTTTATGATTAGGCTATTTAAAGTTACAGAATAAATACAGATGGTAATATTTCAAACACAGATAACCTACACTGGGGCGCTGAAAAGGGGGGCTAAAGGAGACGGATTCTAGGGGCCCATGATTGAGGGGGGCCCAGAGAGGCCCCTAATGATGATAAAATTATAATACGGAAAAAATAATGACACTAAGTTATTAACTAACATATAATCACAAATGTTTTATTTTCAATGTCCTGGTAACAATAACTTTAACTTTAACTTTAATTAATATTATTATAATAAAAATGAACTTTAGTCATAGCAGTCATAGCAGTACTGCTGCTCTGTGTGTCTTTTGTTTGACAGTGTGGTTCAACAGGTAGAATAAAGAGCTTTTTGACTTGTGAACATGAAAACATTAAATCATGTCCATAAACAGCCAGATAGTGTAGAACCATCATGAACTATAACTGACAGGATCATGAATGAATGTTAGCTGTGCTTCTCCTGCTTTGATATGGAACATGTGTGCTGAGAAAAAGATGAACTGAGGCTCCTTCTGACTGAAGCCTTGTGGATTCTCCATTTAGTGAACGCACATAAACACACCAGCAAGATAGCAAGATTATTGTGGATAATAGTGTGGATGCATGAAAAGCTTCTTTAAGACCAAACACAGTCTGCAGAGTGGCCACAGCATTTCTTCTCCTGGTCTGTAAGTACTGGTCTCATCATCAATGTTAATAAAACATAAGAGATACAACCCCACCCTGTAAAGTTCATTTGCAGGGTGGGGTTGCATGAGGAAACATACATTCCCTCTATAAGCCAACTCCATGCTGTGTGTATCAGGTGCAGGTGCATGTAAATACTGGGGTGTTGGCTATTGATCCAGCAGAGCCCTATCAGAAGCACCCGAACAATAGAGAGATGGGTGCAGTTTCTTCAGGGGAAAAAGGTAAATGTTATAACTGTTTTTAAATCATTTTGTATTGTTGGGCCAACTTTGTGAAATGAATCAGCTAGCTGAGTCTTTGTAGATAAGTCTATATATTGCAACATGTCCTGAAGGAAATGAATGGTTCAAAGATGACAAAAGTAGCAGTAACATGACAAATAGTAGCTGCAGTTGTTTGCAGTTCAGAATCATCCACTAAGAAGCTGTTCCTCAGTCTTTTGGTTTCTTGCTACATGCTACACACACTGCAAACAATTCATTTACAGGGTGGGTGTAACCTTTGATGATGCACAACAAACATCTCTTTTCTTTTATTAACACTGATGATGAGGTTGTTAGTGTTCTCCTCTTCATCCATTTCCTGTCTGTACACTGACTCTCCCAGTACTGCCTTCAAGCTTTCCACATGCATTCACAATCTCCCTCCCTTTTTTTTGTCATTGTCTTTCCCTCATTAACTATTATTAAGGGGGGGGGGGGGGGGGGGGGGCTCAACCCAGTAAATTCAGTAAATATGTTGACTTTTCGCTCCAGCAGGGATTAATCCCGTCTTTTCACAAAAGTAAACGCATCATGACTCCCAGGGATGGGGGGCCACACACTGAAAACAGCAACTCATAAGATTTACTTAAAAAATATCGTAAGTATTTGCATGCAAATGATTTAAGTAAAATTTAATGCTGCAATATCAAGTAACACTCACTTGCAAGTATCAAGTACATTTTACTTACCATAAAACAACAGTTGTGAATATATTATGTAAAATTTACTTAATTACATCCAAGTTTGAAGTTATATTTATTTAAACAAATTAAGTAAAGTCTACTTGTTTTTCAAAATCATTGTACTCTAAATGTTAAGTAAATGTTATTTATCTGTAGTATTTGCTGTTATGAAGTCATCTAGTAGATTTGAATGATTTTCTTGTGCTTTTAATTTTAAATTTTAATTTACTTGGTTACATTACATTACATTACTCACTAAAATGAGGTAATCACTGCCAGTTTTATTTTATGTTACCAAATAAATGTAACCAATACATTTAATGCATTTAATATATATTTATCACATATCACACAACTATATTACAATACAATTAAACTGTTTATTTTTCATTTTAAACATTTAATTTTAACATTGGCATGACTGACACAAAAAGAACAAACAGACAGTATTACACAGTATACACATCCAATATACACTACTGGGCCAAAATATTAGGAACACTGCCAATATAATGCACTATAATGGTAGAGCAGCATCATCCACCACAACTTCAGTAATAAACAACTCTCACTGCACATAAAGTTGATGTAGTATTTCTAGGTTTATGTACATACAACTATTAAACATTTAAATAGTATGAGGAAACCAAAGTAAAACTTACTCTTCCCCCATAATTCATGTGTTACGTTAATAAAATGTTTAATTTTACTTAAGAAACAGTGTAGAGCAAACTCACATACCACTGGTGGTACCTGTACCACAGTTTATGATTATGGATTTACAGTAGACCCATTGACAGTGACAAATGTTGTGTCAAGTTCTCTTTATGTCTGCTTCATAGGGACAAAAAACAAATCTTTACGAAGAATGGATTTATCATGGGAAGGAACAGTAATCTTAAAATAATTATACAATACCCAACACCAACACTAGCTTTAATCTTTGTGTCATTTTAATTAATTAAAGCAACCCAGTGCACGTAGAATTGGAATGCCAGAACATTCTTAACTATTTTACATTCTTTCTTCCTCTGTATATCAAATAACCCTACTTTTGATTAATACTCTTAACTGTACTGACATTCAAATAATTATTTTAAGATTACTGTTCCTTCCCATGATAAATCCATTCTTGCATCTTTTATTCACAGTTTGCTGAGTGCATCTTGGGTGTCAACAATATAAGAATAATAAATATAGATAAATAAATTATCTTTATTCCTTGTTTTGGCAGATGATTTGTCATCATATCTGTGGGGAGCTGGATGGGGACACCAATTGGGTAACTGCTTATGTTTTCCTTGTCCTTCTTAAGCTTTTTTTTTCATCTACACATTATTTCAACTTTCATAAAAAAATGAATACACAAAACAAAATATACTTTAGTGTTTAATATTATAAATGTCTAATAATTTCAGATTGGCTGTGACATGTACCCACGGTGGTATCATAGGACGTGTACAAAGAAGCCAGACAGAGGAAAAAAGACATTTATTTGTGCAGCATGCCAGTAGCAAGGGTAGCTACTGGCTGGTAACCCCAATTGTATATAGTTGCATTTTGTTATATTTTTATTATCTAATGTATATAGTAGTATTTTTGTATATATTTGTTAGCATGCTGTTAAGACATTTTATGACAGTTCATAGTTCATAGTTCATGTATGTAAGTATGTATGTATGTAAAAAATAATAATATTTTGTGATGACATGTATGGAGTGGCTTACTTATTTTAAGACGCTGTTTCTATGGTCATAAGGTAGGAACATTGTTTTATTCAATTCAACAGTAAAGTACTGGTTAAGGTATAATCAGGTAAATATAACTCTGAAGAGTTACATGAAGACATATCGTGGCAGAAAACCATTTTCAGTATCAAATTTGGAGCAGGAATCAATTTTTGGCAAGTAAAAAACTGCATTTTATGCGTAGCATTGGCCCTTTACACCATTTCCAGAGCGTACAGAGAAAAGGTTAATCTATAATGAGCTAAATATTGCTCTGTTGAGTAATAGGAAGTTATTTTAAGCAAGAAAACAATCAATCCAATCAATTTTTGGCAGGTGAAAACTGTTTGTTATTTTAATAGTATAGGCATAAACAATAATATTAGTTATACAAAACACATCCAAACATGGGAAGCAAATACTACGTAGGGCCCAGATTAGATAAACAACAATGCAGAGTCACAAGGATCATTGCAAAAGTGATAATTTCTTTATTGAAAACACACCCATAAATCAAACACACTGTAGAGACATGTCTATCACGTAATTGCCATGCCTTATTTCGCTACAAACCAAGCTTCTTTTGGCCACAGTTGTGATAATGTGTGATAATTGTGTGTATATGCATATTATGACCGTTTAATCCAAAGAAAATCAGACGTTTTATAGCGCTACCGCTCAACGGGCTGCTGTGCGCGCTCCCGCGGCTACAAATCAGATTCTGGCAGATGATCACTTTTTAGCACGACACCTGTCGTCACCGCGATCCTCGTATCTTTAATTTCGCGATATCCACACAAACTACACATCAAATAAAAGCTGAGATTTCACTGATTCCAGCAGTGTAACTCCCATTACTGTACGATCACTCGCGGAGTAAACCGTCAAAGAAAAATCCAAACAAACTTCCCATTGTAAATTTACAACTACAAATGATGTCATACTTTCGCTGTTTTTATGGTTAAAAGTTGTGTCTGGTCACATAATATTCCTAGTAGCAGCTACTCCAACGTCTCTGGATCATTTTGAGTCGATTCAAGCCAGTTTCCTTTTGTTTACATGGCATGGGGGGTGATTTATACAGATCCCTGCGTCGTCGTCGCCAATGCAAACACACGGTCTTTGTCTCCATCTAGTGGTTGAACTGTGCTAGCTGGGATCAGTTGACGCCAATACAGAATGCATGGGCAGAGGTGCGCAGTGCAGAGTTGAGCGCTTAAATATATCTCTACTAAAATCTCTCTAACTTTGCAGTGCTTTACTTTATTAACATGCAACTTGGCACAGATAATTTTCAGATGTTATGCTACAGTTTCAAGACGTTTATTGGCTACAGCAGCATAATTTAGAAGGTGTTATTCACTCTAAAAGTGTACATTTTTGTCAGGCAAAAATTAAATGTTTAATTTATGCTGTGTTCAATCTTCATTTAGTCTGACCCAGTAACATATATACTGATGCTTTCACCTCTACACGTATCTCACAAGTGTTACCTTTTGGGTATGTAATTTTCGAGCAGGACCCTGAGCCAGAGGCCTAGGGAGGAAGAGGTTAATATTGTTTTGAATGGAATTTGATGCTGCTTGACCATGTTTAGTTTGCCCTGAGCCAGTAGATCTCAGAGCCCTACTGGGATTATATTCTTTAAACATGTCATTAATGTGTTCTGTATTACAATCTTTCATCAATGAAGTTATGGGTGTGTGATTTTTTAAAAAGCATTTGACCCACACATATCCTGCTTTTATTCATTGTTACCTTTTTGCTGGACAGTTCCTACATTAGCAGCAGTCCCAATTCCCTGGTGGTGGTACCCCTTCACAGTTCCCTTTTTCCGTTGGTGTGCAGCGTCCTGGGTGGTGTTTCGTTTTTGGTTCTTCCCCCTTTTGGTTCCCTGCTGTCATGGTAACCCCCAGCCCTGTCCTTCACTTTTGCTGCATTATTGGCTGTTTTATTGTATCACTGTGTAGGGGATACCAACAATATGTCAGAGGGTCTAGTTTAGTCTCCCTGTGGACTGTAGCTGCACATTATCTGTTTGACTTCATCTGTTAACACAGAACACACATTTACTGAAAAATGAAGTCTTTGTGTCTGTTTGTACCAAACAGCAGATGAACATTCATAACTTCACAAAGCTCTCAAATTACACACGTCTGACTTCCGGTAAAGAAGAAGTAGGGAGGAGCAGACAGGTAGGGAACAAAAGTGAACATTCGTACAGACTTCATTTTACAGTCAACAGAGCAGAAGGAGGAAAGCAACAGCAGTCTGAGGCAGGTGAGTGTTAATATCAGGGCTGCAGATAATGATGAGTATTGATCAATCTGCTAATTAATTAATTAAACTACATCATAAAAAATGAAATCACATTGTTTGGGGTCTTTAAACATTATTTCCAGTTTTTTTCCTGGTTTCTGCATCCTCACAGCGTTTTAATGTGACACTGCTGCGCTCTACATAGAGAGAAGTCACAGTTAAGAAGCACACACATGTTTATCTGAAGTCTGTTTGTTGGATTTAAACCAGAGTCAAAGTTTATCTTTGTGTTACTGGTTTACCTCTCAGACTCTAGAAGATGAAGAAAGATTTAAGTTCATGATTGACTTCATGTTATAAGTTGTTACTTGTAAAATGTCTGTAAGTGATAATGTTAAACAACATGCATGCATCAGACCATAAAAAAAAATTATGAATTTACAGGAGATACATATTCAGTTTTAGATACAAAAAGAAGCACAGACCTGATATTCAGACTTGTTATTTAGTCTTTAAACGTGTACGTGAACATAAACACCATTTATCAGGACTGGAACATTGTTGGTTTCCTACTTCACCATAGATAGTGGATTTACAGTAAATGTTGTACTGTTGTAGACTCACAGTGAACTTTGACTCCTCTGGAACTGCCATCAGACCAGTCCACCTGCATGTTCAGATGCAAAGAACCATTCACCATAATCTTTCATTCGTGAAGTTATGAAAAAACAGCAGCCTGGTTGATCTTATCCTCGGAGCGTCCCACTCTTTAAGTCAAGTGATAACGTTAAACTACATGCATGCGTCAGACTCTAGAAATCAATTGTGGATTTACAGGAGATAGACCTTAAAGCGATGGTTCGGCGTAATTTCGACCTAGCATCATATGCACCATGAGGTCTATCTGAACACCACCTCAGCCGTTTATTTTCATTTGGTTGAAAAATAGTGGAGTTAGAGCCATCAGTCAAATGGCTTAGTACAGACGCTAACGGGACCACCAGTGTGTCTGGTAAATTATCCCACTAATAATGCCTGGATTGTTATCAAACTTCTACAGTAGTACACATAAGGTCTTTACACATAAATCCATGCATTGGAAAGTTTGTAAGTACACCAGGAGTTTATTAAAATAAACACTTACTTGATGGCTTTTACTCTGCTGCTTCTGCTAAAGCTGTAAACACTGTCGGAATATCGCTTTAAGGTGGGTTTAGAATTAGTAGTTAGAAACAAAAGGTCCAGTTCTGACACTAACACCTGAACTGCGTTTCTTATCTGTACAACAGAAAAAGCTCCAAAAGGTGTTGAGTTCTCAAATCTCTTCATACAATCACAGACTGAACCTGCTGAGTTTGTTGATCTTCTCAAAGAGAAATAACTTACTGTCAGCATCACTAGAACCTGGTTGATCATAACAGACAGACAGGAAGGATGAAACAGGATGAAAAAGTGAGATACTACAGGAGGACAGTCACCATGTTTCACTTTTACTGGCTTACTGATCACTCATACGATCATTATATTGATATTTTATGATTGATGACTAAATCATATATGTAGCCTACTATTAAAATCCTGCAATTTGTCCTTTTTATTTTGACAGAAAATCACACAGGAGTGGATTTTGAGGCAGACTCTCATTTTTAGGTGCTCTCGGCTCACACCAGCATTAACAAACCAATCAGATCACGTGAAGACACCGGAGGTCCCTGAACTACAACAAACAGGTGAGACTGAATGGACCTTGTGGTGAGTTTACTTTGTTGAATATTGATTAAGACTGAACTTTTATTCTCAACGACAGAAACACAACTGTTCTCTTATTCATGTTCTCTGATTTCACCAGACAGCCAAGATGAGGAAGAGGGACCTCCTCGACATCCTGGATGATTTGACAGACAATGAATTTGAGAGGTTCATATGGTCCCTCGAGGATGAAAAGGTGGGCGACATCGAACCAATCAAAGCGAGCCAGCTGGAGAAGGCAAATAGGCAGCATGTTGTAGATCTGATGGTGCAGAAATATGAACTTGCTGGAGCTGTGGAGTTTATGAAGAGCATTCTGAAGACGATCAGCAGGAATGATCTGGTTACAAAGTTATCAAACACTGGTTCACGAACAGGAGGTCAGTCACAGGAAGAGACAACCATGACATCACACCCAGACAGCAGATCTGTGAGGAGAAACAGCATGTGTCATGATACTTTATTTGGGAGTAAACCAGAGCACCAGGCAGAAGCCCATGCTGACAATAAGGGTTCAAACCCAGGACCTTCTTGCTGTGAGGCAACAATGCTAGGCATCCTGCTGTTCACACATTAAGTATTTGGATAGTTATGCATTTTTTTTTATTTGTCAGGCTCATATTTAATTTAAAATAACTGATCCTATTAAAGTCTCAGCTTTAATTTGAGTAGGTTTATGTCAACATAGAAACTACTGTGTGGGAGATACAGACCTTTTAACACAGTTTCAATCAAACGTAATGGACAGTTACACATGTAGTCAGACTTAATGACCATACTATGTGTTTACTAAGTGAAAATCTATGCCCTCCTTAAATCTGGTGATAGCTCCACTGACCAACAAACATAAGTACTTCCTGCAGGCTGGTTGTTATCAGATTATTGAAAGATTTCAGATGCAACTGTGGAAAACATGAATGAACTCTTGTCAGGTGGGCCGTGATGTCATTCTGACAGGTGGTCCTACAAAATATTTGATATTGGTTACTGTAATCATAGTTGTAGATCACAATGTCTACTGGAGAACATTGATTTCTCTGCCATGTTAATACGTAACATATAATTAATGAACAAAGACTGTAGAGCAGCTCAGTGACAGCAGCTGAATGAAAGCAGAGATCATTACATAGAGTGATTTATCCTGTAATTTAAAGTCCAACTCAAAATTAAACTAACACAAATGATCCTCTAGAAGTCGAAATAAGTTAGTTTCCACCAATTAACATTTTACTGTTTGTTAAATTCAGACACATTCAGGCTGTGAGGAAAAGTTCTGACTCAGACTAAGAGCAAAACAGATTAAAAAAAGTCAGAACTGATAAATATATGCTGTCACTAATACTAATAATATAGGAAAGAGAAGCTTTGAGAATAAGATCAGTGTAGAGGAGAAATATGATCACTGATTTGTTGCCTGTATACACAGATTAACAAGTAACCAGTACTGTGCATGTACATATTTAACCTGCTTTCATGTACACATTACACATTATTACACATTACAATACATGTAAACACATTGATAGTTGTTCAAATAATGTTTCTAATTTTTCAGCCGATACTGGCCTGCAGAAGGATTTAGATCTACCTAAGACTGATGTGACTGATGGAAATGAAGAAGCAGAAAGACCCCCAAGGTAAGGTTTATTGAGAAATGTAAACTAGGTAGCATTTTAACCTTTTCAGTTATTTAACCCCATGACTAGCAAACTTATGGTGAGTTTCATCACAGTTGAATATTTTTGTATACACCTGAAACTGTTGTGTGCACAACCTCTATCAATGTCAATACAAAAAAAAAAGTAAAAAAAACAAAAAAAATCTGGTTGTCACATTAATACCATCCAATCAGTTAATCCAATTGGAAGCCAAAAATTATTACATTATCAATAATTTCTTATTTGAAATGTGCAAGAGGTTGGAAATGTCCTTGTTTGAGGAAGGAAATGATCTTGTCAAGTCACCATAGCACTGACATATTTCATATAGGTCAGAGAACATAGACATATTTAAAGTCTAGAAAAAAACTGTAAAACAGAAAAATAGCAAACTCAAGTGTTGCTATCAAAGCTTGTGAACTCAAGTCCTTGTGCTGTCCTTGTGTGAGCAAAGGAGTATGTGTAACCTTAGGCACCTTAGCTAGTGGTGTCTCCTCAGTTGATGCCCTTAAGCACAACTAACTTCTCAAACAGTGTTGCATTCAGACGACGCCTATGGGGCCTGTTAATCAGTCCAGCAAAGGAAAATAAACGCATGCAATGTGCATGCCCATAGTAAATGCGAAACAGCGCCAAAAATTCCCAGTGGCCGAGAGCAGTATCACAAGGGTTTGACCATGCGAGGGTGCCACAGACAGACAGAGAGACAGAGATTTCATGCTTTATAGATAGATAGATAGATAGATAGATAGATAGATAGATAGATAGATAGATGTCATCATAGTGTTTCACAGAAAGTATTGATACAAAATACGAAGGCATTTTTCATAATCTCAATAAAATATAAATTACAAAATAGTATTTTGTATTTGAAATATGTATTTTAAATACATGTATTAGAAATACTGCCCATCCCTGAACACAAGACCCACACACTGCACACTATACAGACAACAATAGCAGACGGAACAAAGAACAATCTATAACTGGATCTATAATATATAATCTATAACTGGAACTCAGAATACAGAGGGTGAAGAGAGTCAGACACAATGGACCAAGCTTTTGAGATGAGCCTCTCATATACACTCATGGCAACAATCCGCCAATCCTCCTCCTGTCTTCACACACACATACACAGAAGATATTAATAATAACTAACAAAATAATATTTAAACAGAAATTACAACCACAGTCGCAACATGATGGAGAAATATTTCTTTATTCTTTCATATGTTTTAATGAATGTCTGATCATTGTTATTAACCCTTCAGAACTCTCTCTCTCTCTCTCTCTCTCTCTCTCACTCACTCACTCACTCACTCACTCACTCACTCACTCACTCTCTCTCTCTCTCTCTCTCTCTCTCTCTCTCTCTCTCTCACTCACTCACTCACTCACTCACTCACTCACTCACTCACTCACTCACTCACTCACTCACTCACTCACTCACTCTCTCTCTCTCTCTCTCTCTCTCTCTCTCTCTCTCTCTCTCTCTCTCTCTCTCTCTCTCTCTCTCTCTCTCTCACACACACACACACACACACACACACACACACACACACACACACACACACACACATACACACTCACACACACACACACACACACACACACACACACACACACACATACACACACACACACACACACACACACACACACACACACACACACACACACACACACACACACAGATCAATGCAGGTATTTTTATGACTGACTGTTGACATGAATATTGTGGTGACATTTGGATGATGTTTGTAGAAGGCTGACATGATGATGATCCACAATAACACAACATGTCACATGAACTCTTTAAAACCTGGATTATAAATGGATTTTAAACTACATCATTTATTCTTTATTCAGATCCTTTAACTTCAATATGTCAGAGATCAGCTGTGCTCCCCTGGGCTTAGCTGTGATGTCCAACTCCTCCTTCCTGGATCTGAGTAACAAAAACCTGCAGGATCCAGATGTGAAGCTGCTGTGTGATTTTCTTAAGAGTCCAGGATGTAGAGTGGAGACTCTGAGGTCAGTTCACTGACTGCTGACCCTAATTTATGTGGGTCAATTGGGGGTTGGCAACATGAGCAATTCAAAAATGTGTTAAAAATGGTTTTAAAAGCAGCATCAGGTTTGTTAATGTGTATATTTTGTGTTATGTATTTTTTGTTCATTTTGTCATTTGAAATGACATTTGCAACATGTATTTACCAAAAGTATGACTCCTGAAAATGTCAAATGGTGTAACCACAAAAGAATGATCTATATTATATGTTTATCCATCTACAGTGTATTTAAGTGCACTGATACTTCTTTTTAAAACATCATATGAAAATAAGCAATATTCTGGAGTATTCCTTCATTTCAATATTATCAATATTGAGTATTGAATATTGAGTACTACATATCCTAAAAACAAACATCAATTGTGTGACATTTGCATTGCAAAAGTGGATTGTATTTACTCCACATCTTAGTTCACATTTATTTTGCTATACATAATCAGATTTTTATGAAGAAATACTGCTTACACCAACTGCACACTGGGCTGCATCAATGGGTGTAACCAGTATTTTTTCATGAAAATCTGATACACTGCCTGACCATCTTCCTACTACAGTCAAACACTGAAATGGACACTGAAAGTCCAATATGACAGTCAACAAAGTTCAGTGAAATTGGATTTGATGATATTTCAGTTTAGAAACAGGAATGAGAAGGATGAGAATGACAGAAGAATCAGAAATAAAACTATAGACATGAGCATGCAAAGAAGAAAGTCCTGTCTGATGTGCAGAACAAATGTGAATCAAAATGAGCGTCAAACTATTTCATCATCATATGCATGAAGTAAATATAAAGTGTCCTCTTTCATGATAACATATGGGTTTCATTGCTCAGCCTAATGCCAATGCAAACAAGGCCCTGGATAAGCAAGAGAATATGGATGGGTGGATGGATGGATGGATGGTTGAGTGGGTGGAGTAAAGAAGTATCCTATTTCATGATAACACATGTTGTAATATGTGTGTCATTACAGACTTACAAAATGTGGACTCTCAGAGACTCACTGTGAAGTTGTGGTCTCAGCTCTGACGTCCAGCCCTCATCTGACAGAACTGTACCTGAGCTACAACAAGCTGTCTGATTCAGCAGTGAAGCATCTGTCTGCTGGACTGGAGAGTACAAACTGCAGACTGAAGACTCTGAGGTCAGTTCACTGACTGTGGCTTTGATAGATTATTTTTTCTATTCATTCAATTGAAATCCTTCACAGAAGTGTCAAATGTTTGGTTTATACATTTTTATGATTTTCTTGAGGATAAATCTGTTGAAATTAATTGCTTTCAGGAATTTATACAACAATGATGTAATATATGTGTCATTACAGACTTACTGATTGTGGACTGTCAGAGACTGCCTGTAAAGTTGTGGTCTCAGCTCTGAAGTCCAATCCTCATCTGACAGAACTGTACCTGAGCTACAACAAGCTGTCTGATTCAGCAGTGAAGCTTCTGTCTGCTGGACTGGGGGGTCCAACCTGTAGACTGGAGACTCTGAGGTCAGTTCACTTACTGTGGGTTTAGTAGTTTTTTTTAATATTTATTCAGTTCACATCCTTCACAGAAGTTTCAAATGTTTGTTTCATCATTTTCAAGATTTTCTTGAGCACAAATCAGTAGAATTTTAATGTTGTCAGGAATTTACAATCCACAGTCTTGTTCCTTGTAAAAAAAAAAAGGATTTCCAGAGTTTAAGCTAATATGAGACTTCACATATCAAGTAAGTAGCCTATATTTGTGTTTCTTCAATGTTTCCTTGCTTAACTGCAATGAAGGGATGGAGCGGAACTCAGAGGGAATTTTGTACTGAATGTTTTTTGTTTTTCTAATTTACTCTATGAACGAGAAACATTTATTTAATATATTCTTTAAAGACCATGTAAAGTGAATTCAGACATTTTCTTCTAAACACATTAAATAGGTCATAAATGTATTTCTAAAAAAGGTGTAAAAAGCATTTTAAACCATTTAGATTTGAATTGTGGAGCTAGGCTTCACAAACTGTTTCAAAATCAAAGCCGCGTCATTAGCATAAACCCGCCCCTGCTGCTGTAAAGGTATAAATACATTCAGCACACACTACTACTACTACAGTCTACAGTTAGTCAGTTAGCTGCAGAGCTAGCAGTTGAGTTAGCTGTCGAGCTAGCAGCTGAGTTAGCCACTGAGCTAGCAGCTGAGTTAGCCGCCGAGCTAGCAGCTGAGTTAGCAGCAGAAAGCTCTCAGACGTAGCGTCCATGTTTCTGGTAGAGGTGGTGACTTTGATTGACAGGTGACACTTAGTAAGGGGCGGGGTTTCAGCAAACTCGGAGGGCACTCCCACAGCGTTTGGTAGCAGAGAAAGAGGCTGATTTTTACAGAACTTTGAAGCCTAATTTCATATATTTGGTGATTTTTTTAATCATTCAAATTTGGCAGGGTGGTTAACAACACACTTTTCTGTGATATTTCAAACTCAGAACACATTTATTCTTACTTTACACAGACTTTAAAGTGTTTTAATGAGTAATGTCTGGCCATTCATATTGATCTTTCAGAACATATAAATCTGCATACACACACACAGACACACATGTGTGTCTCTGTGTGTGATTTATATGTGTCTATGTGCACATAGACACACACTTAGTTTAGAGGTGTCTCTATGAATGTTTTTGTCTGTTAAATGTTAATAAGAGTGAAACTGGTTTGCAGTGTGTGTCTAAAACTTAACACGCACAATATAAGAAACACACACACTAAGAAGAAAGAAGTAATCCAAGACAGAGTCCACACATGGCACACATCTTTCATTAAAGCAGCTGTTGTCTTTTCTTAAAAAATAAAGTCAGTTTTACTTCAGTTTGTTATCAGTGTCAATCTTGAGGTGTTTTTACTCTTCCACTGCCTGAATCAGCTGACTGTTAAACAACCTGAACTTGCTCAGAAACTGACACAGAAGATGAGGAACCAATAAACGGCATGGAACAGTCATATCATTGAAGTCATGGTTAATGATCACACAAACTGCTCAAGCACAACAGAGTGATCACACTAGTCAAAAAACCAGACTTCAGGGGTCTCACATGCTCAGGCACATTGTTTGGGTCTGAAGTGGTGACTCAGTGACATAGGCAAGGCAAGGCAAGGCAGTTTTATTTACATAGAGGAGTGACTGACATGTGCTCTCCCTAACTATATGTTCACAGCATTGTTACCATAGTTTATACACAGGTTTCACACTGGGCAGCTCTATAGACTTTCATTTGAGAAAGTTAGGAGAGTTCTGTTACTGTTAATGGTCAGTGGGGCCATATATGGTCACTGTTAGCACTCAAGGAGAAACACACCACACACCCACACACCCACACACCCACACACACACACACACACACAGATACACACACAATAGAAAAACTTTATCAAGTGTAATCATGTTCTCAGCAGGAATTGAGATTAAAGACAGATACAAATAATCAAAAAGTGATTAACACTGACAGAAGATTAATAATAAATATACAATATGTACGTTGTATGTATGTACGTATGTATGTTTCATTTGTTACAGTAGAGTGGACTGATCTATAGTTTTTTGGCTGACAGTGTCTAGGTTTGATATGTTTGCTCCTTCAGATAACATGCACATAAGGAAGTGTTTATCAAAGAGAAAAGTAAGTCATCACTAGTAATTTCTAATGCTTTCTCATTTGAGCAAAGCAATTATCACATCCTGTTTGAGTCATATTTTCCTTTCCAGTATCCCGTGATGCAAGGGGGAGAGTCAGAGATGAAGGGTGAGGGAGAGGAAAGGACAACTCATCTTAAATGTATTCTGAAACTCAAGGGAAAACACACAAACACAGCAGCCCAGGGCTGATTGAAACAGTTCACTTCCTTCCTTCTATAAGACAGCCAGCGCTCAGCAACAAGCACTTGAGTCTAGTTTGTGCCCCCCCCCCCCCCCCCCAACACATGCACAATATTGAACTATACTTACATGTAGCTATAACGGGTCTGTATTAACTTTATAAATGTATTACTATTTATTTGGAAGCAGCAGTTTGTGTTGTGTGGCCTGGGATCATAATCATCACAGGTCAGTCTATCCCCCGCCCCTCCTCCCCCCCTTGCTTTTCCTCTGAGAGTGAGACTCACACACAACCTGCTCACAGCCTCTGCAGTCGCAAGTTGACCCCCCCCCCCCTCCCCTTTGTCTTTTCTTCTGACACACACAACCTGTATACATGACTCTCAGCAGCACGTTGACGTGATAGTAGGGACGCCTCATCGCCCACTGCACCAACTTGATGTGCCCTGACAATTCCCTTGTGCCAGTTGAGAAACAGCCAGCAGACCACTGTGAGTGAGTTTGTTGTTAGGTCTGTTATACAGTTTGAAGAAAAACAAGTTGTGTGACTAGTGACGAGGTGTGAAACCACCACCACCGCAACTCTGAAGACAGGTCTGAATGACAGTTTATTATCTTATTGTGGACACAATTATATACAGAGAATGAAGGTTGAAACTCTGGTGTTGCAGTGAGGTGGATTAGTCAAAGGAACATGCCAAAGGGGTGTTTTTGCACAGTCATGGTGAATTTTCAAAAGTAGGCTAATATCTGGCCACCTACACGCCCTGGGGGATCGTGGGAGAAGCATTTCCCCTCTAGCTACTGAGATATCAGATCCTGGTGACTTTCCGCTCTCTCTCTCTCTCTCTCTCTCTCTCTCTCTCTCTCGCTCTCATTCAGTGTTTGGCACTTCTCCACGCCCAAGGTTTTCTACAGGACAGGCAGTGTTGTCATTCATTATTTGAACCCGCAGCAGAGACACTACACTGCAATGCATTCTAAAAGGATTATATTGATGTTGATCATATGTAAGTAACTTACTAAACTTCTGTATTAATATTATGATCAAGTGATAATCTGTCATTATGTTTGATAAAAACTGAACACTTGTGCACATAGACCGGTGTAGAAACCCTTCATCATCACTCATAGTACACGCACACACATACGCACGTGTGTGTGTGCGGGTGACAAACCTGGCAATGTAGAGCAGCTGAAGTGCAGTTCCATGGAAAACTTTAATAAAAGATATTGATGTTTTTTTGGATACAAATGAAATTAACTTACTTCAGTGGTCTTTTATCTTTGTTCTACAGAAATAAGATTTAAGGACTGAGTGAAGCGAGGTAACATACGGAGCTTCTCTGGTGACATGGTCAAAAAACTAATTGTGGCCACGATATCTATAACGTGCGCACGAAATTAACTTAAAAAGTGACTTTTTCACTGATCATCTCCTTTGAAAGTATCATCATCATTTTATGCTTTGCTCCGTTTTACACTGCTATATTACAGCTAATAGATCCACGGATAATATCAGATCAATAAAAATCATTCCACTTTGCCAAAGACTAAAGTGATTTCATAGGACAGTGTCAGAGCTTGATCATAATGTTTAAATCAGCTGCATCAAGTTTAAAGTTTCAGAGCTCTACAATGTGCAGCTGTCACCAGAAATACGGGAGGCATTGAGAGTGCACCGAGCACCCAGGAATGATATTAATATTAATATAATTTATTAGTATTTCGTGCGCACGTTATAATTTTAACATGTCACCAGAGGGGCTCCGTAGTGACAGACAAAAGTAAACCAGAAACAGTTCCCTTTGAGCGCTGAGAACTGAGGGAAGGGGTGAACAAAAAAAGAGAGCAGGGTTGAGTAGCTGGGCTGTGTGGATGAGAAAGCTTGTCAAAGTCATTCCTGTCACACATGACATTCCTCATGTAGGCTATCACCATCTACAGCAACGAGTTGACTGCCTGCTTGCAGTATTCCTGTTTATATTGTTCGTATTGCTTTTCACTTACTTACTTGTTAAATTGGTGCTTTTTCAAGGGTCCCGTCATGGGATTAATAGAGGTTTATCTTATCTCTTATCTTAAAGACACTGTTAGACACACACACACACGCGCGCACACACACACACACACACACACACACACACACACACACAGTCGCTGCCTGCATATCGGATGTCCCGGGGGCTGATAGTCGTTCTGGCCTGATTTGAAAAGTCAAATTCACCAGCAACAATATAGTGAGCAAGAATGAGTTGCAGGAGCCCTGACCAATCAAATCCACGTAGCATGGAGGGTTCCGCAGTTCAGAGAGGAAGTGCTGGCAGTAAGAAAGCTGGTGAATCAGATCAATAAAACATTATGTTCTGGTTTTCACAGCGGTTACGTTCAACAGCACTCCCCCAAACATCCCCAAAAACGTGCCCCAAAGTCCAAACACCATAGAAAGGAGCCAAAGGTCTTGCCTTTCTGTGGCATGCAAAGTCAAAAAGGGGGCTGTTCTGGTGATCCAACCTGGCTTGAAGGTGTGTGAACGATGAAGGTATGCCGCTTTAACATCTGCTGGTTCCACTGCGTGAATCAGAAGCACCAGTGCAAGCACAGAGCTGTGAGAACAAAGACAACATTAAGCCATTAGAACTAATGGAGTAGACAGAATAAATGACAATTTATCCGTTACAAGAAATCGCCACCATTTCAGTGGGTGCATAGTCCATCTGTTAAAATGCAATGCTGTAGTGGAACCTGAAGATGACAACACTGCTCAAACAAATAAAGTTAACAGTAAAACACCAATATATATATAGTGTAGGCAAAAGTTTGGACACACGTCAATCAATCAATTTAAATTGTTTTTTTGTGGTGCTTCACAGTACACTTTCATGAAGGGAATTAAAACTGTGCATGAACACCTGTGTGTGATTGTGTGTGTGTGCGCGCCTCCTATAGACCCGTTCAGAGTCGACGTGCTCATGAATGCGTGCGCATCGTTGACTCAAACACACCAGAGATATTGTAGGGATATAACGAGAGACTCCACTTTTCTGGGTGGTTCTACACTCTAGGGGGAGTGCAGACTCCATTCAGAAAGAATGGGCTGCTGCGCTCAGAGCCGTATCTCGACAGCGGCCACTAGGAGAACTGCAGGCATGGGTAAAATCGGGAGTGGTGATTCTGTATTTACTAATGGGTGACAGTGCAGACACTAAAGCGAGAAAAACTGCCATTCTGAAGCGTGTACGTTGATTAAAAAAATAGAGATTCCAAAAAGTACACTTGTTATGCTATTTTGAGAGGGAAGAGGCTGTTCCGGAAGCATAGGAGATGTTTGTTGCTACAAGACATCGCCAGGAATACCCGTGTCCGTGGTGCTCACTGCATATCTGAGGTTAGCGCGAGCATCCGTTATCTTATTTCGGAAAAAACACCTGTCGAGTCTCTGTACAAGTGAACGGAGCATGGACGATTTTGAGGCAGCGGTGCGCACGCAGCCAAATTACGTCATACCTGTTTACAAACTCTAAAGGGGTCTATACCTGCTGTCCACGGTTCTTCTGCAGCCCCTCGATCATCTCCTGAGACTGCGCTGCGCTCCTGTACTTCTGTAGCTGCTCCATCAGGTCTCATCGTCTGCACACCGGTCGTAGGCTTCTCCGTGTCGAGGAGGAAGGCTGTGGCCATGCAAAACCTTACACACACACACACATAAAAAGGTGGTCACACAAACAAATATGATCACCCTCACACATATGCTGACACTTGTGTACACACAGCAGTAGAAACAGGTGAAGGTAGCCACACACAAATGATATATAATGATAATAATATATATATAACTAAGTATAATATAAAACAACACAGTTACACAAAGCTGCCCTGTCTCTCCTTGAACAAGAACTGATGGGTTAGCTGACAAGCTTTGTATCTTGACCATAGAGCAGAGATGAGTGAGACGTTGTGGCTAAGCCTGGTGTAGAAACAGTTTGTCTCTGGTGCACTGTGGTGCGAGACGGCTGACAGCAGCTAAGTGACAAAAGATATCAGAGGGTTGTTTCGGTTTAGATTTTTTTTTTTTTTTTTTTACCCCATCAACGTAAAACATGTCATTGCGCACACCCATACCATTAGGATGATGCCTTTTTAATGATAGATCAGTCAAATGAGTGATAATGGTTAGAGGGTTATTTGTGGAACAATCACTGAATATCCCACGCTGTCTCTCAGGGTATGGCATGCAGCAACATATTTTGCAGCCACCCTAGAATGTTTTCCTTCGCCTAAGATGTCCTCCCTCTCTCCCAGTATCAATGTTAGAATTCTGTCTGATATTTGGAAGCTACCACGTTTTCAACACTCAACATTACACCTTCATTCTGAACTCAACAGATTTCAACAATAATTTCCATCCATGACAACTTAACATCTGTAACATTTGAGACCATTTCCACTTATTGTCAGCCAGGTCTGCTATCAGGAACAGAATTCTGGGCTTGACAGGAAACGTCGTCTTCTGCTTTCTCCGCTCAACCTTTGTTCCCCATTCCGGGTTAATGACCAAGAAGCACCTTATGTTAAACAAATGTGTAGGTTTTGCCTAACTTTAGAGCGTAAACAATAAAGGATGGAGTATGACCACATTACTTACACGATGTAAGATGACATGCTTACCTCTGTAGAGACTCAAGGGCTCAGCTGGGTAATGGCTGCCTGCTTGATGTTTGGCAGCTACTACGTTTTCAACAACCATCATGAAGGTGATGTGGTCATAGACCACTTCCTGGTCAATTGCGAGCATGAATGCCAGGGCTGCAAAACATGAGGACCCTAAAACGACAGAACCAAAAGAACAAAACGCTCTAAAGTTTATGCTCTAAAGCTTGGTAAAACCTACACATTTGTTTTACTTAAGGTGCTTCTTTGCCATAAACCCGGAACATGGAAAAAAGGTTGAGTGGAGAGAGCAGAAGGAAGTGCTCCCTGTCAACACAAGTTCTGACCCTGATGAAGATAAAGCAAAACTCCAACACCAAATTAAAATATGCTATAAGATCATTGGCTGCCCATATCAAACCTACTCCTGGAAGATCACAACAAGAGTATGCTCCGACTGGCCAAATGTATCTGTACTGACATCAAACACACACTTCACCAAGAATACCAGCCATTAGCCTCAAGTAGACATTTCATAGTTGCATACCTGTTGCACACCTTAATTACAGCCTCTAAAACAACCCTGGTCATTTCACGTCCAAGTTTTGAAGAAGGCCTTTTCTGCCTTTCCAGACATTGCATGAACTTGTGTCCATATGTGTCAAGTTATAGCTGGCCAGTGGACATGCACACACACTGAGGACAAAGGTGATGTGACCGACTGTGTAACTAGACAAGGCAAACATTTGTTCTCTTTTCAACACAAAAAGATGCTATCAAAATGGACTGCTGCTTCCTGACTGGGCAGGCTGATTTGACAGAATTAGGATTGACCTTTTTGTATTGCATAGTTCCGGTGTCCCTTACAGTGAGTGTGTGCACGCCTCCTATACCTGCTGTCGACGGTTCTTCTGCAGCCCCTCGATCATCTCCTGAAACCGCACTGCGGTCCTGTACTTCTGTAGCTGCTCCATCATGTCTCATCGTCTGCACACTGGTCGTAGGCTTCTCCGTGTCGAGGAAGGAAGGCTGTGTCCATGCAAAACCTCACACACACACACACACACACACACACACACACACACACACACACACACACACACACAGATAAAAAGGTGGTCACACAAACAAATATGATCACCCTCACACACATGCTGACACTCGTGTACACACAGTGGTTCAGCAGTAGAAACAGGCGACGATGGCCACACACAAATGGCGACCATTTTACACACACATTTTTTGAGCCCACAGCAAGAAGAGACAAAGATATTCCTTGTAGTAATAGAAAAATCTAACGTGAGTGAACGCAAACTGCAAAGAGAGTTTTTAGAATACCTTTGACAGCAGCTTTTTAGCCTCGTCTCTTCCCTTAAACATCGCTGGCATAGGGTACTCAATTCTTCTTAGTGGTCACCACCTGTGCTAGCCTGTAGAAGTACATATAGGAACATGAACAGGTTAACATCAAAAAGACTAGACAAGAATTACATTAGAACTGACTGCTCATGCAACTATAGATTTTATTTGAAACCCTTCATTCATAAAATTCTGCTTATATGCTGGCTGGCCAACTGTGGATTTATCTAGCAAGGGCATTGTCTTAATTAATAATGAAATGGGAAATAAATGTCTAACCAATATGGTGGGCCTGGGGGTCTTCTGTGCACTCTGGTCCTGATAAAACAAGGTAGGAGATTGGTGAGACATGAGGCCTTGCACAAAGACAGACAATGGGAAACTTGAGGCAAAATACGATGTCGGTAGACGGGCATTAGAATTTACATTACATTTGCATTATGAATCTGAAGACAATAATAAGCTGGTAAAATCAAAAGACTATTGTGAATATGATGGGATCATAACCGACCATTTTCATGTACTTCAATACCATGGCTACCTTTTGAACAATCTTAACCACTATTACCACACTGCACTTACATTTTTTAATGATTGGCCAAAAACCTGTAAATCAACACTCAGGCAGCGTGTTAATGATATTGATGATCTGAAGAGTAGTGTTAATAGCTTACCTGTATCCAAAGGAATGCATCCAGTTGACCAGTTGAGCATCTCTGGTTGCACTCCCAAGCCTGATTATACATGCTGGTTCACTGTTCAAATCTCAAAATGCACACATAAAGTTACATTAGCACTGTACATGGTTATTACAGTATACGCATTACTATTTTGAACATTTTAGATAAATCTTACGTACCTGCACTTATCATGCACTCCGTGACAACAAACATTGTGTCTTAATTTAATTACTGTATGTGAGACAAAACTCAAACAACTTACATTTGGCAGTACAGTATTTATTTACTTCCATTCTTAAACAGAAGTTTGTGAGACATAACTCAATGTCAACTTACATTTAGCAGTACAGTACTTATTTCCATTCTTAAACAGAAGTTTGTGAGGCATAACTCAATGTCAACTTACATTTGGCAGTACAGTACCTATTTCCATTCTTAAACAGAAGATTGAGAGACAAAACTCAATGTCAACTTACATTTAGCAATACAGAATTTACTTCCATTTCTAAAAGAAAAGTTTGCAACTTTGACAGCAATTAAATTTTTAAAACAAAATCAGATAGACCACCATTTTGAGTATTTAAGACAGGCATAGGAATACACCGCATTCCACATTACGCAAATGACATTTTTCGCCGTTTCCCCAAATAATCAATACAAATGATAGTCGTCATAATTTTCAAGTCATCAGCCATTAGAGTACAATTATAAAGTTTTTGAATGAACCTTCCAATGATATGCCGCACATTTTGCAGGCATACTAGAATGTTTTGTACTCTCACTCTGCCAGTATCAATGAGTATCAAATGTTCAAAACGTGGTAGCTCCCAAACATCAAACATTTCACCCTCTGAACTTGGAAAATATTGTTCAAATCTGTTAACATCAACAACAACTTTAACGTTAAACAACAGCTACCCGAGGCATTTCTTTGAAACGTGTAGAGACTATTTCCATTCATAGTCTGCCAGGTCTGATATCAGGGTCAGAACTCTGGGGTTGACCGGGAGCACCTTCTTCTGCTTCTTCCACTCGACCTTTGTTCCCCGCTCTGGGTTAATGCCGAAGAAGCACCTTAAGTAAAACGAATAGGTTTTACCCAACTTTACAGCGTAAACAATGGAGGATAGAGTGTGAACACCTATTGTTATAATGTAAAATGAGAAACTTACCTTTGCAGGAATTCCAGGCTGGATCGGAGCTCCACTGGGTAGTGTATATTAAACACATAATAGCTCCCAAACATCAGACAGACAGCCATCATGAAGGTACTGATGTGGTCATTGACCACTTCCTGGTCAATTGCGAGCATGAATATTTTGGCAGCGAAACACGAGGATCCTAAAACGAAAGACAAAGAACAAAACAAACAGCCAATAAGAAAAGAGTTAATGTAGTTCGCATTAAGAAACTTGTAATGCCTCCAACATGATGGCAGCAGGCTGAACAACCTCCATACCTGGCACACATTTAACAACACTACCCCCCCCCCCACACACACACACACACACACACCCACCCACCCCAGTACATTACACCTTGAGGATTTAGGCAAACTTACCACACACAATGATGCAGGGGTTTGGTGGAAGCTTCTCTCGGTCAATCTCCTGGGCCAGACAAGTGTCATCAACAAAATGGAAAAGGCTTTCGTCCTTCTCAGCGAAATGGGTCATCAGAAGGATAATCATCTCAATGGTCCCTGTGCAACTGCCTGATGGCTCTTCATCATGGCACTTCATCAGCACGTCCTGGACCTTTTTGTTTTTCGGTGCAACCACATGTCTGAAGAATTCCAGAAGACGTCTGCCCTTTCTTTCCACATTTCCAATGAAGGTGCCGATGAGACTTAGACCAGTCAATTCTTCAAAGTGTGCGGCCATGCCAGGCTCTTTAAACAGGAAAGGCCACTCTTGGCGAAGACGCTTTAAGGGCACGCCCTTGTTGATGTCTCCTCTTTGGGAGAAGTAGGTTGCCACAACCAAGTCTTTGATCTCCTCTGCATTGTAATTCATGTCCTCGTGCATCTTCTTCATTTGTTCCTTCTTCATCTTCTGACTCTCCACAGTTTCAGCCACTGGCATGAACTTTGGATCCCACTTCACACACCCATATGTGTCCTGCACAGTTGCTCGTTGGCTTGGTGTGAGTTCATCTGTGTCTTCTTCCTCTGTGTCTTGTTTACGTCTTTTTATTTTTGGCGTGTCTGGTCGCTTTACGTTCTCCAGACGAGTCTGTAGCTGCTTGGCAATCGAGTCATACCCAGAACCAACGATGTCACCATCAATAACATCTTGGAGAGACTTCGGGTATTTAGCCACCATCCTCTTGGCAATCTGTGCCATGTGCGGTTTGGTAGGACTGCTGCACACCTTAATTACAGCCGCTACGACAACTCTGATCATTTCACGTCTAAGTTTTGGAGCGGGCCTTTTCTGTCTTTCCAGACATTGCATGAGCTCTTCAGGGAGTTTAGCCCAAGGAATTTCAAACTTCTCAGACCAGTTGACTGAAGAGGATGGCGTGTTGCATGGCGATGACAAAGACGTCACAGAGGAAGTGGGCGATGGCGATGGGGAACAAGACACCACGTGGCTGGGCGGAGGAGATGCATACGCTGAGGACAAAGGTAATGTGACAGACTCTGTAATTAGGCAAGGCAAACATTGTCCACTTTTCAACATATAATGCCGGTTTTGTCAAGTCAATGTTCAGGAAAGTTCAATTGCATTCTTACCATTTTTAGCCCACGTCACAAGTCTCCTGGCTTGAATTGGATTGAGTGTGGGTACCAAATCACCTTCAGTGACATAGCGCATGTCATCTAAAGTCTGTACGCCGACCTCTTTGAGAGCATCGATCAATGAATGTATGAGTTCTTCAGAGAAATCAGGAAGCACTGTAGTAATGGTCCTTCTGATTATTTCAGTCGGTGATTCTGCCATTTCTGTAACAAACAAAAACAATTTGGACTGTGTTACATTCACAATTCTATGCAAACAATCACCATTAAAGGTGCACTGTGTAGAACGTGGCCAGAATGGGTACCACAACTATGACGTCAGTTACCAATTTTGATCTTTTCATGAATATTTACTAAATAATAAACCTATATTTACTGGTACAAGCAAAATACACTACATTTTGCAGCTAAAAATGTCTATTTCTGGAAAATCAAAAATGGTGGACCATGGAGAAGACCCCTCTTTTCATGTATTATGTCATAATGAATACTTTTAATTTGGTGGAGGTGGTAAGTTTTCATGAAAAGGCAACATTTGTGAATGGGCAGCATGAATTCTGGATATGAACTACAAACAAATAGTACACAGTGCACAAACAAAAGAAAACACAATGCAATATTTGATAAAATGCAATATAGACTTCACCGTAATGCAATTCACCCCCTCCCCCCCTCAAATTCACCTGAACCGCTTCCCTTCTCCCGACCGCATGCACAGAAACTAGCAACTTAGCCAATGTAACGATTATGCACGTTCAGTTTGCACCTGCTGCACTCAAACCTCAGCAAAAAACAAAACAAATACAATATATTTACTCAAAATAAAAACATCAGCAGATGTCGGACAGGTTGAATCTCCACAATAAAAATGTGTTTTTTTTACTTCACATAACCTACTAGAGCTACACATTCAGATGGACCACGTCTAGTGGGTTTGAGGCTAGAAAACGAGCTAGGAAAAAAACCCTCTCCCAACAGCTAATCAACCCATCTATGTTCTAAACGCAAACGCCACCTTAACATAATCACAAGGTCTCACCAATCGGAGAATGTGTCATTCACATGCATTCAGTGGGGGCAATAAACCATACCAGAGTTAACTTCTTGGCAGCGGCACAGAAATCATATCGTCCCCAGTCACGCAACAGTCTCCAAAGCAAGCTGCAGGCAAGTCTAGAGCTCTAGATAGAGCTAGTGCACCGCGTCGTACTACGCTCAGCACTCGAAGAACCCTAGTTGGTGATCTTTGCTAACAGAAAGTAGCCTAACACCTGCTCCTACCATCCGCAAGACTATACTTATGTTGGTGATAACTCCAGGGCAATGTTATCTGTCTGCGTCACACGTAACCTAGCTGATGCTCTGCGATGTGTAGACTACCAGTAGTTGTTTCAGTTGGCTAGTATGGTTTCACCGTTTCGCTTTCAAGCAAGAGAGGACAACGTGGTCAAAAAGCAAGCAATCATTTGTACCCGCCCAGATTCGCCTCGGCGCCACTTTACATAGTTCTAGTTCTAGACTGCACATGTGCACAACACCAACACAAAAAGCAATGAATTACCTGTCGGCTCCCAGACGCAGAAAATTAACCTGAAAGAAACATAAAAAACAGACTGTGGTAAAACCGAAACAGCCGTTCTACCCCACTCAGTAAGCATGCAATAGCGTTGCCTAATGAAATGCCTATTCTCTTTCACGCTCAATCAAAGCAAGGTTTAGACAAGGACAGTCTAACTTAGCATGCAGATAAAAACAAACTGATTAACATGTCATGGCCATCGCGGTTACACTTAAAGTCTAATAGAAGCATTTACGCTTAATGGAGTTGTAAAAGCATGATTCCATTTAAAAAATCTGGCCAAAAATCTGAATGCTAAGCACTTGTCATTAGCAGGGAATTTAGCTCATCTGTAACTAAACACGAGACCTGCCTTATATATTACACTACTCGTTCATAACAACGAACTGAGTTGAGTCTTCACTGTGTTGAATTGACTTCTTCTCATACATTTAGTGATTTCAACAGTCATTAAACGGGAACACGTACCTTATATTATCACGAGCGGAGCGGCGCTCTGTCTTCAATGCATTCCAATTAGTAACGGTCAAACGTGACGTAGAGCAGCGAGATGAGCGGAGCCAGCGGCAAAAGTTGAGCAGTGTTCAATATTATGCAAATGAAGGAGCGGTATCGCGGGCGGTAGCCAATCAGATTGCTTGTTTTTACTTCTCACGGTTGGAAAATTTGATGACCGTGGAGCTGTTTGAACGTAACTTGTCAAAAACAGAATAACTGTAAGGACTTCGTATGGGGTTATTGTTGTTGCTGGAATGGTAAACACTTAGTTGTGAGCTTCATTTCAAGAAATCAGTGTTGTAATAGCAAGCTAAGTACCTCGATAGCCAGTTAGCTTGCTAGTTCAGTCAATCACACCGTTCCCACAAATCGACACGCCTACTAGAAGCGGGGACAGCGGCTCCGCTCCGCTTGCATGAAAAACCACTGTCAGTGCCAAAAGAAAATCAGCCAAAGTCGCTGCTGGAAAGAGGCTAGATGAGGTCAAAGGTCAAGGTTTACATGGGAAGTCACATAGGCTAAAATAGCAACTTAAAGCAAGTTGTTAAAGTGAATTAGAGTTAAAGGTATAAGTTAAGTAGTTGAAGTGAAGAAAGTAGTAGAAGTGAAAGCACATCTGGTATCTATTAAATTGAAATTTTCTTTATTAAGAATGTGCCTACATCACGGATAGATATAGAATCAAATGATTTTGAAATGATTTTTGGGCCGAAAACGTATGTTACCACATTTTGATTTTGCTATCAATCAAACTGTAATTTTATGAAGAATAAGATTTTAAGATGCCTACAGGGCAGATTTGCTCCAGAAAAAAATATACATCTTTGAAATTCACAATGATGTAATGACTACTGGGCTAAAATCACATAGCCTCATATGGATATTATAATATAGCAGATCTCCCATACTGATGAAAGGATATTTACCAAACTTGGTGTACTTATTCATCATAAGTTCCTGGTGATACTTCAAGGATATATACTTGTTGGGGTCAAAGGTCAAGATCATAGGACATGTAAGGCCGTACGATCCTCATTAAGCACAACATAGTTAATTAAACATACAGTACATAAACATATGAGTCATCAAATGTCATAAAAAATGATTAGGCCTAATACATTTCTTACTTGAAATAAATGTTCCTGTGGGCTATAAAACAGTTATTTTGACCTCCTGATCTTAACATTATTTGAACATAAAGCTAGCTTCAGTACAGTACAGTACAGTAGTTACAATAATGCAGTATGAGCACACAGACTTTGGCACAAATTTGTCCATCCATTCAAATGCACTGGATTGAGAATAAATATCTGTGGTTGCTGACGTGACAGCAGCATGATACATCACATTTTGGGGATGTGATCAATTCAATTCATACATTATGTTGGATTATTGCAAAACATCAGTGACAGAGGTGCAGTGACTGTAATGCAATGTCCTGCCCCCTCCTCCTGCACCATAGCTCCCACCATGCACCCTGCCTCTCCATCACCATGCATCCTGACTCCACACGTCCAATGCCCCGTGCCTCCTGAGCTCACTGCCTGTATAAATCTACAGTATGCTCCTCTCCATACATTCTCCCAATCTCCCTGCCTCCATGCTCCCACCCCTCCTCCCATCCATGTTTGCACCCTTCCGTCACACACTCCTTCCTCCATGATCCCCCCATACATGGATCCATGCACCTTTCCTCCCAGACACTATGCCCCCTTTCTCTGTCTCTTAGAGAACCCTTTCACTACGTCCATGCACCTCCCCCCCACACACACACTCTGTCTCCCTCTTTGTTAACACATTTCCAATGCTTAGCTTCCTGATGGGCATGACCTGTGTCCAAGTCGTCCACTCTTTCCTTCTTCTTCCTGCATTGCCTCTGTCATTGCTGATGCCTTTCTCCAATGGAACAAGAGTACTTCTACTACTATTTCCACAATCCTCTTTCAAATGAGCTGACTCTGAGACTTGCATCAATTCACCTTTAACCATATTCTCCTGCAACTCATTGTTCTCCTTCTATCCTTGTGTACTCATCTCATCTATTGAGAGTTCTTCAATGGTGACATGTTTAAGAGTTTCTGAATGTAATAACAAAAATGAGAATAGTTGTCGTGTCTGACTTCAAATTCAGGCTTCCAGGGTAACAAACTGGGGGCTCTGACTGTTGCACCAAACAGACAAACTTGATAGTGTGACAGTCAGAGCATACAAACAACCCAAGTGACCCCACTGTCACACTGCCTTCCCATTTGAGAAATAAACCCTTACACTTCACGCACTGCAGGTGTCTATCCCTTCTACTGCTGTTCAAAATGCACACCTTTACGAGACTCATCCCTATCGCTTTCTGCTGTGTATGCCCCAAGTATGCCTTGGCTAGTGTGTGTGTGTGTGTGTGTGTGTGTGTGTGTGTGTGTGTGTGTGTGTGTGTGTGTGTAAACAAATGTCAATGAACGCAGAGAGGCAGGCAGGAAACACATGCAAAGCGATTAATGTATACCGGTATGTGTATGAGGTGAGCACTGAGAAGGGCTCTACTTAACACGAGACCACTATTGCACAACAGCACACAGGGTAAACCATGCAGCAAGAGACACAAGTGGGGATAAAGGGAATGGGAAGGAGAGGTACAGAAATTAAAGCTGAAATCAGGAGAGAAATAAGTTTGGAGAATGTAAGTGTGTGGAAATGTACAGCACAGCACTTTTGAAAGTCAGTCCATCAGTTTGCCTCCCAGTCCCAATCCATGATTAAGCTTTGAAAATACAGCATGAACTGAATACTGTATTTATGTGATCCCATGTGGCCTTGACCTTTGACCTCAACACCTACAATGTCTTTCTAAGTCAGTGACAACCTATAATGGGTAAAAGCACCAATGAATGAACATCTTTCTATTGACTGAAGAGATATCAGTCAAAATCAAGATGTGGGTGTTGGCTCAAAATGAATGATTGAACCATGCTCCATTCATAGTACTATCATTATTTCCCAATACCTACCTGTGCTGTTAGGCACCAATCATTCTTCATCTAAATAAAATTACAAAATATAACAAATGTGCTTTCACTTAAGTTAGTTTACTTACACCTTTGACCCTTTAACGACTTGCCTGAAATAGGCTGTTTTTTATTGCAACATCTTTGACAACATATAATGAGTACGTTTCAAGAAAATGCTTCAATTGGCCGAGAATATATCAACCTATATCAACATATGACAACAAGCGTTTCTGGTCCAAAAATCATTGTGCCACGCTCCATTCATGTGAAATGTTGTATTTATTATGGAATAACACTGTAATTTATACTGTTCAGGGTGGTATAAACTTTTACAGTGTTCTACCGTTTAAAAAACTGTTCAACCATTTAACAATTTACAGTTTTGGACTGTTGCAGTTTCACAGTTTTCCACTGTGAAATCTACGGATATAAGCTATAAACTGTCTTGTGACTTTTCGAAGGATAAATGTTGTATTTTTTACAGAAAAAAATCTGTAATTTGTACAGGTATATTCGTTTACAGTGTTCTACCGTTTCAAAAACTGTTTTCTACCTTTTTTCGATTTACAGGTTTAGACTGTTGCATTTTTTTTAATGAAAAAAAACTGTAATTTATACAGTTCAGTGTGGTATATTCATTTACAGTGTTCTACCGTTTCAAAAACTGTTTTCTACCTTTTTTCGATTTACAGGTTTAGACTGTTGCATTTTCACAGTTTTCCACCGTGAAATCTACGGATATAAGCTATAAACTGTCTTGTGACTTTTTTAAGGATAAATGTTGTAATTTTTACGGAAAAAATCTGTAATTTGTACAGTTCAGTGTGGTATATTCGTTTACAGTGTTCTACCGTTTCAAAAACTGTTTTCTACCTTTTTTTGATTTACAGTTTTAGACTGTTGCATTTTCACAGTTTTCCACCGTGAAATCTACGGATATTTTTTACAGTGCAACTGCTGGACCTCCACATGACCCCACTACTCATAAGAGGAGTCACCTGATAGTTGTCCTAGTTGGCCTTGCTGCTGCTGCTGTCTTCATTGTGCTGCTCATCTGTGCAGTTCGACACAGGAACAAAAAAGGTCAGTATTAACAGAGTTCTGATCTTGATATGAAGTTAGAAGCTTTGTTTGTCATCCACAGAATCACCAGACAGTGGGATCTTTGGTACCAGGAACAACCTTTTCCATTACTATAGTTCCTACTCAACATGGGCGGGATTGTCATAGCACAGCTGTGCAAAACTGCTGTGACTTCGACACAAACACATAAACAATGGAGGACATGGTGTACTTGCTGCAGTATGTGGCTTTTTATCACACACAAAGTAAGAAAATTGAGCTGAATGGCTAGAATGCTGTTGTAAAATGGCGGGTTTGATTCTTGTGTGGGACGGCTCATGACTCTTCCAGCGACAACTCTTCTGACCAATCAGTGGCCAGCAGTCTGTTGACGTCACATTTAGTATCGGCTCGGCTCACTTGGAAGCTCAGCAGAGCAGGTACTAAAAAAGTACCAGGTACCAGGTACCCCCACATCTCCTCAGCCCTCAGCATCAGCACTGGATCACCTCAGGGTTGTGTGCTGAGCCCCCTACTTTACACCCTCTACCCACGACTGCACCCCCGCCCATTCCAGAAACAGCATAATCAAGTTCGCTGATGATACTACTGTGGTGGGGCTCATCTCTGGGGGGGATGAGTCTGCATACCTGGACGAGGTGGAGCAGTTGTCAGTGTGGTGCACAGAAAACAACATGGCACTGAACACTACCAAGACTAAGGAGCTGGTCATAGACTACAGGTGAAATAAAACAGACACTCCGCCCCTGTTCATCAGCGGGGACTGTGTGGAGAGGGTCACTGACTTCCGGTTTCTGGCCGTTCATATAGAGGATGACCTGACCTGGAGCATCAACACCACTGCTATCATTAAAAAGGCACAGCAGAGATTGTACTTCCTGAGAGTACTCAGGAATAACCACCTCATACATGAACTGTTTGTGTCCTTTTATCGTTGCTCCATAGAGAGCATTTTGACCTACTGTATCTGTGTGTGTGGTTCTCCAGCTACATAGCTGCAGACAAGAAAAGCGGGTCCAGAGGGTTGTTAACATGGCCTAAAAGATTATCGGCTGGCCTGTCCTCTTCCTGAAAGAGCTCCTGCTGTTTCAGGAAAGCTCACAACATTCTCAGGGAACCATCTCACCCAGGCTCTTTGAACTGCTGCCATCGGCCAAACACTTCCGAACATTGAAATCAGCAGACTAACAGACTTAAGAACAGTTTTAAGCCATAACTGCGCTAAACACAACAAAAAACTGGAACATGTTGTAAATATTCATTCTGCAATATCTACATGAATCGTGCAATACCTGCAGAATGTGAATGTTTTATGTGTGGTATGTGTTTTCTTTTCTTTATAGAAGCAATTATTTATTGAATATTGTTTTTGTTGCACTTTTAAGGACTGCGTTTCAATTTCAATTTTGTACAATAAAGATATATTCTATTCTACCAGGTCGAGCCCCAGCCAGTGAATCAGCCCCAGCCATCAGTTCCAGCTGATGTGCAGATACCTTCTGCCTCGGCTGACAAGCAGCAGCTCCAGGCCCCTGAAGACATGCAAGCATCCCCGGTCTCCAGAGAGGGGTCCTGTCTCCGTCTCTACCTCCGCCGCCAGCCTCCAGAGAGGTTCCTCAGCACTTTTATTGCCCGATCGACCATCGTCTTGGCTGCCAGCCCTGTGAATACAGGCCTTGTTTCACTTGTGTATATAGGTTTATTTTTTACAATTATTCCTTCAAATGGTATATATTTCTTGATTCAACTAACACAAATATTCTTATTGAATAAACATACATTTATAAATCAAGCTAAATTGATGTTGCTATAATTTTATTTTAAAGCTGCTCAATAGTGGCAAGCAAGAAATAATGTGTCTGCTCTGTCAAACATCTTCTCCATCAAGCGGCGGCACCCGTGGGAGCCGACTGTAATAGTTTGTGAAAGTAACCTCTAGTTATCATTCACACCTTTACGCTTTTACCGTGCCTGCTGCTTTCACACCACAGCAACATGAAACAAGGGAATATATGACAGGTACTGAGCTAGATTTGAGTTTTTTTTTATTTTCCAGCATGGGCTGAGGTTAATGTGGCTTTATGTGCCTGGATCACACAGCTGTGTACAACAGCTTTGTGGTTATAAAATAATGATAAAGACTTTCAATTTAAAAAAAAATCAGTCTATAGCAAGGTTGTCAAACATATTCCTGCCGTTCTAGCCTTGCTTATTTCTGCTCTCCATTCACAGTCAAGGCTTCTGATCTGGCCCTGGATGTCCAACTTGAGACATTATGGAAAATGCTGCTTCTGACGTTTTTCTACAATTTACTATAAAAAACATTTAAACCATTCATATATTGAATAGCTTGAGCCTTGTTTCACTTGTGTATATAGGTTTATTTTTTACAATTATTCCTTCAAATGGTATATATTTCTTGATTCAACTAACACAAATATTCTTATTGAATAAACATACATTTATAAATCAAGCTAAATTGATGTTGCTATAATTTTATTTTAAAACTGCTCAATAGATGGATAATTAATAATACAGACTACAGATGCATGTTATCTGAAATGCTTTATTCTGCATGGAGGAAGATTCACCCCAAATGTTATGTTGTTTTTTACACATGTTGTATTTATGATGGATTTCCTGTGTTCACTGGTAAACTGAATAAAACATTTCAGATAACATGCAACTGCAACACCTCCAAGCTCTGGCTCATCAGACTCGTCCTGAATGAAAGAAAGAAATCACAAACTAACACATGTTGTGGCTAGAAATATTGTTCTGCCCTGAATATGTTATATATGTTAAAAAGAGAAACATTTGAATTGTTGCACAGATATTGTGGAGCTTTTATTTTGACATCCACCTAGTTGCAGGAAGCATGAAGTAACAGTGTAAACAGTGAGAAGACATGATGGCATGTGTGTGATTCAAAGTAATCCTTTGTCTGTATCCCTCAGTGTTACACATTCTTTACATGTTGAACAATTTATATTCAGTAGAAGTGTAATGTGTTATATCCTGTAAGACAACTGTACCATCATACTTACCTGTTACCTGGTTTCCTAGTCTATTAAATTAATGTTGGTCTTCATACTTATCTGTTGTATACTTAGTAGGTTACAATGTTAATACTGAGCACTTAATACTTACCTGTTATTACATAGCAGTCCATCAAATCATTTTTGTATCTTTCTTTTCTAGTTTCACTCCAATTAAATGCTGACTTATCTGCTGTGAATGAAGTCATTAAAGGAGCAAACACACCCACTTCCTGGCTCTTGAAAAGGAGTTTGGCTGACTGTTTATCTATGTTAACACTTTGGAAGTAAAACACATAGAGAGAACAGTACAAATATCATATTGAAATTAAAAGCCATACTGTCAGAAGGATTCATCTGCCACAGTTATGGAAGCCCAGACAACATAAAGGGATGAAAAGGCAGAGTCCAAATCAGAGTCCAGCTCCAAGCGCACATATTCTTCCAAATGCTCAGTGTCTAGTGCTACTGCTAAGACCAGGGCTGCAGCTGAAGCCACAGTCACATTCGCACAAAAAGAGTTGGAATTAAAAAAAACAGGAAGCCAAGTTAGATTTGGAAAAGGCTACACTAGAAGCACTAGAACTTGCAGAGGCTGGAGTCTTAAGGGTTGTAGCCAGAACAGAATGTGAGGATATACGCAGTGCTGCATCATGCGAGACCCCACCCACCCCGCTGTTTTGCCCCCTCTCTCAGGCAGGATGCTGCCCATCATCCATTTGAGAAACACTAGAATGAAAAACAGCTTCTTCACAGATGCTCAACAATGCTGCACCCTTGATGCTGCATGGTTTAACTGTCCATTCCCTTTATGGCACTTTACGAGGTTGCACTTGATGCTGTTGCACTTTAGTTGCTGTTTAGTTTTTGATTCTTTTATATTTATATACATATTTATATGTTATATGTTTTTTAGTAAACATATTTATTTATATATTTTTAATTTAGCACCTGGACCTGAGCACTGTGTTTCGTTTATTTCCCCCATGTTCCTTGGTGAAAGAAATGACAATAAAATGAGTCTGAGTCTCTGAAAGTCTGTTGTCAGGAGCGACGTCTCACTACAGTCAATTGGACAGTGAACAGAGGCATATCTGGAACATCAGGCTCAGGTCAGCTTCAATCCTAACACACCTGCCCCAGACACACCGTCCCTCCCCATATTACAGACACACAGCCACTGACAAGGCAGGAGGCCCCTGAATAAAGCTTCACCTACCACCATGATGGCTCGCCCACAATGACAAGACAAACACAGCAAAGAGAGTATGTATCAACATCAGTGCTGCCTTAGCACCCAAGCTCACACCCTCACCCCTCCTATTAGCCCTATCAGGAGCCTCCCTCCTCTCCATTTAGGCATGCAAGCTATTCAGACCATTTTCCTAGGAACCACACACATGACTCCTCTTTCTTTAACACCACCCAGGAATTAGACCTAACAGCTGGTGAAGAGTTAGATCTACTGGTGAAATGTCTATTGTATGTCTGTTATTGGTGAGCCAAAGACAATTTTATACCATGGTGGACAATTAAGTTCTATTCTATTCTATTCTATTCTAACAGTAATCAGTGACAGTGAGTGAGTCAGTGAGGAGCGATTAACATGATTCAAAATGAATAAAGGTGTTATGCTCAGTCCTAATATGTCTTTATATTCTGTCTGAAATTTGGCTAGCAGCAAAATTAAACTGTGACCAGTGATTTTATTTGTGTGCAGGTTGTTAACCCTTTAACAGACAGGAGTGGAAAATGAGATGCAAAAAAACATTTGATGTTACCAGTTATTACATTTGCACCTAAAGTAAAACATTTCGACACATATGATTTCTCCATCAGGATACGTTGCCCCTATTAAGGTATAAAAATGGTCATAATGTTAAATACAATTTATTTAATAAAGAGAAGTGATACATCAACTCTGGTTATTAATATCACACAATTGTATCATTTATATCAAAGTATAGACCTACCACAAGCTTCAATTCTACCAATCTAGTCCTCCCAATTCAAGGCAATTAAACAACCACTTTAACCAATCATGCTGGGAGTTTAAGAGTCTGTATCTCCTGGTGCACGTTGCCTGTTAAAGAGCAGTGATATATTCATGCTTTCTCTGGTTATTAATATCACACATAGAGTGGATTAGGATAATGTGGGACACTGACTTTTCTATTATTTGCTATCTATCAGTCTGTTGTGCCCGCGCCCCTGCTTGCTGCGCGCACAGAAGCTGTGAGAGAAGGGGTCTCTGGGTCTCCCTAATGGAACGAGTGGGGGGGTCCACTTAATAGAGCAATACTCTAATGGAATTAATGGGCTTAAGTCAGTCACACTTTGACTTTCTTCCAAATAACGCACATTTCATTCATAATACTATAAATAAAGGCCTATAGTTCATGCACATTTTTATTTTTCTGGGTTGTGTGAAATGTCTAAAAATAAATAAGGCAATAGATAACAGATGTTTGCACCTCAAAAGTGAATTGGTTTAGTCTTAATATCAATCAGAAATAGGGGAGCAGATTTCATATGATTCATATAATCGAGAGGCGTCATTCAAGCTCCCACTGCGCAAAGAGACGCTCCAAGTCATTTTCGCACGTCTAATTTTGGTTGTTACTCCAGACGACGTCTTTCTTTCAACGTATACTTAATGTACGTACTTACGTCCACAGTACCGCCGTGGACGGTACTGTGGACCGTCCACGGCGGAGCTATTTCTAGTCCAAATATGGTACAGGAAAATGGTAAATGGACTGTACTTATATAGCGCCTTTCTAGTCTTTGCGACCAGCGCTTTACATCACATGTCATATCACCCCTCCTTCACACAGATGGTAAGCTACCTGCTTATCAGGGGAATTTTACCATTCCAAGGACACATGGACATGTGGACTGGAGGAACCACTGTCCTCCAGTCTTCCAATTGGAGGACGACCGCTCTATCTCCTGAGCCACAGCCGCCTCTAAAACAACTAGGTTCCTACCTTCTGGACACGATTCTGCAGTCACGTTAATAAAAAATCACAATCCAATCCTGACTGTTTTTACACCCATTTTTTATTGCACAAAAATAGGATTGACTATGTACAAATATAAGAATATAAACAATATAAAAATATAATGTTTATATAATATAAAAAACATAATGTTTAATCACAAAAGTCATCATGTCCATACTACTACTACTACTACTATGATAATAATAATAATAATAATAATAATAATAATAATAAATGCCAGTCTGTCTCTGTCACAGGACAGCCTGCTTTTGTCACAGATGTCCGGAGCTGCCTGACGTCCTCCACTGAGTAAGTTAACATTAATTCACCTTTTTTTTTTCGGAGGAGGATTTGAGGATTTCTCCAGTTGAATTTTCTGCCATTTAGAACAGTGCTATAACAAAGCTGTTGGAAATTTTCGTTTTTGCAAGCTAGCTAAAATTAGAACATGTTAGCATTTTGTCTCAATTTATATCAACATTGTTGCTTTTGCTGGAAGATAACATATAGCAAGTCTAACCTCTAGTGCTTGTGTGCTTGTTTCTACATGGATAAAAAGCGCCACAAAAAGTTTTATGTTTGCAATGTTCTAGTTAGCTAAAATTAGCGAGTCTCAGCATTGTGTATCTGTTTACATTAACACTAAATCAACACTGTTGTTGCTTTTGCCGGTAGATATTTTAACTACTAATTTAGAAAGGTAGTAAGTCTAAGTTAGTCCTCCTTTGTGTTTTCTGCATGGGCAAAACAAGTCTTACAAGACTTTTTCCCCCTTCTAAGACCTTTCTAGAACCTTGTTCTAAATTCACTACTTTTGTTATTTGTGCCAAACTGTTACAAAGATTAGCTATTGAATTTCATGAGTTTTCATTGTCAGTTTTATTAGCCTAATAATTAAATAAAAACAGAAAACAAATTACAATTATTTTTTGTTTGGAACAAATTAGCTCACGTAAACTTGGCTGGAAATAAATCTAATTTCTAATATCTCACAAAGCAAAAAAAAAAAAAAACACACAAACCAAATTAAATAACTTAACTCGAACTTCACATGAGATTATGTTTTACAATGCCTGGCAAAAAAGCAAATGCACCCAAATACTTAAGTAAAGGTGATTCAGTATTTTTCTCTTCAGCATTTTCAGCCTACCTGCATTTTTGGATTTAGTTTAACGAGTTTAAAAAGCAGGTGGAATCTAAATGATTTATTATACAACAACAAACAAAACAGCATACTTATTATTGAATGTTTATTGTTTAATTACAGTTCTGACTGTTATATCCTACTTTGTCATACAAACATAATCAGAAGAGATTGATTCTTTGATTTTTGTGATTTCTAACTTGTAATCTTTTTCTTAGGTCCAATGACACAGACAAACCAACGTTGGATGTTGAACATAGAAAAAGAGGTGCTATGTGAAGGAACCTCCTTCGTGCTTGGGCTTACTGTAGTCTTCTCCTCTAACTACAACTTCAACCTTCAGTACCAACATGATGCAGCGTGCACGCTGGAATTCATTCAGAGGTAGCTTCTTTTTCACATATACTACACCATAGTCCAATAACCTGCAGGTTATTGGACTATCACTACATGTAGTGATAGCCAATGGTGCCTCTGACACAAGAACAGCAACTACAAACATAACTACTGCCTCTAGTAATATTGTTATGGCTGATACTCCTTCTTTTTAACGTGGTTCAACATTCTGCATCACTACATTGTACTGAACATGCTCTTATTTGATATGTCGCATTCATAGACCGATATCACCTGAAAGAAAAATATTTTTGTCTTTCTATATTGTTTTTCAGAAGCTGCATGGACATCAATCCTGAGAGGGGCACGCAAGCAAGCCGTGAGAAGGTATCAAGCAAGAAGAGCGGCAAGATGGTCCAAAAGAAGCCAACATCAGTGAATCTGCATGTCAGCACACTCATCAAGAAGATCAGTGTCTTCAAGTGGGACTTTGTCTGATCTAGCGTGCACACACACACACACATACACACACAACCCCCTATCTCACCCATCCACTCATTTAAACACTGCGTTACTTAAACACTTACTTACTCACTCACTCAGTGACTAAAAGTTTAAACCTCAGTGTATTTTCTTATTCAAACTATTGGAATTCAAGATGTTTAGAAAAACTGTTGCATAATTGTTTACTGTTCACTTCCCTATGCTATGCAAACTATACTGCTGCTGTTCTGCAGAAGGTTTATTAAAACAGTTTGATGTTCCTTTCTCACAAAAAACAACATTTTCACAGTGAGTTACCAAATATCATATGCACTGTCATTTAAATTAAAAATTGTTAATCTTTCGAAAGAACAAAGAAAAGAAAATAGACAGGCAGTTAAGGTTTTTTAATGTCTAGTTTTACTTGTGTTACACTGTTTTTATTTGAATAAATATTTGAAAAGGAACTGCATAATGAATATTGTCCTGCTGTCATTTCTTTATTATTATTATTATTATTATTATTATTATTATTATTATTATTGGTAGTAGTAGTAGTAGTAGTATTACAGTAATATTCTGTAATTATCATTAAATACAGGACACATACTGTAGATTCAAATACAGTTCAAATACTGTAAATATACAGTAATTTACTGAAAAAATATCATCAGTATCATGTTGTAAATTTACAATGAACTGTAGATTTATTTCCAGCAATATACTGTAATTCTAAAATACAGTGAGATGCTGTAAAAATACAGTAGTTTGCTGGCAAAGCTGCTGCCAGTAAATTACTGTACATTTAGGATCTGAACACTACACCAATGAAAAAGAGACTTTGAAAGGAAACCAGCGTTTTTCATATAGAGCAGGTCTACACCATACTCTTCATTATATTCACTAATAATATTCACTCAATGAGCAATCCTTCCTGCACACTGTGCTGAGCTCATGGTTGGATGCTGCTTGGTGCTGCATCTTGCTTCTGAGGGGCTACAAGACAAAGTTTCCCATTTATGTGGCGTCACATCATATTATTATTAACATTATTATTAACATTATGTCAGGCAGGTTGTATGTTACACCACCACGGCTGCATCTGTTTCCAGTGCTTTCCTCTTTTTAATTCTTGCCTTTTCTGCGCCCCCCGCCCCCTCCCCTTTGCCTTTTCGTCTGACACACACAACCTGTATACGTGACTCTCAGCAGCAAGTTGACATGACAGTAGGGGCGCCTCATCACCCACTGCACCAACTTAATGTGGAAATGAGCGGTATTAGTCTAGAAAACTATTTTTGTTCTTGAGGACGCACTTTTCTTTTTTTGAGTAATCGGACGGACTTTTTCTCTTTTTTTTTGAGAGCGCTCGTGCGCCCCCAAGTAGATTGCGCCCTAGGTGGTTGCCCACATTGCCCATAGCAAAAACCGGCACTGGATAGCAGTACAGTGTGCGGTGTGCGCGGACGTGTTACATCAGGCTGCGTCTGCAAAACAAAAAAAGAGCTGCCAGTGGAAAGAAGGCCCACGGACAGGTAACAGTATACGCGTAATATCCACTCAGTGCCATGACTGAACCCCGGCCCAAAATAAATAAATAAATAAAATCACTGAACACCGGCCCTCGCTGCCCAAACGTCATTTTGTGATTTCTTACCTATTTAGGATTAAAGAAAACATATTCAAATGTAGACTTTTTAAAATGTATTTTTATATTTAATTTTACAGCACGTCCACTGTAGTGCACAACAGGATCATCTTAGTGTGAAATACGGAAACATTTAGAAAAAAAAAATCAGATTATTGCTGTGTAATGATATTATGCCAAGAATACATTCAATTTGATGATAAAACATTAATTATCATTCTGGATTGTTTCACTAGCTTGTTGGTTGGAATTAATTATATTTTCTATTAAAACTGAAGGCAGTTTTGAGTACTTATTCTCGGTGTCCACGATTATGGACATTCATAAAATGGCTATTATTTTAAAACACAAACAGCTGAACGCTTTCAACAAACTTAATATGTCAGTCCTGGCATGTTAATTAACAAGATCATATATGATTATCATGGTAAAAACAACAACAGATAAACAATATTTGACTTACTGTTAATTTTTGCATAAAATGTGCTTTTTGCTATGCCATCCATTTAGGATGAAAAGAAAGATAAAGTCCCCAACATCCCAGTAAAAGAGGATGCATGTGAACTAAATGTCCACAGAGGACAAAGTCAATGGGCACACAGAGACACAGAGGAAGGAAAGACACGAGAAAGAATTAAGTTAGTTGTGTCCAACATTTTATACTACATTTAAAAAAACCTTAATGTGTAACCTCTTCCAATTTGACTAATAAAGCTTTATGACCCACTTTTTCCACACTGCTAACTGTCATGAGTCTGTCTGCAACTAATATGTGTAATTATTGGAATTGACATATTGCGCAATGTTGTCTACGTGTGTTATATCCCAACCAACATTTTATAAAATTAATATTATTATAATAAAATAAAAAAACTTTACATAGAGAGCAGTCATAGCAGGTAATGCTGCTCTGTGTGGCTTTCGTTTGACAGTGTGGTTCAACATGTGAAAATGAAAACATTATAACATGTACATAAACAGGTAGAACAGGCCACATCTGCTTTCTTGTTAATCTTATTTTTAGGAAGTATTTTATTGTACACATTGTCACATTTTAGTCTTAAAATCAATGACTCCAATATGTATAATAAGTAAAATAGTGTAAAATGTTAATCTACTAAGCAGGATATTAGATGAGAGGACATATGTGTTAAACAGCTTTCTGATGGGGGTTTAAATTACTAGGCCTACATGTTGAAATAGCCACTGAATTAATGATGTTAACGATGTCAACTATGAATAAAATCAAAGCAAGGTACAATCATAGCCCAGCAAAATGTGCCTTACTTTTCTGAATTATGTTTTTTTATTCAATTTTTCTTCCAAATACGTTACACCACTTTTTCACCTGTATTCTACAATTTTAAGTTAGTCAGTGCATTAAAACTTAAGCATTGACTCGGGCAGCAATTTTGCAATTTTGCTCCAGTTGAGTTGAGTTCTTTTTGGTTGAGCTCCAGTTACAGTGAGGTGACGTAACTCAAGCTTGTTTTCTCAGTAGTTGCCATGGTGAATCAAGGTATCGGCGCTCCATTGATGATGGCTTTTTGTAGTGGTCGCGCACGTGCCAAACTCAAGGTGGACATACTCGGAGCTGGTTGAACTAATTCAGATGAGCTGTTCTGGAACCGGATACTGCGAGTTTCCCATATCAGAGTAAGTCAACTCAGAGTTCAGGGTTAGACTCAGAGTTTGTTGAAACTCCTACCGGGAATTCCCCCCTGAGGTTACACAACATTTAACTGGCGCAGAAATGAAGTGCAAACGTGTTACATAGCTATATATGTAACTTGTCATAAAATATCTGCCAATGCCAAAAGTACATGTCCAAATCAATATCAATAAACCAGCACCAAGGGCTCCGAGTTAGCTAACCTGGCTAGCCACTATTTTATTGTTGTATTATAACAGTAGCTATTATGTCAGTCCCTTTCTAATACAGCTCTTACAGTGGGGTTCCAAATTAACAAATACAACAACATGTTTTTTTGGCCATAACTTCATCATTTTGGACGTGTAAATGTTTATTAATTCCTCTTGCTTATTTGACTGCTGTAGCTACTTACAGTGGAATAGCGCTGGGAAATGGATTCTGGAATCGTCGCGCTGACAGTGACGCATTGCGCAAAATTCTGCGGAAATATCACTTTTAGCGCAATTCAAAGTGGAAAAGAATCAGCATAAAAAAAAGGAAACGTATATAAAAACGTTAACGTAAAACGTTACCAATTACAGGAAATGATTATTTTGTAGTCCTACATTTTTGTGGCACACTTGAAAATGACTTCATAATAAATGATAAACTACCCATAATATACCTGTCTATGGACCACACACTACTGCAACATACACATCTGTAACACAAAATCGATCGCTTGAAACAATATTTTCCAGCGCAGGCAAACCGCTGGATGCATGACCCCCTTTCGCCAATACCCGAAGATGAGGGGTTTGCATTCCAATCCATCAGGTGACCCTCGACGTCGTCTATGGACGTCAGGGGGAAATTACCAAGCGGCAGTTTCTGATGAATAGGGGTGAGACCAGCTTTTTGACATGTGAAAATGAAAACTTTATAACATGTACAAAAATAGGTAGAATTATCATGAAGCACTTTCTTGTAAGGGATTCATAATGGCTTATTAATGATTAATAAATAATTTACTAATGCAAACTCTCTTTATCTTATCAGGTCTGTAAGTGATCAGATGAACTCCTCCAATGGACTGAGGACCATCCCACTTCTAACATCAGCAGAACATCTGGACCAACATCTATATTTAAAACATATCATATATTTTATTCAGTAAATGTTTGATGTCTTTTTATAACTGAGAAACCAAAGACCCAATATTAAAGACTTGTTAGTATTTATAAGTGCAGACATGATGACTTGTGAGGACTGTAGTTCTTGATGCAGGTGGTTCTTGTTATTTATATTATTTATGTTTTTATAGTTTGTGATATCAGGTGAGGGACAGATTTCCCTAAACTGTGATCACACCTGGATCAGCTGTCAGTTGGCTTTAACAGCTGTAATGATGGAGATTTGTGTCTGCACACATGTGCACTGTGCTAATATTAATAAAGGTGATCAGTTATCAATGTAAACACCTGCACATGAATAAAATGCTGCATTCTGTATTTATACTCTGTAGCTACTGTGTTCGTTTCTACTGGATCATTGTGTTTATATCATTTATTCATTATTATATCTGTATACAAGGGCTCTGTCAAGGAATTTGGGGTCTGATTCATCAAAAGGCATTTTGCACCCTGAGATATTATAATAATATAAAGATATGAGGATAACTCATGTATCAGATTCAAATTCAGATATCCCACCAATATAATTTCAGTGTGGACTTATAGACCAGCCCTGATCAACAATTAAACATAGATGTAGCTGTGTTTGTTTCTGCTTAACATAACAACCATGAAACAATCAGATCTAAAATAAATCAAACTAAACTCTGACTCAGTTATTTGTCTGTCTTCTCTCTCATAGAATCAGATCAACTCAAGTTTCTGCTACAAACTTTGAGAGTTATGCCTAAATTTGCCACGGTGGTACCATGGCTTGCTACACTTTATCAATCAATCTTTATTTATAAAGCGCCATATCACAACAGAAGTAATCTCAAGGCACTTTACATAGAGCAGGTATAGGCTGTACTCTTTAATATCCAACATCCCCACATGAGCAGTTAGAAGAGGAAGTAGGGTAAGAGAGTAATGTAGTGAGGGGGATAACCACTTGAGGCTTCTTTTAGTGTCCTCTTCCCTAATCTCTGAGTTAAAAGCGCTGCGCAGGAGGACGAATCTCTCTTTACGACTCGGGAGCAGCATGGAGAATTTCACTTTCTGGGTCAGTACCGGTGACTGGATAATAACCATCACTCAGTACAGCAGTGTTTCTGGCCCAGCACTGTTCATATTAGTGATTTATCTGCGAGGATGGGACCCTGTATCAGTAAGTCATCAACTGCAGGTCAGCCAATTCATTGTGTGTGTGTGTGTGTGTGGTTTAAATGATTCATAGCAGTATCCAAACATTCTGTGTTAGGAGCTGACAGATCTCATGGCATCTCTCTCTATCAATGAGAGTCCTCCATACTATCAGTGGGAGGTGAATGTCACCGACCGGGTCCATGCTGCGGATGAATCAGAGCCAGGAAGGAATTCAGAGCATGATGACAGGTAGATGTGACATCACTTCTCTACACATTATTTACACATGTAAACATGTAAGATATCAGAGAATTAAACACATATTCTCTCCTGCTTTAAAGCCCCGACAAGAAAAGAAGAAAGTAATGCAGCTGCTCAGTGAACCTCTGGGTTACACCTCCATGTAAGTATTCTTCTGGCTGGTCAGAATAATTAGGCCAAATATGACAACAAAAACAGATGTTATTATTATAAAGACCTATAAGACCCGCAGTCTAACTTTAGAGTGTGAAGGCCTCAACCATTACTTCTACAGTATGAAAAGTTATTCTAGGGCTCTCATCTATAAAGAGTTTAGGGGTGCATTTAAAAAAACAAATGGATTTTGTTAATTTTCTATTTGTTAATTTAACATTTGATGAGGAAAACTGAGTTTTTGGTTCCAGAAAAATCTTCCACTCTGGGCTGAGATAAAAAAAGCAAAAACGTTGCCTTCCTTTTTTCCGCCCTACTCTTTGTCTTGGTGCTCATATTTAGCAGCCAGTTACATCATACGTTCTACTTTGAACCGCTACAGTAGGAAATAGCTTTCATGAAGTTACTGCCTCTAGTTCTAACTCTGTGAAACTAACCTGATCACTGACAGATTTTCTTCAACAATCTCTGAGTTCATCTGTGTTACACTATTTAATTTCCTCATAGATTCAGTCGAAGTGCATTCATTAACTTACTGTGTGTTACAATTTAAATCCTGGTTATTAGTGTGTTACAGTACTATCTGAAGTTACTGTTTATAGGTATGATTAGGGCAGGGGTGTCCAAACTTTTTTCACTGAGGCGCCCCTACTACAGAGTGGCTGGGCCACTTAGAGATGAGGTAGTCTTACATCTAGTGTATTAAAGTAAGAAAAATCATTTAAAAGTTGGTCAAATGTGTTATATTGTTGAATATGTTTACAGATAAAACAGTCTCATACACAGCTTCCCATAAATGGATTTTATTTATTTATTCAGAAAAAGGGTTAGTAGCTAATTCTCAGAACAGTAGCCTCAGATCTCTTCTTAGTCAGGACGGTGATCCCATTCACAGTACAGAGAAAGAACAATATGGAAAAATATATATAATAAAGAATATATATATATATATATATACATATATATATATATATATATATATATATATATATATATATATATATATATATGATATGGGGAAAATGGGACGGGTACATTTCAAGCTTGTTATTTAAGTTATTATGCTTATTAACACACATATAAACGTTCGAAACTGTTATCAACTTTAACAGACTGAACTGGACTTAATAACAGAGGTCCACATCATTATATGTGAAAGTTATTCTGGTGAATATCAGCTGCGCTGGGTATTTAAGTTGGTGGAGGCTGATCCGAAGCCACTTGCCAAAAATAGTCAGTAATAGTAATCTAAAATTGTCTTGTGATTTAACAAGGAAACATCTTGAGCATTTCATAATGATATTAGGTGTTGATATAATATACTGGATCCATATGTAAATATGGTAAACAAGTCAGAATTGCAAAGTGTCCCACATTATCCTGATCCACCCTATCAGTCATTTATGTGAACAGAAGTTTTTGACTGTTTGACATCAAACATTCCACAGTGTGAATTCAGCTTCAGCTCAGAATAAAACGTCTGCATGTTATAATATTTACGTGCAACAATACAGGAAGCAGGAAGCAATTAGGAAGGAAGAGGGCACGCAGGTCCGAAACACACACACAGGGCAAGAGAACATGTACTACACATAATACAACTAACTGCCCTTACAAGTCATTCATACACACACTCATTTACACAAAAAAGAGGAAGTCGGAAGCAGCTCGTGGCTGAGTATACCCGCAGCATGCCGGTCCGGCAGGGAACGTGTTGCTTGTCATATCCATCAAGCAAGGGTGCAATAACAAGAGATATCGCACGAGGCTCCACCAAAAGGCCTAAGCCGCGCCACTCACGCTCAATTACTGTAACCTCACCAAAACCAAACGGAGCCATTCAAACCTTTAAATGACTCTACCTGTGCATGTTTGCAACTGTCTTGTAGTCCAATACTAACTGTACAATATTTACTGACACAAGTTGTGAATATATATCACTGTGTAGACATGCAGGAAACATTCTGCATAAAGAAATTGATGCAAGACTGACACCCATAACCAAAACGGAATCTACAGATTTCTTTTTTTTCTGCAGTGATCCAGAATGAAAATCTGTGGAATTCTGTGGAGTCTTTTTTGCTTGTAATGTGATAAGTGATAATATAGATAATAAAGATAGTTTTATATGAATTAGAGCTCAGCCACGTTGTTCTAGACATGGAAACAAAGTTTTTTGCCACTGATATCAAGTCACGTATCTCTTCCAATCTCTTTCCATATTGCTGTTATCTATGACCCACAGATAGTGAAGTGTGGTCAGCTACTCGCTCAGTCACATATAATAATAAATGCCTCTGAGCACATTATGAGCAAATATTTGAAACTATTTTATAAGAAGAATAATAATATTAATAATGATAATAATAATAGTAATAATAATGATAATAAGAAGAATAAGAATAAGAATGACAATAATAATAATAATAATGATAATGATAATGATAATAATAATAATAATAATAATAATAATAATGATAATAATAATAATAATAATAATAATAATGATAATGATAATGAAAACAAATTCCCATAGCCGTCCTTCAGTAATTCAGTAACAGTCATTCAACACAATGCTGCTAGTTATGCAGTAGGGCTGCTTCATTATTATGGGGAGACAGGAGCAGGGAGAACTGCTTTAATAATAATAGTTGGTAAAAGTTTACCTGCGCTGATTAAATGTCTGATTTGAATGATTTGAAAGAGGAGTGAAATAAAAAAAAATCCTGTGAACATATTAGCATTAACGAGAAAAACCAGCATGAACCTGTTTCCCAGCAGACTAAAGCCGGCTGACATGTTGTCGTCCTCTCAGTTCTTGGAACTCTCGTTATATTTTATGAAGCTGACCAACTGCCGCACCTGGAGCCCGGACTGTACCATTTCATGTAAACAGAGGGAGGTGTTTGTTACTGACGCAATATCTTCTAATAGAAACAATGATGAGGTGAAACATATATCTTCAAAGAGAAATAGGTCCGATGTAATTAAACTGAGAGAAAAAGCCTGACAGATAATAACGGACCGACTGAACGTCTAAGTTGTCTATTTTTATACATTTAATAACAGTGCACCACTGAAACCGTCATTATTATAATTCAAGGAGCTACCCCACTGCCATTTGAACAAAGAACAGTTTACATTTAGCCTTAACAGTGAGTAGTGGCAGTTAATGTTACTCAGGACATTTACCATAAAGATAATTACAAACATTTATTTGAATGTCTATTAATGATGAAAAGTTCATAATCAAATGAACTCTTTTACTTCATTCTCTCTCCCCTGCTGCCCAATATATTCAAAACTAAGGCACGAACCAGTACTCAAATTAACTAAATATCATAATCAAAGTAATTCAGCTTTATTCTTTAAAAAAACCCACTTAGCTACATTTAATTAATCTAACAACAAAAAGCCCCAACAAATATAACTTCTAAGAGCAGGGATCCTCAAACGGCGGACTCCGGTCCACATCCGGACCACGGGACAACTATCTGCGGACCCTGGTCTAATCTTAAAAAAAGAGAAATCTTGCATAAAATATTATTATTATTAAATGCGAGCAGTGGTGTGCACAGAGTTTTTGAAGGGCGGGGGCGAAAAGAAAAAAAAGGGCACATACAGCACGTTCTCGCCACTGAGACATGTTTAGTACATGTTTTTGCCTCCCAAGAGGGCAGTTTCGTGTGTTTTGCCAACCAGGAGGACACCTTAGCACGCATTTTGGCTCCCAAGAGGACACCATAGCATGCGTTCTGGCTACCAAGAGGGCACTTTAGCACATGTTTTTCAACAACTGGGCCACGAGGCCCCCCCCCGTACACACCACTGAATGTAAGTGTTCACCATAGACTGTATAAAAGAAATGGACGTAACATCCGTGACGTCACCCATTGGTTTGTGGACTGCTGCAGGGAAGCCAATAGTATCGAATCTAGGCAGCGCCATCTTGAAAATGTCAGGTGCATGCTGGGAAAAAAAGAACACGGATTCTACTTATATGGGCATGAGGCGGAGTCATGTACGGAAGTATGGGCGGGGCCACAGCGGAGCGGGGAGGCTGCGATTGGTTGCGAGGGCTGGATCTCAAGGATATTGGTCAATCAACCTGTCAATCACAATGTAGCCTGCTTTATCGTCAAATATAAAATCAGGGAGGCCAAAATTTCACAAATGAACACCATACTGCATTGAAGAAGGCTTTAAACTAGCGATTGAGACCATAAACACATTTTGAAAACGTTTACTGAGGTTAGAAATCAAGTGAGAAGTTGGTGAATTCTCCATTGACTTGTATAGAGACGGAAGTATTTTTGAACACAAAACGCTCGCCCCCTGGTGGCCTTTTGATAGAATGCAGCTCTAAATTACTTCCGCATTGGCTTCTTTTCAGAGGACTGGAACACCCCGCCTGGTGTTCACGTGAGTCGGAATTATCCCTTTCATCGCTGGCTGTGTGACTCCAGTCCTTCACCATGTGTATTTTAGTCTCCATTCCAACAATGTGCTGATAGGCTGCGACTTGTTGGGCAAGCGCAGTTGCAGAGGCAGAGCGACCCACATTTTTACTTTATACTTGAGTCACTTTTGATGCACAGCACTAAGAACAGCATACAGTTCTTTCCTCCTTTCTTGTGTCCTTTGTGCCTGTATTTTAAAAGAAAAGTGTTGATATTTGTTTTGTATTATTTGCAGGGATTGTGAATTTATTTATTTGAATTTATGTAAAAACGAAAAATAAGTTTTGTTTTTGAGTATTTTTTTGATTTGTGTTGTTTTTATGAAAAGGACATTTTGTTTTGTTGTTAAAATTAAAAATACACTTTATAGTTGAGTCATATATTCTATTTTTCTACTAGACACCACTGTATTGTTAAGTTGGTTGGTGGTGGATATAATGATTTGTTGTGGCTTGACCGACTAATAAACGGACCTTTGTATTTGAGGAACACTGTTCTAAGATAATGACAGAAAATCCAAAAGGAGGAAGAACAGGTTGCATCTAGAAAAAAACGGTTTGAAGTTTTAGATCCGTATCAACAATAGTTTCTATAATGTGACTGATTGAGCTAATGGAACATTATTCCACTTACTGACCTATATTCATATTTGTGAGTGAGCAGGATCATGCTGCAGCTGCAGAGGATAGTACACTTTGAGAGTGAGTTGTTTTTAACAGAGTGAATAGTCTCAACCTGTAGGCCTACCAGTAGTTTAAATTTCATAAAAACAACAGTCAACAGTTTATTGTCTTCTTCAGAGTTGATTCTGATAAAGTCAGAATAAACTATTGAAACATTTGTTTGAACAAAAGCAGTTAAATTGATCTGATCACCTTCTAGCAATCAAATAGCTGAATCATTGAATGAATGAATCATTAAGGGGCCAAACTATTCATAACAGAAGACTTTAACGACAGTGTAAAGTGAATTCAGACATTTTCTTCTAAACACATTAAATAGGTCATAAATGTATTTCTAAAAAAGGTGTAAAAAGCATTTCAACCATTTAGATTTGAATTGTGGAGCTAGGCTTCACAAACTGTTTCAAGATTTCTGTGTTCAGGATTTAGTGGGCGAGTCTGAAAATCACAGCTGCATTAGGTAGGTGGTGATTGGCATTGACAGGTGACACTTGGTAGGGGGCGGGGTTTCAGTAAACTCGGCGACCCACAGCGCTTGGGAGCAGAGAAAGAGGCTGATTTTTACACTACTTTGAAGCCTAATTTCATATATTTGGTATTTGGTGATTTTTTTAATCATTCAAATTTGGCAGGGTGGTTAACAACACACTTTTCTGTGGTATGTCAAACTCAGAACACATATTTATACTTACTTTACACGGACTTTAAAAATCCCAAACATCAAATACTGTGAAACAGTAATCTGCACTGTCAGCACATGGAACATCAGAATATTAAGATGGAGGCCAAAGATAAACTTATGTCAGCAGTGAGCAACAATAGATCCAGGGAGTAAATGTGTCTGACAAGCCCAAAGCTCAGACCATTGAATACCAAACCAAAGACATCCAATGTATAGTTATGGATGAAGATCTTCACTGACTGTTGTTCCCAATCTGCTCCAGGAGCTGTGTACAGCAACAACATGGAAAACAGGGTCTGTTGACACAATACATGAAGCCAATTGCAATATGCAAAGCACATCCGTACTAGCATTAGAGCAACACCAACAACTGCCACTGGTGTAAGCAAAGTTGGAATGCTCATGGGAAGATCAACAGGAATCTGGTCTATGTAACCTGATAGAGCCTTGATCAGATGCAGAGACCAAGCCGCAGGCATTTTACTTTATAAGAGACATGGAATTAGAGACATGCCACAGTTACAACCAAGAGATCAGAATCTTGCTTAAACCAGATGAGGACAAGATAAAGAGAGAGCTGTAGGCAGTGCTCATACCAGGTGGAGAAGAGAAGAGCAGCAATAGGAAACTCAAGACATGCTCACTCTGTCTACAGGAAGTGTTTTGACTTCTCCTTTTGACTATGCATGCTTCCTTAATGGAAGCATAGAAACACATCAGAAGGCCAGATTGTGACTAGATTTGGTAGAGTGTGTAAACCTGTAAGAACAGTAATGTAATATCCTGGGAAAGAATTAAGGTTAGGATAGGTTAGGTTACTTTATTGGTCTCCCTAGGGAGAAATTTATCTTGGAGACAGGGACAGTGTTTCATAAATAACATACAATAAAAAACAAAACAACATGCAAGGTGAAAACTAACATACAAGGAAAAGATGGATTATAAATGTCATTACTGTCCAACTGGACTGTCAGTCTAAGTTGTGAATATTAAGTTATGATCCCAAATTGTGAAAATCTTGATATAGAGCAGCAGGTTATCCAGGCATTGCAGAGGAAAAGTAAACACAGTAAATTAACACTAGAAAATAGAAATGTGTGTCTATAGAAAATAGCTCAATACTAAAATATCATTTTGAAAAACTGTGTCTTCTCAGTTATCCAGTAACAATGGCATAAGACTAATAATGGGTCTGTATTTATTCTTCTCAGACCTGGACCCTGCTCCTCAGACCTGGACCCTGTGTCTCAGACCTGGACCCTGTTTCTCAGACCTGGACCCTGCTCCTCAGACCTAGACCCTGCTCCTCAGACAATACACTGCAGCCACATAACTGCATTTGTTCATTCATACATACAATCAATTACATATATTTTTCATTCAATATATTCCATGGGAAATGAGAAAAGGGAAGAACGTTTCTCTCCCTCCTGAGGTCAGAAAGAATTTGTTTAACAACGGTGTCACTGTTAATTACAGTCTGGTGTATCACCATTGCACAACCCATTATCCATCATTTAGAACATACTTCACAGACAATGAGCTTGAGGTATTTACTCTAAGTTTTTTACCTCTGTGCTTTTCCTAAGTTAAATGTTTATAATTAATCCGACCATTTTAAAGATAATTTATTTTATTATAAATCATTTTGCTGGATAGGCCACCCCAGTCTATGTATATGTGTTGGTTTTCCAATGTAAAATCATAATTATATAATAGGGGCCTTGTCTCGTTCTGCCTCTTCTTTTCCTTCATTTTGGGAGCTCTCCTATCCAGAAAGCAATCTTGATAATGGCAGCAGATACATTTTTAACAAAAGCAACTTTCAATCTGTCACCAAGTTTAACGGCACCCAAACCACCATGTTTAATTGATTCATTATTTTGTTGGATGGAGGAAAGATGTTTGCTTAAAAAAGGCAGTTTGGATAGGATGAAAGTTTTTACAATATTTATTTTTGATCTATAATTAGTTTTTAAAATGTTCCCATTTCTTAAACTTCTTTAATTTCGCATAATTTATACTCCCAATATCTTTCATTACATTTATTATTGCAGAAGTTCAGACCTAGAATCTTGATGAATATTAATGTTTTGTCTATCTCCTTCATTTCCAAACCAAACTCTTTCTGTGTTGGTGTGATTCAACCTGGCTCCAGACATATTTTAGTAAAATATCCGTTAAAAAGTCCAACTGTCGGCGCGCAGGTGGTCGAGTGGTTAGAGCACATACTACATACGCAGCCGACCCCGGTTCTAATCCCAATCGGATGTCCTTTGCTGCATGTCACTTCCCCTCTCTCTCCCATGTTTCCTGTCTGTCTACTGCTTAATAAAGGCGTCTATGCCAACAAAATCTTTTAAAAAAAAGTGAATGAAATTGAATCAGCCTTTTCCTCTCTGTGTCACACTTACAGTAACTAGCTTTCAACTAACAACTAAATATCGGATTATGTAATTATAAAAGAGGTCTATGGCCTCAACAGATGGCAGTACCGGGAGTTTTGTTTATTTATTTTTTGTTGCTCCTTGCCATGGTAACTCTCCCGGCCCAGGGACAGAGACATGCACCGGCCCACAGAGCTCCACTGCGAACACACACACCAGCATACAAAGCGACAATTTCAAGATGTGATACTTGAATGGATGGTGTTCAGTCCGAAATGGGAAATGGCAGGCCAGGCAGCGCAACCACGGCGCCATCTAGTGGCACCTCTTCTGCGTCTACTGGCTACTCGGCCACGGATACCAGTCCCATGCTATTTGTATAGGTCATAATTGTTTGGTTCATGTTCAATATGTAATTATTTGACCCTGAAAGTTATAAAAGCAATGTTATAAAATATAAGCACACTAAATTTCAGTATCTGATTGAGCATTTATTCTGGAAAAAAGATATTGCCTACTTGTATGTTAAGCCAAAAATGTGACTGTAATTCTTTCACATGCTGCTTGTTCTTCTAATAGTGTGTGGTGTTACAGTAAACAAGAGGCACACATACCACAATGAAATATTTACATAAAAACAGGCAGTCCCTACATGCCCCTGGATATAACATGGAGAAAACAGTCAAGGAAGCCCAGGTGAAATGGCTGTGGTAAAACAAAGGGTCTGGAGAGGAGGAAGGGAAAAGAGCTGTTACAGAACTGACAAGTGTGATGGCGTTGTTTGTAAAAAAGAAAAAAAAAAAGAAAAAAGTGCACATACAAAATAAAATAAGGTGCACATCAAACATCACATAAAGTATGATATCCAGGCCTCTTTTTTGCAGCCAAAACATTTGTGGGAAATTAAATCTAGCATCAACTTGCTGGATTAGATCTCAGACACTGGGCAATATACTCTTTTAAAAATACAGTGGATATAAAAAGTCTACATATCCCTGTTAAAAAAATCCCAGTTTACATACATATATATATATATATATATATATATATATATATATATATATATATATATACGTTCTATTATCTTATGTTACTGGTGTCACTGTTAGCCTCTTTAGAACAAAATGGCGGAGGCAGAGCTCTGATGCTGCACACTGATGTTGCAATAGAATGACCTGTTTGCTTTCACTTCTTACTAATTGTAAATTCCACGTGGAAACAATAGTGACAGTAGATCAGCTGTAGTCCAGATAATGACTAAGCATCTAGGAAGAACACCGGGCTTTGAAGTCAATTTGACATAGCTGAACTATGTAGTTACACCATCAAGTGATGCTATGGGCCCAAAACTACTTTTCCCCATAGACTTACATTGTGAAAGAGGCATCTGTAAATCTGTGGATTAATTCATATAAGTTATCACTGTCCTCAGACTCTGTGTCAGTCCCAGAGTCAAACAAAGCATCATCCTCTGTTCCATCCAGTGGAAAAACAACAAAGTTAGTGAATCTTTTATGCTTCAGATCCGTGCTCCCTGACAGTGTGCAATAAAAGCTGCTCATTTGTGCGTTTTTACACATTGTGCTTCAATATCAGTTTAGTCTATAAACAGCCTAATATACAATCACTGCAATTACTGTCTGAAATCCTTCTGATCCACACACTGAATCACCATCCACCTGTGAATTCTTCTGCTTTTATTTTTATTTTTCTGTACAACATACAGGAGCAACAGCTCATCAATAACAGTGTTCATTAGCTGCTGACACAGCTGGAACCACAGCTGTTTACACAACATTATAGTTCAGTGTGGATGCTCAGAAAGCCTATTCAACCCAGTCTCACAGCAAAACGTATCACAGTTATGTTGGTCCACAGTGCAAACTGATCTATCTCACAATTTCAGAACATCTGGACCAAAACCTATATTTAAATATCATATATTTTATTCAGTAAATGTCTGATGTCTTTTTATAACTGAGAAACCAAAGACCCAATATTAAAGACTTGTTAGTATTTATAAGTGCAGACATGATGACTTGTGAGGACTGTAGCTCTTGATGCAGTTGGTTCTTGTTATTTATATTATTTATGTTTTTATAGTTTGTGATATCAGGTGAGGGACAGATTTCCCTAAACTGTGATCAAAGGCGGGATTATTATTTATATATAAATATATATATATACACACACACACACGTATGTATGTATGCACATATATATATACTATATATACATACATACATAAACTGTATACACACAGAATCATGGTTCTTACCATTAGAGGTTCTTTCTAGCCTTTTCCTACAGCTTACACATTTTCTGCTAAGATAACACTGGTTGATTCAGACTAACCACATTGTGGCCAGCAGAAAATAAAGTCTCGTGATTGACTTTGAGTTTCATTTTCAGTTTGATGGCTGGGAAAGTAATGATTGGTCTGCAAGTCACAATGCACTGGTGTGTTTGTGTGGGAAAAAAGTAAATTACTGGCAGCAGAGACGCAAGCATTGTTCTGATATTTTACAGTTTGTTTAGTGTATAATAATTCCTATAAGTGTTTAGTGTATTATTATGATTTTATGCTCCAATGTATTACTGCAACCAACGTTTCATGAAATTAATATTATAATAATAAAAATGAACTTTACGTAGAGCAGTCATAGCAGTTAATGCTGCTCTGTGTGGCTTTTGTTTGACAGTGTGGTTCAACAGGTAGAATAAAGAGCTTTTTGACATGTGAAAATGAAAACAGTATAACATGTCCATAAACAGGTAGAACCATCATGAAGCACTTTCTTGTAAGGGATTCATAATGGCTTATTAATGATTAATAAATTATTTACTAATGCAAACTCTCTTTATCTTATCAGGTCTGTAAGTGATCAGATGAACTCCTCCAATGGACTGAGGACCATCCCACTTCTAACATCAGCAGAACATCTGGACCAACATCTATATTTAAAACATATCATAGATTTTATTCAGTAAATGTTTGATGTCTTTTTATAAACTGAGAAACCAAAGACCCAATATTAAAGACTTGTTAGTATTTATAAGTGCAGACATGATGACCTGTGAGGACTGTAGTTCTTGATGCAGGTGGTTCTTGTTATTTATATGTTTTTATAGTTTGTGATATCAGGGTTGGGACAGATTTCCCTAAACTGTGATCTAAAGCGGGATTATTACCCCCCAATTACATCACCTGATGTTACCCACTTTAGCCATTAAAATCCATCTCAATTATTTTGAGCTCTCAGTCAAACTGACATGTCAAATCACACATCCATTGGTCAAAAGCTTAATAAGTAGTTGAGCTGAGGTGGGAGCAGGTCTTCATGTACACCTCAATAAATATTGCCTTTTCACTCACAAGTCACAAGACAATGATACAGTGGGTTAAATCATCTCAAGGCAGTGTGTGCTAAAGACAATGGTATTATTAAAGCTAATTTCTTTCATTTGCACTCTATGTCCTTTTAATGATTTTAAAGCTAATTTATTATTTTATGCTGCAATCATTTTATTTATGTCTTTCTATTTGTCTGTACTTTGTTTTTATTATGGGGGGGTGGGGGTGGGAGTTAATTGTATGTTTTAAGTTTCTCAAATTACATGTTTTTCTGTTTTATGTAAAGCACATTGAGTTGCCATTGTGTATGAAATGCGTTATATAAATAAAACTGCCTTGCCTTGCCTAATGTCCAGTGAAAACCAACCAAGCTGGCAGCACAACTTATAACTGATACATGTGATAAATGTGACTGAGTACACAACAATGCTATCTGGAGATCATCACAGCAGCTGGGTGCACATTTCAAAATCTATGGGCAACTTCACACACTGCAAAAGTCAACATATAATGCACATGACAAAAAAAAATATATATATTTATACACACACACACACACACACACATATATATATATATGTATATATACACATATATACATACATACATATACATACATACATATATACACAGAATCATGGTTCTTACCATTAGATGCATGTTCTTCTTTCGAGCCTTTTCCTTTTCCTACAGCTTACATGTTTTTTGCTAAGTGATTAAGTGATCATTTTCCCCAGACACCAGTTGCTTCAGACTAACCGTGGGAGAACGGTGCATTGTGGTCAGCAAAAAATCAAGTCTTTGAGTTTCATTTTTCACCTTTGCGCCTGGGAAAGTGATGATTGGTCTGCAAGTCACAATGCGCTGTGGTAAATTTGTGTGGGAAAATATAGGTTGTGGCTTTCAGTTTAGTCGCTGGTCAATTTGCACAAGTTTTGGTTCTGGTTTATTTCCACCTGATTTAGATAAGCCTGTTTTGGTCCTGTATGCAAGCCTTTATTATAATAATAAAGGCTTGTGTAGAGACGTCAGCATTGTTCTGATATTTTACAGGGCTTTTACTGTAATTTATTTTAACAGTATAATAATTCCTAGAAGCGTTTAGCATATTATTAGGATTTTATGCTGCGTGAAGACATTTTCTTCCACTTTGCTCAGCCCTGTTTGCGTTCTCTGCCTTTGGGTCCACCTGCTCCACTTTCCAGTCATGACGATAGCAGATCTTCAAGTCAGTGTTTAGTCCATAATTGAGCATCTACAGTGCCTGTTATGGATTTGAGTGTAACACCTGCTAACAGGGTTGATTAGGGTAATGTGGGACACTGACTAATGTGGGATACGTAAGCTCCAGTGAATTTCTCTCTTTTTCAATTCAGTTATTTTAAAGCTAACTAGTATATGCGTATATGTAAGTTGTAGGTAAACATTGCACATGTGAACATACAGGCTACTCATTTTCTAACCTATCTGACGAAGATAGCAAAAAAAGTTCCAGGCCAATAAATGAAATGACCAAATATGGGTATGCATATTTCAGAGTGTTTCAGCAAATAAGGCTGCTTTGTACAAATCAAAGCCTATAGTATCCCAAATTTCATTGTGAACTGTCCCAGACTACAAAATCCATCAATTCTGAAACAATTTGGCACAAGGAACATTAATATATGTGTCATGTTACTTTTGTACAATGGCACAATAGTACAATATCTAAAAAAATTATCAAGGACACATCTTTCTGATTTCATAATGATATAGGTGTTGATATAATATACTGGATTCATGTAACAGGGTTGTTTTAGATTAATGAAGTTGGTCAAAATGTATTTTCATATTCCTTCAATTTATTTTATATTGAAAGGAATTATTTTGTTGTTTTCTATTCTCATTATTTTCTTGTTAAACTAATTCATATTTTGTGTTTATGTATGCAAGGCTCCAGTCTTTTATTTGTTGTCCTGAAGTATCCTCCTGTGGCCAGTGGTGGTAACTATAACTACCGCAGATGTGGTGTGTACTGTAACAGCTCCGTGATTTAATTAGATATTAATCTATGAAAAGTTTAAGTAAGCTGTAGGCCTGATGACAGATGATTGTCACCACCGGTCACGTTAATGTGTTTTTTATTATAGTTCAACAGGTATGTTTGTATTTTCTGGTAAACAAGTCAGAAATGCAGAAAGTGTTTATCATTAATACAGCCCAGAGAAAGAACTCCGACATTAAACTCAAAAGGTGTTAATTTTAGCCCTCCTTATTAAGAATTCCACATATTAAACAACCAAAACTTTCGAATCATCGGTTCATATTTATAAAATCTTCCCAAATACAATCATAATTTAACCAGAGACTTTGATTTAACATAACGGGACGTGCAACGGTTGTTTGGAGGACGGCGTGACGCAGGATCCGACTTCCGTTAGACTGTTAACTATTGTTTACACTGTGCAGTCTCCTCTCTCTGTCCTCTTCATTTATCTCTCTAGCTGTCTTATTACTTCTCATACCTCTATATGATCTAGTTGTCTTTATGAAAACACATTAGCGTTAGTACGTGAATGCCTTTCTTTCGTTGCTACTCTGTTTACTAGCTCGAAGCTTAGCCTAGCTCTGCTGTTAGCTTTGTGAATCCACAGGTACATCTTCTCGTCCTCCTCCTAAAAAAATGGCCAATAGGTTACTGCAGCTGAGAGTGTTTGTTAATGAGCGGCTCACAGCGGCCGCGGAGGAAATCTTCGGTGCTGTGGAAAGAACCATATTAGAGTATCGAAACGACATGTATCTGTCCAGAGAGGATGTAAAACACAGCGGGCTGCTGATGCTAGCTGAAGGTTTGAATCGACAGATGGAGTTCTCTGCAGGTTAGTGTGCTCTGTGCTGTGTTCTCACAACAAGCTCTACTCATCATCTATTGTACGTGTGCTCAGCTGGCTCTATTACAGTCATGTGGGACAGTTTTATTACTGTACAGACTTAAATCTGGGACACTTATTGAGAGGCTGAATGGTCTTTGATCGATAACACTAAAAGCCAAAGTGCATGCCCAGATTATTTACATTTGTGAAGCTGGAATCACACAATTTGGACATTTCTTTCAAATGAAAATCACTCATAATAGCTGGCAACTTAATGAATCTATTGAAGCATATTACTGCCACAACAGACAAAGAACAAATGATTAGTATCATGTTATAATGTGTAGTTCATATGTGAATGGGGAAACAGTGTGTGGAGGATGGATAGGAGTTAGAGCTCTGTGATATGGACAAAATCAAATATATCAATATGATATTTTGACCAAATATCTTGATAGTGTTAGTGCCCACTCAAATGACTGTTGTAGCACAGTTACGACTGTTGTAGCTGTGCTGGTTAGTTCACATATCATATCGTATCATGATATAACAATATCTAAAATCTAAGACGATATCTAGTCTTATATCACAATATTAATATAATGTCAATATATTGTCCAGCCCTGATAGGAATATGGCTCATTCACACATTTTGATTAAGTTCTACTTCATTTGATTTAGACATGGTGAGATTCTGTTGTTATTGAACACAGTGGGTGATATTATAATAAGTATTCTTACGCTAAGCATATTCCATATTAATCAAATAATCATTGCAGCTCTTTTTAAAAAATGTTGCCCTTCTCCCTGATTTTGCTTAAAATACTTCTTCATCCACCATCTGCCATGATGACTGCATTTACCTGGATGTTGCTTGATAGAAATTTTAATTATGCAGCCCATACATCAATGGAGAGAGTAGACAGGAGTCCAGGATGTCTTGTATTGAAAAGGTTTATTAACTTGATCAAGGAGACATGAATGAATGATCAGTACATGTTATGTTTTGATGCTTCCTTCAATTCTGAAGTTTCTCTCCTCTGGGGATAGACTTTAAACCACACAGATAATGCCACAGGTTGAGCCATGCCCAAATATGGAATGATTCAACACATCTACAATATACAGACTTTAGTCTACTGGTCTATAGACAGAACATTGCTTAGATCTCACTCAGGACCTTTGTCCTCCATGCAACACTATATCAAACCTCTGACTCCAGCTGCCTCTACCCCATTCCGGGAAAACAGTCAAACACATATCTGACCTTGGCTGCTATAGCAACACTATCAGAATGCATCCTGTTTTCCCTAAAAGGAGCAGACTCACTGCTTACCACTATCTCAAGAGGAGACAGTGTCTAAATGGTGTAAACCCATCATTTGGTGTGGCCTTGCTATGACCACAAAGCCAGGTTTGACCCAGTGCATATTAATGATGGAAAATTCCCTGACATTGCTGTTTCTCTATAACTGTGTAGGTCTAGAGGAGCTTACTGCACTGTGTATTGCTTACTGTAACCATGACACACTTACACTATATTACTGCTATTATTAATCATGTTATACAGTATAAAATATGATCTAATCATTACATTAGGACACACGTGTACATGTGTCATATGTTTTATGGATGATGCTGCTGATTAAAACAAAAATGGTATAAATGCAATGACACAAACTTACAACACAGGATGAGAGGTATTGTGTTAAAGAAAATAATGTTCTCATTGGCACATTGTCTCCAGTCTCCCAGGAGGTCAGTGTGTCTGAAGCAGAGGTCTCCTCCCAGCCAGCACACACTCCAGATGCCTCTCCAGAGCCTCTGGAACACTGGACCAGCCGGGACAAAGACAAAATGCAGGATGTGTATGAACAGAGCACGCCACCCATGTCATGCCGTCAAATCCAAACCGAGACCAGCAGAGAGGAAGTGCTTCTCCCCAGCACTTCCACCGACTGGTTGAAAACAGAAGAGGAAGACGACGGCTACGAAAGATCAGAAACAGCAAACTTCTGGCAGCCGCTCTCCTCAGACAGCATGGATGAACATGATATTAGTGATGCTGAGTATACAGAGAGAGGAGGATCTAACTCATGTTTAAAGATGGTCAAGTCAAAGCAAAAGGCAAAGCAAAGACTTTTAGGAACATCTCTGGGGAGCCAACGTAGTGAACAACAGCCATGTGTACCCCAAACCCCTCCCTTTGCAAACATGTTGATGATGCAGCTTCAAGCTAAAACTGCAACCTTACCAATGATCCCAGATTTAACTCCTGGAAAGAAGAGGAAGAGATGTCAGAGCTGCCCAAAGAAGAAAGACACCAAGACCAGCACCATCTGCCTGAAATGTCAAAAATACATTTGTAAGGCACATTGCCAAACATTCACATACTGCCTGACATGCATATGAACACAATGAGAACAATGATTTTGTTTATACAGCACCCTTAAAAAAAAACCTCACAAGTGCTTCACAATAGTTACCACAAACACCATCAGTTAAGAAAAAGCCATAAGAGAAGTCTCTGTCCGGGCTCAATGGAGGCGCACATGATTTGCCCCAAGAGGACCAGAGGGGGCGCATACACTGATAAATGGACATCACAGTAAAGTTGGAAACATTGTGTGTCTAGCAGATTAATTTACTACTTTACTTACTATGTAAAAACCAGAGAAGGGAAATGTCTGTTTATGTTGATACAGTTCATCAGATGACCAAAGTCCATTCACATGTAGTGAACCTGCAGCTTTTGTGGCCTCATGCTTCTCAACACTACACACTGCTACTTTTTAAAAAAAAATACAGTATTCCCATTTATTTGCTTGTTTTATTGAACTCAATAAAGATATAAGAAATAAGAAAAAAAGCTTCTAGAATATTCATTTAAGATGGGTATTAGTCTGTCTTAAAACATCAACATGTAAACCTGTCTTTCTTGCTGTAACCATTCCTCCTGTTCATACTGACCATTAGAAGATCCCTTTATAATGCACTTATAATGGAAGTGATGGAGGACTAAATCCATATTTCTACTTCTGTGTAAAAAGGTATTTAAAAGTTGATCTGAAGCTAAATCTTCATCTTCTATGTTTCAACGTTACAGTGTTTTTAGTAGCAAAGTCTTTTTGTTACTATACTTCCACCACAGCTCAACAGGAAACACTAAGAGGGAATTTGATGTTGAAAAGACTGCAAATGTGTCAGATATCACTTTACTGATGAAGCTGATCATCTGCTTGCTTTAGCAGGGAAAGCTGGGAAATGTGCAGTTAAGCTGAAATTTAAAAAAAAATCATATATATATGTATATGTACAAACAAAACTGTCTATATCAGGGGTACTCTGCACTACATTTCACAAAAGAGTGATATCAACTCTGATGTCTTTCAGATAAGTCTTGCAGTGCATTGCAGCAAACACAGTAGTACATATACAGTTTCAAGGGGGTTGTAAGGGTGTATTAAACTAGTCTTCATGTAAATCAGGTAGATTTGAATTAAAGTTTTGCAGATTTCCTCTATTTACTGAATTCTCTTCTCAAAGATGTAATCAATTCAGTCTGATTACAGAAGTGTTCCTTCCATCTTAAAACCATCATAGGCATGTAAAAGGGTTGATGGGTGAGTAAGTCATTATTAAGTAAAAGTCACATGGTCACATTCCTCCACTTTTATTCCAGCTTCCCATAGAAGTGTGATTACATTCCTGACGCACTGAGTCTGGCTTCTCGTTATAGAAACCATCGCTGTGGTGACTTAGTGTGTCCTTTGAGTGAATGAAGAATACAATTAGGTACAAGTACAATACATGTTAAAAGTGGCAATAATTATACTTATTTCTTGCATTCAAGCATTATTACTATACACTACAAGCATAATTTTAAGACGTATCTAATTTCACTAATGTTTATGCAAACAATCAAACTTGCCCAAAAAGCTTCATACATCTTTCTAACTTGTTAGGACAAGTGACAGTGCTTAACTGAACAAATGATGTGATCCACATGTGACAGCAGGTTTGTTAGCTGTACCTACACTACCATCTAGTGTTGAATATATGGCACTGCACTTAGTGCTGAAATTCATTTTTCAATAAATTCTATTAAATAGAGAGACAGGAAGGAACAGCTTGCAAAAAGAAAAGACATCTATCACACTATTTATTTCAGGCAAGAACAGATGTGTATCAGTGTGTTTAATTATTTATAGCACACATGTTGGGAAGAAGAAACATTTGATTAAAAAAACATCACTAGTATGTAAAAAATGAGAAGGGCTGATGGTAAATACTGACAACATTCCTGAAACCAGTTTCTATCATGCAACACAAGCATCCGAGAATGTGTGTCTGCTAGCTGCTTGTAGTACAACGTGTGTGTTTGTTTCACTGCAGTAAGGTAGAATACAAGTACAATACATGTTAAAAGTGGCAATAATTACACTACATTACATTACAGTCAACTAGGACACAATAAAAACAGTATATTCATCTGTCAAAAAAGAGTATTTATGTTTGTGTTAAAAAATGTCTGGAGGGGATTTTCAAACTTTTGTTGTCAATTTGAGCTAACTTGAACAATAGCTGTGCAGTAGTGTCCTGATACCTGACAGCTACAGCAGATGGCGCTACAACACAAAGAAAAAATCAGGGGAGATAGCACGTGAATGAACGAGAGACAAAATCTGTTCTTCACATTCACACACCTTATCATCCTGGCTCTCTGGCTATTCAAACTGCAACCTCCCCTTACACGCCTCCTCCTCCTCCTCCTGCTGTCCTCCTCCCCGGAGGTAGTGAGCAAAGCCGACCAAGGGCTCATCCAGAGTCCGTCCATGTCCGTGTTCGTAGCCTACATATTAAACGATATGATTTTCCCTATTTTATCCACACATACAGTAACAATCAAAAGTTTGGACACACTTTCTCATTGATGTGAATAGGAAAGTGTGTATTATTGACTGGTACTGTAGCTACATGTTGATGAAGTCATCACCATAGAAAAAAACTATATGTCTGGTGTTTTCAGTTATGTTAGTGTTATGAGCCTATTTTCTTGCTTGAGTTATTTTTAAACTATAAATTGTCAGAAAATAGTGAAAAATGTCCATCACACATTTCCGGAGCAGAAGGAGACATTTTGGCATGTCTTGTTTTTTTCAACCTAATAGTCCAAAGTCCAAAGATATTCTGTTCATGATCCACATAAAGAAACACAGCAGGTCTCAGCTTATCAAGAAACATTTATTCATTTTAGGGCGAACATCATCAGGCTAACTCGGTGGGGGCAGATTGTGGGGGTCCTGCGGCCACACATGCAGCGATGGGCACGCTTGAACATTTGGGGAAAGGGCGAGTGATCATGGCATCATAGCAGTGTTTCTTCTGACAGGGAGGGGGGTCAGAGGAGGGTAACGGAGAGATGGCCCCCCCAGAGTCTGTCAAACGGTAGGCACAGGGTAACTCTCATGTTGTACTTCCTATCCAGCAGCTCTTATAATATATCCATGGTTAGAACAAGTGACAACACTAATAACAAAGATGGATAAATATTTGAAGAGGGAGAGAACCCTGGACTTGATCCTGATCAAAGGTGTCTGAAAACTCTTGAATGTAGTTAAATGTCACAAAAGCCCCAAAACCCACAAGTTTACATCCAAGTAACAAAGCCCTCTAGTCATAGTAGTTCTGACTCTTGTCCACCTGGAGCAAAGGAAGGGAATCAGGTGATGTAATTCTACAATAAATAATGGGCTGGATGGATTCGATAATAAAATTGAGATGTCAACACTGGAGGCTGCCCACAATCGTCCTCCAACCTCAACCAAGTCTTTATTATTGTAACAATGATGATGAAGCTCCCCTTGACAGTAATAAAAGAGTAAAAAGGGAATTATTTATTGATCTTAAAGATCTCACAAAATTCCTTGGACCAGATATAACATCTGAGATGTATCTAACAGTGAGTGGCAATAACATGTATTTTATAGAAGTTACAATACAGATACATAAAAATACATACGGCTAAATACAGTCTGACCATCCCTATTAAATCCTACATACTGTGAAATAACAGCAATCTTACAAATTAATTGTTACAGTATGCCATATGTGTCTAATGAAATATTGGTCATCCACTTCCCACATCCATTGGAATAAATGATTTCTGGTCCCTTCCACTAAAACAACAATGGATTAAGTTCTAGGTTGTATATTGGATAGTATAATGATAATAGCATTTATTCATCAGTTAAGTAATTGGTAAAGTATTATTATAAATGAAATCAGTTATTTCAGAAAAGTAACACATGTTGATTGTTTTTGTATATATAAGATATGTTTGTACTTCCAAAAAAGAATCCTAATGGTAGAAAGCTCATCTCACACCAAGAAAACAGTTTATGGCACTGTAACAGTGTCAGTGTTATATATTAGATGATAGATTTATCAGGTATACAGCCAATATTGCATAAAGAAAGCACTATTGTAATCACAGGAACATTTAAATGAACATTTATCTTATCCATAAATAATCCCATAACACCTAACTACATGTCAACCACAAGGTAGTTAAAATAAGAAGATTAAAAAAGTCCTACAAATATTGCCACAGCACGCAGTGATCAGCAATAGGGTGACCTCTATTCCTCCTATTTACAATTTTCTATTTCAACTCAATACATTTCAAGCTTATCACCTGTTAGATAACTGGCACAGTATTTCAAAGAGGCTGCATATCTGAACAATTATTAATGTAGTTACCCAACAGTCAGAGCATCATGTGTTGGTGGTGACAGGTGGTGACACATTGCTCAAACAAGCAAGCAACAGTTAGTATACCTCACATTCAAAGTTTGATTAAATGAATTCCTGTAACATGGAAAGTAAAACAATAAAATGTTCATAAAACATTTGTCAAAGCGATGCAGTGACTTTCTACGCTGAATCTACAACAAACAGATTATAGTGTTAGCTAACCTACATTGTGGCTTTAACAAATTTGACAACTCTTCTGTTCTTTCAGGATGAGCTACCACAAGATTTTATACATGTTTAATGTATAAAATCATTTTTATCTTGTTATCTCTTTGTTGAGCCTTGAGGTCCAAATGTTGGTTCCACTCCTTCATTCATGTAGATGGAATCAAATTGTTTAAGTCTCTCTTTGCTGCTAACCTCATGTTTATTTACAATTGATCTCTCTTACATTTAGGTTTTCTGGTTCATTTCTTTGAGGACTCTTTTGATTTGTTCCTTAACCCATGCAGATGTTCTCTCAATGCTATTTTTCTCCTTAGGAATGGCAGCATCACCTGGATGTAGAATGGGACAACATTAGTCCATTAATTGCCTTGCAGTACAGTATGAGGCTACTCTTTTATTCTCCATACACATATTTTTCCAAGTGAGTGAACACTTGTTAACACACTTGTTTACAAGACTGCTTCAGCAAATCTTTAGTCTATCTCACTTACTAGAAGCTCAAACAAACAATTGGAAAAATGTTTTTGTCAAAGCTTTCACTCATTGTCTCATAATTTGGATTTTCCTTAAGTATTTTTTATAATTAACCATGCTAGCTTAATGACTAGGGATGACAATGTCGGTCATTCCACCACTTTGGTACCAACTGAAATATCTTGACAACTATTGGATAGATTGCTATCCCCTCCCACTCCCCATCTTTTCTACTAGCAGCATCATCAGGTCAAAATTTCAATTTGTCCTATACTCTTGTTTATGACCACATACCTGCAAAACTAATGATCTTCCAGTTAGCCTAAGCTGTACTTTGTGTTAGTGTTTATCAGATAATGTGAGCATGCTAGCATACTGAACTAGATTGAAGCATACTTGTTAACAAGTATGATAGCTTTGTTACTGTGAGCATGTTAGCATGTTGACAGCTGTGTTCAAGGATTACCTCACAGAGCTGCTAACATGGCTGTAGACTCAATTCTGTTTAAAAAAAATCATTAGCTAATCAAAATAATGATTCTCAGTGTGTACAACCAGTAAAAATACTTACGACCAAAAGCTTTCTTGTCAGTGAAGTAGTTTTCAAAGACGTATACCATCAGTCTTGCTTCTCTCCTGCTCCACTCTCTTTCAAACAGCTGCTTCCATTCAGGTTTGAATGTATAATTTTCACAGATGATTGACACAATATCTGCATAACATCAAGAACAACAAACTGTTTTTTTGTTTATTTTTTTAATTCCTTGTATCTAACAGTGCTTCTATTTAGCATTTCCATGATCCCACTGATGTCTGGTCAGAACGGTAATTCTTTGAATATTTTTCAGCCAGATAAAACTTTTATCATTCAGAGCTGATAGTGTACAAAAGATCAAGAAAATCCTTCTGAAGATACAACCTGCTGCTGGATAAGAGGTTAAAATGTTCTGATGTTTCCTCCAAAGGTTTGCATATAGAGAACACTATGTGATGGAATGATGCTATAGATCTAAACAATATAACCAACAAAGGGACAAAGTGATTTAACTAGGAGAGAACAGCGTTTAGCTTGATGAGAAAACACATTTATTTGGAGGGAAATTTCATTTAAAAAATGTAATTTTGTAAATGGTAACAGTGAATAGTTGAACTCCAAAATGAATAATGTGTGATGGAAGCATTGTGTCTTGGTTGTTTTATGAATGTCAACAAAAACACTGGCTTACATCATTGATGTTTTATATAATAATATTTAAAAGTTATTACTTACCAAAGGGTCCACATTCTTGATGGTTGTATATTTGCAAGACAATCTCCATCACCTCCTCTAAGCTCTTTCCACACAGTTCCTCTCGCAAAAGTTTCTCCACCTCTTTTCTCCTAAAGTCTAGATTCAAATCAGATTAGTTTGTTGTCATTAATAGTCTAAAAGACACTGATGTACATTAACACATGAGATCATAGCAGGTTGGACCTATAAAAAGAACAGTTTACAGACATTTTAAAAAATTCACTTATTCACTGTGACTGGGAGTCAGAAGAGATGATCGATATGTCTGTCTGTCTGTCTGTCTTGTTAGTTGGATCAATTCATATTTTGTTTAGTTTTGCAAATTACATTTGTTGATAATAAAGAAAATATTACCAGCCATATATTTTAAAGTGAAGCTGGAGATGTCAGCCTGTTAGCTTGGCATCAAGACTGGTAGCAGGGACAAACAGCTAGCCTGGTTCTCTCCATAACCAATGAAACAGAAAGATGGATCCATTTATTTATTTATTTTTATTTTAAAATTTAAAAAAATAAATGGACTGCTTTGGTGACACTGCTGTTAAGTTTTAAATAAAGGTCAGCATTAATTCAATTCTTGGCTTTTAATTTGGCCAGGGGTTCTAAGGGACTTGGGTAGACCTGCTGCCTCAGAGCCTTTGCACCTAACAATATGATTTCAGCTGCTTCTCTGTTGTGACATCCAGAGATTGTTATAGTCACGCTGACTGTACTTACTCCCAGCTCAAAATCACAAATGTCAACATCATGGTGGTGTTACATGAAAAGTCAGTCATAAACAAACAGGATTCATCCTCTGTGAACCATGATTGTCCAAACTAAATTTCATGGCAATCAATCTGATAGTTGATATTGTGTTGAACGAATTGATCAGTCGACTAACTGAATAAAATTACTGGCAGTGGTGGACAATGATGTTAACTACTTTGTGCAACTACAGCTCAAGAAGGGTACAATAAAATACTGAATTTCCAAGACTATCTTCAAGAGAGTAAAGTAATTACTGCAATTATGTATTTGAATTAAATACATAAAACATGTACTCACTGATAAAGCGCCCAAACATGCTATCATCGTCACATGTACGGACCTCCATCGGCCTTTCATCAAATCTTGCTGCAACTTCCTCAATCTCCCATGACCTCCAGCACCAGATTCTGTGGAGGTGTTCTACCATCTTCTTCAGATCTTCATCAACTGGTTCCTCACTAGCTGTTACTACCGTGTGATCCTCTGTTACTGCTGTCTGCTGTTTCTCCTCCTTCGGAGTGTTCTGACCTCTGGACAACATTTCTTTGACCATTTCTAGCAGCTTTTCAACCTGAGTTTCAATATCACTCTGGGTTTTTGTCTCATCATTGAAGACAAAGTATCTGTTCCCACATTTCTCCACAAGCCAGATGAGAGCATCCCCTTCACTCTCAATGTGCTGCTCAATGCTGTAGTCTCTGAGCCAAAAACCTTCAGTGAAGACCACTATAGTGTTTTGCCAGACTGCCTCACCTAAAGGTCTCATATTGTCCTCTATAATCTTCTTCTGTTCATTGGTAAATGAATTGTCAGCAGGGATCATTAGGAGGAAGGCTTGGCTGGAGTAATCTTGGTCTTGAGGACTTTTCATGGTAGATGTGTGAGTTGTGGCTCTGTGCTGATCTAATGCCTTCACGATCTCAGATCTGACAGAACTTGGTACCAAATTGGCAGAGAAGAATTTCCACCATCCAGGAGTATCCACAACAGTCACCTTCAGTTGTTGTTTACCTATGACTCTGGTTTGTGTCACACATTCTTCTGTTCTTCCATCCGTTACAGGAACGCCCAAGATGGAACAGCCTGCAGTGGTTTTGTTTGCAAAAACCCAGCCCAGCAAGATGATGGTTATCTCTGATGAGATTGTTTCTGAAAAAAAGATTATCTGAGTCAGAGACACTTACATAAAGAAACTAAAATTCAAACAGTTACACAGATTTGCAGGTTCTGCTACTTGAACAATAATACGAGCAATATTTTGTGCAGTGTCCAATGACTGAAAGTTGTTGTTTTTCTATCAAACAATCCCAGTAACAATTCTGTGGAAAACTTTGTTGATCAATGGTGATTGTTGTTGGAGGTGAAACTAGAAAAGATATAGTTCCATAACATATATACAATTAAGAATAAGTGCAATATTCTAAAATATGATGTTAAAAAATCTTTTACCAACCTGCCTCGTTCTCCTGTGTTTTCTTCTCCTTGATTCTTTTTTGTCCTCTGATTACTGCTCTCTTATTCACGTCTTCTCTCCTTTTGTGAATTTTCTGCAGTTCTTTCTCAACATTTTCAAAATGTTTTCCTTTATTCTTCTTCACCAGTGTCTGAACCTTGTCCAGAAGCCTTTGACTTAGAGGTTCCTCTGTCTTGTCAATTACGTATCTTCCCCCACATCTCTTCAGGAGTTGTGCCAAGCCGTCTCCTTCACCAGCAATGTACTCTTCAATGTTTGTACTGCCCAGCCAGTCCACGCAGGTAAAGAGTACAACAGTGTGATTCCACACATTTTTTCCATAAAGCTCTAAGTGGGCCTCTACTGCTTTAGCGCAGGCATGTGTGAATGGTAAGTCAGCCTCAACTAGCAAAATAAAAGCATGGGGTCCTGGTTTGCAGTGAGTGACACTGAATACAAGTTCCTCCTTCACAAGTTCTGCTGTATCACACAGTGAGTAACCCCTCAGCCACATAGGAGCTTTCACCAGCTGAATTAACTTCCCACTAACCTGCCCTGTATGTGTCACACTGTGAGCAGATCTTTTTCCCCATTCAAACTCTCCTCCTAAGATTCTGTTTGCAACCGACTCAGCTCCATACATCTGTGATCCAACGAGAACAAGTCTCAGATCTGGGGTTTTATCTGTGAAGAGACAAAGTACAATTACAGCCACACTTGTAGAAACCACAGAATTATCAGAAATTCTTTGACTCAGCCAACATGCATTTAATGTATTGTACTCACCACAGGACATTTTGTATTCTGCTGTTCCTTTGCACTGTTGTCTCGTTCATTGTATGTTGTGGTGTGACAATGAACCAGGAAATGTTTCTTATGATCACACCAATATCTATGTCCAAAGGACAACCAGTTTTCTCATGGCATGCATGTCAAAACAATCAACAACACATTTTCAGTTGTTCATTTTATTCAGGCAGTCTTGTGTTCAGTTTCACTGTGTTCTCCATTGTGAGGTTTATTTTTCTACTCAATTCCTTTAGTTTTTTTTAAGTCATTATCAGACATCAAGTTTCACATTTCACTTTTAACTAATATATTATTCTCTGCAATCTACTATGTTTCTATATGTGTAATTGAAGTAGCCACAGCTTGATTTTTTTCACATTAGGGGAAAGAGTTTTACCAACATTGCCTAAACATTGCTCAATGCCTACAACTTTCAATTGAATGTCATGGTACACTGTAATTATTGTAGTTGGCAGGAAAAAATGTTCAGTTAATCTATAATCTATAAGGCAAACATATGCAGTTGTGTAAGATACAATATATGTTCTATTTCAGTCTGAAAGCTGCTACATGGGATTAACTTTTGCCACTTATTCCAAAGTCCTTTGTCCATGTATGAACTATACTGAGAGAAGCAGTTATCAGGTAATCTGTAATTTTTTTGGGAAGTAATGTGTGCAAATGATTTGCTATGAGTGTTAAATAAGTATAAATTAAAAGTATCATTTGTACCATAAAGTAAAATGTCATATGCCCAATTTGTGAACTTAAATACTGTATTTGCATCCTGTGGTCATTGTTGGTTTATAGTTCAGGCAAAGGATCAGTCAGTTTGTCAGTTATTCTACCACTTTGGTCCACATTGAATTATTTCAACAAATATGGACTGTGATGCCATTCAATTTAGCATTCAGATATTCAAGGTTCGATGGGGATGAATCCTAATGTCTATTCTCTCATTTTGTCTCAGCAGAAAGTGTTTTCCTGCTCAGCTGTGGTCAAAGGATAGTAATAAAAACAGGAAGTTTTTTGCTAAAAAGACTGTAAGTGTAAGGTATATTGATTTGAGTTTCATATTATCTTCAAATAAGCATTTAAATCTCTTTTTTGGGCAGAAGGAGTCTTGTGGAATTTGTCCACCATCACTTACATTGTAAGTGCATTATTTAGAGACCTCTTAATTGTCAGTATGAACAGGAAGAATGATTACAACAAGAAAGAAATATGTCGATGTTCAGCTGGGCATGTGATTATTGTTTTGGACATACTTGGACAATTGCTCAACCTTCCTTCAAGATGTTATCAGTGTGTTCAAGTAAGGTTAAAAAACAACAACATCCAAGCATATATTGGGCTTATTAGTATTGTCTGCATTGCATTTCATAAAAGAGTGATACTAACTCATAGAAGGCGGACAGTGGGTTTGCCCCCACCTCCATCACAGCATTATGAAGAGATCTCTTAATGGTCAATATGAACAAGAGGAATGATTACAGCAAGCAGTGTCAATGTTCAATTGGGTGCCTGGTTATTGCTTTAGACAGACTTTAACAATTGCAAACTCTTCCTTAAAGATGTTATGAGTGAGTTCAAATTAAGAAAACAAAAAAACAAAAAATATATACACAGTAAGTATAAACAGTGTATAAACAGTATTTGTCAGGCTTTTTAGTATTACAGTAGGAGGCAACATGCACACCACTTGCTTAGTCTCTCTTGTGGTGCAGGGAATCAAATTCCTCAAAGATCCAATTCCAAAGAAGAAAATAGTCAGTTCCCACACACACAACACCTGTGCATTGATTTATTAAAGGGTCAATGATTGAGTCACAGGGATGTTTCACAATGTTTCACAAGACATTTTTGTTCTTTGGGCTTATCAGTATTTCCTGCACTACATTTTACAAAAGAGTCACGTTAAATCTGTCAGATGTATTTCAGATAGGAAATGTTCCTTATGATCAGACTGATGTCTACATGTAAATGGTGCAACTGTTTTTTGTTGTGGAATGTATGTTTCCATCAAAACAACCAATAGCACACGTAGACATTCAGGCACAGTCTTAAACCCAATTTCCACTCTGTTTAGTTTCACTATGTTCAACACAGTGTGACTTCTGTCTGCGCCACATTTCACAAAAGAGTGATATCAACTCTGTCTGATGTCTTTCAGATAAGTCTTGCAGTGCATTGCAGCAAACACAGTAGTACATATACAGTTTCAAGGGGGTTGTAAGGGTGTATTAAATAAGTATTCATGTAAATCAGGTAAATTTAAGTAAGTAGAAAGTAAGTTTAATTAAAGTTCTGCAAACTTAATATATTTCATCTATATGCTGAATTCTCTTCTCAACAAATGTAATAAATTCAGTCTGATTCCAGAAGTGTTCCTTCCATCTTTAGAAAGTTGATAGACATGTAAAAGGGTTGATGGGTGAGTAAGTCATTATTAAGTATGAGTCACACGGTCACATTCCTCCACAGCTTTCCATAAAAGTGTGATTACATACCTGACGCACTGGGCCTGACTTCTTGCTATGGAAACCATTGTTGTGGTTACTGAGTGTGTCCTTTGAGTGAATGTGGTGAGAAACAGTGATGTGCTGTTCTGGTTCAAAGTTACTTTGTTTTCCCTTAGAGAAACCTGCCACACAGTTGAACACTGAACGGAGTTTACTGAGCCTTGTGGAGATGCTGGGGTTTTATATCAATGACTCATACTGTACATGATGGGAGAAGACAATTTGATAACCCCAGCCTGCTCTCACACACTCCATGTGCTAACACTGATGATAGCTGGCTAAAGCCAACAGTATGTAGGCCTGTTTCCTCTACAGTCACCATCTGTGAGGTAATGCATCTGTGCTTCAAAAATCTGAGCAAGGCTTCTGTTTGGATTATGCCAAAGAGATTATTATTAATGTTAAACCGATGACATCATAAGGGTCATCAAGAGTTTCCAAAATTCCTCCAGAATCACAGCAGCTGGCTACCTGCAGTACAACATGTGTGTTTGTTTCACTGCAGTGAAGTAGAATACAAGTACAATACATGTTAAAAGTGGCAATAATACTTATTTTTCTTGCATTCAAGCATTATTACTATACACCACAAGCATAATTTCAAACTTGCCCATACATCTTTCTAACTTGTTAGGACAAATGACTGGTTGTGGTTGACTGAACAAATGATGTGATCCAACATGTGACAGCACGTTTGTTAGCTGTACCTACTGTACAGATGTGTATGAAAAAAAATCCTTACTAGTATGTAAAAAATGAGAAGGGCTGATGGTAAATACTGACAACATTCCTGAAACCAGTTTCTTTCATGCGACACAAGCATCTGAGAATGTGTGTCTGCTGGCTGCTTGCAGTACAACGTGTGTGTTTGTTTCACTGCAGTAAGGTAGAATACAAGTACAATACATGTTAAAAGTGGCAATAATTACGCTACATTATACATTAATTTACAGTCAACTAAGACACAATAAAAACAGTATAGAGGAACCACAAATTATCTGTCAAAGAAGAGTGTTTATATTTGTATTAAAACATGTCTGGAGGGGATTTTTACATTTTTGTTGTCAATATCACCTTGAACAATAGCTGTGCAATAGTGTCCTGATACCTGACAGCTACAGCAGATGGCGCTACACAAAGTTGTATCAGGAGAGGGAGCGCGTGACGGAGCAAGAGAATCTGTTCTCCTCCTCCTGCTGTCCTCCTCCCCGGCGGTCAGACAGCGGTAGTGCGCACAGAGCAGCGGGAGTGCACTTGAATATAATTAAATGCCACAAAAGCCCCAAAACCCACATGTTTACATCCAAGTAACAAAGCCCTCTAGTCATAGTAGTTCTGACTCTTGACCATCTGGAGCAAAGGAAGGGAATCAGGTGATGTTATTCTACAATAAATAATGGTCTGGATGGATAATAAAATGTGAGATTTCAATACTGGAGGCTGCTGACCGCTTCCCTTCAACCCTTAAACATTGTTCAACATTGGGGTTTTTTTAACCACAATTGTCCCCCAACCTCAACCAAGTCTTTATTATGGTATCAGTGATGATGAAGGTCCTCTTGACCTCAATAAAGTAGCAATATTAACTCAAAAAAGTTAATGTGGAAATGATTTATTGCGCTTAAAGAGCTGCTCAGAAATCATATGACCAGATATAACATATGAGATGTATCTAACAGTGAGCGACTGAGTGGGAACAGAATGTATTTCAAATAAAGTACAATATATATAAAATACTCATCAACCCCCCTACATGCTATGTAATTACAGCAATCTTGCAAGTTAATTATATGTTACAGTATGACAAATGTCTAATGAAATATTGGTCAAAATCTGTGTGACTTGTAGTGCTAAAACATAAAAGGAAGAAAAAGCATGTGCAAGCAGCTATACCTGGATTGATTGCTTTGTAGACATGGTAGCTGCAGTCATGTTATGAGAAAAAAAAGTTACAATTGTTTTCATTTGTCTTAATAAAGCCATTTATAACAGGATTTCTGTCATCCACTTCCTACATCCATTGGAATAAATGATTTCTGGTCCCTTCCACTAAAACAACAATGGATTAAGTTCTGGGTTCTGTACTGGATAGTATACTGATAATAACATTCATTTATTAGTTAATTCTTTGGTAAAATATCATTAAGAACAAAATCATTTATTTCATAAAAGTAACGCAAGTTGATTTATAATATCTTGTTTTTGTATATAAGATATGTTTGTACTTCCAAAAAATAATTTCAATGGTAGAAAGCTCATCTCACTTTTCTGATAGATTATCAGGTATACAGCCAATGATGCATAAAGAAAGCACTATTGTAATAACAAGAACATTTAAATGAATTTGTTTTATCCAGAAATCAACCCAGAAATCTTCCCAACTAAATGTCAACCACGATGTATTTAAAATAAGAAGATTAAAAAAGTCCTACAAATGGGCGATTTTAGACCCTTTTTAGAGGTGCTCAAGCACCCCTAAAAATGAATACATTATTATGTTTTTTTTGTTCTCTTAAATTAAATTATTTTTATGAGCCTGTCTGTTAGAGATGGGACAAACAATTATGCTACAGGTTCAAATGTTCATTTTTTTCATCTTGTACATGAACAGATTGAGTCTCATGTTTTAGAAAAAGTTTTTGAACAAATGTGGTCTGTAAAAACATCACATTTAGGGTCAATGAGAAAAAAATATTGTCACAGCACACAGTCATCAGTAATAGGGTGACCTCTATTCCTCCTTTTTACAATTTTCTATTGGAACTTAAGACATTTCAAGCTTATTACTGGTTACATGGTTGAATACCAGAGGCTGCATATCTGAACAATTGTTAATATAACTATGCAACAGTCAGAGCATCAGGTGAGGTGGTGCCACATTGCTGAACCTGACAAGGATAGTAAGAGTTAGCATACCTCATATTCAAAGTTTGAGTAAATAGATTCATGTAACATGGAAAGTAAGACAATAAAGCACAATCACTTCATAGAAATATTCATAAAACATTTGTAAAGGAGACAGTGAGTTTCTATGCTGCATTGACAAAAAAAACATTAACTTATAGCATTAGCTTACCTACACTGTGGCTTATTATTTTATGACACTTTAAGTTCATCGTTCACCTGTTGGTTCCACTCCTTCATTCATGTAGATGGAATTAAAATTGTTAAAGTATTTCTTTTCCAACAGATGAATGCCTGGTTCCTTTGTTTGAGGACTCTTTTGATTTGTTCCTTAACCCATGCAGATGTTCTCTCAATGCTATTTTTCTCTTTGGGAGTGTCAGCATCACCTGGATGTAGTATGGGATAACAGCAAATTACAATTTAGTCCGTTGTTTTCATAGTAATATTTATGTGTGCTGTAAAAACCTATGGCACTGGACACTAAAACATCATTACTGTGATGTTATAAAGCATAAGGCTACTCTTTTATTCTCCATACACATATTTTTCCAAGTGAGTGAACACTTGTTAACACACTTGTTTACAAGACTGCTTCAGCAAACCCATACAAATGACAGGGGGGAAATTGTCAAAATTTCCACCCATTGTCAAGTATTTTCATTATTAAGCACACTAGCTGCATGACTAGGGATGGCAATGTGCCCACTGAAATATCTTGACAACTATTGGACCGATTGCCATTGAATTGGATACAATTTGCTGATCTCCCAACTTTTCAACTTGCATCATCATCAGGTCAAAATTTGAATTTGTCAAATACTTTGGTTTAAACTAATGATGTTCCAGTTAGCCTCCGCTGTACTTTGTGTTAGTGTTTATCAGTTACTGTGAGCATGCTAACACTAAGATGGTGTATGATAGCATCGTCACTGTGAGCATTTTAGCATGACATTAGCATTTAGCTCAAAGCACAACTGTGCCTAAGAATAACCTCACAGAGCTGCTAACATGGCTGTACTCTCATTTTGTTCTTTTAATCATTTCTAACTTTCCATTTATTTTATAAGATTTCCTGGCAGAAATGGACTACAGTAGTAACTTGACTTTTACAAGTTCTGCTGTATCACACAGTGTGTAACTCCAGCTTTCACCAGCTGGATTAACTTCCCATTCACCTGCCTTTTATTTGTCACAGTGTAAGCAGTTCTTTCTCCCCATTCAAACTCTCCTCCTAAGATTCTATTTGCAACCGACTCAGCTCCATGCCTCTGTGATCCAACGAGAACAAATCTCAGATCTGGGGTTTTATCTGTGAAGAGGCAGAGTACAATTACAGCCACACTTGTAGAAACCACAGAATTATCAGAAATTCTTTGACTCAGCCAACATGCATATAATGTATTGTACTCACCACAGGACATTTCTTATTCAGCTGTTCCTTTGCACTGTTGTCTTGTTCGGTGTATGTTGTGGTGTGACAATGAACCAGGAAATGTTTCTTAAGATCAGACCAATGTCTACATGCAGAAGACAACTAGTTTTCCTATGGCATGCATGTCAAAACAACCTTGTGAGGCTTATTTTTCTGAAGTGTCTATAGTAATTGCCGCTTGATTTATTTATTTATTTTTTTTACACAGAACACACCTGAATGAGTTACAGACTGTGTCAAACATTTCATTTGAATTTCATTGTGCACTGTAATTATTGTAAGTGGCAGGGAAAATAGTTCATTAAATATATGAATATAAATATATGAATATATAAAGTCAAGGCTCCAAAACCCTTTGTCCATGCATGAACTATACAGAAAGAAGCAGATATCGGTAATCAGTAATATTTTTGGGAAATGATTTGTATGTATCATTTGGTAAAATAATATAGTTTTAAAGATATAATCAAAAATATAATTTGATCATAACCATGATGACAGTAAGAAAAGTCAATGTTCATTTGGACAGTGATGTATGACGTCAACTGTCAGATGATTTGCAGATAGGAATCATTTGTTGTGATCAGACTGATGTCTGATACATGTTAGGTACATTCTTGTGTTCATTTCACAGTGTTCAGCATGGTGAGGCATATTTTTCTACCAAGGTTTCTATATTAACGGTAGCTTCTTTCACATTTGAGGAAAGACCTTTGTCAGTTGAGTTAAAAGTATGTTATCAAGAAGAAATAGAAGACATTTTATTTGTTGGAACTTGCTTTTCAAGTTATTAATTAACTTTAAAGTTATTATTTTCTGTAATATTGTGAAATTTTAACATTTTTTAGGTGGAGGATTTAAATAAGCCCATTTGGGTTTACTGCCACTCCCTGCACTTTGTATTATTTGTCGCTTTCGGTGTAAATTCTAACTAAACTAAACTAAACTAATTGGGCCACTGTGAGTACAGTACATGCAAGTTAGATTTCTGTCTAAGTGACAGGCTGTCTCAAACATTGCTCAGTACCAGCAAATTTCAATTGAATGTCATGGTACACTGTAATAATTGTAAGTGGCATAAAAATTGTTCAACAAATACATGGATATATGAAAAGGCAAAACGTATGCAGATGTATAAAGTACAATGTGTGTTCTATTTCAGTCTGACAACTGCTACGTGAGCTTAACTTTCTGCCATTGGTTTCAAAGTCCTTTGTCCATGCATGAACAATACAGAGAAAAACAGGTATCAAGTAATCGGTAAAATATTTGGAAAGTAATGTGTGCATATTATTTGCTATAAGTGTTAAATGTCATAGGTATCATTTGAAGTAAAATAGTAATAAAATAAAAAATGTCTTACGCCCAAGTTGTGTACTTAAATATTGTATTTGCATGCTATATTGGTTGCTGGTTTATAGTTCAGGCACATGATCAGCCCACTAGTTTGGTCCACACTGAATTATTTCAAATATGGGCTGTTGATGCCAGTATTAGTTTTCAGGATTCCAAGGGGATGGATCTGGATAACTATTCTCTCTTTGTGTCTCAACAGAAAGTGTTGTCCTGCTCAGTTGTGGATAGTAACAAAAAGATGGAATTTGACACTAAGAAGACTGTAACTTTGAAATATATTGACTTGAGTTTCATATTATATTCAACTAAACTTTTAAATCCTTTTTTGCACAGAATGAGGACTGTGGATTTTGTTCCCCATCACTTACATTGTAAGTGCATTATGAAGAGCTCCCTTAATAGTTAGAATGAATAGGAGGAATGATTACAACAAGAAAAAAATAACAATGTTGACTATTGTTTTGGACATACTTGAACAATAGAAAAACCTTCCTTTAAGATGTTATCAGTGAGTTCAAGTAAGGAAAAAAACATATATGTTGGACTTATTAGTATTGCTTGCACTACATTCCACAAAAGACCAATATCAACTCACAGAAGGAGGACATAACATAACATTCTGCAGTCATAAAATTTCTTGAACAATCTAAAATTTGTACCTGATGATGGTGTTTGGGAAAATGTTGGTGACATCGTCACAGTTATCAGGAGTTTACTAAATTTCTCCAGAGTCACAGCAGACATCATACAACTGACAAATCAATCTGTCTAAATAGTGCAGGAGATCATTGCCTTATTACCATTTATGGTCATGACATTAGACCGGTCTCTACTTATAAATACTTAGGGCTCCACCTACTGCAGACAATGTATTTGCATGTTGCAAACATCTGTGCACATTTGACCATCATTAGTGCCTCCATTTATTGGAAAACTATTCTCATTTTCTCTTTTAAAGTCCATCCTGTGTGACAGTGTTACCAGCTGGTTTGGAAACATATCAGTTAAAGTTAGGTAAAGATACTTTAGTTGTCTTTATTAGTTAGTCTTTTTTTATTCTGGTCTGTAATCACACATCTTAAACTCAGTCTCAATCATTTTGAATTTGTTTAGTTCTGTTTATTACAGACTAGAGAGGCTATGGCATTGCTTGTATATTTGAGTTGTAATTATGTGTATTCTGCTGCGGTTCTATGCATGTTAGTTCATTATTTATATGCTGTCTCCTGCATTTGGGTCTGCCTGTTCCATTCTCCTTGTGATATTCTGTCATGGGTATTGGAATCTAATATCTAAGTTTCTTTTTGAAACATGTTTGTGGTTGAAATTCCTTCAAGCCAAAACCATTTTTTCTTTTGGGAGAGAAAAAAAGAGTAGTTCTACCTTGAATAGTAAACTCATCTTCACTTGTTCAATTGTTGAAGTGTCCATTTCATTCAGAAAAACACTTTAATTTCAGACTTGTTTGTGTAAGACCTTTTTGTGTTCTTTATATACAGTACAAGTGTAACTATGACCACAATGATATGAAAACAATCAAATTTGCCCAAAAAGTTTCATACATCTTTCTAACTTGTTAGGACAAGTGACTGATTGTACGTGACTGAACAAATGTGATCCAGCATATGACAGCAAGTTTGTTAGCCTTACCTACATCACCATCTAGTGTTGGATACATGGCACCACACTCCAGGTGAGCTACATTGTGCAGGAATGAATCACTTTATGTAAGTACATTTCTCCTGATGACTCCTGACTTGAGAACTCCACAACTCTATTTTTTGGTTGGGTCCTTTTTGTCTTGGGTGACAGGTTTTTTGCTTTTGTACAAACAAGTCTAACCAGGAAGTAGAAGCAGATAGTGATAACATTTTTGTGTCATGGAGACATGCCTTCAGCCAGTTAGGTTACTTGTAGTTTTGTCAGAGATTCCTTAAAGGCTAACCTGTAGTTAACATTCTATTCAACAGATAGACAGGAAGGAACATCTTATAAAAAGAAAACTTTACTACATGCAAACAAAGATTTAACTGTTTATTTGTTTGAGGCAAGTACAGATGTGTATTAGTGTGTTTTATCATTTACAGCACATTTGTTGGCAAACATAATCTCAACAAAATCTCATCACTAGAATGTTAAGTGAGAAAGGCTGATGGTAAACACTCTGGCAGATTCACAACATTCCTGAAACCAGTTTCTATCATGCAACACAAGCATCTAATAATGTGTGTCTGCTGGCTACCTGCAGTACAACATGTGTGTTTGTTTCACTGCAGTAAGGTAGAATACAAGTGCAATATGTGTAAGAAGTGCCAATAATTATGCTACATTATACTTGGGTTTCCAGTAAACGAGGACACAATAAAGACAGTATAGAGGAACCACAGTGATTATATGACATAACACAGTATTGGGTTAGACTGATGATATCTGTTGACATCAGACAGCGAGGATCCAGATCTCATTGTGGTGAGTAAAAGAGATGTAGTGGTCATAGCCAGCTCCAGAGTAAGTGTTGGGATCAAAGGTTTTCCCAGCTTTAGTCAAGGCCTCACGGAGTAACTTTGCATTTTCTTGTCCTGACTTAATGCTTGGAGTTCCACCGAATACCCTTTTATATGAAATGGAAACAATGACAGCACATAATACTTCAGATCAGATTTCAACAAAAACATTCTCAATTGTCTTTCATTGACTTCTCTTGTTTTCTACATTTATGTCCTCTTCATTATATATAATATATTTTCACTCATTACTATTTGGTAAATTGATAACTGTTTGGAAATATAATTCAAGTGTTTCATGAAACCTCAGTTGGGTCTCCTGGAGAACACTTAGTTGAAAAATGAAAGTAACTGCTGCTCACCTGACATAGACAGTGGCTTCAGGTCTGCTTTGCAGTGTGACTGACTCATCAGTGTTTTCAGGTGTTTTTGTACCAGGAGGAACAAACCAAGACATGGACACAGCGGAGCTATCTTCCGCTTCTGTAACACTGATCAGTGCGGGCCAGGTGTCATCAGAGATCTCATAGCCTTGAGGTGATAAACATGGTACAAGATGATGAGATATTTACACACAAATATTCCATACTGCATGAATGCAAGCAAGTTTCAAGGAAATGTGACTGATGGTATTGTAAACCGTTACAAACCTGAGTTTATCATTTAAAAATATATATATTTCTTGGATGTAAAACTTCAAGTATTCTTTGAAAATGGAACCTGTACACATGTAAACATCTGTAAAAGTGTTAAAAATGTCAACATTTCTGGAATGTAAAACTTATGAAGAATTAAAACATTTTTAATGTAATATTTGTACACACCCAGACATGTCTTGAAGGTAAACAGAACATAATTCCTTTATTATCATTGTATGAAATTCAGGTGCACTTTCTGAGCAGAGCAAGATTAAGAATAAAATGAAAGACACACACTGACAGACAGGCACACTAATCCAAACGTGTATGCATAATAAATATCAGGTTTGCACAGTATGAATATAATAAGTATAAATATTAAAAAGAATTAAGTGACAATATTGCACAATGTAAGAATTGTCTATGGAGAGTGGGCTTTCAGTACAGCTTTTAGTGGCTTTGAGGTAAAAAAAATGTGCATTAGTCTTGTGGTCCTAAACATTCTACTTATTTAATCATTTCTTGAATTTAAAACGTATACAAAATGAAACATTTCTTGAACGTAAAACTGAATGTGAGACTTTATCTTAGTGGTTCCTCTACCTTTTTGTTCTCCTGTCAGTAATCTATCTCACCCATTGATAAGATCACAGTTTGATCATCTTTACTTAAGTTGCAACAAGTGAAACATTCAGTTCTTGTTGTTTTCATACCGCGTGACTTATATACAGTACAATAGACAATGAATGACATTTTGTACCTATTGCTTTGATCTTCACATGCATGTTGTGCCTAGAATGTGTTTATTAATGCTTAACATTGTAAAGCTGTGGTTCTAGTGATATCCCAATTTCACTTCATTAGTAGCCCATTCAAATGATCTTCCAGCATCACAAAACTGAACAATTGTTTGACTCATACAGTTGGTTTCAGATCCTGACATACCTGCCTTCTTCTCTTTCTGGCAGTAATTCTTCAGCCTTGAATATGCCGCCATTACATCACTGCTCTGACTGCTTTCTACCTTGGTGGTAATCCATTCAGTGGCAACATACAAACGCTCCTCAAAATCCTGCAGACAACAGCAACATCAAACAGTTCTTATGAATACAGTCTTAATAAAAGACCAGATCAAAATCGTGTGTGATTAATGAATTGATTGCTGCCTGCTAATACAGTATATAAAAACTCAAAATATGTATATATGTAAAAGTGGACCTCACAAGATTTAAATGTTAGAAAAAAAATCCCCAGAAGTGACTAAAGAATTGGTGTGGAGACACAAGTTTAAAATTCTGTTACACTGAGATAAAACTGATGAAGATTAGGAACTGCTCTTTATCTTGCCTAATTGTGTATGTGTGTGTGTGTGTGTGTGTGTGCGCGCATTTGTGTGTTTGTTGAAACTTACCTGGTTTGTCTCAACCACTTTGAATTCAGGGCATTTTTTCTGATGGCAAAAGCCTGGAGGCTTCCACTTCTGTCCTTTGCATGAGGACACCAGGACAAAAGCTACAAGGACCAACAGTGTCTTTTCCATCTTGCTGGACTTAAAGTGAAAGCACAGATGCAGCTGTTGACACAAGAAGTGGAAGATAATTTCACAACTCAGGTTTCCAGTTTATCAGGTCACAGAGAGACGCTCTCACATTGTTTTTCCTCTTGGCAGGCACACAGGGAACTTTATCACAGCCACACTGTCATGAAGTTTGACATGTAGTTATTTTGATATGACTAATCTCCTCCCCTTAAAAAAACAAACAAAAACATGAAGTCAGTCATGTTTCATATATGTCTTTATGATTTTTTGATTTCATGCACACGTTTCAAGTCTGTGAGGACTAGAACTTGTTGCACCATCTGCTCGCTCTTACTGTTCAGTGAAGAGTTTTAGGTTCTCACAGCCATAACAGGGAAACACACCCAGCACATCTTGACCAAGTTTACTGTAGATATGATCAAGGACAAAATGATACAGAAGTAGGTGCATGTGCTCAAAGTACTGCAGGAAGAAGAGAACCAGATATACTGTATGTGTTATCTGTCTATTGTTCATTTCATCAGTCCACAATATGTTACTGCATTTAGATATTTACTGGCAGTGTTAAAAACAATCTACTTTATTTGTGCTTAGTTCTAAACCTCTAAGATATAATATTATTATTACCTAATTTATATCTTACATTTTTATTATTCTATAACATCATGTTCTGAGTGTCTCCATTGCGCAAATCCACTGATGACATCACCTTTAAGATATCCATCAAGATAACAGAATCTGTCGCTGGGGTGTTAAACTTATTTTAGTTCAAGGGCCATATACAGCCCAATTTGTGGGCTGGACCAATAAAACCATTGCATAATGACCTATATATATGATACTATATATTATAACTATTTACAAAACTGATGAACAGCCTGAGATGTCTTAAGAAAAATGAGTGCAATTTCAACAATGTTATGTCTCAGTGGTTTCAAACATGCACACCCTTCTTTTGCAGCCAGGTCTCTCAGCTTGGTGATACCACGGTAAGAGATACTGATCAAATGTGTCCAAGCCCACCAAGGAAAATCTGTTCTTCAAATTTGAATTCATACCATATTATTACCACATAGATGATGTAATAAGTTCAGTCAAATCTTGAGGATTGTAGCTTTGATGAAAAATGATCTAATTTAATTACTTAATGTCCAACATGTGGCTGAAAAGTGAAAGTTGATTGGACTCTTTATGATAGATAATAATAACTTAAATATGATATTAAAAAGGCTGGAACTGCGATTGAACTGTGGAAAAGGAAGGTCAGAATAGATCAGTATAAATTCTGATATTAGTTGGACTGAGATTGTGCGCTTGAGTCCCAGATGTGCTGCTGCCACCCACTGGCTGCTTTATTGAATGCTTTACAGAGTAAATACATGAGCTGTGATGTGTTTCTGACATACTGGAAGTGGTTTCTGGTTTGTTCTTCTTGGGAGTGTTTAATGAGTACCTGAATAGAAAATATTGTCCATCTTACCAAACCTACAGTTGAGATTTAAGTGAGATTCACAATTTTGCAAATGTGTTAAGACAATATTCAGTCCATTTGAACATTTCTTGCTGTAATCATTCCTCTTTTTTCATTAAGAGATCTATTCATAATGCACTTACAAACAAAATCCACTGTCCTTATGGGCTGAAATATGTGCCACCAGAAACTGAATCTGAATCACATAATTTGAATTTGGTTTCTGGTGGCACATATTTCAGCCCATAAGATGTATCTAAAAGTTGATCTGAAGTTAATATGAAGCCAAATCAAGTAGATAATATTTCAATGTTACAGTGCTTTAGGTGCCAAAGTTCCTCTAGCTGCCTGTGTGTAACTGAGATCAAAAAAATAATCCCACTCAATTAATGAATCGATAATAAAAATAATTGCATCTCTATAGAGAGCTGGATCAGATCAGGAAAGTATCAGTTATAAACTATATTGTTGTTTATAACTGATCATTTCCTAACGCAACACCCTTTTTATCATGCACACAATTATTACACTGTAAACTGTTGACGTATGTCCTTCAGTAAACATCCCAAAAGACACTAAATACAAAGTGGTCCTCTAGTCACCATATTTGGTTTATGTAAACCCCTGAAGCCTTCGATGTTCTGAGTCTGTCCTCCACTGTTAGGATCATAAAGCTCCTCCTGTGGTTCACAGAGAAATGGGTGCACCCAACAGTGCAGGTGCACCCATGTATGCCTGCAATTAATTGTAGACCCCTGATGAAAATGTCTTCTGATGATTAGGAGCAGATGGCACTGAGAGTGTTTCTTAACAAATCTCAGAAGTGGCAGCCCTTTTTCTTCTTTGATGCTTACTCTGAAAAACCAACTTTCATGTCTTGTCTTATGACTCTCACCTATACTGTTAATAATAATTCATCAGAATAATAAAAAAGCCACAAATACATATTGACCAGCGACATCATTCACCCATCAATGAGAGTGATCACAGTTTCTAGGTTTTACCATTCACATATATGAGGGGAAAGCACCAGATTATAAGTTAAATGAATGGCAAAATCATGAAAATACATTACAGTATATCAAAAGTATGACAGTTGCACACAAAGCTTTCAAAGTCCTGAGAAAAATATAAAAATAATAATAGTAAATCAGAATGACAGTTGTGTCATCTATCATCACCAATTCATGAAGACCACCAAGTTGTTGTCCTGTCTTACTTATCTTTCTCCTCACTGCATGCATGTAGACATTTTCTTGCTCATTCTGGATGTACAACATGTACTTATGTGAAAAGGCCAAAAAAAGAAGAAGCGTTGGGTTTCACTCATGAGCTCTGACAAACAGATAAATGTGTAACTATACATATTTGATTATGCACTTGTAACCCCATCTATTGGGCTCAACCTCAGCAGACTGAAGAGACCACTCAATGACTTTTCTCTTGGGTTCACAGCACGCCTGTCCCCATGGCTACCTGGCCTTCCTGTCCATCGATTTTTGCAGTGTGAGTCTTCACCTGTTTGTCATCGCTGCTGTCTTGTAGGCTATATATAACGTTATAAGATTAAAAAAAATAAAATAAAGACAAAACAAGTATTTAATTCACAATAATATATCATCAATCAATATGAAATATATCAAAAACACAATTAGTTCTCAATGCCTTCTTACTATTAAGTCATGTTATTGTAGTGACACATTGATGCAGTTCTTGATAAAAAATAATAATTTGCAAAAAATTTAAAAAACTTGATTTTGGTTGATTGGTTGATTCAGACGTCAAGAGTCACGTGCTCCGGCTGTTTGGACGATGCAGGATCCAACTTCCGCCAGACTGCTAACCATTGTTTACACTGTGCAGTCTCCTCTCTCTCTCCTCTTCATTTATCTCTCTAGCTGTCTTATTATTCTACGCTTACTTCTCATACCTCTATTTGATCTAGTTGTCTTTATGAAAACACATTAGCGTTAGTACGTGAATGCCTTTCCTTCGTTGCTACTCTGTTTACTAGCTCGAAGCTTAGCCTAGCTCTGCTGTTAGCTTTGTGAATCCACAGGTACATCTTCTCGTCCTCCTCCTAAAAAAAATGGCCAATAGGTTACTGCAGCTGAGAGTGTTTGTTAATGAGCGGCTCACAGCGGCCGCGGAGGAAATCTTCGGTGCTGTGGAAAGAACCATATTAGAGTATCGAAACGACATGTATCTGTCCAGAGAGGATGTAAAACACAGCGGGCTGCTGATGCTAGCTGAAGGTTTGAATCGACAGATGGAGTTCTCTGCAGGTTAGTGTGCTCTGTGCTGTGTACTCACAACAAGCTCTACTCATCATCTATTGTACGTGTGCTCAGCTGGCTCCATTACAGTCATATTAGACAGTTTTTACTAATGGCACCTAAGCAATATATTTCAGCATGAAGCTAATGCATAAATATCCATCCGCTGCACTATTCTAAAAGTGTTTTCTACTCATATCAGAAAAGAGAGAGCAGATGTCACACTCAGAGAAGAAATGGCAAATATAAAATTGTCCCACATTGTCTTTTCTAATGTGGGACAGTTCAGGCTGAAATCATAGACACTCAGTGAGAGGCCAAAATGTCTAAATCATCTTCATACATTCAGAAAAACTCCTTTGGTCAGTAACACTCAAAGCCAAAGTGCATGCTCATAGGTCATGAGTGTATTATATCATGCATTAATATTTGTAATATTACAAAAAGTAAGTATTACAAGCCAAAGACTTCTGAATAAATATTGGTATTGAACATTTTAATGAATGTGCTTGAATGCATGTATCATTTAGGAATGTACATGACTGTCCCACATTTCAAACCACATTTTTTAAAGTGGGACAATGAGAAATATATGAAACTGCTTTACATCATATTATAGCTTTTTTTAAAAAGATTTTTTCAGCATAGATGCCTTTATTCAACAGTAGACAGACAGGAAACATGGGAGAGAGGGGGGGTGTGACATGCAGCAAAGGACCTACGGCTGGGATTCGAACCGGGGTCAGCTGCATATATGACATGCGCTCTAACCACTCAACCACCTGCGCACCATATTATAGCATATTTTGATGTATGAATAAGTTATAAACACTATCTGTTCAATTTACAAGACTGCTTCATTTATGACAGATTTCCTTAAAGTCCCCCTCCACTCAAAAATGTGTGTTGCTTCTTGTTCCTTCAGTTGGATGTTTGAGCAGAGTTATGTAGGTGTAGAGTTTGACACGAGAAGTCTGCTTAACAACAATGTCATTTAAAAAGAGATATCTGTACTTATTGTGTAGAAAAACAACATTAAACACAAATTATTATTCAAAGTCAGTATTTTACACACATCTTAAAACATTTCTTGAGGCGATATTTAACATTAAAATACTCTCAATCCTTTGTTACTGACGTTTGACTGGAGTTCAGAGCAAGAACGCTCCACTCTATGTCATACCTACTACACATATGAAGTCACATGATTTCAATTACATGACACTTCAGGTTTAATTTGACAGCAGTCCTATTCATTAACATGTGTCAGAAGAAGTCAGTGTTTGTTATCCATATCCTTCTACTGTGATGACTGCATTTACCTGGATGATGCTGTGTAGTGAAAGAGGAGATCACTCTTGTGTACATTGCTAATTATGACCATGACATAATTGGTATTATTGATCACGGTACACAGTATAAAATATCATAATATAAACACTTTCTCTTTAGTCTGCCAGGAGGTTGGTGTGTCTGCAGCTGAGACCTTCACCCAGCCAACGTACGGCACTGATGCATCTCCAGAGCCTCAGGAACTGTGGACCAGCTGGGACAAAGACAAACTGCAGGAGCTGTCAGAGAGTGATGTCACTGCTGCTTGTGTTAAGCACGAAGAGAGCACGCAGCCCATCTCATGCCGTCAAACCCAAACCGAGACCATCAGAGAGGAAGAGCTTCTGCCCAGCACTTCAGCCAACTGGTTAAAAACAGAAGAGGAAGACGACGGCTACGGAAGATCAGAAGCAGCAAACGTCTGGCAGCCGCTCTCCTCAGACAGCATGGATGAGAATAACACCAGTGATGCTGAGTATACAGAGAGAGGAGGACCTAATTCGCATCCAAAGCAAAGACTAAACAGTCCGAACACAACTAGTTTGTCTTGTAAGCTGTGTGGAGAATCCTTCCAAAGCAGGAGCTCATTAGTGATACACGTTAAATCGCACTCGAACGACACAACGGCTCTCTGTCCTCCAGATCACGCAGCGTTAGCGGACAGCGCAATCAAAGCTTTGGGAGCACACAGAGGGAACAACCTGTGTTACATCTGCGGCAAAACGTTCACCACCAGGACGCATTTAAAAAGACACATGCTGGTTCACACGGGTCTGAAACCACACTGCTGCAAAATATGCGGCAGGAGATTCGGACGAGGCGAGTGTCTGAGGGTACACATGAGGATCCATACTGTAGAGAAGCCGTACTCGTGCGAGGTGTGCGGGAGGGAGTTCAGGCAGAGGGGCAACATGATCTGTCACATCAGGACTCACACGGGAGAAAAGCCGCATCGCTGCATCATCTGCTCCAGACCGTTCGCGTACAAGAAGGACATGCTGAGACACATGCAAGTCCACTCAAAGAATTCATGAATTCCCATTTATATTTACAACTGGACAGATGTGTACAATGTGACATCATATCTTGATATTTTCAATGCAGCTACTTTACATTTTGTAGCATATTTCACTCTGTTCCAAACTATTTCATAAAGGGCTCTGAAGACTGAGATCATTAAAACCTGCAGCCAGATGTTCCTTTATGGAATATCTGTATATTAAGTGTCCTTAGATTACATTAAAAGTGCTTAAAATGAGTTATTTGAGCCATTAAGGGTAAATGTAGAATTTTACAACAAAACTTGAACTATTTGTGTATTAGCTGAATACAGTAAGTTCTGGATTTCACTCATTGTTTTTTTTATGTTTTTCACTTTGTACTTAAGACAGACTGTGTTCAGTTCACAGACTCGTAATCAGTGATTCTAGTTTGTTCACTTCTTTCCTAATAGAAGCAGTTACATCACTGGTCTCATGAACTTCAATACATATGTCAGTAAGTGAGCACATTGCCTTTCATTTAACACTACAGTACATACAGCACTAATTCTGACTGTCTTCTGCCTATGCAAGCACTGCAAATAAGTTCAATAGCTCAGCAGTGGACTGTTTACCACAGTGTCATCAGGTTGTGGTGTTTCTGTAGATTCTGTTGTCTGTTAATATGTTTCACTAAGGAGTTAAAGTACTGTAAATGCTTCTCATTGAGCCAGATCCTATGATAAATATTTCTGCCCACATTTATCAAAGCCATGTATTTGATTGAGGTTAAATGTAATGTTCCTCTCAGACACTAGGGGGTGCAAGACACAAGTTATTTTAATCCATGCCATGTTGATGATGGAACATGCTTGTGCATATGTTGGGCTTTATTTGTTTTAGTTTTATGTGGAAAGTTTAATGAAAAATGACAGACATGGACATTGGTAAGAAAATAAATGCAGTATATGTGAATCTACTAGATAAGACATCAACCAATCTGAAGGGAAATGATATGGTGGCAGGACTAAATTTAATAAGAAGAAAAACATCTAAATATGAATGCAATGACTGTAACTCAGTGTCTGAATTATAATAAAAGCCTTATTATATATATTGCATTTCCATCATAGAGTTTGCAGAGTGAGTTTGGGAAAGAAATGGATCAATACAACTCTTCTTAATCTATGTTAACCTAGTTTTAGTCCATATTTTTTCATTCAATTTAATCTTTTATTTTGTCTTTTTAATCAGTTTTAACCTAATTGTTATTCAAAAAATGTAACCAACCCCTTCTCTCTTATTTTGCTTATTTAATTATTTTATTTATTTACTTATTTTATTTAAATTTTCATTCAACATTTTTTATCATTCTTATTGTCTCTTGCGTGCATTGGTCTCAATTTTTGTCTTTTAATGTCTTCTTTGTTTTCTATTCCTTTAGTTTATGATGTCACTTGTTCTGTCTCATTATCAGTTTGTCAATCAACTCATTATAAAGTGTTTGAACTACACTATCCTATATGAAAGGTGCTATGAAAATAAAGTTTGAATGATTTGATATTGTGAAAAAGCAACACACTTCAAAACAGTTGAAAGCCAGTGTGCTCACTGCCAAAGCTGTGAAAACGTGTCTTAATCACTACTACACTATTCATTTCCAAACTGAGGACAACGGTACAACCTTAACTGTAATTTCCATACACTGTATTTAATTTCATCCCGCAGTCATGATGCTTATCTCCTGCTCCCCCCACATTAGTGCCCACATGTTTATGTCGAGATGCACAGGATCACTTGGAGAGGATGTTCATCGTTTTTTATATACATTTGAGATTTGAGATCATTTTGCTCTGTATTATTATGACATTGTATTATTATCTGTTGAACTGTCTATGTTAAACTATTAAACATAGATGCATTTGGGTTTAAGTTTGTCTTTTTTTATTACGTTTTTTTTTCCATCAACAAATGCTGGCCTTGTGAAAAACAGTCACCTTTGGCACTTTTCATTCAATGAGTATAGCAGTGATTATCTAAGTAAACAAAGATCATGAACTAAATCAGAAATGTATCAATGCAACAGAAAAGAAGAGATCAGAAGCAGTGGGGGGTGCTCAGTAGTTTTCATTGTTATTAGAAATGTTACATTTCTTAAGATTTTCCTGACCTAATGTAAGCCATATTAGAAAAAAATTGCTCAAAAGTACTCCTATCCAGTAACTCAATCACACTAATTACAAAACAGTGTCAGGTCAGCTGGGCTACATACTTCATTTGCATAGTTTAGGACAAACTGTACATGTTAATACCATCAATAAGCATGTTTAGACGCAAGTATTCTAGCCAGCAATCACTAATGGGACTCTTGTGACATGACTCTGGGTCTGAGATGACATCACTCTACGATCTCTGCGTGTGTCCTTTGTCAGCGTCCACACATGTCACCGCCACGGAGAGCTGACGTCTCCTGTGATTCCTTTTAATACTCGATGGTCACCGTCTTTGTCTTCAGGTATTCATTGAGTGCCTCTTGTCCTGTTGGAGTGGCAGTAATGATGTGTATTAATAAAAATAGGCTTGTGTACATTGTGTCCACATGCTGAGGTTGCAAAAATCTTGCAATTATGAGATGATTTCTCATAATTGTGCGATTTTTCTTGTAATTTTAATGATATTCGTAATAACTATGGGATAAGGCCTCAGAATTCTTTTTCATCCGAATTCTGTATTAACATTATAGCTGAGTCGTCACTAGTTTTGGACCACCCTCAGTACATACAAAAACAATGCATTTAGAATGGCTAAATTACATCACAAACAAAAACCTGAGTGAATATTTAGCTGTACATTGTGGTGCAGAGGTGTAATGAAACCAAAATTGAGAGTAATGCCTTGTTAGCTTGGTGAGTAGCATCTAATAATTCGGCTAATTCATGCAGCTAACATAGTGTAGGGTCTGCACTTTTAACTTCTGTAAAATCTTTTCCGACTGTTTGGTTTTCTTGATTTCCTTTGCTTAAACTGCTGGACAATTCTATTCAAACACATTAATCAAGGACTTACAGCAGCTACACCGTAACTGTTTTTCTTACCCAGATCTTTGCCAAAGCCTGACTGTTTGAAGCCTCCAAAAGGTGCAGCCACATCAGTCTTGTTGTAGGTGTTAACAAAAACGGTGCCAGCATTGAGCCTTTCACTGACATACAGAGCTTTGCTGATGTCCCGAGTGAAAACACCTGACGCCAGGCCGTACTCTGTGGCGTTGGCCCTTCTCAGGACGTCGTCCACCTCACTGAGGTAGGGAAACGGAGAAAGAGAAACGACACAAGGTTCGTTTTGTGATGTTGTGTATATTTTGTGAGAACATGAAGGAAAATGGGGATATGAGTCATTTATTACGAATTACAACGTACCCGCCCTTGAACTTGGAAATGATCATGACGGGGCCGAATGACTCCTCTTCAGCGATGTACATGTGGTCCTGCACATCAGTGAACACCGTGGGTTCAAAGAAGAAACCTGCCAGCAGACAGTACATTATGAACCTACTGTACATGAGAAATGAATACATACATCTTCCATCAATCACCCACTGATTGATTCATAGCATTGTCATACCTGGTCGTTGGACCTGTTTGCCACCACAGACCAGAGTAGCTCCCTCCTTGACACCAGTCTGACAGTACTGCACCAGTTTGTCCAGGTGAGCTTTGTGATTCTGAGGGCCGTGATCTGTGGAGCGGTCCAGCGGATCGCCGATCTTCATCTTCTTGACCTCCTCAATCTGAGAGAAAAAAGGCCAAAAGAATTCTTTAAGACAACCACAGAACTAGAGATGCAGTACTGTAGCCTCAAGAACTTTAGAATCATTTCTAGATATATTTCAAAATCTCTTTCCCTTGTTGCTTTTTGTTGTTCAGATGTGTAAAATAAATCTGATCCTTTTGGGCAAGTGTGGGCAAAGGGATAGAAAGACACATACCACTTTTTTCACAAACTGGTCATGAATGCTATCCTCCACAAACAGTCTGCCAGCTGCGATGCAGTTCTCTCCCTTGTTGAAGAACACTGAGCTCATGCCCTGAAATACACAAACAATTACACAGTGATGGAACCCCTTCAACTATTTAAATATGAGCAAAATGACAAATACCGCAAGCTGCTCTAAGTGGACATACCATGCGCACAGCTTTGTCCATGTCACAGTCGCTGAAGATAATGAGAGGGGATTTTCCTCCGAGCTCCAGAGAAACTTTCTTCACGTTACTGACTGCGCAGCTTTAGATGGAGGAGAACCCGAGATACACGAAGATGAGCTGTAATGTTCACTTCTGTTAAGATAGAGTTTTGTGGATGTGGTCTGCCTCTTACCTCTTCATGATGTGTTTGCCGATTTCAGTGGAACCAGTGAAGCCCAGTTTACGGACATCAGGATGGTCAGACATACGTTGACCCACCAGAGCACCTGCAAGTAGAGTATGACTTTAATAACATCTCCTCCAGACTCATGTGATGCTTGACAAGGAGGCTAATGGCTGGTTCAAAGTGTAGGCTTAATTTAAAGAGGATGTTTAGCCATTCTATCAGCATGGATCATCTATGGATGGTGGTGTATAGTGGGTGGGTCAAACAGTCTAATCCAGACAGAAATATCTTAATTATTTGATGGATCACTACTACAGAATTTTGCACATTCATGGTCCACAGACAATAAATCTATTTGACAGTGTTGATCCTCTGACTTTCTCTCTAGTGCCACAAGCAGGTCAAAGTTGAATCATCAATGCAGTGATAGATCTCAACATCTACTAGATCTACTAGACTGCTATAACATTTTGTACAGACATTTATGGTTGGTAGGATATAGTCTGCTGACTTCAGCTCGTTCTTCTGACTTTTCTCTAACATAACCATGAAGTTGACTTTGAAGTTCCTTATAGAAATATCTCAACAGCTATTGGATTGGATGGATTGCTACCTGATCCAGGCAGAATATTAATCACTCCTTTGGGAAATCCCGCCCTTGCCGCCAACTCCGCAAACTTCAGAGCTGTCAGTGGAGTCACCTGGAAAAACAAACGTAAATGACTTGTTTCTTGTGATCTACTCAAGAACTATTTCTGCGGGATGGATGGAGCATGAGTGCCAGTGTGAAGGCTAACCTGAGCAGGTTTGAGGACTACTGTGTTTCCAGCTGCCAGACAAGCTGCTGTCTTCCAGGCCAGCATCATCAGAGGGTAGTTCCAGGGAATCACGATGGCGCACACCCTGAGAAGAAACAAAGGTGTTAAAGATTATATACAGTTTATGTCACTCACATATGTTTAACTGCTCCAAATCTGCTTCTCACCCCATTGGTTCCTTCTTGGTGAACGTGAGGTTACGATTGGGTCTTGCCTGGTTGATGGGGATGGTACTGCCCTGTGAATGGAGAACACATCACATTATTACAATGTATCAATATTCTGGTGGGTTTTTTTGTGTTAGTATCTTTTGGCGATGTCAGTCACCAAAGGTTCATCTAATTTTAGACAAGGTTGACACTTCCAGGTTTTACGAGTGGCTTTCTTACTTGGATCTTGTCACACCAGCCAGCAAAGTAGCGGAAGGTCTGGATGGACATGCCCACGTGAGTCTTGAGGGCTAGAGTGTAAACTGCTCCAGAGTCGATGGATTCAATGGTAGCTAGCTCCTCCTGGTGCTGCTCCATCAGGTCAGCCAGCCTGTGGATAAGGAGGTCAAGGAGACAGAGTCACTCAGATCATGGACCATGCTTGATAATGTGGCTGTTAAGGATTTTAATCACTTGTTTGCACAGTGGCACAGAAAGACCACCATATGCAGCTTACAAGCAACATGGGTGTTAAAGCTAAAGTGCACTGACTTGTAGATGAGTCTGCCTCTGTCTCTTGGGTTCATTTTGCCCCACTCTCCCTCTTCAAAGGCCTCCTTTGCAGCAGCCACAGCCTTGTCCACATCACTTATCTGGGACAGAGACACTTCACAGATGGCCTGCAGGACAGACAGATACAGGACATACAATCACAATGCCAGCAGAGAGAACCATTCACATTTTACACAGCAGCAACTTTGATAAAAATCAAAGTCTGTAGTAGTGAGTATGTCCTTTACCGTTCCGTCAGTGGGATTGATACTCTTGTAGGTCTTCCCTCCTTCTGCGTCAATAAACTCTCCATTGACGAACATCTGGTAAGGCATCTTTATGGTCATGTTGTTGATGTTCTTCTCCACCTGAGGTAGTGCAGAGAATGGGCCAAATCAGTCACAGATAGTCGGTGATAGCTGGTCTCTGTGACTTTTAACATAACCGGTGACAATGGCAATAAACTCTTACATAGTCGACAACCAGCTCCTCTTCATCGTCCAGTCCTCGCAGCTTCCTGACACACATCTGGATGAAATCTTGGAAGGTGGTGTTCATGTAGACGTCCTCGTTCTGCAGCTGACAGTTGCTGGCCCGAAGTTTTGCCTCCTCCACAAGCCTGAAGACAGCGACAAAGGGAGGGATGGTGAGGAAGGAGGAGAGGGGGGAAAAAAATCAGGGCTGGTATTTATCAAGCTACTCAGAGACACTGAACATTAACTTAAAACTAAAAACCCTTCTATCTCAGAGTAGGACATTTATGAAGCCTTCTATACAGACGTCCAGCAGGAAGAATGATTGCTGCTACTGGAAATTATAATGTATTCTAGTTCTCTCTGTTTGAAATATCAAATATCAAAAAATCAAGATTCATTGGGATATCTTAGTATAATGACACAAAGTAAATGAAACCAGTTATTAGCCTCTATTTCATAACAGTGTGCCTATAAAGCCTGTAATTGTCACAGTGTATGCAGCTCAAAAAACCTGTTTATGATAATGAAATTATAATTATTAATATTTAGGAGGTGGATAATGCTGTACTTTGTTGGCAGTGAAACAGACTGTAAGTGTAACTGAGAAGAAACTGTGAGGGAAACTACTGTGCAAATCTTTACCTTCCAAACCTATACTCATTGCTCATTTGGATGCATGTAACTGTGGTAATGTAAAAATAATTGCTATTTCAGCTTCTGAATGCAGAATCAGCTTACTTCCTAAAGTGTATAAGATATATTAAATGAGTTATCCTTAAAGAAATGGGTTTTTAAAAACATCTTTTTCATTACCTGACTACATCCATGGAGGCAGCACCAGACTTGAAGAAATCAGTGGAGTCCTCAATCTGACTAACATTGGTCAGGATGCTTTGCCAGACTGCCTGTAAGGAAACATTGTCAGAAGTGAGCACAGGACATTCTTGGTATTTCTCAGATAGATTTTTATCCTCTTCCCTATATATAATTAGTTGGAGAGGCCCTACCTTCATCTGCTCTGCAAAGGTTTTCTCCTCCTCATTGAGCTCCACAGCAGCACTGGATCCTGCACTAAAGTACTGAGCTGCAGCAATCATCTTCCCATCTTCAAACTGCAGATTCTTCACCAGCAGCTGCACAGAAAGACAATGAGACATAAAAAGAGAGAGATTATGAAATGATCATTACCTGTCAATAGAAAAAAGATAATGATGTGAATATGAATGAATACTAAGAATTGGTTGGTTGGTGAACTTCATCATTTGGCAAGGTAGGCTACTGCCCTGAACCCTCAATTAAAAAGACCACAAACAGCTATAGTGCACGTGCATGTTTGTGCATGTGTGTGTGAGTGGATGCATGAGTCAAAGTGGTTGTGTGTGTGTGTGTGTGTGTGTGTGTGTGAGAGAGAGAGAGCGAGAGAGAGAGAGAGAGGGTTAGAGCGATTTAGACATAATGTTGCAAATGCAAACCTGCAAGACCATATAAATTCTCTATTTGTATCTACACATACGCACATTTATGTACACACACACACAATATTTTTTCAATACACACATACACACTACACTCTGACGCCCATACTAACACATCCAGGTAATTTTAGATGCAAACACATGTTTCATTAGTCTGCTGTGCTTCATTATACAGTCAGCATGAGCAGGACTGGAGAACACTGTATTGTATTATCCCATAGGCAAACAGCTAAATGACGTCATCTGGTGAAAAAAACCCCCAACTATAATCTTATTATTCAACATTGTGTTGCTATTTTATATCTATTTAGTCTGTTTTAACTCTTGTTTTATTTGATTTGTCTCCCTTTCCGTTTTTATATCTTTTTATATTTGAGCTGTTTTAATTCTTTCTTTTGTTCTTTAAAAAAATATAAATTTGCTTTTTTTATGTTCTCCTTTTGCACTATATGTAAAGCACTTTGAGTTGCCCTGTTGCTGAAATGTGCTATACAAATACATGTGCCTTGCCTTGCAGCCATGAGCTGAACAGCATGGCATTTTTATTTAAAATTGTGTCTTATTAACTTGTTATATTTGATCTTCTCCCGTCGCCTTCTATTAATGTCAATGATAACGTGAAAGCGCCTATGGTAACAACACGGCGCCTGTGAATCACGTGACAGCCCCCTGAACAAATCATAGCACAGAACAGTTGGCCAAAAACTCACTATTAGCGGTTCAGTGTCAGACGCTCTCCGCTGTTCACTGCTGTACTCACATCCACACAGCTGAGCTCCAGGCAGCCTGCAGGATGGCCACCGCTACGCTTCAGTCATTCAACGTGTTTCTGACGGACAAGTTAACCGCAGCTGCTGTAGACATCTATGGCTTTGTGGAAAAGACAATACTGGACTACCAGGAGGAAGTGAACCGGGCGAAGCTGGAGAACCAGAGGCTGCGGCGGCTGCTTGATTTGGTGTACACGCCAGAGATAAAACTGCACAGGGCAGGTACGTTACCGCAACGTAGCCCCGTCAGTTAGCTGTACACTACTATTAACTAGCTGAACCGCAGCAGCTAACAGCGGCCAGTTCATATGAACGATGCGTTAGCAAGCCATGCTAAGTGCTAAGTCTGTCGAGCTTCACCATTAACCACTATTTTATTTCTCCAAATAAGGCCTTCCCATGCGTGTTTACTAAATGTCGTATTCTTCATAGTAAGACAAAGTGAAAACATGTAAATGTGTATTTCTTGTTAAATTCAGCACATCTAAATATTTCCCTCTCAATAGACTTATTCAGTGAGGATGCAGGGAAGCTAATACATCACAGTCATAGAGTGTGTAAACCCATCTTTTATTTAGATGGAAACAAACTGTTAATGACATCTGACCAGTGGGGGCATTGTGTGAAAATTGTGAACGATTTTCCAAAGCGGGCAAAAATTGAAAAAAACGACAGGGCCGGTGTAGGTACCAGATCTGCTCGGGTGCCAGATCGGCTCGGGGTCCTGCGCACGCAGATGACGTCACGCACAGGATTAAAAAAACAAACTTTATTGTACATTCACATAGTTATATAGGCTAGAAAATGCGTGTTAGAAAGGCTAGATTGGCTCGGTTTTCGGGTGTGTGTGCGTGCGTGTGTTATCATATAAATTAACAATACCACATAGATATGACGTTATGACCAGATAAATATTTATTAACACTTAACACTAATACATCAGTCATTTGTTAGGGCTTTATAAGATCAAAATAATACGAAAGTCGCTCTATCTTCGTCAATTCTATCTTTGTTTCTCTTCGTTATGTCTCCGCTCACTCCTTCTCCTTCTCCGTCTTCACTCTCGACCTGGCTGTGTATTTCCCTCTTTTTTTATATGGCTGTTACTACAGTTTCCATGGTTACTACCGAATACTGCCGTTCAGCCAATCACAGTGCGTGACGTCCTCTGCGTGCGCAGGACCCGAGCAGATCTGGTACCCACACCGGTAATGTCGAAAAAGTCAAAAATGGGCAAGGGTGGGGGATTGTCCCAAAACTTGCTAAAAAGGGGCCAGGGGGGCGGCTGAATGAAAAATGAGCAAATTGAGCCCAGTGGGGCCATTGTGTGAAAATTGTAAAGGATTTTCCCAAGCAGGCGAAAATTGAAAAAGACGACAGGGCCTGTAGTCGAAAAAGTCAAAAATAGGGAAGGGTGGGGGTCAAAAGGGGTCAGGGGGAAGGAGAGTGTCGCTACGGACAAACAACCACTCATTTTTGTACATTAAAAAAGATAATTAAGTTGTGTAGGCTATATTACAAAATGTACACAAATATATACTGTTGAAGAAAAATCACTCATGTTCTTGTTCAAAGTTTGCTGTGGTGTTGGATAAGAGACAGTCATGATCAAGGGCTGTGATGTCACTAGATCAAGCTGCTGCTCTCAGACATCACTTGATTACATCACATCTCTGGCCAAATGTGCATTTTCGTCTTCAGTACACCCATTGATTATATAACTAAATGCTTGATTTTAGCCGTGTTCAGATGTATGTCGTGTCAGAAACGATGGACTTTAGGCTAATTGGTGCATGACTTGTTTGGGTTAAGCAGGAAGAAGTTAAGTCAATACTCAAGTAAGAATACAGGAGTGATGAGGACCATCTTTGCCCCAAATGACCTTAAACTGCCATGTTCATCTTATATGACAGTTATGGTAAATGTGAGTTTCATGGTTGTGGTGCAGTGCCTTTTCAAAACATGCGTGTTTAGAAGAGGCTGAGTGCTTTGCCTCTGGTGTTGCTGCTTGCAGTTTTCTCGTGAACTGCTCCTACAAACTACTATAAAACTCAGTACCGCGTTGCCTCAGGTTCTCAGCAATACACCTGCTGAATGTGAAGTCCATCAGATGGTTGTCTGGTTGTCAAGAAGATCGAAGGACACACAGATAGACAGAGACTCCTTCTATTTCAACCTTAAGTGGTAAATAACTGGAAAACCTTTGAATTTTTTTTAAAGCTCCGACATATCTGACTCAGCACTTACTGTAAGAAGTGCCTGAAAACCAAGCGAACATAAACGTCACACATCAGCCAAACACTGATGTTTAATGTAAATAAACTCACATTTAATGGATGTACCTTAAATCTTTTTTTTCAGTGTCACTTGTTTTCAGTTTCAACTTTTGATCAATGTTTTGGCGTAAAGAGGAGCGCCATTGTTTGGCCTACATTACCCAATGTGCCTTGCTGTTCGACAAAGATGAGATATCATGGGTGAGATTTTGGGCAAGGCTGTTATCATTTTTGCTCTAGAAGTGTTAATGTGTCACTTATATTCCCAAAATGTGGTCATTTGTCCAAATAACAGCTTGTTATCTATTCCAATGTTTTAATACATCTAAGGAGCTGCTGGCCAGGTGAGAGCAACGTGTGACGTCATACTGTGAAGTGACTCATTGACACAGATGTAGAATGTGATGTCGCTAGAATAAAACCCATTAATCTGCTGACATATGCACTGACATCAACATATCTGCAGTGAGCTGATGTTTGCAGATACAGCCTGGGTGATTTATTAGTCAGCTAATAATGTTACTGTGTACAGACTCAATGGGGATTCAATGATTGAATGTGGGTGTTGTGGTGAGTTTAGAGCCATTTCACCCAATCACAATTAGAAGCTATTAACTCAGGTAAATTGCTATCATTGCTACCTTGCCATGTGATTTCTATCTCCTGTATAATTATGTTTGATCTCATCCAACTCAGATGTGTAAATCTTGAGTAGGGCAGTAGATTGATGTGGGAATCTTCCACCAGATCACAAGACTTCTATCAGTATGAATAACTCATAACGCATATGTGCATCACTTAATTGTGTTTTCTAACATCTGCTTTACTTCCAGTGCACCTTTATTCAAGCCTGCACTCAAATGTTACCAAACCATAACTTGCAATTGATTTCTCTGCTGCTGTTAGGACGAGCTTCACCGACAGGGATCGCTCACGTTTTCCCAACGTCTAAGCTTGTGTGTGATGAGAGAAGTAACTTTTCTAGCTGCCACCACAAAACATTGTCCTATCCACTGTTACAGATTCAATGCAGATCGAATTGCCCGCACCAACACAGGAGGTGTCAGCTGAGGAGCAGCAGATAGAGGAGGAATGTATTCCCAGTGTGTTCACGGAGGATCCGGTCATCCTTGCCATTAAAGAGGAACAACCCGAACATTGGACCGGTCCTGTGAAGGCACCTGTACCACCAGAGTACGGCAGCATGAAAGACAACTATACCCAAGTCGAGTTGGCAGCCGCAGAGAAAATAGAAGACAACAAATCATCACGATCCTCCGGAGCAGTTCCAACTCACACAAAGAAGAAATCACGCGCCAAAGCCCGTCCGAGTAAAAAAAAGTCCCAGTCGTTAAGCTGCAACATCTGTGGGAGAGTAACGTTGTGCAACAGCAGCATGGTCAATCACTTAAGAACGCACACCGGCGAGAGACCCTTCACCTGCCAGATATGCGGGAAATGCTACAGCACGAAGAGTCAAGTGCTGGACCACATCAGGGCTCACTCCGGGGTGAAACCATACACCTGCTTCATCTGCGGAAAGAGCTTCAAAACACGTTTAGGCATGAAAAAACACGCCCAGGTCAAACATGAGGAGAATCAGCCCTTCAAGTGCATGCAGTGCAGCCAGCAATTCCATCGGGTCGTGGAGTTCAAGCGGCACATGAGGAAGGTCCACAACATGTCCGAAAACTCACTGTTGCCATCGCTGATGCCGGTTCATCAGCAAATCTTTTAAGTTGAGTCGAATACAGAGATGACTTCCTCTCTTAGTCTGTACGCATGTCTTTTTTTTTTAAATTGCGATGTTTACTTATGGTTGCCGTAGCTGGTTCTGACGCGTTCGTCAGCAAATCTTTTCGGTTTAGTCAAATAGAGAGATGACTTCCTCTCTGTTGGTGTCTTTTTTTGATTGTGATGCTAACAGTCTAACATGTAGATTTGAACTATGATTAGTTTGGCATGATGTAGGTTTTTTTTAGCTTTTTTAAAATGTTGCCTTTTAATTCTTGTGTGCCCTTTGTTGTGAAACTTATTGTGTGTAATTTTAGAATACTATTAAAGTTTGAGTACGTTTTTAATCAATGCTGCAATGCTTCCGTTGTGTGTTTATGAGCAACATACTTCAGTTGGAAACCAATACTAAAATAAATATAATAAATAATTTTGAAAAATCCCAGTTTCAAAAGACAAAAAGTAGAGTCATAACAACACTAGCTATTATAGATACCAATATTGATGATAATGATTTAGTAAAGATTCCTTCAATTGGGTTATTAAAAAGCAATTTAAAAGGTGCTCTGTTTAAAAAGTCATATTTACATTAAGTTACTCACCAAACTCGTGGCTTAATGAAGATGTCATTTCCTTCTTAATACATTTGTAAAGCAGATTTTTCTAAAAAGTTTTAATCCTGCATTATGTACATCCATGTTTATTTACCAGCAGTCTTTGCATGTTGTATGTTACACCCACCTGTCTGTCACCTCAATAGTGTGAAACTTTGCAGGACTGTGTATGACATCTTCCATATAAAAAAAATGCACAATCAGCTAATGTTAATATGCGGTTTTTGATGAGCTCCACTAGCTTAGCTTCACTCCAGGCTTCTTCAGTACAATACTACGCCTCTGTTGGGTGTGGTTGCAGGTGCAATAGAGCACATTTATAACCACACCAATCACAGAGGCAAAAGGTGCAACTTAATTTAAACTTTCATCCACAGAAACTGTATTAATTTACTTTTAAGAGTTGTGACCAAAATAAGTACAGGGCTTAATTTAACAGCTCAACATTTGTCATTGCCACATAACTTGTCAGTGTTCTCTGGTGGACTAATTATGTTATGATGTTATGACCAATGTTAAATTATGGCAAAAATCTTTTTGGGACTTTTTAACTATGATTTCTTGTTACTTAGCAACAAATACCAATAGCAAAAAAATAAAAGTGTGCAGATAATGTGCTAGTTTCACTTCTCATAGTTTTAATATACTCTGACCAGCATTTCTGCCTTGTGTTGCCTAAACAAAAATAGCTAATATGCTAACTAAATGTACAGTGTCTATAAAAAGTATTCACCCCCTTGGACTTTTCCCCCCTTTGCTCTTATAGACTGAATTATGGTCAATATAATTTGGCATTTATAAAAAAAAAAATAATATACAAAAAACAACCCTTTAATGTCAAAGTGAAAACAAATTTCTACAAAGTAATGTCAATAAATTAAAAATATATAATGTAAAATAAGTGATTGCATAAATGTACACCCCCTTTAAAGTGACTGATGTAATTCAATAGAGGTCCAGCCAATTATTGCTAGTATTCTCACAAATAGTGAAATGGAGATCACCTGAGTGCAGTGAATGTGTCTCAAGTGATTGTAGTATAAAGACACCTGTGTCTGGAAGGTCCAATCACTGGTTAGTCTGTATTCCTGCTACAATTACACCACAAAGACAAACTGAGTGACTGTGCAAGGAGACTGGTGAGGGAGGATACCAACACACCTGTGTGACCTCTCTGAAGGAGTTAAAAGCTTGAGCAGCTGAGGTGTGAGAGACTGCATACAACAACTGTTGCCACTGTTCAAGAAAGCTTTGGTCTGATGAGACCAAAATGAGGTTTTTGGCCATCAGACATCAGACACTTTGTTTGGCAGACACCAAACACTACACATCACCATAAACACACCATCCCCACCGTGAAGCATGGTGGTGGCAGCATCATGTTGTGGGGATGCTTCCCAGCAGCAAGACCTGGAAGGCTTGTAAAGGTAGAGGGTAAAATGGAGACAGTAAAATATAGAGAAACCCTGGAGAACAATCTGATTCAGTCTACAAGAGAACTGTGGCATCGGAGAAAGACAGTGGCCTGAAGCATGCGGTGAAACCTACACAGAAATGGTTTAAAGACAACAAGGTGAATGTTCTGGAGTGGCCGAGACAGAGCCAGACCTCAATCCAATAGAGAATTTGCAGCTGGACTTGAAAAACGGTGTTCACGTCTGATCCTCTTGCATGAGACAGACATGAGAGTTTGAGCAGTTTTGCAAAGAATAGTGGAGAAAAATTGCAGTTTCCACACCTGAAGAGGTGTAATGCTTCTGAGACTTCAGGAAGGTTTGTTTATTGTCCATGTTAGAAGGTGGTTATAAGGCAACACACCTTTATACATCCATATTTATACTGACTGTCATTGTTATATTTTGGTAAACAACACACAAGATAAAATGGTTGTGTTCACCAGTTTTTCAGTTGTGACTGTTTGTCCCTGCATGAAGTTGATGTGACTCTGAAGCCAGCTGATCAAAACTATCTCAAAAGGTAAAATTCCCCAATGAGTGTGGACTGCAGGTTTTAATGCTCATGATTTTACTGAGTTCTTAAAGCGTAACGCATTTCTGTTTCTTTGCAGATGCCAAACAGCCAACCGAGCCTCCGCCCGTGGAGGAGATCCCCTCTAAAGAACAGGGGTGGAGCCCGAGCGTGGACCAGGATGAGCCAGGACCCTCCCAGGTAAAAGAAGAGCAGGATGAGCAGAAGGAGGAGCTGTGGATCAACGGTAGCGAGGACCAACCTTCAGCAGAGGACAGCGACGACGGGGACGCCCTCACGAAAGAACTAATCAAGACAGTGCAGCAGTTAGAAGACTGTAGGGCAGCAGAGGAGAGCCTGGAGGCTAGGGAATCACCTGAGGAGGATCCACAGCTGTCTGAAGAGAAGACCAGCACCACCCTATACCGCTGCCACATATGCAACTACATATTCACCAAAAAGACTGTGCTTACGTGGCATCTCAAGACACACGAAAGCAAGTCGGTTGACAACAAGGCCAACTTTGACTGTCACATATGTGGCAAACACATACCCTGTCAGAGCAATCTACAGAACCACATGAGAGTCCACACAGGAGAGAGACCCTACAGCTGCCAATTCTGCGGCAAGTGTTTCAAACTGAAAGGACATATGACAGAACATATAAGGACTCACACAGGAGAGAAACCCTTCAGCTGCCACATCTGTGACAAGTCTTTCAACAGAGGGTCCACTCTGAGGAAACACGTATTAGCCAAGCACAAAGAGGAAAGGCCGTACAAATGCGGGGATTGTGATGAGTTATTTACTGAGAGGTTGCTGATGAAGAGACACATGCGCAAAGTTCACGGCATCAAATTGTCCACGAGTCAAAGTCCGGCCTGAGAGAGCTTCAGAACGGACGTCATTAATGATGCATGTTGCATATACAGTAGTCTGTGTAGAAAATAGGGTCTAAGTATGTTTTGAAATGTTCCAGTGCTAGTTTCCAATGTTAGTTTCAGCACCAATACCAGTACAACTTTTATTGAAACCTTGCTTTTAGCGTTTTAATCAAACATTTGAAATGTTAACGTCAAAACAAAGCAGAACTTTGCTAAAATAAAATGTCTAAAATTGGCACAATTATCATTTACAGGAAACGTTTAACATTGAAGGAAATTTGCTTGTTTGCTCTTGCCGACAGATGGAAGAGAAGAATGATTGACTGATTGATTGTTTTTGTGTGTGTGTTAAGTCTGGAGCTGGAGGTAGGAGGTGATTAACTTAGCTTAGCTTAATTTAGCATGAAGACTGGAATTGACCAACAGCTAGTCTGACTCTGTTTAAAGTGAAAAAAAATATGCCAACAGCTCACTAAATAACCTATTTTTTAATCCTGTTTGTTTGTCCCAACAAAAATGTTTGTTTTTTTTAAGTTGTGGTTGTACGGGGAGTAATGTGTTGTAACTCTTTCTGGTAACCTATAGCTGCACACAATGTCCTCCTGCAGGATTGTCAACCTGCTCAAGAGGTGGTGAACTGTTTTTTTTTTTTGTTTTTTTTTCAGAGATAAGCAGGCTAGCTTTTTCAACCTACTACCAGTCTTTATGCTAAGCTAGGCTAATCGCTTCTTGGCTGTAGCTTCATGTTTAATGCACAGAATAGAGAGTGATATCAGCATTCACATCTAACTCAAGACAAGAAAGCCAATAAGAGTGTTTCCCAAATGTCAAACAATTTCTTTACATCAGGAATGATCTGTATGAAGAATAATAAAATAAATTACTCTTAGCAGGCAATCCAAACTTTCTGCCCTCATTGAGACTCAGTAAATAAAGCTTACGATTTTTTTAAAAAGCCAGCTGGGTACTAACTCTGCTCTACAAACGCACTAGCCACGTGACTGTACTACACTGTTCTGTAGGAACAGCTACAGACTGGAAGTTTCTCAACTCCAGATGTGCTGGATTTGTTGTTCTGTACTGTAACTATCATTTTCTCTGTGTTTGTAACATCTAATGACCATAAATGTGAATCACCAGAATTTAACATCAAAATCTCCAGTTTACAAAGATAAAACAGACCTCTACAGTACAGTACAATGTTTAATCTGATTTTAAACAGAAACAGAACATATATAGCAGTGTTGTAATCTTTGACAACTAGTAACTCTTCTATTGCACTGTAAAAATGTTTTATATATTTATATATAAATTGTATGTTGTATTTTTTTCTTTTGCAAAGTCCAGTCATATTATGGTGATGTAAATCTGTGTGGATCGCAATATAAAGGAAAAAAGAATGGAGAAAAAAATGCATTACTGTTGTATTTGATATTTTGTATCACACATTTGTGTAATGTTACACTGTAGGAGTTGTCAGGAATGTTTTAAAGTTGTATAACACTTCAATATATCTGCAGCAAGAGTGTCTCCTGTCTCTAAGCAACAAGAGGGACCAAAGAAGGAGAAAGTGCAAGAGCTGCGGGTTACATTTCATTATGATGACCAAGGTCTTCTTGTGTCTGGTGGTGAAGATGATGACGAGGTTCAGTTCAGTCTCAGATATCAAGTTTTAATTTGTAATTAGTGTGCTAAAGAAAGATTTGACAGCTTCACTATCAGACAGCAGAATGATAAGAAGTCATTTGGGAACAGAGGCTCCATCTGTGACTTCTTGCATGATGGAAATGGGGTGCTCAGCTCATAAGAACTATATATGTAACTAAAAAGCAACATCATTGATATACTGCTACAATAGAACTGCCACAGCTGTATGTTACTAATTACACAATGATGACATTATTGATTCATTCAATTGATTTGGGTTGTTTGTCAGTGACGTCAACGCCTCACTGGGAGCTTAACTTCAAGAACATCTAACACTGCTTCAGTGAATTTTACATGACACTAAATGTACTTCAGTAATCTAATAAAACAGCAGAAAAAATAAATCTGTTAACATAAAAATGAGCAAATCTTCCACTTCTTGTTTGGACTGTGGATACTAAACCCTCAACCATCAATGCAATGTCATTTTTCAATTTCAGACACAAAGAACAAGTTAAACAAGCTCTTCAGTGTTTTGGAAAGTTGTGGCATTTATGTTTACTCACTTATCTTCATGTGCAGTCATTATTAAAAGGAACTTGAATTGCAAAATTCTTATATTTTTATATAATGATACATATAGTTAATTTTAGATAATCGTGTCAGCTGCACAATTTGCAATATAATACAAATGCCCAACAGTCTGACTTTTTTTCAGTTTTTTTCAGCAGTAGATAAACTGCTACCAGTTGAGGCCAAACATGGAGTCACAAAGTTCACAATAAACCAGAAATGAACCTTTTCCTATTACCTATTTATTGTATGTAAATACAAAATGTAAGAATGCACTGTTTGATTTGTATCAGGGCAGCTTGGATGAGTCTGTTAGGACTGAATGCAGATCACCTTTGCCAAATATCACTCCATAACAATACTCTAATTAAAATATTCCTAATAATAAAGAGTCAGATCTGACAGATTATGGTGGATATTTGATACTGGAGTCTTCCTCATCAAGTTGACTTACCGTCTTGTCATCATTGCCAAACAGCACCAGTCCTGTCTTGGTGACAATGCCTGGCTTGCTGGCTCCGGGAATCTCCAGGGGCTGACCTTTAGCTGCAGTGCCATTTTTCACCAGAGACGAGCCGTAGAAGGTCACTTTCTACAGGACATGAGACATAAAACAGCTTTGATGAAGATACAATGTGGTGCTGTAGAACTAGAACAGGTGTTACTGTCTTTGGAAATACTTGTGCTTTGGTATGTTGTGTATTAATGAACAGACAGATGTTTCACGCAGATTTAGGAGCGAATAAAGGTTTATTTTATAATAAACCACACTGTAAACACTATATCAGCACAGAGACCTGATTAAATAAAGTGAACACAAGTTCAAAACATACTTATTGTAACACTGGCTGCTGTTCAACCGTTACTAGTGTGAGCATTACTATTCATTTCAGGTTCTGTAACAGTAAAACACTGTTACTGAGCAACAGAACTTTAACAGCAGACAAAATCTCCACCTGCTTTGTTGAACACTAACTCACAGCTACAGGCACCAAGGATATGTTAACTTACTCAGTAAATGAATATACCATTGCTCTAATTTTCTCTGCAGGTCATTTGAGTTACCACCTACAATCTGCCACAAGAGGGCGTTTGTTTAACAGACTTGACTTCTGTGTCGTCTAAGCACTTTCATCACAGTCCAGTGTCACTGGTAAACTAAATGTGAACACTTCACTAAGTTCTTAACTGCCAACGTCATCCAGGTTAAAGTTATATGAAGCACCACCTTTATGGATTATTTACTCAAAGGCTTTCTAATTGGATCTCCAAACATGTCTGGTGTTAAGACCTGTCACAATAATTGTGCTATTGTATGTGATAAGTCGATAACATAATCATGTCTATATATGGACTTATCATATGATACATGGACATGACCATTTTTATGACCTCAATATTGCCACACTTCACATTAGCAGGTAAGGGGCTATTCATGTCACATTGACTAAGCTAGTAGTAGTAGTAGTAATATCGTCCAACAAAAGTAGTTATTATGACAGGCTTAGTTGTGTTAGTAAAACAGAACAAGGCCAAAAACCAGAATCTATGAGCACAAATATTGTATCTGTGATGCTGTCTATAAGTGTTACAGTGTTGATGAGATTAATTTCTTAGGCATTGCATGGGATTAAGGAGTATTTGCAAGGAGTCATTAAAAAGGAGTGTTGTCCTTACAGAGCATGGTTTGTCTGAATTATTACAAACCTATGAATCATATTTCTCATTGACTGAACTGTGCAGGAGCTGAATGCTACATGAATGATGTGTCATGTTACCTGTCCATCAACCTCTGCCCAGGCACCAGGCACTTTGTCGTTTCCTCTGATCCAGTTGTGGATTGCCTCAGCAGACTGGTTCCAGTCAATCTGCCAACAGACAGAAGAAATGTCATCATTCCCTCGTTAGATGTGTCATACTGTACATATCAATCTGAATCAACACAGACTTTAATCCTCATGTTGAAATAAAAAAAGTCATCCAAAATCATGCTCTCAGTTCAAGATTTGACAGAAAGCTGATGTTAGTATTGGAAAAGTAGGCCAGTTTACTTAATGTATATCAGTATCAAATGTTTCATATCAGCATGAACTTAAATGGTGTTATTGTTAAATTGCTTTAATACATAGTTTAGTTTTTTTATCAGGGAAACACAAAGAAAGAAGAACTGGAAATGATTTCTGCCTTTAGAGGAAACTTTCATAACCACAGTTGACTCCTTGCGCTCTATCACGTTTTTAATTTAGGTTCAACATTTGAGGTCAGCAGGCTTTTACTGTCAGGATCCTTCTGCTCTGGAACTCATTTATGGAGTCATATATTTCAAATCACATCTTCCTGTAAGTAGTCCTGGTAGTTACCAGGTCAGGAACTTTAATGTAATCCTCTCATTTCCTACCAGCTCTCTACTGTAAGCTCCCTAAAGAACACTTCAGTCTTTTATTTTGTCCTTTTGTTTGGCTTTTCACTCCATGCCTCTTCTCCTGTTTGGAGCAGTTTGCTCATTTTAGTCTTTTTAAATTCCCCCTCATCTTCTTTTCAGAAGAATCAGAATCAGAAGGCTTTATTATCATTGAACATTACTGTTTCGATGAAATTCTCATGCAACCCCTCAGTGGTGCAACATAAACAACATAAACAAGACAGTATAAAAGATTTAAAACATAGTCATCATATAAAACAGTCATCATATAAATATAGTCTAAATATTGCAGACTGTTTCTTCTTCTTATTGTAACATATTATGGTTAAGTAATAAGAATGAAGTCACTTTCTCCAGCCAGTTTAGAAGTAGCCTTAAAACATTAATAAGTAAAAGAAAAGTAGTATCAAGAATGCCAATTTACACAGCAAACTGTCAGATCATCTACATACAGAGAAACTTGCTGCAAACATGAACTTAATACCATCTAACGTTCTTGTTAGTGTTTATCAGTTCTGTCTGTGTATGTAGTTCCCTTAAAATCAATCCCCCGTCTGCTCAGAAACCCTCTACATTGATGAATGAGGGTCAGTGTAAACTACAGAGAAGAACTAGATAATGCAGTAGAGGGAATTGATCAGTGTGTATGTCTTTGTGTATTACCTTGGAATTGTCTTTCTTCTGGATACACTCGTACGTGGCTCCCTCCTTGGGCTGGATGATCTTTGGGGCGTTCCCATTTGCGATCATCCTCACTGCATCCACCTGGAACCAGAACCAAGCAGTTCAATATGCTGATGCAAAACATCTGTGCTATCTTTATGGACTTTGCCATCACGCCACAGTATTTGTTGTGTTGGGAAACTGAGGAGATGAGCTGACTACAGGTAACTAAAGGTAGACAAGGCATCCAAAACATGAGACATGTTTGCTTTGTGACGTGAAGGTTTTCTTCATCTTGCTACTCAGAGGACCACACTGGTGCTTTTTTATCCTCTTCTGGTGTTGTGATACACACATATCTGCCTCTACAAACCCTAACCCTTTTCTACAGATCACATGGGATTCACATCACAACTACACACTTTACTGTTAGTGTTAAGATTTAGGATCCAGTCAACCACTGACTTACATTTGTATCCATATGGTGTGATGTGGATCCATATGGTGTGATCTAGCAGATATTTGACACTTAGTGGTTTAAAAGATGTAACTGAAAAAACCCACACTAACTTAAATTTACTGTGATGAATTACACAACTTCATTTGACTTTGAGGAGCCATTTCCTTTCACTTGATGAAAAAAACAGCATGTTCCAGGTGGCCTGCTTTAACCTTGGCAAAACTAAGCAAGTTAAAGTTTAAAGAGTAAAGATTCCCTCTCTCAGTCATCTATAAAGAGTGTATGAAATGCATTTATAATATAGATGTTTTCTCTTCATACCTCTGAGCATGTCCCTGCTTGCCTTTTACATTTTATTTTAGCAACTAGCTCCACCTGTGCCACCTCACACCCCACCTCTCTGTGTAAATAACAAACTGCCTGTTTATGACTGGCCCTTTGCCACACTTACAGTGCCTTTGACTCCTTCTGGGAAGAGGAATCTCTTGTAGATTGTGTTGACAGTGTCATTGGGTTCAACATCACACTCCCTCTGCAGCAGGATTGGTCCGGTGTCCAGTCCATCATCAGCCCAGAACACTGTGAACCCGCCCTTTTTGTCACCGTGGATCAAGGTCCTGTGAGGTCAGAGATAGTGGGTAAAACACTGGACTTGTCATCACACTCCTACCAACCCTGGAGAACATGAACATCACCCACCAGTTGATAGCAGAGGCTCCCCTGTGGCGAGGCAGCAGTGAGGGGTGGTAGATGATGGAGCCGTGTTTGGGGTGGTCGATGACCTCCATGGGGATGAACTGGGAACAGAAGGGCATGACGTTGAGCTCGGCACCTGTGGCTTTGTACTGGGCCACCACCTCTGGAATGGCCTGGCCCTTCACACGCCAGCGGGGGAATTTGAAGACGGTCACGCCATCCTTCTCTGCTTCAGCGGCTGAGGGAAAAAAAGAATGATGCAACTCTCAAACTTACAAACATACAAAAAAGGAGTTTAGTCACAATCATACAGAAACACTTTTTGAACTCCAGCTACTGTTGAGGAAGAACTGAAACTTCCTTGAGAGTACAAAAGTATTAACCCTGTAGTATCAGTCCCCACAGCCACACCTACCCCACTCCTTTGTTATTGTCAATGGCAATTTTAACAAAGCCAATGAACTCCCTAAGTCCCCATCAGCTGATTGCCTGACCAAAGGAGACAACACTTAGACCACTGTCATGCTACAATAAGCAGTGCATATCACACTGTCTATGCTCCGCTGAGTCACTCTGACCACCATGGTCCACCTGATTCATGATCAGGTGGACCATGGTGTGCAAAAAATTAAAACTCTGAACCTGTTGCGAGGACATCTATGATGTGGACCAGTGAAGCTATGGAGGATCTTCGAGTGTGCTTCACTGACATGTTTTAGGACTGCTAACAACAGTCTGAATGAGTACACAGCAGCTGTTTAGCTAACCCTGGTAGGGTTAGCTACAACAATGACAAGCCCTGGTTTACATCTAAACTCAGATGGCTACGGTTGGAAAAGGTGAAAATGGTAAGCAGTGGAGGTAAGCACCGGATTAAATAGTGTACATACAGATAGGCTACTTAATGTCTGAATTCTGAGAAACTTCAACAGCAGTTCTCAGAAAACAACTTGGACTCTGCTTAGAGGAGCCTCAGACAGTTAGCCAACTATAAAACAGCTGCCCCTCATTCCACCAAAGTCTCAATCCTTGCCAGCAGTTGAAACAAATACAACTGTTGAAAGCTGAAGGATAATGGGACAGTTCTGACATCATCCTCCATGGACCCATTCAACAGCCCCCCAACACACACAGCTCAGCAGAGGCCCAGGCCTCTCCACAGCTGACCTCCTCTGAGCTTCCTCCAACCTTCCACAATAAAGAACCTGTCTACATGGGAGAGTGTTGTCAACAGTCTGTTTAAAGGCTGTAAAGCAGCTGAACCAGACAATGTCTGGTCCACAGAACATACAGACTCATCGCCTTGACCTCTGTGGTCATGAAGTCTTTCGAGCGCGTTGAACACTCCCACCTTAAAACCATCACAGACCCACCCCTGTACCCCCTGCAGTTTGCATACAGACCCAACAGATCTGTGGACGATGCTTTTTAACTTAACTTGACCTGGACTCTGCAGGAAGCTATGTCAAGATCTTGTTTGTGGATTTTAGCTCTGCCTTCAACACCATCATCCTGGCTCAGCTGCAGGACAAGCTGACTCCACCTGCAGCTGGATCACCAACTTCATGTATGATAGGAAGCAGCATGTGAAGCAGGGAAAACACATCTCTGACTCCTGGACCATCCTGGTCCTTACACCACCTCTCTTCTACCTGTATACAAACAGTTGCACCTCCAGTCATCAGTCTGTGAAGCCCCTGAAGTTTGTGGATGACATCACCCTCATTGGGTTCACCTCTGGTGGAGATAAGACCACTTACATGTGGTAGATTGACCATTTCATCACTTCATCAAAAAAAACTTGGAGCTCAACGCTCTAAAGACAGGGGAGATGGTTATGGATTTTAGAAGCAGTGCAGCCCCATCCCTGCAGGGTCTGCACACCTTCAGGATTCAGAGGTGAACAGGAAATATCATGGCTGATCTCTCCCACCCTGGACAAAAACTCTTTAAAACGCTCCCCTCCGGCAATGTTTGAGGTCTGACAAGACCAGAACCTCACATCACAAAAATAGTTTCTTCCCAGCTGCAGCTGGCCTCATCAAGAAGGCCTGGGACCCCACTGATACAGACTCTATCCCCCTTCCCTAGAGATATTACACATTATCAACGTAATCACCCACAACAACACATTTTGCACATTTACTTGCACATTTTTACATTACATACTATTGTAAATATACTCCTTTTTTAAATAACATTTGTTATATGATGTGTGTTGAGACTACTTCATTCATGCGTATCTGCACTGACCTTTTATGAGTTAATGTTTACATTCTCTTGCACTTCTGGCTTTACCTAACCACATACTGCTTTGCACAATTGTTCTGAACATTTCAAGAGGAACACATTCCAACAAAAGTTGAATTTTCAGCGTCTGATCTACCTCTGATCTCCAAAGACTGCAGAAGCTTTACTGTTGCCTCCACCTAGTTAAAGGGGAGCAACAGCACATTTTCTACACTAAAGGAAAAAGTTTGAGTTTGTATCTCTTTACAGTTACAGTAACAGAAATGAATCTGTACTTCCTGCTTAACTTTCTACTGTGCCATAAATCCAAATAAAAACATTTTATCACTGGTCTTTGACACAAATACTCCTGACAATGTAACCTAGATTAGACTTATAAACTATATTGATTTACTGACTTTAGAGTAGCAGTAGTGATTAAAGTGGGGGTATTAAGAGTCCAAATTTCAGTTGGCACCATTATGAGTCTATTCACTTGCTCCAAAATAGGCACCTACCGCTCCTTATGCCTTTAGTTGCAGTATAGTCATTAATATTTAACTCTAACTGATCCAGCAGCTGTGCCAAAAGCTGATGATAACACACTGTGAAATTTGAATGATGCTCTCACCCAGCGGGTCAGCTTTGCCATCCTTGTCAGGGATGGTGAAGACTCCAACGATGGTGTGGCCTTCCTTCCTCAGCTCCTTGTAGACCTCCTGGCCGAACAGACTCTGACCAATCACTGCAATCTTCATCCTCACACCTCACTGTGTTCTGAAGGGAATAATCAGTGAAGTAATCAACTGTTTAGGCATGATGTATACATTTTAATCAGACAATGAGGGATTCTTTTGCCTTAGTTTGATTATTGCACATCATTTTTTTAAAAACTTTGCAAGCATACAACTGAAAAATATCCACATGCTCCAGTCTTCTTTGAGTAAGATTCTGAGAGGTCCATTTACTTGATTTGATTGATAGACTGACACCAGAATATGCTATGTAAAGTTCAGACAAGTCAAAACACGATTGTGCCTCTGCTGTATTCGGGTCACACACTTGTGCTTTTGTCCGTGTGTGTGTGTGTGTGTGTGTGTGTGTGTGTGTGTGTGCACTGTGCAGGCATTTCATGATAAACCTCTGTGGTATTCAGTTTATTTAAGAGGCGGTAACAAGACACTCTTATTCTTTATACAAACATATCACGGTTGAAGTTGTGTAACTGGGTTCAAAGAGCAAACTAACCACTTGTATGTTGTTTTCATCATGTATGTATCTCTAACATGAGACGTGAGTGCACATGTTAAGCAGGTAGATCATATCTGTGCACGTAGCTGATAAGAACTCCTCATCTATTTTCAGAAAATGGTGTGAAGTGAACGCTCCTCTGAAAAGCACACACAAGAGTGCATTTATATGTTCATTATTTTAAAAGGGAGAATAAACTGCCTGCAGCATTATCTTGTTTTCTTTAATGTTGATATAACTTCTTATATATATTATGTATAAACAACCTCTGATGCAATCACTTCACAGCCAGCATATTCTAGATGAATCACAGTGTAAAGATGCTCAGTAATCATGACTCTTGTTTCTGACAGGTTGTTGACCCTGCTCAGAGGGAGGAGGGCGGGATCTAATATCTTGCCAACTTGCTCTAACCAATCACATCGTCCAGCTCTGCTCCTGCCTACGATGTTGACCAATGAAATGCAGAGAGAAGTAAAAGGCGTTTGACAGGACACTGTGAGGACAACACTTACACAAAGTTCAGGATAAGAAAGTTTGACCACTAATTATTAATACTATTACTAATAATAACATATTATGCGCATATTATTCCACCACGTTTTATTATGTACTCATGCAGACAAAATGTGGAATTGTAATACATATTTAACTATGGAAACACATAAGCATGAATTTGTTTGAGTGCAACTTCCAGACTGCACTCACACTATTAAACATGATGCATCCTTAACGAGACTGAATCAGCAGGAAGAAAAAAAAAACATGAAACATGAGTTCTTACCTTCTCTTGCAGATCCAACTCTCCGCTACTTCCCAGAGAAAGAGCGATCGGACGCAGACCGTTGCTTTTAATTTCCTCCCCTCGGTCACACACACAGGCGGCCCAATTACATAACACACACATAAAGCAGAGTGATTGGTCAGGACGGACCGTAAGGGCTGGAAGGAGGGGGAGAGGGCTGCCGGTGTCTGTGAATGAACCCAGTCACGTGGAAACTGAGAAATGTCAACTTTGATAAATCACTACATGCAGACAGACCGATTACGTGTTTTCACTGCTAAAATAATGTCTACTTAGTTCTGCTTGGTTTAGTTAGCAGAGAACAGGCGATGTGTTTATATCTGTTATGTCCAGAAATAACCTTTGAAAATGACTTGTGCAACCACATAATCTATTATTATATAATATTGTTATGGATCTTAATAATTTAGTGCAATTAATATTCACTGTCAAGAATGAACTTCCATACTCAAACAGTAAAGGGATATTATGGAGATATTTCAGTTTTTTGATACACAACCAAAACAAAATTCACAAATATCCTGATGTGTTTATTGTATTTTGTTTCCTATATTCACACACAGTCATTTCCTATGTTCACACAGATGTTTGAAAGTTTGAACTAATAAACTAAACAATTAGTCAATCAATTAAAATGCATCTTAAAGTATACAGCTTAAAACACTTCCCAACTTTCCAAAAAGACAAATTAAGTCATGATGTGCCAGTAAGTGGAGAGAGAAAAAAAAGACTAGAACAAAAAACGGTTTGCATTGTGTGTACAAAATTACACACATACATACAAAAATGCAGTATATATTGTGTCATACCACACAGGCAGAGAAAAAACTACACTGTAATAAAGTACACAATACTACACAGCACCTGCAGGGGTTACGCAACTACAAAAGTTCATGCAAGAAACCAACAGTTGTGCAAAACACACACACACACACACACACACACACACACACACACACACACACACACACACACACACACACACACACACACCATATTATATATATATAAATATGAATATATATTTTGCAGGTCTGTTATAGTTCTACCAATTCCTGCTGATACTGTTTTGAAAGTTTCCTGGAAGTAACTCTTGAATGTGTTACTTATTATAGCTAGGTAAACATAACGATTCATCATTTTTATTATTTTTGAAAACTATATATTCCATTTATGTTTAATTGAATGCTTGCCTGCAGATAAGTTGCACCTTTTTAAATGTTCAGTTGACCTATTGCACATTGATAGACAAGTTGTTGAGCTAAGCAATTGATTCAAATGACTCAGGTGTAACATTTGATCTATCAGTAGTCATAAACTCTAATCAGGTTCATTGTTTCATTATTTTTTAAAGCTCAAACTGTGTCAAACCCTCCTCATCCATGACATCTGAAACGTTGCAGGAGAACACAACAAGAGACTAATCACTCATTACTGCCATGTAAACACACTCAGAGTAAACAGAGTGGAAAATATTATCCACATATGAACTACAACCAGTGTGAAACAGAGGCTCATATTAACTATAAAGAGGAATAATAAAACCCACAGTCAGTGACTTTATAGCTGATAAGGTTGATGTCGTTATTCCTCCTGTGAAGAAAGGATAGCGAGGTCAGAGGGCAGCAAGGTCAAAGTCTGTGTGTGGAAAAAAGCCAACAAAACAATGAAACTGCAACTTTCAGTAATGCAGTGTTTCTGTGTTGAAAGAGCATGTTATCATCTGAAAATCATCTGCTGTTTTAGATTTGATTTTAATGATCATACATGTTTTCATTTTACTGTATTCTTAAATTGTATAATCTACATCAGTTGCCTTTATACAATATTCAAACCAGTTATATTGACAGCAGATCTTTCAGTCAGAGCTGTCTTCTATAAAATGAATGTATATTATTTCAGTCTATAGCATTTATATATTAAACATATATTTTTTCAACCAGAAAAGTCACTTAAAGTTAATGAAGTATCGGTAAAGTACAAATACTGTACCGCATATTTCTAAATGAGTAAATGTACATTCAACTAGTGGTCTTGCATTGCCAAATTTCATGTAAGTGTTAAATATAATGTATTTGAACATTACAGTCATCATGTGACTTGAAGGGTCACAGGTCAGTGTGAGAAAATAGAGCACTGACTTGAACACACAGCTGCTGTATTAAAATGCATCCTTTCATTACCTGCATAGATATTCATACAGTTAATTACAACAAAGAGTCAAAGCACAGGAACAAGCCTGCATCGAGAACTTTGCTCTCAAGTGACCAGAGCAACAACCTCTGATATTTAATTGTGCCATAAAACAGAATGAGTGATGTATTTAGATTGCTTTATGAATAAAAAAAAAAAATCTAATTATTAACACTCCAAACATGCACAACCTAAGTGATCAATTTAATTTCCTTGGCAGATCTACTTTCTGTGTGTGTGTGTGTGTGTGTGTGTGTGTGTGTGTGTGTGTGTGTGTGTGTGTGTGTGTGTGTGTGTGTGTGTACCTCACTTTCATCTGAACTGGTTGGTTCTAGTCAGTGATCACTCAGGTTAATGATCCACTCAGTACACAGTAACCTGACCATCAGACCAGCTCTGCAGACACTGTGGTTGGACACAGAAACACTTGTGTCTCTGTTCTATGTGCACAGCCTACATGAATTAAAAAAAGAGATAATAAATAGATAAATAAAACATATCAGTTGGGTGAATTAGTCTCAAACTGTATCTTACTTTTTAAAAGGTTAGGAGGACAAGGTTACTGTATTTTTTACCTTTTAAATACACAAGGGGGCAGCACTGCACCACAAACAACAGCAGATAAGGAAATAAAGGGAATGTGGTTGGAATGAGGGAAAAGGAAGAAATGAGAACCAATGGGGGTATGAGAGGTGGAGTAAAGTAGCGAGGATGGAGAGAGGGAGATGCAGGGAGGGTGGAGAGGTGAAGCTACTGCTATGTGCTGAACAACCAGTGGCATTCTCCATCTACTGTTGCTTTTTACTTTAACTTTTACTTGTACATCCAGCTCCAAAAACCCTTCTCCTATTTCTTTTTCTTCTCCACTATCTACTCTTTTTCTTTCTGTTTCTTGTCTTTCTTTGCTTTTTCCTCCTCTGTCTGTTCATCAAGACCAGTTTTGGACATCCCCTTCATCTCAGACCAGAAATGTCTGAACTTTTTCTTCTTCTTCTTAGAATAGAATAGAATAGAAGAAGTACAATTAAATTCGCTGTGCTGTGCCTGAATATAAAAATAGAATAGAAAATAGAGTAATAATTAATTTATTAGAAGTACACAAGTGCCAAAACTGAATGGTCTAAAAGTATGTTGGGATAGGGACCTGGCCCAAGAGATACCAGAAAATGATTGGAAAAAACTATGTGCATCATGGTACTGTTACTCATGTGAAACACAGTCTCAACTCATTTGTTAGAAGATATTAAAGATCCTACTGGACTCCTTCCAAATTGTCAAGATTAAAACTCAGGAACAGTGATAAATACTTGATATGTAAAAGAAAGGTGGGAACTCTGATGCATATGTTATATGAGTGTGATAAAACTAATGACATGTGGAATGCAATAGTTGTGTTCTTGAATAAGATGTTGGGCACACATTTGATCAAAAATGCCTCATTATGGCTTTTGGGATTACTACCAGATAATGTCAAAACGCCAGAAATAATGGTGTCATTTAGCTATGATAACAGGGTGCAGGATAACTTTACGTCACTGGAAATCTCCCACTTTGTCCACTTTTAAGGAATGGATAGAAGTACTAAGATAAATGGCGAGCTATGAGCGGGTCACTTATAAAGTAGCTGGGAGGGAAGATCTATTCAATGAAGTTTGGGGTCCATTCCTAGCTCAATTGCAGGATGTGAAAGGATGACGCTACCTACCTCTGCATAATCTTTTATATGGTTCAGGTACAGGATGTGTATAATATGTAGACTTCCTAGGGTGTTGTGTTTTCACTTTGTTTTTTGTTTTGTGGATCTATGTTTTGTGTTGGAGGTCTGGCTTGAGTTGTATGTTGTTGCTGGATGGCAAACTCCTTTTTATTTTATTTTATTTTATTATCATTATCATTATCATTATCATTATCATTATCATTATTATTTGTTTTTCAGTTTGTGAAAAAAACAGACTGGGCAGATACTGAAAAAAGACACAATGTAACTCTTATTCATGTAACTGTAATAATGTAACAGTTGTGGTTTTGTATTTGTCTGACCAAAACATCAATTTAAAAAAAAAGAAAATAGACACTAATAAATTCACATACACACATACACGTACACAATCATCCCAAATCAATAAATATATGTATAAAACAAGGCATTTAAAAGCAGCTGTGTTGCACAAGTTGTCCCATTATTGCACATTTGAGTCAGGTTGTAGTAAAATGATTCATAATGGTGGGGCAGTGTTTGATTTTGTTCAATTAGTGATGAATCTTGGATAAAAGCTGTCCTTCAGTCTGGAGGTGCGAGCTTTGAGTGTTCTGTGGCGCCTCCCAGAGGGTTACAGAGAGAACAGGTGATGACAGGTGTGGGTCGTATCTTTCAGAAGGACAAGGTGAGTCCAATGATTTTTTTCCCTCTGGTTCTTATGACTCTCTGGATACTTTTCCAGTCTGCTTCTGTACAGTTCACACACCAGGCTGTCAGCCAGTATTAGAACACTTTTGATGGAACAGTGGTAAAAGGCTCTGAGCACCTTTTCACAAAGGTTGCTCTTTTTCAGTGTCCGTAAGAAGTAGAGCCACTGTTGAGCCCTTTTAATCAGGGCAAAGGAGTTGATTGTCCATGTAAGTCCCCAGAAACTGGTGAAACTCTCCACTTCCTCTCCCTTGATGGTTAGGGGAGTGTGGTCCGCACAATGTCTCCTGAAGTCAATGATGACTTCCTTTGTCTTTTCAACATTCAGTTTGAGGTTATTGTCCATGCGCCAGTCTGTCAACCTGTCTATTTCCTCTCTGTATTGTGTTTCATTGTTGTTTGAAATCAATCCCACCACTGTTGTGTTGTCAGCTAATTTGACTATTGTGTTTGTGAAGTATGTGGGAGAGCAGTCAAATACAGTGTACACTGAATAAAGCATGGGACTTAGAACACAACCCTGTGGTGCCCCAGTGCTGAGGGTCAGAATGGGAGAGAGAAGTGTGCCAAGTCTTTAATCCACATACACAGATTACTATTGAGACCCAGGCCAAGCAGTTTGGTAACCAGCCTGCTGGGGACGATGGTATTGAATGCTGAGCTGTAATCAATCAAAAGCATTCTCATGTATGTGCCCTTCTGGTCAAGGTGTGTGAGTGCTATGTGGAGGGCAGTAGCAATAGTACCCTCTGTGTATCAGTGTGCTCTGGCATATTGGTGTTGGTCATAGTTGGCAGGGATTTAATGTGTTTTACTTTGAAAAAACTTTAAAATGTGATGGTTCTCAGGCAGGTTCTGCAGCTTCTTTGATGTCTTAGTGGATTTATGGAGGAATATTGGCAATGCACATAGAATAGAATAGATCCTTATTGTCATTGTACATTGTACAACGAAATCAGTGATAATGATACATCAATATTCCTGATCCCACAGGGAATTCATTGGCTTTCTCTTTTTAATCAATGAATCAATCAGTCAATTAAACTTTATTGCATAAAATCTTGTGTACAGGTTAGTGTACAAAAGGTGCTTCATAGTGCTTCACAGATGGCTGATAAATCAATAATAAGATAGACCCTAACCCTTGTAAACCAATTTGCACAGAGGAAATTAATTGCAGATAAGGTAACTGGTAGAGGAAAAGTGATTTACGTGTAAAAGACTACAGTGTATTGTTAGTGCTGGTGATCAAAATTATCAAAAATAATCAAAGTAATCAAAGTGTTCCAATAATTTTCCAGAAATATTCAACTGGTATTTCCTCAGTGCTTGTTTCACTTTGTGTGTGTGTGTGTGTGTGTGTGTGTGTGTGTGTGTGTGTGTGTGTGTGTGTGTGTGTGTGTGTATCTCACTTTCATCTGAACTGGTTGGTTCTGGTCTTCAGTGATCACTCAGGTTAATGATCCACTCAGCACACAGTAACCTGACCATCAGACCAGCTCTGCAGACACTGTGGTTGGACACAGAAACACTTGTGTGTCTGTTCTATGTGCACTGCCTACATGAATTTAAAAAAAGATAATAAATAGATAAATAAAACATCAGTCAGTTGGGTGAATTAGTCTCAAACTGTATCTTACTTTTTAAAAGGTTAGGAGGACAAGGTTACTGTATTTTTTACCATTTCTTTGTTATTACCTTTTAAATACACAAGGGGGCAGCACTGCACCACTAAAACGCTAGTTGTGGGGTTGATTTGCCCAGGTATTATTGGTGTTACATATCTGACTATGCATATTGATTTTTTAACCACCGTTATGTGTTGATCCATACAAAAGCAGACATAGACAGTATCTGTAATGTGAAAGAGTTTCCTCACAGTAAAATATCACCCAGGATCCTTGAAAGACCATAACACCAACCTTGATTATTCTGGTCTTACACATAAACATCTTCCCTCAACTTTATAAACCAGAGAATACAGTGTGTTTTTAAAGTAGATAAAAAGGATAAACAACACAGTCAGATTATACTATCCGTTTCAAGAGTGTGATATATATGCCATTTATTTTTCTCGCACATGCTAATTTTTTGTGATGTTTGTCACTGCAAAGAAAACACAACAGATGGGCGAGCAACATTTCTGTCAGTATCCATGGCGACAGCTGTTTCATGTCGTTTATATACCTTCTGCTTTCATATTGAGTGAATAGAGGAAGAAATATGGGAGCAAGTAGAAATGGCATATGTACAATCTACAACTACTTTATCTTTATAACATATGGAATATGGCCCATCAGAGTCGCTGTTTTATGTGACTGAATACTGTGACTGAATATGAGTATAAGATGGAAAATGAAGAGTAATACAGACTTCTAGTCCCCAGTTTCCTCATAGATACATTACTTATCCAATACAAACAGATGTAAGCTTTCACAAGGCTGTTACTCACAGAGATAATCATTTGAGGAGGAAAGACGTTTCAGTGTTGTTGTAATGGAGTGAAATTATATTTGATGTTGGCTTTTGAGCCTTATGAACTCAGTGCTCTGTCAATGTCAATCATAATACCTGGAAAATTGCCCAATCTAATAACACTGTCAACAGATCCATTTCCATCACAGCTAAACAAACTCAGTCTACTGATGAAGGCATTAATATATAACTGAAAGCTGTAACAAACAAACAAGGCTTTTACAAAAACTAGTAAGGGGACCTTTAGTTGGGATTGTTGTTTAATATCTTCTGTGGCTCTGGAGGAGTTTCATCAAGTCTAAGGAAAACATCCTTAGTGATGTCCCCAGCCTTGGGCTTTTGAGAAATGTAGAAATAAAAGTGTTAAAGAAAATCTATTTTTGGCATTATTGGAATGATTTTGTTTTGTAATTGTTATTATATATTGAAACTTTTTGGTTTGCTATCACTTTTATGTAGTTATATTTTCTGCAACATTGTGACATTTTAACATTTTTCTGTTGAAGGCGTTCAATAAGCCCATTTAGGTTTCCTGCTTCTCCTTGTATTATATATTATTTGTTCTTTGTCATTTTTTGTGTTCATTTTAAACTAAGCTAAAAGCCAGTATTTTTAGAGTTTGATCCATATCAGAGACTAAAAGTTAATATATTTCTCCCACTGCTGCTTTGACTTTTTTTCTTCTTCTTCAGAATACTGTCTTATGAGTCCCCCAACTTTACGGAAGTCCAAAACAAAATGAGTGGAAGGCACCTATAAGTGGAAACCAGGTATCTTCCAGTTGCCAGGCTGCTATGCACCTTCTCACACCGTGCTGAAAAATAATCCAAATTTCTGAGAAATGAATTAAAAATAATCCTGTTCATGCTGACTTTCTGGCTAAATTACTACAGTAAATATTTAACCATAGGCAATTAAAGGAGGTCAGATCTAAATACTCAGAACATCTTCAAGTAAAAAGTAAGTTTTCTCAGCTTAAACAAATGTCAAACTTAAAGTAGCACAGACACTGAAGTATTTCTCTTTGAGTTGGCTATATATAAATTTAAATGTGTTTGCTGTGTATACATCATGTTGGGAAGGATGCTCTGTACTCTTCAGTGTGGCCAGGCACTCCACATATCCATCATGCAGATTATAATTATAACTTGTGCGCCTGTGTCCGTCCATCCTGATTGGCCGAGAGCTCTCCGCTGGGGTCGCTGTTGTGTATCTAGGCGTCTGAGTGTATTTTCAAACCAAACGTCCAGGCTCCATGCTGCTGGAGATTCACTGGCTATAAATATACACTGTGCACACCGTGTCCTCCATCAGCTTTCCAGGAATAAACTGAAACACCTGCCCCACTACCCAACACACACACACACACACACACACACATACACGGACACACACACACACACACACACACACACATAGACTCAAATCAATTATCTACAGCTCTAAAAAGGAAAGCTTCAGTCAACCAAGGTAAACACAGACATAGTTTTCAGTCTTCATTCCGGTCAACTATCTGGCTCACTAAAAATGAGCAAGACAAGAAAATTCACCCAAATAACTTATTTTCTTCATCATCATCTTCTTCACAGCAGGTGAATAAACACATGCCAGCTTGTTAATTGCAGCACGTGACTGACTCTCATACAGCTTAACTGTGAAAGTCAGTGCACCGGGCCGGGGAACGACGCGATGAGGATGATGATAGGTGGGCGCACATGCCACAGTGAGTTTACATGCGTGCCTTTTGTGACTTTGTGCATGTCTGACGTGTTTATGCCTTGGCATCATGTTACTTTGTCCCTTAAGTCCCTCCAAAGCCTCATCCAGGCCCGGCCATGTTCACCTTGGCACCAGGGGCGCTGGGATGGCAGAGCTGGCAGCACCACGAGGTATAAAAATAATATACAGCCAGTTAATAAAATATCCCAGGCCGCTGCCAGGGGTTCAAACCAACAGTTACGTAATCCCATCCAGTTAGAGAGCCAGGAAGAGAGGAGCCAGGGCAGGAGGGGTGAGGGGGGTGACAAGGACTTTAAAAGTGCAAGAAATGAAAATTCAGCTTTCACTAAAATTAGATGAGATGACAAAACTTTCTGGATTAAAACTGCTGAGCAAAACTTTTCATAAGCTGCATTTTATAGGTGCACTCTGCCTATTTTACACATTACTAGTGCAGTGCCTGTTTTAAAGTGTGTCTGTTCAGAGTGTGCTGACTGTTTTCTGCTTCAAAGCATTACAGTGATGATATAAATAGATAGAAAGGATTCTAATAGTAAATGCAAGGCTGTATTAGAACCCCCAGGAGCCCCTGGGCACTGAAGCTCATGTCCCCCAAACAACGTTTATCTTATTCTCATTGGATAACGCTGCTGTCAGGTGGAAAAACCTTGTAACTCCATACAGTATTGTGTTTTGGTCATACTAGGTTTCTGACAGTAACCATAATTATCAACATCAAGAGAACGGGCAAAGCCTTGTGTTGTATTTCTGTAGAGCCCAACATCATCCCATCATTGAGGGCCTAGTTCTGTTCAAGGGCCCCTTGGTACTGATTAAATGGCCATGGGCAAATGGATGCAAGCAAAAAAGAATAAAACACTGCAGCTCTTACTGCAGGTAGATTTATTAGGATCACCAGTGTGCCGTTTTGAGCTCAATGCTTTACTTCAGACTAAAAATCAACTAGAAAGTCGACATGTTAAATCTACAAAAGGCCCAGGTCACATGACAGTCACATGATGTACCAATCCCACTTAATACTTGTACTGATCACTGTGCTGCCTTATGCAAATATGCGAAACATGTAAATAGAAAAACATGTTTTCTTTCAAACAAAAAATAATATATATATATGAATAAGAGAAAAATATATCCACATACATAAATACAAAATATTGATAGTACTATGATCCATATGTGATCAATTCAAAGTGCTTCACACATGGCTGATAAAGCAGTAATAAGACAGAATCAGTGTTAACAGTAATGCACAGAAGAAGTTAGTTGCAGATGAAGGTAATTAGGAGGAGGTGGGGTTAAGTGTACAACATCCAGTAGAAGAGCCAAGGAGTATTAGTGCTGGTGATTTTCAAAATAAAAGACAGATTCTCTTTGAACCACGTCCTGCTAGAGTCTGGACTTCACCATCTGCTTAAAAACTCTCAATGCTTTCACTCCCTTTCTTCTTAAACAACATTGTCCGTTCACTCCTCCGCTCCTCTCAGTGGAAACAGTCTCATTCCTCTGCGATGTTAAACCAAGGCCTCGGTTTACCTCATAATAAGTTATTCATGTGAAAACACTACACACGGTACCTTTACCACTGAAGTCCCAGCTCACACACTTTCTTCCCACAGGCAGCCTAAACCAATTAGTGAGGGCTAGACATTCAGGCACGTTGTACACATCAGCCTGGTTTTAACATGACTGATCCAAAAAATCTCCCCTCCCCATTACAGAGCAGGTGTTTCCCTTCCCAGTGTTTGTGTCACTGTGAAAAGCCTTTCCAGCTGTTTGGTCCCGTTAGTCTCTTCCACACTATAAATCCCTCATCACACCATGCAGGTGCTTGAGACTAAAGAAATAGGTTAAACAAGTGCTATATTCAGAGATTTTACTGTTTTCACATTGACATGATGGAAAGCAGCCTTACATAATCTAAAACTGCAGAGTCCTGTGGGGAGAAAATGAAAGAGAGCAAGGTTACCCCCAAAGTCTCTGGAGCTGCAGAGTGTTTTAGAGTAGAGGTATAAATCAGAAACATCTTCCCTTTGACTGTTCTGTTTTGGGGAGAAGACAATTCACTTATCGCTACACAACTGAGCCAAAGAAAAGCATTAGTGCCTGAATCTAATGTTGAAAAATGCATTGACGTCTCCTGCATGCAGACAGTTGCAGAGTTAAGATATTGTGAGAGGACGAGACAGCAGGCGTTACACCACACACAGCACTGGGAATGCGTGTCGCCGTCCAAATGTTATATTTAAATATGTCGTAATAGTATTTTGGCAGGACAGAAAACAGAATTATAGTGTATTTCAATTTCCCTGTAATATTTCACATTTTACCTAAAACACATAAAGCTCACATCTGATTTACCAGCATCTTCTGTGTGCATTTTGTACTTTTTTATTGAAGCTATGTTCTCTAATTAAGCCCAGGAAGCTGCTCCTCTGGGCTGCACATGTATTCTTTTTTTTCCTCCTTTCAACAGCTCCGCATCAGTGAATGGAAAACAGCGTTCAAACGATCCAAACCGGAGGCTGAGTTTCAGTCTCAGAGCCAAACTCTTACTCTATTGTTATGACAAGATTAATATGTATATGTTGTAAATGATCATATAATGTAAATATGTTTTCATAGCTTTATGAACTATGAATACATCATGAATTCAATTACAGTCAATTAAGGCGACGGGGATTTCATTGCACGCACCTCTTTAGAGTGTCTGTTGGGAATGAGCTTGAGGAAAGGAGCTTCCAACATTGAATTAGTGGCTTTAGAAGTCAGATGAATCAATAAAATGAAACAATATGGCAATGCAGTGCAATGCAGCTATAGATAACAAGAAGCAGCAGGATGGCAGTGCTACACAGAGAGGCCATGACACTAACTGTGGTGGTGCTAAATTTAAGTAGCAATGCCACACTGTAAAAAATAATTTTTAAATAAAATAAAAAGTCCTGCATTCAAAATTTGACTCGAGTACAAATGTGTTATCAGTACAAGCATTCATTTATATATATACATTTATTAAATATACAACCCAAAAGTTGATTATTATGAATCATTTTAAAACATACAGCATTTCATCAACACTTCATATTTAAAAAATGCACATTATAACTATAAAGAATAATACATTGTATTTTGAATTTTTATGATTTTGTTTTTGTTTTTTGTTTGTTTTGTTAACCATTTATTTGTGTATTTTTTGTGCATTTTCTATGAAACACCTAATCACAAAAGATTGCCAATGCTGTGTGATAGCAGGTTTAAGCGCAGAATGCATGAAATGAAAGTGATGACAATAAATAAAATATATAAATAAAACACGACTTCATTTATAGAGCATCTTTCATACAAGGGATGAAAGTGCTCTACAGAGAAAGAAACAATACAATAAAACAACTACAAATAAACAAATAAAATAATAAAAGTAGACAATTTGTAAAATTTTAAGTTAAAATGATAGTAACTAAAATCTAAATTAATTAAATATGTTTTCAGCTGTCATTTAAAAATGTTCAGAGCCCACATCTCTTATAGCTTTAGGTAAACTATTCCATCATGTTTTCTTTAAAACATGACTGCTGTCATTCCCTAGCTGTAACCAAGTGTTTATTATTAGAAGCATGATGATGAGGGTACCCATATGGGCAATCTGGGCGAGTGCCCAGTGGCCCCTGAGCAGAAAGGGGCCCTCCATGAAGGCTCTACAGAAATACAACACAAGGCTTGACTCATTCTCTTGATGTTAATAATGATGATCACTGTCAGAAACCAAGTATGTCCAAAACACAATATGGACTTACAAGGTTTCCACCTGACAGCAGTGTTATCCAAACAGAATAAAATAAAAGTTGTTTGGGGTACATGAGCTTCAGTGAACGGGCCCCTGGAGGCCCCTACTAATGCAGCCTTGAAAGTGCCCTAACTTTAACAATAGCAATTCTAATACAAACAATGTTTTCCTGAGCCTCACATTAACCATAGTGCTATACAATGAGAAAGCAGTTTTACTTTTGAAACAGTGATGTTGATCAGCTGATAGGTGTATCTGTATTTCATGGACCGATAACACATTGTGTGATCTAATCTGTAGAATTTGGGAGATGATTATCGTCTTTTCATTAAAATCAATTGTAAACTTTGTAAAGAAAAGGCAAGTTGCAAACATTCCAGCTCCACCTTTCATGTTAACAGTGTTATACACTCAGATCAGGTTTTCAGTGGATTACTCAGAGTCACTTCCTTGGATGGATTACACTGAGTCCTCTCCTCAGTCAGCAGACATTATCAGTTCTTCTGTCTAAAATCCTGTCAGTCTGACTCGTGTCTTCTACGTGTATCCTCTTCTCTCTCGTTCTCTCTCTCTCTCTGTCTGTCTCTCTCTCTGTCTCTCTCCTCCTTTCTGCTGAGACAGTGAGGAGGACATCGAGCTGCGTGGCTCTCCAGACGGCCGCTGAAGAAACGGCAGCCAAGCATTCCTGGCTTGCATGATAAGTGCTGATGAAATGCTCGGCCTTTGCGCCGCTAAGGGACAGCGATAAAAATACCACTCCCTCCTTTCTCCTCTGTGCATGTCGCAATAAAAACCTCCTTCTTTACTGAAATGGAACCCTCTCTATGAAGCGAACTGTCACTGTGTCCCGTCAGTGTGGTTCATGTCAAGAATCAGAGAGCAGGACTACTGTAGGTCAGTTGATGGAGCTAAATTTACTGTACAAATTTTTTGTTTCTATTTGTGACCTGAGTAAAGCCACATTGTGCAAATAGTGCAAATACACATGTTCACCACTGTGTGCAATCCAAACATGATTCGTCAAATTGACAGCAAATAAAGCTAGAGCAGGTTTGGAGGTCTGAAAAAGACTAAAAGTAGGCATCGCTGCTCATTTGCAGGTGCCTCAACGCCGCCTTGAAGAGAAGGTGCCTAATATTTTAGCTCTAAGAATAAGAACTGTCAACCATCTGTTTCAACTTCTACAGTGCTGAGGGATCGTTCTATTTTATTACTGCATGGATTTTATCCTCGTAATTTTGGCCATCATGAATATAAGTCATAACAGCATGGGACAAGAAGAGAAAAACAAAATACTCACAAAAAAACAACCGAAAAACAAAAAACCTCAAACGTCATAATCACATCTTCTTAACTTAAGTGCGTTAGTGTGGTACGGGATGTGTGGCCCTTACTTTTACTGCTTTCATAGTGTTGTTTTCAATTTGCTCAGACCCAAACAGCAAACAGACACACTTAGCTGTAGACTAGCTGGTGAACATAGTGGAACATTTTGCAGCTAAAGAGCCAGATATTTCCCTCAGGAGTTGGTAGAGAGTAAAAACAGAGAGTATTAGACTTACAATCAGCAGTCGGACAGAAACATGACTCCAAATGAATGATAATGATGCTCCGTAACTGCCAGATGTGTTAGCAACTGCTAGTTCAACATACAGTATAAGCTTAAAAGTGATCCTATGTCTGCACAAGACACATGACATTTACAGCTGATGGCAGTTTGGAGCGTCGTCTATTGAGCGAATGAACCTGTATGTCACAACAACATCAAATGGATGGAGGGGTGATGTAATCCCAGTTTAATCATGGAATAGATCTTTTCTATTTTGCAAAACATTTGCAAAACATTGTTTATTTTTCAACTGTCAAAGTTGTTCAGTGTGTTTACAGGTCACAATATTAAAAGTTATGACCATGATGACATAAAACATTTAGGTCTCAATGTCACTTTCAACAAGTGTGCTGTTTGTACTTTTTGAGAACGGTCCATTGGATCTAACCACAATAAATTATAATTACACTAATGACATCATGACTGTAAATGTAGGCCTACTCTTGTCCTCAAAGCTCAAACACCAACAGATATCAAATAAATGCTGAACACAAGTACCTTTCTGCTGATGTGCTGGTCATCCTCAAGGCTTTTACTATCTGAATTTGGGACTACGCCATGACATTTTGCTTCAGTCTACTTCACCAATCTGCTGTCAAATTCCAACCATTCACCAATTACTTTTGCTTGTTAGATATTAAACTACCTGCAAAGTCCTAACATAGCTTGACATTTCATTTAATAAACTTGCGTGTCCTCCTGTTTCCACTATGTGGCACTAGGGAGCACCCACAATCATTATCACGTGGCTGTATATCATGTGTAGACCACACCATCTAAATTCCATGTAGATCAGTTGATGTTTGTCATATAAGGCTGATCTTATGTTGTCATTGAAGTTCATACAACTTCTTGTGTCATGGCGAAACATTGAAGTTTGCTGTGTCGGCATGGCAACAGCAGTCAATGACAAGTCAAGATTTTGATAACTTTTTATTGTAAACATATTTAGATGACACTGACCAAGTTTAATGTTGGCTGTGTTACATATCTAGGTGGAGTTTGTTAGGGTGCAAATGACAAAAACTGAGCAAAAATGGCTTCAAACTGAAAATTCCTTACAATCAAGTCAGATCACACCAGCCTCCTTCACTTGCAGTGATCTGATCATTAGTGGAACATTAGGGTCGATGTAAATAGAGTGAATGTTATCATAGTATATAGAAATGATGGCCCTACTACTGTGTTCGGAGGCAGTGAACCTGAGCCGGAATGGCACGGGAGCCACCAGCAGCTCAGGGCTAAACCAGCTGCTGACTTGTTTCTGTGCTGAAGGGTGGTGTAGTGGAGTGTAGCAGGACAAAGTGTTCTGCTCCCCCCTCTCATTTCACTGTCTGGCAGGAAAACACTGTGTTTTGGTGGAAAATGAGGGCTCCTGCGAGGAACTGTATATGTACATGCATGGTGTGTGAGCGAGCATGTGTGGACTTTGGCTGCAGTGGCATCGACCGACCTGGGGGGGATTTGTGTATGAGTGTGCATGTGTGTGTTGTTTGTGGCATTTGTGTGTGTGTCCCTTTATGCCAGCACTAAAAAAAACACATCTGTTTTGAAGTTCTCCTGGTGTAGTTTTCCTTGTTTCAGGAAGTTCATAGAAGTGAGAAACAGGATCTTCAAACAAGAGAAATGACAGAAAAAAGCCGTGTTCACGTCAGAGAGTTACATAAAATAGCTGGAATAGTTGCAGCTTGCATTTCACTTGCGCTATACCTGTTCAGGTTGAGCTCTACTCGACTACTGTCAACTACTGTATACTCAATAACTGCCTGAATGCAACCTGTAGCTGACATACCAGTTATACATTCAGCATTAGCCGCTGTTGCTGTACTGTTAACATGCTGCTAATGCTAGCCTCAAGTGTCCAACTGTTCCATGTTAGGGTTAGGGTTAGGTCTAGGTCTATGAAGCCCTGTATCTGTTTCCTATCTGTATTCTTACAGTACATCATGGGCTGAGGTGTGTTTCTGTGTGATTTGAATTGAGTAGTCTATCATCCATCATGTTATCATCAATGCCCGTCCTGCATTGGTGTTCACACATGGTGAGAAAACAGCTTAATAAATGATGTACCACATGCCTGGCTGGAATCTGTGAGTGTACAAAGCCTTAAATAACACAGTTGGACTGCGGTCAGCTGCTGGATGATTTCAGTCCACATATCTGTGGACACAGGCTTTGCTTAGAGCAGTTTTTGGACAGGGAACAGGTCTGAAAAATGCACCGAATCGGGCCTCGCTGCTGTGATGTGTTCTCGTTGTTTATTTGCTCAGCAGAAGCCATGAAACCAACCACACTTTCCATGCTTCGGATTTGACCAGAGATGTTTCTCCAACTCACCTGGGGCTTGTTTTCCAACCTAGAACTCTCACCACACTCTTAGCACGTGTTTATTATTGAAATAGAATGTATCGTGGCTCCTGTCTGTTTGCCGATCTAAAAAGGGTGTCAGATGATGAAGAATGTAGTTTGAAGTGGGAAGAATACAGCACATTGTGCAGACGTGGGCTACCTGTGTGTTTGTCTGAGAGAAGTATGCAGGGCTGAGCTGTAAATCAACACCAGAACATTAGTTGCCGGGCAGGGATTCAAACCCTCAACCACTGATCCTGCAGAGTCCAGCATGAAGAGTGAAACAGTGACTACTGGGTCCAAACAAGCGCAAGTTCATTTAACATCCCTGCACATAAATATGAGCCTTTAGGACATGAAGCCATTTGCAGACTTCCTCTGGAAGCACTTTGTCAGAACCTCGAGGAGGCCGAGGAGAAGAGGGACAACATTTGTTGTCAATTTAGCTCTGCTCTCAGATGAAAGCAGCCCGGTGGATTTATGGCACCTCGGCCCAGGCGGCCATGTGCTGTAGGTATGCTGCATCATGTGGATGTGAATACTGAGCAGGCTTCCACTGCCACAGCTTCCTATTTCACATATTTAAGCTGTGCATTGAGCTCTGCTACAGCTTACCTGTCCTCTGTTCAGACTGACCCACCTGTCTCTTCCAGTCTGAGGCTCAGTCAGTGCTCGTCTCTGCTTCACTACAAAGTCTGTGAATCTATTTAAGGGTGGTTGCAACTAAACTATGCAGGTTACATCATGTTTTATGATTTATAGCAAGAGTATGAACATTCTTCAAAGAAGCACACAGACAGAACTGACAGGAGATAAATGGCAACAGTTTTATTTGTCACAGATCAACCTTTGCTTTCTATCTTGATCTTGTCTTCTTCACTTCAGTCTAATTAATTGGAAGCCACTGAACAATATAATAAAGTCAGTCTAAGGTGAAACAAAGTAAGGCTAAGTGGTGGAGATAATTTACATTCCAGGCATGTGAAGTGAATACAATCTTTTAAATAATATCACTATTACTATGAAGGTGTCTGTTAATATGCATGGTCTATAAGCACGATGATGAATGAAAACATTTAAGAGCCTTTAAATGAACTTTATCTGCTGCTGTTTGGCTTCAGGAGCTACTGCAAAGGAAACTGAAGCCAAGAGCATCTGGGTGAAAATGAAGAGTTATGAGTGAACTTGACTTAATAAAATGATCTTGAACAGCGGTATGTTGCATCTGATGTTTTGTGTAACGACATATTGAATCAACTGTCTGTGTTCAATCTAGTAATTGACTAACTAAAAAATTACTAATGTCCATATTTGATTATTCTGCACCTTAATATTTATATCCAATATCAACTTTCAATGCCAGTGCAGATAGTATGGCTGTTCTACAGGACAGGGCAGACAGTGTGTGGAGGTCATGGTAGTGGATGTGTGTGTAACATTTGACTTTTATGCAGCAGACTAGAGTTTGGCTCCTGTCACAGACTGCAATTAACCTCTTGAGTTACTGGTATCATGATCTTTCTCCGACCCTGTTTTAGTTACCTAATCTCAACCCTACCTTAATTATATTTTATGAGCTATAAACATAATCTTTCATAATTTTCCAGCATAAAAAAACCGAACACGGTCCAGGAATTCCAATAGTAACAAATCCCAGTCACGCTCTGTTACCTGGATAGTTTGGGGGTTGACTTGCTGTCTTACTGGTAGTTTGATGGAGGGTTGATATGACTTACAAGTAACACTGCAGTTAGCCTTTCAGTTGTTAAACTATCTAGTTCCATGTACAAATACTCCAATTATCCAGCTAGATAGCAGCAAAGGCCTACATGAACACTCCCAAGCCATATCATTTCAGCACATAATAAAGAAAGTAAGACATTTTAAGTAGTTGTAATTAAGTTGCTAATCAGAAAACAAAATGTTCTGTTTTGTTGTTGTTGGGTTTTTTTTTTATTTAACTGTAGATACCACACTTCTGTTCACACTGTGGAACTCTCACAATAATCCACAAAGTGGTTTGAATTAGATGTATAACTTTGGAAATCTCTCTGGATTGCATAACCTGATTATGCAGTCGTGTGTGCAAACCGACCATGCTTGTGTGTATGTTAGTACCGCAGATCTGCTATATCTGTTGCCTTGAGCCCATGTTTAAAATGTTTGGTGCATTTAAGATAATGACTCAGTGCATTTTTGGTACATTGGAGGCTTTATGTGAATGTTTAAAATGGCCAGCGCTCAGATGTCAGCGGACCTCAAGCTGAGACGAAGCCAGGGGCCCGTGTTCATTTCAATCAGGCCTGTAATCACTCATGAGCGGCAGCGCACAACAATGAAAAATCCAAAATTGCGTCCTGGCCTGTAAGAAGTTCGCCAGGATCCAAGACGCTGCACTGTATCACTGACATTTCGTCCTGCGAGCTTCCTCTCATGCATTTAGGCTCCTTCGAGATGCGCGCACACACATATGCACACATCTGCGGTGTATCAGCATGCATTGTTCCACATATGTTTGCACTTAAAGCCTCGGTGCTTTCCCTTCCACTGGCTTCCGTGCCAACTGTCAGACATTTTTTGCCTGCTCCCAGCATTTGTACACCCCCACACCCCCCACCCACTGTGACTTTACCTGGTTGTCACATTCCCTCCAAGTCCACCTTTGACATTTCTCAATCACAAACAGCAGCTTTGCACACAGGGAGTTATAGAAAATTAAGTAATAAGTAATAAGTGATATTTCCACACTGTCTGGTCTGTGGAGTGTTTTCTAGCTCTAGTTAACATTAAGTTCTTTCTCAAGCAGCCTACAATGAATGATAGAGGACTTCAGCCCATTATATTTGGACATGCTGTATTCTTACAGGGTTTGAATGTAAATAATAATACTATGACAATCACGTGATTTTTCAGTCTCTGATCATAAAAGAAGAAATTCAAGCCCTAATATCACTCACAAGAACATGTGAGTTCAGTTTGCCTTTCATAACACAGTTCATTTATAATGTAAATAGACAAAGAGCAGTACAGTTAATGTTTGACATCCATGCTCTGACCTTGTCCCTCCCTGCAGCATATGACATATTTTTCATTTTAATACAATTTAAGTGTAATTTATTTACCGTTGGCCACCGATTTTCTTCTGCAGCTCTGAATTTAAGGGTTGTTACTTTCACTCCCCAAACTCGGCCTGTGCAGGGTTGAGTTTGGGGTTTTGATATGATATGATATGATTTTAGTAATACTGGCCAGTGGCCACCACTCTAACCCTAACCTTGACCATCAGTAATAATAACAATTAATAACCATTAGTTTCATTGCTGAGATATGGGTGCATTGCTACAACACAGTAAGAAAGCTTAGCCAGAATAGCACTTTAAATTGTTACCAGTGATGGACGTTTACCTCACCTTTATGAACAGGAATGATTTCTAAAACTGTAACTATAAAATGTGTGAGAGATGTGATGTATTGAAGTTATCTTTTAATCTTCTATAGATGGAGAGTCTACAGTTGGAGAATGGGATGGAAGTGGTGCTGATTTACATACAAAAAGAGTAGAACCATTTTTGAGATTGAGTTGAGATAGCAATTGCAAGAAGCTTGGTTTGAATAATGAAGTAGTAGCTCTTGCCAAAGAGTGAGCATAGCTTTGACAATCTAAATACTGCCTGGACTACCTTGCAGGCATTTCTCCATTTACATTATAATAACTAAATACATGTGAAATGTCACAAAAAGTACGAATTCACAATAACTATTCAAATATATATAATAGTAGATTTCTAGTGTCAATTCTATCTAATTATGAACCGGCTGCTAACTTTACAAGGCTACATTGACAGATTTCAAGAGGCTGACAGGAAACACCACATAATGTGATTGCACTGAGCTCAGATATATATTCAAATGAAATGAAATGTTAAACAATAGATTATCTGTAAAAGTGACATAATGGATTCTTCTGAAGGGGGAAAACCATGTCTACCTCCAACTAGGCTGTACAAACACAAGGATAAAAGAGAATGGAGAGCAGGGGGGGCGAAAGACGGGCAATTGAACACCAGTGGCCAACTTAACTAAATTCAAAATCTGTTACTCTTTACCCTGTTGTTCAAAGCCTTGGCAAAAATTAAACAGCAAAGAGACACCTTAGACAAACACTTCTCATCTCAGTCCTGTCAATCACACATTAAAACCAGGCTTTCACTGACAAATGTCCCCCGACAAGACATGACATCATACCTAAGGTTTCCATGGTGAAACACACACAGGCTGACACACTATCCCATACACACAGCAGACAGAACGCACAGTGTTTCTACCAAACAGACTTTAAGAAGCTGGCCTGTCTGTCTCCGATGTTCAACATCACCACAGACCAGCGTAAACCCGATTTAGTTGTAGTCTTTAAAGGAGCGATTCATCATGGTCACAGGTTGTATTGGGTAAGCGGTCCCCAGTCGCAGGGCTGGTTGGATGAATAAAGGGGGGAACAGGAGAGTGGTTCTCTGCTGGGACAGAGAGTCCAGTCTGGTGGAGGAGGGCCCCGGAGGGTTTGATATCAGTGGTAGCGGTGACGATCCCACTGCTCAGGCTCAAACAAACATCGGGTTGATCTCGGAATTGCGTAACAAACCTCCATCTGTTTCTTGAAAAGGCATCTGTGCATTTTAAGCCAAACACATGACTGTATAGTATGTTTGTGTGTGACAGGGAAAGCCACAGGTCTGTCTATATAAGTATATATATGGGTATTGTACATCTACTTTGAGAAAGGTTTGACCAGTGTATGATATTTTTATCCAGATTTGACTATTAAGGATCTTTACTGTCTGGAAAACATTCTAATCTGAAAATGTGATGAGTGAAAACTTCTCACTAACTGTGAGACGGCTGTGGCTCAGGAGGTAGAGGGTCATCCCCTAATTGGAGGATTGGTCCGATTCCTGCCTCCTCTAGTCCACATGTCACATGTGTCCTTGGGCAAGATACTACTGCGCCTGTATGAATGTTAGTTTCCTCCTGATCAGCAGGTTGGTATCCTGGGAGCCCCTGCCATCAGTGTATGGATGTGTGTGGTTGGCTGAACGTGACATGTAGTGTAATATCTTTGAATGGTCAAAAGACTAGAAAAGTACAGTCCATGTTACTATGGAAGTTAATGGAACCATATGTTTACAGCTTTAACAAAAGCCATTACATTTCCATTAATCTCTCAAAAAAAGGTTTTACATATCAGTTCTTATATAATGTAGCCAAATGATTACACTTTCAGAGGAACAAGTCCCTCTGTGTTTGTTGTACTAATTTAAATGGTGTGTGACTTGGGGCTCAATGGGACCAAGACGCCGTGTCTTCGCTGCAAAATGATTTATTTTGAAAAACCTGCACAAACCATGGATTTGTTATAAAAACTGCTTAATGTGTCCAAGATGTCACCCCCTCTTTTCAAACTAGCCCTTTCTCCAGAGCTGGGTGCATCCTTCAGGACACTACAGCCACAGTATAGCTATAAAGAATTTGGTCGGCTGCCCCCCGCTACTTAGTGGAAAAAATCATTCATGGAAGCGTTACACAGTTCTGAAAATATCTATTATCCAAATGTTTGTGGGAAATGTTATTAAACTAGTAATATATTCCCCAATGCAAGCATGCACAAAATCTACTGTTTACCCTGAGAAATAAACAAGACAATCAAACACACATGTTGGATATTCTGAATTATAATATTGCTTGAATATCGAAACAAACTTTCTTGCAGTGCTTTTTGAAATACATTTTGCATTTCTTTTCCCTCCTGGACCTGGAATTTGGATTTAGTTGCACCTCCTGAGCAGTGCCAAAATATGGGTTGAACTCATGCTCAGAACCAACAAAAGTAGAACCTTAAGTTAAAGAATTTTAAGTTCCTTTTAAGGAAAAGGCCCATTAGCATCTCTTTGTAGGGTTCGTACAGTAGAGTTTACTCTGAAATGACCACATGTCATTATGATGTTATTAGACTCTGACAAAGTGTTACAAATATTAAAAGAATGGTTCGACATTTTCGACAAATACATTATTCGCTTTCTTGCTGAGGGTCAGATGAGAAGACCAATACCACTCTTATGTCTACAGTGTTGGCCAATAGTTCCCTTTTCAGTAACTGGTAGTGCAAAGAATTACAAGTTGAACTTCAGTAATTACACATTACAGTTACCAATCCCAGTACCCATTACTTGGAGAGTTTGGGGGCCGTCTTCCTGTAGTTTGATGGAGTGCTGATATCCATTTGGTGTCCAAGTGTTCGGTGGACAGACTAGTCCACTATGTGCTAGAAGTGTAGGCACATGGTTAGCGGTCACCAAAAGAGAACACATACGACTCCAATTAACTCCAAAATTGTCTTATATTCATGTTGTTTCTTTTTAGCAAGCTTGCTAATGTTAGCCATTGATAAGGCTACATTCAGGAATCAGATAATTTAGTTTAGAAGTTAGATGATGTGAGAACAAACAGCTTAACTGACTCAAAGGGCACCTTTAAACATCATAAAAGCAAAGTAACAGGTAGTGTAGCTAATTCATTTAGCTGTTGTGCAACTTGTAAAGTAATGTAATTACTTTTTAATGAGGCAATTAGCTTTTCTCCATGAAATCAGCTTGTAATTTCCTATAAAACCACAAATTGTCAGTTTTTCATGTTTGTTTATGTCCAGATTAAACAAATGGGTACAAGATGTTAATTAGTGATTGCAACTCTATTTAAACAAAGCAAGCATAGCTGTTTTCCCTTTGCTTACAGTCTTTATACTAAGCTAAGATAATCACCTCCTGGATCCTACATCTCCTTAAGACTTTCTGGACAGGCATGAAAGGTGAATTACTCTTCTCATCTAACCCAAAAAAAAAGTTAAAATGTGTTTTTCCCAAAAGAGTGATACTGTTCCTTTAAATCTAAATGACTTACACATGTAGGTATAATAAAAAGAGTAACTGACCTTTTGTGTTGCCCCTCTGCAGGGGATCTGCTGGTTGGAGTACTGCGGTTGGCCACTGGAACAAATTGGCAGGCAGAAACTCTGGAGGCAACCTGTTGGAGTTGCTGGGCAACCGCATCTGTGGTCAGTCACTAAGCCAGCCTAACTAATGACATTAGCTGACTAAAAAAGAAAAAAAAAACAAGTTTAAAAAAAAAAAAGTTTTTTATACCTTTGTAAAAGCCATGATTGAAGAAAGTCCTGACTCTGTTTTCAGTGATGGAAAGCGTTTCAGTGTTTTTCAACTCACTTTGCTTCTCCATAAAACACCAGGCACACTAAGCAGATAAAAAGTTAGATGCGTTGGGTACATAAGCACTGTGCAATACACTTTAAACCCATTACAAACAAAAGGGGAAAATGTGAATCGGACTGCCAAAAAGGCATCCAGTATGTTTACCTCATAAGACTGGTGTAAAACGTCCTGATGGGATCCAGGCTACAAAATGCCTTTTAATGGCTGAACATGGTTTATGAAGTCTCTGTTGAAAAACCCTTATTTTTATGTGTGTGTGTGTGTGTGTGTGTGTGTGTGTGTGTGTGTGTGTGTGCGTGTGTTTGTGTGTGTTTGTTTGTGTGCGTGTTAAAAAAAAGAATGTCTGGAGAAGGGGTTGTTGTGAATATACAACCATTTGTTTGATATACATATAAAGACAGCAATAAGTGTTACACTCATACATCCTTTCTTGATTAAATCACATTACATCTACCATTTACAGCAAACTCCCAAATTCTTATGCCAACTTTAAACTGCGGTTTTGACACAAGAAAAGAAGATGATTTTGTGACTACAGTGTAATAATACTAGATTCCACTCACTGCTCTGATAATAAGGTCAGGAAATAATCCATACTACACCTTTCAGATTAAAAGTCTGCTCTTTCACTGTAATGTGAAGCACTCAGTTTTTAAGCAAAATAATAAGGTTTAAGGTTAGGTTTTTTAAGTGCTTACCATTGTTAGTTAAAGACAACAAAAGTCATTGGCCTTGCAACAACATTACTGCTGAAAATGTGGATGAAATGTCTTCTTGTAACCCAGAATCATCGGTATATTCAGTCTCAGCTTGTGAGGCCTCATTTTCATTTTCATCAAACGGACCCTGAATATGAGCTAATATTAGCGTATTAGCACTTATCTCCTCAAGAAAGTCTTAAGATGTGAAAATAATGTGTCTGATTCCACAAACATAAATATAACATACCATACAAAAAGCCTTATATTAAAACAACATCTATTCCTTCTCCTCATTGAACATTCCAGACTATATAAATATGCAAATATATCTGATCTCATAAGTTTTACAGTTGGACACAACATGTCTTCATCTTCAAGTCCATTCTCAGTGTTTGTGCACTGGAGGCTTCAAGTTTCAACATTATACTTTTGTAAGTTGAATATTGGATCAGGATTGGCTTCCAAACTAGTTGTGATGTCACAAATCATACTCATAAACCATGAAAATCATTTTCAGTGAGCACTGAGAAATGTTCCACTTCCAGCAGTTGAATGTGAAAACAATCTTCTAGTGTCAAGGCATGGTGAAGCTCAAACATTCAACAAGAACAAGAAGGAAAACATATCTTTGAGTGAATTAGTGTGTATCCATCTGCTTCAGACACAGATGATTGACAGATTTACAGAAGATTTTTACTGGGTCAAACACTCCACAGTATGCTCCTGTCCCTAAATAACTAAACCATCTGTCAGGACTAAACAATTTCTGTTAAAGACAAACTGATGTGCCCATTTGGCTGAGGTGTGTCCCATTCATCTTGCTTAAAGTTCAACTCCAGGACTCTAAATCTACAGTGGACAGATTCGGTCCTCATTCAGTCAGTACTTGCACTTGTTTTGCTTTCAGTGCCACCACGCTGATCCACTCTGGAAATTCTTTCTTTCTTTTTTTTTTTTGTGTGTGTGCACTATTTTCACATGACTCAGCAGAAATCTGAAAAACAACTACGCTGATTCTTGCTGTTTATCAAGCTGAAACTTATCTTTGTACTCTGTGTTTTCTCTCACAAAACCCACAGGAAAAAGGGAAAAAGACTTGAGGTTTTAATAGCATTTAATCTGCAGGCAGGGCAACACTGCAATTATCAATGAGGCATAAAAGAGAGAACTAACCAGAGCTATCATTAAGACGATGGCTGGCCTGGCTTCTTGCTCTTGTTTTTGAGATCTCCAAGCTGACTTTGGTCAGGACTCTGCAGCAGACTGGCTGAACCGCTCCACCGAGCTGATCTTTGACCTCTCATCTGAATCAATGTTTAATTCACTGTTTGTGAGATTTTTCCTGCAGCTTTCACCTGGATATGAATTTCCATGGCAAACTATGGACTCTAACAACAAGATGGTGATCTCATAATGCATCACTTATTATATCCCACCAAAGTCCAGCCAGCATTACGTAAGAGAACCAAGACCCACAGACTAATACTCTATGAATGTGAGTGGATATTATGGTTTATTTTATAGACAGCCTTTCATTTAAGGATGTCAGGCTGTTTGAAGAGTTTTTTTTTCTGTTGCACTAAGCTGGGTTGACTCACCTCATCCATTACAGATGGAGAACTGATACAAACACACTTCTTCCTTTGATTCAAGTCCGCTACGAGCAGGCCATACAGTACACAGACCTCTTATAGTTTTCTTTGAATTGATCGAACAAACATCTGTTATAAAGGAATTGGATTTATTCCTAACACAGGGTGGAGGAGAGGATGAGTTTGGGATGGTGATAATCTGGCAAATCATCACTCTATCTTTAATATGTGGTGTGTTTATGTTCCAAGCTGTGGTTTTTGTGATATAGGACCAGATGTAAGCTGAAAGCGGGAATGAAGCTCTTGTAGATGATGAACGATGCTGAAATAGGAGATGGAGGTATAACTCACAGGAAGTGATCACACTGCTTCAGATGAGTAGAGGTCTAATATTGTTCGGTTACCACACAACAAGGGGTTTTCATCTTTTCTAACTCCCATGCTGATGCTTCCCTGACCTCGAGATCATATGATGTAACTAGGAAAAACTCCCACTCTGAGATTAAGGTTAAGTACAGGGTCCTACATAAACTCTGCCCATGAGTCTTTTCACATGTTGAGTTTCCATCATGTCAGGATTATACACCTGCCAAAACAACTTGAATGGAAATACGGAGATGAGCACTAGACCTGTAAAAAGATTTCCATTTTATGGCAGTGGAGAGGCCAGGAGGACACTAAAAACCTGAGTGCCACAGGTTACAAGTTAGACTTTATAGCAAAATGGGATCCATGTTGTGCTGTGATATAATCAGAACCAGTGACATGAACATGATGATGCTTACCTGGATGTGTTGGCGGTATGGACCTGCAAGCAAACGTCTTTCACTTCATCGTTTTGGTTTTATGGCCCACAATTTATGTTTTAGCCAAGACTCGATCCTCTCATCAGCAGTCACTGCAGGCAGCTGGTTCCAGTGAAAAATGTCTGATAAGCACTCGGTTTACTATCAGCCCATCACAACAAAATCAGTACCATATTTAGTTGCTACATTTAGGCCTGTCACAACAATTGACTTAATGTACAATAACATAATTATCAGCATCATCATGTCTATATATGGACTTATCATATGATACATGGACATGACCTTGATCATTTTTTGACCTCAGTATTTCCACACTTCATATTAGCAGCTAAGAGGCTATTCATGTCACATTGGCTAAGCTAGTAGTGTCCTCCATTCCTCACTGTGTACGTTCTGAGTGGAGACTGCAGAAGAATTAAAGTTAAATAACTGTCCTCAACCTCAACAGTCTGTGTTTTTACACAACTGTAGCACCCACTCTCCAATCCCACCCCCACCCCCTTCCATTATTATGCTTTTATATTCTCATTATATCAGTGGTATAAAATGATCTTCAAATGACAATAATATCACAGTTATCGTGACAGGGCTTGCTAGATTTCTTGTATAAATAAATACTAACATTTTATTTAAACCTGTTTCGCTACTCTTTCTCTCCTACTCTTAAACCAGTTCTATGCTGGGGCAATAAAAAATCCTCCTAAAAGTTGCTGAAAAAACCCAAAAGGGAAGCTGACAATACACTGACTGCTTTAAAAATGATCTTTACTCAAACTTATCTAACCCTCCGCCCTCCTCAAAAGTGCCCAGATCTAGCTGTAGTCCAATTTTGGGAATGTCTGTCTGTCTCTCTGTTATTCCAACACTTTGGGCCAGACTAAAATGGCTCAACAACTACCAAATGGATTGCCATGAAAATATTTGTGGTTCAGCATGAAGTATCATGACAGCTATTTGATTGATGTCTATTAAAGTTTCTGCAGATGTTAATGTTGACTAATTCTAGGAACTGACTACTGAGAATTGTTGATCCCCTCATCTTTCCTAGAGCACCAGCAGCAGGTCAGAGTTATCACAATTTTAGTGAAATATATCACAGTCTACTTGATGGATTGTCATTTGTACCTTTAATGCTTCCATGAAAGTTTAATCTAATTACTTGTGATTCCTTGATGTTTCCTTTAGCATCATCATCATCAAGTCCAAATTTCCAAGTTTTAGGTTTTTTCTAGTTTGGTTCATGACGAAATACCTGCCAAACTAACAACATTCTCATCATCTTCAGTTTGTACTTTTTCAGTCAAAATATTGCATGCTAATGTACTAAAGTACGATGGTAAAAATTATAACTGGCAAACATCAACACGCTAGCATTAGCACCATGAGCACGTTAACATACTAATGTTAGCATTCAGGTACCTAGCTCAACTAATTAGCACAAAGCACCAATGTGTAGAAACTGTTCAAACAGCAATACTGTAAGTGGCCACTGGGGAAAGTTGGCTGCGTGGCTGAGAAGCGTAGCCCTATCCGGCTCATATACTACATCCATGGCTATGAGCCAGAACTGTTGCAAATTAAGTGTTAAGGGTGGTGAAGCCCTGGGTTTTGACTTAGAGGGATGATTTCTACATATGTTAACCTCAAGGTTTGAAATGTCCACTCTATTTAACGTTTTTAGAAAGCTGCCATCATAACGGTATATAAATAACAGAATGTTGAAAAAAGCACAATATGACCCCTTTAATTACATCATCCACCAAAATAAATTGTTCACTCAGCACATTCAGGGCAAACACAAATACAAGGCCATTGCAGCAATATTGCAATACTGTGCTATAGAAAAGCCAACCACGGTGGATGGCAAGCAACACACCACAACCACACTATGTTCAGTCTAGGCCTATCTTGATTTCAATTCAATCCAGTCCTCATAACAGAGCCAGGCTTAGGGTGTGCTGACACTTGGTAGTTAAAAACACCTCTGTATGAATTATTTAATCTTTAAGTCTGTAAGTTTAACTTTCTCTGGATACTATGTGGATGAGAAGACTATCATCTAACCTGCAAAATAATTTCCCACTTCCACCATCTAAAAGGTGCATCCAGCCAGCCTCCTTTCAAGAATCCCAAGTTTAAGGGGAATCGGCTGAAGGCCAACATTTCCCGCCACAACACGGTACAAAGTGTTTCCATGTTTCAGGTACTGCTGCTCCATTTGGCCAACACACAATCCGACTAACATAGCTTGATTTTCATAAAAAAGGCGCTAATACCACATAAATCACATACCGCGTTGTTGAGCCAGCCTGAATCACTGAAGGGGAAATTCCTCCACTGCGACAGCCCTTTACAAACACAGCATTTATTTATATCACTCTCTAATTTCATGCCTCATTTGTCAAACTTTGAATGTGAACACCCAGATACAGCCTCTTGTTTCCTCAGCACTCACTATATATATATTATATACATCTATATGCAGGTCTGCTAAGACAATGTATGTTTACTCTTGAAACACCCACAGCTACACACACAGGCAAAATACACTAGGCCAAATTGTTTGTTGTGCTGTGCCTGCTTACTTTGATAATTCTGTCCTACTCAAGAGCTCTTTCAAAATACTGTGGACATTCAAGGTGTGTGTGTGTGTGTTTCATGTGCAAATGTGTGCAAATGTCATCACGCTGCTGTGCATCCGATCTCTTCAGAGAATATTCTTGAAATACCATTTCTTTAAAGTGCCTTCCCTTCCAGGAAAGCAGCACAAAACGGTAATCATAACTATGATAGAGAGGCAAAACTTTGCATAAAGCATGTGGAATGCTCGCCTTATTTTCTCTCCCTGTCTCAATTTTATAGCCTGGAAACCTCAACATGTGTCTGTCTAATGTCTAACGGGAGATGAAAAACCTCACAGGCCCAGTTTTAATTCCCTGCTACGTATAACAAGTTGAGCAAAAGCCTACCTCTGAGAAAAACAAATTCTTCTGTTGGCGTTCCCACATAGGCTGAGAGGGATACACAGTAACACAATAGAGCTGAATGGCTTGAATCACAGTTTTAACACAATGTATTAATTTCTGGACTCTGTTCCGGTTTTTCCAGATACAACCACTGATCTTTTATGGATATACATGCACAATGTAGCGGGGAAACACACAAATAAAAATGGCTCTCATAAATCTGTCACATTCCCCAGAGCCGCTTACGAGGCACTAGACCAAGATATTTCACCCGTATGTGGCATTTCCCGCTCATTCCACCTGTCTGTGCAATTTGTTTCCCATTAATACCAAGTGTGATCATGCGATTGTCCTCGTACTTCGCTTTCGCCAATGAATTTTTCCCACCTTTTAGGCCTGTGGCTCCCTCTAAGGAGTCAGTCTGAGGCCTCGAGAGGAAAACACAAACATCTTTATCATAATGGTCCAAGTCCTGGAGTGAACTCTGAGGAGAAAAAAAAGGTCCTTTCAGCTCGGTGATTGATTGATCTGCAGGGACGTTTAAAGATGAGGCACCAAGCAACCTGGGAAACAGAGGCTCTGCACTTCAGAATATAGTGGCACTTAAGTTCTGCTGGGCCTCTTGGAGGGGGGGGGGGGGGGGGGGGGGGTGTGATGATGAGAGAGTGAGCAATGAGAAAGAATGTTATGTTTTCAAGCTCGCCTATTTGGTAGCAGTATTTTTTCAAGTGTTCCTTACTTTTATTAAACAGCTTATAGTAGAATGCTGAGCTGAGAGAAACAATGACATGCAACAAAGATTTGTGGCTGGACTCAAACTGGTGATGTTGCAATTATACTTTTAAATAATTAATGAAGGGATCTTCTAATAGTCAGTATGAACAGGAGGAATCAGAGTCAGACTGGGAACAAAATTTAGCCCTTGCAATTTTTTACTGGACCAGCCCCATAATTTCCCAACACAAACATTTATGAGTTGCATAAAGCAATATCAGGCTAATTATAACATATAGACTAAGCAGTAGATATCAAATTGAGACACTAACAAATGCTATTACCATGTTCATTTGACAATTGATATGGGCAACCCAACTCTCAGTGCACTTATGTTACAATACTTTACTTAACAAGTAAATCAAATATGAAGTCTGTCATCATGAAACAAAAAAAGCCCAAACTTAATGCTCACACTGGACAAAAGCTTTCCTTTAGGTATAGCCTAATGGTCTGGGAATATGCCTAAAATGTGTCATTAATTAACAGCTTTCTATTTATACTCAATCATCCGGCACTGTGTTTGCTGCTGATGTGATGCAATTGACACATCAGAGTTACCAATCAGGATTTCATGCCAGAGAGGGTATTTAAACCTTCATTTAGTGCTGCTATTCTCAGGCTGCAACAAGCAGCAGGCTTAAGTGATAATCAGCTGAGCCATAATAACACCCTCACCTCGACATCATTAAAAAAAACAGCATAGCACAGCGTACTTAACCAGTGAATAGAATAGAATAGCTTATCCTGCCTTCAGTGCACTCTTCCCTGACATCCTGTCCATCCATCAATGTCCAAAGTCATAAGAATGTCTCTTTCTGTGGCTCTTAGTATGGACACATTGAGTCTTTGGGTTGTGACTTTTCCTCTCAGTCTTTTTGCTATTTCAGACCTTTTCCATTTGATTTGAACTCTGCTCTTTCTGTCCTTGTTTTATTTGCTTGAGCTCTTACATTACATAGATAAACTTGAAGGGGTGGGGGGAGGTCACAACAGTTGGTACCACTTCCTGAACCTGTTTATGGACAATTTTGGGGCCTTGCAACCCCTAATCAGATGAGCTGATCCAAAATCAGTTGGATGACAGCCAACAAGTCAATGTTCTTTCCCAACATTGTTGGTAGGATGATTATGGCAAGGAATCTATTTTGATGTTCACTTTGGCACCTGACTGTTTTAAGACTGAAAAATTATGAACTTGTAAGTCCTGTAAGTTGCAAATGAGAACTTGGGAACAGAACGGTCTGCTACTTACTTGAGACTTAAAGGCAAAAAGCTGAGGAGATGAGCGACGACTTGGTGACTCATAAATATTGAAAAGTACTGTGCTGTGTGTAGTTTGCCTTTTGCAGCGCTGCCAAACTGTCATGAATAATTAACATTATAACAGTGATGCGTGCAATGTTTCCATTACCAAATTCACACTTGTAGGTGCCGTTGCTGCTGGCACCAGAATAAAATTAAGAAAAACTTCAAACTCAGATGAGAAAAATAAGCCTTTTGCCTGTACATTTATATTATCTACATATTTTATACATCATTTATACAGTATATTCACATTGTCTTCATACCTTGCAAGTACCTGGTTGGATCCCTTTTTGCATTCAGAACTTCATTCTTCCTTCCTTCATTCTTCATGGCATAGATTCAACAAAGTTGATATGGTGCGTTATCCTGCTTGAAGTAGTCATCAGAAAATGGGTACACTGCGGTTATAAAGGGATGGACATGGTCAGCAACAATACTCAGGTAGGCTGTAGTGTGTAAACGATGCTTAATTGGTAGTAAGGAACCCAAAGTGTGCCAAAAACATATGCCCCACACCATTATACCACCACCACCAGCCTGAACTGTCGATACAAGGCAGGATGGATCCATGCTTTCATGTTGTTTATGGCAAATTCTGACCTGACCATATTAATGTGGCAGCGAGACTCATCAGACCAGGCAGTGTTTTTCCAATCTTCCATTGTCCAATTCGCCCATGCAAATTGCTGCCTCAGTTTCCTGTTCTTAGCTGACAGGAGTGGCACCCAGTGTGGTCTTCTGCTGCTGTAGCCCATCTGCTTCAAGATTCAATGTGTTGTGCATTCAAAGATGGTCTTCTGCATACCTTGGTTGTAACGAGTGGTTATTTGAGTTACTGTTGCCTTTCTATCATCTTGAACCAGTCTGGCCATTCACCTCTGACCTCTGGCATCAACAAGGCATTTTTACCTAGAGAATTGCTGCTTACTGTATATTTTCTCTTTTTCGGATCATTCTCTGTAAACCCCAGAGATGGTTAGGCATGAAAATCCCAGTAGATCAGCAGTTTCTTAAATACTCTGACCAGCCCGTCTGGCACCAACAATCATGGCACGTTCAAAGTCACTTAAATCATCTTTCTTCGCCTTTCTGATGCTTGGTTTGAACTTCTGCAGGTTGTCTTGACCACGTCTACATGCCTTAATGCATTAAGTTGCTGCCATATGATTGGCTGATTAGATATTTGCATTAACAAACGGCTGAACAGGTGTAGCCTACATAATAAAGTGACTGGTGAGTGTATATGTCCTTTTCTCAGTCATATGTCTGACTCACTTACCATGTTGCACTTAGGTAACCAGGATACTGAGAGACAACAGGGCTGTCTGAATTTATTATACTGAAATGCTCAAAAAACACTTAACATTTAAACCTCCAGTGGGCACTGTGTTTAGTTTTTGTGAGGTTATGGATTTGTTTCAAATGTAGGGGTGAATTATGAGATGCAATTATCTCTGCTTTTATCCAGTCACTTCGTCTGAAGTAAGAATATAGGACTTTTAGAAGTTGGGGGGGATTATTATTATTACTCATCCTACTCACAAGTATTGGGTGTGTATCCAAAGCTTGATATATGACTCTGTGCCGTAGACCTCCATTGTCCAAAAAATGATTAAAGACATGGCATTGAGTCAGACTGCTGCACTGGGTGGCATGTTCATATGTTCCCACAGAGGGTGGTTAATTTATTTTTTTTAGAAACGGCTCCAAAAAGTTATAACAGCATCAAGTTTTCACTCTCTGGAGAGGCCACCATGCATCCACAAGGATGTGGTTCTCTTTAGACTAAATTGTCACCATTTTTTTCATGCTTGGTGTGTTGATCAGACTCTGACCTCGACTTTGTACATTTCTCAAACATGTTTAGTACAAAGTCAAGACTTAATACTAGTACTAGACAGCAAAACAAGGGAGCAGGATGGTGACAACAAACCTGTATCCAGAAGTAAGACTGCACATGTACTCAGACTCTCAGGTAGTGTCACACCTGCACCAGCACATCCAAATACCTCACAGATAAGTCAGCCTCCAATTTACTATACCATGTTTCAGAATTGCCACAATCAAGTGACTAACAACAGTAACAACAGTTTTCAAAAGACACATAACTCAGTGAAACCCACATCATCCTCCTCTGTTATACAGAAAACCACCAATCCAGATGTGTCTAATTAACAACATCAGTACATTTAACAACCGTGATGGTGCGATTTAAACACAATGTGTTTTACTTGTGTTATTCATCAGATACATGTGCATAGCGCAGAGGATACAGAACCAAGCCAAACATTATGATGACATGCTTGGTCTCAAGTGTTTGTCTCGCACATGCCTGCTTGTAAAAAGCTGATTGGAAACCCAAAACAAAAGTTGTCATTACAGAAACCAGATTTCTTGTTAACATGAAGCTCAAGAAAACAATTTACTGCGGAAAGTTATTCAAATTCATGTCAATGTACCGAATCTTGTGTAAAGCCTTAAAGGTGTAGTGTGTAGAATTTCATGGCATTTAGCGAGTCTGTCACAATAACTACTTTTGGTGGATGTAATAATCACGATAAACAATATTATTGTCATTTGAAGATAATTTTATGCCACTGATATAATGATAATATAATAGCATAATCATGTAAGGGTTCAGGGTGTTGGATTGGAGCTCGCTTTTTCTTACCTTAGAATGAGCACACTACATCTACATAGCGAGCTAGTCCTCTTTCACTTAGCCCGCAATGTTTCTAGAGTAGGCCAGAATGGTGAAACCAAACACTGACTCTAGAGACGGCCTTTCGCATTTTTCGCTAGTATCGCATTCACCACGAGTTCTCCTATTTGCTTGAAAGGGGTGGGGTGGGGATATTCAGTTGGTTGCAATCTTTAACCTCACCACTAGATGCCACTAAATATTTCACACTACTCCTTTAAAATACCAGATAGCAATTTGGTATTTTCAGAAATCATGGACACCATTAGCGCATTTGCATAATTGTCTGTCATTATGTATATGTTGATTCATATCCAGATTTACAATGACTCTATACTTTCATTGATTAAAATGAAAGGATCGTGTGGCCTTGGCTGTGGTACGCTCTCTCTGAGTGCTGTCTGCTCTGATTTACTTCAGAGAGGAAGTTGCTTGCGTCTAAAATGTGGTGAGGATGAATTAACATATTTGGCTTTTAAGCTAGTTTCACAAAACCAGATTAAGAATCTTTGATGTTACTGTAAATAATGCTTCTGGAGTGCTTTTAATGTATTCTCTTAAATGAGTTAAAGGTTAAACATTAGCTGCTGTCAGATTGAATTATTATACAGAACAATTCTCTTGCTCCACAGACACGATCCTGGCTACATTTCTGAAGAATGTCCTTGGTACATCTGACCCAAATATTTAACTGCAGTACCCACTTACATAATACACACTACTGTACAAGAGTGAGACACATTTAAAAGTAATAAAGATTCAATATGTATAGGAAAGAACGCATCAACCATCTATATCCTTAAAAAACAACTTCTTTAAACACTGTGGGGTGAGAATATTTTTAAATGAAGTAAAGCAACACTATTTGGAAGCCACGGACACCTCGCCCATGTCACAAAAAAATTAATCAGTAAAACAAAAAATGTATCCAGAAGTTATCTTTGGATCACGTTTGTTTGTTTTGTTGTGCAGAAAATTATTGTTGTTGTTTTTATGTTTGTTTTTACATTTTTCTACCACATGGTTGTTATTATACATGCTCACAACAGGCAATGTGGGCAGGACAAAAAAAAACTATGTAAGACACACTTTACACTTTCAGAAGCTGAATGTGAAAACATATTCTACACAGTGCAGCTCAAATATTCATATGAAGGAACAAAAGGAAAAAACACATTTTTGAGTGGAGGGAGACTTTAAATTTTCATTTTCAATTTTGTAAAATTGTCTTTCTCAGGCTATATCTCAACAGTTGACAGGCCAGTGTAATTGAAATACCTCTCTCTTATGGCTCCTGACCCTGAGAGGTCACCATGTGAATGTTGACCAGTGAGACTGTTTATACCTCAGAGCCTCAGTCCCCTTTGACCCTAACTCTGACTTCACAATCCTCACCCTTACTTTTTGTTTTTAGTGTTATGCCCTTGTTCTTGTCTTAGGGCAGCGACTAGCCTTCCTCCACCACTGCTTCATCCTGCACCTCTTTTACTTTGTTACTTTGTTGGGTTATTGGCAAATTGTATTGATGTTTCCCTGGTTGACCACTGACTCCAGAGATCAAAGTTAAGACTTACACATCCTCTGTGTTTAGTGTTTAAAGCCACATGTAAATCTTACATAGCCAGACTTTTGGCTGTCAGACAGCTCAATCCACAATGTCCATTCACCGTGATATGTAAGAGTTGTCTATTTTGACTAGAGAAGGTTGTTAAAGTGACTTTTTAGATGACTAGCTGCAGGCTGAAATGTTGCTACCAGAAAGTCTTCATAGGTCATAGCTTCATAACAATGGCTTGTAGTGATATTTTAGCAACTACCAAAGACCAGATGTTTCTTAGATGTTTGTTTGTAATGAATATTTAAAGTTATTTTTTGACACATTATCTATTTAGCCCTTGTGAATGTCAGCATGAAGCAAATATTCGGTTATTCATCTGCTATACCCACCGACCATTTATCGACCGTGAAAAAGTGGGTTCATACACTTCCCTAATCAGTACTTGATTGATTGATCTGATATCCGTATCCTGTATTTGGCTCTCAGCTCCAAGCCTGCTGCTCCCTACTGGAGACCTATATCTTAAATTACATTTTAAAAAATGGCCCAAAAATACACTGTAGTTTAATTTACTGAAAAAGATTCATTAACTACCTACAATGGCTGGTCACTGTAGTTTTTAGCAAACGTTATTCAAACAGAAGGAAATAGAGCATCTATTAATACTTTGTGCTATAGTGAGTATTTCTGGAAACAGGACAGTGTTGTCATTGTGGGATTGCGTCAAAATAACCTACAGTGGGAGTGCTCATCTTAATAAAGAAACATGTCATTCTGTGGAACTATGTGACTCATTTATATGTTTTTAATGGTTTTTGGTCAACAGCGGAGGTCTATGGCACAGAGGAATAAGATACATTAGGTGTTGGATACGTACACACTCGACCGTTTTTTTTCTGATTTTGGTCTTTTCGTGGAATTTGTTTACATACTTGTGATATTTTTATCCTCAGCCATAATGGTGAGTGACACTACTCACTTGGGATGATTGGTTACACTTTCATGAAATGACACACAGTACACATACCGTACATGCTGTATGTGTATTCTTTTAGTGATTTTGTTTCTCAACTTAAACATCTGACATGAAAGAGCCTGTGTGTCATTGAGGGTTGGCAGTTATGTGTGGAATGCTAGTAAATAACTTTTGAGGCCACATGAGTACAATTATCCTTACTCATGAATCACCTAAAGTCTATTGTTTACGCTAACACTGTAAATTGAGGCTGTGGTGCAGCAGCCTGGGTGTTGGATTTGATATTGTTGGTGCTTCTCTCCTCAGTTCCATGAAACAAAATGTATGTGTACTCTGATTGTCTTGATCAAATACAACATCAGAGATTGAATTAAACCCTGACCTTGACTGGAATTGTGAGGGAATTTCAACAATCTGTTGTTTCAAGCCACAGGATCATGCTGACATAGTCTCTGGCATATTGTCTTTAGTGTATGTGGGCGTGTTGCTTTCCACAGCAGCGTTTTTACAGATCCAGCATGACTGTGGAGCCCAGACAGTGTGTTTGGACACAAGAGATTTATGGGATGTTATGGAGCTACTCCGGAAGCAGACACAGTGGACTCAGCCACGCTCTAAGGAACAGAGAGGAAGGGTATCTAATCTGAAATACAGAAATGTGTATATTATTTATGACCACTTAACGCTTTGGAAACAAAACCATTTTGAGATCTTATCAATCACTGTGAGAAGATATTCAAAAGGGATTTGTCCTTTCATCTTTATGTGCTAAGCAGTCAAATGTCATGTTGCTTATATTAACGGCAGCATCAAGTTTTTGTGCTAGTTAAAAGGAAAAAAATTGGTCCACTAAAAAGAATATTTTATTTGAAGAAAATATGGAGGCAACTGTGTCAAAAACTAAAAAACACACTTTGACCACACTAGAGTGCAAACAGCTACATAGGTTGGTGTTGAAATGTATCCATCATATTAAAAACCATGGTAGTGGGTCTGTGAGGACCCAGTAGCAGTACTCTGAGCTAAATCATAATTTCAGTATGCCAAAAAATGCAAGAACATGGCTTCTAAAGTTCAAGCAATGTAAGGAATTCTGTATCTGGTGCAGATGGTGTGGATGCTGACTGACAGCAAGTCAGCACTAAGTTGAAGGCAGCAAGAATTTTGAGCTGGCGAGGGCCAGGCTCGGGCTTCCGATTAGGTGTATGGAGAAGTAGCTGATGCCACTAAGGTAAACTTTGATGGTATGTGTTTTGATGGGCCTCACAGAATGGACTTAGGTGATGAAATAGGTCATGTTGATGAGATCGAATGTTGGGAAGGTTATGTTCTACTGGTTGAGAAAGTAACAGAAACTCTTCTAAGCTGTCCAATCCGAGAGGGTTGAGGGTGATAGGCTGTTGATGATGGAGTTCTGGGAGTCGATGATCAGGGGTATTAGGCCAGGATTTACAGGTTGAATGTCAGTGCCGGATATGGAGGAACTGGAGTCAGATGGCTATCTGCATGAGGGTAGTTTGTAATAGAGTGCCAGATTGGGCAGAGTCAGAGCGTCCTTTATTGATGTTGTGTATGACTGCAAGGTTGTCTGACCCCACAGAATGTCTGCGGCTATTTTGGGCTAAATTTAAAAAGAGCAGAGGAAGCAACCTGGTATTCACTTGCAAGCTCCAGGGGCCATTCTGCTGTGATGTAGCATGGGCCCCAGCTATAGCACACTGATGTTAGTACTGGAGGTGGGCTATGGGAGGGTCTGGTATCCCAATGACTAAGGCCCCAGCTAGAGCAATCTGCTGCGGGTGTTGGAAATGGTTTGGCAGGCGGCGCTGACATCAGGTTGCGCTGTCTGAAGTTGGTAATTGTGTTATGAATTGATGAGAGGTGTTTGCTGAAGTCCTGGCCTAACAATGATATAATTAAACTGTCCCTGTAACGGGGGCAACACAGGAGTGTTGAAAAGATTTACTTCCTCTATCTCTTAGCATTTAGAGAGTGGCTACAGTCCAGTTGGAAATCTTTGATGATGGCTGGTTGTCAGGGGACCTCACTGGAGCATTATGATACTGTGACCAGCCACTTGTTGTGAGACCAGAGTAGCTGGGTTGAAGGCAGGAGGCTTGAGTTGTCCTTAGGGGCAAAACAGTCAGAGAACTGCAGCAACGGTAATGAACTGTCCTCGAATTGCCCCGTCCTCTCTTTTCTGATGAGGTATGTGGGCTGGGGGACACAAAGGATTTACCAGGTGAATTACAGTGGTCTTCTGTGTAGAGGAAAGATGAACCAGGTGGGATATGGACCATGGCAGAAAATCTATTGAGGCTTGTTGGACTCAAGCACTTCCTGGACAGCCTTTTGGATTATGGAAAGTGGTTCCTCAGACACGGGGGAGGTGGAAGAGCAGTGCTTGGCTTCTGTTGCTGGCCTGCTGATGGAAACTTTACACATGGTCATTCTGATTTTGTCTGAATGGTCATTATCCGATGCAGATAGTGAGAATGTCCATACTTGAGGTGAGGTGAATGGACTGATGATGTTGTGTGGCCCACTTTTGTGAGAGTGATTGACCTGCAGAAGATGATTGCAAAAGAGGAGGAGGGTTAGGTGGGTATTTATAGGAATGCTACTAGATAGCTAAAAAAATGATTTACTAAAATCAATGTCACTTATTGTTCCACATTGCTCCCAGATGTTTGAAATGGTCAGGTTTAGAATTAAAAGGTACTTACCACAGTTAAAGGTTTATTCCCTGCTCATGGCTTCATGTAGCTCTCAGTCAAACTCATCTAGAATGGGTTACCAACTCTTCTGTTCCATCTCCTTTACTTGTGTGCATTTCAACCATATGGACATTACATAATGTTCAAAATCATATAAGCTCACACTTGGCTGAGTTTGGAGCTGGCATCTCATCATTTTCACCAGAACAAACACCATCATTGGAGGCTGTCAGACTCACAGCCCCTGACTGCTGTTTTTCTTTCTCTTTAAATAAAAAAAGTGATCCAAGTTCTCCCTGTGCCCTGTGTAAACTGAGAGGGCTGTGGAAGGTCGTGGTTGGTTCATCTGTGTAATGAGACAGACTGAACAGAAGGGAGAAGCTTTTATGTGTGAAAGAGAGACAGAGAGGATGATGTAAGGAAAACAGTGAGAGTGCAATGTCACGCTGTGTCACACTGTTGGTGAGTACACTGAGAAAAAATAAACACAATTGAGACTCATTAATGGTGGGTTGGAACAGAAAAAAAAACAGCTTTTTGAATTTCCCCCCAGTTTCTGTCTATTCTGTAAGTATCTGGTTAGTTGTTCTCTCCACAAAAGAACTTTCTCTTTCACCGCAGCTCATCACAGTCGAGGTATAAACGAAGCCTCAAAGTTCATTCTTGACCTTGGTTTGATAATCCCAATTCAAGGTCCATTTACTGAATTACCATGGAGATACAGATCAGCTACTGATCACATTATCAATCTCAGAGACAACAGTGCAGAGAAAACTCCATCCACTGGTCAAGACCATGGTTGAATATGTCAGAAAAAGCCAAAAAAGTGGACCTTGAGTTGGGTTGTATCATAATTAGGTTATAAAAAAAATGCAAATATGATAAACAGAGCAGAGCTAATATATATGCTTTGTGAAAGAGATTTTAATGTGTTTTTTGCCATTTAGTGGATATGGTTGGGTATCATATGAGGGACACACATTGATTCAAAAAGAAACTGAACATGATTTAAAGCCGGATTTCAAACCATATAGAAGGAAGTGGAATAGGCTGTACATTTGCATATTATGATCATATAATGTTGATATGGCTAACATATTAGCAAACAGTTGCCTATATACATATCCAACACACATGGACCAACATCAGCATTCCCTTGTAGTCACACATTTCAAATCAGTCTGAGTCAGTCTGTATTCTGACATTTCAGTCGATTTTGTTATAGATACAAAACACGAAGTAAAACAAGCAAAATACATCTAAGCTGGTGTGTAATTGTGGAGAGCTCTGTGTTTGTGCATCACATCTCTGCTAATTAAAGACACACAAAACCAAATCAAAGACAAAATGCAACAAAATAGAAACTCATCCACTGATTTAGACCAAAGTAAATGACCTAAAGGTGTAAAACACAGTTTTGCTCTAAATGCTCCAAAAATCTGATCCTGTATAACTGCAACAGCAATTTTGAGTGTAATATTGGGAGAATTGTGCAATACTGGTGACAGTGTGTGTGTGTGTGTGTGTGTGTGTGTGTGTGTGTGTGTGTGTGTGTGTGTGTGTGTGTATGTATGTGTGTATTATGTGTTTTAGTTAGTTTAGTATTCGTTTTAGTACAAATTACTGACTTACTTTATTCCTTTACAAGCACCTTCTTTCTTTTCATTGTACACGTACAAAAGCAATAAAGACTATTCTGATTCTTTATTGTGTTTCTGAAAATGCTCCATAGAGCTAAGGGGAACTTTAGAGTCGGGTGATAAGTCAGTAAAGCTTTGACAATGACTCACTGTCACAATGTTCTCGAATGCCCATGAATGCATCACAGATTTAGTTGATGCATTCAAGGGCCTCCTTGATAGAGACAGTTTTAGTTTCAACTTCTAAAAAGGAAATATATGCCTATCATCAGTCTCAACCTCTGTTTACATTGTAGGAACAGTAGCTCAGTCCTGACTGCTTTGTCTCAAAGCTATTTTCAGAAAAGACAGGTGCTCTGGTGTGCCATTAAACACTGCCAACATGACCACTCAATGAAAAAATCTGAATTGAAAACAACTGCATGTGTTAAGATGATGAAGCATATCCATCTCCCTCAGATACATAGCAAAGACTGAAGAGGCTAAAGCAGGAAGCAGAATTTAGAATTGCTAAATAGACATTAAATTGGAGAAAACTGGAAATCAATATTGGTGTGACGGGGGCATGGATACTTTTATCATGGCCCTTGAAATGATCTCATCAGTTAGGGCTTAAGTATCCTCAAAATTATTTGCCTTTGATTTCTATAAAAATAAGTGTACATATGTTTGTTTATGAATAAAGCTCATGAGGCTAGGATTTTAAAAAATAAGCTACATGACTGCAAAGTATGCAAACTTATTTTTAAATTTCTTAAAAATACTGCCCAACCCTAATTCTTGAACTGGGCCAGTACACCTTCTATCCAATGTAGTACTGCTGCTATTGTGACTCAGTATGACCTCTAAGACACACATGATGCAGTTATTTGTATTGTGTAGTTATTTTAGGTGTTGGCCAAAATAGGCCAGTTTCCTGCTGTAACAAGTCACAAAGAAGAGAAAAAACATGTGCAGCTGCTTGTGAGGTTAGGTCTAATTATGGACTAGTTCAGTGCAAATGCTGCTGGAGAAAACCATAGATTTCTGCTCATACTTCCTAAATCCTCTGTCCAAATATCATCTGCTCAGACCCTGACAGAGTCCTGTATTCCTGTGAATTCCTGTATTATCTTATCCTAACCCAAGCACTGCTGGAAACTACAAGTTGTTCCTGATACTTCCAGCCTCCAAACACGAGAGCGCCCAGTTTAACTCCTGCCAACAAATAGTTTCCTCCTGTCCTCCCTGCTGTTTTACTTTTAAAGCCTCTGGAAAATTGGCTAGACGTAGTAAAAATGCATATATAATATCAAAGCATCCACTAACATCTGAGTGAACATAAATGTTCATAACTATTAGAAAACTTAGTGTTAAAAAACAGCTCATTTTGCTGTTTAGGCCATTTTTCAAGACTGTGTAGGGGTGGCAGATCACAATTTGATTGACAGCTGCTCCGGTTACTGGGGGCTGGCTAACTACAGTAGCTAACAATGAGGTTTCCATTTATTCTAACTCACTGAGCCTCACTTCCAACTACATTTATTACATATACCATTATCACTAAAAGAGGCAGGGCAATACTGTAGCTAATTATGAGACACACTGAGCAAGAAAGAGCAGCTAAGCTAATGTAACTAGCTGATTTGAATTAAGTGTAAACAATTATTTGATTTGCGAGAAAGTCACTAAAAGAAGGAAAGAGCTTGAGCAGAACTAGTGTACGTTTAAATGTGAAAAAGGTAATTAGCTGTAGTATTGAGGAATATAGCTAAATTAGCTGGATTAGCTGGATAGAGAGCTAGCAATACAAGAAACTCAGGTATATTATCTTTCTGACAACACCAATACTGTACTTTTGTTCATAATGTTACTAAGTTTTACCATGTATTTCACCATTATTTATTGTTTATTCTTTTTTATTGATGCTCTATTTTTCTATCTTTCTACTTTTGCTATCCACTTTGCTGCTCCAGTACTGTAAATGTCCCCTAATAATGAAATATCTTATCTAAACTCCAGCAACCGAAAATGAGACAGTACGCTTACCACAGCACATCAGAATGTCACATCATTTATGACTGGTTCACGGAAGAATTTATATAATAAACGTCGGAGCATGACCATGCCCAATGAAAACTCACTATCGGGAAAGTATACAGAGACTTAAATGACAATATTTTGTCATATTTTGTCAAGTGGATTGAAACTTAAAGTTATATTTCAGCTGCTGTTGTGAGAAACTGTGTGAGTTGTATCTATGTTTGCTCTGAAGATGAAGAATAGCACCCTGCTCTTGGCTTGTGCCATTAAATACTCTATCATTCATACTAAAACTGACCTGACTGCTAAGTAGGGACTGCCAGTCACTGCTGTATTTACAGTACAGCAAAAATGAATGCAAGGGCAGCTTTAACTTCCACCATAATGTTTGACATAACAACCTTAACTACTGCACTTTAAGAAGTTGTAGTGAGCCTTAGATATGATAACGGTGCAGTGTCTGACCACAGCTGGTTAGTATTAGTAGGGTCTAGGCCTCTAGACCCATTCCTACTCACATTACAGGCACACACACACACACTTGATTTCTCTTACTCAGTCTGTGTCTTCTGGAGAAAATCTTCCCAGCTGAACAAAGCAGCTCTCTAACTTGTAGTGACAGCAGCTCAATGTAAACCATCCATCGGGGATTCAGCCGCAGGATCTGTTTGGCAGGTATAAAGTGGCGTTCACATCATTGCAGAAAAACTGCTGTTGTGTGCCCCTCTGCCATTATTGTGTATGTGTTTTTCTTTCTTCAAGTGATCTCGCGCTGCCAGAGGTGAGCTGTGCAGAGTTTGAACTCGCTGAACTTTGAACCTGACCGTCAACATATAGATACCAAACAGCGAGCAGGTTCTGTCTCTCAGTAACTTTATCCTGCTGCTCTGGCATCTGAAAAGGCTTCAAAAACATGGATTACTCAAACAATCTTCCTGGATTATATTTCACTGTACCACCTGAGGCAACACTAACCTCCACCAATACAACCCCTAATTAGTCTTAACACTTCAATGTTTCTCCCAAAGGTCCTTATATATTCTAAAACGTGTACAGACATGGACAGCAGGGTGGAGAGTGGACACACACTTGGTTATATTTATACTACACCTGGTGTCTGTATACTGTTGGTGCTGTCAAGTTTGATCTGGTGGTCAAAAGATTACACTTGCATCATATGACTGTGAAAACATCATTTGATTATGTTTAACAGTTCTCTGTGGAGTTATTGTTAGGGTTAGGGTTTACATTCAGTGTTTCTCATTGGGTCCTTTTTTGTTCACTTTGCTCATCTGTGTAGTAGTGCACTACTCACAGAGCGCAGGTGGGAGGCTAATTCAAATGAAGCAGCATGGAGCGAGTTGCTGGTATTTTGATGAAAATTGGTTCTTAGAAGTTGCCCTGAAAATAGATGAATTGCTACATCCTGCCATGCAACTCTACTCTATTAATGTGGAGATGTTATCAACAAGAGACAATTCTTTTTATGCAAGTTGTTGACTTATTGTACAATAACGTAATTATCAGCATCATCATGTCTATATATGGACTTATCATATGATACATGGACATGACCATCATCTTTTTTTGATATCAATATTGCCACACTTCACATTAGCAGTTAAGAGTATTCATGTCACATTGGTTAAGCAAATAGTGTCCATAAACCTCCATAAAATAGGCCTTATTGTGTGTATCCTGAGGTCTGACACAAAGGTAGAATACATTGCTTTCCTCATAAAACATCTGAAAAGCTGATTGTTGAAAGAGTTTTAAACTATCATAATTTACATGCATTTCATTTTGCAATCCAAGTTAAATCTTGAGCCTTGTTTGCTTGCCAGCAGCTTTCTTCTTCACTACTTTCGTTGGAGATTTACTACATTTTGTGGCATGTTGCTGCTACTGTTGGCTAGGTATCCTAGCTATTATTGTGTACTTGCACAAGACGCCAACAACACAGAGACCCACTCACAAAAACATTAATCTTTAATGCTACTACCAGTCGATAAGTTCACAGGTGCCTGATAATTTCTGGCAAGTTGACATACAGTATATTTTGTACAGTATTTTATTTGACCTGCCACATACGGCAATGAAATGTAAATCCACTATTCATAGAGTTTTTAATGCAGAATTGAAAAGATTTAGTTAATTTATATATATATATATATATACCTTCATATATACCAGTGTTTTTCTTTTATTCTACCACTGGGGGCACAATAATAATAGTATCTTTAATGTTGCAGGAAAGTTCTAAGCCTTTAGTATAGAAATCAAATGAAATTATTTGCTATTCGTCATCAACAGATTAGAAATCTTTTTAAATAAAAAAGTGTAACAGTTCACCTGCTGAGTTTTCCCACTTTGGTAAAAATAGAAAGCTCTGTACATGTCACTATAGATTTAAGGCTTTAATACTTTGTCAGTGTAGAACCTTTGTGGTGTTCAGTATAAATAAAGACACAAATGTAGTTACAAGCCAGAGGTGATATGATGAAATGATGATAACATATGTGAGAATAAGGCAGCATTTTACAGTGTGTTAACAGGCTTGGACTGTAATGGCTATGGATTTATGAGCATTCCTTCACGCACCGCGGAGAAGAAACCCCTGCTTGTTCCCCTCGAGTCTCCATACAACCCCAACCCCCACCACACACACACATACATACACACTCTCTCTTCTTTCTCTTACATAACCAGAGCCCCATTATCACACACTCGTTTCTAAAGTGAGGGGGGTCCCTTTTTCCCGAACAGAGAGCTTTCCTGCCTGTCTTCCTGCTGTCTTTACACACTTCACCCAGCTCACACACATGCACACAAACACACAGATGTAGGCTGGCATATATAAATATGCTGTGCAAGAGCCCCTCTCCCTCCCTCTTACCCCCCCCTCTCTCACCCTGTTGTATTTCAGTGACCTGGATTTCCTAACGTCACATGTTGAAGCTGTTTTGCTCTCCAAATGTCCTTGTGTGTGTGAAGTGGAGGGAATGACAACAACAATGACAAGTCTCTCAGAAACACACACTCACACACTCACACATGCACACACACACACACACATACACATTTCAGTCTGATCAACATTCACCTGGCAACCTCTATTTTGGTCTTTTATATGAGCTGCAAACATATTTTGAGGCCCAGGAATGTGAAAGGCACCTAGAATAAGAAGAGACATGTGGTAGAAATGTTTGTGTGTGTACAGTATATATGTGTGCATGTGCTGGGTCACTGACTTGTGAAAGCCAAACAAACACCTTATATCTACAGCTTCGAATGTACAGCTTCACTCTGTCGTGTATGTGTAACACTGAGTGTGAAATTTGTAATCCTGAAAAAATATATTCTGATATCAATTCAAAACTATTAACAAAGCTAAAAATTGTATTCATATCATTGACTACTACTGTACTAATATATGAAAACAGCAAGTCATACAAGACAATATCATCCGTAATTGCTCTCAGAAATGATTCCCTCGAGGATATAAACATTTTCTGTCTTGCCGCCTTCAAGTCCAAGAAGTCATCACTTTTGGCTGTGAAAAATCATTAAGCAATTCTGAAATTGTATTTAAAATGTTTTATGTCATCTGTTATCAGAATCATAAGCACATGTATGTGATTGAAAGCTGAGCCGACAGGTGTGCAAGCATATAAATATCTCACAAAGCTAAGAAAAGACAAAAGTGTTATGTGGGGATGAAGATCAAGGAGCACAACATGTAGTATACAAACTAACTGATGTTGATGCTTTTATGTTTTAAACATGCTACAGCTGACTAGCTAATTAGCAACCTACAGTAGCTTGCCTGCTTAGTGCTGCACACTTATCCAATTTGACGATCATTTTATTGAAGACATAATGATAATATAACAGTGGGATTGGAGAGTGGACGCCATTATGGATTCTGCAGTCCTCACATGAATAGCCTCTTAGCTGCTAATGTAAAGTGTGGTAAAATTGAGGTAAAAAAATTTATCAAGGTCATGTTCATGTATAATATGATAAGTCCATATAAAGACATGATGATGCTGAAAATGAAGTTATTGCACGATAAGTCGATAACGTCATTATTGTGACAGACCTACTGGTCAGTATCACTGACAGAAAAGTGATGTTACTGCTTTGTACAAGTTCACTTGTTTGGTTATGAAAATAATATCTCTCTAATACAGACAAAGAAACAATAGCACTCAAACAGGAAGTTTACAGAACATTACATGCCATTCTTCATTTCTATCATTTCATTGTTTGTGGTTTTACAACCCACAACTTTACTGTCTTGGTTGAGTCTCACTACTCTAATCAACCAACAGCAGCATGGGAAGATTGTAATTATGGTTAAAAGAAACCAACATTGACAGGATGTGTACTGTCAGAGTCAGACACTTTGTGTGCCCAACTATCCACCCATCCTCCTCTATGTGTATAACATTATACTATTTTCTGCTTTGTATCTGAGAGAGAACAGTCATTATTTGCATGACCACTGGAGGTCACCTGTCAAGTCAATGTAGATCTACTCTATGTCATTTTAAGCTTTTGAACCAACGGCCGGCACTGTTGTTTTTCAGGCCATGACAGACAAAAGCAGAGACATTCAGGCCTGTCAGGAAGTCATTAGAGGGAGACACACACACATACACCAGGAGATGCAGAGGACTTTAATATGGCGTCCTACAGATGCTTATATGGGATACATGAACAAACATTACCATTTAGATAGCGGGTCAGTGGTGAAGCAGCTATAGGTGTAGATGTAGGCTGCTGTGCTTTAGAAGTCTCCTCTCATTTATGGACTGATCAGTATTCATTACTAGGAGACGATTTCAAAGAAGACATAGAGTACGGATGTTAAAAAAAGGATCCTATCTGCCCATCTCTGCATAATAGCTGCAGAAGTGAATGAAAGATTTCTCTAATGTAAAATGAGATGGAGGAACAGAGGAACACTGCAATATTTGACTCGCATGTCAAAGAAAGAAAAGGCCATTTCTTGGCCTCGGTTTCTCTGTAACATCTCTCTTGCTGTATTACAGTTTGTATAAGAGCCAATCATTCTTTTTCTATTGCATGTAAATGAGGACAGGGCCTCCAAAGAAAACCTCTTTGTGTTGCCCAGTCCAGACTCGAGCTATTTTAAGCGGGTTGTGAGGGACAGTGGAGCTATCTGAGGTAGCCCCCCCCCCCCCCCCCCCCCCCAGCCTCCCTCCTCCTCCTCCCCTCTGCCCATAGCAGGGGGCACCATAGGGTAACCATGGAGGCCAACAACCTGGGAGAATATGCCTAACCTCATTATGGATTAATACATGTCTAAATTAGTTAATAGTGCACTAATTCATATACTCATAATGGGTCTATTGACACATAATTATAACTCAATTCTGAAGTTCCTCACAGTTCCTCACAAAAGACAATTAGAGACTAAACATAGTGGAGCATTTAGCAGCTAAAGAGCCTGATTTTATTGTTCAAGAATCGGTGGAGACCAAAACAGCACTAAAAGGAGAGTGAATATTGGAGTTACATTGATCAAGTTGCTGGAAATACAATGCCAAATGAAATATAATGTTCTGTCTGCTTCTGATACACACAGATGGCCAAGAAGTAAATCTTAGAGTCTTCACATTTTGTGTGTCTATCAATGGATATGAAATCAAAATATTTGGGGTTATATGGCTTTACTGATTTTTTAAATACAGATAGACAGTGGTGTCTCACATTCAGTTTTAAGCTAGTGTAGTAGTAGTAGTAGTAGCAGTAGCAGTAGTGGTATTAGTAGTGGTAGTAGTAGTAGTAGTAGTAGTAGTAGTAGTAGTAGTAGTAATGGTGGTAGTAGTAGTAGTAGTAGTAGTAGTAGTGGTATTAGTAGTGGTAGTAGTAGAAGTAGTTGTAGTAGTATTGGTAGTATTGGTAGTAGTAGTAGTAGTGGTTGTAGTAGTAGTAGTATCAGTAGTGGTAGTAGTAATAGTAGAAGTAGCAGTAGCAGTACTGGTAGTAATAGTAGTAGTAGTAGTGGTTGTAGTAGTAGTAATAGTAGCAGTAGTGGTAGTAGCAGTACTACTAGTAGTATTAATAGTAGTAGTAGCTTTATTGTCATTGTTTTGTGGGTCAGACAACAATATAATGAAACAAGACAAGACAAGGTAACATTTTTAGACTTTAGAAGATCTTAAACCTGCATGAATTGATTTATAGGGCCAAGCTGAAGAAGCTGTTTAAGCAACATTATCATACTATCACTTTATAAAGTGTTTGCAAGCACTTATCTATGTACACATTCAGCAGACATTACCACCATTCATTTTATGTTGTGTTTGTGTCCACTGGATGTATGTAAGTCCAGTTAGCACTCTCCTTTTAGCTCTGGTTGGGTCTCCACCAACTTCTGAGAAACAAATCTGACTCTTTAGCTCCTAAATGCTCCACTATGGTCACCAGCTAGTTGCTAACTGTATGTCTGCTGTTTGCTGCTGGGCATGTAGTGTACAGTATTAGATTACAATATCAGTTTAGATTTGTATGCTATAATTTCCTGAAGTGTCCTCAAAGTAAAGTGGGTATTGTGCTTTAAGGAGAGGGTTAAAAGATATATCATGTTATTTTATGAATGCCATTATGGGCAGTTACATGCACTATTACCCAAAGCTTCATCAAAACCTGACCAGTGACATCAGAGGTAGAAAGAGGGACAGATGGGTGATCCACAGTGTATCCCAGAGACTCCTGATAGGTCCAGACTTTATTGCCATGTGTGAATATAAACCAAGTGACACAACCTCCAACTGCGACACGTGTATCAGCCGTTGGGCATCACACCACCTAACAGGAATCTCACCTTGGCCATATTCAGACGTCTCACACTCCGCTTTGTGGCAGTCAAACGTGTGCAGTGTTTTGTCTGTGTACAAAACATTTGTCTATGACACGCAGGAACATACAGTACATAGCAGACACACCGGCACATGACTGACACATGCCATTTCTCTCTCTCTTCCTCATTCTACCCCGCCCCCCCCCCCCCACACACACACCCATGCACACACACTCAGAGGAATCCAGAATCCAGAATCCAGCGCCCCAGTCATAAACAACACAGAGGCCCTATCTACCAGGCAGTGGTATGGACTGACATGGAGAATGTTGTGATGAAGAGGTGACCTCCCCACTCGGCCTCTGTGATGTTATAGCCATGACACCTGGATCCTCCACAGGAAGCAGACATCTGAATCCATTGTTTAGTTGCCAAGCCTACATATGCTTATGTCTTTTCTTGCATTCTTCTTCATGGGAATATACAGTATGCTGCTGTAGACTGGGGAGCAATACACATTTATAGTATGAGTGATGATGGGGAGTACATTTAAAATGACTACTATTTAAAGAGCAATGTGCAGGTTGGAGACACCACTGAATAAATGTGCAGGAAATGATGTTCATAAAAATATACTTCCATATACACTACTGTGACTTCTGGAGAGCATCCATTTGAACAATGAGAAAAGAATGGATCTAAAGGCAAGTTTTGACACTTAAAAAGGTTGTAAATTATTATTCATATACATATGATGGACCATAGCCTTATAATTATGCCTATTCCTTTTTTATTTAGGAACAGGGTTGAATTCTTTATGTCACTTAGCTTATATTAAAGACGTATTAAATGTAATATTATTCTGCTTCTCTTTGACTTGTGAAACCTTTTAAATTTTTGAGTAAATGGTGAAAATGGCCAAAAATACCCCATCACTCAGTCCTTCATGATCTAAATTTCAACCCCAAAATTTCAAAGGTGTTTCAAATAAAACTGTCAAGGCTGCGCAGGATAAAAGCTGACCGTCTCATGTTTGGTGATGTGTTGGGAGGATGTGGAAATGGACTCAGTGGTAGTGCAGTGGAGGACAACACAGTTTAGTGACATAAAGAAGACTCCATCAGGGCTGATGGGGGAGATACAAATATTTAGATCAAATTCAGTGATATAATATTCAATACATGCACTGACCCAAATAATAAATTAGATTAAATGGCTGACTGAAATTGCTAACTGGTTGATAATGGCTGGCCTACACTCTCTTTTCTTCATGCCTACATCCATGAAAAGAAAACGCGAGACACAAAGTAAACTACAAACATCAGGATACATTTATCCAACATGCCAGGTATTAAAGAAATGTTTTATTCCTTCCGTACGCACCAATATATATAGAAGATGTGGGGAAAACACAGGAAGTGAAGGTGTTTATATGATGTTGAGACATCATCAGATGCTGCTGAGCAATCAGCTGGCACACCTACTGTTCATTAGCTGTTTTTTTCTGGCACCTCTACCTGCTCCTGAGGAAGTTATATGACAGTGAAATGTGATATACACCAATACAGGAGAATATGGTGAAGGAAAATCATTAATAGCTTTGTGATATAGAACAAACAGGCATGTTTAACAATTAATGTTAGATATGAGAGACAACATTTCATTACTGTAGCATCTCTCAAAACTTTATGTCACAGCTACATAACAGCACCTGAGAATAAAAATGACTAATGTTTTAGCTGAGAAAATAGAAAGTCACCATACTCCACTAGACTCCAGGGTCCTGTGATAGACAACTAAAGTGAAGATCTAACTTCATGCCATGTTGGTGGGTTTACAGGTTTGTTACACTGCCTAACAACAATAAACACTAATTAGATGTTACATCTCAATTCAAGCCAGCATGCTGATTGATTTGGAAGCTAAAAATATTAAAAGCATGGATTTACCAGAACAGTTCATGTCTTTGTGGAGCTGTATCACTGAATATGTCCAGTTGGTGTAGAGCTGCTGCTGAAGGCGGGGCTGATGAGGCAGCTGTGTTTAACTGCACCAACTATCAACCTCACACGGCTCTTCAAAATCCCATCCTAAATTTCATCAGATGTCAAATAACATAACCCTGCTGTCTAACATGAGCCCACACACAGCCATGTTCTTCTATCACAGAGGCTGCAGTGAAGTTTGGCTGCTGCTTTTCCTGTTAGGAATACATTCAAAACAAAACTAGCAAAAAAACAAACAAATTCACTAAATGATGACCACTCAGACTTAGTTAGTACCACACAGTGTACTGCAGCTGGAGTGGAGAAAGCGACTCCTTTCTCTGATGCTATGTTGAAAAAAATATCCTATTTTAAGGATGCTGCCAAAAATGTTCATGTCTTAATGTCTGCCTTTGTGTCTCATTAAACTAATACAATTATTCATGAACCTTTCACAGGATCATTTAACCATACATATTGTAAATCCTGTAAAAAAATTAAATCTGCAAGTTACTCTTTAACATACTTAAGAAGTGATGAGAACACGTAAACCAAAATCTACAGTATGTCTTCATTAAATTATGTTGAGTGGTTGTAGACTTGTAGCAACATTCAAACACATTGAAAGACAGGTAGACAATAATAAAACTCAGCATTAAATAGCCCCTCTAGGTCATGGAAGAACAAAAAATCTTGACATAAGAAGGTGGTAAGATCTGAAAAATCGCCCCACTTAACTGCAACATCAAAGGGTCAATTCCAGCCATGTAATGTTCTCTCTCGCCCTCTCTCTATCCATATTTCCTGTCTCTCTGCACACGCCAAAAATGACGAAAATATATTCCTAATAACAAAACCTGCTAATGCCAGATAAATAAATGCTGTGACCATTATCTACTGATTAGCACCTGATTGCAGCAACTCTAGCTATTTTCTAGTTATTTTTTGAATCAGATCCTAAACAAAACCAATGATCAGAAGCCAAACCAACAACTGGCACAAATCATCTATCTGATTAGTCATAATGTCCAGTGTTGTAATGTGTACTGTATATCTAAAAAGCTTCATTGCTTCCCTCCTAACCTTGACATCACATAGCAGTGGGTGTTATGTGCATTTTAATGGAATATACAGGTATTAAGTGAGGAGTGAATATTAGGTACCTTGGTTTTACAGGCAGAAATCAGCATGTGATCAAACCACTGCAGATAAAAGATGTGTAAAGAAGTCCATAGTGGGTGTTCCAGACCTCTCCACAAGATGGTATAAAGGTGTGTGCAATCGATCTAACATGCATTAAATGACTTCAGTGACAGCCAAAGCTCAGTGTAAGTGTTCTTCATACATAAATATACAAACAGTACAACATCCTTATTTTCCAGGAAATCAGCCTTTTCCTTCACGGTCATCAGTTTGAGACAGTAATTCACCAATACAAATCGAGCGTGACCACAAGCAGAGCCTTGAGGCACCTCGCCACCACACATGCAAACAGATCAGCCCCATAAAGTGCCTTGCAAAAACTCATGATTATAAACAACCAAAGCTCCAAAACAGCACTGCCAGAGTGTGAAGCAACACCCAACACCACTCCAAACACATAGCTGGATTACACAGGAGTCCCACTTACACACTTTCTGACACACAGTGTAACTAGAGAATATCTTTTGTTTGCCAAAGTTGATGAGCAGTTTGCCATTTGACAGAAGAGAGGAGAGATGAAAGTGTTTATAGCTTAGTGTGAAAGTGAAAACAGATCCTATAACCTCAGCTGGACTCAGACACACACACACACATAACTACATATACATACACTTTAGCTGTGGCATTACATAACACAACTGATTATACCAGCCACAGACCTGGATACCAGACCACTACCCAGCGGGCTCCCTGCCATGCTAACCATGAAGCAAGGTGGTGTAGTCCCACAGGGCCTCCGCCCTATGTCATGGGAATCGTTGTCAGATTATACTCCTATCCCAGCCAAAGTGGCTCTGTTCAACGTGCAATCCTTATCCATTAAGACTTTTATTCTCAATGACTTTTTCACCGACCGTGGATTGGATTTCTTACTAGTGACAGAAACCTGGCTGAACACTGGTAAGCTTGCTCCACTTGTTGAACTCAGTCCAGATGACTGTAAGCTTTTTAGCATGCCTAGACTCACTGGGCGTGGTGGGGTCTGTTTAAGAAACATTTTAATGGCTGTCTACTGAACTCTGATTATTTCCCCAGACTTCAAGGTGCAATTTATCCATCAAACATACATAAAGAATTTATCACTCAAACTTCCTCTCAAATACTATGCCCACTTTTCATTCTGATTCTTGGTGACTATAATATTCATGTTTGCTGTCCTGCCAAGGCTCTCCTAAGTGATTTTATGCATCTGGTTGAGTCTTTTAATTGTGCTCTGCTTACCACTGGTCCCACACACACTTAACTCTTATTGTTTGGTCTGATCTGTAATGTGGACATACTTGATGATTCTCTGTTGTATCGAAATGCTGTCATATTTGATGCATCTTTGCCTTCATCTTGTACTAAATTTCATCTTCCTTTACGTTGCTGTCACTACATTAACTTCTTGACTGCAAATAAGTTCTCTGCTCCCAATATTTGCACTATTGAGGCTTCTCCTCCCCATCTTAGCACTGACAATCTAACTTCCTAAATAACTCATTAGAACGAAGATTCCCCCAACCCATTGACATTCATTGGTCTGTTATTCTAAACTGGACTTCTTCCAACTCGCAACATGCCCCCTTGACATTGTCCCCACTGTCCTCCTGAGGATGTCTTTAACATCGCTGGTCTAAGGATCTATTATCAATAGCTCCCTGGCCGCTGGTACCGTTCCAACCTGGAAAGGACAGAGTTGTGTAGCCCCTTCTGTAAAACTGCAATTTAGATCCTTATTTGCTTAGTAACTACATACCTATTACTATCCACTTTTCCACTTATTACTTCCATTCCTGCCAACAGGCTCTCAAAAAAGTTACTCTCAGTCAATTGTTGCCCTACCTACATCAAAACAACATCTTGGAAAGATGTAAGTCAGGTTTTAAGGATTATCATGCCTTGTTGAAAGTGTACAATGACCTGCCCCTCTCTATGGACTGTGCCATCCTAAATCTTCTTGACCTCATTGCAGAGTTCAACACTGTGGATCATGACATTTAAATAGGCCGTATTGATGGCACTGCCCTGAAATGGTTCATTTTCTACCTCAAAAATAGAAGCTTTTCTATCAACATAGGCAATTTTCCTCCTCCCCCAGCTAGTCTCTCCTGTGGGGTCCCACAAGGTTCTATCCTAGGTCCCATTCTTTTCTCATACTCCCCCTGAGGCCAATCATTCAAAAACACAACATTTTCTTTCGACATTCATGCTAATGACCCTCAGCTTTATTTATTTCTGAAACCAAACAAGTTCAATCTATTCAGCCTCTTGAATTGCCTTGAAGGACATAACGTCTTGATGGCACAAAACAGCCTAAAGCTAAATGAAGGCAAGTCTGAAGTTGTTCCTTTTGGGCCCCTGATTCTGTCAAAGTAATTATTAACTGTGTGGGTAACCTGTCTGCCCTTGTCAAACCTCATGTCAAAAACCTTGGGGTGATATTTGATTCCACTTTGAAGTTTGACAAGCAGGTTAATGCCATTTTTCCCCAGCTTAGTACGATTGCAAAATCAAGCTGTTTATCTCTATCAAAGATCTCAAGAAAGTCATCCACACCTTTATATCCACCTGCTTGGATTACTGCAACTCCCTAGGATTAGTCAGTTGTCCTGCCTGCATCTGGTCCAGAATGGTTTGGAGTTGATTTTAAGGTTCTCCTGTTTTTTTATGACCCACTCCTATATTGCAGTCCCTCTAACTCCTTATTCTACCTTCAGGTCTCTCATCAGGTCAGCTGATGTAGGGCTGTTGACTTTCCCCTCCCTATCAGATATACCATCTATCAATACTTTTAAATATGAAACAGCATTTAGAGAGTATCTTACTTATGTATGGTGATGTATTTCTGAGTAAAAGCAGATAGACAGGTGGGGCATAACATTGGGAGGAAAAGTGGGTGTGTTAGAATGAATCTTAGATCTATGCCGCTAAAAGTTGAAGATTAATTGATGGGTTGATGTCATTATATTATTTTTCAAATATGTTGGTTCAAGCTGACATAAGCACACATCATATGTTGTTTTACAGGAAGATAACATGGTTGGATTTTGATATAACAATACAAAGGATTTTTTGGGTTTTTTTGGCATATATTGTTAAATAGGTGCACAATAAACCTGGGGTGGTGATCTAAAAGGGTTTAAATATAGACTTGAAGTATTTTCTTCACTAGTATTTGAATCCTCCTGATGTGACTGACTTTTGGCTTGTGCCTGTGCCCATGTGTTGTCTTGCCTCATTGTTTATGTCAGTGTTTCCTTTATTTGTGATTTCAACCACCTGCTCTGGTCTGTACAGCATTTCGGTTAACATTGGTTGTTTTCAAATGCGCTTTATAAGTTAAATTGACTTCTTAATTTGATGTTTATCTGATATGAAAACCGAACCAACTGACAACAACCGGAGAGTTAAAGACCTACAGGGCGAGATGTGAGGAGGTTTTCTTTTATTTTTGTGACTGCCAACTCTAAAGTCTGGATTGTTTAAATGTCGTTGCACTGTTAGTCTTACTCTCTTTATTATTATTATTACATGTCATGCTGAGCAACATCTGATCTCCTGCCTCACACAGTCACGTTCCCACTCTCCATTCCCTTTCCCTTTTCCCATTTTTGATGCAGTTTGTGACCTAGGGGTGCAGTTACACTTTTAGTACGTTTTGCATATGATTCTTCAACTTTGCCAGATGGGTTAGCCCAGGGGTTTACAATGTCTGAAACTGTGGGCTCAGACAAAATGGCAAAACTGCAGTAAGCCCATTTCTTTTATTTTTAACCTTTAATTTTCCTCGAAAGACCATTGAGGAGGAATCCTAATTTACAATAGTTTCAAGAAACAACAACAATACAAAACAATATTAGGTAGGCAAATAGCAGAAAAATAAAAACAAAAAAAATACAGAAGAAAAAAAGATAAGATTACGGTAGTTAAACACATTTCACTTGATTTGACTGAAGGTGATAAATATTATAACCTTCAATCAATTAAAATAAAGTCTGAAATAAGGCCTTTAAACAGCTGTAGTGGTGGTAAAAAATCTAATTTTAAGGCCTATTTCACATTGTTCCAAGTGTAAGATGTATTGTAAGAGAATGACATTTTTCCCATATCAGTTGTGACCAATGGAGACAACCTATTGTGTGAGCTACTACCAATATCATGTGACTTCAGGGTTAAAAGAGATTAAATGTAGGGTGGCAGTAGTAAGACTATAATAATACGGCTTTATAAATGAATAAAACCCAATGCTGATCTTTGCCTTACCGCCAGCGATGGGAAACCCTAAGGCTGAGTGGTACACAGCATCCAGTGATTTCAATGTAGAAACATTAGCTTTTTATAGAAATAACAGAAAACAGTGATTCAACAATTCTTTATTTTTATTTTTACAGAGAATAGGGAAGAATGCTTATTTCTATGCAGAAAATCAAGTATTGTTCTCAATTTACCAAAAAAATGTGTGCTTAAAGTTGAGATGACTGTCCAGCCAGGTACCAACATATTTATACTGGGGCGCTTTCTCTATGCATGTGCCATTAGCAACTCCTTGTTTGCAGTGGCTGAATGTGTTTCCTCCCCTAACCAATCGGTGGCGAGTGATGTCGGCATCACTTCAAGTTGACATGGAAGCTGTCAAGCAAGTGGTCTTTTTCTTTACGTTTTTCATGATGATCAAAGTCATTCTAGAGCAATTTTGAGAATGTTTGTTATTTGACTTACAACAACCAATGCAGCTGTGTCAGTCTTATCAAAAACTTGTTGCCATTTTTCTGGGCTGTCACTATGAATGTCACTATTTTTCATGGATGTAGCTAAATGAATGCACATAGCTACATGTAGCTGGGGGTGTGTGGTGGTTGGGGGTGTGGGGTCTGGGGGAATTGGCGCTCTTTGGCACAGCAAATAAAAAAAACACACAGATGGAGTAGTCCTTTAAGCTTCAGTTGTGTCTTATTGTGCCCCACAGTGAACATCAGATGTTACAAATTCACTACTGCACAACACCAGAACTCTGGCAATGACAGCTCTTAATGACTTGGCTTTAAACACTCTCAGCCACAGTCACAATATACTGATTGCTTTTACAGTTCACTATTTAAAAAGCTATTACAATGCAGAAACATTATAACCTTCAAATCACCCAAAAACTTTATATCAGTGTAAAACAATGTATCAGATTATAATACAGAGGGATGTGTTGTGTGTGTGTCACTCTGTTAATTAGTATTTGACATCAACACCTGGTGTCAAAAATGTTTACATGAGCAGAGTTACATGGAAGCATACAGGAAGCTCTGCAAAGTTCATTAATGAGATGTTTCCCAGCAACACTGCTGCACACTGACCTGCTTTTATTTTGAAATATTAATAAATTCATTCATTTTCACACAGGGAGATTTCATGCCCTATTTCTCCTCCTTCCCTCTCCTTTGTGTGTAGTTTTTGTCAGTGTGTGTGTGTGTGTGTGTGTGTGTGTGTGTGTGTGTGTGTGTGTCTGTGTGTGTGTGTGTGTGTGTGCTCAGTGCATGAATGTGAACCTCATACACACATAAACACAAATCAGTATTCTTTTAGGATTCCCAGATTTTTTGTTTTGAGTGTGTTCTGTTGAGTGTTTGAATATGCACACGTGCACCCATACATATCTATGCACATCAATATGGATAGATGTTTTTTCTTTGTGTGTGTGTGTGTGTGTGTGTGTGTGTGTGTGTGTGTGTGTGTGTGTGTGTGTGTGTGTGTGTGTAGGTGTGTGTGTGTGTTTGTGTTTGTGTGAAAGTATGTGTGCCTCCCATATCGGAAAACAAAGCCGCATCTATACATTGATGATACATTTATGAGGAAAATCTTCTCGATGCTACAGCAGACATGTGGCAACCATTGTAAACATGTCCCAGATTTCAACGTGTGTATGTGTGGCAGTGTCTGGTTTCCATTTGAGGCTCTGTTTTGACCAAACCAACCATGAACGGGTGTGGATGGCGTGGAACTTTCAGAGCAGCAGGGGTGAAAGGACATTTGCAGCCCCATGAAAAAAAAAACCTCCACTGCCAACAGGAGGTCTCAACAGGCTGGTTGAATGAACCTGCTTTATCATTATATACTTCAATATCTCAGTTTAGGTACTTAAATATTTAGACTGAATATCCATTTGGTCACTGCTCCATTATCCAGTGTGGCATTGTGCCTGTTTAACAATCTGGCGACACTAATTATTTTCACCTGTGACAGAAGAATTCCATAATAAAAGTTGAAAGACATAAAAGTCACACGGCCCCGAACATATAGTATTTTTTACATGTTAACAACCGTATGCTTAGCAGACACAAAGCAATATAATGTTGAATGGAACTTTGCGACTTTCAAAACACACTCTCTAGTACCACCAGTGACCACAAGAGTTGTTACATAAATCACTGCTGAAACGTGTTACTATGAGATTCAAAGGTGAAAAAGGTTATACATTATCCATTTTTGTTGTTGTTGTAATTCTACTTTATGTTTATTATTGAGGTCGTAGTAGGTGATGGTGGTGTATTAACCTTCGTGTCGTCCTCCCGGGTCAAAATGACCCTGTCTGTTTTGACTGTTCCTTCTTTCCTCACTTCCTTCCTTCCTTCCTCCCTTCCTCCCTTCCATCCTTGACTCGAGGACAACAGGAGGGTTAAAGTACGTTATGTTGAATGGTGTACCTAATATTTTGCCCCCATCATGTATGTTAATGGAGTGGACAAAATATTAGGAACACCATTCAATATAATGTACTCCATAATCACCTTTGGGGAGTTTTGAGGCTCTGTAGGTTCATCACTGCAGAAATGATATGTATTATATATATATTACTTTGCTGATTCAAATTGTTTCTCTTAGTTTAAAGGAGAGGTGTTCACAAGTCATTTTTTGCAAGTCCAAGTCAAGTCTCAAGTCTTTGAGGGTCAAGTCCAAGTCAAGTCTCAAGTCTCTGGTTAAGAGTCCAAGTCAAGTCTGAAGTCTCTGGTTAAGAGTCCAAGTCAAGTCTCAAGTCTCTGGTTAAGAGTCCAAGTCAAGTCTCCAGTCTCTGGTTAAGAGTCCAAGTCAAGTTTCAAGTCTCTCGCAAACACTAAATCAAATTCAAATTCTATAAGCTGTAAAATCCTCTATATAAGACAGTATTGATGATTGTTTCACTAGAATCTACAGCAATGTGATGTGGAAAAAATACAAAGGATTGTTTCAATTTCATAATTGTATTTTTCTTTAACAAGAGTTTTTTTTAACAATGCTGTAAAATACAATAAAAGAAATATATCGCACCAACAATGTATTTTGATAACAGGCACGCAGCACACAATATTTTGCATTTTAACAATAAATGAAAAAACACACCCACAATGGTGCAAGTAAATTATGAGTTGTACTCATTTGACTTACTAACTTAAAAATGAAAAACTGGTTCTTTAAAACCTTATGGTTATTACAGTATGACTCCTCTCTCTCTCTCTCTCTCTCTCTCTCTCTCTCTCTCTCTCTCTCTCTCTCTCTCGATATGTGACAAATATCCTTCTTGATATCTAGAATAGGCTGCTTGGGTATGACTCTTATAAAGCATTAAATGTGTAGGTGCTCCACTCATTTTTTACACATAAAACGCCACTGGGTGACTGTACTGTAACTTAATTTAAGACAATGTCACAGAATAATCTTCTGGCACACCGTTATGAAATGTTAACTCAGCCTGTCACATCATATGGCCAGCAGCAAGAAGCTAATTGCTAATTTTAACGTCTTTCACATTAGCAGGTGACTGACCGGTCTGGGTGCGTTTTCAGATGCCGGATGAAGTTTGAAGTGGTTGAACCAAAATCTTGAATCTTCTTGTTGCACATTATGCACACTGCTGTCCGTTTGTTGGCTGACTGCGTGAAGGCATTGTAGCCAAATGTAACGATCCAAGGGACTCCTGTTGGGCTTCTTTCACTCGCCATTGTCTTGAAATCAGAGAGTTTCTAATACAGTATACAGTAGTAGACGGGCTCTGCTCGAAATGCGCGTGTACACACGGCGCGTGCGTGATGTTGGTGTTTACTGTCAGCCTCAGTCACAACCAGAGATCACTTCCCAAATGCAAACAGAGAAGACAAATGACAGATAATAAATAATGAGAATATAAATGATAACATGAAAATAATGGTAATTTGCGAGTCTCCAACCTCGAGTCCGAGTCGAGTCTGAAGTCAATGTGTAGTGCTCGTACCCGAGTCGCAAGTCCGAGTCACCAGCTCTGGTTTAAAGATTAATTGTCACAAGCTAAGCAATTGCATAGTTTTTCATGATGCATTGATGTTCAGCATGATTGTGACTGACGTCAGTTCAAAGTTCAGTCTGTTGCTGCTTCAAACTGTTACATTAGGTACAAAACTAAAGCTATTTGAGCGCGGGAAGCACCTATTTACTTATTTTTCTAAGGCTTTCAATAGGTTTTTAACCAGGCACTACTATATATCAATGCTGACAGTGCTCTCATTAACCAGTGAGAGGAGCTCCACTGCTAACAGCTCCTACAAGTACACTTCTACATATTTTCAAGCAACTACTGAGACTTTTGCTAATTTTTTATAGCTGAGTGTAGTTGGTGATTTTTTCATGCGTCAAATATTGTCTTAAAACAAAAGAGGTATCAAATGATATATTTACCTTGATAAGTATACATAGTTGGGTTGAGAAAGGAACATTTAAGGAAAGCCAAATTTTCATTTGCAAGGCATTTGTGAAATCAGGATATTCACACAGTTTACACAGGTGAACACACTTCTAAGCATTACTCAGAATGAGAGTTTGGAAAGTAAGACACAGTTATGTTTGAGTGAAAGAGCTAAGGCCAGCCAAATGACACACTGAAACTGCAATTTGAGCTTTCATTCTTCAGTCTGAGGTATTGTGTAGCGTAATCTAACCCTTCTCCAATTTAAGACCTGAGGGCAGGAAAGGTAGGGCAAGGAAGTAAACCTCATGTATCAGTCACACAATTGAGGGAGTTTATCACATCTTATAACAACTAGGCCAAGTGATGTCATTTTTCATCTAGTACAAAAACAATGTAAATAATACTTCAAAATACTTGTGTATGCTTATGTGAAATTCTTGTTTCCCATTGGATTCACTGCCATCTGCTCCATTCATAACACCTTAAACAGTACAGCTTACTTCTTCTTCATCTGGTTTCTGTAAACTCTTATTCCCTTGCGCTCCACTTTCCTTTCTCCTGCCTGGCAAAACCACAGTGTGATTTTATGACTGTAAAATATTGACCCAGGAAAAAGGGGGCCAGCTCTACGACAGCACTCTTTTTCCCCAAGAGGCCAACTGGAAAGAACTAGAACGGAGAACAATAGCATCAGCACAATGTGCCGGTGTGTTTGTAAGTATAGCTGCCAGGCCTCTTGCGCAGTGTAATGTAGGATCACACACACGATTACTTCTGTCCTGACGGTGAACTTTCTATTATCACGTTATCATAGGAGACACACTTTGTCTTACACCTTGAACACTCTGACGAAACGTGATCACGAGGCGCAGAGAGCTTTAAAATGTCGCAACACTCCCTCTGATGGCTGTATCAGTGGTACTAAGCAGCTGGTATTAATGGCTTAATGAATGTCCACAGTAATACTCAGAAATATAAAGTGTCATCTTTTATTTGCATTAACATTTTAAACAAAATAGATAAAAATCTACAAAATGAACATCCCTATTGCTTACCTACAGTCAATCACAACAGTATCCCGGCCAATAAAGCAACCCCAACTATAACATCATGCTATTTTGAACTGAATCCTTATATACATGAATCCTTAACCTAACTATTTACATCTTACATTATTTGACATTCAGTTTTATGGTACTTTCAGACAGCAAATGGTTGCCAATTTGGTCAAAAACCTGGCAACACTGATGTTCTGTATTATGACCAGAACATCAGTGTTGTGAGCACCCGATCACCTCCAACCATACCTGCCTGAAAAGTACAATCTCATCACACTGTTAAAATAGAAGAAATGTTGAGCAATGCATAGTAAGTTTTGTCAACGAGTATCAGAAATGGTGTTAACTGTCTCAAAAGGAATCATCAAACTTTAAATACTGTTTCTCTTCATATTGATTGATCTGTGTTTAGGCCTGTCACAATGATTATCGACTTATCGTACAATAACATAATTATTGACATCACCATGTCTATATATGGACTTATCGTATGACACATGGACATGACCTTGATCTCAATATTAGCAGCTAAGAGGCTATTTTTTTTTTTTTTTTTTTTTTTTTTTTTTTTTAGTTTTAGTTATATATTTTATATATGATGCACTGACTGTAGAGCAGTTTAAATTTCGTTGTACCTGGTGACAATGACAATAAAGATCTATTCTATTCTTCTATTCTATTCATGTCACATTGGCTAAACAAGTAGTGTCCTCCATTCCTCACTGTGTACGTCCTGAGTGGAGACTGCAGAAGAATTAAAGGTAATAACTCTGTCCTGGCCCCTGTGTTTTTACCAAAGTTCAGCGACCATAGCCCCTCTGGCTTTACTATGCTATTATATTATTATTATATCAGTGGTATAAAATGGTCTTCAAATGACAATAATATTGTTTATCGAGATTATTTCTGAGACAATATATATCGTCCAACAAAAGCAGTTATTTTGACAGGCTTAACTCCGTTCTTTGCTTTAGAAGAGGGAGCCTACATATATCATTCAGAAAACTCAGACATCAGTAAAAATCAGCTCCAGTTTTCCTCACTGTAGTTTCTGTGTGGTCGGCATGGTCACAAAGCGAGCCACGGCGGGAACTTGAAAAAGTTGGACCATCATGACAGAAGCGGCAAAGAGCGTTCATGAGAGCAGCAGTCGCCCCCTCCTCTCATTGGTGCTGCTGCCAACCTCAGTGGCATGGCTGCCATCATGTTTACACTGAAAACAATGGAGCGGGCACCTTTGGTACCCTGCTTAGCTATTTTGATCCAACTTTATTTGGAACTAAATTATTTTAGTCACTTATTCTGACATGAATGGCAGCAGACATACAAACACATTGTCACATCTCTCAAACCACAGAAGATCCCCAGACAGCTCATTCACTTTTCTTGAGTAGTTCACCTCATATCCTTCAAGTCCACATACGTCAGGAGTACAAAGTAAGAACACACAGGAGCCAAGCTTAGCTGACACCATATCTCTGCAGCCTGACATGCCATCACATTAATAAAAACACTACACCTCCCATGAGATCTCATTAAGGCCCTCTCTGCCGTGCTGATGGGACAGAATGGGGCTCTCGCTTTGTACATTGGATTACGCCACCACCTCAGGCAGGCCGAGAAAGAACCGTCCCAAGAATAAAGGCCCATTGTCCGATTCCTGCTTTGCTCCCACTCACTGTGTTACTGTTCATCCTTCAAATGCCGACCCTGTCACAACAACTCCCATGCCAAATGTTCCTGGTCCACTGGGCCTGGGAATTTGGCAGCCAGATAACACACTCAAAAATAGAGGAACAGTTTTATAGTAAGCTCAATTTTTCTCTGATCAGAACAGGCACATAATGAGCCTTCACGACTGCAGATGTAAACCATTTGATCCACAAATAAAGAAGTTTATGATAATTAAAGGTTCCAAATTGTTCCAGTTCAGTCTGATACAGTACAGATACAGTACATAACTGTTAAAGAGGACTATTTAGCACTGAGTCACATTTTGGAAATGTTTATTTTTCTCTGAATTGAAAGCATTGCTGGCACCAAATCACATTTTTCCTTGTGTGAATGTGTTACATTAGCCAAACAAATTTTAAAATGTTAACTATAAATAGAATTTTCATTGCATGTGCCATAACCAAAATAGCACACTGAGTGGGGTTCAGTCCGATTAAGTACATGTCGAAAGCAAGAGAGGTCAGAGCTCATTTCTGGTCAGCATTGCTCCACCAAACATAATTTTTAATGTTTGTTGGTGGGAAGCCAGTGAGGGATCACATTCTTATTGCTACATAAGTGACTCCTGTTAGTTGTGAGGGCACTTGTGTGGAAAGAAGGTTTAGAAGATACTTTGAGAGTCTGACCATGCAAACTCTTATTTTCTCAATGCCTCCCCATGTGCAATGTCTTGTTTAAAGGTACATTTTGCCTTTGTACAAATAATAGAAGTACAAAAAACTGAGAGAGGCCTACTAGAAAGAATGGGAATGAAGAACGATATCAGCACCATGTGAAGTTTCAAATTATAGCTGCCAGGCTTCTTACAAAGTGTAATGTAGGGTCACACACAATTACATCTGTGGTGAGTGTGAAGTCTCTTTATTATCACGTTATCATGGAAGACACGCCTTGATTGGAGATGGGTTGAGAGGTTACATAGCCTCTGGTGGTCATAATTACAGTACACAACCCTTGGGAACAATAGCTGAGAAATTGTTCAATCTTTTCTAACCTGGTTGATTGTCATTTTGTCAATCTGACTAACTAAAGTACTCAACAGAATTACAATGAGCAAACAGGGTTACCAACTATTTTCAGTGGAAAGTAGCTAAAACCTGTTCAGAAAGTTGCTAGATGATGTCACGTTGCTATCAAGGTAACATCATGATGAAACCACATATATAAATCAACCTGGAAAAAAACACTCACTATTGCAAAAAATCAAACTGAAATAGTCAAAACAAGGTAAATTGTTAATCAATCAATCAATCAATCTTTTTTTCTATAGCACCAAATCACAACAAAGTCATCTCAAGGCACTTTACACATAGAGCAGGTCTCGTCAGGTTTAATTTTAAAGAGACCCAACATTCCCACATGAGCAAGCACTTGGCGACAGTGGCAAGAAAAAACTAAATTTTAATGTGAAGAAACCTCAGGCAGAACTAAGCTTAAAGTGGGCGGCTATCTGCCTCAACCGGTTGGGGTAGAGAGGAGAGAGAGGAATGATAGGACATTGAAAATGTGCTTCTCTCTCACTGAAGTTAGCACAAATCTGTCATCCGGACATCTACAGGCCCAGATTACCTGTGAGACGAGAAAGCACAGACAACTCCCGGGAAGAAGTTTAGGTTATTGAATGCATTAATAGTACATGAATGTTAATGAATATAGATGGATGGATAGAGAGAGAGCGGGAAGAGGAGAGAGGAGCTCAGTGCATCAATCTAAGCCTATAGCAGCATAAACTAGGAGCTGGTCCTGGATAAGCCTGGCCGGGCGCTAACTATAAGCTTTATCAAAAAGGAAAGTTTTAAGCCTACTCTTAAATGTAGGGAGGGTGCCTGCACCCCGGACCCAATCTGGAAGATCGTTCCACAGGAGAGGAGCCTGATAGCTGAAGGCTCTGCCTCCCATTCTACTTTTAGAGATACAGTATTAGGAACCACAAGTAGACCTGCATGCTGGGAGTGCAGTGTTCTAGTAGGTAGATGAGGTACTATAAGCTCTTTAAGATATGATGGAGCCTGATCATTAAGAGCTTTGAAGGTAAGAATAAAAACTGTTCGGATCAGTGAAATCTTGACTGCTCTCCTAAAGAATGGGAAGCCAGTGAGGGATCATATTCTTGTCGCCCCCACAACCAACAAAAGTCACTTGTGGGGAAGATACTTTGAGACATTTTCGATGCTCAAAGTACAATGTTAAGGTTTGCCCAAAAAACTTTTGCTTGATTTGTCACTAGGGATTTTTTTTGGGAAATAGTCGCTGAATGGGTCTTAAAACCTAATGAGATGGTTGCTAAGTTGGCAACACTTTGTTTCACTTCATTATTTAGTCAGACATCATGTTCATGTTGGCCAGTTTATGCTTGAGAGGGATTGTTATTTTGGCCTAACCTGTCAGTGGTAGGTGTATTATCCATTTTGCTGATGTCATCTTCAGCTGACAGGAAATCTGTCATAGCTGTTGCTACAATAGCAGCAGTTAAAGAAAAAATCCACTATGTTTCAGCCTGGTGTATGCAGGTAGCCAGGCACTTTCATTGTTTCCTTCTGGTTGGACTCTGACAAGCTTTTGAGATGATTGCCCTGATATATGTTGCTTTAAGCGAGACCTTGTTTCCCCTGCTCTCTATAATGGAGCTGGTTAGTTTAAAGTAGCATGAAACATAGATATACAATGACCATATTCATGAGAAATTAGTTGGGTTCAAATATGCCTTTTTTCGGGTTGATTGAAGAAATTTGCAAATATTTCTACAAGTCAGTTTTACAACACTCTGCTGCATCAGTTCTTTTCTGTGGCCATTTTTCAAGATGTGGCACAAGATGATTCATCTGTCCTTAAGCCCGCTTTCAAAGCTCTGTTTGGCTTGGTTCTTCTTCCAAACTGGCAAAAAGCCTTCAATGAGCACAACACCAGATTATTTAAATGGCTGTAAAATGTGAGTTTTGCTGTAATTTATGGCTCTGAAACCAGGCAACATAGCTCAGAAACATATAAAAGACAAAATCATTGATCTGAGAGGTCTGCTGACTTTCCTAGATGGTGGATCATAATTCTGTGGAAATCGAGGATACTACTAACATCTAAAACATTTTACTTTGGATAAAAGCATCTGCCAAACGACAAGAATATAAAATACTTATATCATTGATTAACTTCCAGAGGTACAGTCCTAGCAACAAGCTTTCATACTCTGATAGACTTTTTTTCAAGGTACATTAAACTCTCTGTTACTGTCCAACAGGGCTATCTGGGTTTCCAGCGCTGATGAGCAACACACTAAGTGGGTTAGTGGGAAAAATAGGCCACTCTGGAATATAAAACAAGGTTCTGTTTTCAGTCAAATCAAAGCCCTGTTTCTATGTCAATGAGCACTGTGGGGAGATCAGAAATCAAAAGAATCACTTGAAACACTCAATAAAGAACAGTATCAGGTCCCAGCATGCCACTTTCTCTGCCTAATAAGGAACTCATCCTGAAGGGAAAGGCGATTGTTCCAAAAGCAGTGGATGATTTTTTTTTCTCTATTTCCATGTAGGAGCAGTGAATATGATAGCCAGTGTCCCTATACAGTGTCAGAACGCACTGCAGTGAAACAGTATAGCTCCGTCAACAGCAAGTAAACGCACCATGATATCCTGGTGCACAGACACACGCAGTAATCAGATCCCAGTGCTTCCAGCACCGCTGACACTTTCCATGCATCATCTCTGATCAGAATGTATTAAAGGTCACTGCACTCTGAGCTGTACTATGCAGACTTCATAAGGTATTTGTTAATAAGCCACAACAAACTACATAATATATGTGTGCTTCACATTGATTATTATTATCCTTAGAATTACAATTAATAGCAGTAGTTATTATTATGTTGTAGTCGTAGTAGTTCTAATATTTTTTTAATGCTGTGCGCCACTAATCCTTAAATTGATCTGTGGTGCTTTGGCATATTTGTTAACGATTTGCGCTGTAACACACACCACCAGTTATGTAAGGAAAAGAGTGGGGGATAATTTCCTTCCTCAGTGTGTGTGTGACTGAGAGAGCGAGAGAGCGAGAGAGAGAGAGAGAGAGAGAGAGAGCATGTGTGTGTGTAGACATGGACAGGCCGGTAACTTGGCTCCAAGCTCTGTGTGCTTAAAACAAAACTGGTTCTAGGAATAACCCTGGGGGACTAAAGAGAGCTACAAGGGAAAAATTTACACATGCACATACACTCAGCCTTTACTCCAAGTACACAGTGCTTCTTTGAAAGAGAAGCGCCACCACCATTTGAAGTCCAGCAGCCTCCTGTGTGGAAAACTTATTTCACAAGGATCCATAACATTCAAAACTAAATTTAAAAAAGTTTAAATATCTATTAATATATTACAAGTACTATAAAGTATATACTTTGCCAAGTCACAATTATTTTGGCCATTTAAAATCAGCAGAAACATGTAAAGAAGAATTTTATTGCCTAGTTTAACCATGTTTATAATGCCATTCATAATAGCACGTGGCTCAAACACGTCATGGGAAAAAGAAAGAAATGTGAAGAAAGAAGGGAAAATTACCAATAATCTGACATTATTAAAGCAATTACAATGAAAAGATTCTAATAAATAATTGAAAATAAAATGCAAACATTTCTTTGTTTGATTACAGTGAGACAGGCAGTGGTAATGGCACCTGATTTTGATTTTGTATGTTGAAGTCATTAGCAGAAGATATAGAATTAGTTTTAGTCATGTGATTATTATTTTAGTCAACAAGAGTCAGTGAAACCTTAGCCTAATTTTTGTTGGAGATGTTTATCTCTTGCCTCAACTATTCAGCTGTCTCCATTATTGATGTGTGTTGTTGCCATAGTTACAGGTGTTGTTCTATTGTTCGTCTCTTACACAGTTAGCAGAAAAGCCACTGCTTTTGACTCGCCTCAATAAATACACTTGTCATTCTCCACTCCAACTCTGCTGTTTGAACAGAGCCACTTGCAGCTACCTGTGTTTCTCCACTGCAGAGCAATGAGCTGGAGAAGCTGGATTCACTCACTTTTTAATTTTTCATTCTTTTGATTGAGATGATGAGCAGCTTCAACATTAAATAATGCTGTAACATTATGCAACATTATACATAATATATATTTTGTTGACAGCCTACATTATTCACACACTAACTCCTCGAAACACGAAAAAAATAAAAAAATAATGTTAACATTAGATTGACGTCAACATTATTTGACAGCTTACATTATAAATGCTGCTGTGCTAGCCTGCCTGTTTCCCCAGCTGCTGTTATTGTTCCACTTGTTGCATTGCTGTTTTTTTAATCCAACTTTCTGTGACATTATGGATTAATTAAATCCAGAAATCTGTTACTTTTATCCTTCCAAGACAAGCTCACATTGGCTAATATTACTGGCTAAACCTCCATTAACTGATTTTGTGGCAGCAGACAGCTGTAAACACAACATTACCAAATTATCACCTTATTTAATTAATGCTTGATAGCAAACAAGTTTGGTGCTGGGCAGGTAGTGTATTTATCAGAGGGTTTTCATTGAATACAGCTGCCAGCTGCATTTGGAAACAAAGTTGATGAGAGCAACAAGGGTGAACCAGAACTGTTAAGTTTTAGGCTGTAAAACCAAAACAGAGTGAACAGATTCTATAAAACTCTACAGAGCTGAGGAAAAGTGCAGTTGGGTGCTCATAATTGATTATAATTGACTTTACATTGGTATTGGTTTTGGTTTGGAGGAATTTGATTGGACTGTTGAAATGTGGGCGTGTCCTAATGAATCTAAAAGTTGAAAATTGTTTGATGGGTGAGTGTCAGGATATTGGTTGAAATTAGTTGGTTTAAGCCTACGCATCTGGTTTACACAAAAAAACATGATTGTTTTTTGTAAGTATTTGGCATTTATTGTTATATAGGTGTACAATATGACCGGGGATGTAATTTAAAAGGGTTAAAAAGACCATTTTCATTTCATTTGTCAGTCTTTCATATTGTTTAATTTTCATTGGTTGGCTCTGGAGACATGTAACATAGTTAGACAGCTGCTTCATTGTTTGGATACACATATTTTTTATGGTTGAAACCAAAACGAATGAACTCAGAGACTCAAACATCATTATGACTAATGTGTGACATGTTTATTTTCAAATGATGATTGATTAATAGATGATCGGTTGACTAAATGACTCCACCAGTTTTTCCTCTTGGACTGCTCATATTTTACATTCACATGTGTACAGTAGGCTATGTAATGTTCTAGTTGTGGGGGTTATGTGTCATTTATTATGTGTTTTCTTTTCCTTATTATATGTTGTGACTATTATGCTGTGATTGTTTGTTGTTCTGTCATGAGTGCACTGAGGCAAATTTCTAACAACTAAGCTGTATGGCAGTAAAGTATTGAATCTTGAATTAGCAGTAACTGTGCTTCCATTGGGCCTAATGAGCTGTGCTTAATTAACAAACATTTTCTACGCCTTCAGATTTGTGTCCTGTGTTTGGACAAAAAGCAGACGGCCTTCTGCTGCACTGCTTTCAACGGTTGGTTCATTGCCTGTTAACACATGACAGCTTTTAAAGCTAGTAATGGAGTATTTATCACCCCCACTGAAATAAGAGCCTGTTGATGCAACGTTATGTAATGTGTTTACTGCGCTCTTGCATGGGGGACTGAAATATTCATACTGTATATGCTTTCTAATATCTGCAGCATCAACATGTATACTAAATGTTACCCCTACATAGAGCAGGTGCTGTCATGGAGGACACACAGTGCACATACTTTCGATGGCATAGAGTTTCCCAGATTGAACCCTAGTCCTGCTAAGCTCTGATGTCGTTTCTTGAAGGCTAGAAAATGTGTGACATCCCCCACTTGAACATGACGGAGGTGTTGTGTGCAATGCAGTGATAATGCAAAACAAATTCAATTTCATGCCCTGTAATTTTAGCAAAGCATGACAGGCCTTCTCTTAGGTTTTCACTATGTGTATTTCCCCTGGTGTTAAATTGGTGAAGAACACAGGAAATATCATTTGAATACTAGCTCTAGGCCAGACTGCAGGTTGTTTTTTGTAGTCGGCTTTCCAAGCATGGGGAAATGCTGCTATCAGATGTCCATTGTCTTTCAGAGCAGATTCCCGTATTTGAGTTGGATTAGATTCTCACTCCTAACACACCATAAACTTGTCCTGATGTTAACAGTAATGTCTGGTTTGAATGATATTTTGTTTGCGTCACGCCAAGCAAATCCAACTAAGGGAGGAAACAACCAAGAGTGTGGGAAAGCTGCTCTAAACTTTCTGGGTGTGAACACACCCTAACGGCAGCGATAGCTCACATATTTTCTTTCGCAGATTATCAAAACATCCACCTGAAGCTACATTCCATGAAACACCCAAATGATTGTGATGTCCAGCATCATAATCAACTCGCAACTGCTTATACTGGTAGGAGAAGTACAGCCTTTGAGCTAATGAGATATTCCTCATATAGCTATATCTCTACCATACCATTCTAACTTTAAATATTTTGTGAAATTAGTGTCTTTAGTTCAGTACATATCTCAGACAGCTACAAGATGAAAAGTGGATGTGGCTTACTGAATATACAGAGCTGTGGAGGACTTTTTGCCTCCATCAACATCTCCCTTACCCATGTTGTTAGAGCAGAAGGTGAAGAAAGAAGCTAAATGAATAAATTAGATCTCAACCACAAAAAGAAACTGCTGAAATCCAAACGAACCCCTTCTGCTAACTACCCAGCTAACGTTGAAGGTTAGTCAACAGACCAATACAACCTGTAAGGCAAAGGTCAAATAACCAACAGCGCTAACCAGGTTTGTACTACAGCTAGCAAGCTTACTAGCTATTGGCTGTGTGAGCTGTGAAAATGTAATTTTATGGGTTTTCATGTGAAACAATGGTTGAATTGACGACTTTCAGTGGGAACTGAGTATTTAAAGTTGTTTAGTACAGTTTTGTTGAGCTGCGTCCTCCTTATTATCTGATATTTCTCTCAATATTCAGAACAGCAGTGCTGGAGGACTTTAGCTAGGTAACTGTTCTTACTTTTAGGGGAAATTGTGCACTAATAGTCTGTTTCTCTCCTGGTCTTTATGTTTAAGAATCTTTGCATCATTCAACAGGCAATTCATCAAAATGTAATATAGGTGAAAGAAAAAACACTGCTTTTTACTTCATGTTTGGCTGAACCGTAATTGACTGACTGACAGACTGACTGACTGACTGAGTGATGAGATTAGGTCGGCCAAAGGCAGCTTCAAAAGCAATTTTCGGGGTTGTGGGTAAATTTAATAATGTATAAAACATCAAAGTAGCCTAAATCTTAAGGTGGCTATATTATGGGGGGAAAAAATCACTCTTTCATTGCTTGTACCTATGTAAATGGGCCTCTGAAGTGCTGCTGACACACAGACTGTGAAATAAGACCACCCAGTCAGTTTGGTGTTGGCTAACTTGCTCTGTCCTCTTGAGATTCAACAAGTCATTCAGATTTCATGCCCCCTTCTTATGTCACTTGGGGCTTTATTGAAATTGTACCAACCCCCATCCATGCCTCTATCTGAGTCTCCAACCCGCTCAGCTAAACTAAGCATGTCTGAGGAATTCACTGTTGTTATTGAGTAAAATGATTATCCATTTATTTGTACTATTATTCTTATTATTATATCTGTACATCTGAACAGGACCTGTTAGCTCATTTCCTGATACTGAGAATAAGTCTATATAAGTCTAAGTCTATAATATTGACATACTATATTTATAGCGTAATATAAAAATTGTTTAAACCGCTAAACTTCTGTGCACATATAGGCTATGTGAGTTATTTTGGGGGTTGGGTGGCTTCTGTGAAGGGGTGCTGGAGTGGTACTTAATATCACAAGTGACAGCTGTGGGAAACACTACATCTGTGACATAACACGGACTGACTGACCGAACACCTGAGTGCCAAATGTAGCTTTGTCTGGTAAAAGGTCTTACAGTAAGATCTTATACATTTTAGATTTTCATTATAATAAATCCCATTTATGACACAAAACTACCTCTTTCACGATTATTAGCCTATTAGACACACTCTAAATTATCTCTGATGCTCCTTAAGCTTGACACCAGTATCTTGCGGATGACATATCTCACACTGTTCTTCCCAGATGGAGCTCTGTACAGTACGGTGTTCATGTCTAATTATCACTGTGTAAGGCCAGGGAGTATTGGTTGTACTGTGTTTGTTAATACTGACCTTGTGGAGAAGGAATCAGAGAGGTTCAGGCTTCCAGCCAGGTACGAGCAGCAGGGAGGCCAGAGCACTGAGATCACTGAGCAGGAGATCAGGGAGGAGGTGTGATAAAGAAATATGCAGAGACTGCACTCCCAGCATGAAGGTGTGCCTATCAGAGGGTGAAGTATTCTGGGAGAACATGCTCATCAGTGATACATTTTTATAGTTCTAACAGTTCTTGAGAACTTTGATTTCTTTGAGCAGCGGGAGCAAAATGACCTCAGTGCGCAGAAAGCTTTAAAATGGAAATTAAATTCTTTGAGCTCAATATGTGAAAGTAAAATAATAAATGTATTTGCCAGGGAGAGATTAGTAGGAAGAGACATGATTAAAAACGGGTAGTAGTTTGACATTGAAATAGTTTAGAGTGGCTGAGTTGACACACTCAAGTTCCTGTTAACTCTAGCTAGAAACTGATCCAGGTTCAACACCAAGCTCATGTTTTCTGCATCATTTGATTGACAGTTAAATGGAATCTTTACCAAAAGCCAATCCTGACCAACATCACTTTAGTTTATAAACTGTACAGTAAAACCAAAGCTGTTTTGTCAGTATAAATTGCATAATGTCCTAATCGTAACATAGGGAACAGTTGAAAATAATGATTTCAGTTGGAGCCCTTGTCATATTGCTCAAAAGTGTAATCTTCTCATAATACTTGCCTGTAGAAAGTAATGTGTAGACTATATTAACCTTTAACTCTGGCGAGGCTCAGTGGCAAATCAAAATTTGGGACATGAAACATCTATAGTTCTGAAAGATGACAGATAGACTGTCCGCTGTCGTCACCAGCTGTTTACCTGTGTTTATTTTGGCCTTGTTTTTTTGGGGTCGGGGGGACGTGAGGAGACCCTCTGGAACACCGTCCGCGTGCACAAATATTGATCGGAGTGCACAGCCACTATCGTCATCAGCTGCGAGCGGGTCAGTGGCATGAGGTTCGCTGAGGATAGCCAGGAGTGTGACATAGACAGTTGCAACATGTGTGTTTACACGCTGATAACCAGTGGAGGAAAATAACTGTTGCATTTATGACAATAATTTACTGATGTACAGTTTTGAGGTCAGGGTGAAATGGTTGTATTATAAACAGAGAGCAGACAGAAGAAGTGGTAGAAATACTAATTAGGGCAACAAAATAAACTATTAAGTATAAAAAGGTGAAGAGTTTCAGGCCAAGTGTAACTCAAAACTTCAGAGGAAAATATTGGGTTTAATGTTAAGTAATTAATATAATAGTTAAACTGAATAAACTGACATTTTGAAAGTAGTTTTAATACTTCATTTGAATTCAGGAAGTTACAGTTTCATTCATGCACCATCAGTGCCTCAATTCCCAGCTGACAATTAATATCCAATCATATTCATACAGCTATACATGGTGGCCTGACACCTTCAAGTCAACCTACAGTATTTTGCTACTGCAGCTTTCTCCATCCTAAGCTCCTCCATTTTTGCTTGCATTGTTGACTTGTGTAAGATGTGATGTTCATGTGTTTACAAGCGAGGTTATTTCTGCCAGAACACTTCCTGTTGCTGCTCAGATTCTTTGAGATCCCTATTTAAGGAGCAGAAACTCTCCCACTAAATATAACTGCATAACCACTTGCATTGAATGGTCTATACCATGATAACAATTACTTGTGGTATATCTGCCTTTAGTCAATAAACATATAAAGGGCCTGAATACTTTGTCCACCACTGCTGATATGCTCTTGCACTGAGTGATGACAGTTTGCAGTCTAAGTCTTAACTGTGTCTATCTGACACAGTTAAAATCTATAATCCCTGACTTTTCTCAGAGCTCAATGTCCTGCCCTGGGCCCCTCATTCATTCAGAGTCCCCCAACTCCCAGAAGTGACCCTGTTTGTTAGTGTGTAACTGCAGGTTAATGTGCTACAACTACTATTGTAGAAAGCAAAGACACTTATGATGAAAACCAACTAAATTTGTTTCGCCACATGTACAATTAGTCTGTTTGTTTCTCTTTGAGGCAAACACATGGAGGACTGTTTCCATGTCTCTGCAGGAAATGTGAGACTACAATATGTCTTCTAAAACTGTTCTTTTGTGAACAGTGGTTCGTAGCTGACTTCATGTATGTTTTCACAGATGGAAAGAGGAGTGCTGTTCTAGAGTAAAAGCACTGCAGTTAATAATAGTAGAGTAGAGTAGAATAATATAGGGCGAAGTACTAAGAGCTTCCAGTAGGTAAGCTAAGCAAGGCATATGTATCAAAAACTGCCATTATTTTGCCTCAACATACAATATCATTCAGTTTAACAGCATTTATATGATCAAGCACTGAATCTTCCCAATGAAGTTTAATTACATCTAACTGAGCAGTGAAATTAGAGGCAATTAGAGGTTCAATTCTGATATCTGCCTCATAAGTAATACTCTCATATTTTTGTTGAAAGTTCATTGGTTGTTGTTTTAAAGTACATCATTAACATAATTTACAGCTTCAATAAGCACAGTGCCAAAACACTGGTTTCAATGTAATTGCTTCTGCTTCAGTGTAATGTCTCTCATATTTGTCATCATGAGGCATTGTTACATTACTTTACTTAACTTTCTCTCAACACTGTTTCATTGTGTTATTATATAACCTTTGGCTGATTGGAATAACTGGAAATGAATCCGAAGAATATTTCAGCCTGTATGTCCGTAATGCACATTCCTCATATGGAAATCTTTATCATCATTGTGGTTCTTGATGTATTTTAAAAAACAATGTAATTGAAGACATAAACTGTTGTGCTGTTCACAGAGTTCTTATGTGGATGCAGGGTTCATTTAAAGCAGGAGCATTCCTATCAGAAACATATGTTGCTGTTTTGAAGCGTTCAAATCCCTGTTCCAACTCCCACAAAACAGAAACACACACACATTCACACAGTCACACACACATATACACACATATGGGCCATTTTTATTGTTTATCCTTTATGATTTTACTAGTTACTTTCCCCATCCCATCTGCAGTACACTGTGCAGTACTGACAAAAGACTATGCTAACATTGTCAGCATCCTATCAGAGGTTAGATCATTGACTTTATATAAAGATGGGCGTCATGACAGCTCCTCAAAAGTGCTGGCTGGCTACAGTATAGGTCAATAGTTAGCAGCTGGGACAATCAAAGTAGCAAATAAATGTTTCCCAAAGATGGTGTCTGTTATTTGTGATGTGATCTGATGTTTGTCCAAGTGCTCATTCTAATAAAGTTTGTTTTTAATTAATTTACTTGACAATATAAATATATGTGACGTCATGATTGACAGCTGTGACAGCCGCTCTCAAACCTCAGTCAGGTGGATGGATGTCTGAGGGGATCTGAGGGGCCACCAGACTCTACTGAGCAGACTCTGGCTCCAAATGACATCACACAAGCAATATAGCCGCTCCTGGAAACAAGATATTTTGGCTTCACTTTTTTTAACACTGGAGTCTAGTTACATAGCTTGGTGACTTCCTATTTGTTCAGCTAAAACATGAGTCATTTTTATTCTCAGGTATTGTCATGTAGCTGTGGTTAGGGTTAGGGTTACTTTATGTTTGTTGGGGTTTTTTTATATCTAATGTTTTCAGCAGGTCCAGAGGGGTGTTGGATGCAGAAGGCTGCATGAAAGAGAAAGAGTGGAGGACCTGAAACTGTGGAGACCAGCTATCATCAGCCACCTGTATCTCATAAAGGAGATCCAGATGTGATGGAGGTCAAGTGGCAAAACAAGATGAATCAGGTTCAAGACATCCATGAACATCCATCTCTTCAGGGAGAAGGACTGAACAAAGGAGCAGCAGAAACCAGGTAAAGGATGCTGTGTACAATATGAGACTGAAAATGATCACAGGTACAGTCTTCAGTGGTGCTGGTTCATGCTTTAGCTGTACTGGTTTCCAGTGTGCTCCACACAGAAAATAATATGCTGGAGAAAGTTCTTAACTATCATTATACAGCTCAGAAAGGTTAATGAACCACTTTTGTCATTTTGTAAAGACAACAGGCCAAAGTCAGTATTGACGTGTACATCACACTCTACAGCCTCATCATGTATGAATAAATAATATCTGTATATAAAGGTCTATGAGAGCCTTTAAACTGGAGAGTGTAGCTACCAGAACAGCACTGGTGAAGGATGCCTGGCTGTTGTAATCACAATATCAGAGTTCCTCATTGGAGGTGTTTCATTCCTTCATTCTCTACTTTTCAGTCTCTCTCCGCCTTTCTCTGCTGTAGGGTTGCATCATAAATGTGGTGTGAGTTCAATCAGCTGTGACAAAACTGACCAAAAAAGTTGATCTTTGCATAGTCTCTGCCGTGGGTAAGCATCAACAATCAGACAATCTGATGATATTGGTACTGCCTGATATGTAAATACTGCTTTACACACCACTAGCAACACATCTGCCCAGTTCTTTGCTAGGAAAGGTCGATGGTCCGTGTTTGGTCTGATCCTTTGGACACTTAGCAGGGTCACATGTATGCATTTGTAGTCTCATGTTCATATGATAATATATTTTCAACCTCAGCTAAAAATAGTGCTGAGATTTCTTATTGTTAAACTGGATCCTGCTTGACTGCTCTCCCTTATATGTCTTTTTGAGGTGGAAGTGAAAGCTGCAGATGCCACTGTAGTTTATATATAGATATATATTTTTAAAATCCTGTTTCTATATGATTTTGTCACTGGTGTCTCATCAGATTTTCTGTATGTAAAAGGATGACCTGCCTGCTTTCAAGGCTGATAGAAATATGTAACTATGTGCATGCACAAACATACCAGTAAAACCAGTAGACTTTTCTTGCTCTTATATTACATACATATGACAAAGTGGTGGAACAGGGGAATACATAACTTCTATTTCCTTGCTCTGGCTTCCCCAGTTAGTGACAGAGATGTGATTATCAGATTCCCACCCAAGAACACTGCCTGTTGTGTTCAGTGAAGCACCAAGAAAAAAACACCCACAATACATTCTGAACCAGAGGCCAGTGCTGGGGAAACTACCCTCAAACTGGAGCTGGTTAGGCTACATGCTACAGTACACTTTTATGCAAAGTAGCAAACTACATAAAAAGCAGTTTAACACACTGAATTAATTTAAAACAAAAAAACATCTACTGTTAATGAATACAATTCACAAATTCATTCATTATTGGTGTTCTTTTATTGTTAAATGTTTTACACGTTTATTCATATCTTGGTACTTGTGGGAGATGTTTTATGTAGTTTCACTCAAAGATAAAATTACACAACACTAGTAAAATAAAGTACCAGTTTCACTTCTCTCTTTCTGTCCATACATCCTTATTCTGTCTCTCTGTGGAGTCTGGTAAATGTTTTTTTAAAGGTCAGTATTATTAAAGATAAACTAAAGTGTGTGTGTGTGTGGGGGGGGGGGTGTAAATGAACATTAGAAACTCCTCCTGATAAGCAGGCACTGTACATGGCAGCAGGGATATCAAACGTCTGACTCATGCAAACACACACACACACACACACACACACACACACACACACACACACACACACACACACACACACACACACACACACACACACACACACACACACAGTCAGCTTTCCATCACTTCAGAGGACATTACAACTTACATTCTTTTCCTGGAATCTTATCCTGACCTTAACCATAACCCCAAACTAACCTTAACCTTAAATCAAGTTTTTACTCCTTAAAAATTAATGATTTACATTAAAGGGACTTGCTTTTTGTCCTCATAAGGGCGGCGAGTCCCCACAACATGACTGTGTAAACAGATTTATGTCCCGACAGCATGAAGAACACCTGGTTCACACACACACACACACACACACACACACACACACACACACACTCACACACACACCTTTACCCTTGAGAAATCCCTGCACAGACAGCTGACACTGCACGTCAATATGTCACAGCCTGCTAAATTCAGTGTCACCGTGTTGTGCAATTGTCCGACCCTGTGAGCACCTCTATTTGATGCATCATTACGTAACAGTGTGATTTCAAAAGACTCAGTTAGCCTGACCTGCTAACCTTGCTTTGCCACAAATGCTCAGATATAGTATATCACTGACGATCGGACCCTCACATAGCGCAGTCAGTGGCAGGACTGAAACCTAACTATTATTTTGTATTTTCAATAGATTTAGCAAAAGCCTGCACACAACAATGTACAGTTGGCACACAAAGATCTTTCATATACACAATATATCACCATCTTCTTTTAAAAGCTGTGTTTTGAAAGAGGTGGGGCATTAAGCGTACAGCAGGCACACAGCTCCTCCTCAGTCCTCACGCTGGTCCCAGGGCAGCAGATGTACATTTGTTATGTAAGCAGAAAGCCTGAACATGCCACATTTTTGTATGAGTGGAAGGAGCCTCGGGTAGAGTATGTGTAACTGGCTTTTCGTCATTTTTAAACTATGAATGGGGTTCCTTCACAAAGATCATCATACATAAAAGGATTGCTCCAGCTTTGGACTATTGTTATATAATCCACAGAGCAGTGAGTGCAGTGTAAACACCATATGCATTTACAATTGGTGCTTAATAGATGCAAAGCACAAGTTTGACATTGGGCAAGAGCAAGTGGAATTTGCTGTGGAACACCATGAGATGTGGTTAAAAGCTACTGAAAAGGCTAGTAAGTAGAAGTCATGTGAACTATGGCCATTGTCTGGCAGAGGCAAAGGCATAAGAAGCTTAATGTATACACAGCAAAACCTCTAACAGTCATATAGGTACATGGTTCTGTTTCTTCCACACTGTGTCTACATACATGGACAGAACAGACTGAGTAGATGAGAATTGTGTGCAAGAAACTTAAGTCATACAAACCTTTTGAAGAAAGTACAAATTGGGCTTTACCGGTTGTGGTCAGGGTGGATGGTTGAGTATCATCGCTCTCCATGTATCCCGAAATCCATGCATCTCCAAGTCAAGATTTTTAGGAAAAACTGAAGAATTGAGAGTCCTTCGTTCTCATGCTTCTTAAGCCAAACATACAATTTAAAACCTTTTGGATTATCTGGAAAATGCACCTTCACAACGCTGAAAACATAGCTTTTTTTCTTTTCACAGGACAGTGACGGTATACAAAAATGTGTGACTTTGACACCAGTGACCACCTGTTTCCTATCAGTGTTCGTCAGTGGTGTCTTTGAACCATTGTTGCCTAAACTGAACCACCACAAGATTTTCCCCATCTAAACCTTACCAAACCCTAACCACATTAACAGCAAATCGAACACTTAAAGCCACATATGTCTTAGATTCACTCTTCTGTTGTTTAGTTTGGGGTATGTCTAGGCCTGAAGACCCTCCAGCAGGAAAACAAAGACACTGTTGTTTGGAGGTAATACCATTTAAGGGGTACTTTCTAGTCTACCAGAGACAAATGTTCTCTGCTCTGAAATGGCAGTTCAATGTGGGATGCCTGTTAACCAACAAAAATTACAACCACTAAACCACATTGCAGTCGACCTCTATAACGAGAAACTCACTTGGATTTCCTCCAAAATATCTGATTTAACAAGGGTTTCAACACTGTGGACATTTATTTTTAATGACTGTGCCACAAGAGTTGGCCTCTGTGATATTACTGTACTCTTAAGCAATCTTTGAAATTAATTCTTCTTCCATTTGGTTTATAAGCTCACAGATTTATTCGTTAAAGTTCTCCGTCTATCCATCTCTTCTCTTTTCCTTATCACCATCTAACTACATTTGCCAGTTTTATCTTTTACCATCTTTCTCTTGCTTTAACTCTCTACTCCTTTCTCTCTCTTTCTCTAAATCCAGACTCCTCCTACGCAGATATGCAGCCTCTCCTCTTTAGCAATTGTGTGTCCGCTGAGACGTCTGCAGTGTCTATTTCCACTCATTCTCTGTCTGGTCGTGTACAGCGGCTGCCATCAGTGGCCATATTCTCTCCTCCTGAAACCACACAGGAAGAGATGTTTTTAACAGTAAACCGCTGTAAATAGGACCTTACTCAGACAAGCTGGGACCAGAAGGCATGCTGTTTTTTTTTTTTTTTAAGCCTACGGTGCTCTTATGCCAGGAGGTTTTATTTTTTATAAAGAGTACACATACCTGGTGGGCTAAAACCATATAAGTTTAACATTGAGTTATGCACGTTTTTCTCCCAAAAGACATTAATATCAGTTAGTATAGTATAATTTCAGTGGAAACAGGATACAAACTTACCTCAATTATGATGCTGGCAAAAACTTTACACCTCATTATTTTCTTCTCTCTGTGGCACATTTTCTGTGGTTGTAACCTCATTTTCCATCTTTGACATACAGTGTTTTGATGCAGCTATGAATTTTATTACAATTTTATGATGCAATTAGAACTCGTTACAACCTCCCTTTGCCCTAAATTAAAATGTAGTTTTCCTTATATGGGAAACCAAGTATGTAAAACAACTTATAACTGGTATAACTAGGTGAGCAGATCAACTGAGCTGTATGATTAACAACAACAATAATAATAATAATAATAATAATAATAATCAAATAGACATCACATAGAGAGTAAAAGTATTGTTTTTCATTATTTATCATTACAATAAAGTGTGTAAACTATAGGCTAGGTTTTATCAGAGCTTAACTAATACTGTGGCAATGGGATAATAAAATGTCGCTGACAAGAAATGATGATGAAATGAACCATTTTATGTTCATTGCTGATCATTTAACACAACATTAAGTCTCTGAACTGTCCTGGAGGTATGAACAGCATTACTTTTAATGGTTTTAATGGTGGTGGTGGTGGTGGTGGTGAGCGCTGTGTAACACATCATTCTAAAATCTACCAAATGTGTTCAGTTGAGTTGAAATCTGTTGTCTGTGGTGACATACATTATGCTTTACATCATTTGCATACTCATCAACCAGTTAATGACTCCTAGTCTCTTTCATTTTGGTCTGTGGTAGGTCACATTCCCACAACTCTCTTCAAGTCAATGAACAGGAACAAAGCAACCGTCTCTTTTTTTTTTTTTTTTTTGTTGAGTCTAGTATTCATTAGTTTGGTCTCCAGTAACTCCTGAGAAAAAAGCTCAGTAGATGAAGATGTTTGACTTTCTTTACCAGCTGCTGAACACAAGGGCGTCATTTACTCTGGGAACAGTTTTTAAAAAACCTGTCTTTTCTTTTATAGTTTCAGGTTTTTACAGTCCTCTCCAGCCAGCAAAATCCAGACAAAAGATTAGACTTGATACAAATGTTAATATTCCCATCTGGGTCACCTTCATCTATAATAGAGCTAGATTATAAGATTATATTACCTGAGTTTTGTCTTTCAGGCTGCTCTGTGTTATTGTTGGAGGTGTTTTACACTAATCAACATCTAACATTTAGGTTAATAGGCAACTCTAAATTGCCCATAGGTGTGAATGCCCAATGTCAGATGGGATTGACTCCAGCTCCCCCAATACCCTCTGGAGAGTAGAAATAGAAGTAGTATAGAAGTAGTATAGAAAATGGATGTGCGGATGTTTTATTACCAGGGTATATTCTACTAAAAAGATGCAAGAATTGAGCATTAATTCTATCGTACCATAACATATTGTATCGTATCATAACATATTGTATTGTACCATATCGTACCATATCGTTTCGTACTGTATTGCATCATACCGTACCCTATCATTTCGTACTGTATCGTACTGTATCATACCGTACCATATCGTAACGTAATGTACCGTACCGTATCGTATCATACCGTATCGTTTCGTACCGTATCGTATCATACCATATTGTTTCGTACTGTATCGTATAGCATATTTCATTACTTCATTGTGTTCCCCTTTCTAAAACCAAACCTACACCATGGACTGAAACATACCACTGGTGTTAAAGGTAGAAAAGGCTTAATAGATCTTTATGTTTAGATGAGAAAATGTAAAACTTTTCTTACATGTGCTCTACACATCTTGCTGTTTTGTGTTTGCAATCTGTAAGATTTTCCACCAAATCCTGATAAACATCTCACTTACAGCCTCATTTCTTCACTGCAATGATAATAATCATAGTAATTATGGATCAAAAGAAATGCATTAATAATTTGTCCATGTTTAAATGCGACACTTACAGTATAATAGATTGTTTGACGATCCCATGAGTTTTGCATCAAAGTCAGAAGGCTTTGCTGAATAACAGCTTTATAACATTTAAAACAGCAAGTTGGGCTGTTGCGGGAAATCCCTCGCCCTGAGTTATAAATGATTTCCTCCTTCATGTTGCTATAATCTAACACAAAGTGCATTTATAATGAGAGCAAGAGATGGAGAATACTGTTAGCTTTGTTTCAAACTTGTCTTACTGGTAGTTAGGGGGAAGTCTTACAGTCACACACATACACACACACACACACACAACCAACCACGTGGTCATACATGTAATGGCCCACAGATGTGTTCTCAACTCTTGGCTTTCTGAAGAGGATATCCTGATGACTGCCTGGTAGAGCTGCCAAACCTTCAGAGAAACACAACAAAAGAGATGATGCAGAGACGAGGTGCAGATGAGAACATTGTTCACTTTTCCCCCCTTGAATCTATAAGAGAATTATCCACACAGTGAACTTTGACATGTTTCTGAAAGAGTTGACGTACTGTACTGTACTGTACTGTACTGTACATTGTGTTAATTGCTGATATGTAACTGTGCAGTCCAGGAGGAAATACCTATATACATGTAGCCTTAAACATTATGACAGTCACACAACATCCATTTACTTTTCCTACAATGTCTTTTAAAAGTTGTTTATGAGCTACATATGTCATAATTTGTGCAAATGAATAGAAGAGTAGTTGCTCATGTTTGATGAACTGAACTTTTTACTCTCCTTTTAACTGTGTGTGTATTTTAAGCACCAAATAAAGAACAATAATACAACAATGACTCAACCCCATTAAAAGATGCTAATGGTACAGAGTGAACTAAACATACACACTGCTAGTGCTAATATTTGATTAAAAAAGAAAAGACAAAAGGCCTCTTTAATACTTAGCGGGGTTAATATTTGCAGATAGAATTAGGCTATAACAACATTTTGGAAAGTACAGACATAGCACCTGAACAATAGCTTAGCTTAGTGATTAGCCTAGCCTAGCATAAAGACTGGAAACAGATATCCAAAGTTCAGATATATTACACACACACAGACACACGCACACACACACACACACACACACATACACACACACATACACACACACACACACACACACTTCATTGTGGAAACATTGGTTGGTTTACAGAAATATTGACTTGTTTATGATTTATTAAAATGGCTTACATACTATTATACATATATTTTCAGATTCAAGGCTTTGCTATTTTATTTATACATTGCTGAATTTATTCATAATGCAAAGCTTTTGTTTTGCACTATGCTCCACAAATCTGGAAGCGACCCTTTATCATTCCTGCTACTGTTCAGTGGTCAGTTAGGGAGCTGCAGTTTCCATAAAATGTGGATGCTTTATGCAGATGTGCATGAGGCAATGTGTCAAAGCAAATGAGCAGGGTGGAGTAAGAGCAGCACATTGTCTCACTGTTTCCCTTCTAACAGGAAACATAGTTCCCTGTGGAAGACTGGTTTGTCTGTGCACACGGAGATGCCTCAGTTTGCCTGTCAAGCATATACTGCAAATACAAGTAGAATATGTGGGTACACACACACACACACACACACACACACACACACACACACACACACACGCATCACACACGCATCACACACACAGACAGGTCCAGGATAAACAGTTTTCCCTTAGACATACATAATGCAGAGCATACACTCATCACCCCATGCTGTACCTCTCATCATGTCTATAAATGATAGATAACAAAGATTCTACACAGCTCCTGACAACCACAGCTCACTGCAGTCCCTGAAGCCAATTAATCAGCACAGACAATCTGCTCTGTCCTGGCTCACTGAGCTCCATTCAGATATATAGCACCTCCTGTCCAGCCATCAGTGTGTAACCTTGAGCCTCTCTGAACATCATAAAGCCAGCGAGAATGATGATAAGATACTGCGTCTGTATGTACTACGTCCTGTCCTGTGTGTGGCACTCTATGTTATAAAACACAGTGATGTTAGAGCTTACAGTGATCCAAAATAGGGGTCACTAAAACATTGGGACACAACAGGACATACGTGGTTTGTATTTATTTGTGTATTTCATGGCCAACAGAGGAGAAGAATATAAGGATACAGGTTCACAATTTTTCAAGTTTGTCTTAAAACAACAGTCTGATGCCAACATGAACAGATAAAGGTGGTTTTCTTCACTATAGACATTCCTCCTGTTCATATTGACTGTTATAACCTCTACTGGCTAGTGGAACATGGGGAGTAATATGATAAAACTAACAAGAAATTAAAGGATTACTTATACTACAGAAAGAAACAGTAAAACAACACTAGGCTTGTTGACTGACCACAAAACAGCAGAAAAGGGGAAGAAAATGAAACAATACTTCCCTACAAGACTTCCTTAAAGGTTGTCTACAAGCTAATCTGAGGTGTACCAATCAAAAGACAAAGCATCAACGGCAGCAAAAAGACAGCATTTTCTGGGGTTGATATAGCTCTACTGATGAGATGAGGTTCAGATGTGGTGATCCCAGCAGTCAGAGGCTAGGAGAAAAGTCAATGGATGTAACACTGACTGTTAAAAGAAACCCATCATTTATGCTTTCAATGGAAGTGGTGGAGGATAAAGTGTAAACACAGTCATTTAAAGTAGATGATCAGCTTGTACTGAGCTTCAGCAGACTGAGTTTGTCATATCAAGTGATATCTGATACATTTCCATTCTTTGTGTTTCCCTGTTGAGCTGTAGCGGAAGTATAAAAGAGGGACTTTGGCACTAAAAACACTGTAACGTTGAAACATAGAAGACTTGATTTGACTCATTTGGATGGCTGAAGCTTCATATTAGCTTCAGATCAACTTTTAAACTCATGTTTACATAGGAGGAGGGCTGTAGATTTTGTCCTCCATCACTTCCATTGTAAGTGCATTATGAAGGGATCTTCTAATGGTCAGTATGAACAGGAGGAATCATTACAGCAAGTAAAACATGTTTCAATGTTCTTTTTGGCCCCTGACTGTTTTAAGACTGACTTGAAAAAATGTACAGGTCCATCAAGTGGCCATATAAGTGAAATCACTCTAAGACAGGTACAGACACACATACAACAGGAAAATACATAAATAAAAAACTTGTCTAAGTTGTCTTTATTGACTTTAAACTAGTTGATAATGAACAACAAATACAAGTAATACAAGCTTGGTTATGTTGATTTTTTACAACCTTTCCTGAAATGCATCACAGAGTAAGCTACACTCTATAAAAGTGTGTCATTATTGTATCAGCTCATACAACAGGTGTGTTGTTTCAGAGAGCTTTCCACAGCTTCTCTTCTTACACTAATTACTACATAGGCTGCATATCCTGAAGTCTCATGGAAAGACTCAGACCAACAATTAACCGATCCTAATGACACAGCTACTAGCATGTACTGAGCTACACTGGTGACATGTTCCGTCATCACCATGAATACGGACCCTTGTAGGTTATTTCAACATGTACAACATGTGATGGCTGCACCTGTCACCACACAGTTGATAAAGATGACGGTGACCCTCCTGCACTCACACATCCAGTTTGGTACTTAATTTTATCTACTTGGGCCTCATGCACATCACATTCACATTTGACAGTACATTAGTTCTCTATAGTTCCCATCTAGGTCAGTTTTGTACAGTCCAAACTTACATTTCTCTTTAGTTAATTTGTCTTAATATGTTGTAATTTCTGTCTCTTTTGACTTGGCAGTGTTGGTTGGTATGTGTTCTCGGGCCTGAGCAAAAGTGCAGAGCTGGTAAATACAGGAAGTGGCCAATCAGACTAAACCAAGTGCCCTCCACATAATGGGGGGAAATGTGCTTCCTAGTTTTGGTTCATTTCTTGAGACTATTATTATAGTCTCAATTTGGTTATTTGGTACTTTTTTGGTTGATTCGTGATACTTCAAATTGTCTCATGTTGTAATTTTAATTCAGTGATTTTTTCTTCTTCTTTGTGTTACCCCAGTGGTCTGATCAGTGTGTTCACTGTTTTAGGTCAGCTTGATCTTTACAGTTCCCAGTAATTTTGTTTATTTTAAGTTAAATTCCCAGTCCTGTAGCTTCCCTGTGCCTGCCAGCTCGGTCCATCACACTCTGCTGCCGGAAACACTCCCTATGGAACCAAATGTGTATTCATCTGCAGCTGAAAATAGTCCCCAACAAATGCACTATTTGTCTCCTGTTTGAGTAATGTTTGCTAAAGAAAACCCCCAAAAAACCCAAACTGTAGTGCACAGATGTTATAGATTTTTGTAGGAATGAATGGGCATGAAGCTGAGAGGCTTAGAGCTACATTTTTGTCTTATGAACAAAAATAAATAACAGCCTCAGTGACTTAGTTTGACTGAGAGTAGTTCATTCAGTATTTTTTTTAATTCTGGGACATGATGTCATGCATGATCCAAAAAATCCTCCAAACTAAACGAGAAAATATGTAGCTGGTTGATGCCATCCAGAACGACACATAAGTGTTTTCTGATCTGGTCACAATTGACAGGATAATGTTGCTGTCTCAAAAGTAAAATTATGATATCATTTTTCACCACAATCGTTAAGCTTTCATTAGCTATAGACACAAATACAGCATGGCTATTGTCGCACTACTTGCACTATTTCTTCCTTTGCTCCCTGCCAATAAGAATCATAATTATTACATGTGCTAGAAGGCATGATGTTTTTGTTTTTTCTTGGGAGGACAGTCCTGCATGATCATTTACTTGACTGCAAAGTTTCAGCCACCAGCAGCCTGCAATTGCACTGTGCTGCTTCCAGTAAGAATGTATGACATAAAGGAGAACAGGCACGTTCCGCTAAGAAAACCAAGCTTCCTTGATTATATAAAGGTTAATGACAACAGTGCCTGCTGTGTGTAATGTGTAATATACACAGGAAAATGTAACAACCCTTCATGTGCCTATATATTGTGAAGTAGCTCATGACTCAAACCAGGTGGGGGCCTCCTGTACGGTATGTTTATGTCTGTGAGCAGTTGTCAAGGTAAATGCGTCCACAGTGGGACTGATCATATGGGATAAATTAACTGTCGCCCCACACCCCCCAGTTCTCTGTGCTCTCAGTAACCCCTCTACACAAAGTCATACACATGCCGGTGCTTGCCTTCTACATACTTACATATCAGTCCCAAAGTACAATCTCCAGACCAGATCTCTGAGCCAGAACCCATCGCCCCCCCTTCATCAACTGCAACACTTTGACAGTCTCCCTATGGAAGGTGAGTCAGCAACTTCTTGCACTGGCAAAAATCTAAAGGGAGGCCAGTATGCTGTAACTACATTGCTATAGCCGTAATGTCTCACCTATGGAGGACATTAGGGGACTTTGTGCTGGCAGTTGTAGCAGCTAAACCTTGGAATATTCATTAAAAGTCATGACATATACATCCTGTTTGTCTAAATGTGAGCTGATATCAGGCAGAGTCTCGATTGCACACTTGAGGCATGCTGCCAGGGCTATGTGGGATGGTCAATGAGTGATGGCGTCCTCTGGGTTTCCAAGTGGGCACGCTCCTTCCTCAATGTTTCACTGCCCTCCTCCAGATGGTTCACCAGTGAATCCCTTAGGTGCCATCTACTCACTTTGGGGCCCAGGTAGAGTCCATTTCAGCAGTCCTTGAGAGGCCTTTGACTGCCTGCCGGTAGACCTTCCCACTCCCATCTCCCGGAGTAGCTTTGATGTTGAAGTGGCTATGAACCCTCTACAACATACCTCAACTAGTCAGACCTTTGCTGTCCAGCCTGGTTGTTGAGCATCAGCTGCCAGCTCTGCATATCTCAGCTTCTTGCACTTGTAGGCTCCCATCTTGGCTTCATTGCATTGGCTTCCCGTAAAATTCAGAATAGAATTCAAAATCCTTCTCCTCACCTTCAAAGCTCTCAATGGTCAGGCTCCATCATATCTTAAAGAACTTATAGTACCTTATGTACCTACTAGAACACTGCGGCAGACATCCTCTCTACATTTAAGAGTAGTCTTCAAACTTTCCTTTTTGATAAAGCTTATAGTTAGGGCTCTTAGAGCTCTTAGCTTATGCTGCTATAGACTTAGACTGCCGGGGGACTCCCATGATGCACTGAGCTCCTCTCTCCTCCTCCCTCTCTATCCATCCATCTATATCCATTAACATTCATGTACTATTAATTGCATTCAATAACCTAAACTTCTTCCCCAGAGTTGTCTGTGCTTTCTGGTCTCACTGGTAATCTGGGCCTGTAGATGTCCGGATGACAGATTCCAGTCCTGGACCTTCTAGCTTCATTGTTGATTTTCATTGTGCTTCTCTTCTCTATCCTTCCTTTCTCTCCTCTCAACCCCAACCGGTCGAGGCAGACTCAACTCAGAGTGGGCAGCCATGAGTCTGGTTCTGCCTGGTTTCTTCCTGTTAAAAGGGAGTTTTTTCTTGCCACTGTTGCTCATGTGGGAATGTTGGGTCTCTTTAAAGTTAAAACCTGAAGAGTTCGGTTTAGAACCTGCTCTATGTGTAAAGTGCCTTGAGATAACTTTGTTGTGATTTGGCGCTATACAAATAAAGATTGATTGATTGATTGATTGATTGATTCCTCCACTGTGTCCTCCCAGGGCATTTTTACCTCAATGATGTAGATGAGCTAGAGTGAGGTTGACCATAGAATGAGATCTGGTCTAAGGTTGGTTGACACAATCTCCGCTGGGAAGCAGAGCCTCTGATCTAAGTCTGCTGCCAGCTTCCAGTCACGTACCCCACTTAGCCCTCACCATGTATGAGGGACAAACATCATGTTTTTATATTGTAGGGAACATGATCAACCATGCACAGAATCAGAATTAGGTTTATTACCAAGGTTTGCACATACAAGGAAATTGCCTTGATGTTGTGGTGCATAACGATCACAAATATGCACAAAAGTAAGTCCTTAATAATCTAAAAAAGAAAGAAACATTTTATAATAATAAAGTGTACCAGATGGTGATGGAGGAGGTGAGGATGATAGTGTAGAAGTGCTGAATTTCTTCCACTTCAGGAAGTTTATCCTCTGGTGAGGAGCTGTTTTGTCCGAACCAAGTCACCAGATGGTCAACCTTTTATTTATTAAAAAACTGAGCAAGCAGAGATATTCCGCTAATATATGGACAGTCATCAAGACAGGGAATGTCAATCATTACTGAATCACATTTTCCAGCTGTTTTGATTTTGGTTACTGAACAACAGTTCTGTTTGGCAAAGTTTCAAATGAGTGAGGAGCTAATTAATGCTAATTCAAAGCTTCACAGTTCACAGGAATAATAATGTGTTCCTGGAATGACAGAAAGCTCTGAAGTCATTTATTGAGCATTGACTTTATGTATTTTTGTTAATTAATATCTTGCTAAAAAACTAACCAAAGCAGGAGCAAATACTTGGACAGAAAACCCCACAGCTTAATCTACTCATTAGCTTACAGACTTCCAAAGCCAAGTGAAAATAACCTTCGTGCTCAGGCAGCAGTTACATTTCAGTCAGCCTACTCACGTTGAATGGATTATTATGTGAATGTGGAATGCATACAGAGCTGATATTTGGCCTCTATATGCTCTCACTCTCCACAAAGATACACCAAGCTGCCAATAATAGAGGTTACAGAGAGAAAATGCTAATTTTGGGGTGCTGCAGTGCATTTTCTTATCATTACTTGTGTCTTTTCCTTGAACCTATAATCACCTTCACTGAAGACTTGAGGAGACTAAATGAGACAACCCTTCCTCTCTAAGCTATCAAATTCAAACTGCAGCATAGATGGATCAGCTGTCAGTCAGCTTTAGTTGCTCTGCAGTGTTTTCTGATTCCTCTGAGACGAGTTTGTACTGCCACATAAATCTTCTGTCCGAATAATAATGAGGGCGCACAATTGTTTCTTTCATAATTAATAGCCTTCCACATAACAAGACCGCACATGAAATATTAGTCTCTGCATATTTAATATTTAAATGAACTGCTGCACAAAAATACATAAATTACAAACTATATTTTATATTTATACTGTTTACAGATTTAAAAAGACATCATATATTGATGTAATTGGTGCAATGTTTTTTAAATTAATGAATTTGTCCTTTGCAACTAAATGTATTGATATACTATTAGTGAGCACATTATCCTATAATTATTAGTAGTATTTTAGGACATAAGGTAGCTCACATCAAAATATATAATATCTACCTGATGATTTTCTGCAACTGGACTGAATGCAGTTCACATCAATAGATCATTAAAACGTGTATCCTGCTCTCCCAGATTAAATGAAAGAAATGATGAATGAAGCTGACCTACAGCCTGAAACTATATCACCAAACCTGGGGAGTCAAAACTGTATCAAATGATGGTGTTGTGTTGAAATATTGGAGCACTCTGATCAGCCGCAGTGTCCAATCACTAGCAGAAATAATGTGGCGTGTCGCCCAAGCCAACATTTATTTTCACAGCATCACTTGTTTTATCATCTGCAATAAGACTTGTCTACAGGCAGTAAGCCACAAGGGCATGTAGCCACGAACCCTCTGTGCAGTCTGTTTTGTTTGGCCATAACTTCTTATTTATTACTGGCATGACCTTGTTTGCTATTTATTGATTTTTTTATATGTATTATTTATACTGCTGATACTGTTTGTAAGAATATGTGTGGATGATTATAGTGTTCAGAGAGAAAGTTTTTCATTGTATCCAAACACATTTTAATGCACATGACAGTCACTCAAGTCAAGTGACAGTAGCAGCAGTATGACCATAAATTCAATATCCTCTTGGCCTGAAAGTATTAAAGAATAGTGAATAGTGAAAACTCAAGACAACGCACACATGATTGTTTCTTTTAAAATTTTATTTGTAAATGCATCTTGGATAGAACAAAGAAAAAAATATATAATATATTCATATGTACTGAAACGTTAAGTTATGTACACATTTAGGGTTCGCACTAGAAATCTTCACAACCACTGATTTGTTTTTTTGTCTGTTTTTTTTAAGATATGGTATCAGAATAGTCTCTGTGTGTTTCCTGGATGCAGCGATGTACACTCCTGCATATTTACATACATTCATAGGATGCGATAAAACACCTGTGTTCACACAAGCGTTAAAAATTCAAAAATTGAATAAAAAGGAATGATGTACAATGTTGTGTACCCCTGCTTGTTGTCGCTCTACGTTACATGAATGATGATGGACGGCATCGCTGTGCAACCCTACATTCACAGCATTATGAACAGACCAAACGATGAATGAGAGCGATTAGGGCTTTAAAAAGTTTCAACACCTATTGGCGTGGCCTCGAAAAAAAAGGATATCATGATTACATTTCCCAGAAGTTTCATCCTCCTGGTAGTTCAGCACCATAGTGTGTAGTGTGTCCACTGATGTCACCTCAACGTATTGTGATGAGTTGAGACCAAAGGCTTTTCAGGGTGAGTCCAATAACAGATAAAGCATAGCTGAGGCAGCTTTTGTGTCAAGTTATCTGCAAAATAAGAGCTCAAATAATAATGGCAGACTGGGACATTCTGTTTTGTGGCTGTGCGCAGACTGACATGGGCCATAATTTGATTATTTGACTCGAAACAGTCCCCTGTAAGGATTTTGTGGTACAGTAAGGCCAGAAAAGTGATACAAATAGAAGACGAGCGAGTAGGTACACGTGACTTAGCTTAATAAAACAAACAAAGACGACATTTAACACTGAACAGAAGGCCGATTGAACAATCACTGTTTCGCTTTTGCATTTCTTGTGTTGCTCTGTCATTCTCTTCCTCCATGCAGTTTACAAAGCTGCAGTAAAATGTGAGAGGAGCCTTGGTAGCTTATTGAGATTATGCCATCAGTAGTTCATGTCCACATAGTAGAATGATCTCTCCTTGTGCATCAACACTGAGCCGAATAACAAAGGTGTTCATCTGTTCTGACAGTGAACTGTGGTGCAATGCAGCAAAAACTAGGACAAAGCTATCAGAGAAACCTCACAGGAGAAACCTCTGTGGACCCCAGGAAGAGTAACTACTACTCCAGCAGTAGCAGGTGGAGGTCCATATGAACTTCCTTAACTTTGCAAAAGATGAGGAATGTCCGACACATTGGCAGTTTTCCGAAAGATAAAAGGCAGTTGTTCTCCGGGGTTGAATGGTCACGCAAGGCTATTACCAAAGCATCACATAATCCAGACTGAATGAAAATAAGCTTATCTTATCTTTTGCTGAGGCAGGAGATAAGAGCAGAACAAACATAAGGAGTACAACCTACAAAAGCACCAACAGCAACAACAACCGTTAGCTGATTACAGACAAGATGGCAACTGTGTTGGTTTACCTTTGTACAATAAATTAGAACAATCACAGACTGCTGAAACAAAAAAAGTAAGGCGTGCTTCCACTCACTTATTGATTTGATGATGGCACAAACATTTGCGTACACACACACACACACACACACACCTGTTCGCACACACTCACACCTTGCTCCCTTGGCCTATGTCTATGTATGAGAGTGATCCCAGCATTCCCAGTGATCCGAAGCATCAGTTCGCTGAGCGTACTGTCCGGCTGCTTCGTGGAAAACGGTGGACTTTGATGTGTTTTGAAAGATGGTCACTGCGGGCGAATTTCTTTTCGCACACGGGACACTGGTAGGGCTTCACCCCCGAGTGGGACCGCCGGTGTCGCGAGAGCTCGTCCGACCGGGAAAACCTGGGAGGAGAGAGAGGAAATATGTTTTACATTTCACCAATGACCAAAAAATATGTTCAAGATCATAAAAGATGAACGGCTTGACTTTGACTTTAACACCAGTGACTCGTGATTACACTTCAACTTTATCCTTTTGAATGGACTCCATATCTAACTCAAGTCCAAAAAGTATACAATCAACTTTTGTTTTTCCTGGCAACGTTGTGATCTTTTCTCTTGGCTCACGGTTGCTATTGATGGCGTTAGTAAATAAAAACCAAAAGTTCCCGTTCATAGGTTGTTCACACAACCTATTTGAGGTCATACAACCTCACACGACCACATCCGTCACAGATATCAGACTAAAAAGGACCATCCTTGGCACAGAGTCAGCTAGGAAGTTATCTAATGTTATCTTACAAGCAGCTCAACCAGCTTACTTTGTGTTTAGGCAGTACCTCTTTTAAAGGAGCCATCACAAGCAGCAGGTGGTCATGTACACAACCAACAAGACAAGACAGAAAGTTAAAAGTCAACTGAGTGAAACTGAGTCAGAGCACTTCCTTGTTGTTGAAAGGTCAATACAGAAAGATGAAGGAAAGAGCACACCAGCTCTATATCACATTCAGATATGAACACTCAAACACTCATGTAAGTAGACTTTGGACACATCCACATTAAAATGTTTTTCATTTAAAAAGGGCTTTAAAACAAAAATTTCCATCCATACAAGTGTTTTAGCATTGTTTCAGAATTCATCTCCATCCAAGCTAACGCACCTAAAAACACACGTCAACGTACACTGGGACGCAGATTGTCTACTTTGTGGTTGGTTGCTTAGTTGCAGAAAATGCTATGGAGGAAGAACAGCAAAGGTAAGACTGCGTGTTTACAATAACGATAACATATGAGTGTGGATGTAGCCTACTAGCTTAATTGACAATGTTTCTCGCCAAAAAGTCAAAAAGAAACTTGGTTGTTGTCTGGTTAAGTATTCTTTGTACGTAAACAAAGATCATTTGTAATGTAAAGGAACCATCACTGTAAAACCTCTCTAATATTGCATGGAGGTATTTTGTTTTTCAGTTCAACAAGACCAACAGAGCTGTGAGTCTTCTTTAGCAACCATCAAGCTGTGTCACGTCAGTTTCAGCTGCTGGAATCTCCCACTTAAAACTTTCATTCATATGAATATTTTAAGCTTATGAAGTAACTTGTAAAAAATTAATTACCAGCTGTTGTTTCAATGTGTCAAACAATTAGCATGTCATATCTCCTGCTGCTAATCTCAAGATCAGGTGTCATCTATGAATTGTGAACAGAAAAAGATGCCACTAAAAACGGCACCGCAAATCTTAATACATCTTTTTTTAACTAGCTACCAATGCTAAAGGCGGAAGACACTTGGATTCAATGAGGGATTCAACACTAGATGCTATCAAACCCCAACCCCAGTCTCAAGAACAAAATATCAAGGCACACCTGATATTTTCCTTCATAGCCAATTCTGACCTGCAAAACATCTGGAGAAGTGGATTGCTAATTTAGGACTTGAATCACAAAGTTTAAGACCTGAACATGACATGGGATTTGTTTGGTTTGATTTTCGATTTGTTGTTCTTGATTTTGAACATATTGGTCTTGATTTGAGACATGACTCAGGACTTCATGGCCAAGATTTGAGACCTATTTCTGACTTGCAAAACATCTAGAGAAAATGGTTGTTCATTTAAGACTTGAAACATAAGGTTTAGAACCTGGACTTGACTTGGGACTTCATGGCCAAGATATGAGACATAATAGTGACTTGCAAAAGCATCTGGAGAAAATGAATGAAAAGTCCTGATTCATGGCTTGTGGTCAGTATCCTCCACTTGTGTCCAATCATAAACTGTTGTTCTGTTCGCGAGGAAACTATTCATCTTGGCTCCTCTGAACAAACAAATGGTGGCATTTATCTTTGGAGTAAACATTTCTTTGCGTGTTAATGATATTTTACGGAACCAAACTTGACAAGTGCCTACGCTGCATGATGCAACCCAGGATGAAACCCTTGCTTTTTCCACTGCTTTGGCATTATTTTCTATTCAGCTCTGGCAACCTCCTTGTTATTCCCAACATGTATACAACTAGAAATGCTTCCACCGAGCCCAACAGATTCAACGGTGTAATTATCCTTCATGAGCAAGAATTTCCTCACATGTCGATGCTACAACTCATTTGCCTGTAACTCATTTGGAAAAAACAAAACATCGCAGAGGGTTAGCATGCGATGCAAACACTGCTTTGGCTGGAGCCACGAGGATGACGGCTCCGGGGCTTCTTCCAGCAACCTACTTCTCTGAAACTGACTGTCACCAGCCAGCCTCTGCATCCCAGATGTTGCTCTGCTGACCTGACAGGATGATGAATCGATACAATTGCACCCTGTGATTAAGCAGCAACACTTATGGAGAAGCAGGGAAACAAAAAAACCCATAGTACACTCTGTCATATGTAGACACACAAAGCTTAGAAGCTAAAGTAACACTGCTGTAGTAATAGACATGATGAAGCTACTCGCAACATCTGACAGTAGTTCACAGAGAGAGACACTGCCAATAAAAACCATTCCAGTAACACCCAAAATCTAGCCTGTACTTGCTAGTAAGAGATCCTTTGAAATAAGTAGATGAAGTTTACACAGTGACTCGTGTAATTGGATCATTTAAGTCACTTTCTGTGTACTTTAGTGAGCACAATTAACACTTTGGCAGCACAGAGTCTCCATTCTTAAAAACTATTAAATAAAATCTACTGAAAATGAAATCACCTTTTCTGCCCAGAAACATTTCTTCCATTCCAACTTTTAATAACTGGTCAAATGATGAAAAACTACAAATTTTAATGGGAAAAGTAAAAGTATATTTGTTCCTGCTGGCCACAACCTGCTGGTTCTACATCATTTTAATATGAAAAGGTGTTCATGTATTGGTCCTATCCTCATCTTTCTCATTATTTGAGTTCATTGGTAACTCACACACACACACATGCACACATGCAGTAAACACACGTGTTTATTGGTTTTTGCAGACTTTGTCGAATTTTTTATTAATATAAGTTGTGACTGAAACACAGTGGTCAGTTTTGTGAATTGCTTCTGTGGGGGAATGTTGGTTCCCTTTAAATGAAAGATGAACGAATACAGTCTAGACCTGCTCTATGTGAAAACTGCCTTGAGACAACTTTTGTTATGATTTGGATAATATAAAAAAGATTGATTTATTGATTGATTGATTATTACATACAGTACCAGTCACAAGTTTGGACACACTTTCTCATTCACGCGTTTCCAAACTTTTGACTGATACTGTGCATGAAGGACTTTGTGCATATTGTTAATTCAATGTCACTATTCATACAATGCTTTGGGCAATGCATTATCTGATTATGGTCATGTCAGTATATCCTTTTACATTTGAATATAAAAACTGCATTGGTTACTGCAGAAGAGGCTGTCTGGATCTTGTCCAATCCTTCCTGAGACAACAGATCAATACAGACAAAATATAAAAGAAACAGCATAAGAAACCACAGGAACAATCAATCACCCTTCTTGTGATAATTACATTTTAAAAAGTACTGCAGGTGGCTGGTATAAAGAAAGACGGAGATAAAATATTGCAACAACAGACTTTCTTGGGCGACTGTGTGGTTCACTAGGTGACACATAATTACCGGTACATACTTTTATATCAATGTTGATCAATGCAGTCTTTAAGAAAGTACTGAGTGGTGTAACATGAATACTTGGCAGAACACTTAAGCACTTGATAATCAACACCTGTGGTTGCAGGCGCAGGATATATTTACTCTGATGTGTGTATGTGTGTATGATCACTGCAGCGTGGATGCAGAATGAAATTTCATGCTTGACAATAAAAGAGGCCAACAGTTCAATATCTTAACCCAATGTTGCATGTAATGTAATGTTTTCCAGTAAACTGTGCGCTGTCAGATCTGATTAACATGCTGTTAGATGTAGCATGCATACACACAGATCATTTCATTCTTTAAACAGTGACACTATCGCTGCCGTTCTGAAGTCTGACGTTCCAGCATCTGCTTTGGATCTGCTGCTTTGTTAAATGACACAAACTATCAGAGGCACAGTGACAGGATGTATGACGTTCTATCCGCTGCATCTATTTGAAGCTGTTTTCTCTCCATTAAAAGGAATCTGTTTTCATTTCACAAAACTAAAAGCTGTTTTTTATCAAACGGTTGAATAACTGTGTTTGCATTGCTTCAAATAAAAAAAACATCCATAAAAGCTGCACCGCACCCTGATATTCATTAAAAAAACAGTGTTGGCTTGGTGTTGGCAGAAATGAATGAAAACCAGTGGGCCATGTGCAGACCTCTTCTTCTCACCTTAAAAGAAAGGGTTGCACTGCATCCATGCATGAGTGTAAGTGTGGAGTGTATGTACATCCCCCCCCCCCTTATTTAAGCATTCCCCTCGTGTGTGGGCACAGTACTCCCAGAAACGCCCTCAGGGAGTTCCTGGCTTCATTCCTCCAACAGTCAGCCTGAAAGAGTTGAGTAACAGCGCCTGGGCCTGAAGATATCACGCTTTCTAATGAAGAAGCGCCCGAAGGAAACTTGGCAGCTCAGCATTTCTGCATGTGCTCGACTGGTTGAAATTTAAAGGAATACACTGAGAAAATTGTCTGATTGGTCAACATAACAAGAAGCCAACATCTACAGCTATAACTGCTTAGTTTTTAACTATGACAGATTGTTGTAGATTATGAGTAAAACTGACACAAGTTAGGATTGTTCAGAATAGAAGGGACTTCTCTTGCTCCCATAGGACTGTTTGAAGTTTTTAAGTCTGAAGAAAGTCAAAGCTCAAGCAACTCTTTTAGTATAGGAGAACTTTATTAATAGACCAACACATTCCATCTTGCTTTTCTCTATACAACAAAGGTTGCTGGAGCTTTGACTTTTTTTTAACTTTTTTCACTTCTCCATGCACCTTGGAAGTAGGTGAAGTTGTGCCAGAAACCTCCAGCATGAAGTTCTGAAGTCAACACCTGCTGGATGCAAAGGTACATTTAGCTTCCCTTTGGAAATATAATATAGTATGGTGCAGCATAGGAAGTGATGCATAATACCAACTTTTAACTGCTCATTTAGAATAACCAGAAATGATGCAATCAGTGGTCTTAACACCCCAATTCTGTTTCTTTAGCTGCTATGATTTGCAAGCACCTGCAGAACTTTCCTGTCTAACCTAACATCATCACAACTGCTACAGGAGTAACAACAGTGGCCCTGAAAGCTCAACTCATACCACATACAGAAATGTCTACAGCATCATGCTTCTCGAAACAAAGTATTCTTTGGTTGTGTTTTCTCGTTTTGAACTTTTTCTTTCTAAATTCTGCGCATGTGTTGTCAATTGGAAGAAGACGCCCATGTTTTGTCTAATTGCAGCTGTTTTCCCTAAGTTGTAGTGTGTTGAGGCTTCAGGGCCACCATAGGCAACAAACTACAACTGCTAATTCTTACCACAGCAGGGTGCCTCTACTGTGCTGACGTATAGAGTTTTAAACCTAAACCTCACCTCACTGAGTTGCAAGTTCACAGTGTCAAAATCTAGTAATTATTGTACTTTATATTGTGCTGCACACATGCTGCACATTCCAGAATAAATGTGTTTGGGGGGAGGGGGGATGTTTAAGAGGAGCAACAGCAAACTTTCTCCCTGGGGCCCAAACAGGTTAAATACTGTCATGAGTATACATAAGTTAATGACAATTCAGTTTTTGGATCTTTATACCATATAACTAAAAAATTCTAATGGTAAGCAGCAGTTAGATGGGAGATGCTACTCTCCTGTTAGCACTCAATATAGTACTTAGTGTTAGGATGGAGGATCAAAGCCACAATATTAAAGACTAAGTTGGCCAAAACAATCCACTAAGAATCTGAAAAAAGAAGTTTTGGGAGATTGATCTACCTAGAGCAGACTCTCCTTGCACTGTTGATTTTGTTATAGATTTGAATATACAGTACCACACTCTGTGCATCTTTATATCTAGCCATTCCCTTTCTGTTCCTCTCAGTCTATGAAGAACCTTGACTGATCCCTCTCTTCTCTTTCACGCAGCGTGGCAGCCTGGACGTTCCTAGCCCACAGTCATGGTAACTATTCAACACTTTGTCTTTGTTCGCTCCACTTCCTCACTGCTGCTCCCCTTCAAATGATTGTGTGCAAAACTGAAACAGGCCTTTTCTGCCTCTCTATCTGCCTCTCTCTCGAACCCCCCATCCCACCACGGCCACTTCGTCTTCTTGTCTTAGAAAAAAAAAAAAAAAAAAAAAAACTAAGTTACTTTCTGCTCCTTATTCCATTCTGCTGCTTCTCTCACACTTTACCCAACTTTTTTTTCTCCTTTGGTCGGCCCCTTCATTTACCCCATCACATACAGTGGGTGAAATGCACACATGCATGCGCACGCACGTACACACGCACTTCCATCCAAACTAGATCCTGCCTTTTGTGTACAGACAAGAGCTCTTTGTTAGTCAGAACACAGCCTGGATTACTACTGCACACATTTCTGCTGCTCTCCTCATGTATTAGGACACACTTGTGCAGCATTACAAATACAGTACATGAGTGGTGGCAGGTTGCCAGTTTGGTACTAAAGTCAAACAGACCAACACAAAGCTTTTTCAGGGGTATTATTGATGACTCAATATCTGCATGCTAAAGCACCGTTTATACATGATTGAATGTATAAAAGAGTCGGCTCTTCTAAGACTGCTGTCTGCAAGCTGTGGCAGGTTGGAGCCAAATTACGTAACAGCTCTCTGGACCAATGTGTTAATGCACAAGTAAAGGTAAGCATACCATACTGTATGCACAGATGCAAGGCACATGGGGAACACACTCACCATGTCAGTACTTGCCACAGGTAATGAGTGGTGAGTGGGAGTACTGACTGTGTGTTAAGTTAGAGCAGTGGCCTTAATGATCTAATATTAATGTTCACATTAAATTAGGGGTCACACATTGGCTATTGGTCATTCAACCTCTTTTTATCAAGTGTGAAGAAAAAGTGCAATGAATAAAAGCATAAACTTGCAAAAAGTTCTTTATAACCAAAACTGGTTAGTTTAATTAGACTTTTATATCCAATTTCAACCAGTGGTGTGGCCAAATATTTGGAATATGTTAATTTTGTTACTGGCTAATCATGTTTCTTGTATTAGTTGGTTGGTGATTGCTGTACAGAAGAAGCCAGTCAAGAACTGCAAATCATAAAAATAGCATGTTTTGAACTTTATGTCATCGGAATAGGTAAGCAAACATAACACTGTAGTAGCAAAACTCATCTAAATGTGACCCAAACTGTGAGTGAGCTGTTAGCTTTAGCCTTAGCTTGTCATTAGCAGCAGATGAACAGCAGTAGTTTCAGTTCTTGGTCTTCATCTGCTCATAATGTGTTCAGGCACAGTAGGCTACTGCGTGTAGGTCACCTCTTTAACTATAACTGTAGTTACATGTGTGGACAGAGACTTAAAGCACACAAATGCACGTCAGATTTGTGGCTACATGCGTTTAGTAGAGTAAAAGTGAGCTATCGGGCCTGTGTGGACACTGAAACTGTGCTCAGGAGCCTAACTATTAGCTAACTAGGCTACAACTAGGCTATAGCTAAGCTATATATATAATTGCTACAAGAACTATTGCAGGCTTACAGACATAATAAAAAGCTGCTGTTAGAAAAGCATTAAGAGCAGATATGTTTTCTACCAAAGTTAGCTTGTTGTTGTTCAAATATTTGATGAATGAACACAGACGTCGACTCATGTTTTGGACTAATGCTACGCAAAGACGTAGAAATGCTATTAATTTCTGAATTAATTCATATTTGGTGGTGGGGGTTTTTTTGGCATTAAAAACAAAGATTAATTTGGCCTGGCAGGGGTTCTTGTACAATAACAGAGGAAGCAGTGCACTCTTCTCACAATTTGTATGAGTCTCTGTAGCTGACCTGATGTCTTAAGGAAAAGAGCCAGCTAAAATCTGGGCAACCATATCCTCAAGTCACACTCACAACACACACTGTCAGACTGATTAATGTAAAAAGATGCTTCACTTAATGAGCAAAGAAACCAGCTCGCTGATGAAGACATCCAAGTTCTCGCTCTGTGTCTCTCTCTGTTACACACAGCAGGTTCCAAATTAGATCTTGTTGCTTTTATACTTAGCATACACACACACACACACACACACACACACACACACTCATACTGCCCCAGCGACTGCACAGCTGTTGAGACTCAACAGAAGGTGCCCATGTTGTGCCCATGTGACTCCAGCCCACATTCTCAGTCCCAGATTTAGTTTACATCTGCAAAAAGAGACACCCCTGCTATTCTTGTATATCTCAGATATCTCACTACCTGACAAGAAGTGTGACTGTGCAAGCAATCAAACCACTGCCTCACATCATTCCAATTAACACTTTGAAAGCAGCATGACAGTCGTTAAGAACACTCGGGTTGATTGGTTTTGCTCGACTTTGAATCATGAAACCTTGAATAAGCTTCCTGTGAGCTTCTTATTTCTACTATTCCACCAACAGTAATCCAGTAATGTCTGACTTTCACAATGATCAAACGCATTACCAATAATTACATTCATGCTCTAGCTGTTTCTGTTTTACTCCCTTGGAGCTGTTGGAGGGTGTTGGGGGGGGGGGGGGGGGGGGTCTCTAAGCTCCACTAGCCGGTGCTAATAGATGACCCCCCTAAGCGTCAGGTCAGTTCAAGTGTCAGTTAAAATCTGCACCAGACTTGGTTCCATTGAGCAACATGACACCATACTCAGCACATAGACATTTCCCTTTGACATACAATTACTGCTGCTTCCAAATAGGCCACACTAACAAATAGGGGTTAAGCCCTTTTAAATCATGCAGATGCACTAGAGTCTGCTGTTATTGCTCAGTCCTGTGAACAAACCGGCTTTATATAACCAGTCATAAACATGACTCAATCTCTGGGTCTAATCTGGTAAAGATAACAAACGCATAAAAAGCTGCACTGTGCAATTATAGTGATGTTGCATTGGCAGGGTTAATTCGCTCTGAAGGGAGAATGTTTGACGCTGTCAGCCAGTGGACTGTTAATGTGCTACGAAACATGTTCATTCATTGTATCCAGTACCCACCTCCATCCACAGCCCTGCCAGTTGCACGCGAAAGGCTTCTCCCCCGTGTGCCTCCTCAGGTGGGCCTTCAGGTGGCTGCTCTTGGTGTACATCTTGGTGCAGCCAGGAAAAGTGCATTTGTGCATTTTGATAAGATCCGCCACCGGGTTCTTCTGGAACTTCTGATCTCCGACAAGAATCCCTGTTCCCTGACTGATTGAGCTGTCCCCGAGCCCCAGAGGCTTGGCCGCAATGGGCACGGGAGCAATGCGTACAAACTTTGAAGACATGTTCATGGAGGGGGAGGGCAGGATGTGGGGCACCAGGGCAAAGGTCTGACCTTGGATGTTGACTAGTAACTGTGCGATTTTGATGTCTGAGGCTGGGGCAGGCGGTGGGGGTTGGGCTACGGGGGTGAGAGGCGCCGCGGTGGGCTCCTGCTTGATCTGAAGAGGCTGAATCTGTAGGATGACTGGCATCCCACCGTTAGAACCACTGTCTGCTGATGAAGGTTTGTTGGCTGATGCCTTCTTATCCATTGTGCTGGATTCATGTGTGGTAACAGATGTGGTTTTGGTCTCGCTGGAGGCAGCAGAGGCCGGGCCAGCAGTGCAGGCGGTGGGGACAGTTTGGTCTGAATACTTGGCCTCTGACTCCAGCTTAGGCTCAGGGGATGCATCCCTGCACCACTCCAGGCCAGCTTCTAGACCAAAAGCCTCCTCTAGTCCCACTCCCAACCCTGGGCAACTCTCTCTGATCTCCTGCTTCATTGTCACCACCTCCATATTCTCCTCCAGGAATTCTTCAATTTCTTCCAGTGTGGGCTGGAAAGACCCTCCGAGTTGTTCCTCTGCTTCTGCATTGGACCAGGCAAGGAAGTCAAAATGTTCCTCCTTCACAGGCTCACGTTTCAAGGGCTCATCTTTCCTTGAGTCCCAGAGGAAAGTAGATAATGGTATAGGTGCCCCAGACGCTACAGCAGCACTGCCTAAAGAGGCCTGGGACAGCAGGTGGTCCAGGATGCTGTCCTGGCTCTCAGCACTAGAGTTACTGCCGTAGCTCGAGCTGAGCACCTGGGAGTCCGGGCTGGAGCAGGAACGAGGGCTGGACGACTCGCTAAGGTCATCCTCCGAAAACGGTGATGGCATCACCTGGTAGGAGCTCAGGTCTGTCACCATGTCAGACACCCGGTATGCTGGTGGAGAGCCACCGTAAGGAAGAAAAGTCTCCTCGCTCACTGGGGAGTTATCCACCATCCCTGGCTAATGCCAAAAACTGCTGTCTCTTGTCGGACCTGGAGTCTGCGTTTAGGAAGATTTGTAAGGAAATGATCCCCCCTCGCTCGGAAAGTTAGGCCAAATAAAACCAGGTCACCAAGGCCAGTCCTCTCACTGGGGTGAGATAGTGAAACACCTGGTGTTCTCTCCCAGGGTGGAAAAAGTAAGCGTCAGGGAAACACTCTTACAATCCAAGGTCTCCAGCCAGGACGCAGTATGTCTAAATGGAAATAAACAGAGACAGTGAGAAGTCTGTTTATCTTAATCCCTCATGCACCTTCTGTTTAACTTAAAAAGGAAACAACCTGACTTTGAAAGATAGTGTCAGGTGGTTTTATACGTATTAAGAAATGTATGATAATATGTCATATCCTTTAATCGATATGTCAACCTATATGAGATGCTTGTCATGCTGTGTATGCAAACTCTAAAATCCCACAGGATCACACCTTGACCCTTCACACCTAAGCATTTCCCTGTAATGACCCTTCATCACATCGCAGAGAGGTCTGTATGAGCAACCAACATTTCAACCAAACAGTGATATCACCTTCTCTATAGGACTCTCGTGTATGTCGAAAAAAGCAAAGATTTGAATTTGAGAGTTCATTCTTCACCTTTTAAAACTGGAATGTCATGCATCTGCTTATGAAATGCACCTGAAAGCTCAGAAATAAACCTAGTAAGTGGCTTAATTTAGTGTGTTGTGTCTTCTCATCTTGTGACCCCTTCAGATTTATCCTGCGACCCCTTGTGACTGCCTTACTTTATACTGTATACTACTTAACTGTGCAAAGTCACGCTAACATCATTATGGGTAGAAAATGTCTATGATGTAAGTGTACACTTCAGAACCTTTTATAAAATACATGTAAATCATATATGCACTATCTTCTCTACTTAAAAATCCTAAAAAAGAATCCAGACTAAATTAGAAGCTGTTACTGTACTCAATTTATGTAGTATCATTAAACACAGTATTTAAAGGGACTCTGTGTAGACTGTATTATATATGTAGTGCAGCAATGACATCTTACTGAAAAACAATATTCAAATATAAAATATCAAATCAATGAATTGGGATTTTTTTTTTAATTCACACCTTTGAATGTGTTATATTAGTCCTATATTACAGTCATTTTCTTAATGAGAGGTTTAATGTCATGTATTGTTTATGCACACTTTAAAGTCTTCATATACTTTCTTTGATTTATCTCCATGCTACTTTCTATGTCTATTTTAGTATCAGGCTATAAGTTAATGAGTCGGTATTTAATATTATAATATAATTGATTGGCATGAGCTTAAACAGCAAAGCGAGTATGGTTCTATGTTAAAATATATGGTTTATATTACTCCTGCTATAGTTCATAAATAGGTTATTTTCCTGGAAGAGGGCGCGTTGGTCCTATACTGCCTCCCTCCTCACCCCCCCCCCCCCCCCCCCCCCCCCTCACTCCTCCCGCCTCCATCCTTCCTCCCTTTCCAGGGCCCCCTGCCTGGTCTGAGTGACCGAGAGTAAACCCAGCCAGAGGGAGAGAGAGAGAGAGAGAGAGAGAGAGAGAGAGAGAGAGAGAGCGAGAGAGAGAGAGAAAAGAAGAAGAAAAAACTGTCAACAATATTATCAGAGAGCACCACATGGGGCAGGCGTGCGCTCCTCTGCGTAAATCACCTGCCCTGCTTGTTTACGGGGACAATTAAAGAGCTGTAAATCAGTCACATCTCTGCCTCTGAAGTTGGGAATATGCATTTTTTTACACATCAGCCAACAGATGTACAACCCTTCAGTATAGCGGTGCACACTGTTCTATTCAATGCTTTATTTTGATTTGAAATCATTTCTCATGTTGTTCATGGAAAGGAACGATTCATCTCTTAATGACTAAGTTGTGCATTTTCACACAGCCAGTGCCTTCTATTTATATATATTCACAGCTGAAGCATACTTTGCATGATTATAATAATGATCAGATTTGTGTAGGCAGCGTGGATCCTGTAAAACTTGTAAATCCTGTCACATGCGCAGCTGCGAACACAAGAGAGACCAAAAACACATTGAAAATTCATTCATTTATATTCTGCACTTTCAACTGCGGCACCCTAAAAAAATAAAACAAAAGAAAAAATCCGACCCTCCGTAATCACAGTCGTGGACTGTGTTTTTCTGGCGGTGCATACATAACGCATGAGTAGGCGCGCGTCTCCGCTCCTCAACGTAAACATGTTTTCGTCCAGCCTGCTGCAGCATATGGCACCGACTCACACGCTGCACCCCTGAACGCACCATCACACGAAACATATCAAAAAAAAAAATCCTCCAGTCTTACCTTGATCACTCAAAGCAAGAAGCATATAATCCCAATGCAAAAAGCGCGGGGAGTGTTGCTTTTATCCGGTGCATCGGACGGGGCAGTGTTTGCCCTTGAGACTGGCCGTGCAGCAGCAGCAGCAGCAGCGTTGGTTCAGACTGGACTGGAGCTCTGACTGAGTTGTACTATATGACCGTCACATGACTGCCAGTGTGTGTGGTTTACTGTAGTGAGAAATAAGAGGCTGCCGTTGGAAGGCTCGTCCCCGCTCTGCAGCCTCATTGGTCGGTCGTGGTTGGCTGGAGGCGGGTCGTCCGGTCTTGTCAGAAGGTTCTGCTGCGTGGAACAACATGTGGGGGGAAAGCCTGGGTTGAAGGAAGGAAGCAGAGTTGTAAACTGGCAACATGGTCAATAACAATCATGGGGGTTAAATAGAAGCGAGGCAGTGAAGCAGAATCTTTTAATCAACAGAAATACAGATGAACTATCTGCATCTTGTTCCGCAAATACTCACTCACAGTTGCACATGCAGTCTGCACATATTATGTAAACCTATGGAACATTGCACATGTGTATAGCTCAGCCTTTCTGCACATTGCACATTTATTTTGATCTGTACGAGGGTTTATTCTGTCAATCTCAGGACCATTCACATGTACCCTATATAATATCAGGAACTTCTGCATATTCCAAATGTATATACTGTAGATATATTTATTTAATTACAAACATCTACATTACTGTATATAGTATTTTATTTTATCTTATTTTTGTATTATTTATTGTTGATTCTATTTTTAATACACTTTCAGCCTTACACTACTTTTTTCCACTGTACTACCATGTCTATTTGATTTTCTCCCAAGGGAAATCAATAAAGATACATCTTATCTTAAATTTAATCAGGTATGAGATATTATACAGCTCGAAACACTACATAAGATCAAACTCATTGAAGTGTCTGATTAATTTCTAGATTTATTTTACGGATTTAAACACGTCCGATTTGTATTTGGGAGCAAGTCCAAGTCAGGTTTGAGTTTTATTCATTTGCACAGGTGAGAATTATTGCAATGGAATATCTTCTGCAGGTAAAGACACAAAAAGAGGTGTATTCAGTGCATCTATCTAAATAATATATAAACCGTATTTACAATGAAAAATTGAATATGCCATTCAAGGAGGATAATTGTCTTGTTTACCAAGTCCTCCAGAGTCAAATCACATTGTAGGACAAGATGTGAGTCTTTCATGTCTCTGAATGCAGTTAAAATGACAGCTGAATATTTTCTTTTTATGATAAGATAAGTTAAGATAAGATATTCCTTTATTAGACCCACGGTGGGAAAGCTGACAGCATTACAGCAGCAATCACGGTCATACAGTGTTTGACCTCATGCCCTCAGGCAGGCGTTACAGAGCCATAAGAACACACACAAACAGACTCCTGAACAGTTTCTTCCCCAGAGCCATCCAGTCACTAAACAAATCACAATCACACTGACAACCATGGGACAATATGCAATAGGGACTGTGCAATAATGTTTTTTTTTTCTTATTTTACTTTATTTTATTATTCTATAGTAGGGACTGTGCAATAATTTTTATATCGTATTGTTTTTATTCTGTGTGTATGTTGCTATGCCACTGTGATGAGTCCCTTGCAATTTCGTTGGAGAACTTATACAATGACAATAAATCATATTCTATTCTATTCTAAGTGGATAGTAAAAATAGAAAGAGCATCAATAAAAATAATAAAGAACAATTAATAATAGGTAAGTACACAAGCAATAAAAACAACAGTAGTAAAACTTATAGTAAAAAATGTAACATTTGAACAAGACTAATGTTGGTGTTGTCAGAATGATAATATATTGCACAGTAGTGTACATTAAAAAGTACAGCTGTGAAACTGATATGTATAGTTTATTTGACATTAAAGGATCAGACTGTCACTTTTCTATATTTTCCTTAATGTCAACAAATCTCATGTGCAGAATCAATTGAGCAATTTACTAACATGTATTGAGTGTGTATCCAAAGCCTGATATATCTTATTCTTCTGTGCCCCAGAGCTTCATTTAAAGGCTATTAAAACATGTCAGTGAGCCACATTGCTGCACTGGGTGACATGTTCCTTCACCTCAAAGACAGTGGTTATCAGTCTGCTAGAAATGGCTTTAAAAACTAATGACAGTGATCGCATTTTCAGTCTCCATAGAGCAGTTCTGTGTGAGGCACTGAGCTTCACTAGCCTCTTATGCTTCATATCACAACTTCCTGACTGTACAGTTCTTTGAGAAATCACATACTTATATATGCGAATAATTACATCTATCTGTCTTAAATCATTTATTCTGGTTATATACTGCTCATAAACGCTAAATATGAGGAATTAAAGTGACACCGATTAAGTCCAAGTCTTGAAAAGTTGAAAACAGTTACTAATTACACAATCTGTATATCATGAAAAATGACTTTGCATGTTCTTAGCAAGAAAAGCCTCCAACCCAGCTCTTCCTCAAATACAAGAGACAGAAGAGGACAGTGTCTTTGGAGTGGAAGATAGTATCAATTGCCACATTTTCTTTTCAATTCAATAAATCTTTATTGTCCCTGCAGGCCAGTTCTGGTACAGCATAAAAAACAAGACAGGAGAAACATACTGTACTGTACATTTGACAGCAACAATAACACTATAAACTCAAGTAATCATTAGCTGGAAGTCAGCTGGAGTGTTGCATCATATTTATTTATCACTATATCACTGGATGGGTTGTGCAACAGGAAGAGCAGTAAATAGGTTGCATGTAATTATAAATGAATAATGTATTTTCATCTAGCATTTATCAAATCTTGGTAGAGCGACATCAGCTGAGTTTACTGGCTGTCAGGTGGTCTGTCAGAGGCCTATCAGAGGTAAGTGTAGGTCAGTGTTGCCTCACAGCAACATCAACACTTCCTCACACAGAGAGGAACTCACTCTCATAGAAACAATGTGGGCGAATCAGTCGAGCCTGACAGGAAATGTTTCAAAAGCATTAGGGTTTGTTCTTTAACATAAGTCAGCTTGAAGCTCCTGAAAGACACACGATCATGGAACAAGAGAGAGAGAGTTATTCTGGGAATGGCAGCTGCAATTAGGTGTATCCACATATGAGGTGGCAGACTTTTTTCTACCACACATTTCCACATTTTACAGCCCGGAGGAAGGAGCTGAAAATAGAGTGTGAGAGCAGAGGCATTGTTTTTAATTCTTGTCTCTCTCTCTGTGACGATGGTGGCAGTGATTAGAGGGAGTCTATCTGTCCTGACGGGCTTTTGTTCTTCTTTTCCTGTTGGGAAAGGGAGAGTAGCAAGTGGTGATTGTAGTAAATAAACACGTACTCTAAGACTTGAACTTACTGTGAGTAGTGTTACACATGGAAATACATCTTGAAAACAGATTTTCAATGTAGTACAATAAAGCACTTATCTAGAAAAGTGGAGCTAATATTAGCCTTGAAATAAGTATTTTGCAGACAGTGGTACATTTACAGTAGTTGTACAGTACTTTAATTTTAATTTAGAGCTGATATCATTTACAACATCAATCTTTTAGCTTTTATTTTGCAAATCCAGATAGTTAGATAATGCATTGCTATATTAAAATATGCAACACTTTACAAAATAGTTATAAATAGCTCCACCTTCACCAATTCAACTTTAAAATGCTGCTTAAATGTCCATACTGTATGTCAAACAGTGATAGTAATCTATTATATGAAATATATATTACAATAATATAATTATGCATTATGAGACTTTTATTTAGATACTTTAACACTGTAATTTAGCATGTGTACATTGTTACTTTTACTTATAGAGGCATTCATTTACTTTTTGGGCACAAGGGGGCAACATAACAAACTGTAAACACAACACTGACATCATTTTAACTTATTATGACAGTGAATATGTTGCCTAATTACATGTTGAAGAGACTTTAAAACAACTGCAACACTGTCATTCATTTGGAGTCCCTGGCTCTATTTTGGTTGGTCTCTTTAGCTGCTAAATGCTCCTCTGTGTGTGCTGTTTGGTTCTGAGCAGGTAGCGTACAGTGAGTTCATTAGAACTTGTTTTTGCTGAAAACAGACGCCCACTGCTGCTGGGAATAAGATTGATGAGCAGTGAGGATGAAGGAAAGTTGTGTCGCCTGCACCAAAACATGCTGAGACATTAAAACACTATAGAGCTGTGGGAAGTGCAGAGGTCTGTTAGTATTAAAAAAAGATGTGTAGCTTTAAGTAAAGGATACTTCTACCACTCACTAAATTAGCTGTAATTTTAAATGCATTAAGGTTATAGCTAAAGACTGAAACAAGTTGAGTCCAAACTTAAGTGTTAATCACATCTTAGGTAGTAAACAAAGATAAAAAGAAGTTTGATGTTCCACTGCTTACCAATTATACTTCTGCCATCTAATGAGTTGGCAGTTACTGAAAACTCAAAGTCATATTGTCCTACAAAGTGTTTCAGTGCTGGGGTTCCTCTGCCAGGCTTCAGAGGCAGTCCTTTGAGATTTGCTTATGACATATGAAGATGAAAAGATGATTATAACGAAAAAAATTGTTGTAGTTTCCCATCCTCAATCAATCAATGTGAAAGCAATAACACTAATAATTTCCTTAAAGAGAATAGGGCTGTTATTATATATTTCATTTGTTTCCCAAATCAACAATGTGGCCCATCTCAATACTTCCCATCTTCCTAATATTCCCTATCCTGTCTGTGACACTCACTTTTAAAAAGTTTGCAAATGTAAAGTTTTATTGATAAGAAAAAAAGGCACAGTCATTTCCTAAAACAGCTGGGCACTAGTGTTTTTTAGTAAATGTCACTTAAACAGTAGGATGTAGTGTATTTGTTGGGGACTATTTCCAGCAGTGGATGAATACACATTTACTTCTCTAGTGAGTATTTGTGACAGTAGGATCAGTGTTTGAGGGATTGAATCCAAATAAATTAAAGTGTGTGTTCATGGTAATGAAGAAACATCCACCCAGTACACTGACAACAATGGAGCTTTATGGCACAAATGAAATGATATATCAGGCATGTTAGTAGATGAATTCATTGTTGGTTACGGTCTTTTCACGAGATTTGTTAAAAACAAGAAAAATATACTCTATCACCAAACATCCTTAAAAATAATGTAAAATTAATTTCTCAGCATTGTTCCCCTCTTCACAGAGCTACTTCCTGTCTCACCCCTCTGACCCCACAGTGTCTCCACTGATGTAGAAAATAAAGGGCTTGACAAATCTCTGCACGGGAGCCTATACAGACCGCATTACAGTAACTGGATGTTATTAGGTCTACCGTGTTGTGCGACAGGCAGAGCGACATGTCTGAATGATCCCACTTGACCTCTTAAGCCAGCCATCAAACAGCTGGAGCCAAAAGCCATGAGACCATCCCTGCAGGGTAGCTCTGCCTGTGCCCACAGCTTACTGGGCTCGGTCTGTGGAGGGATGCAATCGCTGCTGATTCGAGGATTAGTCACTTGCCTTTGCCCTACTTCTTTCCTCTCCGTCTCCGTCTCCCCAGGGATGTGTACAGGCTCTCATTTTTCAGTTGGTAGATGTTGAAATCTGGTTGCTGTTTCCCTCAGGAGATGCTACAAGCCATTGGATGCTGTAGAAGACATCCAATGGTAAATGAAAATAAATAAATAAGGTGATTTATTCTAAGTAGATGCAGCATGGGACGTTTCATGGCAGAACATTTGTCACCGTTTTTATACATTTACCCAATGATGACAAATACAGAGGAGCACAAACTGTAACTGTAACAAGTATACCAGGTGGACATAGAGCAGCTTGAACTTCTTTTAAAAAAACTCTTGCTAGCAATGACACCTTCAATCAAGCCATTTTTAAATATTTTGGCGTAAGACCAGGTCACACAGTGGTTCATATGTTACCTCTGACATGACCCTCATAAAAAGCGAAGCCCTATTGTATTTGTAATTCTTATTGTTTCTCCAATGAAAATGAGGCTGTTTGTTGTCATTTAAAGGCATGTATATATATTATGGCTTGTGTCATGGTTAGTCGAGCAGGTGGACCCAAATGCAAAGACTGCAGGATGATAAAGACTGATAAAAGGCACTTTATTCTGGCTGAGCAGGAAAGACTAGAAACACTGGCTGGGAAGTAAAAAAAACAGCATCGCAGGACAAGACTAAGATAAAGCAGAGCTGAACCAACCAGAGGAGCTGGAAAACTAAGACTTTAATACACAGAGGGTCATTACAAACAGGACACAGGTGAGTATAGCCAGGCACAGGTGAAGCACACGAGGAAATCAACCATGGCAGGAAATCACAGGAAATACAGACAACACACACACAAGAAGAAAACCTTTTAAAATAAAATAGGAACTAAAACATAACCAGAAAGCTCAGGCAGGATGCGACAGCTTGTTGTCACTTTTTAAGCAAGCATAATCTGATAACTCTGTTGTAAATAATAAGCTACTGAGCTTTTAAAATGATGTGCAGTGCTTGTATAGGCTGGTTTTGTAGTACTAGTGACAGACTGAATATACTCCTGCGGATATAACTGTGAAAATCACTCCTCAGTATTAAATGCAGACATTATTCTACAGTAGATGTTTGTCCGGTCCGAATTCCACATATAATTCACATTTATTTGCAGCGCAAACTTTGTTGTTGTTGTTGTCAAGGCAACATATCTTATAGGTTATATCACATAATATTATATGATAATATTAGTATGTAATATGTTATTAATGAATTTACACATGTATTTATTTATTTGAAGTTTTTCCTGCCGGACGTAAACCCTGATCCACACTAGGCTATAGCCTTATTTACATGTAGACTAATCAGTTGTTGTGATTTTATGAGTCATCCACACATTGATCTCGTCAAGGTAAGGCTATAGCCGTACTTAGATGTAGACTAATCAGTTGTTGTGATTTTATAAGTCATCCACACATTGACCTTATCAAGGTAAAAGTTATAGCCTTACTTAGATGTAGGGGCTGTACTAAGGCTATAGCCTTATTTACATGTAGACTAATCAGTTGTTGTGAATTTATGAGTCGGTGTCGCACCATTCCCATCACTTTTACCACCACATGTCACTGTAGTACAGCGTCATGTGCGTTACAGTCGAGTGTTCATTAGCCCCCCCCCCCCCCCGTTTTTAAGCCCGTTCATTAATGCACCACTGACTACTGGTTGTTAGGCCACATGAATGAATAGTAGTTACTTACTGAGATAAGTACTGCTGTATATTTAACAATGATCCAGCTTAGTTTTTTGGGGGGGGATATGACCAAACTACACAGTCAATAGCTATGAATATCAGAACTGAACTGATTTTAATTTTAATTTTAACGTTCCAATAAACTTCAATTTGACCTCTGAGTTCAAACTAAAGGATGAACTTGTACAGAGACTTACTTCTAGGGCAACTTTCTGGCTAACATGAGAATATGAGAAAAATACCAATCAAACCATCAGTTATCTTGCCTTTTTACTGTAATATAACATGATGGAGAAAACAAACCTGAAATGCTTCTCCCAGTGAGGAACTGGTGTCCTGCTGAGGTGCAGAATCACAGCATACACAGCACCTGAGATTAATAAAGCTTGTGAGGAGAGAACATCTTTAGTGAGTAAGGTGGTAGACAGTCGTCTAACATATCAAGTGCATGCTTGACTACTTACTAAAATATTGCTGAGCTGGTTTACAGCCCTGTCATGATCAATAAACCACCACAATAATAGAAGCATGCACCTCTTTGTTTAATGTTCCTGCTGGATCTCTGTAGGAGCTGCTAGGTTCTAGCTCAATTATCTGTACTTTGTAGATGTGACTTCAGTAGCTTTAGCTTGTTCACAGACCTTTCAACTGTGCTGCAATACCTGCTGCTTACCAACAGAGGTTAATAAAAGTCACTGATTTCTTAATACCTCTGTAACATACAGTAGGCCGCCGTAATAACGACGCAACCTACTGTGTTACTATGATGTAATTTACCGATTGATTAAGTGTTAAGTTCAAATGCTTATCTTAAACTTCAAACAGTGGACATTTTGTCACAAGCCAAAGATTTGTCTTTGATGAAATAAGAGAGGGGAAGAGTACAGCCAGGCAGAGAAATACTGCGGTTTCCTCACTCTTGTGTCAACATACGTATCCACAAATGGGTCAAGAGATAAAACGATGTAATAACGGAGCTGTGTGGAAATCCTGGTGTCACTTCTGGACAAGGAGTAGTAGTCTTATCTTAAGAAAATTCCCTCTGGTGCATTTACAGACACAATCACCTTTAGTACCACTTAAATCTCAAATTGGACAAGCAGTCACAAAAGGAGCGTGACTCAACAGCTTGCCCCTTCATTGGGGCTCAAGTCCTAACAGTCCTGATCATATTCGTCATGCATGTTTTCAATCATTGTCAATTTGATGGCATTAGAGAGTTTTCTTCCATTATTTTAAAGTTTTTTTTAAAGGGGGAAGCTTCCTTATCTGAATGGAGGGTCTAGGACAGGGGGTTGGATTACTGTGCAGATTGTAAAGTCCCTTGAGGGCAATTCATGGGGCAATTCCTCTCCTGAGTGCTCCGGTCGAGCTACTCAGTAACCAACACATCAGGCTTTGGTCGAATCAGACAATTTGTAGGTGTGAATATGTGGATGTGTGACTGTGAACAGGGTGCTACTGCAAAATAGAGCACTGTTCTCAAGGGTGAAACAAAAAAAAATAAAGACTGCAATTATTTTCTATATGTGGAAAGTTCATGAAAAGATGGTTACCAAGGTGTGGATGACTTCACAGGTAGCATTGGGAGAGTGGTTCACATTCACACTTAGAAGAAGAACACAACGAGAATTCAAGTTTAACAGTAGTGATCACAACAACAATCTGTCTCTACAAATTGTCATCTGTATGTACGTAACACAAATAAGTCTGTCTCACATGTGTACACATCTGACATAAAAACCACACACGATCTAACACACCACATTGTCTTCATGTACACAGTTAATTAATGGTCACCCATTCAAATACATGATCATTTAAGTCTATTAAGTCTGTTGGCTTTTTTATCTGCTGTGTTAAAAACCTCCTTCTGCTCTTTTTCTTGGATCAGACTATGTTAATGATAAGCCTTGTTAAACTGTATGTGTGTGTATGTGTGAGTGTGTGTGTGAGAATGTGTGTGAGAGCTTGCAACTCCAACTGCTGTTGTTTCCAAAAGGTATGCAGTCAAATCCAAGTGCATACAGAGAGGGGTGAAAAAGGTCAAAAAGGTAGGTGGCTAGCTGAGACTCAACAGGCAACAAGAACAAATGATGTAATGAAGTTATAATGTCCCTAAAATAAAGCGTCTGTGTCACTTCAGTCTATCAATTGTTAAGTGCTGACACCTGCTTACAGTACATTTTAAGCCTTGTGTTAACTTACTGCTGCCCTCTGTAAGGAAGCCTTGAGGGATGCAATATATGACTTGGACACCATCTGCTGGTTTAAACAAGGTACTGCAACATGAAGCCTGATTGCATTGTTGTTTCTTTTTGGACTGAATTAACACTAGCACTGACAGGACTGCTGGTGTAATATAACAGTGATCACACTGTAATATGTAAAGGTATCCGAGACAGGAATGTTTACAATCCTTTATTCTCTAAAATAATATATGAGAGCTCACAGTAGGTCTATCTTAATTCAACTGCAAGCTTAAAATTACATTAAACATTAACTGGTCAGTGTCTCCTCTGCAGTTCATTAACTTTACAGTAATTTTACAGTGAGAAATAGAGTTCAAATGGCAGTCCTTCCTCCATTAGGGTTGTAGAAAGCTCATCCACTGGTCTACATAGACATTTGTGCAAAAAAAACAAAAAACAAATCGTCAGTGTTTTCAACTTTTAAACAGCCAACAGTTACAGGCTAGTTCACAAAATCAACACCTAAATTTAGGGGGAAACATTGGTATAAATGGAATATGATGTTTAGTTAGTATCTTTTCATTAATGTAAAATCACCTGAAGATAATAATCATTGTATTTTCATTCCTTTAGAATGAGCCCTTTATATCTACAAAGGGAACATGAGAACTGGATGCCACGTCTGATACGGGGCCCTGTTCATTCCTATGAAAGTTGCTCAGTGGCGCATGAAGCCAAAAAAAACACTTCCCGCTGTTAAGAAATACCCTGATAAAACCACTCTGCACACTGTATGATCAGTCCATAGATCAGTGGTACCAACCCTGCTCCGGGAGAGCTACTGCCCTGCATGTTTTAGGTATCTTCCCACTATAACTACTTGATTCTAATTATGAATTCATTATCAAGCCCTTGACAAGCTTCAGCTGCTTGATAATGAGTTCATTATTAGAATTGGGTGTGTTAGAGTGAGGAGATATCTAAAACATGCAGGGCAGTAGCTCCCCAGGAGCAGAGTTGGTGATCACTGCCATAGAGCATGCTTACTAGAGACAGCTAACTTTTGGTTTAGTCCTAATTTGAATGGAGTTAAAACAATTCAATAGTGCGGCACTTCTAGACTTTTGAAATGTGATCAGACCAAATGCTGCAGCTGCTCCTTTTCCCATAATTGTGTGTGGGTAAAATGCTTTATTGGGCCCCTATCAGACCCAGAAGTTGTAATAATACAATGACTCCAAAGCCCAGCACTCTTAATGGGGGCTTGGACCTGTCACTAACCGATCTGAGTAGCACATGTGAGCAAGTCCACCATCTTGGACAGCCAGGTACGGCAGCACTGTTTGGACACACCACACACACAAACAGTAAAAACAATTAAGTTTTGTTAAGCTATCATTACATTTGCTAATGATAAATGATTATTTTGGATTGCGGCATTTTTTTAAAATTCTATTTAAACCATGACAGAGAGTACATGGATTCCTGGCCAATCCTGGCACTACCATGCTTTACAAGGCGTGCCTTACCAAAAAAAGCAGCAGGATCCATAATAATGTGGTGGTCCTGTCATGTTTCTACAGTAGCCCAGATTGGACAAACCAAACACTGGCTCTAGAGAAGACCTGGTCCTTTAAACCTGGAATAACGGATTTTTTTTCTTGTGCAATGTGTGTCAGCAGAAACAAGTAATGAACAGAACACTGACATACCAGTTGATATGTTGAACGTGTTAGTTAGCTTACTCACTCACACATCCAGCAGTTACAGAACATTATCATTCATTTCGAGTCGTATTTCTGTCCAATATTCACTTTCTTTTAGCTCTGTTTTTACTCTCTACCAACTCCTGAGGGAAACATCTGCTTCACCAGTTAGTTACTGACTGTGTCTGTTTGCAGTTTGATGCTGAGTGCCAGCACCAGGTAGTGTACAGTGGCTTTTTACAGCTCTTTCTTTGAAATCAGCTGCCTGCTGTGGTTGAAAAATTAGGCTATGACACAGAGTATGAACACTGAGTGAACCAAAACAGTAGAGTTGCAGCCGGACAGCTAAAAAATTAGGTGAAACTCACTATAAAGCTCCATAAAGCTGAAGGGAGCTGCAGAGTCACTGATAATTGCCTGTAGTTTTATCAATATGAGCCATGACTAACACTTCACACAATGACATTAGATAGTGCTCAGTGTTCTTTTCATATTTATTTATTCAAACTTTATGATCACATGACCAAAGTTAAAACAAATAAAAGAAATGAGAAATAAAAGTCTGTGAGACAAACTGTTCTGATTGTGCTTTTATTCGTCTCTGTGTTTGGCTCTGCCACTCTGTAAACCCTCAGCTAAATAATAAATAAAACAGACGAAATTATTTTAAGAAGGTAGTAACCCATTACACATATATATGAATATATAAACACATGGACAGGCATGTTTTCAACATGAACTTACTGCTGCCATAGAAAAATAAATCTAAACAAAAACATAAGAAAAATCAAAAAATTGCGACAAATAAAGCAGATAACCTGCCGGTGGAGGTGCGTGCACAGTGTGACGTGTCTGTAAGGCGACTGGAGCATAGACACCCCAACTGTGTGTGCACTGAGTGGCGATGTGGCACCGTAGAATAAAACACCCAGAGGACACAGAGGAACACCAGGAGCCTCTCATGTACGTGTACGTGTACATGTATGTGTGTGTGTGTGTGTGTGTGTGCAAGGCTGGAGCAACATGAGAGTGCTCTCAGGTTTGATTTTGGTACGAACAAGACTTTAAGAAATAATCATGATATTCTTCTAAACAAAACAAAACAAAAAATCCTCATCTCATCTCCTCATCTCAAGGTGCATTATTAGTGGGATCATGTCCATCCCAAATCCCTCCCACCCCCTTCCCCTCCAACTCCACCCTCCCACAAATCCATATGAACCACATGTCCAGAAAGGCTTTCAGAGTCCTGGGTAAAGTTGAGGCAACCGCTTCATGGAGTCAAACATCACAGAGCATGTTTGTAGATGTAAACAGTGGACAGTGACGAGGAGAGAGCCGTCTCTGACCCCTCCAGCACTGTGTGTTGGGTGGGGGGGGGGGGGTCACTCCAAATCCTGGAGGTTGATTGTGCTTCCTGTGAACTGTGAGTTGTCAGAGCCGTTGTCGTCCTCTGTCATCACTGAAGGTTCCTGTGAGGGAAACAGAGACAGATCAGTTCACTCCGCATTGACTTTATATTGAAAAGTGACAAATACACCTGCTTATGTCATCTCTAAGATTCCAGATGTGATCATGTATGATTGGCTGTTGAAGCTAACCTCACTGCATCACTACGTGGAGTTGTCATTAGAGAAATGGTTATGAAAAATATATTAACCTGTAAAATGTTGACAGGCAGGTCAACAGTGAGCTGAGAGTGGGAGCTGGAGGGCTGAGAGCTCAGCTGGAAGGCCAGGTCTCCATCACTGGCTGGGTCATCCTATACGCACACACACACACGCACACACACACACACACACACACACTTTGATAAGCATTTCTACTTTCAAGAGCAGCTGTTTTATATGTCAGTAATGTCCCCTTTGGAAAAAGACACAGCTACAACAGCTACAGGGATTTTTTGTGATCATTTTTATAATTAACAGGAGGGGAATAATATCATTATACTCATATTTATGACATACAGCAAAGTGGAAAAAACACCATTCCTCCCCATACCCCCCGTTTCCCTTCCAATCAACCTTCTAACCCTCACTTGATGAAATACATTTTCATTGTGTACACTACACAATGAAAAAAAAAAACAAGGAAAAAAAACACATGCACATACAGACACTCCCAACCTAAATCTCCTGCTACCCTGGAATCCAGTCCATCACAGACTTCATCGTAAACCAACAGTATAGTGACACAATGGTATTAGATAATTTTGCTCATTTCCTCCATCATCCATAATGATATCCACAGAATGTTTTAATTAAAAATCAAATTCTAGAAAACTCTTGCTGTGTATATCTGGACAGATATGGAGGAAAAAAAACATTTTCTGCTCCTGAACTACTTTTGTGTTCAAATGTGCATTCATCCTGCAAGAAGACAATATGTAAGGATATATTATAATAGCCTGATATTGTCAATCCAACATTTAAAATCAATGATTAATTCTTTCTATAAACTATTATTGATGGGGGAAAACGAAGCCTTCTGAAACACTAAATCAATATAAGCAATTATGTGAAAATGGTTCACTGTGTTGATGCATTTGATAGTTAAAATGGTGACATCTGCTGGGAATCACCTGGTATTGCATCTGTATGGATGGCTTAAATATGAGATCATGATCAGTTATTGTTATGTTGTTTAATAAAGTCTACACTATAAAAACTGATCACCTTAAAGAACACAGCACCCTGTACTGTTATCAGTCTGACTCCTATTTCTAAACCTTAAAACTCTGATTTATGTGACCCTCAAATGCAAGTCCTCAGCAATGAGCTCTATCTCACCTGCAGCAGCTGGATCTGGACGTACTGGGCTCCGGTCACAGGGTCGCGCAGGGTGAGGCCCCCGTTGGCTGCTGCTGCTCCTTCACTGTAACGAGCACTGGAGGGAGCCAGAGGTGCTGAAGCAGAGGTCGTCTTCACTCCTTTAGTTTTTCTCTGACTCGATCCTGAAGCCCCTGGATTTAATGAAAGAGAACATCAGAGAACTTTAGTCTGCTGTCTCTGTGTCCTCAATCCAAACAAGCTTCAAGTTGGTCAATGTGTGTGAGTTTTTGTGTGTGTGTGTGTGTGTTACCAGAGGAGGCTGATGGGCCTATCTGCTTCTTCTTCTTGGCCAGCTGGATGGCTCTGTAGTCTGTCCTGGCTGACCCTCCACTCTCCTGACACACAAAACACACACATAGACTATCATTATATTGTCTGCTCTTTTGTTTTTTTTAGTCTAGCTCTAGCTTGTATTAAATTACATTAACCTGTATGAAAGCTGCTATATAAATAAAGTTTGATTGATGTATTGATTACAGCACACTCAACACCACTGCTACTTTTATTGGTTTATTGGTTAATGTAACATTTAAAAGGTGCAGTAATAAACTAATGTTGCTGTCTGCTCACCAGGAAGCTGATTGGAGACACAGCGTTGAGCTCCGGGTCTTTCTGTGGACTGAAGCTGCTGCTGTGACCGGGGAAAACAAATTGCGTGAGGACTTTGGCTCCTTCCTGAGGCCCCAGCACCTCCACGCAGCCCAGCAGGGGCCCCGCTCCCGCCTGGCCACCCACCTCCACCACCTTCGAGGGCGAGGCCAGCAGCTCAGCGACGGGGGCCGTGGTCAGGGAGGCTGCGGGCTCGGCGCTCAGAGCGCTGGAGGAGCTGAGCGGGTGCTGCAGGGCGGGGTCCACCGAGACGCCGGGGCCCTGCATGGTGAGAGCAGCGAGGGTTCCCAGTGCCTCGGGGGTGACTGTCTGCACGTCGTCCAGGTTGAGGGTGCCCTGTGGTGGCAGGACGTCGCCCACCGTGCCCTCCAGACCGTGGTGGGGGCCCATGTCTGCACTGGCTGCCAGGATGAGAGGGTCCACGGCTTTGGCCAGCGTGGTGCTGGTGTTGGCGGTGAGCGCCGTGCCCACTGAGGAGGGGTCTATGGTGAGGATGCCTGAGCTGACTAGGGACAGATCCATGGTGAAGGCTCCGTTAGAACTGCTCCCGCCTACAGGGATTCCCACTCCGATGCTGGTGGTGGGTGCGGGGCCTCCAGGCACACTGGAGAACAGGGAGCTGAGGTCCAGGTTAGTCAGCTGGTCCCCGCCTGTGATACCAGGCCCTGCAACTGTTGTTGGGGTGGAGCTGATGAGCTCACTGCTAGGGGTCAGGGTGGGGGTGGTCTCCATCTGACTCAGAACATCTGCGAAGGAGGAGAATCATCATCATCATCATCATCATCATCATCATCATCATCAGTTTAGTACAATAAACACATACACATTTTATTCACCTTCAACTATGAGGATGAAGTTCAATTCTCGAAATATATTTATTATTATTTATTGTACTTTTCTTATAGTTTGTCTTCAAGGACACTGTGATTATCTACAGCTGGTTTGAAGGGAAAAGAAGGGATGCATATTTTGTCAATTACACCCAAAACTATTAAACATTTTGTCAGAATGGAAACTTCCTCCAACTGTTGTGATGCAACCACTCAACTTTTTGTGTGACATGCTACCTATTTTTGACATTAACACTTTTAAAATATGTACTTTTATTTTGAACTTGAAATACATGAGAACAGATTTATCAAAAAGTTTCAAACCAATAATCAACAAGACAAATCAATACCTTATACCTACCAATGTACAAAACATCTGGAGGACAGTAGTCAATAAGATATAATGGAGCTGTTATGGAATAGAGATCTACACCTACTTACTGATTCTCTCTTTGCCCAGATACATAATGAAACTCAAAAATGCTCTGATGACAAAAGAGTTTGTGCATTTATTTTGTTTTTAACTCATAATTGTTGCTGTCTTGCTTTATTTTATTTTGCAATGTTTGAACATAATATTATTTAGGTAAATTATATTTATATTTATTTTTGATATTCTACTTTGCATTGTTATTGTGTTTTATCTCTTATAGGTGAGGTTTTAACATAAGCTCATAGTGGGTTTCTACCTCTCCTGCACATGGTTTTTATTTTTTTATTTCTCTGACTTTTATTTGAAAAATGTGCAAATAAACTAATAAACCAATAACCCAGCTCAATAGTTATAAAACAATCTCTGAATCTCTTCAATTTAGTCTTTAACTAGCAAAGACGTTTCTCATACAGTCCTGATTCACACTAAAATACTGGATTTTACTTCATACTTTAACTTTATACATTCTATTTTTTTTTTACTTTGTTTATTTGACTTACTTACTTTATTACTATTATTTTTCAGTGGACTTTATCTACACCTTATGTTATGCATTCTATGTATTCTATTTTATTTTATTTTTATTCTTATTATCAAGTGTGCTTTATTTTCCATTTTATGTTACCTGAAGGTTTTAACATGTTTTTAATGTTCATTTTATGTCTAGAGCTGCGTTTCCTGTAAGAAAGGTGATATACAAATAACTTGTTCATGTGTCATTACATCATCATAAGGACTAATCTTTATTGGCTCAATATGAATATGAATGTGTGTTAATGTGGAGCCATAATTACCCATACTTTTTTCAGACTGCAGATAAAACTTTATGTTGGGTTATTGTGCTGGTTGCAGCTGCTCTATTTATGTAACGGTCAGAATTGATGACATATCCAAACTGTCAGCCTCTAGTACTCCACAATACAACACAGTGCATCTTGTGAGAGAAGGAAAACTAGTGTGGAATGGTTTAGAGATGGAGACTGATGGAGACTGACCAGGACTGAGGTGGTGGTGTTTGAGCATGTGGCTCTTAAGGCTGCTGCGGGAGGAGAAGTGCTTGGAGCAGTTGGCCACAGGACAGCGGGTCCTCAGGGTGCTGGCGTCCTGCTTGTGTTTCTTGGAGTGGATGTAGAGGCTGCTGCGAGCTGAGAACTTGGCGTTACAACCTGAAAAACACACACAAAACAAGTGTCAAGGCAGGTTATTTAGTCAGATGTGAGATGCAACTGAACTCAAATGATGTGTTTAACTGTCCTGTAGTCACTGTTTCATTCACTAATCTAACACTAGGATAGATTCAACAAGACCATTCTACTCTAACACTACCACATTATGTTAAGGTTAGCAAGCAGCTGTTTAGTAGCTATAATGTTTATCATGTTCAAAATATTAACTCAGGCTGACAGAAACATGCTGAAAGTATTTAGTCATTAAGTATTGGACTAATTTAAATGTAGATGATAGTTAAGAGATCACTAAAGAGGACCATGAACAACACCTCATGATGGTGCTGAAGAGATCAAGGTAAGCACCAAAGTCAGTAGGATTTCTCCTCTGGGAACGTTGAATATCTCTACAAACTTGTGTCATACTACTACTAATACTTCTCATCTTGGCAGGAACTTGTTTTGGTGTGCTGTGCACTGACGACTACACCAACAATCAGAACATAAACACGAGTACGCTCACAGCAAACCACTGACTTCCTCCCAGCTGTTGGCAGCTGCACCTACCTTCTGCATGGCACTGGAAGGGCTTGGTGCCCAGATGGGTGATACTGTGACCCTTGAGGTGCTCTGCCCGGGTGAAGGACTTCCCACAACCTTCCTCTGTGCAGACGAAACGACGGTCATCATCATGTTTCCTGTTAAAGAAAGGAAGAAAGTGGAGGAAGTGATCAGTGAAGAACTCTTTGAACAGCTCCAACATAATTAAAAGATATTAGAACAGACAGAACCTCTGATTCAAGTATAAATCTGTTCTAACAACAATGTACAATCAATGTTCACCTGTAAATAAAATGCATCAGCAAAGACAAACTGGTGCAGCATCAGAATCTACTGAACACACTGAAAGTGTTAAGATGAGTGAGGTCTGAATTAAAACATGATTTACTGATTGTTTCACAACTGTTACATTATTAAACACAAATAACCAACCATCAAACACTTAACAAATCATTTATTGTGAAAAACAGACGCTCTTACATTCACTTTCCTCCTTCTTCATTCATTCATTAGATCCAACTAATGCAGCAGTAGGAATACAGAAGGACAAGTGTGTGTTGTTGGTGTTTTACATCTGATGCTGGTAGTGTGTTAAAGGAGCATCAGGTGGACTGCGTCAAATGAGGCGAGTCAGTCATCACTTTCAGTGTGTTCAGGCTTTAAAGTGAAGCTGACTCACATGTATGATGAAGCTCTATTTGACAAAACTTCTTATTTTCCATGACAAACACACAAGCAGGAAGTACATATTCAGTTTACAAATCACAGGAAGTATTTTTAAAGCTGCAGCCTACACATCATATTCAACAGACTTAAGAAAACATCTTTGTTTGGTAGAGCCTGACCGATGTATCAGTATCGACATATATGTATATAAATGATCACCTGATTTGGCATCTTAGAATAAGCTCTTTAGATCTACATAAGGAGCACATTCTCTTCTACAGAGGTCAGCCATGCTGCACCGCCATGTTTCTACAGTAGCCCAGAATGGACAAACCAAACACTGAATCTAGAGAGGACCTTTTGCTTTTTTGTGAGATTTGCAGCTGCTGTAAGTTAAGTTGGTTACAATCTGCAAGGTCACTGTTAGATGCCACTAAATCCTTCAAACTGCACCTTTAACACTAACTGACAAACATTTAGATGAAAGCATCTCTCACACACTTACCGTTTGTGTCGGAGCAGCTTTGACATGCTGGTAAAGGACCAACCACATCCCTCAGAGTCACACACAAACGGCCTCTCACCTGCAAACGGAGTTAAAGCTTTATTTACAAGTGCACACAATATGAGGGAACAGCTGGTACCCACATAACTGTTAGTCTTAACCCTGACCAAACCTGCTCCTGAGGGTTCAGAAACATGATCATAGTTTCTAGTGGCTTGTTTTATAAGTGTGCGGCTGCCCTTATTTGAAAAGAACAGCTAAGGGCAACACATTCACAGCATCATGTGATTAAGGCATGACTTATTCTAAGAGGAAACAGCCTCAAAACATCTCTAACGCCTCAATAATCACGCTCACATTTACAAGCCAGGGTTCACTGAGTCCTCAGTTCCTCATAAAACGCCATCGAGACCTTCTGAACCGTGCAGAGGAAGTCAGAGCACTTCGCTCTCTGATCTGAGCCTTGTCTTACCCGTGTGACTCCTCAGGTGAATCTTGAGGCGGCAGGCCTTGTCGTATGTCTTGTCGCAGCCGGGGTAGGAGCAGGTGAAGTGGCCCGTCTCTCTGAAGTGAGTGCGGTTGTGGGAGAACAGGGCGCTGAAGGTGATGAAGGTTTTCTCACAGCCTGGACAGAGAGAAGATAGCACACTGTAATAGAGCTGGAACAATTCATTTATCAGTCGACAACTCATTTTTTAAATTAGTGCATCCAGGAAGCTTTTGATTTCTTTTATCTCTTTTTTTTTCTGCTGTAGTGATTCAGTGGAGATCTGTTGGGTTAGGCAGTGTGTTTGGTTTTGTGTGTTCATGAGTTGGTGCCACCTGCAGCCGTTCTCTTTGGTGCATATGACTGTTGGTTAGTGTTAAACTACTAAAGGAGTTTTTATTGATCTTTATTGCTTCAAAGTAAAAGCAAAGACCTCAAGTTGATTGCTCCACATTTCAGTATAAAAGCATCATGGGTGTCTGGGTGTCTTTGGTAAACATGACTGCTGTGTTTCATTTCCTGGACACACTCTGTGGTAACTGGGTGGAGTTCAGGCTGTTTGTTTACAGCTAGTTAAAGATTGCGGCAGAAAATGTACAAACCTGCTTTTTTTCTGCTTTAAAATAGGTCAAACTTTGAGGTCACATGACATCAGCTGCAACAATGTAACAAGTATAAACTGCAGTGAGTGTTGAATGCATAGAAAATTACCCGGCAGCTATTCTGATCATCTAATAATCAGTCATATATTAACTAATCATATCAGACAACACAAGACACACTGACAACAATATTAGGGAGTAAAAAAAATTCTATATCGGCTGATAATATTATATGTACAGAATATATAGATAAACACATTTTTTGTAATGATCCCTCAAATGTTATGAAGGTATGATATTTTATGGTTTAACAAACTTCATTGTTTAAAATTATATCAGTGCACTGTAAACTTCTCTGGGAATTTGATCAAATCAGATTTAGAATAGACATAACATTCTGCCTACATAATTTCTAAATAAAAAGAATATATCAGCATTTATCTGACAACATATTCACTGATACAATATATCTGTGATAGGTCAATATCTGCCAATAATATATTGGTCTGGCTCTAAACACAACCATAGATGATGAGCCAGATATGAAAAGGATTTGATTGGAGGGTGAAGATGAGGTTCTTTATGACTCTGCTACCGGTTTTTAAAACCGATTGACAAACTAATGTTGGAGAAACTGTGGTATGGTTGGAGTCATACTCATATTTACTGGGACTGCCCTAAAACAAACACTCTGGCAAGACATGAAGGAAGAAATGGAGTAAATCTTAGGACCCACTACTTTTCTTATTGGACAAAGCACCTGAACCTCAGTTCACCATTGATCAGTACTATATAATGCAAGTCGTGTTGATGATTATGAGAACAATGATTACTATTAACTGGATGAAGTCTAACCCTGCTGTGATTGCGCAACTATATTCATAATGAGATGGACTGTTATTATCTACCTGGGTTAAGACTTCAATTCTCTATGTGATGTTTGGACCTATGCTGTCTATTTTGACCCTATGCAGCTATTTTATTTGTATATAACCTAAATGTGTGTGGAATGAAGCCCAACTTCAATGTGAAGTTACTAATGTCTGTTAATGTTTATGAATGGCTGTGAAAGCACTATCACAAAGCTCTGAGGCTCAGGTGTGTTACCTGGGAATTCACACTTGTGGGGCCTCTGGGGCTCAAAGTGGACCCTCTGGTGATTGGTGAGCCGGGTGGCACTGCGGAACCTCTCGCTGCAGATCTCACAGATGAATGCGTTGTCCTGTTCGTGGACTTTGACGTGAGCCTTCAGGTTGTAGACGGTGGTGAAACGCCGTCCGCAGCCTTCGAACTGACAGGTGTGCGGCCGCTGCTTGTCGTGGGACTGAAGGTGCCTCTTCAGCTTGTAGGAGGTGGCGAAAGCCCAGCCGCAGCCCTCCACCGTGCACTGGTAGGGGCGTGGATCCTCTGCGTGGTTCAGAAGGTGAACCTTCAGCTTCTGTCGGGTGTCAAAAGTACATGAGCAGCCTGGTTCTGGACAGCTGAAGGAGGCTACGGTCTCCTTCTTGGATCTGAATAACTGGACAGACTGGAAGTCCTCGTTGTCACACTCTGTGACAGTGGGGGCTTTAGTGGATGGTGGGACCAGATCAGCTTCTGTGACAGCACACAGCCCCCCTGCCTCCTGCTTAACGATGGGGCAGGAGTCCAGAGAGGTGCCCAGCTCTGACAGAGTGCAGTCATCCACTAGAGCTAGCTCAGAGTCGCTCACAGACACCCCGGGCCTGGGCTCTTCATGCTGGCTGGAGTTGGACACCGCCAACGTGCTGATCTTCCCGATGGATTTCGTGCCGCTGTCATAGTTGAGAAGAACAATATCCTCATGATCTTTCATACCTAAATGCTCCTTTAAGCTGACCATGTCATCCTCTTTGTGGACGTAGCCCTCCGGCGGGGCGGCTAGGGTCAGTATCCCGTTCTCTATGGTCACTATGATGCTTTGGTTGTTTATCGTGATCGTACCGGAAAAGGTTTCGCTTGCAGGCGGGCTTGTGGAGGCCGTGGCCGGGTTCGCACAGCCCTGCAGCCCCGATGAGTCTGAAATGAAGTCCGAAGTGTCCATAGCTTCCACGATGCTCGAGTTCCCTGAAATCAAGGCACTGCCCTCGTCCAAACGGGGCTGCGACGACAGCTCCCGCACCAGTTTGCCTTCATTGTTTTCAGTACAAATCTGGCCGCAGATCTTATCGCCATATTTGTTTGTCAAAACAACGTCTTCCACAGTGTGGTAATAATCCGTCTGTTTAGCATTAACCACCGTACAGTTGTCGTTTAGTAAATTATAAACATGTTCGCTTTTTTTCAAGGTTTGAGCTTCCAGACAGTTTAAGTTGTCATTAGCTTGACGCAGAATAACGTTACTGCTGTTTCCAACCTCCATGGGGCCACAGGAACTCGCTTTAGAACACTCTGGCTTTTTACCTTTCATTTTATCGCCGTCCTTACACGATACATCCGCCGCTCGGTGTTTGTTAGCCTCACCGTTGCCATCATCTTGTACGACGTTAAAAACAACATATAGTTCCTGTGCGTTTGTGTCCGCCCTGTGCGCGCTGTGGCTGGCCGGCGGAGGCTGCTTGGAGGCGCCGTCCTCACGCTGCTGCCGTAAAACTGGAAACGTTTGCAGCCGCTGCGGCATCGGTTCCTCTTCCCCTTCAAACAGAGGCAGCGCCATTTGCATTACACCGTCCCCGCTTTCTACGCCGTATTTCCACGCAGTCCTGACAAAGTCGTGCGGAGCAAACAGCGCGTTAAGCTCGTTTTCTTTCTCCGTGTTCACGTTACGTAGTGCGGGGCTCGGTCTGTCTTCCAGTAAATGTTTTTTATCGGTTGGTTGAGGTTTGCTGACAGACGAGCAGTCCGCCCCGCTACCATTTTCCGCCAGTAGGAGAAACGGAGATGTGCTTGGCCTGGTGTTGTTGTTGTTGTCCCTCTGAGCTTCGGACGACTCCAGTAGTCTATCCGCTTCATTTTCGGTGGAAATAAAGCGAGGTATCGACCCTGTAGCTGTTCGAAGAGGAGACGAAGTGGTACTGTGTAGGGCGCCATGTTGCGAGTGAATGTTTTGGGCATCAGAAAGCCCCTGGATTTCCATCTTGGTATCCCTGTAGCAGCGGCGGAGAAAAGGCCCGCCCTGGTAGCAGGAGCGGATCCACGGAGCCGCCACACACTTTACAACAGGCCAGCTGGTGCCTTCAGGGCCAGCACGAAAATGTCCGGGGGACTGACTGTAGTATTTTTAAATAACTTCGATTAACATTATTTCTAAAACGCCACAAGTCGTGTGAAACCATTTATGACTGATAAATATAATATATATATTTATGATAGTAAACGCATACACACCCGTGTTGGTTGATGCAGTAACTGGGGTACTGCATCAACCAGGCATGCCCCAAAACACATTCATCTCTCCTACTTTTTACGTTTCTATACAATGTAGTATAACTACTTCAAGACAACCACAGCTACGGTACTTTTTTAAAAGGTTACTTAATTTTCAGAATGGTTGTGCATATGAAGGCCTATATCGATTTGAATTAAGGAGCAAGTATTTTTAGGAGGTACGAGGAGTACCTGAAGGCAGCAGTAGTATCCTTTAGCTTTAGGAAGCTACGGAGTGGATTTCGTAACAGTGGATATGATTGGGATTTTCTATTTTAAATTACAGTTAAGTAACATTGCAATATTTTTTAAAGATCCATTCAACTAATAATGGTTAAGTGTTTAATCTGCATTTAGAAACCCAAATTTGTTTTTTTGGTTTTTTAACTCATTGCATTTCTAGTATGACATTGTGTTTTTTCAATCTTCCACTGGGCGGCAGTGTAGTACTATAATACATCAAATATGAATCCATAGCAACTGTTTATAGACCTTAATGCTTAAACCAATATTTAAATAGCACGGAACCTTAAAGGTTTAAACGGTGCAACTAAGGATATTTAACATTACAAGTAGACGTTGCAATTTCCAAATTTTTGGGCAATCACAACAAATTGATTAATATTCCAACCACTATCTATTTTAAATGAAGAGATAGTAAGTAAAAGGCCAAACTTGAATTATAATATAAGTCAAATTATATGAAACATAACCTGCTTTTACAGTGCAGGTTAAAGAAGAAAAAAATATGGGGAAAGTTTTGCCCTGAAGTGCAGACAGGATGGTTGTCCTCTGCTGCTGCATATGGCATGGAAGATTAAAAATACATTTGTGGCGACTGAAACTTAAGACACTTCTGTTCTCTCCCAAAAAAGACAACATTCCTTTCAGCAAAAGAAAAGATACACATTGCTGCCCCTCCTCTGACCTCCCCTCCGCCCTAATCATTTCTGGACTCTCCCTTATAAATAACTTACTATCCAAAATAATGAGACTTACCTGCTAGGTACAGACTAATAGATGAGCCTTCAATAATATCTTTATTTTGTTCCTAAGCAAAAGCTAGAAAACATTGTCAAACTTAAAAATAACTTCTGACCAACACAAACAGAGACACATTAAAGAGTATCAGAGAGGAACAAAATGGAAGGAAGACTGGTCACAAAATATTCTGTACATCACTTTAGATGTATTTACATTTAAGGAACACACTAGACTGGGGAGAAATACTGAGCAGTATGTTGTTTATCAGTGTTTATCTAATACTGTACACGCTGTATAGAAAGCTCAACATGCTTCATACAAAAATATCCAATAAGTTATGTGAATTTGTGTCTGTGTACTCGGTAATCATAACACGCACATGCATGCATGTATTCAAACACTGCGTGATACAAATCTAGCCTAATATTGAATGTATCTCCTATAATGTTTTTTTTTTGGATCATCATGTTGGCAGTTCCTTCAAGTTTACAGTAGAAGTAGAAAGAACGCTGCTGCACAGTACACAAGTTAACACGTAGGAATGTTGATTGAAGTCATTTTCAGATATGAATAAAGATACAGATAGTTTTCTTTTCTGAACAAGTACAATCAATGGCAGCATATCAGCCAAATAAGCATGCAAAATAACATAGATTTCTCATGTTGTTATATAAAAACAAAGTCCTCCCTCCAACATACTTGTAGGATTATGACAGAAATAAGGCCACATATCCATTTCCTTTCTGAAACAATATGACACATTATTATTACTTTTGTAATTCATTGTGAAACCTTTCCACCTTTACAAATCTGGATTGAATGTGTGTTGCTGTCAGGCTGAAGCATTCCCTTTTAAAACGGTTGTTTTTTAAGCAGAAAACAAGTGTTAGAGGTGAGAGATGCAACGTTTGAACCAAACTGCACAGTATATATATTATGATTGTATGTGAGAGAAAAAGAGCACAGCAAGTTCCAGGGATTTATCTGGAGAGAAAAAAAGTCATCAATCAGCCTCTTTACTCTGTATGTGATTAATCCTGGCTGATAACCACAGGTATATATGGGTCAATGACGTTTTATGTGTCCATGTGGTCTAGTCAATTTTGTTTTTTATGGACCCAGCATCAAATTTCTGCTTTTAATCCATTATGAGAGAATAAATTAGAGGATTATGGTAAAAATGTCTAAGTGGTGTAACCATAAAAACTTTGTATCAAATCATTCAACTTGCTTAAAAACACTAAATTCTCAATAAAACACCATATCAACTAGTTTGGTATGATCTTAAATTATAACTTTTATATTAAATAAAGCTAATGCAATACTATTGTTCTAAATATTACATTTCATCTGGAGAATGGAGATCAGGAAACATTTAAGTCATTATTAGTATAAGTCCACTTAAATACACTGTAGGTAGGGGTGTGACGAGATCTCGACGAAAACGCGATGATATTTCTCGTCGAAGTGAATATTGTCTCGCGCAGCTATAATTAAGGGGCACACCAAAAAAAAAAAAAAAGACGATCGGTTTTCTATCGCTCATTCACACGTCATGTCTTCTTTTTATAATATCACGTGTGGATCATTAACCTTGTTGCAGGTTCTACCTGCTGAGAAGATCTCACAGAAGTATGAGATGAGGAGAGCTGCAGGTTAACCTCAGGTCTCTTCACTGAGACTGAAGTAGGAGGAGCGGAGGAATCTAGCACAGCTATGGAAGCCTAATGATGCCAAAAGTAAAATGAGTCACACTACCAAATTATAACACAATTTATATGTTGTTCTACTTGTGTTTATGTGATACAGGATCATTATTTAGAAATTATTATAATATAATTATTTAGAAAGTAGAACTAAAGTGATTCATTACAATATGATTGTTAAAACATTTCAATTCAATTTCCATTTTGTGAATTTCAAATAAAAGAAAAGTAATATTTCCTCATTGAAATTTTCTTAAAATAGTTAAAATCTCGTCTCGTCTCGATCTCGTGAACCCAATATCGTGTCTCGTCTCATGAGCTGAGTGTATCGTCACACCCCTAACTGTAGGTGATAAAATATTAAATATTTATAATTTTTTTGTGGTTACACCATTTGACATTTTCAGGAGCATTCAGTCTTACTTTTGGTTAAAAAATGGTGTAAATGTCATTTCAAATGATATAAACCCAACAACAGTACTTCATGTACATTTTAACAAACCTGATGCTGCTTTTAAAACTAGACTCGTTTTAACTGATTTTTGAATTGCTCATGTTACCAACCCTTATTTGTTACTGACCCTTTTTATCTAACTCCAGAACCAAAGAGGAACTCTCTGACAACAGCATGAATGACTGAGAACTACATACCAAACTGTACTCTCTCTTTCTGTGTAATTTCCAGTAAAAAAAAAAAAAGGAAAGAAAATAGAAGAAAGAATAAAAGTCACCCTTATGCTTTTACACAATCTCTGCTACATATAAACTATTCTGGCCTGCACACTGACCAGCTCTATTCATTTTAAAACAGGTACATGCTCCAGACAGCTTGAGAACCAGAGGCACCCACCTCATGAATAATTCATCCTTAAGTGACAGCCCCGAGAACACACAGTTACAATTTAGAGGGAAAAAAAGAGGGGTGGGGACAGCAGAGCACACAGATACGGTTATGTTCGGGCACCGCCTGATATTGTTAAATGAGTTCTGCCGTTGGAGTGAAGGATATTTTAGTTTGTTCTCCATCCCCAAGCCAATTTGAGAGCCTTGTGTTTCCTGCTTTCAGGAGTTGCTCACAAGCGCCTTCCTTCATGTTCATGTCCAAGTGGGATTATTTTAGACTTGTAGACCCCATCTCCGAATGTTGAGCTTGAAATGTAGAGCATTCACCGGCCTTTAGGAGAAAACATTAGAATTTCATGTACAGCACACAGTAATATACAAGCATACATTTTCATGAAGCAATAAAAAAGAAGGAGCGGGGGAGTCAGATGCAGCGTCCCGGACAATTCTGCTTCACCGTTTTCTGATCCCTCTGTGTTACTGTCGAGCCTCTAAAATACCCTGAGAATACACAAACAAGGAAAGGACATCAGCCTCGGCGCTGTCTTTCTTTAAACTGATAGAAATCAAATTGCCTCAGCTACTTCAGGATTTATTACTCTATTCCAGCAGAGAGTTTTTTATCAACAGCAGCAGTCACAGAAACTGAAATGGGATGGACGGAGCCATAGCAACACACTCCACTCCTGCAGGACAAGTTGCGGCAAGAAAAAGTCCTTTGTGGCTTTTGTTAGTCATTTGAAATGTTAGAATTAAGACTAAACCACATTTGAAGCCTTTGATTTAAATGCAGTTTAAATGTGTCATTTCAGAGAAGTGTGTAGTACCTGCAGAAGGTGTGTAGTGAGAGCCAGAAACATTTAAAAAGGATCCAAAGTGTATTTTTCTACACTTCCAGTCTGTTGAAGGAATCCACACCACTATAACACTTTTAAAGGACTTCCTTCCATTGTCTCTTTTTTTTTAGTTTACCGTAAGTTTGACCGCTGTCTCGGTTCCTGTCAATCAACCCTGAAACCATGCAACACACACACATGTACACACACAGACACAAACATCTTCCTTTTGCTCAAATATGCAACTGCCGTGTCGTGCCACGCCTCCCTGCCTTCATTTCAGGCGTGCACGCTGCGTCCCTTGGGGGCAGCGGTGGTGGTCATGTTGTTGGTGGCCATTGAGGGGATTTCGGAAGTGGCGGGCAGGGGGGGCCGAGGTTCGATCCCTCGGCTCTTCATGAAGGACAGCAGCTGGTCGGGGATCTCTGCCAGGACATCCTTAGCCAGCCGGGCCATGCTCAGTACCTGATTCCCTGATCGGTCTATGTAGTCCCGGAAAGGAACAAACTGGAGGGGGAGGTATAAAAAATAGATGATGATGAGAACATAGAGAGTTGCATAAATTTGGCATGTATGAAACAGTTGTAGTTGTTGGTTTGCAGTAAGTCATAGCAGCAATGACTTAAATGGAAATCAGCTCAGCTTCTACACTTGTAGCATCTACATCACTACATGTGTATATGTCACAGTATGGCAATCTAGAGCGGGAGCTTAAGGCCACTGATATACTATATTTGCTTTTAACTAAGCATTCTCCTGTGCATCATCACCTAATCACAACTAATCCTGTATTCGTTTTTCATATTTGAAATGTTCATTCATAAACTCTGTTCTCTTCTCCTCATGGACTCTGCACTCTCTGGCTTTACACAAAGTATAGAGAAACCTGTATTTACATGTACTGATCCAATATGTGACTCATTTTATATTTTGTACATTTGTGTAATATAATAACATTGCATATTCACAATTAAAGGACACAATTAAATCTAAAGGGAACTTCATTGTTATCACCAAAATTATGGAAAAAAGTTAGTTTCATTTTTTGGCTGTTGAGCCAGTGAAAATATTGGAGCAGCCAATAAAACTCTGATGTACTGTCCAAGTGGGCCAGTGGGGAACAAATATTACATTATACACAGCAGGCTGATACCCACTGCAGGCTCTACTGATGAAACATCATTTAAATATGAATAATAAGTTAATAACCATCGACAGAATTTACTCCATGCAGATTTGTACAGGTATACACTGATAAACATCAAATCTGTGACTCATGATGGTCAATTTTAACCCGGGAGGACAACAAGAAAGAGACAGAGCATGGAGTATGTAGAATGAACTGTACCTGGACGATGTCTCTCTCAGCAAAGCGCCCCCTGGAGGACACTCTGACCTCATCCCCGTCCAGCTCCTCCATAGCTGCACACAACAAACAATAACCAGACACATGATTTACATCTTATATGTAATACTACATGGATCATTTAGATACACAGTCACAGCATTTATGGGACAGTTACATAATGGAACTTCCTGCCTATGAAGTTACACTAAATGAATATTGTGCATAATCATAGGCAGAATATTCTATCAGTCCAGTTAGTATGGTTTATATAGCATTCCATCTACTGTTGCAAACTGGATCTCTATTTTTATCATTGAGATGAATTCATTATAAACCAACAAGACAAAAAACTTCATCTGTATGGCTAACTTGATGCATTTCCAGTGTAAACAAAATTAATTACGTCTCACAGGAAAACAGGAGAAACTTCAGCCACTAAAAGTATATTCTTACTTTTCTTCTACCAGTCCTATAAACAACAACTGAAATAGCCCTCCTCACTTCTATCCATCCTCTTTATTATTACACAAAGCTGATATGTGTCAATACTTTTGTCACATCTTGAGCAAAGGGTGAAATGTGCTACATGTCCATGAAAAAGAGCTTCAAACAAAAAAAAGACTGGAGTAAAGCAACTGCTTACAAGCCTGCAGCCTATCAACAAAGAGTTCAGACCCAAGGTACAAAGGCACATCTGTTCTCTGCTGCTCTCCATGAGGAGGGAAACACCTGCCTTATTAGTGATGATATAGGCCACAGGGAGGAGGGGAAGGTAACGTTCCTATAGGACCAGGAGAGCATTAGAGGTCTGTATCAGTCTATTCATAGGTCCTTATCAACAAAGGCATCAGTAGAGACAGCCAATCAGTGGCCTTCCCATGAGGGACCTTTATATTTTTATTTCAAAGGAAAGGAGAAAATGAAAGGAGAGAAGAAGAAGCGTGAGGAAAGGAAAAGAAAGGCAAGGCAAGGCAAGGAAAGGAAAGGAAAGGAAAGGAAAGGAAGGGAAAGAAAAGAAAAGGAAAGGAAAGGAAAGGGAGGGAAAGAAAAGAAAAGGAAAGGAAAGGAAAGGAAAGGAAAGGAAGGAAAGGATGCTTATGATGGGATGCTGATAGGAGACTGGTGAGGCTCCACATGGCACACAGAGATGGCAGATGGTGGTTGGGAGCAGCAGGGGAAAAGAGGAGAAGAAGTGGGGGAGAGAATGAATTGACGTGCCTGTAAGAGAGGAGATGGTGACACAGGGGACAGAGGGAGATGGAAAGAGGCTGGACTGTGAGAGCTAAAGAGAGGGAGAAAGAGATAGAATAAATAAAATAATAAATAATAAATGGAGGGTGATGGTGGTATAAAATGTGTATGATGCAGGATTCAGGTGTCATGGATAAACCCTAACATGTGTGTGTGTGTGGGGGGTGTGTGTGTGTGTGTGTGTGTGTGTGTGTGTGTGTGTGTGTGTGTGTGTGTGTGTGTGTGTGTGTGTGTGTGTGTGTATGTGTTGGGGTTGTCCTCTGAGACACAGGGCCTGATAGAAAACCTCCTGTAGCCCTCCTGTATAACACATGGCAAGTGTGTGTGTGTTTATGTGTGTGTGTGTGTGTGTGTGTGTGTGTGTGTGTGTGTGTGTGTGTGTGTAGACTCTCTCTGGTGTACTCTCAGAGACACAGAGATGTATGGAAATAACATTCAAACTTCCAGCTCTGATTCCCATTCACACACTCACAAGTGCACAGTGCAACTGTCTATGGAAGCCTACATCAGATGGATTGGAGATGATATGGAGTGACTGATGATGGTTAATAAGAAGTGAGGAAGGAAAAGATGAAACAATGACCTGAATGGACTGATTTTGAAACATCAGCCTACAGTTGTCAGATTAATAGTGATAGTAGTAGTTTAGTGTCATCAGCATTAACAAATGAGACCACGGGGATGAACAGCAGATATTATGTAATAGGCCTACACTATAATGGACTGTCTCCTTGTATTAAAGGGGCATTCCACTGATGGTTAACATTGCACTTCTATAATCTTTTTTTAATACACACATTCTTCTTTTTTGTCTAAACTGGAGTGCCTACATTACCCATAGTGCAACTGAGCCAGGTGCAAGGACAGTTGAGAGTGTTATGGTAGTAATGGCTACTGTAGCCTGGACCTGTTAGCCTCCAGCAGGGATGAAGAGCTATTCTGCTAACCTGTCTCCTTTCCAGAGGTGATTTTAGACACTAACCCTAAATTTGATTTTAAAAATAAATTGTTACCGTTTAACACTTGCAGGGCATTGTATGTCAAATGCTTATAGGAGCTGAGCCTCCCCTAAAGGTCTGATCCTAGAATCACCCCTGCTTCTTTCTGACACCTTACTTTTTTTTTAACTTTTCAAACTTGTAGTCTTTAGCACAAGGTCATTTATCAGATTTCACACAGCTCCCTCTATAGACACAAAGGCCTTTCCACTACTTTTCACATAGTAGTTCCTCCAGTAGAAGAATAGAATTAAGAAGACCTCGAAGTGAGACAGTGAAAAGGTGGAAGATTACACAAAGGTGAACTAAATTGTATCATGTCCTGTATACACTGTAGATACACCTGACCATCTAGATGTCACAGATGCAATGCAACTTGTGGACTTTTTCTATACATGCTAGATGCTACATGCTGGCTTGGCTTGTCTTGGTTTGACCCAGTGTGACAGGGATTTAACTTCTAATATGAAGCAGCAAAAATGGAATATGTTGACTTTTCATCAGCAGTAACTTAACACAACTCCCAAATGGCTGAATGAGAACAGGAAACAGTGAACAGTGAGTACAAACAAGTACACAAGTACAAACAGACACGCAGAGAGAAACTAAACTTCAAACCACAGAGATTCAGTTTGAAGCTAAAAATGTACTGACAGCTGAACACAGACTTGTAAAAAACTCTTTCTCTCTGGTCTCAAGCACAGACACAAGCTTGTTTGAGGGGGAGAAGAAGGGTTTGTCACAGATGTCAATGCAACCGGTTCGGAGACGGATCGAGGTACGCTTTGACGCAGCTCCAGAGAAAGTCCATTTTGGGTTCTACTCAGCACAACTCCATGCTTTTAAAAGAGATGGTCTACTTACAGTTATTACACCAATGTGTCCAATACTAAACCTCTCACACTACAGTCTGCCTTATTATTAGCCTTCCTTATGTGTCAGTATATGGATCATCACATTTAAGAATAAGGTAAAGTAGTTATTCTGTATTTTTCTCATCATCAACAAATTCCATGAAAAGACCAGAAAATATGTTTCCATCTATACATGGGTCAGTGACAAATAAGGGTATGTAAGATGAGCAATTAAAACAATATGTTAAGAATAGTTTTAAAAGCAGCATCAGGTTTGTTAAAATGTACATTTAGTATTTTTGTTGCTTTTATATAATTTAAATGACATTTGCACCATTTTATACCAAAAGTCAGACTGAATGCTCCTGAAAATGTCAAATGGTATAATCACAAAAGAATGATAAATATTAAATATTTTATCCACCTGCAGTGTATTTAAGTGGATTTATACAATTTTTTTTAATGTAAATGTTTCCTGATCTCCATGATTCTCCAGATTAAATGTAATATTTAGAACAATAGTATTCCATTAGCTTTATTTAATATAAAAGTTATAATGTAAGATCATGCCAAACTAGTTGATATGGTGTTTTATTGACTATTTACTGTTTTTAAGCAAGTTGAATGATTTGGTACAAAGTTTTTATGGTTACACCACTTAGACATTTTTACCATAATCCTCTAATATATTCTCTCTAAATGGATTAAAAAACAGAAATTTGATGCTGGGTCCACAAAAAAAGAATGTGTGCAAGTTATTCATACGTTTCTTTTCACATTTTAACCCTTTAAATTTAACTAGACCACATGGACACAAAAAAACATCATTGACCCATATACTGTATGTACAGCACTCAGGCCAAAGCCCATTCAATCCTACTGAAGACATTCCTCTTTAAAAACAAGTGACACATATACACATCCAGCTTTCAAAGAGGCCTGCTTATTTCCTACAATAACTGGGCAATGTAGTTTTTAGCAAATGTGTTTCAGAGGACAAACACACTATGTATTTGTTGGGGACTATTTTGAGCAGCAGATTAATCCACATTTGCTATTAGAGATTATTATCAGCTGTTTCCTGTGATGTAATGTACTTATTTCAATGACATATTACCTGATTAAGAGAAAACCCTCCTAAGTCATTTAAATAAGCTTGATGATAAAATAATTCCTAAATTCCACAGAATAAACATGTAAAGTGTTCAGTGCTACATTTTAAAATGAACACAAAAATCAAGAAAAGTCAATCTCATCTTCTGTTATCTTTCAACATTTTCTGAATGAATGCTACACAAATGCATTTTCTTCCATTTTCAAACAACGTCTCCAGGATATATCCTAAAATATATGTGAAATGTATTCTTAGCAGCGTGGGAAGACAAACAGATGAGCTTGAGGGAGCCGAGATAACAAATATGAACAGAATGCGTTATGATAAATATTAATTTCAAAAGGCTGATCCCCCACATGGTGCTCACTGAGGGGCTTTGACTGGGGTGGGGGGGGTCTACTCAACCAGGGAGCAGACCTGGACATGAATACATTTGGAGCACCAAAATCAGAAGAGGAGCGCTTGATTTCTCCTCTTGTGCGAGCAACGTGCAACGTCTGCTTTTGAAGCTTGTCAAGCATCTCGGAGGGTAAATCAGGCTCACGTCAAGTTTTATATCAGATTTTGGACTTGAGTGACAGAATCTTGTAAAATGTTTCGTCGAGCCCAGACTGGCACCGATAGAAGGAGGGTAAAAGGAACATCAAAGTCGATTCAAACAAACACAGCACAGAAGCTTGTCACTTTTATCCCCCCCATCCCCCCCCCACCCCAAGTTTCTCAAACTTGTGCTTGATTCAAATGAAGCTCTTTCTACACAGTGGTTCATTTGGTTCCTATAAATACGTTCTCTATTCAGTGCCTCTCTCCCACCGTCACGCTCTTTCAGCTCCATCATCTACTCTCTAATTTCTCTTTCTCTGTCTCACACGAGCGTTCACCCCTGACCTCCATCCTCAGCCCTGTGTGTTTAATAATAGGTCCCAGCGCGGGGTCTCCATTCCTTCAGCTCCAATCATTTCCTGCTTTACCTTTCTTCATTGTGTAATTTAATTCAAATCATTTTGCCAATTAACTTTTCAGAAAGACACCTTTGCGTTCCGGCACATGATGAGAACACTCGCGCTCTCCCTCTCTCTCTCTTTTTTTTCATTTAACGGCTCGAGAGAGCAGACTGAACTTTCTATAACATGGAGAACTTGTCTCAGCACGCACTGATCAAGCTGCCCTGCTGTGAGGATCCAGAGATGAGTTCATCAGCTGAGCATTAGTAATCTGGTTGAGGAGGAGGTTGGATTCAGGAGTAAGAAATGGATGGATACAGTAAAATAAAGGAGTGTGGGATGGCTTTGCTTTCTGGTACACTGTAAATCTAAACATTGGCTTTAATAAGATATATTACCAAACCTGTACCAAACCAGTTTTTATCAACATGTTATTAACATTCACGTTAAATAAGTTACTTGTATTTTGGGGTTGAAAAACCTTCCAAACTCAGTATGCACAAGTTTTACTCATTAAGAAAAACCAAGTCCTTGGAACTAGTACCTTTTTAAGAGTCAATGTACTTAGTTACATGTAACTATGCACTAATAATAGTAACTAATAACAGAATATATAGATAAACACATGTTTTGTTATGATCCCTAAAATGTAGTGAATGAATTATATTTCACAGTTAACAAACTTAATTGTAAAAAATCACACTGGGAATTGAATCATTAGAATTAGTCATGAATTTGAAAAAATCCCACGTGGAACAAACAAGACCCCCAACATAACCCTAACCTTATATTACACTTGAATTAAGAAAAATTGTCAAATATACATAAAATGCTGCCTAGATAAATTTAAAAAATAAGGGCACTTATCAGACAGCATATTCACTGATACTGCCATATATGAGGCTGGTAAATATCAGTAATATTAACCAATAATATTAGCTGACCGATATACCAGTCGGGCTCTATATTCAATAAAATATAACACCTGCTCACTAGGAATCAGGGGCCTTGCAATCATAAAATATCATATCATCATGCTTTAAAGCTACATTAATTGTTTTGGTTTTTTTGGCATTTATTAGAGTTGTTATATTCAGCTATGATGTTATGTTTTTCCTTTGTGGAATGCATTTTTTCAGTCCGTATGTCATTTTGATTTATTTGCTCATTTTTCCAGTTTAAACAACATATATCCTGAAAACTTCCTTAGAATGAGTGTATAGTATGGATTTAGTACAGCTGGGGCTGGTGGGACTGTCATTACCCTTTTCAGATATTTGGTCATAAATCAAAGTATTGGACACATTACAAATCTGACCTGATGATGATAAAGCAGAACTCAGGAGATCATGAAAGTTATTACGATTGATCTCTGATTCACATTTATGGAACAGACTCCCACAAACCTGCAGGTCAGGCTTTGGATTAATATCTTACACTGTGCTGTAACTTCTACTTTCTTTTAGCTTATTTTTATTCTCAAGATCTTCTTTTAAAACTATATTTCAATTTTTTTAATGTTGCTTTATGCTTTTACATTCTGTCTCTTTCCCTATTATGTTTTTTACATAAAGCACTTGAATTGCTTTGTTGTTGAAATGTGCTTGACATCCACCCAACATCCACCCAACATCAACCTCATGGTGCTGAGTATAGGAAAAGCCAGAGGATGACCAGAGTTGGTAGGCTTTGTCCTAAAGGCATCATAAAAACTTAATAGAAATCCATCCAATAGCTGTTGAGATATTTCAGTCTGGCCCAAAGTATTGAACTGCCCCACATTACTCTCAGATAAATGAAGTTTCATAACTAAATTTAAGAACCTCATCCCTTTAACCCTTACCGTATACCCTTCCCTGGTTCCATCCCTCCATCCCTCCATCCCTTTAACCCTTCTACTTTTCTCGCTATGAATCTTTAAACTCACATCTAAGTTGCCGTTGCCTTTGTAAGTGATCATGCTGAAAATATTTAAGATGGCAGCTTTAAAATGGAGACAACATATTACAGCTAGTAAAACTGATGACTGGAGCTTTGAAAATCATTTTGTAACCAGCTTTCTTTGAACAATACAACGTTTAAAAAGAGAAAAACTAATGATTTAATGAAACACATGTTAGATTGGTGGTTCATTACACATTCATCTTACAGAAATGTTTCTTCCCTCTGCTTGAAAAGAAAGATTTCTGTGCATTCTGCCTGAGGCATCCACACATGACGCCACAAATGAACACATTTTGGCAAATTATTGTCTCACTAATAACGAAATGAGGATGGAAAAGGAGCATTTTGTCTGTCTGCGCGACTCAGACACATCTAAAAGTATTTGTCATGACACTGCAAATCTGCTGTGTGAAATACATCTTGTTTTATTGCAAGTTTAAGCGTCATGGAAACCATTAAACGCCATCGTCTGGGAATCAATATTCTTTTCTCATCAGGTTATTTCTCTCCCACAGACACAGGAAGTCTGAAAGTCTTTCTCTTGAGCGTCCTTTACAAATGTGACGAGTTGCGACAGTTTCGATGATGTCGTCTTTCATCGTGGTACAGTCGGCCATTTCTCCCTTTTAATGATAAACAGTACTCCTGATTAGTGTGAAAGAGGGCATGTTAAACTGTTTGTTCTATATAAAGCCAAACAGGAGGAAGCCAGACTTTCTCTTAAAAAAAAAGCAATGACTTTCATGTCACCATGGAAACTGTTTAAGTAAATAGGTTTAAGCATCAGATAGACACAGTATGTGCACACATTTTCATTTTACTTGCTTGTATAGGATTCCCAATGAAATAAAGCAGATGCTGTTTATTAAGGCTGAACTCATCTTTGCTGTGTTGTAATTCAAAAAGAGAAAAAGTAACATTAAAGGATCATTACGGTTTATTTTCTTTTTTTCTCCATAATTTCTATTGCTTACAAAAAAAAAACTATAGTCATTGAAGTCATTGCTAACATTATTATTATTTGTAGGTAACAGTAAAAAATGAACACACTTGAAATGATATTAATAATCCTTCACTGAGTTATTACAAGTTACATAATACAAGTCTATAGAGGCCCATTCAGTCTCATTGGATTCATAACTCAGCACCTTCATACAGAAAAAACTCCATTCATATGTCAAAGTTCTCACTATTGCACACTTCAATCACCTGTTATTAAGCCTATTATAATGAAAAGTAAAGTTTCAGATATATACTGTTACACATTATAGCTTCATGCTGACATTTTATTGGAAATATCTGTTTCATCCTGTTTAGAACAACAACGATCTTTTGCAGATAAAAAAAGGTTGCTTGTATAAGGAGAAATTCCTTATACAATTACAACATGTAAAAAGTTCTCTTCAAAGTCCGACAGAAATGATATTTTCCTGCTAGAGCATATCAGATCTGTAAACCACCTGTCCTGTATTCTGAAGAAAAAAAATCAGAAATATATGACATTTTTTGTATTTTTTCCCCATTCATTTTACAGTATATGTTACAGTAATTTTGAGACCTTATTTTAACACAGCAAAGCAAATCCTGCATAAAGCAGTTAGGTGTATCATAGGCACATCAGACAGTCACACTAACATTGTCTGTTGTCAATCAAATACAGACAATGACACGCCCCTTCAGCTGCCGTCAATCAAACACAGACACCTACACGCCACTTCAGCTGCTGTCAATCAAACACAGACACCTACACGCCACTTCAGCTGCCGTCAATCAAACACAGACACCTACATGCCCCTTCAGCTGCCGTCAATCAAACACAGATACCTACACGCCACTTCAGCTGCTGTCAATCAAACACAGATACCTACACGCCCCTTCAGCTGCCGTCAATCAAACACCTACATGCCACTTCAGCTGCTGTCAATCAAACACAGACACCTACACGCCCCTTCAGCTGCCGTCAATCAAACTCCTGCATGCCCCTTCAGCTGCCGTCAATCAAACACCTACATGCCCCTTCAGCTGCGTCAATCAAACACAGATACCTACACGCCCCTTCAGCTGCCGTCAATCAAACACCTACATGCCACTTCAGCTGCGTCAATCAAACACAGACACCTACACGCCCCTTCAGCTGCCGTCAATCAAACACCTGCATGCCCCTTCAGCTGCTGTCAATCAAACACAGCTACCTACACGCCCCTTCAGCTGCCGTCAATCAAACACCTACACGCCACTTCAGCTGCTGTCAATCAAACACAGATACCTACAAGGCCCTTCAGCTGCGTCAATCAAACACCTACATGCCCCTTCAGCTGCGTCAATCAAACACAGACAACTACACGCCCTTTCAGCTGTGCCAATCAAATACAGACACCTACACGCCCCTTCAGCTGCCGTCAATCAAATACAGACACCTACACGCCCCTTCAGCTGTGTCAATCAAACACAGACACCTACACGCCCCGTCAGCTACTATCTATCAAACACTGACACACCCCTTCACGCCGTCAGGATGACATTTAATAAACATTGACAAAGAAATGTTGTACTGTGGTCTCCATTTGGACTTTAATTTCCTCATATCTCTTTAATGTAATCTGGATTTTTCAAGATGGGACTGCTTTGCTGTTCAGTATTAACAGGTTGGGGGAGGTGTTTTTTCTATTTTGCATTACTGTGACAGACATTTTCAGTCTCTTCAGACTGATATTACAGGCATGTAAGTGGGAGTGGGTGAGCGGGATGAATAGAGGATTTACATATCTATGCCAGGGAAGCTTCGAGAAGCGTTAAACGGGCTGACATTTACAACGTTCCTGTATATTTAAATGATTTCCACAACACAGCAACATAGGTGACTGCATTTACTGAACATGTCTGAAATGTGTCCATCAGCTCTAACCTGACCACACTTACCATCAAACTCAGCAGGGCCTACTCCTACTATGATGATAGACATGGGCAGGGAGGCCGCCTGTGGAGAGAGGAGGGGGGAGAGCCAAGTTACTATTCCTCAACTCAAAAGCACATACTGTTCATAACCTATATGATTATACTGTATGTATGCATGCCAGATATATATATTTCATTTAAACCATTTCCAAAGAGCCCACAGTTCAGGGCTCCATTTCAATTGTTTATTGCTTGTTTTTATTCTTAGTGTACGAGAGCTTTTCAGCACAAGAAGACCCTGTATTTCACTCCACATGCACATACTGGTTGTGCATGTAGCATATAAAACCTTTAAATCTTTGTTATTGCCATCCCAATGTCTGCTCTCATCGTCTAGTTCATAGTTTCAGAGATGTTTACAGCCATCGAAGAAATACGTACAGCTATGATGAGTGGGTGAAGATGCACGAGCGTGACTGAACGCATCCAATCAGGCTGCAAAGAAGTGGAAAACAAGCTCACCTCTTCTATCAACCATGAATGTTTTTCTCTGCTCATCCATCAGTTTGGTATCTAATCTCTTTTGTTGTTTGAGAATGCACACATGAGTTTTCTGCCTATGTGAGCACAGATGTAGTTGTGACAGCGCCCAAACTGATACTGTTATTAAGCCTGATCTGATTTCAGAGTACTTCTTATACGTGGATTCAGGAATGCTTTTCTTGGATTATATCTAGGTTTGGAAAGTTCAGTCTGAACTCTAGGCACGTTGAGTGTAAGCCATTCATTGGATCTTGTTCAGTTGGGTCCAGAGAGGTCTATTCCAATAATGAAGTGATGTAATTTGGGCGGTCTCTATTAATATATATATATCCAATCTCTCTTTTCTATTTTCTCTTAATCATTTTACTCAGGCTGGTTCATTTCTATTTGTAAAATACATCTCATATCCCTCTTTGTTCATCACTAAGCCAGGTCTCAGAGATTGCTATTGCAGTGAATTACTTGTTTAGTTGTGTTAAACAATGTCTGAGTTTAAAAAAAATACTTCAGGCTCCTACTGTTGAAATGTATGATCGATATTACTCCATTCATGTTAATATCTCTGTTAAACAGTTCTTCTGTGTAGTATTCACAATGGTTCTGTGCATTGATGTAGAAATTGTTCTCTGGATCAATACCATCAATACCATTTTACATGTCATGTCCTTTATGTTCAGTGTATTCAAAGGTTTTTAGTGCAATTATTTCACATTCTGATATCAGTTCTTGTTGTCAATCAATATCTCAATCAGGAGATGAATGACATTTGTTCTGGCTTGTCATGTACTGTGATTGTCATGGTTTTCTGATCTCATGGGTTGTACTATCTGACACTCTAATGTGTTACCAGACTGGATCTGGATCTGCTTCATTATGTAGATTCAATGTTCATTCACTTGTTTTGGCTATCACTGCTACTACCCAGTGTGTTAAACATGTGTCTCTTCTGGTTCCTAGTGCAATACTCTTCTATTTAGACTTCTATTTATTCTATTTAATTCTATTGATCTTATTAAGTGCATTACCTTCCTACTATGTCATCTTTTTTACCTGTGTGTGTCTTGTTTTTATCTGGTTGTCTTGTTTTTTATTGTCTCAAAAGTACAAATGGAGAGGCACCTGTAATCTCATTATATGTTTAATATAATGACTAATAAAGCTTTCTATTCTATTCTATTGGAGCCAATCGCTGTGAACACTGAGAATGGACTTTACAGTGAAGTAGGAGACATGTTAACTAGATTATTAAGCTTATTTTATGGAAAAACACAGTTCAGCTTTCTATAAATACCTTGTTCACTTATGATTTTATCACCCACACGTTATAAACTCAGTTAGAAAACATGATATTATTATATCAACACAGGTTCATTTGGTGGATACTCACATTGACCACAGCCTCTTTGGTCTGAGCCATGTCTGAGATGACGCCGTCTGTGATCATCAGCAGCACAAAGTACTGAGAGCCGTCAGTCACCTCTGCAGCACACCTAATATTACAACACACAATCACACACACATACACACAGGGGGTTAACTGAGCCTAACATCTGTGTGTAGCCAAGAGGATCAGAGTCAAGCTGCCTGTAAAAAACATTGACCAGCATCTGAAACCCTGTGTTCAAAACAGGAAACAGAACAGAGAAAAAAAGGGAGGTGAGGTAAATAGTGATATTTGAAGGCAGTCAGTGTTGCATTGGTTCACTGTGGATCAACCTCTTCTATGAGGAATGTGTGCATGTTCATTGGTGAACACAGTGCTGGATGATGTTGCGTTGTGTTGCTGCCAAGTTGAGCCAAGTCCAACTTTTTTGACTTCTGTGTCAGTCAGCAGCCCTGCAGAAACAAAGTAGTACCATTGAAATGAATGAGAGAGCATAATGTTCGTGTAACTGTGTTTAGAGGGAGTTTTTTTTTTTTACTAGTTTGAATCATATATTGCAATGATTCTTTACTCTGAAGATGTTACCAGCTGATTCACAGATGACTTGCCATACAGAGCAGCTTGAGTGTGATCTGCAGGTAATCGTACAACCATCTGATGATATGGGGATATTATTATAGCTGCATTATCTGCAAATGTGTGTGAAGAGAACTATCTCAATTCATGTGTGCATGACCAGATTTGTGAATGTGTGAAAGTATCTTTAAATGTGTACTGAGATTTCTGCATGTGTACAGGAATACTACTACTAATAATAATAATAAACTTTATTTATAGAGCACTTGTCAAAATTACCAAGTGCTTCGCAAGGCGGCAAAATACACAAATAATTAATTAAGGGAGATAAAAGCAATTCAAGGAAAATCCGATAAAAGCATGTTTTTAAGAAGGGAGTTAAAATAGATCACTGATTCTGCCAACTTGATTTCTTCAGGCAGAATGCTAAGTCCCCTCTTGTTTTCAGCCAGGACTCAAAAAGACCTCTGACCAAGGATCTCAAAGTAGGTACCAGCATATATGGCATTAAAAGGTCAGAGATATAGCTGAGAGCTGAGAGAGAGGCCACCAAGAGCCTTAAAAGTAATCAGTAGGATCTTATAATCAATTGTAAAACATACTGGGAGCCAGTGTAAAGAGGCTAAAACTCTCACGTCTCTTTGTTCTGAATCTGCAAATGTTCCCTCACAATCCATGCATCATCTAAAAAGTTGTATAGAGATTTGTAAATGTGTTGATAAATGTATGCATGTCTGGACAAATCTGTGTATATGCATTAGATATAGTAAATGCTTGAAGAGTCTAAGTCAAAGTCTCAGTTACAACTGGCTCTCTTTTTCCACATGATCTTTCCACATTTAAATTGCATTGCACATTTATAAAGCTGATTACACACACATGGATTGAGATAGTTACACAACACTTCACACACACACACGCACATCATTTTGCTACAAAAATGTCCCCATAGCACTCTGATGCTTCTCTGCAGGATGTTCAGTATTCAATGTTAAGCTGGTGTACACTAAAGAGCCAATGCAGATCATTCCCTGCCAGCACAGTCCTCTTATCAAATAGTCCACATTAAACAGTGTTGTATAATAAAAGTGCTTTTTGTTCTGCACTGGATGACGTGTAAGTGTGTGTGTGCATGTATGTGTGTGTGTGTGTGTGTGTGTGTGTGTGTGTGTGTTGCAGGTAATGCTAGGATCCCAGCAGGGAGAAGGAAGACCTGCTGTCTGACTCACTGTTTGATTGGCTCACACTTTCAGTCTGGCCTGAGGCTGAGTGGAGGCAAAATGGCATACTGTCTGTCTGTCTGTCTGTCTGACTTCCTGTCTGCTACACACACACACACACACACACACACACACACACACACACACACACACACACACACACACACACACACACACACACACACACACACACACACACACACATACATAACTACCTGTCCCCCCTTGCTCCCCTGTTCTCTGCCCCTCAGAGTAATAGGTAGGTGTATCAACAGGTGCAGTAGTGGAGTAGAGGAACAAATTGTACTGTTACCTCTGCTGCAATCTCTTTCAAACTAAGAGCTGCAATCATGTTGTCTGTCAACAGTTGTCCTTGGGGAGCTATCACCTTTTATGGATTCTTTTTTCCTTATGGGAGCAAGCAATGCCAGTTAGGAAGATACACATGTTCATAATGCATGGTGTTAATAAACAGATACTACTACTATCTGAGATGGACTTGTGGAAAATGAACCTGAGCTTTAAATGGATAACATAATTCTCCCAATCTGAGTAGACCCCATCCAAAAAAGAGGACGACCAAAACAGAGAGAGTACACCGACACAGGAGACATCATGACAGGACACCAAGCAACCAGTGGCTGATGGATAGAGACACTCACAGTTCACACTCTGTCTTACCCCAGAATATTTTGCTCCTAATATGAGTATGATGCACCACATGATTTCAGCAATTGTGAATCCCCTTTGGTGTGACACTGACCACAGACCTGGGACTTTCGGTAATACAAAGGCACCCTATCCTGCTTGATAAGCCTGATCAAAATGTGGACTCAGCTGTGGAATGCTCTGGTAGCTGGTTTGTTCCAGAGCATGCCACATATCTGCAACATCCCTGGTTCAAACCTGGCAAAGGAACTTTGTTGCAGGTCGTACCCAATTCTCTCTCTCTCCCCTTTTTCCTGTTAGCCTCTCTGCCACTAACTTACCAATAAAGGCAGAAATACCCCCCCAAAAATAATAATTTGAACTCAGACAAACTTGAATCTTTGGTTTGGAGTATCTTTGTCAATCTCTAAACCCCTTTAGTGGAGCTTCAGAGTCTCAACAAGCAGCTGCTTCAACAAATCAAAAATCATTGTGAGCATCGCATTTAGAGATCCAAGCACATTTTAACAGATGGACATCAGATGGAATAAAGTCAATCCAATGTTGTCAAAGGTTGTCTGTGCTCAGCCTGAGATCATGTGTGAGTGAGGAACCATTACTCAGTAACACTGCTGTACAATCCTAACTGGACTGAGTGTTACAGTAGACCCAACAACTCCATTCTTCAATTCAACTTTAGTTTTGAACTGGAACCTCCAGAATTTGGATGCTCATGAAAAATAAGGCGTGGCAAATGTAGTAGCTGCAGCTGTCATTTCAATGTGTGGAATTCATAATTCATCAACATTTAGATTTAAAAAAGTATCCGATTCACACCATAAGTTGATACTCGATTTGTGTGTACATAATGTGTCCTGTAGGTGTCTATGTGTGTGTCTCATTGTAAACATAGTGTGACTATGTGAACGTGGTTTGACTCCACCAGATGTGAGGATCCTCCTAAGATAACTGTCCTTGGCAATATTAAAAACTCCACACAGAGACATGAGGAGGCTAGTTTGGATGTTTCCAGAAGTTACCAAATGTAGTTTTTCGATTTGCAGCTCATGTTAAGTCATCTTTAAATGACAGCGACTTGATTTGATTTGAACATGAATGGATCAAACATTGGTAAAAAGCCATCTGTCCATTTTTGGCCTCTGCTCCTTATAAGGTGGACATTCCTGCTGAAGCTTAATGTGTTCTTTTACAACCTTCCCAAATCCTCTAATCTATCACCGCATGCAGCTGCCACACATAACAAGCTGTCATGTTCCCACTGGGGATTCTACTAGATGTGTACCAAAAAGTTACAAGCTGTGGATTCACAGACTTCAAAGACTTCTTCCTTAACAACCCCCCTGCCACAAAAGTCAACTAAATAACTCAAAAATAACTAAACCTCTAGTTTCATTGGACAAATCATTCTCACAGGGGTATCAATTTACTGGCTCTTTGTTCAAATGTGTGCCCAAAAACACACACAAAGTAAATACACACTAACTTTTGGACCCAAGCAATGTGTTTTTAATTGGCTGTGATAATATAATTATTGTTCCAATAAATTACAACAAACAGCAAGTTGCATGTGCCAGTGTAGATGTATTTATATATGGATTATACCATGCATCCTCCTCCTCCTCCTCGTCTTCATCACTACTCTAAACCTCCCACATGGATGACAACAACAACAAGAAAATAAGCAGAGGATGAAGAGGCGGAGGAGGAGGAGGAGGAGCAGAATGAGGAGCAGTGAGAGGGAGAGCTGGACTGAGAGGAGAAATAAGAGAAGGATGGGGAGTTTATTTAAGAGTAAGAGGAGGATAGCTGTGAGAAGAAAGAAGAGGAAGAAATAGAAGGAGAAGATGCAGGGAAGTTATAAGAAATGGAAAGATTGGAAAGACAAGGGTATTTTAATATGGAGGCTTTTTTATATTTGAAAGATTGAAAGGGAAGAAGAAACTGAAGTTATAGAGTAATGCAGGATTTAACAATGGAAGCAATTACATCAAATAAAAGAAAAACTGAAAAATAAGAAAAATACATTCTGATACACGGGAGAAAAAACGTGTAAGGTCGAGCTCGCAGCTGTAGACAAACAACTGTTCTGTTATCATTGATGTAAAGTGGAGGAGTTGAAAAGAAAAGAAGTATAAGGACAAGAAACAAGTTCGTTCTCTCTCTCTCTCTCTCTCTCTCTCTCGCTCTCTCGCTCTCTCTGAATGGAGTTTTGAAACTCTTGAGCGCACAGTTACACTTGATTATGCAACCAAAATCACACTTAACTAGGACAGGATACTGTTGCTCCATATGGGGACTAAAAATACAATAGCAGGTAACAAGCAGCCAAAATCAGTTAAGAAGTGAACAGTGTCAGCTGTACTCTACAAAAGACTTTTATTTGTGAAATTGAATTTGTTTATTAAAAAAATAAAAGAGAGAAGCTTGGGGGATGAGTTTTGCTGCAGGGTTCAGCAGGAAGACACATTATATTAGCTTGTTTGTTCCTGAGTCTGTGTTCTTTGAAGTGCTGACATTGATTGTTCAACAAAGAATTATTTTTATGGAATAGGTTCAATTTTGTCACAGACTGAGTTTTCTCTTTAGTAGAATTGAAACAGAAAACTGAAACTGTGTGTATCGATGGTGTACTTCTGTAATAATCTTCATGAAAATAATTAAATGTGCTCAATGTGTGATGCATGTTGTTAAATAAAGAGACGCAGCAGCTCTGCTTGTTTTCTCCTCTGGTTCAGCTTGTTTTCTTTTTTCTTGTGCTCAAAGACAAAATGTAATATTCAGTCTTGTACTTTTGGTCTCCATCAAATTCTACTTCACCTACTGCAGGTTTTTAGAGCTTAAATTAAAAGTGAAACTGAATTAAGGTTAATGAAAGGACTTAGACGGGGCGAAAACAGTCAATTAAAACATGAATCAGAGTCATTTGTTATAACTAAAAACATTAATTAGTGCATTTTAAATCCCAAATTTACATGGGGCTCTTTCTGTCCACACACCCAAGTGTCCTTGAGCAAGACACTAATCCTCTAGTTAGTCCCGATGGGCCAACATTTAATAGCAACCAGCCTCTATTGATTAGCACTAGCCGTACCCCAGGCTGTTATTTAAAGGGGACCTATTATACTAATTTCAAGCTCTTTATTTTTATTCTGGGACTTAACTAGAGCAACTTTGCATAACTGACAGTTCAAATTTCAAGTTCAATGTACAGTTATCTTATCCCTTTATCCCCTCAGTTAAGCTTCTGTCTCTAACAGGGCATCTGAGCTCCTGTCTCTTTAAGGCCCCGCTCCCAATGAGTCCACAGCTGGTCAGGTTGTATTGTGTTAAGTAACTGCTAATGCAAACCCAACATTTCCTGCCTAACTACCTCAAATTAAAAGCTTTTAAATAATTAAATAATGGGAGACTTTTATTGTGAAGAATTTACAGGAAATTAAATGTGTTTTTCCCCAAATTAGCAGAGCCCCGTTTGTGGCAGTAAAAACCAGCTGAAACAGTGGATAATGGAGGGAGGCAAGGGAGGTAAGAGCCACAGTGATGATGATTGATGAAGACCTGCAGACAACCATCACACCTCCAACAGGTAAACGACTTATTTTACTTTGTCCTGCTGCGTAATGGAAAAACAGTCACAGTGTGTCAGCCTAACATGAGTCATGACTCAGCATGACTACCACCAGAACAATGGAAGAATGCCATACTGTCAGTGGAGCAGAGCAGTGAACTGGTGCACTGTGCATGGAGCAGATGACCATATAAAGAAATTTGTCACGAGATGACATCAGCTCGGGTTCAAAGTAGAAAAAACTGTTGGAAACTGAGCATTCAGACAGTCTGAGGCCGGTGCTTTTACTCACATGAATTACTTCTACATACATACCTGGACACTTTGTCCACATTTAATATGAACGTCCAACATTGTAACATTACATATATGACTGAAAATAAGGAAAAGCATAATCGGCTCCCTTTAAGACTTTGCAGTTATTTGAATACTGGCTTTTGTATGAGAATTTACAGTAGTCCCCTTAGAGGATATGAAAGTGTATAAGTGTGAAGTTTCCTCCCTTTAGTGGAAACACATTGCAATGCATGTCAGACAGCTCCATGTGTAAACTCAGCAGGGGTATCTATTTAACTTATGATGCTCCCCCCGAACAAGACAGTTACATCTCAATTAGCTTACCGTGATATATAATAAATGTATCTTGATGAACACTAACAAGCATCTTAGTCAGAAGTTTAAGGGTTCAAACTCCAATATATTGTTATTTAAAGTCAGACAACCTCAGCTGTCAGTTGTAGCACACTCACCTTATTAATAACTGCAAACTATTACATTTTTACACTGTGAGTGAGTGGTGATGTAATTCTATTCCAACCCAATGCAATACACACCCATGAAAATGTCAATGTCAAAGAACGTATACACAGCAATTTCTCAAATAGGATAGGAATGGAAAGGATTTCTCTACAAAGACGATGATGATTGACAGACAGACAGTTTCTAAGATATGCTTATCACACCATGATATGCATACACAAACAGCTGCGGTCCCATGATGGCCCGAGATAAGCCACATATGCATATAAAGTGAATGGAAATTCACAGATTTTATGTATGAGAGACATTATGCATGAGAGTGTATGCAATACAGTGTGTGTGTGTGTGTGTGTGTGTGCATAATTGTGTGACTTTGAACACATAAAGTATACGTATGCGTGTGTGTGACTCACCGAGCCACCTGGTGGATGACAGGAGCAAAGTTGGTTGGGCCGTACAGCTGAACAGTTCTCAGGCTCTGGAAGTAAGATTCAAGAACGCCGTCGATCCCCACACAGTTTGGATTTTCTATATTTGAGTTCTGCAAGAGAGAAAAGTCAGTCTGTAACAAATGATATAACATATTGTTCTCCACACATACACTACAAGCATTACTGATGAACTGGCATACATGCTTAATTTAGTTTATTTAAATAAATGTACTTTTCCTATATTTTGTCCTAACTTTGAGCCAGGCTGTGACAGTTTATTTAGACTTTTATATCATAACCCATACATACTGTAATACATATTCTGACTCATAATTAGTCTCTACACCAATTCGCAACACAAGTGAAATTTGAAAAAAGTTAAAAGTTCTCCTATACAATAAGGGTTGTTGGAGCTTTGAATTTTGATAAAGGAATCAGAGAGACACACAGGTTTCTAATACCTTAGTGACCTGATACTGATTCTACCATGCTCCTATCATGCTCATTATTATTATTACTGCTATTTTTTATTGTTGTTGCTGTGCTTCTCTGTGTCTCTCTCCTCCACAACAGAGACATAATCTGACATGATCTCTTGCTGCTGTAGCTCGTCCACTTTAGGTTCAATGTTTGGTGCATTTAAAGATGCTCTCCTGCACTGTTGTAACATGATTATTTACCAGAGCTGCTATGCATTCACACCATTCTCACTTAAATCTCAGTAGATCAGTCATTCCTGAGACACTCAAATCATTCTTTCTGGATACCATTAATCATTCTACTGTCTAAGTAAATTCCCCTTTCTGCTGTGTGGTCTAAACGATACCTAAGGATGAGGTTTAATAGCTTTTTATTAAATCAAATTCAAGTATCTCTTACCAAAGGTTATCAGATTTAAAATACTTAAATCCTGCAAAATCAGCTTTGCAAATGTTTCATGAGAAGGAAAATGCATTTAATAGGATATTTAGACCTCAAGGTTACACAAAATGAGTTTATGTGAGCAACACTGAACATAAAGAAAAACTGAATTTATTTAAAAGGTGGTTGCATTCAATATTCTCATCCTGTATCGACAGCCTGAAAATGAGATGAGCAGCATAACATATGAAATATTAATTATATGTATGTGACACATTCAGGAAACAGATGTAGCCTGCAAATACTGAAGCTGATTCACAACATGAAGCTGATCAGATGTTGAAGTGACACGAATCAAAGTTTTGCTGAGAGATAATTAAATCGACATAAGGTGATCAGCTGATCATTTCCGCTGTTCCCTTTGAATCTATTTGAAAACACAGTCCACTGCAGAGGCGGTGGCGCAGTGGTTTAACAGAGTGATACGTCCTCTCATTAACAATCTCTGTGTGTAGTAGACAGCAGCTGCAGAGAGCACATTAACCAGAGAACGTTTCATTTGAGCCCTCACAGGATTAACATTATTATCTAGCAGCTGATCTAATCTGACTGACACTGACTGACTGCCCTCTGTCATATTAACCAGCATCATTAACAATTAGTCTGGGCTAAATATAAGAAGTTGCCACCTAAATACTTTGTTCACTGCTCTGTCCTAATAAAGAGTGAGGATTAATAGTCCAGAGATTTTACTGTTCTAAACCAGTAGACTACTACAAACACCTGAACTATCTTTCTATGGCTGTGTTCAAAACCGCATACTACATACTATATACTTCTATACTACATACTTCCATTCTACACACTACACACTAAACGACCAGATAGTAAGCAGACCGTTTACACTATCGTAAACTACACGATAACCCACAATGCATTTCGTCCCTACCCGAGCTGAAATCATCAGGCTGAAGCTGATTTCATTTTAGCTCTAACTCTGTAAATATACCACTTTATCCACATTTCTAACCTTTTTAGGAAGAAAGTAAAGTAGCCCTTTAGATTTAGAGGCTAATTTGTCCAAATAACACCTGTTTAAAGTTTTGTTCCTGCGAATTCGGAACCACTCAAGTTAGCCGTAGCGAGTATCACACTTCCAGTCATTTTCACAAAATAAAACACCCGTTACCTTTTATTATTAAGAAAACCATAACGATAGAATTGGTGCTTTTATTTTGAAAACAGGAAGCAAACATACCCTCGCTGTAGCTAACTTGAAACCTCCGAGGTGGTGATCTGTGACGTTTGTATTTTGGGTTTTTTTCAGAAGTTGCGTTGCATCTTGGGTAATGTGAGTGTGAGTAGCAGCGTTGCATCTTGGGTAATGTGAGTGTGAGTAGTCAGCTCTTGATGCATACTCTGCATTTCTGGAGAATCTAGTAAACCATCCAGGAACTTCTCACATACTCTAAATCACATACCACGCAGTTGAAACACACTACATACTTCACATGACGTCAGAGTTAGTACGAGTAGTAGGAAAGTATGCGGTTTCAAACAGACCCCATCGCCCCACGCTTTTATGCACTGATTCGCTGCCACATGATTGGTTGTTTAAACATTTGCATTAATGAGCAGCTGCACAGGTGCTCCTAATGGATCGGCCACTGGGTGTGTATGCTGATTTTCGCTGCACTTGTCGCAGAAGAGAAAGCACAGGTGTTACTGATAACTGATAACTAAATGACGGCTCTGTTCTATTCAAGTGTCCCAGACTGTCACGTATCTCCATCACTATCATGCGCTTTGGATTCTAACACGTGGATTTCCCGCATGTGACACCTCTGTATCTGACAGAAGTCGTCCTCGTCTGAATCACTCCGACACACTCTCATGCTTTGTTCTGCCTCGGCTCGTCAGCTCTTAAGCCTGAATCATTTAGACAAGCATGTGTCAAAACCTCGGCGCGCCTCTTTCATCTCTTTCTCTAGAGGAAAGGAAGATAAACTGCCAGACAAGAAAAGATCACATTTCTCAGGTTAAAAAACTGAAGAATTGACACCTTTAACCCCTCTTGTTTCTGACAAATCCCCCTGACACACACTACTGTCTTCAGATTCCTCGTCACTCTTTGAAACACTGTCCCTGTGTCGCTGCTGTAAATGTGCAGTTCATCTAGGTTCATCACAGTCTGGGTCAATTATCTGTTCCTCGTCACTGCTTTGAAAAACTGCGTGCTTATTCAGAAACTCACTTCAGTCACTCGTCTTTGAAAATAAAGAAATCTCCTTGAAATCTCCCAAATGAATATACTCGTGTTTTTTATATGATGAAGTTGAGAGCCAAAGAGAGTGCAGTGACACTTCTTTCTATATTAAATGAAAATAATAGACCATATTGCTCATTAGTTTGCAGAGGTTACTTATTTGGATGGATGGTAGGGCAGTTAGTCTCAGTATGGAATAACCTCATTTTTATAATAAACCTCTTTTTTCTCTTTTTATTCAAAATGGTAAATGGACTGTACTTATATAGTCTTTTGACCACTCAAAGCAATTTTACACCACATGTCACATTCACACACATTCATACACTGATGACAAGAGCTACCACACAGGGTACCAACATGCTCATCAGGAGGAAATAATCATTCATACACATTCACACACCGTTGGCACAGCGGGAGCAATTTGGGGGTTAAGTATCTTTCCCAAGGACACATTGACATGTCGACTGGAGGAGCCAGGAATCCAACAGTAGATGGCCGCTCTACCTCCTGAGCCACAGCTGCCCCGTTAACACAAAAAAACACAAAAAAACCCACCCTGGACCAGCACCAGTTTGCATATAGAGCAAATAGGTGGACAGAGGATGCCATAATCACAGCCCTGCACACTGGAACATCTATGAGGCTGCTGGTTTTGGATTTCAGCTCTGCATTTAGTATGATCATCCCCAACAGAGACCAAGCTGCTGTACCTGGGTGTGAATCAGTTTGTCCAATTGGGTAGTTGGGTTAAGGACTTTTTAACCAACTGCTCACAGATGGTCAGGTTGGGGACCCATCACTCTTCACCCCTTACACTCAACACGGGAGCACAAACACCATCACCAAGTTTAGTAGGACTGATACAGAACGGTGATGAGTCTGCCGACAGGGATGCAGTCTACAGACTGACTGAGTGGTGCTCCACAAACAACCCAAACATCTCCAGAACAAAGGAGATGACAGTGTGTTTCATGAAATAGAAGGGGGATCCTGCTCCGTTATACATAAGACATTCTTATACAAATCTTATACATCTCCTAGGACCTCACATGGACGCATCATGTACTTTCTGAAGAACGCTTGAAAAAAAATCCAGACTGTCCCAGGAACCGCTTGTGTCCTTGTGTCGCTGCTGTATTGAGAGCATCCTAACATACAACACGCTGCTGTGGTTTTCCAGCTGCACTGCTGCCGATAGGAACGCTCTCCAGAGGGTCGTCAAGTCAGCCCAAAACATCATTGGAACACAGCTGCCAGCACTCAAGGTCTTGCATAAAAGCCGGTGTCTTCGTAAGGCCACAAACATAATGAAGGACTCTTCCCATGCAGGACACCAACACTTCACCCTGATGCCCTCTCAAATTGCTTGTTGAATTAGAGGCCAAAATTCCAAAGTATGCAGAAATGTGTAAATATGTCTTAACCTTCCTCCAGTGTTCGGGACAAATTTCATCCATTTACAACTTTCATAAATCATAAATATTGTGTTTTTCATGTTGTGTTCTCATGATTTCCTCCACACTAGGTATTTGAACATATACAATTACTGATCACCACTTTCATTGAATATGGAGTGGTTTAATAAACATTGTTACATCTGTGGTGTTCCTGGTCAAAAATGACCATAGGAAATGAATGGGTCATCCTTTGGATCAGTGGTCTTCAACTCTGCTCTTGGAGAGCTACTGCCCTGCATGTGTTAGGTATCTCCTCACTATAACACACCTGATTCTAATTATTAACTCGTTATCAAGCAGCTGAAGCTTGTCAAGGGCTTGCTATTGAGTTCATTATTGGAATCAGGTGTTTTAGAGTGAGGAGATACTTAAAACATGCAGGGCAGTAGCCCTCCAAGAGCAGGGTTGGAGACTAGGACATTTGATTATTAGATGAGACATTGTTTCATAGCTTAAAAAAAGTCTTATAAGAGCTGTTAAAACAGACCGTGAACACTTAAATAAGAGGGCAGCTACAAACACTGAAAGGAAGGTTAAGTGACTGGTATGTGCTGTTTGAGGTCGAAACTGTTTGTTCCTCCAAGCCTGTATTGTTGTGAGCTGTAGCGATATGAACACAGCTGTTGTTTGTCCATTGGATTCAGCTTGTGTCTGTTTCACATTAATTAAGAGTTAACTTAAAGAAAGGTTGTCTGGAAGTCTGGTATAGATCTTCTTTTACATTTAAATGTCAGTATTGCTAAATCATTACTGTAGAAGAGCTCCATGGAACTGAGAGTGAACACAAGACCAGAGTCACTAAAGCTCTCAGTGTCGGCTGCAGACCTCTGAAGGATATCCACCTCTCTCTCTCTCTCGGATACTGTCATAAAACCTTTCTTAAATACAGTCTATGCATAAAACCAACCCACTCCCTCCTGAATCTGATGATGGAGATTTGATGGTGAGGAATTTGGGGTTAGGGTTAGGGTTTGTGACTGCTGGATATTTCTGAGGATTGTTTTTCTTTAAGAGAAAATAAAATATGGTGATGTACTACTACTAGTGAAAATAAATGGACAATTAATGGACATTTTTTGTAATTAAGAAAGTAACTTACTGCCCAACACTGCATACAAATAAACCTGGAGAGATATTCTGAATCAAAACATTTTCAGTATATTGAAACAAACTTCCTGTCAAAAGGATTTAGTTCCACCTCCTGAGCAGTGCTGAAATTTGGGTTGAGCAGCTCATCCTTAGCGATGGAGAGAACAGTGGAGACAAACACAGAACCTGTGATGATGGCTACACTCCAAGTTCTTGTAGTGGAAAAAGAGCTATTTGTGCCATGTTGACAGTAAGCAATTTTGACAGTTACTGTAAAAGCTTTAGAGTGCTTTTACAAGAAATAACAGGCTTATACAACATAGAATGCTCAAAGTGTGCTGATTTTAAATAATGACGATTTTCCACTGAAATGAATACTTTATTTTGTTATTTTACTACACTACCATCCACAATATATTTTACTTTTATTGATCTGTTTTATTTCCCTTTTATGGTATTTTTAAGCACATTGTCATTTCTCACTGTGTAGATAATTAGAAGATGTATTGTGTGAAATAAAGACACAGCTGAAGTGTGTGTTCAGCAGTGGCTCTGTTATGATAAAGGATGTTGTTTGCAAAGTATCACACATATTCATACTGTAGAGGAGGAGAATGATCCAACATGGTGTGAATGAAACTCACTGAAAGCATCTAGCACAACTTTTATACAGCACCAAGTGATAATGAAGCATTATTAAAATACTGGATGCTGATATTGTTACAGAAGCTGGTGGAGACTAATCATCACACACACACACACACACACACACACACACACACACACACACACACACATATAAACGTAGCACAAAAAGTAAGGAAATTTGTGTTCGGTAGATTATTTCTTTGTTGTAACAATGCTTCTTGGCAATTATTCTTATACGGTTGGAAAGCCTGTTTATTTCCCTTTTAAATGGAGCCACACTTGTAAGGAACAGCAGAGCTGAGTATGTAGGTTGCGCCCATGAAAAATGTGGCAAATCTTCTCTGCTAATGCTGAACAGTTTATTCTGCTGTTGACTCTTGTTTGGTGGATTTGGATGACTGAAGTCTGAAGAAACAAGACATATTGGCAATTTAACAATTTATTCATTTAACAAACAGAAGCCTCAGTAGTGTGTGGAAGAACCATACACAGCCACAACAGCCTGTCACCTCCTCTTCATGCTGGTCACCTGACTGCTCACACACTGCTGTCATTCTCATTCTCATTCTTCAACAGCATTCGTCACAAGTCAGCCAACGAGGTTGTGTTGGTCACTCTGGGACGAGTGTGGGTGAGTGTTGTCATCAAGGAGGACAGAGTTTGGTCCCAGACTGTGGAGATATGGGATTGCCACTGGTTGCAACATTCTCATCTTGATATCTCTCTGCATTGAGATTGCCTCCAGTGAGCCTTGTTTTTCCAGTGATGGAGATGCTGCTTCACACCATCACACTGCCTCCACCAAAGAAGGCAGAGAAGATTTGACAAATTTTTCATGGGCGCAACCCACATACTCAGCTCTGCTGTTCCTTACAAATGTGGCTCCATTTAAAAGAGAAATAAACAGGCTTTCCAACCATATAAGATTTATTGCAACAAAGCATTGTTACAACAAAGAAATATTCTACCAAACACAAATTTCCTTACTTTTTGTGCTATGTTTATATACATATCAGATCTTGGTCACTTTCGGGGACATTCCACAGACTTATATTTCCTGGAGACTCACCATAACCCGAACCTTAACCACTGACCCCAAAATCAACATTTGCTCTACTTTTGTTTCCAATTGGACAAACTGGTTTTAAGTTTTAAAATATGTCTCCAGTAGTCACCTAGCTATGACAGTACACATACACACATATCAGATCATGGTCACTCAGGGACACAGCTTTTGTCCCCAACTAACTGGTTTTAAGTCTAAAAATATGTCTGCAAAAGTAGCCTATGACAGAACACACACATACACACACACACTCTGGGGTTTTCCTCCATCTCCCTCCAAGATTACTTTTTAATTATATCCTGTGAGACTCAAGTTTTTGTTGAATAATATGTATTTCTTCAAAGTATCAAAAACAGAATTAGAGGACCATGTTAATTAAGCGCTAACACAGAGGAGCTATGCATAGGCTTCCAGTTAATCAGTGTCAAATAATGCTCCTGAAAGACAAATATTTTATCTAACACCCTTGTGAAGGCTTCAAGGGACACCGACTCTCCATTCATTGCAAATGTAAGCTATTTAAAATGGCACATTCTCATGTTTATGAGGATATAATATATGCAAGAATATATACAAGGTTAATTAATTATTCTGACCTTAATATGAACTTGTGATGTGTCTAATTAAAGGGGCCAGTCTCATTTTCTCATTTTTAACATAAACATTATATCTGGGCTGGTTATTATCTTACTGTATCTTCCTAATCTGATCTGTGTGAACCATACATTGCATCGTGAGTCAAAACACTAAAACTTTTACATTTGATGAACTCCAGATTGCTCAATGTGCTTCTCCAAACAATACATTCCTAATTAGAGTTGCCTTAGCATGACGCAGCGCAGGGATTTGTCACGCTGAGGTGAACTCTAATTGGTAGAGCTGATTGAGCCTCCGCCGCCGCTCGCGTGGAAAGAAGCAAAGTCACACAAAAGCCGATGACTCCAGACAAGCCAGATGCTGACGGTCTCGTCCAACCACTGACTTCTGACAGGGAGGAAGGGGGGAGGAGGAGTTGGGGGTCTGGAGGATCAGGGGATTTGACAAACGTGATTGAAAGTGACAGTTTCAGGTCGAAGGAACTTGGATAAGAAGTGTCTCTAATGAAAGATCTGAGGCGTGTCATTGAAGGTGCCTACACCCTCATCTTCTTCAATAATCTATTTCATTTCAATTAAATTATCCTGCTGCCTCGCAACAGCAGCACATGCATATAAAACTCTTTTTATCTTCTTCTCTCACCCACTTTTCTCTTGTTTCTTCTTAAGTAAGTGTCCAGGGAGGCGGTCGTTTGCAATCCAAGGATAAAGTCATTATTTTTTCATTTTGCTGCTTTGGTAATTGCTGTTGTTGCCGTTTGCTGGCAACGCAACGCCCAGCAACGCACCATCAGAATGTCTGTGAGTCTGCTCTCTATTCTTTTCTCCACCACCCCATCAAACAGATGAACTTCTATTCTCTCTGCGTGCTGGCATGATTCACAGTGTTTTCTTCCTCCCACCTTTTGTTCCTTTTCCTCTGCCTCAGTCATCCACTTCACAAGACTACTCCACAGCGCTTACAGCTTGTGGGATTGTGCAACCTTTCCTTTCATTGACTTAACAAGCTGTGCAGCTGAATTTCTCCGTGTTGTTCTGTACATTGTGGGGTCATACTTTCACAAAGCTAAATCGGGTTAGACAGGAAAGGCATCTTGCAAATTCAAATCAGTAAAATGAAAAAAGAACTAATTTGATGCATGTTAATGAATGTTTACATGCACATAAGTATCCTGCTTTTGATTTCATTGTGGATACAGCATGACTCTATCTGACCCTATCTCCACACGCAGGTTTCTAATCTTCTGTGTCCACTTATGTATTGTTCCCTCAACATGTCAGCCTCTTATTTCTCTTCATTGACGATGTTAAGAAACCAGAATCAAGTGTGTCCCTGCCACCGTGTATCCAGGTATCAATGTAGTCCTGTAGAGCAGGGATGTCAAACATGTGGGCTGTGGGCCAGAAACAGTCCAGAAGGGTCCAGTCCAGCCCACTTTCCTTACTCTCTTCTTTTCTTTCCTTCCTTCCTTCCTTCCTTTGTTCCTTCCTTCCATCTTTTTAATGGTCCGGCCCACATGAGATCAGATTGGTCAGTATGTGGCCCTTGAAATAAAAGAGTTTGACCCTCCTGCTGTAGGGAGTGCAGGGCAGGTCTGGACTTGGTCTGGTAGAATCCTTTTAAAGTTCATACTTTATTTAGCTCTTTATCATAATGTACTTTGTACCTCTAAAAAAGTACATTATATCACAGCATGTTATGTAATGATACTTGCAGTCAGTTCACTCAGGTGTGTTAGATAAAAACTGCTTTTCTGATTGAATATTACATGGATCTTATTTTTGTAGTTTTGACCATAATTTCTACTTATTAAAAGGTAATGTGTTAACATCACTACAGCAAAGTCAGACAGGGTAATACATGTGCAGACAAACAATCAGACAGTTTGTAATTAAGCCACTTTATCAAATTATCCAAACTTCTGAATAAAACTGAAACGTTTTTACTTCTCTCTATTTGTGCAGGACAATGTGTGTGTGTGTGTGTGTGTGTGTGTGTGTGTGTGTGTGTGTGTGTGTGTGTGTGTGTGTGTGTGTGTGTGTGTGTGTTCAACTACAGTAAACAGTGACAGTAATTTTAATGTGTATTACTAATAGATCTGATGGTCAAATCTACCAAAATAAGACCTGTGTCCACTGATGGTTTTGTTCTTGTTTTGCTTGATGCTCCTTTTTGACTGGACAGAATGGTTGACTGTTGATTTGGCCAGTCAACCTTGATGAAAGTCCAAAAAAGAAGGGGGCTCTACATCAGCAGCCAGCTAGACCTTACATCTGCCAGATGGACACATTTCACATCTTGGCAGTGATTTAATCAGAGCTGACACGTGTCAGCCATAAATAAAACCTACAAGTTCAATCTGTTAAACTTTCTACACTACTGCAAAAATATGCTGAACATGTGAAAACAGATCATTAACTAAAGTTTCTGTTAGTCGGTATTCACACAGAGACAACAAAACTCTCTTTTCTGCCTCTCTCTGTCTCTGCAACAGCGTATCTTACCAGTGGGAAGGCGTGGGAGATCTTGCCATCAGGGGGAAGTTTGGCTCCGAAGCCGTAGGCTGGGAAGAGTTTGTCACTGTCGTAGTCCTGGATGATCTCCCCCACTGCCTTCAAGGCCATGGCGTATGCATTCATCTGGTAGGGACTCATGTAGTGCAGAGAGGTGGGCTGCGAGGGGTTACCTGGAGAGAGAAGCATCATCAGACACACACACAAAAACTAAATAGGCTATGAGGCAACACTTTTTAAGATTTTAAGCAGGGCTGGGCAAGTAATGAAAATTTGAGTCACATTTGTTGAGTTGGATGCATTTATTCCCTGGTACAGGCTGCTGCCTACTGATTTAATTTACCTCAAAGTACAACCAATTTAACCCTATAAGCCTGAGTGCACAACCAGTTAGAGTTTGCTGTGTGGGCTCTAGTCTAACTTGGAATGGGAAAAAAATTACTCAGATGTTCAGGAAATGTATGCTGTGAGTGTGTGTGTGTTTGTGTTTGTGTGTGTGCAGATGAGAAAGAGCCAGTACAGAAAAAAGGCCATGTTGGTTGTGTAAGTACACTTAGGCATCAGCGTGTATGGGGGAATAGCAATCTAAATATAAATAAATATAAATGGTGGAGACAGTGAGATTGATGTCATAGTGGATTCACAGTAGCAGTAAACCAGGAATGTCACAGTGAATGTTCAGTATGAGCTACAGCTTGTCAGAACATAAATGTAACTCATATTTAAAAACCCAACCGGAGCACCTGATTTTTGTTTACCAGCAGCTGAGTGATGTGACAGGAGTTAACACAGAGGTTAGATACAAGCTCAGACCTGGAGCAGTAAAGCATTGCTGCCCACAGTCTGAAGGTGGACACAGGCTGTTTTAGATCCAGTAGTCTATCTAGTTTGTTAGAATAATGTCACCTCATCCTCTAAAACAAGAGTGGGCAACATTATTTTTTCCAGATGGCCATACTGTCTTAGATAGACCAGGCACCCATTGGACAATTAAATTGAAACATAATCACTACATGAATGTGGTAGACATGACAGATTGCTTTACAATAGGATAGTTGCCAGCCCAGAAGGCTTGGCTCCTTGTTTCAAAAAACAAGAACTTTCTGGCATAAAATGTTACAGTGAAAAGATGACTTATATAAAACAAACCACTTAAATGCAGTATCAACTTTTAAATGAGTCTACATCTTGCCAATTACCTGCAGGTCACTGATTAAACACTTTACATCATGTTATAAATATGGAGTCAGGGCAGGCTGTTTCACAATGATCAAAATGTAATATTTACCATCAGACCATCAAGACAATATTAATATTCAGACTCTCATTAAGAGCAAATACACCATCATATTCATGAATACATTAACTCACTTTCATCATTTTCTGTTCTGTTATTACTTGTGTAACTGTGTGAGACTATTACTTGGATAGGTTTCTCAAACTCTCATACCACTGTAGTCCAGACCTGCATCACTGAATTAAGAAAAGATGAGGCTAATATTTGCTTTTAATGAACAAACACATTGTCTTATACATGAATATATTCATTCATTATTTATTCTGTTTTGTAACTGCCACTAACCAATGAGAATTCATTATAACAGAGAAATGTATGAATAACATTGTATCATGAAAAGCATTGCCCACCAATATAATTTAACCTAATGGGAACAACTGAGATGGTCACCTTTCCTTGCAAGACCATCAAAGTTTGGTGTCATGCCTGATAGTGAAATATGCAACACAGAGGGAAAATGTTTATCTAACAGCTGCGATGTGGAACGTGACTTGTAGTTCATCACAGAAAGAGTTGGTCTGCACACATAAGCCGAGCCAAACTGTGTTTCCTTTGGTGAGTCATAGAAGTTGTCCAATGTGGATGTAGTGAACTTTCGTCACACTGGATGTCAAACACTTCTAGTTACACATCCAGAGGCACTTTCTTGCTGTCAAATGAAAGGGGGAGAAGACTCAGTTCTCAATCTCAATCTTAGCAAAGTCTGCGAAACGCCAGTTGAACTATGTGTGGAGGTCTATGACAGTAGTGGTGTATCTGTCAATGTGGCAGGGTGGCACATCCAGGATGGCATATCCAGGGTGGCACATCCAGGGTGGCCAGAGTTGGAAAAATATGTGAAGGCCTTGTTGGTCATTTGTTGGGAAACAGGAAAACAGGTCCACCTTGGCTTTGAATGCTCACACATATGAATATAGCTCGTGCACAAGTACATTCTTCCCAGGCAACTTCAGATTGAGGTTGTTCAGATGGACCATTACATCCACCCACCCAATCCAGATCTTGCAATTTTGCAAACTTGTCAGTTTTAACAACAGTCACAAGAAATGTCCCTATTTCTTCTCTCAACTCCCACACATGGTGAAACACCCTCCGCAGGCTCAGCCAGCGAACCTTTGAGTAGTACAGCACATTCGTGTGGTAAGTCTATTTGTTCTGTCTCACTTTCCTCCAGTAGATGGATGAGCTGGCGATGATTAACCATCATTTTAATCACATGATCAAGTTCCAGCACAGATTTATACAGAGTATAAGTTCAAACATTCTTCTTTAGTCCATGGTAGGTTTAGTCTCTTCAAACATTCTTACACCTTGTCACAGTAGTCAGATCACTTTGTTGTCCTCCTCATTGACTCCATGGCAAGACACACCTCCACTATTTCAAACCTGTTGTTGATCCCTCGAATGAAAATAGGTAGCTGGGCAGTTTCTTTGATTTCTGTGCTCTCATCCAGCACAGCATCAGGTACTTTTACACACCGAGTGACGGTGATGAGACAAATTGACGTTTTCGATCTGAGCTTTGTTGTCAGGTCACAGTATGCTAGCCCCCTTTATCAAGTCTTTCAAAATTTCACCATTTGAGAAAGACTTGCTCTGTTTAGCAAGCTTGTGTGACAGCAAGTAGCTAACTTTTGTCACCAATTCTTGGATGGTCGACCCTTTTCTGTCTGGCAATTAAGTTAGAAATAGTTTCAGGGCTTTTTTCTTCTCTTTCCTATGATGACATGTTTTTGACATAGTAAGCATGCTTGGTCAAAAACGTCTCATTCCTTGCACACTGAGATACTCGCTTGTCATATCAAACTTATTGCCTTTGAGCTGATGAAATGTTTAGATTCACACTCTTGGTTAAAAATGTGTCAACTTGAGGCCTTTAGTCCAATCTGAGTATAGACAGCGCCCTCTGTTGGAAATGAGTTAAATAGCTGACACAGTTGTTCGCCTTGAGATTCATTAATATACCATTAATAAGAGCTCCATGGTGTGGATGGAGAATCTTGTGCTCAGCTGTACTACATAAACATCTAATTAATCATTACTGTATTACATGTTACAGTTAATCATGATATAAATTTTGGTTGATATCAATCAGCCCTCTGACTACATTCTTCTTTTATTAATTGATGAATACTACATTTTTATGTTCCTTTTGGCCAAATACCCCAGAGATACAAGCAGAAAATTCAAATATGAATTCTCCTTCAACTGAAAGGTTTGGTTTTAATTATTGTCCAGATTTTTAATTAAAATTAATTAATTAGTACATTGTCGCAGTACAAGTGTCTGTTAGCTATATCTGCTGCTATAAACGTGTCGTACATTCTGCCTGATAATTAAACCATTAAAAGAATAACCCTTTAGGAGTTCAAGTCTATTTGATCAAAGTATGTTCTTTCCTCAACCTAAAAAGGAGAACGCATTCACTCATTTATCAATAAAAACTGACAATCACAAACAATATAGTTCAAACATTTTGACCAGACAACACCAGTGTGGATATTTCCTGCATGCACAAAGATGTAATGCTGTCCTACCATTGGATGCTGTGAAGTCTATGGCCACTGTGAAATTGAGTTGTGTCCTGTTGGGAGATGGAACACATCAGTATCATTCAAAGCAGACATGTTAGAGCTGTGCCAGTATCTCCAGATGGAAACCCATTTACAGCTGCTCAGGCTGGACTGAGAGGCTCATCAGTGGTTCACTGCTGTTACTTATGGAGCACCAGGCAGGGGATCCGCACTGTGATTTAAACAATACAGGCTTTTGAAGTCCACTAACAGTGCTTTGAAATTGAAGTGCTGATCACTGCTGTCATATGCCGATATTCAACATTTTTACATTTGACTGTTTTCATGCTGAAGACTGTTTCTCTTTGAGTTCTTTTCATATCAGAGGGAAGAATAGACTAGAGGAGGAAGTTTAATTTGAATAATTAATTCAATGTTATTTAACATAATAACAGAAAAGTCCCCCGGATGATATAATTGATCACGTTATGGCTTATCACCCCGCTGCATAAGGAGAGCAGAAGTCCTCTGCTCCACTAGCTTCTGTATCTCAACACAATCTCTCTTTCAGCATTTCTTTAATCAGTCTTCCAAAAAATGAAATGTGTTCCTTGAGTGTACTTTCCATATTCTAAGACAACTCAGCTCCAATATACTACATACATGTGAGCTTAACTCAAACTCGCCACTTTTACGGCCGTGACATTTAGGTCTTGGGCTGTATAGTTTTGTCTTTACCATAAATATTAATTTTCTAAAGTCATGATTTTTATTCTTTTCTAAGTTGGAAAACAATGCTACTCAGTAGAGTGAAAAAGCTATATAGTTGGTGGTGGTGTTGGCTCACAGAACATCTGATGTGGAAGCCATTTCAATAGTCTATTTGAGTCAGGCAGACTGGAATGGTGAGCAGTTAGTTGATGGTGGATGATTACACAATCTGGAATTTCACTATGTCTCTATTATATCCCAGCCAGCATGTCCATGTGGGCCCCATATGGGTTAAATGTAGGCTATGTGGGCACTGAGTGGGCATGGGCTTGAACTGGGCACATTTTGTGGGTCCCACATGGTTTCAGTAACATGGGCCTCATATGTGAAGCCCAGGTGGGCTGACTGTATGAGCCCCATAAGGAATGTAAGTGGGTTAAGATGGCATAGGCATAAACAGGGCAAACTGTATGGGCCCCATATTGTTTCAGAAACATGGGCCCCACATGTGAAGCCCATGTGGGCTGGCTAAATGGGCTCCAATTAAGGTCCATTCTGATCCCACTTTGACCCTATATGGGCAAACATATGGGGCCTATAGAGGTTTCATCCAGTCTGGCCCCACCTGAAACCCAGTCAGAACCCACTTGAAGCCCATTTTTGCAACCCAAATTTAACCCTCATGGGGCCCACATGGACATGCTGGCTGGGATAGTATTAACTCTGATATATGGGGTCTTCTTTTATTCTGTCTGGAAAGGTTTGTAGGGAAAAGGAGAGTCACAGGCCTGAAGGGAGTTCTATAACCTAGTGTTTTAGACCGGAGTGGCAGTCTATGCATGGTGCAGGTGGGGTAGAGACTTGTGATTTAACATAGAATTATGGCATTATTTGATTTGACAGGATCAGCCTCAGTACATTGTACATTTTGCCATTATTCAAGGACTTTTACATCCAGAAGCCTGGGCACATGGAGAACCTTCCAGGATGTAGGCAACAATAAGACAATAAGAAAGTTGTTAAAGGATAATGTTGGTGAGTTTCTATTATAAAGAATATACATATGCAAGCTTTGACAGTACAAGGTCATACTGATACAACATTAGAGACTGAGCTCTTACCCTCCTCTGATGAAGTCAACAAACGTGTACTCTGACTCCACTTTGAAAGACAACAGAGTCACCTTGAAGATGGAAAGTGAAAGGTTGGAAATATGAAAGAAAAGGAAAAAGGAAATAAGCAGAGAGAGGACAAAGACAGAAGATCTCTGTGAGACTCATGGCAAACACCATCTGTTTACTGCTCTGACATGTCATGGCTGCTGTGACATATGTCCACGAAACGTGACAGCGGCTGATGAAATACAGTGCGGCAGGTCTTACCGTCCCCGAATTGATGTATTTCTTCTTCTTGCCTTTCTTTTTAGGATTCAAAACCTTTACAGCAAGACAGCAAAACAAGAAATTAGTTTTTGGAATAAATACACCTAGGCAGAAATGTTTAGTCATTCAGAGCATGTGTGAGCCCCTGTGGGTTGATAATATATCATTCTCAGATGAAAACTGGAATTCATTATATGAGAAATATCACATAAATGAATAATATATAAGTCTGCCAAGGAACTATTGATATTGTTGCGAGTTCCCAAAGCATTGTTACACTTTTTCTATCCTTTACACATTTGAGAAATTAAAGCTTTGGAGAAAGTCTGAGATTCCATTTAAACAATTTGCAGCATTTCACCTCGTAAACATTGAACTGGCTCTGGCCTCTGGACAGCTCTCTGTAGCTAGTGGTGAACTCTCCGATAAAGTCGTGACTGGAGGAAAGACAGGGAGACACAACAAGAAAGAAACACTGTGATGTCTTCATCTGCAACGTTATTTTCTGTCTATTAGAATGATATTTCTGCTGTCATCAGTTTTGTAGTTATTGGGTTAGCAGTTGGAAAGTTAAAGCATCTATTGGTTATGATTATTGTGATTGTATAACCAAGCCTTAAAAATAATGGAAAAAAAACACTGTCACATCCTGAAGCAGTACAATTTGCTCAGCTTCTATATTTAAAAAGAAATTCTCATCTGTATAATTGTTTTTTAAATGTTTGTAAAACCTAGCACCGGATTATTTATGCAAATTTATCAGCAGGTAGAGTAGTAGGATCACCAGGGCCACAGCAAGCGGAAACTGTACAACTGCACGTCTGAAGAACTCCTTGGACAGTCAGATTTTCCATAAAATGGTCTCAAATGTGGAACACACTCCCAACTGAGATAAAACTGATGAATGAGATTAAGAGTTTTTAATAAAAATGTGAAAGTTTGGCTGAAGCAAAATCAGAGATGTGAGCATTTTTAATTAAGTATTTTATAATGTACTAAGACTGTATTGTAATTGTATGTAAGATGGTTTAAATATTTTCTTTATTATCATTATTGGTTTTGTATGTAATATTATATCTGTCTTTTAAAAGCTTAACTAGGGACAGGAATAGCTATAATCTCTATATGCAGAACATCAGTTACTACAGCTTGTTTGTAACAAGCTGAAGTTGTACTATGTTCATTTGCATTGTCCCTAACAAATAAACTAAATAAATAGATAAATAACGCACTTTATGTATGTTTCGCCTGCTGATGCCAGAATAGACTACAGTGGGTACAAGACGCTGCAGCCAAGCTTTTAACAGGTACTAAGATAAATGATCACATTACACCCATCCTTGCTGTCTTTCACTGGTTACCTGTGAGATTTGGAATTTAATCTAAGATTTGACTGCATGTTTTTAAAGCATTGAATGGTCAGACTCCTGCCTATATTTGTGAATTGCGAACTCCTTATGAGCCTGACCGCTTCCTGAGATCGTCCAGTAGGGCCCTTCTGAAGGTTCCTTTATCTCAACATGTTCCCAAAAGGGACCAGGCCTTTGCTGTTGGGACCCCTCAGCTGTGGAACTCCCTGCCTGGAGATGTCAAGCAGGCAAACTCAGTGTCATCTTTTAAATCTGTTCTTAAAACTCACTTTTATCATATGGCTTTTTCTTAACTGTTGGTATTTGTTGTATTATTTAATTCATTATATATTGTCTATATTTTTGATTTGCCTCTTTTTATTATTATTATTTGTGGAAACATTCCCTATACACTGGCTTTATCAATGAACGCCGGACACTACCACAAATACAAGCAAATCACAACACTAAAGCTGCATTGATTGATTTTTGAGAAATTGAGGGCAACGTGACAATGCTGTTAGCAAACATGAAGCTACATTAGCAATGATTTTGTCATGTAGCAATGAAATCATGTGTCTGTCCACCTGATGAATCTAAGTCTAATATTCACACTCATTTTAGATCTCTTTCGGGCTCAACCAACTCCTGAGGGAAAGATCTAGCTCTTCAGCTGCTAAATGATTCATTGTGTTTACTGGCAAGCTGCTGACTTTGTCTGTCTGCCATTAGCTGCTGGCCATATGAAATCAGAGGTCTATCACTGAAAACAGAAATATGAGATTGGTGATAATCTCATATTTGAGTCATTGTTTATATATAAAATATGATACGATATATCATATGATATGATACAATACAATACGACACAATATGATATGATATAATATGACATGATATGATATACTACAATATGATACGATACAATACGATACGATACAATACGATACGATACAATACAACACGATATGATACAATACGACACTATACAATACACTACAATATGACACGATATGATATGATACAATACAATATGATACAATATGACATGAAAGGATACGATACAATACAATACAATACGACACAATATGACACGATACGATATACTTTATTGTCTCCGTAGGGAAATTTGTCTTGGACTCAAATGCTCACACAAATGACTCCACAGTTAAAGTTAAACAAACTACATATGAACAAAACAGCATCAGCTGTGTTAATCACAACAATATATTGCACATAACAAAATACTGCACTCACCCCATAATAAAACACCATGAGACCAATGCACAATCCCTACAGCATACATACATATTGTGTATGTAAAAGTGAAAGTAATACTGGTAATACTCTATGTTCATGAATAACCTGACAGACACTGTGTGGTCCAGCAGATCAATGACACAGCAGCAGATCTTCATACTTGACTAAGCAGCAGCAGCAGTTCCAGTCCCACGCTGCTTATAAATAATCGAAACCTATTTCACTTTAAAATCTATTTCAGACCAGGATGAAATTTTAAATAAAGTGTGACTCTCAGTCTGAGCCCCAGGTTTAAAATACAATTTTGCCAAATGGGTGCCCACCATATAAAGGTCTGTGGTTACTTATAGCGGAAAATCATAGAACGACACCAATTCCCTCAATGTATCATTTTTGGGTCCTGACTCATAACTTTTGATGCCCTAATTTTCTTTGCTGGTGGGCTTTTTGGGTAACTTTTTTCAGCTATAGTATTGGATGTTAGTTGTGAAAGTGAGTTTGTTGAGGAAGAATTAGAAATAGGTTAGTGATAGTGAGGCTCTTTTCAGCTCTTCTCATCCCCTTAAAGGTCCACATTGTAGAATTTAGTGACATCTAGCAGTGATGTCAGGTTGTCAAGGTGCAACCAACTAAACACTCCCCCTCACTCAGCTTCTAAGCATGTAGGAAAACCTATGGTGGACATGGGGGGGGGAAAAAAAAGTCCCTCTCAGTCTGGTTTGTTGGTTCTGGGCCACTGTAGAAACATTGTGGCGACTACTGCCTATAACTCTAAAACCAGAATAATTCTTATTCTCAGGTGATTATACACTAATTACAACATACTTATGAATAGTGTATTCCATTTCTGCCACTAAACTCTACACACTGCACCTTTAAAAAGCAATATTTTCCACATAATAGTGTTCTAACAGTTTCATCATAAAGACAATCTGTACTCAAAAACACTCTACACAGTGACATGTGTGCAGTCATAATAACCTGAAGTACAAAAAAACATGTTTCCATTATTTTCATCAGCGTGGCTACTTCTTCCAGCACTTGAAAATGTGAACTTGTGTACAATCCAAACATGTAGTTGGACATTTCCAAATGAACCATGGTAACATGTTATGATGAAACTTTACAGTTCTAGCACCAACTTGGCTCGACTCCTGCTCGCTTTTCTAGATTTTCTAGGCTAGATTTAAACTTAAATACACTATGGGACTGAAGGCCCATCCTGAAGGTGTCTCCATGACAACTGAACAACTCCATCTGGTAAAGAAATCCATGAGATGTGGTTGAAAGCTGGTAAAGTCACCATGTCTTCATCACTGCCAATTAAGCGTTACTATAGGTCCAGGAATTCCTCACACACAACAAAGTTGTTAGCAATTAATTCAGTTATTTCTTCTCCAGTTGATACATTTCCCTCTTTCTTTAATTACACTCAAACCTTTTATTCATCAGTGCAGCTAACTTTTTAGCCTTTTTTAATGTTTCCTTTTTGACACACCAAACAATCTCTGTCAGATATACAGTATATACACCATATATGCTAACCACATTGTTACTACACAGTCTATCATGATATCTCTCCATTCACATTGCTTCTCCACTGAAGTCCTGTGTCATATATTGCCCAGGATAGACTCCAAAACAAATGCATCCATTACAGGATGAAGGAGATGAAAATACAGAAGGGAATATTGCACCCTGGGGACATGGGGCCACATGGGGCCACATGTATAAATAATGCATGTGCACAAAAACCATGCATACACCATTCCCACATATCAACTGGTGTCTATAAACACAGAATGAATGTGAGAATGTGCACACCTCACACATTTTTCAGACCTGGCGTATACACGTTTTTCTAAAGTGATGTGAAGGTGAGAAACAGTTTTTAGTAAAATGTTGTTTGTTTAGGTTGATCATCATTATTTGTCTGTTGTTTTCTTTTCTTTTTCTGCATTTATATTGGTCTGTAAAATCAGTTTCATAATGACAGAGATTTATTAAACAGAACCATGTGCAGGCTAAGCATAACTTTACTATCTGATCTGGATTTGTGTGTACACAGTTTTAGATGTGTAGTTTCATGCATGTGGTGCCTGGTGTGCAATGCATGTGGCTCAAGACAAAAAATTAAAGTCTCTTAAATTGTCTTGAAGACATTTCTTGCATTAAACTGTCTGACCTTACACATACATCATTTGGGAGGAGCCAGAGGGCACACCAGAGAACTATTGATATATCTGAATTTGCAGGATGTAAAATCTGCCAAAAAATGCAAAGAAGAAGCATGATGTAAAAAATATAAATGGCGACACTCGAACAGGTTATTACTTTGTTCATTTAAGCATATCAGTCACAATGCAGTGGCAATGACACATGATACAGAAGTGGGTAATTGCAGACTCGGTCTATTAACTTGTCTTCAAACCTTTGCACCATTGTCACTTTTGACGTGCCTAATGACCTCTGACCCTGTCACATTCCCATATTGGCCCTACACTGCCCCTGCCATCCTGTCATGTATCTTACATCTTGCAGAAGCGTTGTGTTAAGTTCTGAGGACGTACACAACCAACGCTCCAAATGGATGCAAGGTATACATTTCTGCACACTCAGAGTTGTGTTCATCCCACATGGAGCCTCTCAGTGAAGCAGTACATCTGCTGTTGTGTTTACACTGGAGGAAGAGGTGGCTTGACTGCACCTTTAGCTCCCTGCCTACTTGCATACATACCAGCAGCACTCTTTTACGCCCCTTGCTTATGAGGATACCGGTAAAGTTTGCAACATTAAGATACCACTCATGCAACTCGATAAAGGCCAAAAATATTCCAGGCTATGCTTAAGACATTCAAGTAATGAAGACCTGAATGATCATGATAACACTTCAGGGAGCACTCAAATAAATCACAGACAGAACTAACTGTCATCAGCCTGGACAGACATGCCTCTATTTCAAATTAGCTGTCTACACATAACAATTTGAGTTTCAAAGTGTTAGATGAAATAGCCAGAACTTTTAAAAGAGGCTCAATTTAAACGGTCACGTCCAAAATTGTTAATGCTGACACTGATACTGGTAAGGAACCGGTATGAATCAGTTGCCCCGTGTAGTGTGAGCAGCATAGCAGCAGTAGTGACTGCTCCGTCTGTGCGTCTACAGTGGAGGCATTTAGGTGCAGTGTTGAGCGTAGGTCAGCTGTGTGTTCAAAGCGCTTAGAGGCCAACACACGACTGTAGTGAAATGCATCTGACACACTATGTTGAGACCGCCTAACTTGTAATTAAATGGCATTTTAATTTGCACGTGTTTCACTGCTTCCATAATGCACAGCCACTGCACTTAAGCTGTGTCGGAACTAATACACTGCCCCTGAATCTTCTCCTCTTGAGAGGATTCCCCCAGAGATGTAGGTTTTCATGACATTATTTTTCTTCCTGAACATGAAAAATCCCCCCGAGCATCATCAGATTGGTAAATATCAACTCCCTGCATGCCCTCAGATCATTTCTGCATCTCAATATATATCACCACCTGAAGCTGTGTGTGACACCGCCGCTGCCTGCGCAACGCTGGTATTTAGAAGGGAATCCTCAAGGAGCAGGCAACGAGTTCATCTCTCCACAGGCGGAGAAGGGGGGGGGGGGGGGGGGGGAGGGACGACAGAAGCACAGCAATAACACACCAGAGTTTTAGGTGAAAAGAGAGAAAAATAAAACTTTGAGGAGAAACAGACAAAATGAGAGGAATAGTGACAGACTGCAGCAGGCGGTGATGTTTATTGATGATGTAGTTGTTGGTTTATGAAGGCAGTGTTGTCATGCATGACGATGGTACACTGTCTTGTCAAAGTTATCTACCCTACTTTTACCTGTTCTATTATATAGATTGTGTCATATATAATGTGTTCCATAAAGCTCTATATGTGTATTACTTTAACGCAGTTTAATCTTCCTGTTGTCCTCCCGGGTCAAATTGTTCCTTTTTTCCTCCCTTCTTTCCTTCCTTCCGTCTGTCCTTCCTCCTTCCCTCCTTCTCTCTTTCTTTCCTTCCTCTCTTTCCATCCCCCTTTTCCTTCCTTCTTTCCTTCCCTCCTTCCTTTCTCCCTCCCTCCTTCCTTCTTTCCTCTGTCCTTCCTTCCTTCTTTCCTTTCCTCACTTCCTTCCTTCCTTCCTTCATTCTTCTTCCCTTCTTTCCTCCCTCCTCTCCTTCCTTCTTCCTCCCTTCCATCCTTCCTTCTTCCCTCCCTTCCTTCCTTAAATCGAAGACAACATGAGGGTTAAAAGAACTATGTCATGCCCTCCACTACTTCCTAGTCTGCTCTCTCCATCTCACCTTCCTTATGTTTGTGCTTGATTGCAGGTGGAGTGGAGAGAGGTGTCTATCAATCATGATTAGTCCCACATGTGTACCTGGTTCTCCTCACACACCTCATCACCACATCCTTGACTCTATTTACTCTGTCATGGCTCTAGCCCTTCTAGAATTGGTTCTGCCTGAAGTCTGCATTATATTAAATCCTTTTTTTTCCGTGTTTGCAGTTTTGCCTCTGTCTGTCTCCAGCTCTCCTCCCTTCCCCATCGGCTCAGTACTACTCCCTGCTCTCCAGAACCAGAACCGTTTTTTAGTTGTAACAATATTTTAATTGTGACTGTGCTGAATCAAAAGGAAAAGATCCTGTGAATAAAAGCATTCAATTGCATAAATTGCCACCATTCCTCATTTTGAAAGGCATCAAATTATCAATATTTATTTATCAAAGAACACTTGTGTTGACTGGCTCTGAGGGTTAGGGTTAGGGTATCAATTTATTTCAGTCGATACCTTAAATTCATTGAGTACTGATACCCAGCCATAGTTACAACATAACAGTATTATATGTGTTTAATTACATTGAAAGACATACTTTAGTTTAGTTTTTAGGGGTGTCTGTATAATGATGCCCCAAGTTGGATATCCTGAAACTTTCCTAAAAAATGCAGACATTCCCAGTTGTAATTATACAGTGCATGCTGGTAAATGCTTTTTATAAGTTGAAAACTCAGAATTACAAGTCGAACACAGCCTCATGTTAAAGCTGTGTGGAGCTATAAAGGGAATAGACCTTTTTCACAACAGACCCTTTAACATGTCACACCAGGAGAAGCACAGGTGTAATTAATGACATGAATCATGGCTGCATTCTATTTACACATGCAGGCTTTATGGTTCTTGTATGGCAGGTACTATACTGGGACTGTACTGGGACACTGAACCATTGTTAACATTATTAGCTCCACCAGTGCCTTTCCTGCTATGTGTTCTTTGAAACTGGTCTATTACAGATGCAACAACGCTGTGCTGTGCTGGTGTGGTGTGGGTGTACAGGATATTTAAAGGAATTCACACATTTCAGTGAATTTGGCTCTGTTCAGATTACACAGGTCTCATTTCTCAGCCCTCCCTAGGTATTCATTACAGCTCCAAATACCTCTTTGTTTACTAATTGCATTAACTGAATTTCATCAGCTTTGTGCACTTTATGTGGGTGTAATGGCGGGACAGAAAGATGTTATGGTTAACCTGACAGATAAGCACCCATTTAGACCACACAGTCCTGATTGTTTAGAGACAAAGGCAGACACAAGCTAAATGGACTGTGATTTTTACCCACACTGGAGGGTAAGCTGCCTTCATATAACTGATTAGATGGATGGTTCATTGCCTCTTATAACTGAATTGCTTTAATTTTACACTGTAAAAAAAACAAGTGTAGTCAACGAGGAGCCCTCTTCAACCCTACTCTTCCGGCTTAATCCCGTCTATCAGTGAATCCCATCCACATGGTTTTAACATGATATCATCTGTGGTTGTAGAGGAAGTGAAAAAACATATCTGAAACTTTACTTTGCCTCAAGTGATGTCATTCGAGTCCAGACTACACATTTGAAAGTGAAACTAATCTGGTGGCGTGGAATTGTTTGGAGGTCGAGTTGCATTTTGGGTAATGTAGGCAACAGTTTTGGACAAGGAAGAATGTATGTTATAATGATACATAATCTCTGGTCCTGTTGCATTAATGTTTATCCTTTTTAAAAACTATCGCAATCAATCACATACCCCTTTGTTAAGTACAATTTTACTTTTTTTTATTTAAATTTTTTTATACCTCTTTGCGAAAAATTAAAACCATTGCTGCCTCAAAGGAATATGAGAAATTAGACTACTGTATCCACAGATATGAGTTTTATTCAAATTAAAAAAGAGGTGGGAAATAGGCCTGCAACTAATGATTAGTGTCATTATAGTTCCAACTGCTGATTATCTTTTACTTTAATTAGTAAGTTGATTGGTTCGTTATGTGAAATAATTAGAGAATAATGATAATTTAATACTTTACCTCCTACAATTTTTAGACCTTGTATATCAAAAACTAAATTTTAGGACTTTTTAAGGACCCTGCCCACAATGGATTGAGTGCAATGCTGAATCAGTGAAGAACTCCTTTTGTCCACATGTGTGCCAGTTGTTCTTCCTACAGTATATTCATCCATTTTACATTTCATAATGGAACTTTCATGTTTATGTTTAAGGGTGCCTGTGGTAAAACAGCTGAGATGTGTTGTATATGACTCTATGTAGAGGAAACACTGCTTTATACATGGAACAGTTCAATGAGCATAGACTGTAAATGGAACATTACAGGTTTTTATTCTGCAGCTCACATCCTGAGCTCCCTGGCAGAATGATTACAGAGTTATTTTTGTCATGATTCAGCCTAAAATCTCTGATAATGGCTTGTCAAAATAAATGTTCCATGTCACGATGCCCTAGAAGAAGATGCCTAAAAAGACAAAATAGACTTGTCTGTCAAACTGAAAAAGCAACTGACTGTGCAAACAAGCAACATAATTATAGCCTGAGTTTGTGTCAGTCTGATATATTTTGCTGGAACTCTGCAAGAAAACATTTAGCTTTAGTTTCTATATGTCTTTCAGGCTTTGGGACAGGGATTTGGAAATCTGAGCCTAGGGATTTGTAAAAGATTTCCAATGAATCCTGATTGAAATGTATAGATCGCTGTAAGGCTGGAAAACCCTCACAAAGTCTCCAGTTAAGATTTCAACCTTTAACCTTTTCATTTGTCACCCAGCGTGTCCTGTCAGATGGAGCCCTCCATTTGAGCCCTCTAATATATAATAATAAGATTGAAAGACCTGCACCCCTCTCTCGGTGTCAGACAGAACAAGGTGTGACATTTGAGGGATTTTTTTGTGAAGCTGAAAATGAATAGGGAGAGAGAGAGAGAGAATTTACCTGCCGTCTCGGTCCCAGTCGAAAACGTCCACCTTGACCGTCCTGGAGAGAGGTGAGATGAAGAAGCAGAGGTGAGATTCACAGAGAAAAGAGAGAAAGAGTGTGAGGGTGAGAAATGAGAGAAATGATAGAGGGACAGGAGATAAATTGAGAGCAGGAAAGTAAGTCAGAAAATGAACTTTTCTTGGCCTTCATTTCACAAAATGCTTCACATTTTAAAATAACTACTGTCTAAACCAGTGGAAATGACATTCATTACATAATACACATTAAGATTATAGCCTGTATTCCCCTGTATGTCATTGTCTCCTTTGATCCAGACACAAACTATATACACTCCATGAAATGACTTATTATACCAACAGCATAATAAATGACTGGTCACTAATAACAAGCTATAACAATAAGAACATGCTAGGAAGCCCTACTCATGCCAGATTCTCCCATTCTCTCATTAAGGGTCCCTAAAGTTCCAGACTGACAAAATTGGCATTTAATAAAAATTATTGCAAATTATTTGACAAATAAGTTACACATGTTCTTTAAAACTGCCCCTGTGATCTTTATTAAATGTTACTCAGACAGGAGGAAATAGTGCTTTCATTGGGGACTATTTTAAGTGGCGGATGAATCTACATTTCATGCTCTAGTAAGCATCTCTGACAGCAGTCTGTGGGACGGAGTCAAAATAAACTACAGTGTGTGTTGATAGTAATAAAGGAACATGTCACCCAGCGCAACAGTGTGTCTCACTGATGTGTTTGTAATATTTTTTAGACAACAATAGAGATCTAGGACACAGAGGAATAAGATATATCAGGCTTTGATACACACACAATACTTGTTGGTCGGATACATTCATTGTTGTTTAGGGTCTTTTTGTGGGATTTGTTGACAATAAGAAAACAGTATCACCAGACTGGTCCTTTAAAATAACTCACATACACAAGTTTGTATTGATGGACCAACAAATGTGGTGGTCAGTAAGATTCATAGGGTTAATGTTATTTATACATTTATTATTTCTAAAATAATTCATATTCACTCAGCATGCTGTTGGTAATCTTCGCTAGTTTAATGTTGAGAGTGTTTAATTCACTGACACATTCAGTTTTTATAAAATATTGTTCATATCTTTTATGTACATTTCACAATAGTCCTCCACAAAACTGATTTATATTAGGGGTAAAAGTCTCGGTTTCATATGCTAAAGATGCAAAATGGAGGGAAAACAATCATGAGATGGATGGGAAGTGAATTCAAAGGTTTGGCTAGGGGGCAATAGCTGCAAATAAATAAAACCCAAGGAAATTAAGAAATATATTCAATAATTTCTCTACATACAGAATATGATAGAACGGAAAGACACTACAAATACAGAAAACAAGCAAAAACAGAAACACTGCACTCAACAACATAAAACTGAGGAACACGGCATGATGCATGATGACTAATGATGTTTATTTTATTTTTAACATTGTGATTGTATGAATCCAAAATGATTTACTGACATGGTTATCAGTAAGGTATAGAAACCCCTGTGTAGCTACATGCATAACTCAATTCTGTTTTTGTAACTGATGAAATATAGCCACTTGTGGGTTTTTGGGTTTTTTAAACATGATTTTCAGCTTTTATTTTTCTAAATGCAACATATATTATCAACATGGTGAATTATAATTATTATTATTATTACATATTTCCTTTTATTTTGTCCAGTTACTCATGTTTTCTTTAAGGTATTTCGAAGAGTTTGTCACCAATAGTAGCATTATAAAGCAATGTTTTACAACTGGGTCACACTATTCCACTGTTTGTTACACTTCAGGGATACACACTATGCTTTCTGGTGAGAGACACTGAATGCAAATATAACTTCCTCCAAGAAAAGTTGACTTTTACATGGTAGTGCACTGAGCCCTATCAGCCTCCTTAGGTGGGAAAGAAAATACCACAGAGGAAAGTAACAAACATAGAGTGTGATTGCCTGCAGCCTGATAGGTAGGTAGTTTGGCTTGGATCTTCAAACTTGGATCAATAGTTGATGGTCAGTGGAAGAACAATGCTACAGCTATTTGTGTGTTTCCTGCTGTGTTGCCTCCATGTTGGTCTCAATAACACCAGCACTGGCCAGAGATTTACTACGCGGCCGACTGCTGGCATTATTCTGACCACCACAGAGTTTCACTTGTACCACTTTATATCAAACTGCTTTCACTCTTGTTGCTTTTATAAATGTCTGGTGTTTGCCTTTACATAAACATTTCATCTAAAATAAATTATGGCGTAATACTAAGAAATAATATTTTTTGATAAAGATAAAACTGAGCATGAACATGTCATATTGATCAGACTCTGGCATTTACTTTTGTCATTCTAGAAGTAAACAACATGTGAAAAAGTCAGCATTTTCAGTAGAAAGTTCAGTAGGAAGTTCTTAAAGCCAAACTGTAGTTTAACAAACCATTTCAATGAATGCTGATTGGTCAAACCTGTAACTTAAAGTCATCAGCATCACTCATTTGACACACAAAAGTTGACAGACTGCTCTCATCTGTTTAACACCACAGAGTATTCAAATCTCATAATACAGTAGTATGATGAAAATTACAGCTTTATTCTGATTACTTGACTTGATTTTTTTCTTATTATGACTAATCTCATAATACCTTTTTTCTTAAAATAGAATATTTAATATTATTTACTAAAATTGACAGTTTTTCTTAAAATATGAAACACTTATTATTTTTCATATAATATATACATCAGTGCTGACAGTTGCAGGGATTGACTGTTGTTGTTGCTTGTATTCATGATGATGTTTGCATACTGTTCTGTATAGTGAATGTGGACACATGTAATAAGTGGTAACATCAGAGGTTAGATGAAATTCTTTCAGAATGACCTGAACCGTCACCTCACCTGTCATAGTCTCCATTGCAGAGCGCTCGAACAGGGATTGTAAATGACTGCCAAACAGGGTTCAGATTGTTCTTGATCACCTCGGTCTTGTGGCAGATGGTGAATCTGCAAACAGAAAGAGGACAGAACAATTCAATATCAAACAATTCTGCTCTATATGCCGTTTTCAATAGTATCTCATACCACGATAGAGACAATGTTTTGAAGTATGTTTTGGTTTAATAAAGTTTGCAGCATGAGACAGCAGCAACAGAACAGGCTTAAAAAGGGTTATGATCCCAAACTGTATGTCAGAAATATTGAAGGATACAGTACAGATTAAAACTTTTCTGTCTCAGTGTCAAGAAAATCTATTAGCCCTTCTTCCATCTGACAGGCAAGAGGCTTTCAGACTCCTCATGGGACCAGATCCAACAGAGAAATCTGCTGGCAGATTTTCAGTCACTGTAGTAAAACGGAAACAGCACACTCGCCTCGGGGGTGACGGACTAACAGATGGACTTTACTGTAGAAGATTTGCTCTCGCTAACAAACACACACTTCATACACGCTTAACAAAAAGACTCACGTCCCGTCCTCGTTGCTCCGGTAGAAGACCAGGAAAGGGTCGGACTTGCCAAAGAAATCCTTTTTGTCCAGCTTGTTGGCACAGAACTGCATAGTGGCTATGTCCTGCCAGAACAACAACAATGTATTTTTACACCCACCATTGATCTTTTATTTTCTAGTCTTACTTCAACTTGCAACTGGACCTTGAATTTGAGTTTGACATTTTGCCAAAAATATGTTTTCACTTTCTTGCAAAGAGTTAGGTAAAGAATATTGTTACCGCTCTCATTTCTATGGGATACATTTACTACAGGTAGCAGCCAGTTAGCTTAACTTAGCATACAAACTCCAGTGGTGTAAAGCTAGCCTGGCTATGTCCACGATAAAACATTTGCGTATTAGCACACTTAAATATTTTTTTTAGGTTTAATACATATAAAAAAGCTTAAGTTTCTTGTTTCCTTCTTGGCTTCTTAGCAGTTGCTAAGTAACTAGCAAAGACTCCAGGAAGTTAGGCGGTCGCTCGATACTTTTGATAAGTGATGCTTGACAGAAATTAAACAGTTATGTAACATTTTCAATTTATGCTTCGGTAACCAGGCTCATCTTCATAAGGAAGGAAATTTAATAGGCCACTTTAGAACAAATTACGGAGATTTTTTGAATATTTTTAATGCCAATATTGCCTCTGAAAAGAGGCAATCGTGAGTTATATCCTATGAAATTGTCGTATTTAGCTTAAAAACACAACAAACATTTTTTTTAAATTATTATCAGGAGTGACTGATAAGAGGGGGCAAGGTCATTGCAAGTTATCCAAAATATTAATGAGGAAAACGCCAATCTCCATGGCAACGTTAGTAACACTACCCAATTACATTAGGTGACAAAATATTGCGGTGTTCGTGACATAAAATTCTTCGGGTGTGCAACATGAAAGAAAATTGTTGAGGAACACTTCTTTCTGTTGAAAATACGTCATTTCTGTCAAGCAACCTACCATAAATCAGCCTTTAAACCGAACAGCCAAGAAATAGTTTGGCACCTGCTTAAGATAGCAAATTTGTAGTATTTACACTAAAAAAATGTACATGCTCCCCATATTCAGAACATCAAAGTTTAAAATTGGTTAAATTTCCATAAAAATAAAAAAAAACCCTTTAAAATTTCAAGATGTCTCCAGATAGCGCATGCCATATACGCAGCCGACCCCGGTTTGAATCCCGATCGGAGGGCCTTTGCTGCATGTCACACCCCCCTCTCACTCCCATGTTTCCTGTCGGTCTACTGTTAAACAAAGGCGTCTATGCCAACAAAATCTTTAAAAAAAAAAAAGATGTCTCCAGATATAACAGTGGACTTTACTACAATTATTTTATATGGAGCCACTTCGCAGCATAAATAAAGTAATACACTGGTTTGGGCAGGTTTTCTAACCAACTAGAATGAGTTGCTGTGCATGAGTTAGTTCTTATTGGGAGATCAACATGAAGAGTTGTTCCAGGTGTCAAAACTCAGTCAGTCACATCGGTGTGGCCAAATAATTTTCCACATGAACACACTTCAATTTTCACTGGCATATGCAGTGAAGTGCTGCACAATAGATTGTTGTAGAGGAAAGCAGCGCTGCAATACTAACAGGCTAAAGTGGACAAAACACAGTCGAGTTATAAAATAATCAGCACTTAATCTGATTCATGTTAGCCAATACGGATTTATTAAAATATGCCTAAATTGGGCCCCAATAATAATTTGGAAAAACTAAAGAACACAAGCAGAGTGTCTTTTTTAATGATCCTTTTGCTTATAAATACTTAATAAAATCCTGTAATGACAGAGTTTCTTATGCATTAAGTTTTGCCTGGATACACTGCAAGCATCTAAGCTTTGGCACTAATGTAAAACATCAGGCAGATATCTAGTGTCCACCTCAAGTGTCATGAACGGTGATGTGAAGGTGCAGTAGTGACATGTTGCTTCTGAATAATCTGACACAGACAGATAAATCAGGCACGACAGCTAATAAATGCAGTGGGTTGTTCCATGTATTATACTTAAAACCTTAGAAGTGATATTTTATTCATGAAACAAAACTAACTAGGGAGGCTTTTTCCAGAGACAGGCATGTCATAAATAACTAATAAATAAACCATAAGTAATAATAAATAAATGTGGATGTAAGCTTTCAGTTCTGACGCCCTCAAGGACTCTGGAGTATACTGTCAACACTGCCCTGTGGCCTGTGGTGTGAGTATAACCTTCCTCATATTCATATATCATGCATATGGATACAAGGACGGTTCTGTGTATACATTACAGCAAACTGCTTCCACAGTTTCCTCATCATTGCCAGCATGGATGTAATTGCATATGTTTGCACATGCAAGCACATACTATAATATTATGGTGAACATGATTGTGTGTGTGTGTGTGTGTGTGTGTGTGTGTGTGTGTGTGTGTTTGTGTGCTTTGATAGAAGTGTCTAATTATTTACCCACTGTGGCAAGAAAAGTGAACTGGATAAATAATTCATGAGCAGCTCTCATCATCACTTTGGAAGAAAAGTAAAAATTCACTTTCCTTCCACTTGATGCAGATGACAAAATTATTCTCAAGTCTGTTTCGGTCATTTAAATTCACTCAGCAAAGTTAAAAATGGAAACGCAGAACGTGACCTTCATAAATTCAGACAGTAGTGCTTAACTTTCTGACCTCTGTCTAAGATTGTTTATACCCACTATATCTGTCTGTGTGTATGTGTGTGTGTGTGTGTGTGTGTGTGTGTGTGTGTGTGTGTGTGTGTGTGTAATCCTGAGTATTATCTGATACTTTTTATACGTGTTTTGAAATAAAGTTTATCATATCAAATCAAATACCAACCCGGCAGTTACTGAGCTCCTCGGCTGTGAAGACGATAGTTCCACACTTCTTCCCAGGAATTCCACTGAGAGAGAGAGAGAGAGAAAAAGAGACAAGAGGCGAGAATGAGGAAAAATGGAGGACTACGAAAGCAATATAGACTAGTTATGTTTAGTTGGAATTCACAATAGTAATTTTCTTTCAAAGTAATACTCTAAAACTTCTTTCTATCATCGTCAACATTAAAGCATTTAACTACAGTAAAAACCAGTACTCAAGAGTGTTCATTTTTCAATTAAAATTATGAACTAAATGGGCGTGCAGGTGGTTGAGTGGTTAGAGCGCATACCATATACACAACGGACCCCGGTTCGAATCCCAGCCGCATGTCACACCTTTGCTGCATGTCACCCACTCCTGTGATTTCCTGTCTCTCTACTGCTAATAAAGGTGTCTATGCCAGAAAAAAATCTTTAAATAAAATATAAAAGACCAAAAAGTCCTCTATGTTGCAAAATTGTGTTGTTGTTTAACTGCCATCCACAACACGTAGAAGCCTTTTACTGACACCACCATTAGCACAATGACATTATTTCTCAATGCTTTCCAAAATAGTTCAAAAATCATTTTTAAACAAACAAATGTGTCTATTATTCGAATCATTCAAGAAGCACTAAAGTCGACTCTCATATTGCTGCCTTGTTTTAAGCTGTGTCATAGTACACAAAGTATCACTGAATAACAGCATGACAGCATCACCCTAAATGACCCAGAGGGATAATGAACATGGAGGACAGCTATACACAGAGCAACTACAACTACAACTTTAGAATGTTGGCAAAGTTGGCTAAGAATACCATTGCTATGGAGGGCTGTACTTGGTCTGCTACAATGTCTAGGTAGGTTGTACGTCAATGTAACATCCACATGAATGTCAGGACCCAACGTTACCCAGCAGGACATTGCTCAAAGCATCACACTGCTTCCTCTGTCTTGCCTTCTTCCCATTGTGCATCCTATCTCTTCCCCAGGTAAACAATGCACAGGCATCCAACCATCCACACAATGTCAAAGAAAACAGGATTGATCAGACCAGGCTACCTTCTTTCATTGTACTATGGTTCAGTTCTGATGCTCACGTGACCATTGCTTGGCTTTTGGCAGTGGACAAGGGTACTCTGACCAGTCTGTTGATATGTAGGCCCATATGCAGCAAGCTGTGATGCACTAATGTTCTGACACCTGTCTGTCATAGCCAGCATTCACTTTATCAGCAATTCGTGCTACAGTAGTTGATGGTTGTGGGATCGGACCAGATCGACTAGCCTTCGCTTCCCATGTGCACCAATGAGCCTTGGGCGTCAGTGACCAGCTGTTCATCCTTGAACCATGTTTGGTAAGTACTGACCACTGTATACCAGGAAAATCTCACTTTGTAAACCCCACAGTCAAGAGCAACTGCACTTTTTATGGGTTCTTGAAGATGTTTCATCTCTCATCCAAAAGACTTGTTCAGTTCCACTTTTGTTAAATTCAATATCAGATTTGTGGACCAAATCCATCTTCAATCCCACTGATATGAGACACTCACTGCTGTGTGATATGCTCAAAAACAAGCGAACAGGCAAGTAAATGGACCTTCAGTTGAGATTGTTTTATCAGTCTGAAATAAAAGTACAAGCCATTAGAACAGATGTTTAGCCTACAGACACATGCCAGCTGGGTCTGTAAAGGGCTACACAGCATTACAGCTCTACTGACATGTAGAGCACTGGAAGTAATTAGGTTTACTGGTTTGACCACTATGCTTCATGTAGCCAGCTGCTTTACTTCCTCTTTCTTATTAACATTAACAAGAGAACACCACATAATGTAAAGCTGTGGAGGTGGTCCACATTTACACAGTAACCCTTAACTGCTGATGCCATTGCTGTCTGTCTGTCACTTACATGATTAATCACTGCAGCAGTGACAGGTGTACTGACCCTGGAGCAGATCCTCACATCGCTCACAATTATATATAGGAGGAAAAAGAAAAAGACTTTCTACTTGGGAGACACGCCACCAATCTTCTGTCTGATCAAAGCTCGACTGCTGCCTCCTAATTTCTCTGAGGGGAGATTGGACTTTACATTCAGTGATGAATTACCGAACAATCTCAGTAATTGTATTAAAATTGGATCTGGATTAGAAAATGAGGCCTGAAGCTATTTCTCAGAGGGGGGGAATCCCTGAGTACAGCAGGGGATTCGGTGCTGTGTTCTTCCGCTGGTGGAAGTGATGCTTTACTGCCGCTGACAGACCAGCTTTAAGGAATTTTCCACCTCTTCTAAGCTCCTCAAAAGATGTGTTCAGACTCAAAGAAAAGCCGATTGTAGAATGAAATTGATCGTACACAAAGGCGACGTAAAGATGCAAGACGGGTTCACTCTGGTGGTGTGATTTGAGCCAAAACGCATTCCTGGAAATTTGAAAATGCTTATTTGCAACTACCACAGCCATATGACACTATTGAATGACTCTGTTGTGAGCTACAGCTGATGTCTGTCAAGTTGGCTTTACAGCTGTTTGTGTTGAATAAACTGTTTGTGTCTTGTGTGTTTTACAAATATAATGGTGTTTACGCTGCATGCAAACAACACATTTAGTTTCCTTGCATTTGCCTGAGGTCTGAAAAGGTCATTCTCAGTGAAATCAATGCACATATAGAATGTATTTTTGTGTGTATTTTTGAATAAACCATGACTGCATGATAATCTTTAAAATATTTACCCTTAGACGTAGTTGCATGCAATGTTCTTCTATCTGTCAGTCCACCACTTTGGTCTAGACTGAAATCTTAACAACTATTGGATGGATTGCCATGAAATGTTGTAACAACATAGAGATGGCTCCCAGAGAATAAATCCTACTGACATTGATGATCCTCTGATATTTCCTCTACCACCAACCGCAGGTCAAAGTTTTCACTTGTCTAGAAATATCTTAAATTCTACTTGATGGATTGGCACATTGGTTCAGATAAGCAAGGAGTCCTTGGTGGTGCTGTTGGGCCTGGATAGGTTGCCACAATAATAAAATAAAAAATTCTGGCTCCACATCTACTAGTTGTGTCCCAGTTGTCAACTGCAGCTATCAAGGTTACTAGGAGATATATGCTAAGGGCAGGAACAGCTGGTGATACAGTTGGAAATCCTCAGTAGACCAGACCATCTTATTGGTTCAGCCCATAAGGTCTATGAAGGCCATGCTTTTTTAGACAGTGTCCTTCAAAGGATGTGGCAACTGAGTTGGGACACAGCTGTTTTTTAAAATGTAGTTTAACCTTTATTTGGACAGTAAGTCTCATTCCAATGACATGGTGAATGGTAAATGGTAAATGGACTGTACTTATATAGCGCTAGTACTAATATATATATATATATATATATATATATATATATATATATATATATTCCTAGTCTTTTTACCACTCAAAGCACTATTACACAACATGACACCCATTCACACACATTCATACACTGATGGCAGGGGCTGCAATGCAGAGAGCCAACCTGCTCATCAGGAGGAAACTACCCATTCATATACACATATACACATGCAACTGGCACAGCTATTGGGAGCAATTTGGTGTTTACTGTAGTTTCACTTCAACAAGTGGACTGGAGGAGCAGGAATTTGAACAGCATATCTTCTGATTGGTGGATGACTCACTCTCCCTCCTGAGCCACAACCACCCCATCTGAAAAGCAGTTCTGATGGAGTATACTGGCACTTTTAGTCTTTCCAACAACTTTTAAAAACTCTTGTTGCTAAGCAAGACATTTAATCATTTCAACAATGTGCTATTCGCCCCATTTTTCCTCCTCCTTTTACTATTACCTTGTGGTGGTGGAGAGGCTTGGATGTCTCAAACCATGACAGCGATAACGACGGGAGTTTTGTTTGTGCATTGCTCTGGTTATTAATCTACACAGATCCAATAGCTGGCTGGCAATGACCCCACCTTTGGCCCACTGCATGATCTAGAATACCTCGATCTCTGTGTGTGAGGAGATTACACTCTGACAGGGGGACAAAAAAAGCAGCATAATTAAAAGTTTTCCCGTCAAATCAAACCCAGAAAAAAGTTGGAAAACCTTTATCATTTGCTTGATAACTCCCTGTGGCTGCGAGTCACACTCCACCTCTCAACACGATGCGCCGATTCGTTCCATCCACTTGAAGACGAGAGTGGTTGATGCTGCGCTGTGATTAAAATGCCGGCTGAGATTCAAGGATGGCATTGTAAACATCTGTGACGCATACGCAGGCACAAACACACACACACCTGAGCACGTGCACACATTCCATTATGCTGGATGATAATATTGCGCACACACACACACACACAATATATTCTCCTTGAGAGGCTGTTTCCTGCACCCTTGAACTGTGGTTGTGCCTCAGTCAGCCTATTGTCCTTTCCTCTGCTTCTTTTGTGAACACCGCTCACGTAACGCCAGCTGCAGCCTCCCCTGAAAGAAGAATTAATTCCTGTACTTCTAATTTCCTCTCAATGTGGCTTTTGTTTTAATCAATCTCCTCTGACCCTCCCACTTTAACAAAGAATGGTAACAGTGATGTACGAGTGTCTGCAGGCTGCAATCGTTGTGATAATGACTTCTGCTCGGTCACGTGGTGGGGCAGTGGGGATACCTGCAGCAGAGCATTTTAAACACACACACACACACACATTCACACACAATGCCACCACTTATCATGGAGGGTCTCATTCCCATACCTGCCTCAACACTGCTGCTAAAAGCTCAGCGGTGGTAAAGCTGCAGCTATACGTGACTGGAGCAAGCACAGCGGGATAGAAGGAATCAATACAGAAAAGATGAAGAAAATAAGTGAAAGATGGAAGTTATCAAATAAAGTGTGTGTGTGTGTGTGTGTGTGTGTGTGTGTGCGTCAAGTGTTTCAGCAGGAGTTTTCCCACTCATTTCTTGTTGTCCTCCCACAACTTCCACTGCCTGCCTGATGTGGGTCCCCACTCCCACACATGTTATACAAGCTGAAGCATACACACATACTCACAGTTACACAACTCTAAATAGAGAGAGCGACGTACAAAAACTGTACACATAAGCCCTCAAATTCTCTCCTAATTTGTTTATTCAATATTGCTTCTTCTCTAGGAATTTAGTGTCACACATTAAGTCTAGGGTCTCACGAGAAACAATACCTGGGTCCTACCACCTCCACCCATTACACCTGGATGAAGTCATGTAGTTAACTTTACACTGAATATTATTGTAAATTTCCTCCAACCACTTTAAGAGGGAAATACACTGTCGCCTGTAAAGTAGGGATAAAATATTTTTTACTTCTCATGAAATGATTGTGACAATGTCATTCATTCTTGATAAAGTGTGTATATATTCTCAAAATTGTTTTGATCAATCTCATTGCACCTGGTCAAAGGTGATTAGTGATGTGTATAGAAAGAGGAATGTGTCTGAAAACAATCATTCCAACTTTATGGGCAACAGTGTATTATGTTTTTACTCCCTTATACTCACAGTATCTGACAAATGTAGTTAACTCATCATATTGTTGCTGTATAAATCTTCATCTCCAAATGTTAAAAATCCCCTCCAGACATGTTCTGTTTGGAACAACAATGTGTGATATGGTGTTTTCCACAAACAATTATAATAACTACTTCAGTATCCTCCCTTAAATAAAAGAAGTGTCCATCAATATGTACCTCACTGTAAAAGTGTAACCTCACTGTAAAGTTCATTCTCAGTGTTTGTGCACTGGAGGCTTCAAGTTTCCACATCACGCTTATTTAAGTTGAATATTGGCCTACAATTGGCTTCCAAACCAGACACAAATCATGCTCAGAGGCCCTTAAAATCAGACTTTCAGTGAGCACAGAGAACATTTCCAACATTCAGCAGATGAAAGTGAAAACAGCTGTCTAGTGTCATCATTTTGCACACACAGTGAAGTTCAAACATCTAACTGTAGGAACAAGAAGAAAAACTGAAGAAACTCTGACAAATATTTTCATTGCTATAGTTTTCATAAAGGGAAGAAGGTTACAGTAGGAAACAGTTGAGGAGACAGTAAATCTGTCAACAAAGCTAAAGGCAGGCAAATCCCAAAGATTTGTAACATGACAGATTGCTGTATTGTATAACATTGTAATACTAGTGTAATACAGGTTAATGCATCAATAAATTAAGCACTTTACTATTGACACGTGTGTGTGTGTGTGTGTGTATATATATATATGGTTTATTATAAAGCTAATATCTGGGTACATCAACTGAAACAATCATTTGAATGCATTCCTTTGTAATGGAATATTTGTTCATTTTGGGATTGTAAAAGATTTGACTCCTTTTTCAACCTCTGATGCCCTGAAGCACATTAAAATCTATTCCGGCTGAAATCTCCTCTGACACTGCTGCTCACCTCACTCTGCTGCAAACTCAATTAAATGAGCGTGAACAGAAGCAATATTGGAAAATGATGTCAAGTTACGTAAAGTGGAGTTTCTCAAGATGACACGCAGATTACACAATGCCTCTGTGGCCACGTAAGGACAACATGTACAACATGATTAACCAGAGCTCTCACCGACGCGTGTGGGCAGCAAACCCTCGGCCGCCTGATTACATGTACAGAGAGCAGGGGATCCCTATCAAGAACTATAAATACACGCATGGAAATGAATTGAAATGCTTTCAAAGCAGCGTGAATCAGTGCAGCAGCTGGACGGCTTCAACTGCTGCCTGCTATATGTGATGGTGCACAGTGTCTTTGATGTGGAGGTGTGTGAGATCATTGAAAAAGCATATATTCAAGAGTGTGTTGGTACAAGTTTAAAGTAACAAAGTACATACTCTTAAATACAACTACACACCTATTCACCACTCAACCTGTATACCTTTAAGGTGTAGAGAGCAAGCTGAATTTTCATCCCAAATCATTGGTGTGAATTTGACTCAATGTGAATTTGATTTTCTCCAAACAGCCAGTGGCAAGCAACTCAACTTTGTAGGCAACTACAACTACGCTTCTATAATTCACCGAAGGTTAATAATAATTTCTACTTGTACTGTCTGTTGCAAACATCCACCACAGTTCAGACACCTTCCTTTGACATACTGTACTTATGTACCTTTGAATATTTGAACTGTTGGACCCATTGTTATCTATGTCCGCAGGTATGAAGATCTCAGGAATTACTACAAAAATTTTGGGAAAGTACCCCTGAGCAGAATGATGTTGTCGAGCTGTACAGAAATATTACAAAAGGGTTGACCCATTCTCTTCATGCTGATAATTATGATCACTGTCAGAAACATAGTATGTCCAAAACTAAATATGAAGTAACAAGGTTTCTAAGAGCAGCGGTATCCAATCAGAACCTATCCTAACCCTAACCCTAATCCTAACCATTTTTCCTAACAGGCTTTTGTTTAATACCATATTAATTGAAACATCTTTTAGTAGATTTAGTATCAGCTACAGGAAGAATTCCAGTTTTATCTTAAAAGGCTTTTGGAATATGCACCTTGATATATTTGCAACTCATGCTCTCAATACACAGAAAGCTTTATAATCTGATAGTTTTTGCAGACTTTAATCTTCCAGCAGCCAGATGTCTGACTGTGCAGCAGAGAAACAGGGACAGCTCCTTCAGATCTGCTCTAACATTGATGTTCATCAGACAGCAGACCGTTAACAATGGTCATCTACTATTCATGAGGAAAGATTAAACAGGACTTCAAATGCTACCAATAACATTTCTCAGCCAATAATGCAGAGTAACTTTAGAGTCTCATCTAATTGAATGAAGTCCAATTTACTTGAGTTTTTTTCTGAAATAGAAAAGGTTATAAAGTCTTAAAAACATACCTTCCACTTTGGCTTTGACATCATTAGCAAAGTGTAGCTCTTCCTCCTCTGAAGTTTTTCTACACTGACATAATTATATTTCTGTTGCTCACGTTTGAGTTGAACTTTGCTCTACATAGGATAATATATTCTCAATCCTATTATTAATTAAATGTAAATGAAATGCCTCATGATGGGGTTGAGATTTATTTCAATATTCTTCTTTTTTTACCTTCATTTTAACCAGGTTAGTCCCACTGAGATTTAAATAGGTATTGAGTTTTTTTTTCAAGAAAAACCAGGCCAAGACAGTTTCACAATTAATATGAATGTTGAAGAACACCGACATAACGCATAACAATGTAAAAAGCAGAATGAGGTCAAAGTGATATGGAAGGCAGAGAGTAACTGTCTCTATATAAACACTCCAAGTGGTTCATTATCAAGCTGGCTATCATCATCATTACCAAGAGAGAGCAGCTCTATTGGTCACAACTCATTTTAAAGTCATAATTATGAAGAAGAAGCTGAATATATTAGAGCTTTTGCTTTACGCTGTAATCACACAGGTCACTTTTCTTTTTCTTTTTTAGCAGCATGATGCATCTTTGTCAGCTGTTTCATTTAGTTTGTGGCATTTTGATGCCTCTGGGATCTTGGCACCTTATTGTACATTTATCCACCAAATCTAAAAAATGTTCACTTGTAGGTAGAATATATGTTCCACATCAACTTTTCACAAACCACTTTGCTAATTTAAATCTCTTTGTTTGTTCCCTTTTGTCCTATGCTAAGCATTCACATCATCGTTCAAATGCACTTCAATACATAAAGCAAGCAAGAGAATGCATCATTGTTCTTTCAGCCTGATGTCCAGCACTGATTCAGTACACTAGCTTATACAAACACTGCATATAAGGTTAAAAGCTTAGATTGCAGCTTCTGTAGTCTTTGCAGTCTTTTAATATGTTTACTGCTAACCCACTGGTGAGGGTTACCTCACCAGTGAGGAGCTCCACTGCTAAAAGCTACCAATTCAGTCAGTGTCAATAGTAATTCAGTATGGTCAGTTCACATTGAACATTCTTCAAAACATCTTTAATGTTTTGGAAACTTCTATAAGATACCATAAGGTATGATATAATACAATATGATAAGATATGATGCAATACAATGTGATCAGATAAGATACAATGCAATAAGATAAATATGATATGATACGATACGGTACAGTACTGAACGATACGGTACGGAACGATACGATACGGTTTGATACAGTACGATACTATACGATACAATATTATACGATACGGTACGGTGCGATACAATACTTTAAGATGACATAAGATAAGATATGTTGCACATAAGAACAAAGAGGAAGTTTGTTAATGTTCTGTCTGTTCACTTTTTCCACCAACAGAGATTCAGACTTGTAATGGATGATGAGTTTGTTCTCATCTTTAGACAGCTACAATGCATTAACTAATTCCATTAGTCACAGTACATTAGCCATGTGCTTGACACTGGTGCTTGAACTTGTGCCACTGCAGGCGCCACAACATAAAGACAGTGAACACACCATGTTTGTGCCACTGTTTAACACTACTTGGGACTTTAATAATGTTAGCAGTAGGCAGTTAAACAAAGGTATCAGTATAGGTATAAGTGATACCAGGTAATTAGGTGTGTATGGTATTTCAGGTTACTTTCATGCAACCTCTATATATTTTGATCAGCATGGAGCTTTAGTCAAGGTACATGATTTACAACATATTTAATTCAAAACTAATATTATTTTATCAGTCAGAATGACATTATATGATTCACAATATTTCCATTCAGAGAACAGTTGTCTTTTGTACCATTCCTCATCTGAACTACTTGAAATAAACTGATTTACTATTAAGAGGGGAAATTATTTGAAAGTTTCAAGATATCCTTTTTTGATTATTTAACATTACACACATTTTTAACTGTCTCCTTACATTATGTACTATAGCTGCAATATATAACCAGTATTCCACTGTCAAAGATGCTGCAGGAGAAAAGGGTAATGTCATTTTACAATGTAATTTCCACCTTTAAAGCCATTCTAAATAGAGAAAATGGAGCGCTCTCCCCTCTCAGCCCATCATTAGGCAGCAGTGATGGCCTCCAGCAGTTTGCCCCATATAGGCCAGTCCTAATCATATCCACTCAGAGAAAGAGAGATGTCCCGTGCGGTCAGTGAGACGGCTCTGGGAGCGGTGCCACATCAGTGACCCCGGCTTCAATGTGAATGAATTGTTGCCATGGTGACATGTGATTGGTAATAATAATAGCTAGGCTGCAGAGAATTCCAGGAGATGAAGTTCCGGTGAGTGAGGGACACATATAGAGCAAATGATACTGTATGTACAGTAACAGTATACATACCTGCTGGTTTACATGCTGTTTCTAATAAAGCAGTTAGGATTGCATGAATCATTCCTTGTAGCATTAGAAAGAGAAAGTCAATTTGTGTCATGGTATCTGCTTAATTGAATTTAACACTTTATAATTATTTGTGGTTATAATTTGTATCTTACATTACAATCCAATAAGCAGCTTTTGCAATGACAGGTTTAGAATATTTGCTTAACTACTGTTTGATGTTTTTGTTTATTGGTGATACACCTGGCCCATAATGACCTAATGTATGCATGTTCTGCTAAGTAAGCAACCCTATAGCTAAAGAAGAATGTTAATATTGGATGATTCTGCAAAACCGTAGATTACAAACAATATACAAATAATTTGCTTTCAGTGGGCTTAGGGCTTTGTTGCAAAGATTACATTACTTCTTCTGAACTATTGTTTGCACAAAACATATCCATGGCAACACTGTGCGCTGACTTGAGAAAACTTCTGTCAGTATTTTGTTGTACTACTTAAAAGACAGCAGAAAAGCAGTAATGCACATAGGAGAACCTTTATAAAAATAAAATACAGATCTCTTATTTATGATGCTTGATGATAAAGCAGGCTTCACTAGACACAGGCATTTGCACCCTGGTGTGTTTTTGGTTTTTTTTTGATACATGTACAGTATTTGTTGGATGATAAAAGGGAACACATTTAAGTTGTGTTTAAAGGTGTTGGGGGATACGAAAAAAGCTGAATAAAGCCTTTTGTGTTTCCAGAGGGGACTGTGTGAAATCTGATCATTTGCCTCAAGTGATGACAAATCTGGAGGTATGCAGTTAGAAGTACGTGAAGTTAGCAGACCTCTTGTAGCTGTTGAGGTAAAAAAAAAGAACATGGTCATGTCCATGTATCATATGATAAGTCCATATATAGACATGATGATGTTAATAATTACGTTACTGTACGATAAGTCTGTAATGTAATTATTGTGACAGGCCTACACACCTGAATCTACTCAACCTATATGTCAATGTTATACAAGTGTAAGGCTAAATCACTGGACTATTCTTTTAATGTGACACTCAACCAATCATGTTCTTCAAGTATAAACACTTAGGAGAAACAGCCATAAATTATTAAAATAAAAAAACCTCATCAGTCACTCCACATGAACACCCATTCATGTTTGTGAGCACTTTTGTGACTGTTTTGGATCAGAAGTACTTAAATATTATGACCACATTTCTGTGGAGATCATGAAGCAGTAACAGAACAGACTGGATATTTTTTATATAGACCGATTTAAACTTACAATACAAACTGGAATACTGAGAATCCCCCCCTTTCATTATGATGCTATCATCATTATATCAGTGGTATAAAATGATCTTTAAATGACAATAATATCGTTTATCGCGATTATTTCCGAGACAATATATCGTCTAACAAAAGTAGTTATCATGACAGGCCTAGGTATACATGATGAAATGAATATAGAATTGGATGTTTGTGCTTGGGGATGTATAAACATTACACAGTTATACATCTAAACCAGTGCTTCTCAAACTTTTTCATGTCAAGGACCCTAAAAGATCACAGACCCACATCATATTTTTACTACTGTTTTATTACTGAAAGTACATGAAACCCAGTTGTTTCTTTGTCATTGTGTTACTTATGAATTGTATTATAGTGGAAATAAATGATTCCCTTTTTTACTGGGGGCCCCTCTAAGTACCCCTGGTGGTCTCCGGGGCTCCACTTTGAGAACCACTGATCTCAACTACATGAAAGTATTTAGCTATCAGCTGTAAATGAAAAACTAATGTCTTGTGTTGGGTAGCTGTGACATTATATAATAGGTTCATCTACAGTACTGCATATAAACATGTTTTATTGTAAAGATTAAAAATATATTATAAAATGACAACCTGAGTTAAAATCTGAACTGATAGACTTATCCCATCTTTTCTTCACATTAATAAAACACACTTTAAAAGACACTTGTTGCCAAGCAGGACATTTGACACACTATTCACTTTCCTCCTGCTTATATTTGTGACAAGTTTTCAGTCAATATTAGAAGTGAGAACAGGCTGAATGTGTGCCAGCAAATCAAACCCTCCAAACTGAATTGGCTTGTCAAGGTCAAGCCTTCTGTGTTAAATGACTTACGACTGCTGAGGCGTCCTCCTTTTTAGAATTTCTACTCAGCTTCTGCAGTCATCTGAAACTCTTGGAGACACCAGTGTGCTTAAACCTCAGTGTTTGCTTGCCTGCAGCAGCCTCACGCTCTAACTATTGGAGCTGTAGGAGTTCAGGTTTTTCTTTGAACTTCAGGATATTTTATATAGTTTTGAGACTGTGTCATTTTTCTCTACACATATTGTGAAATAGTAGAGGTAATTTAAAAAAAGCATTGCATGAAGCAGGGGAAGTTTCAGCTACAGTCTGTGTTTAAACCAGCATCCCATTCTGCTCTGCAACATTGATTCTCTGCTGCTCAGTTTCCCTGTCATGGAGACGTGGACATGGACGAGGAGAGGCAAGACAATCCCGTGTGTGTGTGTGTGTGTGTGTGTGTGTGTGTGTGCACATAAATATACATGCAGTTATGTGTGTATAGACATCACCTGTGTGTCCATTCCTAACAATGTGTGAGGTTGTCTCTCCCCATGGGGATTTCTGCATGGGAGGGCTGTTGTTCATTTTCATTATAAGGGAGGGAATAGGGGAATGGGGAGTTAACGATGGACCCTTCCACACACACACACACACACACACACACACACACCTTCCATCCCTCTCTCTCCTGTCACCCACTGATGGGGATGACAACAGGGCGACAGGGCGACTGACAGCATGAGCAGCTCATTCAATTACACACAGCTCTCTGATGAAAAGCTTTCATGTTCTCAAGAGAGAGGATGGAGGGATGGAGGGAGGAGAGAAGGGAAATGTTGTACGTTTGGAAAATAGGCAAAGGGGATACGAGTCAGGCTGATGGTAATAGGATGCTTGTTCTGAACAAATCAACAACTGCTTCACACTTAATGACAGAAAACACTGTTGGTGCAGCCGTCCAGGCAGTGACTACCAATGGTTATAATGTTAGAAAGCCCGCCAACAATGACCACTATAACAATAATGATAACAATAACGATGACTTGTTACTGCTGTATGTTGTACAGAGAAAGAAAAAGAAAACCACAAGAGTTCCCAGGCAGGTGCTGATTCAGTTTGTAGTAGTATTTTCGGCAGGAGAAACCCATTATTTGTCTTTTCAGCATGAACTGTAGAGGAAACCGGGTGCATGTACAGTCAATTTGGTCAATATCACTCCTTGCAATAAAGAGTTATAGGGATGCAGTCACTTTTCGGCAGGGTTTCTCCTATTATGTAGAAAAAACTGGTGCAGTTCATGTGTTGTGTCAGCCCATTCATCATTTAAAATCACACATGCACAGTTTAAGTGGCTAAAATGATAATGTTGCATGTTTACCTCATTTTCTCTCCACCATATCACACTCAGCTCGAGCTACACAAGGGTCTGCACACACACACATCAAGTGCACAGTTCTCTAACACAATGCAAATCTCACTCTGGGTTCATATGACGTTATGGAGGAAGTAGGGAGGATTGAGCAGAGGCAGTGAGAGGTATCATTACTGAACCCACCAAGAAAACACAGCAACTAAAACTAAAACTCTGACATCAAAGAAAAAAAACAGGGTTATGTGTATTACTACTTTAATCACATCATTTTCTTAATTGCCCCGCCAATGTGCGCTCGAGCTGTTCCAGTGAAAAGAGACAAGACAGAAAAAGAAAGAGAGGAGAGAGAAAAAAGATTAAGGGATTAAAGGAGGTTATATCAGTACTTCCTCTGTCTTCTTTCTTTCTTCCACTCCAATTAAAGCCTGCACTTGACACAGACATCTCTACAGCACCTCCCTGTCTCTTTTGTTCCATCGCTCTCTCTGATGGTAATTAGATAATGTGCAGCCACCCGCTACCAAACTAAAAAAACAAAACAAATCTATTTATTCATCTGTGAGTGTGCATGTGCATGTGTGTGTATGTGTATGTGTATGTGTGCCCCTCCTCCATCCTATGAATGCTAGTAAAACCTTGTGCTAGAAGATCTTCACAGACGCTAAATTTGTGGCATGTGGGAAAACTGAACATGACACGCTGACATCGGTTTCCAAAAAGCAAAAGGGAGCAGAGGACAGACACATGCTCTCAGAAACAAACCTGCAGCAATAGAACAGGACCTACCTAGACCTGATCAGATCTGCTATAAGTGTATTAAGCTCATTATCAAGCAGTGTGGAGTAGTTAAATGCAAGGGAGGATCTAGGAGTTGACAGATCTTGGGCTTAGACCAGAGCCCGCCGAGCCAGGGACAACTTTTTTGTATGGTTCACATGCCCAGAATTTATTTTTACTGCATTGTATGACTACTGCAACCATTAGTAGTAGTAGTGATTTATTTTGGTCCTTATTAATAATTTTACAAAAAGAATTCACATAGAAATAAATAAATAACAATAAGCAGAGGTGGAAGTAATGAACTACAAGTACTCAAATTACTGTAATTGAGTAGCTATTTCGTTTACCTTCTAAAGTATTTTCCAAAGTCAGTAATTTTACTTTGATTAAATATGGTTTAAATGAAGTAAAGCAGTGAGCTGGGTCAATGACGTTTTTTTGTTTTTTTTGTATGTGTGTGTCCAAGTTAAATTTAAAATGTGAAAATAAACGTATGAATAACTTGCACACATTCTTTTTTTGTGGACCCAACATCAAATTTCTGCTTTTAATCCATTTAGAGAGAATATATTAGAGGATTATGGCAGAAATGTCTAAGTGGTGTAACCATAAAAACTTTGTACCAAATCATTCAACTTGCTTAAAAACACTAAATTCTCAATAAAACACCATATCAACTAGTTTGGCATGATCTTACATTATAACTTTTATATTAAATAAAGCTAATGGAATACTATTGTTCTAAATATTACATTTAATCTGGAGAATCATGGAGACCAGGAAACATTTACATTTGAAGTTAATGAAGTCATTATTAATACAAGTCCACTTAAATACACTGTGATAAAATATTTAATATTCATCATTCTACTGTGGTTACACCATTTGACATTTTCAGGAGCATTCAGTCTTACTTTTGGTAAAAAATGGTAATTTCAAATGATATAAAACCAACACAAATACTAAATGTACATTTAAACAAACCTGATGCTGCTTTTAAAACTAGTTTTAACTCATTTTTGATTTGCTCATTTTGCCAACCCTTATTTGTCACAGACCTAGTTATATTTGTACATTCTGTTACTGAGTAAAACACTTATTTGTGCTTTAAAATGGTCAATGGATATTTTGAAGTAGAAAAAAACCCTCGTCTTGGACCAGACACTAATCAAATACATCACATTAAAAATAGGCCAATCAGATCAAAATGTCATTAAAAAAACAAAGCTGCCAGCACCATGAAAAACAGCAGCTGGTTGAAGTCACCTTTTCTGAACAGAAAAACTAAATTAGAAAAATTTTGGCTTTTGAGAAAAATGTGGGGTTACAGCCCCAGAAGCCCCCCCTAACTCAGTCCCTGCTTTAGTAGTTCTACAAGCCAAACCAAAGCAAAGAGCCCTTAAAATAGAAATATTCATAAAAAGGACACTGCATATAGGTTCAGCTGTTTTCTTGTTTTTTTTCTTGAATGCATAATTCAAAAAATGTGTGTCAGGCACAATGTAAGTGAACAGAGGGGAATACTGTATATCATGTTAAATGTTGAAGGTGTGAACAAGAGAGAAAGAGAGAAGGAGAGACAGATTAGCAGATGAGAATAAGAGGAAGATGTACGCCCTTCTCCTGCGCTCCCCCGAAGCCGATAATGAAAGATAAAATGCGACCGTTGGCCTTTCTCATAAAAAGGAAGACGATTCATTATGCATGTTTGTGTTTCTTGCTTCACGCTCATCCTCCTGTGAAATGTGACGAGAAATTTCATGCAGGATGAGAGGAGAGCTCTTTTAATTGGTAGTGAGGGGGGCATTGTGGGTAATTCTCTCTTCACTGGTACTTAAGTGGATTATTGAGGAGTTTTAGAGCAGAAAGCAACAGGAAGTGAGTGAGCAAAGTCAGACAGTGAAATTTTTTTATTTACTGCTATTGTCTTTTCTGGAAGCTTTCTAGTTTAGTGCTAGTTTGGCCTACATAGATACAAACAGTGAGTCCTCCATGAGACCAAAACACTCCAAAGACGACAACAACGGAAAAGTAATGTTTTAAATAAAACCAGGTTAGAGTCAGAAACATGACAGTTCAATTCATCTGCATGTAGATTGAGCTACTGTGTAAAATCCTTCCACTGGATGCTCACTGACGCTAACCTGTAGTGTATTGTCCTTTTATTGTATGTGTTGCTTATACTGTATATGTTGCTTATCGATGCATTTTATATTTTATGTAAAGCACTTTGAATTGCCTTGTTGTTGAAATGTGCTATACAAATACATTTCCCTTGCCTTGCCTTACTGTATCTCTTGTAGTCAGGTGTAGGTGAGGGTCAGGATACAATTCCCAATGTGATTATTGTGGTCATGGAATTATCATTCACCCTTACTTCCCTTCACCGCCACCAGCGTCAAGAACTTTAAATGCATCCCAAATAAATAAATAAATAAACAAGCAAATAAAGAAATGCTGATTGATTTTAGACGTGACAAGAAGGCCTTCACTGAAAGTGTCATAGATGGAGAGAAGATTGAAACTGTCAGCTCCTACAAATATCTTGGCACTGTTTTTGAAAACCAGACGGTGAATGATACTGAAGTGTTGGTCAAACGTGGACAGCAGAGGATTCATCTCCTTCGGATGTTGAATTTCTTTTCTGTCAGTCCAGTGATTCTCTGTCGTTTTTATCAGTCATTCATTGAAAGCCTCATCTATCTGTTGGTTTAATGTCACTCAAGGACAGAAACAGTCTCAACAGTATTGTGAGAACCTGCTCCAAGATCATCGGACTTAAGCAGAGAGACCTAAGTTCCTTATGGGAACTACAGGTCATGAGGAAGTCACACAACATTTTGAGTACTTCCGGGCATATCTTAAAAAATGAATTTTCATTACTGCCTTCAGGGCATCACTATGCCTAACCCACATGTAAGGGTAACCGACTTTCCAAGTCCTTTATCCCCTCTGCTGTCCGACTGCTGAACAAATCTATCAGGTCCAGTTGTATCTGTTTGTTATTGCAGTGTGCAGTTGGATACTTTAGTGCATTTTTTATCATTTAGAGCTTGTATAGGCTACCTCTCAATGAACTAATGAACTATTTATTGGACTAGGGCCTGCTGACTTTGCACACTGATTTTGCACTTTTGCACACAGATGCAAACTCTTCTTCTTTCCTCTGTGTTTTTATCTTGTTATTTATGTGTACGAGTATGTTGTGGTGCGAGCTCTCAAATTAATTGCCCTTCAAGGGATTCATAAAGTTGTCTTGAATCTTGAATCTTGAAGAACCCTTTTACCACTCCCTAGGGGTGATTGGCTGTTAATTATGGGGCTCTATCCCAATACATCTATTAAATGATCAGAGTCAACACCAATGATTGTCAAATAAAGCCTCTCCATTTAGATTAATTACAGTATCTACTTTTCCTGAAATACAATAATTAGGACTAACATATAGTTACTTCTTTTGCCTAAGCAGTGGCTTCTACATTTCTTTTATTGGACTCTGCAAAAGGAAATATAATTAAAAGCACCAGAAATATATGATGGTTAGTTATAAAACATTTAGGACAGCTGACTGGGAAGGACTATGAATGTAGCATAATGTCTATGCTTACCATACTCTACATGTTTGGATTTATTTGGATAATAATGGTAAAACTCATTAGTTAGCTACAGTAGCAGCCAGTGTCTTGGGCCAGTCGTTCCAACACCTTGAGTAAAACATCAAATATTTGATGGATCTCCTTACCTATGATACCTGTGACTATGATAACCCCTGACAGGTCAAAGTTTCTGTTATCCATGGAAATATCTCCAAGTCTATGCAATGGACGATAACAATGAATCCTAATAAAACAGGAAGACAACTCAACCTTGTTTTGTCATCACACTGAGGCTCTACCTCTCAACTGTTATCCAGTGATTTCAATGAGTTCAGTTTAAACCAGCTTAGCTATTTAATTACTGTCTACTGTCATTACAGTCTAAGCTGCTTCGCCCCTATGTCCCTCCACCACCCCACCTCCACCAGTGTCAAGAACCCATCTATGGCTCCCTAAGGGGAACTGTGATTGGCTGCTAATTATAGGGCTCTATCCCAACACATTTATCTAATCAACAGGGTCAACACCAATGTTTATCAAATAAAGCTTCTGTGTCCAGGTTCATTTGTGTCTTTACTGATTGAACCGGCTGTAGAGATCACCTGATTTTTCACCTAGCACTATCAGCATGTCAACATTTTCATCAGCCTCAGCTGTACTGTATGATTAGTGCTAATTACCAAATGTTAACATAAGATGGTAACCATGGTAAACGTATCTGCTACTAGTATGTTAACATCGTCATTACTTTAATACCACCACTACTACTCGTCAATTACGATAAATACCTTCTGGTTCTTGTTCTTTCTAGTCAGTCGGGTGATGCTAGAATTGCTGAAGTGAACCTCTTCATCACAGACAGAGCTCAAGCTGACCCATAAGGAAGAACACCTACGCAATGTGAATAATCTTAAGGTAGCAGCATTTCATCTTCCTCTGTCACATAAAATACATGCTCCCTTCTCACTCAATGACACATCTCAGCACCCACAAACTGTTCCTCAGTAGGTCGCTTAGCTAATATTAACATGGCATGGCAAGTTATGGTCATGGTAACTAAAGGTAGCCTGTATTTTGGCTTGTAATATTTGATTCACTTCACTGGTCCTGCTGTGAGCTGGATGCTCACCTGTAGCACATTAACAAGCCAATAAAGACAGGAGTGCCTGAATACACTATTGAAAAGGCAGTGACAATAATTGTTGGTGGAGTTATTACCATGAATATTTTCATTATGGGTTATATTAAAACTGACAGGCACACCATTAATTGCTAGCTTTCCTTTGCACTGATATTGCACAAGAATCTGCATAATTTACAATTAAAATACAGTTATTTGGACTCTACAATTATATATTTTAAGGTCAGATGTTGAGTCTGGATTTTATCAAAGAGAGAGACACTACAAACTGTAGCAGAGCAGCTTCCTTATTGGTATTGTCTTATATAATATGCATGGTGTCATCTCAGATCCAAAGTGAGCAGTCTGGACAGAGCACCGGGTGAGACAGCATCATATCTAGGCTAGACTCAAAGCCCAGTGAGCAGCTATTAACTTTCTTTTAATAATAAATGGCCTGTAGGACTGAGATTGAGCATCAAGGAGTAAAATACAGAGAAACCTGCTCATCAGTGAGTGGTGCAATCCCTGCCATGCTTATTACTCTCATCACACTCAAGGAAATAGCTAGTGGCAATTTAGTACGAGCGTCAAGAGTGAGGTTTATAAAAATGCGCGAGGAGCTATAATTTATGTCATCATTTGGGAAGCTGGTTTTGAGAAATAGAAGACTTGTCTTAATATTGTCCATACCTTGACTACCTTAGAATAGTCTCAATTAAGAGAGACTAGCCATGACTTATTCAATGTAATCTAATGTTACAGTTGTGTTCTTTTTGCTAATTACACTGATGCACTGATTAATGAGTGACTTATAGTACTATGTACTATACAGGCCAACTGAAAGGTTAGAGAGGTGCTGGTCTGGAGCTGTTGACTGGATGTGAGGAAACAGAAATAAATCTCCAGTGGCACTCTGACCTCCTTTGCGGTTACAGTGAGTGACGGAGGGAGATACAGAACAGGGTTTCCCACTGCTAAACCACACTCCATCTCATTCTAATAGCCTTCATGTACTTTATGTGAAAAGGCCAATTTTTCATACATACAATTTTTGAAGTCTGTCGAAAAACAACAAAGATCCCCTCCTAATGAACTTTCAATGTACTGTATGTGATGCGGAATACAATCCAAAGTCCTCATTCTGTAAAAAAATACATCCTAAAGTTAAAGCTGAAATGAAGCTTCAGCAAACTCAGTGTTTCCTTGCTGAGCTGCAGTTGAAGGATACATCAGTAACAAAAAGAGAACATTTCATACTAAAAAGACTGTCAGTTGGGTAGACCCACTGGATTTTTCTAACTCAAACTGCTGAAGCTTTATATTAGCTTCAAATAAACTTTGACTGAACTCTTCCAGCCAGTATATCTTTTAGCAAAAGTCTTGTTGACGATCACAGACATTATTTCCCTTACACTCCACACCATGACACCAATGTAGATGTAGACATAGACAGAGACACTTGCAATCACAGCAGTTCATAGAGAGAAAAAGCCACCAACCTGAACCCCTTATTTCCTCTTCTTTACAAAATAACTCTTCTGTTAGCTTCCCTAGTGCAGCTTCTCCAAAGTTAGCGAAGTAAGCTGGATAAAGAGTACACACATGATGACTACATCAAATTAAGGACGTGACAAGTCCTGCAAAAAGTAGCTGGCACCTGTGTGGAATTACAAGCTATTTCTGGTCAGCATATGGTCTTAGTCACGAATTGTGACAGATGAGAAATTATATTTTGCCCCTTACAGAAGAGCTCAGCGAGGAATACATCGAAGATAAAAACAGAAAGAAGAGATGGAGCCATGAACCACGTCTGTGTGATCAGAAAAAAACACCTTTCCTCTTGGCAAGGTATCTTTTGTTCTGATGTAGGTAAGTGAGAGACTGGGGAGAAGAGAAATGTTACTTTACTTGGCAGACACACTTGAACACCTTCCAACATTCTTTTGTCTTTAAAAATGATTTTCATTTCCTTTTGCAGAACTTTGTTTGATCCGTCCACAAATCATTCATTCGTGACTCAAAACATTTCTCTTGCTATTTTGTTCTTTTTTGATGATCCAGCTCTCTTAATATTTCAGGAAGAGATATGCACCACCACACTAGGCAATGATTACTTTGGTGCTCAGGACCTTTGGCACCCATAAAGATTTGTGGGAACACATGGGGAAATCATATCCAATACTATTTCTAAAAGGCTATGTTTAAATGCATCCAAGAAACATTAAGTTGGACTGAAATCCATTTCCGAGTCACATTGATGACGTGTGAATACCTAGGTCTTTCTAAGATACAATGAAATCTTTACTCTTCCTATGTCAGTAAGTGCTCTGTAGGCTCGAGACGGTCTGACACTGTGGTAATGGCAGCTGAAGTCTCACCGAAATTACACTGATATCAGCTGTCCATCTCCCAGTTGCTTGAGACATGAAGAAAAGCAACTCCATTGAGTTCGACTTGTGCAATTATACAGAAAGTGCACTGAGCTGTTGTGGGGTTCATCTGATCCCTGATCAGTTCCACTGCTGAATGATGTGTGGGTGAGTGAGGATTGATTTGTATAGGTGAGGGAGCAGTGTGAGTAAGAGCTGGTGAGAATTATTCAACTTTACCTAGCTATTAGTCTGTTAATATTATTTCTCCATGAATTTATGTGTGGCTGTTTGCTAGCTAAACTGTTATTGCTGTAATTAAACCGCTAAAGCTTTCAAGTTATCTTTACTTTGGTGTTTTTGGCTGGTACCAAACAGATTCAGGTTCATTAGCATCACCTTCTGAACTGGAGTAGGGCCAACCATTTTTGCATGTTGCCAGAAATCCAAAATGGATTCTAATGAAAGTGTGGCCATACTGTGGGTGACTCAACAAGTCCTCTGAATTAAATGACAAAAATATGTAATCTGTAAATGTCCTTCAGAACAACACAGGAAAACATTTTCCCCTATCAGCAGTTATCAATATCATCTGTCTCTTCTTCCAAAACTGTTAGAAATGACAAAAGCAATACATTTCATCATGTGTATCTGCTTAGGTACAACAATGACCTGGTTAGGGTTAGAGATATACTTTAGTTTTGGTTAAAAACCTCTTAGTTAAGATTAGACGACCTATGCCATCATTGTTACGATAATCATCACTAAGATTAAGGTAAGGAAACAATCATAGTTGAAAAAAATCAATGTTGACAACAAACTCATCATTTTGTTGACCAATGACCTCCTCCCTTTGCAGGTGTTGTGTCCTGTGACAACATCACACTATTTCCTTCTCTGCTCTCCAACAGACAAGTGTTATAATTGCCACAGCTGCTAAATTAATTGAACGTAAATATATGCATATATATAAATGGGAAATGAAAAGAACTGATGCTGGCGGTTTTCTTTGATGACTGTCTCATGTGACCATATCAGGAGAATAATAACATGGTTAAACAAAGACAATTAGAGGACTAGACAAGGTTTCAAACAGAGAGACAGTAAACGGTAAATGGACTGTACTTACATAATGCTTTTCTATACTTTTTGATCACTCAAAGTGCTTTCACACTACATGTCACATTCACACACATTCATACACTGATGACAGGGGCTACCACACAGGCACCCTGTATGGCACCCATCCTGCTCATCAGGAGGAAACTAACATTTACTCACATTCATACACTGTTTGGAGTTAAGCGTCTTGACCAAGGACATGTCGACATGCGGACTGGAGGAGCCAGGAATTAAAAAATATGGTGCCCTCTCGAGCCACCATACCATTCATGTGCTTAATCCTTTGCTGGAGTGCCTCACACTCTTTCTTAGCACAGTGGATGACCTTGTTCTTCTCCTTCACCTCTTGGCGGAGAGACTCTATTTCTTTATTTTGGCTTGACAGCAAGTGCCTCATCCCTGGCTTCATTTGCAGTTTGGTGTTGGGTTTTCAACACCTCTTCTTGTTTAGAGTAGGCTTCCTCTTTCTCACAGCCTGCCATCATCCTGGCTGACTCTATTAGCTGTTGGATTCAAGCTGTACAATCACAATCTCTCTGCCTTTAAACAATGTGTCTCTGATGACAGGTTTCTATCAATGATACGCTTCTCACTCTGATGAACAGGTGCTCTATCTAACAGGTCTGTATCTGATGAGAGTCTATACAGTTCTGATGTACCAACAGAGAGCTTGTTATGACATCACAGAGCACAATTCCATCCAATGCATGCATATTATCTGCTGCCATGGCGCTCAGACAATGGAACCATTCCTTTGATGTCATGAATTATGGATATAGCAAAAACCATGATGATGTCTGCATATTTTGATCTACACCTTTTAATCATTGCATTCCTACAAGACGTACACAAAGCATTATAGATTAAAGTACATGATGTAAAAGCTTTGGTAATGGTTTGCTTGGTAAGAAGAAAATGAAAAAATAATGAAATGAGTAAGATTCGTGAGAAAGAGAAAAGGAGTATTTGTGAACAAAATTTTTAAAAAACATAAAAAATGTCATGACACCTGTCCTACAGCACATATCACACACACAAGGAAGGGAGTCTGTGTCGGTTCAGAGGTGTAGTTGTAACAGCACTGTGATAACCTGGCACACATGCCACATGAAAACAGGCCTGAGGCAGGAATACACTATGACTGACAGGAGAAAAAAAATGACTGTAAGGTCTGATGAATGGAAGGAAGCTGAGATACTAGCATGATGAGAATGTCACGCATTTTGTAATGACAGTAAGATACTGTCTAAACATGGGACAAATCTGGTCATTCAATATTGTACTCATTGTCAACAAATGCCATGAATGTACTCAGCTTTTTTAGAAAATTACTGAGCCTTTTAAAAAATGGAACTATATTAGTTCCAATTTTAAAAGCCAGTAGAAATGGATCTGGGGTTTTTTGCCTACGTCTCTTCTCAGCACAGGAGATGGTGAATGGCATGGCATCTTCAGTTAATTATCTATTTGGATAAAGATCAAACAGAGTGTAAAATATGAACCAATATTAGATGGATTCCAGAAAAACTCTGTGCACACATTCTTTGTCCTCAGAGGAATTCCTTTGCATGTGATTTAGAACCCCCAGCAGGTCAAAGTAGGTCAAAAAAGGGTAAAAAATAAATAAATAAATACAGATCTAGACTCTAAATTATAATAAATGATACAGCATTGATGCCCAAACTGTTTATATCCACTGTAAGTTCACCCACCTTCCTAGTTTTGCCTCATGCAAACAATTAAATAATTTGCATTGCCATAGGGGTTACAGCAGGCAGGTACTACATCTTCAGCACCAAACAGGCTTACCAAGTTCAGCATTGGACAGCTACACAGAAGAACTACCAAGATTGCCAAGATTGTAGAGAATTGGCTGATTGGCCAAGGAGAGCTCAGCCCACGCTCATGGTAAGGTTTCAACATGTTAACACGACACAGCCTACTCCTATGCCTTAGGTCTGGAATAGCAATAAGATATTCATGGTCACTAACTTTCTTTTGGATAACATATGGGCCACTAAAGCAAGCTTGCAGACTGGAGCCAGGGATTGGTAACAAGACCAGCACTTTATCACCTGGGGGCTAAAACTGTGCTCTCTGCCTTCTGATCATACCAGCCTTTCATGTCTGTTTGAGCAGCAGTCAGATTCTCTTTTGCTAACTCACAAGCAAGGCAAAGCTTCAAACGAAAGCCACACACATTGTCCAACAAATTCTGGGGTTAAGCCTCCCCCAGCCATTTTTCCACACACAGACTGAGCAAACACCAGTTCAGAAGAGCTAAATCCTAAAGATTCCTGCACAACTTCACTCACTACAAATATCAAGTGAACTCCATCGCCCTAGTCTTTATCAAATTCCAAGCAGTATGCATGTAACATTGTTTTGAGCGTCTGATGAAATCGCTTGAGCGTGCCCTGTGACTCAGGATGGTATGTGCTTGAATGAATGTGACTTACTGCAAGCTGCTTGAGAACCTGCCCAAATATCTGCAACATGAAGTTTGACCCTCGGTCAGTTTGAATAACCCTCGGCAACCCAAACAAGGAGAACCTTGAATGAGCTCAAAGACCTAGAACCCACCCCAAAACTATAATAAACTGCTGCATAACCTAATCTACTGAACCAAAGCAGCGAAAACTACATTACTAGTGTCCTGTCCTCAAAAGGAATAAAAAGACACAAATGAAAGATGCAGGAGGAGGCAGACTCCCAGATGGTCAGGGCTGCATGTGAGGAGGAAGAGAGAGTTCCTTCTACTCCAGGGATATTCAATTAAAATTCACTGAGGTCCAATTAGTGGAAATGTCCTCAAGTGAACGTCTGGAATATCATAATGTGTGTGTTATTTTTCAGTAGCTTGAAGTAGCATTGTAGTTCCATCAGCATCTGTGTCTAGTGGCTAGATTGTAGACTGTCACATCAATACAGTACAATTCATTAGTTAGTATTTACACTCTACTTGTCGGATTCAAATAAATAATATAATTAATAAAATAAGAAATAAAAAAGAATATGATAAATACATTTTCTTTCATTAGAGAAGAATGCATTTTAAAATAAAGCTCATTACAGAAAGCTTTTGATTGTCCTTCTAAAATAAAGTGCTTAGTTTTAGTTCTAATCGGCCACCTCTCTGTCTCTTCTCTTTTATGTGGAGAACTGTATTATGAGATTGCTAGAAGAAAGTAGTGTACATGCCATGGACACTACTTTTTTGTTCAATTGTGGAATATTTGAGGGCATCATACAGTGGATTTACCCACCCAGCATTCGGACACTCATATAAAATTGTAGATAGTAAATGTAGTGCACCATGTAGTAAATTGGGAGTAATTTCGGTCATTGTCATCACTCACATTTAGTACTGAAAGTGCTGAAAGTAGCTACTGTTGTGTGTTAGCTGTGCACTCTACTCTTCTTAAAAAAAAGTAGTGGACATTATTTCCTCATCTGCACATCAATACCACCTACTACTAGTAGTCAATTACGATAAATACCTTCTGGTTCTTGTTCTTTCCAGTCAGTCGGGTGATGCTAGAATTGCTGAAGTGAACCTCTTCATCACAGACAGAGCTCAAGCTGACCCATAAGGAAGAACACCTACGCAATGTGAATAATCTTAAGGTAGCAGCATTTCATCTTCCTCTGTCACATAAAATAAATGCTCCCTTCTCACTCAATGACACATCTCAGCACCCACAAACTGTTCCTCAGTAGCAACATAGCAAACTCATCGAACTCAGCAAGCCCAGACTCAGATGTTGAGTCTGGATTTTATCAAAGAGAGAGACACTACAAACTGTAGCAGAGCAGCTTCCTTATTGGTATTGTCTTATATAATATGCATGGTGTCATCTCAGATCCAAAGTGAGCAGTCTGGACAGAGCACCGGGTGAGACAGCATCATATCTAGGCTAGACTCAAAGCCCAGTGAGCAACTATTAACTTTCTTTTAATAATAAATGGCCTGTAGGACTGAGATTGAGCATCAAGGAGTAAAATACAGAGAAACCTGCTCATCAGTGAGTGGTGCAATCCCTGCCATGCTTATTACTCTCATCACACTCAAGGAAATAGCTAGTGGCAATTTAGCGTCAAGAGTGAGGTTTATAAAAATGAGCGAGGAGCTATAATTTATGTCATCATGTGGGAAGCTGGTGTTGAAGTTGAAATTGGAGACTTGGCTCAGTCTTAATTTTGTGCATACCTTGACTATTTTAGGATAGACTAAATTAAGAAAGTAGTACTATGTACTATACAGGCCAACTGAAAGGTTAGAGAGGTGCTGGCCTGGAGCTGTTGACTGGATGTGAGGAAACAGAAATAAATCTCCAATGGCACTCTGACCTCCTTTGCAGTTACAGTGAAGTATGGGGGGGGTGGAGATAGAATGAGTGACGGAGGGAGATACAGAACAGGGTTTCCCACTGCTAAACCACACTCCATCTCATTCTAATAGCCTTCATGTACTTTATGTGAAAAGGTTGCATTTTCGAAGTCTGTCAAAAAACAACAAAGATCCCCTCCTAGTAATCTTCCAATATACTGTATGTGATGAGGAATACAATCCAAAGTCTGAAAAAAATACATCCTGAAGGTTAATAAACTAAAACTAAATGCCAAATAAACTTTGGAGTACATTTTTACACAGAAGAAATTCAGTTGAATTGTCTCCCATCACTTTGGTAGTGTATCAGGAAGACAGCATGAATAGCCAACCAAGTCTCTTAACAGTTGTGCAATTCTCACAAAATTGATTTGTGTCTACTAATGTATTTCAATAGAAAGTACATTTCGAGTCTGCAACACATATTTTTCAGGACTGAGAGCACAGAAGCTGCATTGTTTTTTAACTCATTTCATTATCAATCAATATAACTGCTATAATACTCAACATTTAACCAGGAAAATGTATTGTTGTTGTGTCTTTATCAGCGCTTTCGTGTTGAGAAATGTTAATGATATATAATTAAAATTGAATTTGAATTGAAATCGAGTTATCCGGTCTGCCCACAGGACTGACAAAGCAGGTCAATATATGCTGAGACACAAAGGGCCTGATTTACTGTAAAAACGTGTGCAAACTTGACATCACCCGTAAAAAATGTACAAGCTGATCTACTAACGCAGCGCACAAGACAATACACGCTGTCCATTTAGTACGTTTACCATAATGAATATGCAATGTGGGGCGTTTTAAACCCAGTGTGCAAATACTGCTGTCTCCACCCTGTTGCACCTGTTTTCATTTACACAGTTATTCTTAGTAGATCACCTGCAAAATGAATGCAAATGAAATTTAGTACCCTTGATTTGGGATCTTAGTAAATCAGACCCATAGTGCATAAAAGTTGCCAAAGCTCTGTTGACTGAGTAACTGCAGAGTTCCAAACTTTCTCTGGCATTAACATCAGCACAAAAACTGTGTGCTGGGAGCTTCACGCATCTTTGTCTGACAGTCTGATGGATGAGTGTGGGTTTGGCAGATGTGAATGTTACCTGTCTGACTGCATTATGCCAAATATAAAGTTTGGTGGAGGAGGAATAATGGTATGGGGATGTTTTTCAGGGTTTGGGCTCCTTAGTTACACTGAAGGGAAATCTTAATATTTCATTATAGTAGTCATTATGGACAATTCTATGCTTCCAACTTTGAAGTTTGTGAGGGCCCTTTTCTGTTCCAGCATGATGTGCCCCAGTGCACAAAGCAAGGTCCAGACATGGTTGGGTGAGTCTGATGCAGAACCTGCACAGAGCCCTAACCTCAACCCCATCGAACACCACTGGGATGAACTAGAACAGAGATTGTGAGTCAGGCTTTCTCGTCCAACATCAGTGCCTGACCTCGCAAATGCTCTTCTGGATGAATGGGCAAATATTCCCACAAGATATCCTCCATAATGCAAAGCTGCAAAGGATTTAGAATGGCATGTCCTAAAATGTCCTTTTGTCCGTATAGTGTATTTCCCTTACACATAGACAGAGAGACTGCATAGGCAAAACAAGGAGAGACACAGCCACCAACAAGAGCCCCTTCATTTCTCTTCTTGTCTTTCCAAAATAACTCTTCAGTTAGTTTCCCCAGTGCAGTTTCTCCTTTGGAGCACTGGTACAGTAGCACTTCGAGATACCAAGTTGTTTTGATTCAAACAGCATTACGAGACGGATCAGTATGTAAGATCATTATGTAATGGGGAAAATATATGCTTTCATAATTTATGTTTTTGGGAAATATGTAAATATATTTTATATGAAAATACACATTTCGAGACATACCATTCATGTGCTTAATCCTTTGCTGGAGTGCCTCACACTCTTTCTTAGCACAGTGGATGACCTTGTTCTTCTCCTTCACCTCTTGGCGGAGAGACTCTATTTCTTTATTTTGGCTTGACAGCAAGTGCCTCATCCCTGGCTTCATTTGCAGTTTGGTGTTGGGTTTTCAACACCTCTTCTTGTTTAGAGTAGGCTTCCTCTTTCTCACAGCCTGCCATCATCCTGGCTGACTCTATTAGCTGTTGGATTCAAGCTGTACAATCACAATCTCTCTGCCTTTAAACAATGTGTCTCTGATGACAGGTTTCTATCAATGATATGCTTCTCACTCTGATGAACAGGTGCTCTATCTAACAGGTCTGTATCTGATGAGAGTCTATACAGTTCTGATGTGCCAACAGAGAGCTTGTTATGACATCATAGAGCACAATTCCATCCAATGCATGCATATTATCTGCTGCCATGGCGCTCAGACAATGGAATTATTATTATTTGATGTCATGAATTATGGATATAGCAAAAACCATGATGATGTCTGCATATTTTGATCTCCACCTTTTAATCATTGCATTCCTACAAGACGTACACAAAATATTATACACTAAAGTACATGGTGTAAAAGCTTTGGGAAAGAATGGTTTGCAAGGTAAGAAGAGAAAAAAAATAATGAATGTGTGAACAAAATTTAAAAATCTATATTCATTTTATTTATTATAGCACCTGCCCTACAGCATATATCTCACACAGACACATAAATACATAGAAGGGAGTCTGTGCTCGGTTCAGAGGCGTAGTTGTAACAGCACTGTGGTAGCCTGGCTTACATGCCACATAAAAACAGGCCTGAGGCAGGAATACTGCAGACTGGCATGATGAGAATGTCACGCATTTTGTAATGACAGTTAGATACTGTCTAAACATAGAGCAAGTCTGGACAAGTCCATATTTTACTTAATGTCAAGAAATGCCATGAAAATGCCAAAACCAAAAATAAATCACCAACTAAATACTAAGTCTGCATTTGTAGCCTAATGTCCTGACATAGACTGATATAGCTTATTCCTCTGTGTCCAAAAACCATGAAAACACACTGAGCCACACTGTTGCACTCAGTAACACGTTCCTTCATTACACAAAGCATAAAGTGCTTGGCCATCATTCACTGATAAAATTCAAGTGCACTGCTGAGCATCACTGCTGTGAGACGGATCACACTGCGATGGCAGTAGAGGAGGGTGTGCCACTGTTACTGGTAGTGTTGTCAGCACAGAGAAACAAGCAGCAGAAAATAATCCCCAACAAATGCACCATGTCCTCTAAAGTACTCAGATTCAGATTCAGACAACCAGTTCGGTTACACAGTCTACCTAGTCCACATAAGTAAAAAAAAAAAAAATCTATTTAAGCATCAACATGCCAGTGACAGACACCCTCTGTCGCCCTTATGTCGCCCCTTATGTGAGGAGAAAGGTGATAATAACAACAACACAGAACAAATAAAGAGAAAAGAGAAAAACTTGAAGTCCACACACAAGTTTAAAAAGAGGTGGTTGATATTTCCACATCCCTTTCCAGCTGTTTTAAGAAATGATTTAACCAGACTGAATGTCAGGATAGGGACGTAGTATTGAGAGACTGACAATTGTTGGTATAGGTTAAAAATGAGTTGTACTATATTTTTAGTCATCCTTATGTTCCCACAGCCATATGTTGCATCATTTCTAACAAATGTTCCTCCCATCATAATTAGGCCCTATGTTCCCACAGCCTTATGTTCCCTCAAGGATTTTCCACAAAATGTAGGCCCTATGTTCCTAACAGGTGAACATCTGGGCTGAGGGAATATAGGGCTGATGGGGCTATGGGAACATTCACACACTCCCATATTGTTATATAAAAAGTGTTATACTCTTCTCTGTAGTGTCATTTCATGTGTTATAATACATGGTAGGTAGACCCTGGAGCAAACCAAGAACACGTTATACCCTGACCTCCATCTGACCCAGGAACACCTCAGGATCTCCTAGGAGGAGCTGAGGACATCACTATGGAAAAGGACATCTGAATGACTCTGCTTAGCCCACTGCACTGCTAATGGTATATGAAAAAATGAATGGAGATGGTGAACCAATACATCTGTTTAGTCATGCCTCATTTTTACCCTTTATGAACAAGTTTCCACCCAAAATTAAAACATTATTATAACCCAAACTACACATACAAGGATACAGCCATGACAGGAGTTTAACATAGTTAGTAAGTTAGGAAGCCTAAATAAAATATGCTAATCACCTGTAGTGCAACTGCCTCTATAAATAACTCAAACCAGCAAAAGGCTTTCCGATGAAACCCCTCTAGATCCTTCCCGACCCCCGATGCCAGACTAGATTGGGTCCCCTTATAAGAAATGGATCTGTTTTCCCCTGCCCGCGTCTCCTCACAGCACGGTTGTGACAGGGAGACGGTGGGTGGCGTGCTGCTATGGCATCTCCAGTTAATTATCTATTTGGACAAAGATCAAACACCCTACTGTGGAAATTATGTTCAGTGCTTATGCAAGTCTGAACATTCAATGTGCCAATAAAGTGTAAAAGGAAAGACTGGGAGAGAAAAAGGAATAGGAATAAAGAAGAAAAAGCATTAAAAAGGTGTTAAAAAATATTTTTAGTGACACAGAAAAGTACAGAAAAATGTTCTTTAAAGACTTGAGTTTCTTGTCTTGACAAATGGATGCTCACAAGGGTACACAAAAGTAACATTCTGCTCTCACCAAAAAAGGGAAAAGTCCTGATTGAAGGATGATAATATGATAAGTTAATAACTTCTAAATGACATTAAAGCTGCTCTAATAAAACAGTTTTTTTTGGAATTTTTATTTTTTACAAAAATATCATAAATAAAAGAGATGAGAGAGATCCTGATATGTCTCTGCTCCGATATAATTCACCAGGTATTCAAACAGTAACACAAAGTCTGGCATGTCTGAAAGTTTGACATCCTTACAGTCTGATGCAGCTGGGACTGTGATTGGAGCATTGAGGAGAAAGGGGTGGGGCTTAGAGATTAGGTCAACTCTCTTCCTACATCACAATTGAAACACTGAATTCCTTTGCGTCGAGTCGTTCTCCCACCTCCACAGTTTGTGTTCACTTTGCTCTCGATCCTCTTGTGTTTTATTTTTCATGTGCAAAGACATCATTCAAAATGTAAAAGAATCCTAAAGTGGCACAGACCAGAGTTGTGTGTTTTGGGGTCACATCGTATGTTGAGCTCATATTACAGCACCTTAAGTACACTAGTAATTAGGGCCCGACCGATAGTGGATTTTTGGGGCTGATGCTGATACCGATATTAGGGAGCAAAACAATTCTGATACTGATATAACACCCAATGATTTTATATGTAAAGAATATAGACATAAAAATACTTGTTACAAAGATATGTAATGAAGGTATGATATTTTACCATTTGACAATAAACTTTTTTGTATAAAATGACATCAGTGCACTGAAACTGTAAACTTAATATGTATGTATATTAAATATGAATTTGCATTTGAATTTGAATTAACGATATATCTGTGATAGGTCAATATCGGCTGACTGATATATCGGTCTGAGCCTGTTATCAAAAGTTCACATCAGATTTGTTACAGAGCTGGAGAGATCCCAGACCAAGAAATGAATCCAAATTGATATATCCAAGGTCTTCTGATTGCGCAGAGGCTGCGGTTTAATTAAGAGGGTTAAAAGCAGTGGTCACTGATGAGAGCTAAGAGGGAGAAGGATGTAAATGAGCGGAGAAGAGGAGCCTGCCACAACATTTTTCATCTGAATCCTAATCTTATCAGAGCTAAAACTGCACTCTCAATGTGGAAACGTAATTACAGGGATTTAAGTGAGTCGCCACGACTACCGGGACGAGGACAAAGCAGCTAATAAAAATACCAGTCGGCGACGCACATCCAGGAGATTTTGAGTCAGACTATTGTATTCTGAGGTGATTTAACTGTCTGTCACAGTGACTCGGTGTAATAACTTCATGAATGGTTTCAGTCCAGCGCTGCATCATTTAATTTTAACTACCATTCTACATGAAAGGGCTGAATAGGACTAAAAGGATAAGTGTATTCAGCTGGCCTGAACAATGACAATCACTCTATCTTTTTTTTTCTTTTTTTACTCAACGTCGTAATTGCTTAAACAAAGTTATTACAGGCACTTTTAAGAACACCAGGCTTGTGTTGGAGGGAATTGGGTGGTGGTCATGGTGATGGTAGAGGGTGGTGGGTGTACTGTCACCTTCCTCCTCCACTGATTTAGCCCGGGCCCCTCCAGCTCATATATCTCAATAAAAGCACCTCGACAGCTTGTTCCTCCTGTAAATTGATGTTTGCTTGGATTTAATTTATTTGGGGGAGGGGAAACATGACTCTATCCTCTATAGTGGAGGTTTAATTATGAATGTATGAAATAAATAAGGAAAGCCCAGGTTGTAATTCATGGTGGCACAATGACCTATGGATGGGCTCTGTTATTAAAATGGATATATATAGAGAGAGGGGGAGATAATGGAAACTAACAGAGTAAATATCAGCTCAGTGGCAGTGCACTACTTTTAACTCTCTAGAATATCTCTGGAACTGAAGAGGAATGCACTTAGGAACGGTGAAGTCCCCCATAGATGCACATTTATGGCCATTTGAGAGATGCTCTACAAGAGGCTCTCCAGTGTGTGTGTGTGTGTGTGTGTCAGTAGTCCTGTCACAATAATTATGTTATGGACTTATCATACAATAACGGAATTATCAACATCATCATATCTATATATCACTTTTTTCATAATTATGGTATCATTACGACAGCGTATTAAAGCGATATATATGCAAAAACCTGGAGGAGGAATATTTCAAGGAAAAACGTGGATATTCTCTGGCATTATAAAGTCACAAATTTGCAGAAAAAAAAATTGAAAAAAGTGTTTTATTCTGCCAAGCAATCATCATCTCAGCTCATGACTTAGCAACACTGGAGATATGTCGCTTGTCGTGCATTATGCCTGCTGTGGGATGCGTCTTATACACCGGTGTGTCCTATTCACCACTAAAATACAATGAGAGGTTGGATCAGGATATGATTATAGGTATGTAAAAAGCCATCCACACTAAGAATAATAACTATAACTGTAAAGATAACAATGTGAGCATCCACACTTATGAACTATAATATCCTGTAAACAGCTGTGGAAAGCATGCGCGCATGCTCCAGCTGTGTCTGCAGCTAATGAAAGTGTGCTGTGTGCTGGGTGAGACTTACTATGACTTGGGTACAATATTTACACACAGCGATAGCTATAATGAAGAGTTTTTGGGACTTGAGTAAACACACCGATACACACTGTATCAAATATGTGAAGTTACTGTGTTCTTTTAAAAGGCTTAATTAAAATAGCCTAATCTGAACCCAGTCTGATTTAATATAGGTACCGGTCCAGTTCAGTTAAGCAAATCATTACCGGAATATGTGTGTTTTATTGTGTTTCAAATCAAAGTAAATTAAGAAAGTTTTGGAGTATAAACGTATGTGTTTATAAATAAACCAGTCTTTAATAGAAAAGTGTTCCCCAGCATGGCACCCTCCACAATAGACTGCATCTTATACACCGTTGCGACTTATACACCTGTTTTTATGCTATTTCTTTTGTATTACCTCAAGGATATAATAAGTGCAACCATTTCTCTGGCTGACTGACAGAGAGAGACTAATGCACACTTTTATATTGAGCAGTCTGAACTACTGTTATGATCTCATATCTGGTGTACCCAAAGAAGTTATAAATCAACAACAGCTGATTCAGAAATCTGTGGCTCGAGTGCTGACCAGGAGCAGAGGGTCAGAACATATTACACAAAGTCCTAACACTGTTTGCCTGTAAGTTTCAAACTCCTTTACTTGTTTTGAAAGGCCTTCATGGTCTCCTAAAAGCCTCTGTGTCTCCCATGCTTACAGTGTAGGAACCAGTGTGGCCCCTCAGGTCTTCTGTCAAGACTCTGTTGGCTGTTTTAAATTGCAGGACTAAAACCTTTAGTGGACAGTTTTTAGCTTCAATGCTCTGAGCTGCTAGAACAGTCAGTCTGAATGATGATATCTATATATGTAAACACCAAACCTTTTCAGCCAGGCTTAAGATAAAGAATGATATATTTATTATTATATTTTATTAATTTATTGTTTCATGATTAAACATTTTATTTGATCTCTTATTTAAATTTGTATATATTTTTCGTCATCTTGCTGACTTTATTAGTCTTTGTCTACATTTTTAATCAATTAAAACAAAAAAACTCACTCTATTGTATTATTAACATAGTGTTCATCATTTCTATTTCTAATGTGCATGAGTCGCACTCTGTTTTACTGTCTACATTTACTCTGTCTTATTATTGGCTTATCAGTCAATGTCAGTCTATGAAGCCCTTTGAATTGCACTAAACTGTGTGAAAGGTGCTATACAAATAAAGACTGATTGATTGATTGATTGATTGATTGATTGATTGATTGATTGATTGATTGATTGATTGATTGATTGATTGATTGATTGCTATTGCTACCAGTATCCATGTGTGGCACAAACTGGATAGTTAGTGTTTTGTAGTTGGTGCAGCAGATGCTACCACCGTTGAGGGATCAGCACTTGAAATGATTTTTTTTTTTAAACTAAACATTCAAATCTGACACCTTCAAGCTAAATTTGTGCTTTAAAAGGTGCGTTTTCTATACAGTATGTGTATTGTTGGAAAAATCATTTAAATTGACATACAGTGGCATGCCAGCATAAATATATGCGACTACATTTACATTGTTAATAATTAAGTTCCACACTAATAATTAGAGAGGAGAAGATAATTACTCTTTGCCTCTCAGATTACAGGTATGAACAAAGGCCCCATTTATGCTTGTCATGGCAACATTGCACCTAACCATCAGTGGCATTAAAGGGCCCAGACTGTCATTAGTTAGTGGTATTATTGTCATTTTATAACCTTCATCATCTGGCCTCTGCATCTTTACAGATCTAGTTTAACCCTTACATATTGTTCATATTCTATGTTCCCCTCATTAAAAGTGTCTATACCTAATTCTGTACCACAGATGTGTTTAGAAAGCATCAATAGTCAATCTGACTGATCAATAAATGTGTGATTAAACCTTGATTCATGTTTCAGAGAGCAAAGAGAGTGTGTTTTTTAGGTTTTTTAGGAGAAAAAACATTTTTTAACCTATTTTACCTTTAAGACATGAAAATATAACATAGCAATAATGAACGTTGAGAAATATATATTATGTAAAGTGAAAATGAGCAGAACTTTATGGAAGTGTAGGGTTTATTGTATAACCATTAGAGCCATCAGTCTTCACTGCTACATCTTAAAAAGAAATCCTCATAACTACTATCTTATTCAAACTATTAACTATTCATTTAACTGAAACCATTTTAATTTCTATGCATTTTGGGCCAAAAGTCATCAAATTTCAGGGAAAAAGACATTGGGGGTGTTTTTACAACTGTCACATATTAAAACAGGTCAGGGCCTGGTGACCCTGATTATTTCTTTGCTTCTGCTGCGCAGATTTTGATCCTATTTTTCAAAAACTGTCCATCATGAGTCAGATGATGTAATAGGAGTGCAATACTACTCTTATTAAACCTAATTATAGTACCAGTCAAAAGTTTGGATACACCTTCGCTATCCATTAAATGTGAGAATATAGCCAAACTTTTTATTGCTACTGTATATTTTGTTAAATTATCACAAACTAAACTGACACACAGGAAAAATGGGGCAGGTAGTGTTGCAGTGTAGGGATATTGTTGTGTGTTGTGGGGTTAATTGGCACCTAGAACTTATTTCTGGCCCTGTGCAGCCTTAAGGGTTAATCCATCCCTGGCAATAAAGCTCCACTCTGTGATCCGTCAGGGAGGGTTAATCCCTAAACTTGTACTTTAGTCAAAGAGAGAAGCAGGAAAGTGTGGCAGACTGAACAGCTACAGCTTATAGTGGAGAGGTGAGAAACACCACCCTCCCACACATCCTGCTCCCGAGAGCTTCAAATCAAAGCTCATCTCACCTCCGTCACTGTGATGTTGCTCCATCATAAAGTACAGCTTTGACTGAGGGCTTAGCAGCAGCAACAGCCTCGCCACCCCGAGACTCCCACACAGGAAGTCTCCTTTCCATGGCAACCTCTCCTCTCCGAGAGCCTCAGAATAAATACGACTCAGACGGGCGCAAGGACACGCAGATGACACACAGATCAAAACACAAACTTCCTGCTCTGTCGAAACTCATCTAACGTATCAAAGGCAGAACTACCGGCTTTGATGTTACTTTCAGATTGAAAAGATGTATTCAGAGAGAGAGAGGGAAAAGAGAGAGAGAGAGAGAGAGAGAGAGGGGTTCATGTCAGATGAGTGGAGCTGATGCTAAACACTGGGTGGGCCAAAACAGCAGTGCCATGGAGTGAAGTGACAAAATCAATGCGTGGGGCTGTTAACAGGCAGGAGTGATAGGGATTGATCAAAAAGATGGGCTCATGCCAGTTTGCTGTATCAGTCGCACGGTGGATGGCAGAAACATCAAGCATCCATATACATATGGCTTTTTAATATTTAATCAGATGTACTACCAATAGAAAGAGATTCACATGTGAGAGATTAAGCACATGAAGTTAATAAACTGTGCCAGCTGATGTGCGTCGTGATACACTTCCCCTTACTCTGCTAAACTTGTACTGTGTGACATGACAGTCACTCACCAACTAAGGGCAAATTCTTGGCCTATCAATACATGTGCAGTTTGCATTATACGGTTGCTGGCCTTGCTCGGACACTAACGGCAAAATGAGTTCACACAGTTCACTCAAAGTATGTATTTGTACCGTAGATTTAGTGAGGTAATTCACATGCTTGGGGGAAGCCCTTGTCTAAGAGGCTGAAGTCAGGGAACGACGGAGGACACTTTTTAAATATAGACTGGCCACTGAGCTGTGAGTGATACACTTATTCCTGCTCTGCTAAACGTGCACTGTGACACGCCAGAGAGCCACTCACCAACTAAGGGCAAATTCTTGGCCTACCAATGCATGTGCAGTTTGCATTACAAGGTCCAAAGTCAAGCTAAAATTCTTTTGTCAGAAGTGGGATTCGAACCCACGCCTCCAGGGGAGACTGCGACCTGAACGCAGCGCCTTAGACCGCTCGGCCATCCTGACTTAAGTCAACCAGGCCAATTGCATTTTTTGATCCAGTACTTCTGGTCTTGGCAAAATTGCACTTGCTGCAAACAAGTCAAGTTCATCCTGACGCCGTGTCAGTCCACAATTGGTCAGGTTGTCAAGCAACCATCAGTGGTAGAATTCTCGCCTGCCACGCGGGAGGCCCGGGTTCGTTTCCCAGCCAATGCAGCCAATGCAGCAGCAAGTTTTCACTCTCCATCGCATGAGTGAGTGAGTGAGTGAGTAAGTGAGTGAGTGAGAGGGAGAGAAGCAGCTGCCCCATGGATAACTGAGGAGACGTGACAGTGGAGCAACTTGAACCTGTGAGTTATGGTCTAACTAGTCGCCGTCCACTTATTCAAAGTGCTTAAACGCTCTATTTTAGTCAATGTGTCAGCTTCTATTTTTACGGCGGATCATATTTCCCTCACTACAGGTCTGAAGTACAGGTCCGAGGTTTAGATATAAAGTTTATTGTGACTTTGCTACTACTGTGTGGGCTAACAAAATAATAATAATAATGATAATAATAATAATAATGATATAGTAATTTCAGCATTCTGGGGATATAAGCTGTTATCTGTGTTTGAAATATTACCATCTGTATTTAAACTTTAAATAGCCTAATCATAAACCAGTGTTTTATTTATTTTGTCAAATAAAAAATTATCCTGTGAAATAAGTTGTAGACAGGAATCGAAATAGAGAATCGGAATCGGAATCGGAATCGTTAAAATCCAAGCAATGCCCAAACCTACTCAGTACCCACATAGCCCGCATTTAACCCATGTGGGGCCCACATGGACATGTTGGCTGGGTCAGATGACAGAATGAATGAATGGTCCGAAAGTCAAGAGTGAAGCAAGAGGCTGTGTGTCAACAGATATCCCCCACAGCACAGGAGGACAGAGAGAAAATCAATTATGGTTCCGGAGAACTAAAGAGCTCCTGTCGACCCCCTACCCCCTACCCTCCTCTTCCACTGTTCACTCCATCACATATGAGCACAGGCAGAGAAACCTTCAGACTCACAGCACTGTAAATACATTCCACGGGGGCATCGCTTCTCACCATATTCAAACCAATTTGAATTTATAATGCACAAGGCTGTGGAGGAGAGATTGTTGGAGAGCAGAGAAAGCCCCAGATGTGTGTCTTGTCATTTAAAAGAAAGGAGGGAGGAAGAATCACTTAAGGATTGAGAGGAATTCTTTTTTCATGTCTAGGTTTGAGGCAGTTGGGGAAATAATGAAAAGAAATGCATATGTTTCATCATGCAGCGATAAACTCTCTGCCACTGTCAAAGTCACAGTTTTATAATGAAGAAAGCTATCAGAATTGTCTAAAAACTGTAATAATAAAACTGATGGATTGGTCACATTTTTATGACCCTGTATATTAAAAAAAGTATAGATGAGTCATAAACGACCTACTTCGGTGTGCACAGGCATCTACTTTGCTGGTAGACTTGATGATGCCCATTGCTATGGATACCATTCAATCACTGCAGGTCATGACTCTCTGAGACATACCTTAATGTCGGCGGTATAGTAAAAATAGCTGCAGTCAAATTAAACTTGTGGAATAACAGCTGGAATTTGTCCATAGGGCTTGTTATTTCAGGGGTTTACCTATAAATTTTACATTACTAAATAAAATATAATCTTACTGTGCATTGAAACAGAGCACAAAGGCATTTTTAGAGGCAGCACACTCTAATACATACATACAGCACCAGTCAAAGGTTTGGACACAGCTTCCCATTCATTTCACTGAGAAAGTGTGTCCAAACTTTTGACTGGTACTGTAGTCAATGGAAAGACTTGATTAGAGGCAAATGTGTTTCCAGAACGGTGCTCACTGATGTACAGATGCTGTAGTTGAGCTGGCAGACTTCAAATTCTATATGCACTTATCATATGATACATAACCTTGATCATTTGTTTAACTCAGTATTGCCACACTTCACATTAGCAGCTAAGAGGCTATTCATGTCACATTGGCTAAACAAGTAGTGTCCTCCATTCCTCACTGTGTACGTCCTGAGTGGAGACTGCAGAAGAATTAAAGGTAAATAACTCTGTCACCAACCATAATGACAGTCTGTGTTTTTACACAAGTAGCACCCACTCACCAATGCCCCCACTCCCCTTTTATTATGATGCTATTATATTATCATTATATCAGTGGTATAAAATGATCTTCAAATGACAATAATATTGTTTATTGTGATTATTTCTGAGACAATATAACGTCTAACAAAAGTAGTTATCATGACAGACCTAGTTGATTACACCTGGTACTTTATATTGACAATAAAATGGAAAAAAAATATTCCATCACATAATGAAAGGACCCACAAATAGAAAGAAAACAGCTATAACAATGATAACGTATTAGTATTTATGAGTATAATGGAAAGTTATACATATCAAATGAAGAAATGCCAATCATATCAAGTATAATGCAGTCCCATCAAAGGCTACAACGAAGAATGTTGTAAAAGAAATGGTTTATCAATTTCTTCCTTCAGATATTAATATATTAAGGCAACAAATTTGAACATTCAGCAGATTTGACTCCTGCAGTTGTTTTTAAAAGGTTCTTACCACCTCTAACAGACTATTCAACATATTCTGTTCCTTATAGCCTCAAAAATCATTACAGATTTTTCACCTTTTTAAAAAAACTTTATCAAAGGGACTCAAGCAGCATAAGTGCATTATCTTCCCTTTTCCTCTTCACTTAGTATCTCGCTAGGATCACACACAACAATCCCACATCACACGCTTCAACACGCATCTCTCCATACTTTAATTACTTCTCTCCTGTGTTCACTGCTGTGAATGAAAATGCCTCCTCTTCATCCTTTATACAATTACTACTGTATGTTTCTGCTGTCCATAGAATCAATGCAGGCTGGAAGTTTCTCAGAATAATTGAGTTTCAAAATCCAGCAATTCTTAGCATTTGATCAAGTCATTTTACAGTAATTGGCATCTAAACCAAAGATATTCCAATATATTAAATAACTAACTCCTCTACTTTAATAATCTTTTTCCAGTGAGTCTCTGTAATGTGTTAAGTGTTTCTGCAGCCACACTGCTTAATGCAGAGCTTGATTGTGGAGTACATTACCAAAGCGCAGGAGGCGATTCAGTTTAGGCCGGCAGGTGGGTGATTGCTATTACAGACGCATCTTTCAGCCTGCGAGCGCTTCGGCTGCCTCAACAGAAAAAAAAGAGTGTCGTGACTCAACGCTCGAGGTGGTGTTTCCCTCGTAATCCCGTCCTCCACACGCTAAATGCCACAGTGCTCTCTTCCTCTCCCCCACCCGATGTCTGAAAATAGCTCCTCGCCACAGCTCTGATGTCTTCTTAAGCACAGGAGAATAGGGCAGCATGGAGGAAACAACTCTCCCAGCTGGGTTTTTCAGCCGTGCAGAGCAGAAAGTACACTTAACGCTCTCCAGTTGCCTTGGAAACCTGTCTGTCATTAAAAGAGGATCAATACACTTTTATCATTTTTGTGCCTCTGCGAGCATGTGTTTGTTTTTAACTGAGTGCTTCAAACTTTTCTAGTACATCTTGTGCCATCGGTATTCATCTCTTCCTACGGGTTATCATTCCTGTCAGTATTTCAAATATTAACTATGGTGTGCTGTAATGTGGTTTGTGTGTGCATTGTGATCAGTGAGTACAGCAAACACTCTAACACTGAGTAGATATTGTTGTGTCAGTGCGCTCCATCATCGACAGCTTGTGTAAATACAAATCAAAGTTTAGACAATCTGCTGTTGTTCCATTCTGAGAAGTCTACATGTCTCTGAAATTAGGACATGAATATATTACTAAAAAAGTTTGATAAAGTTTCTGTTAAATTCACAGTCAACAAAGCTGGCTCACCAATTGGGCAAACCAGCAATTGCACTGGAGCTCCAAAAGCCCTGAGCAGGTTTACTCCGTATCATTTGGGTTTACATAATTTGATCCATTGCATATTTGTTAGAAATCTACATCAATAAAATTCATCTTGTGGCTCTGGTCTTATAGAGGAACTGAATCTGGTTTTAACGCATACATGGTTTGGTTTTATATTGAGTTCATTTGTTGTAAAATTGGGTTTTTATCAAGATTCACACAGAAAACTAAGGTAATATTTTTCCATCATAGGAGTACTGTAATGTAAATGCAATGTAATGATTGTCCTCTATATGAGTAAGGGTTCATCTCCAAAATTCCTGGATCTTACACTTCCCATAATGCAACCTCTTTCAGACTCCACATCCCCATTTGGTAACACACAGATGCATTAGAGACCTTAACTCAAAGTACTAGTAAAATCTCATAATGAAGAGTTACAGTAGCCTTAGAAATTGCTCTACATTGTTGTGGTAATTGGCTGAGAAGAGAAAGTCAAAGATGTATTTTGGTGTTAAAAACAGAGTTATGTGTCCTCCTCAACAGCCCCCATGATCAGACACAACAGAAGTATTATCAGTAACTAGCTACTCTGCTTTGCGTTTCTATGGAAACAGCTTTGGTCCAAGCTTACTTTCTGGCAGCTGTTGACAGCAAAAGTCATTTAGTTGGGAGACAAAATAAGTGGTTAAAGGAAACATACAGTTTATTACAATGGGAAGCAATGGTCATCTGTTCTGTTGGTTATGCTAGTTGTATAAGTTGAGATCCTTCCTAACAGTTTAGTATAGATGAGTAGCCAAATAACCAGACTGAATTACCCTATGGTTTCTTCAATATTGCAGATATCAATATTGTTATCTAGTGTTATGTGAGTTGCTGATAGGGCTGGGGATCGGTATTCATTACAAGGTATCAACCGAAATAAATCAATACCAAGTAGTATCAAAATTTCTCCCGTCAAATAATATATGCGATCAATCCTTTTTGCACCCAGAGCTAGAAAATATGACTATTTGTATGAACTTGCTCACAGCAGTTAATGCAAGGCTACTTCGATTCAATGCGACATGTGTTTGGCCCACTGCCGCAGCAGCTACAACCGGTCTGTAGTGGTGAAGTCGTGGTGAATTTGAGTTAGTGTGCTTAGCAGTTCAGTAGCCAAGATGCCACCGAAAAAGGCTCTAAAGTGTGTCTACAATACACGCCTGTTACACCAGATAAAAGAAAGTGCACTAAATGTGTAATGGGTATCGAATGGAGTACTCAATTGGTATCAGTATCACTTTAAGGGTATGTAGATTGGTACAGGTATCGTAAGTTTTCAAACGATATCAACATCTTTCAGTGTGAAATGTCAAATGAAGGATTAAATCCAAGTGTCAATTACCATGACTTGAGGCTGAAGCAAATGCCTTATACTGCATGACTGCAATATAGGACCATAGGACCCCCATTCAAACAGCCTCAGCTTCTCTCTACAAATACTAAATCAGTCATTATTTTCTGAGTCGTCATGGTTTCAGTCTCTAAATTTAGACCTTAATAAGTATGCTGGTGGTAAATCTGGAAATTATTACTCCATTAATAAGATTTGAAGACTTAGAGTAGCTTTGATGTGTACCCCCATCACCAAAGTTACTAATATACATTCCTGGTATCCAAAGGCATCAGAGTCTCTCTCTCTCATTGACAAGCTGTCTTATTAGGAAATGCTCCCTCGAGCTTCAACAAGCATAAATGACAGTGCAGGAGTAGCAGCCAAAGACACTTGACAAACAGAGGAGGGTCTGGGAATATGATTTATAGGTGGCTGATCATTAAATGTGTGCTTTACGACCCTGTAGAGGAGTTTCCCTTTCACTGCTGAAGTTGTTTATGTTCTCATTTAAGTGCTAGGTTTCCCCCAATCAATATTATTAATATTCAGGAGACACACAGTATGACAGGGGGTTTAATTCCACTTTGGTCATCATTCACATCTAAACACATAAAATATATAAAAAATAAAACTAGATAATTGGCTAAAGAGAATCTCCATTTGCTTTTCAACCTGTCTTGCGAAATAATGCATGAAAAACATCATCCTGCTTTGAACACACACATGTTGTCGCTCAGACCCGTCACGCTGACGTCTAATTATAGGCAGAACATGTGGAAGCCCTCCAGGCTCTAGATACACACATAAACAAGAGGCTCAGTGAAATGGTGGCTTCAAATTGTTTCACGCTGACAGCCTCAGGCTAATACGCCGCTCACTCCTCTGCTCTCTCCAAGGTGGGAAGGAAAAAACTGCCACTTTGTTGGACCTGCTGTCAGCAGCTGAGGTGATGATGGCGGACCGATCAAAGGTAGACAGCTGACAATCTGAATTTCATCAGAATTGGATCATATTTTTTTATATTGTTACTGTAGAACTGGGTACTGAGAGTAATTTTTAACATTTTATATCTCCAGAATGCTTTTTTCTGTATGTAGGCTACATCTACACATGGGAGCTTCCCAGTACACCCACAGCTATCCACCACTTGCCAGGGAGGAGCTCCAGTTGAAGGGTAAAAGCCCTTGTCCAAGGACAGCGTCATGCTATTTTGAGGCATATCAGTGGGGCTGCCTATACATTATCCCAATCAGCCTGCAGTCGAGAACACTCCGACCTCCCAATGTTAGTGGAGGTGATGAGGTCAAGGTACAAGCTTCCAGCAAGCAGTGCCATCAATGTCCATAATGACTTCCATATTGACTCACAAATCAGCACACATTTCATTCGAATCACTGATACTGACAGGCAGCCAGATAACAGATAATATAAAACCACCAAATAAAAGATATTACAGACTCAGACTGTCACCAACACGACTGATATCACTAATGTATGCAGATGATGAACTGCTATGCTTTATTCACAAAAGTTGCCGCTGCTTAGTCTCCTCTCAGTGTGTAATTACAACTAATTGTTTCATTTATCTGTTCAGTTAATTAAAACACACTATTCTGTGTTATTTTTGCATTTTGTAGATGACACTAAACAAGCTCTTTTAGGATTTTGTGTTTGGTTCGATTTGTCTGCACAAACTTAATAGAGAAGCATGGATGTTTCACTGATATCGCAACTGTGTGTGCTGTGTGCTGGACTTACGAGAGTGTCCTTTCCAGCCTGCTGCCAGTCGAGCCGATGATCTCCCCCAACGTACAGAACATCTGACCCAAGAAGTCCTTCACCAAGGAGAGAGGAGACCAGCACATAGTTAATAAAGCACAGTACTACTGTACATATAAGGCTTCACATCAGTGCATCATTACAGTATTAGTGTAGGAAAGCCATTATGAAGCCAATTTTATATATCTACATCTTACAATACAAAGGTCTCTATATATCTTTAAATCACTACAGTTTATTTGATACAACACAAACTTAACACAATTTAACACTGTATTCTGTGGTATGTTTTATACATGCTACATATTATTCATTTACTTACTCCCATGTTCTTTCACTCATTAAAACTGGTGACTAACAAAACAACAAATAATTCTGTTCAGGGACTTTGAGATTACAGTGGTAGTCTCAGAGACGAGCAGATCTTCTCACAATCCAGCCCAGATGGACTTTTATCTGTGGAACATTGTGGCTTCCTTCACTTTTAAATCAGTTAAGCAGCCACAGAGACACACCGAAAGGTCATGTTTAACAGAGTGGTAAGACCTTAGCTCAGGTCAGGAAATGTCCAGCAGGTAATCAGGAGAAATGAAATAAATGGATACAACGTGTGACATGTGAGCCTACCTTCTGCTCGTCCAGTTGGGGAGGCAGTAAGAAGAGGCAGACACATGTTAGAGGAAAAGCTGGAAAGACACAATGACAATACTTCAAGTTGATACTAAAAAATACATTTCCTCCTTTATTTTGGGTGGAATCACTGTTTGCTACTCAGTGACTTGTTCTGTATTCATGTTTATCAATGCTTTATCACACATCAGCGGCTGTACATTGTATCTACATTAAAAAATACATCTACATTCACATTAAATCTAATTAAATTAAGACAATCCAGTTTGTGGAGCCATGAAAACTAACAAATGGTAGTAAAATATTTTAAAATTAGTAAAATAAAGAACAAATATTTGAATAGAGTAGCTGGTTATATCATGATACAATCATTTCCTTTAACCTTCAGTTTGTTAAAAAAATAAAAATCTTTAGGCCTATTTTTCTTTATATTACTTGATGAAATGTTTAACTACTTTGTTTTGTCTTCACATATGTTTTAGCCCACTTTGTTAGTGTTAGCTTCCCGCTAAACTGTCTTAGCTACTAGCACAGTTTATACAGTGCCACTTCAGTAGCACACAGTATGGATGATTAAAGGCATGTACACACATACCCGGGTATCTTGAAAAACGAATATATTTTCATGCGTTTTTGCCTTTCATCCACACAAAAACGGAGGGGGGGGGGCGTATCCGTTCTTATAAATACCAGCTGCATGTGTACATTATCTGCACTAGTGTTGTTTTATGTTAAAGATAACTATAGCCAGCTAGCTGAAAAGGCTGATGCTCAGTGTGTTTAGTGACAGTTAGCAGTGTTTTCGAAGCTACTGCAGCTAGCCACCCAGTCCTATAGATGTCATCACTGATTTTACACACTGAGATGTTAAACCAATTTATTTTACCCACTAATATAAGATAAAGCTTTATAACAACCTTTCTAGAAGTTAAGGAAAACATAGTACATTTTATTTAATTTTACAAGTCATAGCCAGCTGTATTATTTATTCATTTATTTTCTTTAGGAGGAGCTTGAGCCAATCTCAGCTCACATTGAGCAAGAGGCTAACACAAGTATTTATATTTATTTGTTTGTATTTCTGATTTTATCTAATCATCTTTTACTTCCTGGTGTTCGTTTCAGGGCACCATACAAGTAGGCTACATATGTCATTGTCGAACATAACAACAGAAATAGTCAAAAGCTTCTTACATGTTTGGAAAGGTTGGAGCTCCTCGTATCCACATTGTATCTGCAATTTAATACAAAATACTGACGTTAGGTGTTTTCCTTTTAAATACACACTGCAATTACTTAACCACCTCCAGAAAGGAAAAACAGAGAGCACAGCCTTCAAGAAAACATAAAAACCCTCTTAACTCCTTGTATACTGCACTCTGACATACAGGCTTCCCTGGGAATAAAAAGATAAAAATCATGTCTGCCAATTAAATAATTAGATACAGTGTTCATAGGCGGGATGACTCAATAGTGATATAAAATAAATATATGAATATGGAGCAGCACTGCAATATAATGAACCCTGGTATCATTGTGCAGATTGAAGTCATTTCCACTATGGAAGACATGTTACTTATTTCTCCTTTTTAAGGCTACTGTCTCTCCAGGGACTTCCTCTTAAGAGCCTTCACGAGAGGCTTCTTTGAAAAAGACTCTGCTCATGTTTGACAAAGGAAATCTACTCATGTGTCGAATAACATTACACAGACACGATGTATTCTTCAGCTCCTCACCTCTCTCTGGATCTCTCCGTTACTCTCTCTGCCTTGCTCGTTTGCTGTCAGTATCTTTCTGAAGTCTACAGTGAGGAGGAAGGACGAAACCTATCTTTTCACCTTTTTTCTGATCTCTGTCTTTGCTTCAGTTAGGCAGCCACATATTTAACCTGACAGTTACCTCCTATCCTCGCTCCTGCAGAAGTTGCGAGGCTACCAATAGCAGATGGAGGTTCATAAAGAGGTTGTAGAAGGAATCTAAGATGCTTTCTTTATTTGACTCAGAGGAACAACACTGATACTTCACTCTAAAGACATAGCCTACTGTACATCTCAGTAAGTATGCTCAGTAAGTAAGCTCTCAAGAGGACAGGCAGCCTTGGAGAAGATGAGTAACAAATTCTCTGTGTTGTATTGTGTGAGTATTGTAGAGTGATGCCCTGTAGACCATCTGTTCCCCTGTTAGCCAGGGTTAAAGCCAAGCTAAGACAACTGGTTGACAAACTTAAAACATTTCAACAGCAGAGACTTTCCCCGCGTCTTCATATACTCAATACATTTTTGCATTTCAAACAATAGTTTGCAATAATGAATACTTGGGAGGACAGTGTGTTTTTGTCCCAGGATCCTTTGCCTTACTTCCCTTTTTACTCTCTCTTTCTTGGTGTGTAACCATAACCAACTTCTAAACACATTTTCAGCAGGAAAATATACTTTGTAAGAAATACAAAGCTGCCCCAGATTACATTTTTCTATAAAGCAAAGAACATTTTAATGCTATTTTTACAAGAAGTTTCTGTACAATGTCAAAAATGTACATTCATTTTGTTATGATAACTGCTTCTGGTAACTTAAGCTTCATTAGCATTTTACGTTTATGTTAGATGCATTTGGTAAAGCCAGATATCTTCTTGTGCTTCAAGTGGCATTATCATTACACAAGACCCATCGATTTTCTCAGTATTTCAGCATATCAAAGTATTACCATCTATCTCTAACCTTACAAAAGTGATAGTAGCTTAAACCTAGCATGGGGGAAACCGTTCATAAAACTGCATGAAAGGATACCTGCCGTTTTTCCAAATTGGGCGCATTTATGCGTTATTCCAAGATGGTTACCCTTGTTAGCTATTTTTATCTCCAACAGCAGATTCACTCAGTCAGTCCAGCAGAATATGATTCAAAATGATTTGATGCATTATGCATGGTAGGAATATCTACAAACATTCATAGTCCACAGAGGTGCAATTTACACCTGGTATTAAAATGTGATCTGTATCTGGATACATTATAATGACATCTGATCAGCTGCTCTTTGCATTTACACCTCGTATTAAAATGCCTTCTTGTTTTGAATCGAAACTCAGTATGAAAATGAAAATATGAATCTCAATATGACTTGGAAATGCCGCCACCACAAACGTCACTCATTTTTAAAATCACTTTTTTGTGAAAGAAGATTTCTTGCTACTGCTACTTGATTTAGCTGACAGGAAGAGGCTGAGCTAGTAGACCTTACCACTTAATGGAGTATTTATTTTCTAATAAATGTGGTCATGTTGATAGCATACACCTGCTTAGATCCAATTACAATGAGAGCCTGACCAGCTCCAACTGTGGTCTGATTGATCCAATTGCATTGCAATCACAAATCATTCTGAGTACATCTACATCAGCATGTTTTTTCATTAATCCAGATACAGATTACATGTTAATGCCAGGTGTAAATAGGGTATTAATGACTTTAGTGATCCCTTTTCATCAAGCACAACCAACATTACAAAGTTTATCATCCAGTAAAACATCTCACAGGGATGTATAGTTTGAGCATGAGTCAAAGGTGTCTTTCATGTATAGCCATCAAGTGCATGTTTAAGACCCTTTTACATGGTAATTATTTTAAAACAAGTCAGCTAAAGACAGCTTGCTAGCTACAGCTAATAACTACAGCTATAGAAACACAATCTGCTAGTGACAGCTCATTTCAGCCAGCAAAACGGATGGTTGCTGGGTAGAAATGAGAGGCTCCTTTTTTATTTTTACTCATATCTGAAATTAAGAAACCATTGTTTAAAATGTTTTCAAATTACCTGGAATTTTGTTGGTGACTAAAAGGGCAGCTCTTAGCAAAATATCTGAATATCTGAATAATTAGCTACAACTTCAAGGCTGATGTGAATGTTTTTGAGGATTTTTGGTTTAGTTTAGTTTTCTTTTTTTACACTTGGTTGTAACAGTCTGAATGATATGACTTGACATCAAAGTGTCACTGTGCTTCGTTCACCCTAACCATTGAACCTCCTCCCTATTCACTGCCATATAAAACCATCCTGGATCTGCAAAAATATGGTGAATGACCACAATCCAGCCAACAGTTATGTTTCCTTCAAAAATATTTGGCAAAAAAAATTAGTCTGAGACAGGTTTTATCAACATCACTCCCTCTTCTGCTATTCTCTGTCTCCTCTATCTCAAATTTTCCCTTATCCTTCTCTCTTCTTTTATATCGCTTTTCTGTCTTCAGTTCTTGAGACACTGAGGAGGGTCCCGTAGTGCTGTGATGGACAGGTGAAGGTTCTGCATGGTCAGGAAAGACATAGCGTGACGGGACTGACAGCTGTGTGATGACCTGACCCACCCACACCCCATGCATCAGGAAAAAGTGTAAATGCTGCTTTCAGAGTTTTCTGTGCATACCACCTCTTTCTCTTGTCACACTAATTGAGAGGGCAATAGTTATTTTGGTAACTGAATATAACCACAGTATCCACTATGATCACTTTTTATTGTCTATTGTTTTTCTGAGTTTCATTTTTCTAAGTTCAGCATATGCCAAGTGTCGAGTTATGGGGTATTGAAGAGGGAACTAAAAGCTGGTAATAATGGAAATTATGGAATTGAGAGGAAATGTAAAAGAGGTACCAGCTGCATATACCACAGACTGTGGCTCTGCACCCAAAAGTGCCAAATGCAGTGCTCTCCATTCAAAACAGTCACTCCATACCTCCCCTACCACACACACACTTATGTCATATCTTTATCCTCGATGTATCACCACTCCTCCATTCCCCCCCAACCACTCTTGCTTCGTAGAATTCTCCTTCACCAGGCAATGTCAAATTGAGCTCTATGCCGAGCAGATGAAATTACCACACAGTAGGATAAGCCTGTGAGCGATGGCCAAATGAGATTTGAGTACAGAAAAGCAATAGAGTTGCTAAAAAATCTAATGACCTTCATTTACATGGCAGACGGCAGCGAAGCTAGAGGGCTTCACATCAGAAATGAAGGTGAACAATGAAAACAGTTTGTGTTTTGATACAGAGGGAGTCAGCTTCATATTTCTTTTTATCACCCCCTTCAGCACGCACCTTCATTTCCTTTGTGTTTTTTTTGTGTGAGATGCACATACAGTAGGATTCAGAATCTATAAGAGAAATTATAAAGTACAACATCCATTTCTATTGTAGCCGAGACTTCCAGAGTTTATTAAAAACTTGGATTCCCTCCTCTTCATGGCTTTACGCTACTTATAAAACTTGATGTTAAGTACATTACACTGCTAATTTACATCTACGTTAAGCTGAGTCATATAGTCATCATGGTGGTGATTAGTAGTGGAATCGTATTACTGTTGTCTAAGTGTCAGCTGTGAAATCAACGCAGTAATGAAGGGTTACATTGTTAACAGCCATCATGATTTGCTGTGTGGAGGCACAGTAGATCAATGACAGACCAGAGCTAGTCAAAGTTCATTTGGGGACTGTTAAGTATCATCGCAAAGGTCGGCGTAGAAAACATTAATAAAAAGGGAACGCCGCTGTGCCTCCACACATGGCAGATCATGATGGGCGTTAAATATCTAACCCCTCATTACTGTGTTGATTTTCTCTGGCTGACAAGAATGATAAAAGTGTCATTTGTACACACCCACACAGTCCTGTGGAGAGGTCTAATCAGCCAAAATAATTAAAATTACCCATGTGGGCATTCCATGGGTTCAACAGTAGTCGAGGCAGGACAGGAATGTTATTAATCCTAATTGAATTTCCCCCTTATGGATCAAATAGTTTAACAAATCATGAGTCCCCTCATCACAAAGTACTAACATGGTTGTGCTAAAAGGGTGTGAATTCAAAAGACAGCTCTGAGACTGAAGCCACATCTCTGAGGTAATTCTGGGAATAATGGGAATAATGAAACTTTCAACATTTAACCCTCCCGTTATCCTCGGGTCAATTTTAACCCCGGAGGATCACAGGTGCTAACTAAAAAATGAGGTACAATTTCATTTAAATGAGGCCTATTGACCATGATTTTTATGTGCAAAACATGTGGTAGTAAGTTGGAATGAAGTTGGCTAAAAAGGTCTAACACACAATTGGGTGATAATTTATACCTTATTCTTTCTAAACTGTCAAACCAGATCAGGATCAGTTTTAACCTGGGAGGAAAAAAGTTGCATGGTCAAGGGGAAAACAACAGGAGGGTTAAGAGCATTTTATGCATACAGCTCACATGTGCTGCCCACTTTGATATGACCTCAAGAACTCCTGGCAGGACACATTTTAATTGCTTCGTTATTGAGTCTCATTAACTTTTAATGACATTTGAAATGTTTCGAGACAATGAGCAGCATCACATTGAATATTTTTTCACCTTCAGCTGATCGGGTTGTATTTGATGCATTTCTCTGTATGTTCTCGTATACATTGTACATGTGTGTGCTTCAGGATTGCCAAGAAAGAAGCATAAATTAATTTAAGAAGGTGTATGTTGGAAGTAAATGCAACCATAATGTGATTTACATATTCAGTTTGCAGTCTAAGCCTGGAAACGGTAGCGTACATATAAAAACCTAATTACACACCACGGCACGCTACGTTAAGTTACGGTCTGATTCATTCCTTTAGGGTGAAGAACAAAATGTAGAACAGACTTAAATAAATTCCTCCACAGTAACCACTGATTGCAACCCCTGTGCTCTAAGTGTGCTGGAATTTACAGTACAAGCTCTCATGGCTAGATTAATGTTCTTTTACTAGCCTACATACAACTCTACTGGGTCTTTAAGAAGCTCACTCTACTGCCAATGCAGAAACTAAAGCAGTTTCCTACAAATTTAATGTTTCATTCATATTTTATTGTGTCGAGTTTAGAGGCCTCTGTGTTATGTTGAAATCTGTTGGAAGACAACTATCTCTAAATACAGCTATCGTCTACCATCCCTCTGGTCCCTATTCACAGCTATTTTAAGAACTTTCTAACTTAACTTGTTCCTGTAACATTATCATTTAAGGAAACTTTAAAGTCTGTGTAAAGTAAGAATAAATATGTGTTCTGAGTTTGACCTACCACAGAAAAGTGTGTTGTTAACCACCCTGCCAAATTTGAATGATTAAAAAAATCACAATATATGAAATTAGGCTTCAAAGTTGTGTAAAAATCAGCCTCTTTCTCTGCTCCCAAACACTGTGGGCGTGGCCGCCTAGTTCGCTGAAACCCCGCCTCCTACCAAGTGTCACCTGTCAATCAAAGTCACCACCTCTGACAGAAACATGGACACTACGTCTGAGAGCTTTCCACTGCTAACTCAGCTGCTAGCTCAGTGGCTAACTCAACTAACTGGCTAACTGTAGACTGTAGTAGTAGTAGTGTGTGCTGAATGTATTTATACCTCTATAGCAGTAGGGGCGGGTTTCTGCAACACAGAAATTTTGAAACACAGTGTGTGAAGCTTAGCTCCACAATTCAAATCTACATTTTTTTTAGAAATACATTAATGACCTATTTAATGTGTTTAGAAGAAAATGTCTCAATTCACTTTACACAGTCTTTAATATTCACCTTGATGTGAAAAAAAATCCCCTCACCTTGATGTATTTTGTTCTCATAGACTCAATCTGTACTTTACATCAATGACCTGATGATAGGTCTGGTCACATTTAAAACCCATTTGACTATATTTTATTATATTCTCATTCTGTATGTCTCAGTCAAAAGTAAAAGCCTGAAATGATGCAAACGAATTCTGGCTGTTCTTACTCTCAGCAAATCCCATGAAAAGACCAAAACCAACAATCAACTGATCCACTGACAAGTACTCTTTGTGTATCTAAAGCATGATGTATCTTATTCCTCTGTGCCAGTCGAGCTCCATTGTCTTACAAAAACTAGTTAAAACACATCAGTGAGCCACACTGTTGAGCTGGATGACATTTTCCTTCATTACCATGAACACACACGCTGCAGTTTATTTTGACTCAATCCCCTAGTGTGATAATTAGACTCAACTTCCATTTCAATTCAGAAAGTGTAATGGAGAAACTAAAGATATTTGGTTAAAAAACTGCTAATAGCAAGTAAAAAAGGCTATTACAACAAAATAAGGCGCTCTACGACCAACGGCCAAAAACTGTTGAAGATACCTTCTCAATAGAAATATTGACAACATATATTAAGACTACAAGAAGCACAACTGGAGGGAAAAAGGAAGAAATGGACAGACTCAAGACTCAAAATGGTGACATAAGAACAGGGCTGCCAATTAATTCACCAACAGTACTGCATGAATGATGAAAGTGTGACATTTCCAAAAATGTTTTTTGTGTTTGTTTGTTTTAGTTTTTAGTCTTTTATTGTCATTTTTAACCCTTACATACTGTTCATATTCTACACCCTCGCAGTCTGTTCCAGGTCCATTTTGACCTGGTATAAGAATCCCCTCATAAAAAGTGTTTATACTACATTTTAAAGACAGATCTATTTAGAAAGCATCAATAGTCGATCTGACTGATCAATAAATGTGATTAAACTTTGATTCATGTTTCAGAGAGCAGAGAGAATGTATTTTTTAGCTTTTACACCAAAAACATCTACTATCACACAATATCATGTCCTATTTTACCTAAGACATGAAAATATAACATAAAAATATAATATAAGCAATAATTATGGAAATGTATTTTATAACTTTATGGAAGTGTGGGGTTAGAGCCATCAGTCTTCACTGCTATCTCATAAAAAGAAATCCTCATAATTACTATCTTATTACAACTATTAACTATTCATTTAACATAAAGACATGTCAATATACGAGTCAAATTTGACCCAGAACAGCCTCAATGGACAAACATGTGTAGCATCTATCCCTAAAGTGCCTTTGAGACCACTTTAGGGAAAGTCATCACATTTCAGAGTAAAAGACATTTGGGGAGTTTTTACAGCTGTCAAATGCCAAAACTGACCCGAACAGTATGTATGGGTAAACACTGCAAACCCTCTGACAATAAAAACAAACCAGGGAATAAACCAAGCTTATATGTATCACTTTAATAATTGGACGTGTTCCAAATGTGTATTCATCCACAGCTGAAAGTAGGTCCACAGCAAATTCATAATTTTCTCCTGTTTGAATAATGTTTGCTAAAAACTACAATCCCCAACTGTCTTTAAAAATAACACTATACATTTGTGTCCTAAATTAATTGTGATCCAATTTTATAGATTTACATCTTCAGTAGGAACCAATGGGCTTGGTGGACCAGCACATTAATTGTGGTCTTGTCATGGGATTTGTTGGCAATAAAGAAAGTATCGAAAAACACCGGCATTATCCTTTAATAATACTTTAACATCTAGTGTACACTGCAGTCTTATTTCAAACCTTTACTGTCAAACCAAAGCATGTGATATATGCCTTGGAAGGCAAAAAATAATTGATGCACTACCAACAACTACCTGCTATATTTGGCATTTAAATAAAATCTGAACAAATACTCACACGATGTGTTTCCAGTGACAATACCTCAAATGATGTATTGCTCTTTTTGTCACACGTCCATTCATCTCACATTCCCTATAGAAATAATACATCACTTTGCTCCACATCTTTCCTGTGATTCAGTGGGCTAAAAATAACCTGCATGGAGAGCTGGGCGTTTAATAATTGATTCCCTCTGCTGGGATGCTCCCTTTTATTGGAATCCCCTCTCATGACCCCATATCAGGGAGACCACGAAGCTCTCCTGAGACTCAGTACAATCCATGCTGGAATATGGGCCATGCTGGAAAGAGACACAACACTCATTTATTACTGTTTCTAACACCATTTTTTCGCCATTCTTGTTGTGTAGCAATGTGAGGGTAGTCTTCCTCGGTCAATATTGGTGCAAGGAGATTAAAAAGTGACTAATAAAAATGATATTTCTCAGCATATTATTGAATGAGAACATATTAGATCATCGTGTGATTGTTGCATATCTCAGCAATGCCAGAATAACATGTGCATTCATTATTACATGTAGATAATGACTTAATTATCTACCATTCCTCCCCAACAGAGCTGATCTACCAACGTTCTATCAACAAGGAACAACAGTAAACAAATTGTGCATACTACTGAAAATATGTCTGAAACTATGACTAGGATTATTAATTATTATTTTAATGTACACTACTGTGGAATATCAATATTTCATGTATACTATTACTTTCAATTCAATTGTGCAATATTTTTCACTTTACAATCTGTGCAATAACAATATCAAACTGAGGTGTATTACCATTCAACACCAATATAATTGATATTATATTGTACATAATGTTTTTACTACTATTGTTTTTATTGCTTGTGTACTTACATATTATTTATTGTTTTTTATTCTTTCTATTGATGCTCTTTCTATTTTTACTATCCACTGACTGCTGCAATACTATAAAGTATCCCACCATGGGACTAATAAAGGAATGTCTTATTTTATGTCACTATTTTTATGTTTATTCAAATTTAAATGCCCATATTTGGAGATCTCCCTGGCCTGATGCAGTGTTTTTTTCATTTCTTGTGGAGAGAGATAGTAAATATATTAGAAGACAGGTGGAATGCTCTGCAGAGCAGGCCCTTAACCTAACTGTGGTGGATGATGGGACTTCTGCTCAACTCTTTATGTTTACATGTATTAACCGTCCGGTTGTCTTTCCGTCAACCGTGCCACTTTTGTCCTCCTGGCTTTAAATTGACCCGGTCTGGTTTGACTGTTCATGAAGCATAAGGTATAAATGATCACCCAATTCTGTGTTCAACACTTCATTCCAACTTATTGCCACAGGCTTTCCACATATTTTTTTGGAAATCTTGGTCAAAAAGACATTTTTTAGTTAACCATCCTGCTGTCCTCTGTTGTTGTTCTCCACATTGACCCGAGGACAACAGGACAGTTAAGGAAAGTGAAACAAGCAAAACTGAAACAAGTATTTACCTATTAAAGCCAAGGTTTATTTAAACATGACAGTGTTTTGAGTATTTACTTGTGTTCCATTAGTCGTGGGCTCCTGCCAACTGTGCTTCATAGAAAATAGCTAAATTGCAAAGTGAATTAAATTGTAATTGGTTTGAGGGTTAAAAGCACTTGTTTTACTAAAATGTTAATAATAAAGTAAAGCTACTGTCTGCTATGGCTTAATTTGAATGTACTGAAAATATTAAAGTGGAACATCAATGTGTCTTCACGGGTATTAGGGAGTACTACTGCATATGTGAACAAGGTTGTTTTATGTCTATTTCCCAGAGGGTAAAAAGGTAAACGCTCCATGTGGGGGTGGGTGGAGTCTTTTACAGTGGTGCTGGCCCTGCTCAAGCAGTGTTTTTGAAATATGTCTTGAACACTGTTCTCACCTCTCTCTGCAGGGATTTCCAATCTGAGGCATTGCAGCCTCCATACTAGGTAGAGATGTAGTTTGTTAGTACGCTCTTTCCGTGGGGCCTCCCCACTCACCCACCCACCTGAGGATAGGTGGGTGGGTGGTGGCTTCAGGGTGAGTGCTGAGAGTAGGAACTGTTACAGTGACTAAGACCTGTTTCCACATACATATGGGCACATCAGTATTGCATTAAGACAGACTTGAAAAACTCAGCTCTATCCTTTTATATAACATTGAAATTAATATTTAGTCATAGTATACATTAAAGAATCAAGTCTGTTCATTTTTTAAAGGGAAAACTCATAAAAAACTTTCTTCTTTTTATATAACTTTAACACTGTCTATACTGTTGATCTAACCTAGTATCACTGTCTACACTGGACATTAATGTCAAAAATGTAGCTTTCTAATTGACATTTAACTTTCTAACACACCAATCTGTTTAGACTGCAGCTTCTTTTCTTATTTACTGAGAATTGGGATTGGTTCAATCAATGCTGCAGCCCGGTGCTGTTGACGTTCACCGTTATTGACCACATCGTGATGGTCGGAGGGGTGAAGAGTACCTCTGATCAATACGAGGGATGTGATAGGCTCTTTGGGCTCTTCTTCTACCTGACCCCCATGCTGGGTCTCTCCTCTCCACTCCCTGTAGAGACATTGATCGCATCTATAGAAAGAATTGCTGTTTGGTAAAAGTTGGTAAAAGTTTTTCTCTTGTGTCTTCCTGTATCTACCTGCGGTCTCCTCTGTGACAGACTCACATTAAAAGCAAAGTTTAAAATGGATTAGTATCTAGAGAAGAGGCTATGCACATCTGTAACAAACAACAAACAACAGTAACACTATTATCTTTGAATCCTTTGGGATTGGTTGGGGCATCAACAGGCAGCAGAGATGCAGTGTCCTCATTTGCAGACTGTAAAATTAAACTTTAATTCTGCATACACATATTACACAGTATCTTTATATACTTAAATGCCTTGAATAATGAGCTCATGACAATAGATTCAAAAGAAAAATAGACTGTGACAAATGTAAAGGGAAAACTAAGAGGCTGTGTTTTAATGGATTATCAAAGATGATTGATTCATTTTCAACAATAAACTAAATACTTGAATAGTAAATAAATGCTATCCACACAAAGGTTACCTTTTGTCACTGCTAGTTGATATATTTTAAAATCAGCTGACTTTGGATCAAGAAATTACTATTTACATTTCAGCCATGATTCAGATTTCCATTTTTTTGCTATCCAACACTGTGAAACTAGCTGACATGGCTTGCTGGCAGGATTGCTTTGCTCAGGGGCAGTTTGGCAATCCAGGAGAGACAGACTGTGCTTGTCTAAATCTGCAGACGTGCCAACAGCTGTGTGTGAAACTGTATTTAAGCACAGCAGTGCTTTAAGCTACATGCTAACATTAGCATGCTAAGAATTCTCACGCCGATAATGCTAACATGCTGATGTGCAGCAGGTCTAATGAATACCATGTGCACCATCGTACTTAAGTGTGTCAGCATGCTAACATTTGCTAATGAGAGCTAAACATAAAGCACAGCTGAGAAGGGCTAGCCAATATGACCAAAGTTTTATATCCTGATGTAGTTTATATCATATCCCAATAATGATACCTATCCCAATGTAGCACATTTTAATTCACTGAATAGTTGGTCCATGTGACAATTAAATCAGTTGAGTTACATTACTCTAAGTCCAATAAAAGCTCTGCGAGTAAAAAGCTGGACAGAAAATGAAAACGTGATTTTTTGAACAAACTGAAATTTTGACTTGATGATAACGCTGGAGTTATATCAGGAATCACCACAGTCATCATGATCCATATATGAAAGTCTCTTTAAAATTCCATAGAAAATCTGTCCAACTGTTGGATAACACCAAAGTGGTGGACTGACGGACAGATTAACCAACATCTCCATCTATCTATAAAGCTAGAGTATTACTGTAGCTGGAAATTAATGCAGGCGCTCTCTGTTCTGTTTACACTGCATTGGGTGCATTGCATGAACAGACATCCAGTCCATTTATGCAAGGCACCACCCATTCACATGTTTCTCAGCATGGTCAATAGTAGACCCTTAATACTTATTGGACCAAATTGATTCAATCCTGATATTAAAAAGTGTTTGTGATACCCAGAGAACAACATAAAATCTTTACTGCTTTACAGCCATTTCACTTAATGACTAAATGTGAAAAACAGATTTGGGCCACGTGGGCATCACATGACCTGCAATTCTGGCTATGGCCACTATGACAAAACCCTAACCTGGTTGAAGTCAGAAGAAGCTGACCAATGAGACAGCTAGTACAGTCCAGTCTTGTCCTGCAGCTACTGATGCAGATACATTTATTAGTAGTTCTGGCTTATAATCAAACATATAGGCATAATAAAGAATGCATTTACTGACTGAAGTAGACATTTTCTACAAATGGTTGGTAATAGAAATGTTCATGCTAAAGAGTAAAAGATTCTGGGGAAAAAATGGCAAAGAAATGTGAAAAAGTTTAAGCTCTCATCTTACACTGTACTGTAATACATAATGTTCCAGCATTTACTTTATTTCCTCTATTTTTCATATAAATTGTGGTTTCAGGTTCTCTGATGGAAACCAAAAGAGATGCAGAAATTTGTAATTGTTTGCTGATTTGACGTCTAACAAGAGTCATCCAGTTAAAATGCTTTTATGGTAATCAGCTTTGACTGGAGGCTTCTACTATATAGTGGGTATGAATCAGCAGGCCTGAAGAAGAGGAGGTTTGATTGAAGTCATTCCCTGGTATAACAAAGGGAAGAGACAGCAGTGCTGTAGAGGAAAAAGGCGGAGATGTTCCCACTTACACATCAAAGCGAAGGTTCTGCTTCTCTTCAAAGAAGAAATCAAGGACAAATTTCCTCACGAAGTCGGGGTTCAGCGTGTTATCGATCACTTCCGTCCGACCAAACTGGAAGAAAAAGACAGACAGGAGAGAAAGAGGTGAAGAGAAAGTAAAAGTCATGCTGATCAATCTATATATTTAGAGAGAGGGGGAAGCAAATACTGTAGGAGAGTATTTATCTACTGTATCTGATCATGATGCACCATAAATCTGTCATAGCAGTGTTCAAACTAGTAGATTAATCATAGCAGTGTCAGATACAATTGTCTTACTGGGAAAAAAGTGACCTAGTTATCTTCCCTACATTTCTGCTCGATCTTTCCACTCAATGGAGAGTGCAACATGACAGCGAATGCAGGGGAGAGCTGCCATGGTTGCTCAATTTAAAAATGCAGTGATTTTTTACAACCAATCCAATCATCTCATTATCTCCAAATAACAAATGGATGGCTGTGCTGAGCCTATAAATTCCAATCAATTAGAGCACGATTGAAGGCAAAGGCAGAGATAGAAATCTATAAATCATTCTTGATCAATGTTTTTATTCAATAAAGACAGAATAAACATAAATTGTTAGCCAGTGTTGGCGTCACCAGACCCCAGACAACAACATTAGCATGTCCAAGTGAAAGGAGGATTGGTTGATGTGATTGTTCTTGCTGTCCACGCTGACCTCAGAGAGATTTCAATATAAATCATAAAAGACAAAACTCACAGTCCTCATTCCTCATTATGCATTTTAAAGTTCAGCTGAATCCATATAAGTTATAAGCTTCAGTAATGTGTTAGACAAATCAAATACACCAATGTTACATCATCTTTAGATTGAAATTCCCTTTTTGCTTCCCCAAACAGTTGACCTCATGCAGCAACATTCTCTTAAACACCCATGATCTTACCCAGGTGTTCCAAATGATGAATCCCACTTGATCTTTAATTGGACACATGTTTCTGATTGATAATTATTAGCATAGGTAACACCCCTTAAACACTACATAAGGGCAGGTGTTGTGCCATGTGCACATGTCCAGAGAAATGTCACCAAAAAAAGGCATCAAGAAGAAGATGAACTTTAGCAGTAATGAAACTGACATACTGTTAAATAAACATAAGCTTGTTATAGTCCTAATTGGGATCAATCGACCAATAGTTCAATTTAATTAAAGACTTTATTTAGGACACAGCACATGGGTCCATAACACAATAAAATACAGAAGAATATAAAAGAATAGGATATAATATAAAAGTATGCCCACAAATTAATAATGCAATTACACACAAACTAACTTTGATTATGATATTCATGTGTTTTTTTTATGCTCTTCAAAACTGTGTTGGACAAACAATTTGTGAACTGTGAAAACAAGATGCTTTTTTCTTATGACTACTCGTTAAGTATTCTCTACCCAAGAGATAAGCAAAAATAAGAAAACATAGGCAAATCCCAGAAATCAATGGTTGCTAACAAAATAAGAACAAATCATAGGTAGGAACAAAATAAGAGGAAATGTGTTGGTATATGGCTTCTTGTGTGAGGCCCATTGTTTCCTTTCGGAGAAATTGCAGGGGATCAGTAACACACAGTGGAAATGTGGTACTAATATAACTATAATTTGGGAGGAAAACACTTTGTCTAACTCAGGCTGACAGGTAACTCATTCCTGCATCATCAGTGTTTCATGGAAGCCACATGGGAAAATGAAATTCTGGTGAATGACAGCAAATCATGCTCACATTTTGCTGCTTCTTATGATTTCTTCATGTCCTCTGGTGTCACAAAGAACTCATGAAGAAGTAAGAGTTTATGGACATTATTAGTATTGTTAGACTGAAAATCAGTATGTTATGAAGAAGAACAAACGAGCACAATATTACAGAGGCATTACTGTGGGATTGTCATTGCACACAACTGCTTTTGACTGTTTGACTTATCGGGCAAAATCCCTGTCCTCACATGTTACCAAGGTTACCAAATCATTTATATGAATTGATCACAAAATACTATGGTTATGTTTGCTTTAAGAAGACAAATGAAGTGTACTGAAGTCTGCTTAAAAGTGGGCATAGACCCACCTCTATAAGCAGTCTTGGTTTGGGCTGTAGGTAGGGCTGGGTGATTACGGCAAAAACCTAAATCACGATTAATTGAATTTTTAACCTCGATTACGATTAATGAACGATTATCTCCACCCTTGATGAACAGTTTGTTTTGTTTTGTATTTTGCACTGCTGCCCTCACATCATGTTTAGTGATATTTTCACACATGAGAATCTTTAGGGAGTGAAAATAATGATGTTTTAAAGTGTGACGCTGTGGTTAATGTCTAGTTTACTTGATTAGAACTATGTAAAGATCATGGTTTGGATTCAAATGAAGGAAGGAAGGGAGGAAGGAAGAAAAGGACAGGAAAGGAAGGAGGGAAGGAAAGAAGGAGGGAGGGAGGAAAAAAGGAAAAGTGGAAGGAAGCTGTGGTTAATGTCTAGTTGACTTGATTAGAACTATGTAAAGATCATGGTTTGGGTTCAAATGATCACTGGAGACAAGTTTTCAAATTCCTTAAAGATATGCAACCTTTACTGTCATGGCAACAGTGAACACCACCATTAATTGACATGAGCTAAGATTAAGTCGATTAGAGTTTCTAAATGTCGGTTTCCATTATTTTTCGATTCATTGCCCAGCCCTAGTTGGTAGGTTTGCATCAGAGTGCGATTGACACTTTTCACACCAGCCAAAATGAACTGCAATAAGCAGGTTTTAACTGAACCAAAATGGTCAGATCAGGTTCAATTTGTTAGAATGAGAACTCTGAAATAATTTAAGGAAGTAATATCAGATTATTCATTGACTCCAGTTCTACTGCTCTACCCACCTTTTAGCTTCTCGGAAGTAAAAGGAGCTAAAAATCTTTGACTGCTCACAACTGACATACTGGAATAATTGTTAGATATCTATAATACTGTTCTGTCACATATGCTATTCTATTCTATACAGCACTGCTAACACCTTCAACAATAGAGCAGTCATTTTGTACCATTTCCTGTCATACTGTCATCAATATAAAAAGGATCCTTTCACACAACTGAATCCTCTGTTGATTGCCGTACAATCACACGCTCATCCCTCAAATCCACAACACAATCCCATCATGCTTTCTGGCAGGTGACAGTGATGAGCTATCGATCTGACAAATACCTATAACCCCCCCTCATCCCCCCTTCACACCTCAGCCCTGTTCCTGCTCCCCATTGATCAGTCAAACTCTATACAGGAGAGAGAAGACAATCCTCCATATCAGGTATTAATCTCTTTGAATGGATCTCAGTCAGTCAGGGTCCACAGGTCTTAACGCTTGTCAGTGACTCTAAAACCTTCTAGAACCTTCAGTGTAATGAGTTTAGATTGTCACAAGAGGTAAAGTCATGTTGCTGATAGCTGCCATCACAAAAGACAAGTGAATTCCACACTGACATCTTGAATGACATAAAAGGTTATTACCAATTTTTCCAACATTGTGTTTTAATCATGGTGAGATCTGTTGTTGTTGTATATTACAGGACAGCTACCTGAGACCCATTAAAATGATTATTATCTGATTTAAGGGGTAATACATCTTCATCATTACATGCATAGTAAGTCATGTAACCAAATGCTGATATTTTGTGTTCCAGAGCGCTGTTATTGATTCTGTTTTTAGACTTTTATGCACACTGTTGAATGAATGAGCAAGATAACATTGTGCTTTTAATTATAATGACACAAATTGTTAACCAGCACCATGTATGTGCACCAGGCCCGCTGCTCCCCATACGCAGAGTATGCAGAGCGCGTAGGGCCTCAAGTACCTGGCGGGGGCCCCCAAAATTAAGGTTGCTAAAAAAATGTCATGATAGTTATTATATTATTACATTAAAGACATTATATAAATTAGTTATGAAGAGGCCCATCGTTGTTTTTCTTAATTGTGTGCCCTATTACTCAAAACACATGAATGAGCTCGTTGGCTGCGTGCTGTGTAAAGGAGGAATTATCTCTGAACACTTAAACACCTTGTAACCATGGAAACTGGTCCTTAACTTTACAGTTTAGCTTAACTACAGCACATGTGCGTCTTCACCTTCTCCTGTTTACTTCTCACTCTCTGCCACAGCGCAGCAAAAACACAGAATGTCAAAATAAAAGCGGTATTTTCAAAATAAAAGTTGACAGCCCTCTTAAGCAAAACAGACACACAGAGACACCTGAAACATGTACAAAATGACAATAATAGTATAAACAGTGATAAATTATAACTATCAGCTACATATTATATTGTAATGCTGCTGTTAAGAAAGTTTTTGACATTTTGTTTTATATATTTTGCTTAATATATACATTTTCATAATTATATGTATATTTCATGTCAATTTTAAAATAAATTGTGTGTGTGTGTGGGGGGGGGGGGGGGGGGGGGGGGGCATTTATGCTTAGGGCCCCCAAAAGCTTAGCAGCGGCCCTGATGTGCACTGTGCAGTCATATAATCACTTCAAATATGTTGATTTAGTCCAGTCAAAGTCAACTGCAAACAACAAACATTCCACTTCATTACATTCTGATGCAATATACAAAATGTCTCTTTACCTGATTGGCTATAGACAAATCTGAGTTATGTTTTACCAAGATATCTGTCCAAGAGATGCTTATCTAAGACTGGGTATCAGTACTAATTAGCTTTAAGGTATCGACCAAAATAAATCAATACCAAGTAGTATCTCCTGTCAAACGATATCTGCAATCAATCCTTTTTGCACCCAGAGCTAGAAAATATGGATATTTTGCCTCCTGAGTAGTATGCAAGCACACATTCATTGCACTTTCATGACTTTTATTTGCCAGTTTATACATCTATGCACATACACACATACATGGATTTATAGGTGTGGGTGACACCCTAAATAACATCTTTAAGCCTGAAATGTTATGACGTTTCCTAAAGTTGGCCAGAATCTACAAAAATTTAAATATTTCAAAACTATTTATTTTTATTGCAGCTGGTATACATATTAAAGGTTATCATAAAACCTACCATTCAAATGTTGCATCTTTCATTTTCAATCAGTCAACAGAAATAATTATGACTGTTAGGTTCTCACTTTAGATGTATCATATATTGTAATTGGTAATGTATGTTTACGCCATAAACAAAGAAAACATAAATGCAAAATACACTAATTATACTAATTATACTTAATCCAGGTATGAGTATGAATATAATGTAAGGTTAATAAAATGAACAGTATGTAAGGGTTATAAATATTAATTATTTGAAGACTTTCAAAATGCATTTGCAAAATTGTACTGCTCAAAGCAATGAGAGTTCTCATTTCGGTCTTGTAATCTTTTTTGGTCTCAAACATTTCTCATTTGTTTCTCCTAAAATTCACAAGGAGCAATAGGTGAGACATGACTGCTAGCAACAGGAGCCTTACTTGAGACATGACAGAGCTTTATCCTTTGGAGACAAAAATCAGCAATACTGGAGCTATTATGGAGCATATATATCGACGCGTTTAAAATGTTGAAAAAAGGCCTTTATTAAAATCACTATCTTTAGTGTACAACACAGCAGCACTTTATAAAGCACAGTTTGAACAGAATCATAACACTTAACATTTCTGACAATAGTGATCTCTTCAGAAAAAAATGCAGATTGCCTTGACCAACCTGTAACAACTGACTGTTTAAGCTAGCAGTGTAAAGACAGTCTATAAATGTGTCTCTTCTCAGTGACACTTCTTAAAGAAGTGTGTAACAGTGTTCCACATATTGCACAACGATACACAGCATTTAATTACTTTAGTCTTTAAGCAGTATTTGTGTATGAGGACTTATTTGACCATGTTCAGCTCAAAAAATGTCTTCTCAACCAATGTCCATCCATCCTGTGTGCCATAGTGCATGATGTAAGCTGCAAGAATGACAGAAAGCTCAGATTATTACAAATACATTCCATAATACATACAACATACCATAATAGCAAACTATCAAATGGATTGTTATGGAGAGGACAGTCCATGTCCACTCTTTGCATTGCTCTTATTTAACCGTCATGTGGTATTTTATAAGTTTTATATTTATATGTTTTTCAAGGTACAACTAAGTCATTATTTGTTTTCCTTTTATGTAAGTGTGTTGGATTTAGAAATGAATAACAAAATAACATGTTTTTGTAATTTTGGACTCACTATTGAATATGAAAAGAATGAATGAAACACAGATTCATAGCAGCATGCTAGATCCACCACCTGCTGATCTGAATATTTGTGTGCATTGGTGGAATAATGAATGATACAGCATTTTAAAACAAAACATGATAAAGTCCTGTGTGGTGAATACACACATGAAAAATAAACATTAGCAACAAAATAAGCAATGTACTTACTTAGATCCAGATTAGACGCAGATCTGTCTGTTGGACCTGGAACACTAGCCAAGTTGTTCACCCCTGTAACACATGAGATTCATCATATTATTTATCATTTATCATTTTAATGTTCCACAATTAAAATAATTTAGTTGCTGTCCACATTACTTGCAGTTGTGTTTGTATTGAGTAGAGCTACATGTTGCTCAGGTGAATTATATGAGGAAAGAAGTATGTGGTGAAGGAACGATGAAATCCATGAAAGTTGGGCCTAAATATGTGTGTTTTAACACCCACCCAACCTGAATCTCTCCACAGTAGCAGGCTAGAATGCTAGCTGCTGATGGCTCTAAGTCAGAGCACTGGCAGCCAAGATAGGTCAAAGACTAACCTAATTATCATTCAAAAGGTAGAGGAGAAGTCATTTTCTAAACCACAAAATGAAACACAGGGAAAAGAGAAGTTGACAGTGAAAGCACTACCCACCCACGACCACCCCAAAACAGTCAAACTAGTGGAAACACTGGTTTTAAAAATTAAAAACTGTGCATTACCATTTTGGTCATCCTTGGGTGAGCCAGGGTCTGCCTCATATCATCTTCAGTGGGTAGCGCAGTCTTTTGGCCTTTTCTTTTTTAAATGTTCCTGCTGAACATTTCTTTCTGTGAAATACATTAAAGAACATTAAAAAACAATTATTTTCTTTTTTAAATGTGGTTCTTAGTAAACTTTAACTTTACATTATATTTCTTAAGTTATTGCAGCAAATCCTACATTAATATCATTTGTTGCAGAGAAACTTCTGAGACTACAGCCACTTCACCAAGAAACACATACAGGTCTTTAATTCAGGGTTGTTATTTCTTACTATAAATGACTACTACTGAGAGCTAAGATCACCATAGATCAATAACATGATGTTCTTTAGATCCACAATAGGCACAGCTTCCTGTTCATACACAATTTATGCAACACACACAGGGCCTAATTTACTAAAAGTGTGCATGTGTAAAAACGTGTAAAAACGTGTACAAACATCACCTGCAAAAACTGTGTAAGCTGATCTACTAATGCAGCGCACTTAAGTCTCAAATGTGCAACATAGTACGCTGTTCATTTAGTAGCTATAACGAATATGCCATAACCCCAGTGTGCAAAATACAAGGAGGAGAAAATGCAAATATGTTATTTAGCACACTCAAAGGTAATTTTGGTGATGGTAACTGCGTCTATAAATAATACCTTTGAAGGACAGGTATTAACCGGCTGCACTGCACGGGTGACTTCTGTCACTGTGGTGAGGAGGACACGAGGCACAATGACAATACAGAATACTGGTGGAATGACAGAATTCCACCAGTGTTAATACTTCTGGCCTGGAATATTCTTAGTTTTACTAACAACACTAACTTTGTCACAAATACTCTCCCATATGTGGCAGACATCAGTGCACTCTCTGCGCGTGTGTTTGTGTGGCTATCAATTCAGCATGCATGAGAGCGTAGTGATAGCTCTGTGTTGCTGCTTATTAAACCAACCAACCTCCTTATTTATCTTCCGGTCACAGTAGCATGTAGCATTGCGCTATGTCCTTTAATAACAGAAAACACATACCTTTTGTTCATTATTAATAAATAAAGCAACTGCTGGAGGAACTGAGGCTTTGCCTGGGCCAATCACAGCACTTGCGGTCCGCGTTGCCATAACGCGTAGTTAGGATTTTTCGGAGGTGCACGTCAGGCTACAGCGTAGGGGTCCGCGTCTACGCAGAGAGCTCTGCGTCAGTATGCCGTAGGTACGTCTTTCCGACGCAGAAGTATAACTCAGCGTTTAGTTACTACAAATAAAAAGAGCCTTGCATAGATAGATATAGATAAATATTAACTTGTTTCACAAGAAAATAATGCCAATGGAAAACAACAAAATATCTTGCTTGCAAAATAAAGTACATGAAGGAATATCAAAAAACATCATTAATCTATAGCAACCCTGTTACAACTGCATGCAAAAGACATGATTTCTACCCCAAATTGCATAACTTTTCACTACAGCCTCAAACCGCATTAGCTGTAGGCCGAGTTAGCTGGCTTCCTCTGCTCATTTTAAGAGGCTAATTTGTAGCTACAACAACCCCCCCCCCCCCCCCCCCCCCGCCCCCAATTGCTAATGTAGCTAATGCTAACAAGTTAATAGCTAGCGCTAACGTTACAATGTCCAGACATGTTTTTGCGAGGGGAATCCGAACCAACATGAACACTTGCCCTCTAAATGTTAAACAATTCAATCAAATTACAATGAACAATGATGTAGCTTACCTTCTTTTTCTAGGTCCACATGTATTTTGTTTTTGCTCCCAGCTGTCCTTCAGTAGACAGTGAAGAAAAAAACAAAATCCGTAGACAGTGAGCGAGTCTTCAAAATTAACCAATCACGATACAGAGTGTGTGATAGACAACGCTGCTGTCCAATGAGAGTTCTAATTCTGACGCGAGCGCACGTCATCCAGGGTTCACAGGTCACATCTTTTTGCGCCATGTTTGTTGTGATGAGTGTCAAACAAACTAAAGTAAAAGTCATCAGGAGATGAAAATATATAAGGGTTTTTTGATATGACACTAATAGTTTGATTTGGCAGTGTACAATAGACCTAATACATGACAGTTTTAAAGGGTTTGTTTTTTGATCTATGAAACAAAGTTGCAATGATATAAAATAGGCTACACATGCAGGAGAACATTGCAGACCTGAATGATGCAGCCATACAGTGGGCATCGACTGGTATGCATGTTAGGAAAACATTTCTGGATGAGACTTCAGTGAGCTCTTATTTGCTCTAACGTCAACCTGAGATACATGAATTGAGGAGACTGGGATGAGAGTAGATTGGTTTCATGAAGAGACTTCTCTGATGTCTCTGTCTGAGATCAAAAAGAGACACAAAAGTTGAGACAATCTGAGACTTCATTGAGATCTTGATGAGATCCCCTTTGAAACTTACAGGGAGTCCAAGTTGAGATTGTGTGCACCTGTTTCTCAGGAGAAACAAATGAGAAACAGGAGAAATGAGCCACAGTCTCACTTTGGTCTCACATAGACCTCATAGTTGTCTAGGAGAGAAGAATGACACACTACTGAGATCTCTTCTCCAACTTCCTTTTCCTCTGGGTAATGTTAAAACTTTAAATGTAACCTGGTCCAATTTTGACAGATAGTTCTGTATTTTCCTGTAAAAGCCACAGCCATCTGCTACAGTAGCCTATATACAATTAATTCTACTTTCATAAGTCAATGAAATCCTCACCAGGGGCCACTCCAAAACAAGCTCTTTGCCTTTATAGGATCCCTGGTAGCTTGGTACTAAATTTAAGCCTCCTGTGAAAAATTACACTTCTTCAGTTGTATCTGATTTTTATTAAATGTTACATTTATTCTAATTACAGTGACAGAAATGAGGATATCCAAAATTACGAGACAAAGTGAAATGTTCTTTCTCATTAAGGGTGATAAGAAAGAGAAGTCATCTTTTAATGTGTATGCAAGAGATGCTTTTTAATGTCAGTTGTATTTGTAATCTGGCTGAGTCATGTCTTGATGCTCTGCAGATATGACACATACCTGCATGTTAATGCCAGGTGTAAAGAGGATCAAACACACACACTGTCTACTATCTACTCTCTCACACACACACACACACACACGCACACACATGCAGTACAGGCACACAGAGCTTCCTCCCTCCTACAGTGCAGCAGTACAGGGGCAAAGTGAAGCATCAGGTTGCGGTCGTGGACAGACACTTAAAGAGTCCCTGCCACTGCTGCTCTGCTGACAGCTGTCACAACACCCAGCGGTGGCACTCGCAGCCCAGCTGATCTGTAAAGCACAGCCCTTTGTTTCATATTTACTTGTTAACTATTCTCTCCAGTTTCATGGTGGAAACACTCTGACATGCCTCGAGGCAACGGGACAAAGGAAGACGGGTTGTATTCCCGCTAGATTTAAAGGGGGTCGGGAAGGGGTGGGGGGCAGATTTCTTTGCTCACTGTTGCATCACGATCTTTTGATCCAGCAGTGACAGCGGCACACTGGATGAGCATGCAGCCTGCTGCACCTGCAGGCAGTGCATTTTTCACAAGTGGTTTGTTTGTTTGTTACTTCACTGAGACAATGAGGGGAAAAAATTGACTATATAACTTTCTGCCCTGACTAGACTTTATATTAAATTAAACTTCGGAGGTGCCCATTGGGAAAAACATATGCTCACTATACCGGAAATTAATAACAGGAAACCGCAAAGGAAAGCCAATATGATGGACAGTTTCCACAAGAATAGGAGACATTGTGAAAAATAACAGCATTGGTAGTAATTTTCCTTTCTCACAGGAGACATTCTGTCAAACACGTATACTTGTTTGTATATACTGGGTCAAATGTACAAAGTTATCATCAAGGTTAATTGCCAACATCTGTGCTTTTCCTGCTGTGACAAGTTACAATGTGTTCTATAAGTCAGTGCTGTGTCCCAAATCACATACTTCTGTACACTACTCACACTTAATATTTTGAGTGCAGGTGGAACATTATGGAAAAATGCAGTGCACTATGAGTGAAAAACAGAACTATGGACACTTGTCTTTCTCAACAGTCGCCTCTTAGCTTCGCAGCAGAAGGGGAAGGACCACTTTTCAAACCGGAAAAGGCAGCCAGGGATATTGTAACTACAATGAACATCGCTGTGTTGCACAAATGTTAATTATACATGTGTTTTTTGCACAAAGCACCACTATACTGTTGTCACATATAAGCTATCAGTAGGTTTATTGGGTTCATTTAGCAGTCTGTATTGATTTAGTACCGCAAACAATAACACAAATGCTAATGCTCGCTTATTAACACTAACTAGCTAATCATCATTTCCAGTCAGTATGCAACAGCCCTATTTGATTTGAGACAACACTAACCTGTCGACATTTGCACACTACACAAGTAAGTACATAGTATACATATGGCGCTTTTCCACTACACAGTTCCAGCACTACTCGGCTCGACTTGGCTCGACTCGACTCGACATGGTTCCAGGAATGACCTTTTCCATTACAAAGAATTATACTCAATGTGGGCGGGGTCGTCATAGCACGGCTCCGCGAAACTGCCGTGACTTCGTTTCATATGCGACACAAACACATAAACAATGGAGGCGATGGTGTACTTGCTGCTGTATGAGGCTTTCTGTCACACACAAAGCAACTAAATTGAGCCGTATGGCTGTAACGCTGTTGGTATTTAAAAATGGCGGGTTTGATTCTTGTGTGGGACGGCTCATGACTCTTCCAGCGACAACTCTTCTGACCAATCAGTGGCCGGCAGTCTGTTGACGTCACATTTAGTATCGGCTCGGCTCACTTGGAACCTCAGCAGAGCAGGTACTAAAAAAGTACCAGGTACCAGGTACTATCCCTAGTGGTAACGCAAAAAAAAATCGAGTTGAGTCCAGCCGAGTCGAGTCGAGTCGTGCTGGAACCGTGTAGTGGAAAAGCGCCAATAGTGTACTAACAGAAGGTTTTTTCTTCCCTTTCTTTAAAACTATTTAATTTTGAACTTTATTTGATGCTTTCTTCTCTTGAGGAAGGTGGAAACTTTGAAAAACCTATGGTATACAGCAAGTACGTTTTTAATTATGAAATAAAATCAAGTTGATTTTTTTTTTTTAAATAATTTAACTATTTATTTTCTATGACTTTTTCTATGAATTTAAAATGACCACAATATAATGTAATAATTTAAATTTGCACTATAAATATTGTTATTGATTTACTAATTAATTGCTGTATTAATTAATTGTTATTCTGTTGTATCACTGGGTAATACATCTAATTACATGACAACAAATGCTGATCACTATGCAGCTAGATGTATAGAATGAAATGATGAGAATACATAAAGTATAGAAAAGAAAAGAAAATGTGTGCATGCAGTGTGAAAAATACAGAGGTAGTTTATATTACAGAGAGATAAGTGATGCAAAGATTCTAAATTAGCATAAAGTCTTAAATAATCATACATCATATCACACAAGTATTTATCAATTTATCAAATCTTAAGATGTGTAGAAAAGTCATCAATTTAATTTCAGAATTCATGTCAGTAAGCTTGTTTACACTGTTCCAGCAAGATTGATTATTTTGTCATGGTGTATAATATATTTAGTGGTGTATTGATGTTATACATACAGTATTTAGATCAGTTGGCTGTTCTTTATATAGGCACTGTTTTGGATGCAACACACACACACAGCACATATTTCACACACTGATGTTATGGTATAATAAAAATAGTTCATGTGAAATAATAACATGCCGTTTATGTAGAAGTGAATGTGTTAAATGTTCATCAACAATCCTCCTCTTCCTCCTCTGATGGTGTAAACTGTCATTTCAATGGGAAAATGCAGAACCATGCACACAAGAAGGTTTTTCATGCCTACTTCCAATGTTCCTACACAGGGTCATGGGTGACTGGAGCGTATCCCAGCAACTTAAGAGTTTCCAGCTCTTCTGATATGCATGTCTTTTGACTTTGGGATGAAACTGGAACACCCAGTGGAAATCCAGGCAGAGGATTCTCACCCCACATCTTCTGGCTGTGCTGTGACAGAGCGAAACCTCTGAGCCTCTGTTACACACAAACTGTACAGTCTGTAGTTTTTACCTCCGGGCAGCAATAAATTAGGCGAGTAGACGGGCGTCGGTTTTTGAAGGTAGCATGTGTGCATACAGTCAGTTTTGATCTGTGCAAGATAAGTAAAGCTCTTTAAAACATTGGGGAACTGTACAGTTAGCACAGATCTGTTCAGTAGAGCAAGAAGGCTTTAATCAAGAGCAGCACAGAGGTTGAAGGCTTGTGGTCTTTGTTAGATGTGCAGCCATTGAACAAAACCCCCAAGGAATCATTGAATAAAGAGGAATGTAGGGGGGGGGGGGTTTAGTTTAAATGATGATTGCTTTGGAACCAGAACTATGCTAAAGCACGGGTATGCATGTTAATAATTGTAGAAAATGAAAGGAATAGGAGTCTGCATGTTAATTGTGGAACAATGACATCAGGATATGTTTTATTTAGCTCAACAAAAAGACAGGAAGCAGCCACAGCTAATCTGGCTCCAGGGAAACAAAAACCCTACTGCCAGCACATGAGAAGCTCACTAATTAACAAGTATCACTTGTTTAATCAGTAGATACACAATCTCAAGAGAAAACAGTGTCCACACATTGAAGAAATGCTCCTAAAAAGTCGATTCATTTAGTGCAATTTCAATGAAATCTCTTACGATTGCAACTGATATCTTTTCAGTGCCTGCATTCCCAACCTGACCTCAAAGGAAAAAACATCAGTATAAAAAAATTCAGGCTGGCAAAAATGACTTACAGTTGTAATTATGACCTGGGGAGGTGACGGTGTTCAGGTGATGTCATTGATTGAAATGTCAATTTTTAAAAACGTAATTACAGGTCAAACAAATGAGTTAGGTGTTAAATAGAGAGCTTTAGAGGTAGGGCCAAAGTTGCCATTTTCCCCTGCTTCCTGTCTTCATGCTAAGCTAACCTTATATTTGGACTCCTGCTTACATACAGGCATGACATACATTTTTTTTTTCATCTTACTTAAAAAAATGTTTAAATAAGCATATTGATCTTCATACACACATCCACATACGAAGTCTAATTGTCAGCTATAGTTTTTCTATGGCCTGCACATTTACTACAGACTTACTACTGCTGGACTTATAGTATCTTGTCATATAAAGTACATATTTTGTGTTGGGTAGCTCCACAGAAGAATTCTGCTAATTGCGATTCTGTGAAATTAAATATAAATGTAAAATAAAACACACAGTCAAAATTGAGATATTGATTAGTGTGTCATGCAACCTAACACACCTGATCACCTCATTATTCACCTAAAAGCACTGTCAAGAGAAGACTTGTGAAAATGTTGTAATTGACGCAAAGGGACTAACTATCGAACAACTAACTAACACCATGCAAACTCTGAATCATACATAATTCAAGCAGAAAGCAGCTGTTAGGTCAGAAAAATAAATCATAGTATTGTGAAAAATGTTATTGCATTGCTGGCCTGGTGGCTTTGGAGCTGAGTGGAGAGCTCAGGTGAAGTGCACTTTACACACATTTACTGCTGTATTTTTGCATCACTGTCACCGAAGTGGTTTTCATTACTGAACCACTGATGAATGCTTACATGGTCTAATTTCTCTCTCTCTCTCTGTGTGTGGTTATGCCTGTTTCTCTTTGACAGACTATTTCAATTGTCTATAATTAGCGTATGTTCTGTATGACATAATAAATGTGAATCCATGTTGTCAGAATGTGAATGGAAAAGGGCCATGGTATCATTAGATGTTGTAAACAGGAGATGGAACCGAAAACCTACTTTACATACAGTAGCTTTAGCTGTAGCTGTAGCTTGCAAGCAGTGTATTCACTGTGTGTGGAGTGTGCTAGTTCAGCCTGAACGATCCAACAACTCAGCAGGAAGTCTGCTTTTCTAAATTACCTCCAGCCTCTTCCCTTTGTCTCTGTGCGCTTATTAATTGTTGGCATGAGGTATAACTCATGGAGAAGCATCTGTGAACACACCTTTAGAGGGCCATTTACACAACAAGCACAACATGCAGCTAAACCACCCACCATGCATCTCTATTATAATGTTCAGCATCAAATATAAACCCTGTAACACCAAGTGAATCATATCTGATACATCAGTGTAAAAACCTGATGTATATGATGAGATACATGTAGTGCACAGACAAACCACTAGGAGATCTTTATGGTAAATTCCTGTTGAAAATGTGTGTATCAACTTAGACCCAGCAGGTATAGAAGCTCATTTATCTGTAAATCTGTCAGTTTGACATTTTATTGCATTATTTCATGTTGTGGCTGATATGAGCTCTATGCAGGACCTATAAGAGCTTAAAATGTTCTGTTCTATATGTATGTGTTTGTTTGAAAGAAACATACTAAACATTTAGTAGGTGGTGATATGAGCTCTATGCAGGACCTATAAGAGCTTAAAAATGTTGTATTCAATATTAAAAAACATGCTATGAAAAATAAATTGAAAAAAATCCTGATGAATCAAATATAATACAAAACAAACTCATATATGCAAAGTGTTATTTAATTTGTTTTTCAGAAATGATTTATCAGAAGGTCCGATAAACACTCCAGTTTCAAAGAATTAGAATTTTCATAATATATAATAATATATATAATAAAATACTGGTAAAGTATTAAAGTTATTTGATCATAACTTCTTTTAACATATCTACAGTGTATTGTTTGTTGTGCATCAATGTTTCCTGTATACTGATGTCATTTCCATTCAAAATGACCAAAAAGCCAAAAGCTTATGTGGATACTATGCTGGTATGTTCCAGTAAGTTTGTACCTGGATCCCACTATGACCAACCAACACAAGGCTGCTGCAAAGTAATGAACAAATACCCTGAGTGCCTCTGGATGTGTCCCCAGTGTCTTTGTACACTGCTGTGTTGCGTCACGTCCAATCAGATGTGATGCAACACAGCAGTGGATGAGCATCTACTGACACAAGAAGAACAATCCTCTCTCTGAAGCTAATGAGTTAAGTGAAGCTTGGGGGTTTCAGGCTACCAAGGCAATCCATGACATTACATGTGTGGACACAGAAGCGACAAAACAGCCTGGCAGCATTGAGGCAATTACAGAAGTCTCTTTTGAGTCTGCTGCACCTGTAATAAACTGTTACGAGTGGAAAAGATAGAGGATGGAATGAAAGGAGGACAGACGGAGGGACAGAGAGATTGTCCCAAAGGATGAGGGATCCAGAAATGTGTGTTACACCCACAAATTGTCAGTTGAAATGGAGGAAAAATGATCATTATTATCATTATTCACCAGAAGTTCTTTAAAAAGTAGGTTAGCATGGCTTTGTGTGCCTTCTGGGGGAACAGGTTAGGCTGGCAAGTCAGGCACTGTCAAAAATGAGCTAATGAAGCAAGAAAGTATGAGAAAAACACCAGAATCTAGTAGAATGACTTAACTCACTGACATGTTAGAGTACAACAACTTACTACTTTACCAAAGCCATCCAAGCAGGATCTGATAACACTTCTTGCCTCAAATGCAAAAAATAAAGCCCAGACTCAAAGATTTGACATGGTAACACTTAAACAACACCTCTTTGACACAATGCCATATATACTGGTCAGAGGTGATTGGATGCCCAAATTGAGGCAAAGACTTCAGTGAAACTTTTGGGCGTATCCCAACACTGTCTGACTCTATCTCCAAAGCATAAAAGATAAAATGATAGAATAAATCAGAGTTCTCTAGTCATTTCTGAGTCTAAACTTTCATATTAGTCACACAAAGTCTGTGCATGCATCACTACAGTTGATCCATTGGCTGGTCAGGGTGAATAAACACAGACTGCAAAAATGCTTCAGTGGATAAATTTGTGTTATTAAAGCAAGGGCAGTCACTTTCACAGTGTTCCTATATTCTTGGATGTAGTATTTGCGATCATTTATTTCCTCCAGGAATGTGTGCAGTGAATAGGGAAGATTTTTTATTGGGGGCACTACATCAAAATCAGCAAGCGCATCTTTAAAGCTGCATCAATTCATGTTTAGTGACTTGGGGCAAAAGACTCCACATCAAATTGAAAAAACACCTTATAAAGTTGTTGCCCATCATACTGACATATAGTCCATCCAATACTGACATAGAGAAACATAAGCAATCATTTTTTGTGTTGTGCTTTTTGGAGAATTGATGAAAGTATAAGTCCAATATTCACACAGTCTGTAGCTGCTAGATGTTAGACTTTCATCACCAGCTCATGATGTTGGTAGTTTTACAGTTAGTGCTGCGCCTGGTGGCTATAAGGAGCGAAATCGAGTATTTAAATTTTTTTTTAAAGACACACGTCTTAACAGGTTTTAACTTACAATGTTTGCTGCTGCTTTCCTGCTCCTTTGCACAATTGTCAGTTGTTGTATGATTTTTATGTTGTGTAGTGTTGGTGTATGTTTTTTTATGTCTTCGTGATATGGTATGTATGTATTGTTTGTATTTTTAATGTATTGTAGGACGCCCAAGACAAATTTACACTATGGTGGACAATTCAATTCAATTCAATTCAATTCAATTCAATTCAAAGCAGCAGCTTTTGCTTAAGCATCAGGCCAGCTCTGCTCTTGTGGCATAAGGAATCAATTGAAGTTGATGTGGTCATACACTAACCTAGGGGTGTCAATCATATGGCCCGAGGACCAAGAGGTCCAAGTCTGGCCCACTGGATAACTTTGCAAAGTATGAACATTTAAAACATTCATATATTGAACATTGTGAAAAATGTCAATTCTGTGCAGCTTCTGTGCATAACAAATGGGGAAAAAGTGGAGACATAATATTGTTAATTGTAAATCTATTTTATATTATGATGCTGTAAGTGAACTGCTCAAACGGAGTTTCATTGTATACTTTCAGTGACAATTCAGATACCTATCTATCTATCTATCTATCTATCTATCTATCTATCTAGTAGAAGTAGAAGTAGAAGTAGAAAAAGTGTAAAATTGTCTATTGTGTAGGTGGAAGAGAAGAAACTCTAAGAAAATACTGAAGTCTCTGAAAAATAAGTAAAATAAGTCATAAAATGCCCAAAGAGAAAGGAGTATTATACAGAAACAAGCCCAATACTGACAGAACTGAGAGGTACAGTATGAGATTGGTTTGGTATAATGGAATATGAGCTGTCTCCCTGTCTCACACACACACACACACACACACACACACACACACACACACACACACACACACACACTGACAAAAAGTACCTTTTAATAAGCTCTGTTTTCGACAGCTTTTCCTTTTTGTTCAGTAAGTTCTCTGTACAGTTTCCTTTGTCACCCACTTGAAAATTCCAGAGTTTGTTTTTGGCAGAGCTGTAATTATTTATTTCTCCCCCGTTCTTGTTGAGAATTAGATTTCTGCTAATTGCATCAAAAAGCGCCTCAAGCCAAAATCTACCAATGTGTTCAAAAAGCCCACGCGCTGACAATACACGCATCGCAGGGAGGCTCTTTGTTTCCTTTTGCCTGCTAACAGACAGCTCTACTACTGTCCGTGGAGACTGGGAAGAGGAAGAAGTGGGCTATACTGAGTGGGACAAGGGAAGCATATGGAAGATCTCCAACTGTGGCTTCACTCCAACCTGGCAAACCCAGTCTAAAAGAAAGCTCCTCTGCTCTTCAGTCGGTTTTGATTTATAAAAATATGGGGAAAAAAAGCTGCGGAAAGCAAATTCACAGCCAAACCATGTGCGTCCGTTCTGCTGCAAAATAAACCAGAACTTCCATGGAAAGAGCAGAACAACTTTGGCTCGCTGCTGAGATAGAGAGGCAGTGAGGAAAATAAAGTTTAGGATCCTCTCAGATAAACTTTTATCTTTTCACACAAGCAAAAGAGGCATTTTATGATATTTTCCCACCGTGATGTCTTTGCTCTGACGGAGTCGCGATAGTTTATCATGCACAGTTTCTAAATCGGTGATGGGATTACTGCTCTATCGCTTCGAGCTCCCTAACATTTTCCCAGCGACTCCCTCTGAAGTTTAAAAGGGTATATTGCCTTTATAAGCCTTGCAGTAAAAAAAAAATGTCAGTCCATCTTTGTCAGTTAAGTTGCAAATAGTAGAAGAAGCCCAGGGACACAGACTGTGAAAGTAAAAGAGAGTGATAAGAAAGAAAAACTGGGAATTTGATATAAGGGACAGAACAGAACTGATGTAGTGAAGGAGGATTAAAGAGGCTGTAAAAATGAACAGATGGTAAATATCTACAGTATGTAGTAGAGTACAGTATATACAGTATACCAATACAATAAACTTACAATCAGAAATATTTAACGCCCCAAAGATTTTAAGGATTTATCAATTAAAGTTTTTTCAAAGAGCAAAATTCTGCTTAGGGTGACTTCTTTATGAGTTGAGTGATACATAAAATCAACACAGAAAATGCATGTTGTAGTATTTGTGTGTAACAGTATATTTAGTTAAGATAGCCATGTCACAATTATTCAACCCCTATATAATATTGCTGTTTTTATGGCCTAAAGTGGAGTTGAAACATAATTAAGCCTTTGAGAACTCTATAATGGTCCTTCATTGGCTTCAGCTGTGATGCATATATAAAGCCCACCCATGATGGTATTCAAGGTGAGTTGCAATCATGGGAAAGATAAAGGAGCTTCCAAAAAAAAGTTGAGAGAGGAGATTATTTCATCACACCTGAAGGGCCTTGGGTATAAGAAAAATGTAACATTCCAAGATACACCATTGGGAGCATTAGAAGGAAGTTTCAAACTTATTGAACAACTGAACAACTGCAAAACTGCCTAAACATGGACTTCAAGACGCACTCCACTCTAGTCCATGAGGAACATCAAAAGAAGAAGAATATGCCAGGAGTAATTTGGATATTACTACAGAGTTTTGGGAGACAGTTCTATGGACTGATGAAACCAAACTGGAACTGTTTGGACATGCGATATGTCTAACATGTGAAAAGCCAGGCTTATGACCAAAAGAATACCATCCCCATGATCAAGCAAGGAGGTGGGTCATTGATAATGTGGGGCTGTTTTTCTGCGGCACGAACTGGCAATCTTGACCATGTACCTGGCATCATGGATTCCTAGAAATATCAGGCCATTTTAAAGAGGAACGTGATGCCTTCTGTTGACAAATTAAACCTCGGTGATCATTAGACTTTACAGCAAGACAATGATCCCAAGCACACCTCCAAGTCAACCAAAGCTTGGTTGAGAAATAGATCCTGGAATGACCTGGAGTGGCCGCCTCAGTCACCAGATTCAATTTGATTTACTATCAGTGGCTGCTTGGCTACCAGCTGGCGACAAACATCCAATCATATACATATAGGCTACACATTCTAACTACATAAACACTTAAAGCACAGACGATGCTCTATTGTACATGCTCCATAACATCTATTGCCACTTGGACAGGCCCAAACAATATGCTCGGGTTCTCTTCATAGATTTCTCGTCCGCGTTTTAACACAATCAGACCCCACCTTATGATGGAGAGGCTTTTGCACTTGGGTGTAAATTTTGACTAATACTGGGGCTCCACAAGGGAGCGTAATTTCCCCTGTACTATTTACACTTTACACTAATGAGTGTAAAAGCAACACAACAGATCACGTCACAATTAAATTCGCAGACGACACTGCTATAGTGGGGTTAATTAAAAACAACAATGAGACCCAATACAGGGCATGGGTGGATCAGTTTGTAGAGTGGTGTGAGTCTAGCTCTCTTCATCTAAATATAAGAAAGACAAAAGAACTCATTGTGGATTTTAGAATGGGCAGTCACATCCACCAGAATATGGTCATACATGGAGAAGACATTGAGGTTGTAACAAACTATAAATATTTGGGAACTGTTATAGATGACAAATTAAATTGGAGCTGTAACACTGACACCATTTACAAAAAGGGAATGCAGAGACTGTACTTCATGCGTAAGCTAAGGCAATTTAAAGTAGATAGGGATATGATGCGGGTCTTTTACCATTCTTTTGTGGAGAGCATTTTATGTTTCTGTTCTGTGGCCTGGTACTTCTCTCTGTCTATTGCAAATAAAAATAAGCTTCACAGGATAGTCAACATGGCCAGCAAGATTGCTTGCCAGCCTCTAAATAGCATGGCCATGACTGTTGAAACAAGGGTGGTAAAGAAGGCAAATAATATTTGCGAGGATCTCTCACACCCTTTACATCAAACATATGAGTTGTTGCCCTCAGGTAGGAGGCACAGGATGCCTTCATTCCAGACAAACAGAGCCCGCAGATCATTCATACCTACCAGCATATCCATGTTAAATAAGACAACTAAGACTGAATAGCACATTGCACTTTAGTACTGAATAACTGCACTTTAGTATTGTACTGTATTTAAGTTGGGTTTTTTGTCCTATTGTCAACCTGTCTTTTTGTCCTGGGAGGGTGGGTGTATGGTTTGTCTATTGTGTTCTTGTTTATTGTAATGTCTTTGCACTTGTATCAGATGCACTGAAAACGGCACAGAACAATTTTCCGAAAGGACAAATAAAATAATCTAATCTAATCTTGTCATAAATAGTCACTAACTGAACTGTCATTGAGTTATACACTGTTACAATAATGCATTTTTTGCAATAAAGCTGACTTATAGAAATGAAATGTCAATGAATAAATAATGAATAACTATTTCAAGAGTGAATTCAGTAAATAAATGGTATATTAATGCACAAACTAATGAATATATACATTACTCTGCAATCGTGACTTTACATTCAATTTTGAACATGTGCTTTACTTCCAGATTTAAATTAAATATAGACTGATGCTGGATTTACAATGATGATACAATATTGATTTTTCAGAATTTATCTCCCCAATAACTGACTAGTCTGCCAATATATCTTTACTTTCTCATTTATGTTCATGTGACTGTCTTACATATTGCACCTTTAAAATGATATTAGTTCAGGTTTCATGTTTGATGGTGATACAGTATCTAAAAACCAGCGTTGGGTAACCTAATGTGTTACGTTCACAAGTACTCAGCTGTTTAGTTATGTTTTCAAAAAGGTCATCTGTTATTATTTTTTAACCAACTATTTCTGTACAGCAGCTACCTTTTTACCACAAGGAAAGAATTTACACCATTACTACTTTTTTGGCAGGCAGGCACCTGGCTACGTACTACGATAACCATCTATAAAATATCTATCTATCTAATAATATCTATCTATATTTCTTAAAATTATAGTTAAAATCTCGTCTCGTCTCATGGGCTGAGTGTATGGTCACACCCCTATGGGCATATGTTTGAGAAGATCTCAGCCAGATGTATCTGGCTGTGTGATGATGGTACAGTCATTATATTTAAAGAAGGTCTGGACTAAAACAACATGAGGTATCACAAAGGGTTATTTTTCATTTTCCGTAACACTAAAGTACTCTAACCAGTTACTTTTCTCAGAAGGTAATGCTGTAATGTAACTAGTTATTTTTTAATGGAGAAACTGTGTAATGTAATTACTTAGTTTTAAAAGTAACATTCCCCAACACTGCTAAAAACATATATTCACCTGTATACAAGAGAAATGTGTTATTCTCTCTTTTAACCTGCGGCATGTAGCTGCAGCCTCATCAGTCTTTTTAAAAGCGTTTTAAACAAATCAATGCTACCGTTCGTTTGTGATGTCGGCTGCCTCTTGGCATCAGATTGCTGTGATTACAGAGCAATGCAGCAGAGCCATTTACCTGCATCAACCACCACTTTATACTACATTTGTGTGTGTGTGTGCTTCACTAAAAACCAGCTCTACTAAAAGTGTCCTCTCCCTGCAAGACTGATTGAGGCTCACTGAGATCTCTGTGTATGTGTGTGGACCCCCACTGAGGTGAGACTGATTTTCTTTGATGGCGTAAAGCACAAATGACTGCAAACCACAGAGAGGTAGAGAGAGAGAGAGAGAGAGAGAGAGAGAGAGAGAGAGAGAGAGAGAGAGAGAGAGAGAGAGAGAGAGAGAGCAAGGAGAAAGAGAGAGATACAAGATTGTCTATATTTTTACACACCCACTGCGCACCAGGTCGACCTTCCAAAGTATCTCGGATGTCTTTCCCATTTATGAATTTCTATGTTTGGCCACTCAGGCTTCAGAAAAGGGCTTTATTTTTTATTGGGTTCTGTTTGCTATAAAACACTCAGATCAGTGTGACAGTCACAGGACATACTGCTCCACGCCGGCTTACACTCACTTTAGTTGTGACCTTGCAGGAGGAAAGCACAGGCCATTTTTAACATGTCAGTGTGTTTGGGTTATCACTAATACATTTTAAAGGATTGTCGTTATTTTTAACCTTAGCCTTGTTTTTTAAGATGATAAGAGAGGCTGGAGTCTTCTGTCCATGCTCTGCGTTCATTTCGTCTGTATTTCTTGCACGTTTCCATAAAGCTTACGGATACGGACCAAACGGAGCAGTACCACCAGAAACCATGGGGGGGGGCAGTGTTGCTGTCACTACCCGATACGGGTTGTGCGAGTTTGTCAGAAACTTTAAACATATCGTTTTTGTCTTTTATGCAAGAGGAACATTATCATTATCTCCTCCGCAGTTGCCATGTTTGTTTTTGAGTTTGTTGTTGTCATAAACTTTCGACTCTGCACTGCCCCCTGGTGGATGTATTGGTTAACATCCATGCCAACGTAAAGGACGCATGGAAGTATGTGAGCAGTGGCGGTAACATCGTTTGAAAAGGACGTATACATTTTCGTACGTACGTTGAGCATAAATGGGTCTTAAAACGACTCATCAGTAATTTCAGTGTAGAGGTTTCCTGTTCCTCTGCTGTACACACTCTAAAGGTCAAATACCAAATGCAATCATAAGAGCTGTTAATGAATGTAAAAGCCACCCCTAAATTAACTGCAAAACACATTTCTCACACATAGAGTTGAATCTATTACTGTGAATGTAAGTCATCATTTTAAATAATTTTTATTTTTGCATTAATTTAATTTTAATGCAGTACATCAGACTGGAGGCACTGCAGGATTAGTTGCTCAGACACACCTAACATCTACTAAATCTCACCACCTAACATCTCCCGGTTAGAGCCAACACAGAGGGGCTACTGTGAGATTGCATGTATAAAACATCTGACATGACACACTGAAAATGCAGCAATGTGCAAATTAAAATCAAAATTTAATGCCACAATTTCAGCAAACTATTATCAGACCTCTTAAGAAGCCTGTAGGTTTCTGCTCGGCTGAAGCTCACTAAACTACACCTCCTGTTAACTTCCATCCATCCACACAGATGGAAAAAAGATGTATTTTGTAATATTACACAGTATTGGAAAATACAATATATACCAATATGAACATATCTCATAAAAATAGTCCCACCATCGCTAATTTTAAACAAAGGAATAAAGGAATACAATATTAAATAAATTTAATTTGTGTGAATGCAGCTTCTTTTTTATTAACTTCATACTGACTGGAGGAGAAATCTGTATTATCTGAAGAACTATTAGAGTGAACAAAGCCAGTTTCTCTGTTATTTATAACCTGATATTCATAAAGAAGGGAGCTCAGACCATGCAGACCAACCTCGCTATTGTATATATTTGTTGGCATGTATATATTTTTCCTATGTTGTTTTTTTTTAATATTATGTTATTTTGGCACTTAATTGAAAGTAGCTGGACAGGAAACAGGGGCCAGAGTCGAATCAGGGACGTTGGTAACCACTCGGCTACCAAAGCACTCCTGTCCCATGTTGTTATTGTCATGCTGTTTGTTACATGTGGTGCATCACAATGGAAATAAGCCTTTTTGGCTTTATTTGTGATTTAATCCTCAATGGTTGCAACTTTTTAAAATCTGTATGTTTTGGATCATTAAATATATTCAATGAATCAATTAAGTTTAGTCAAGTTTGATTTAGCACTGCTGAAAACTTTGGTTTTGCTTGTGATAGACCCAAACCATCAAAACTTGTTTCAAACCAATAATTTTGGTCACACTCCTTTGCTTTCTGCAGAAGGTCTAACCGAAAAGATTCATTTTCTGAAACTGCAAAAAGGAAGAAAATCAGAATCAACTTTATTGTCATTATGCAGTAAAACAGCACAACGAGATTTGCTTGTGCAGCCTCTAAAAAGCAATGCCCACACACACACTCACACACTCACAGATAATGAAGTGCTTCAGAACACATGATTAGAGCAACAGTAACAGCAATGGAATATTGCACAACCCTTATTGCCCCGCCTAATCCTGCTAAACCATTTATTGCACTGTCTCAAGTTTATCGATAAACTGTGGTGGCTGAAGGGGGGCATGATTGTTGTTGAAAAGCACTTTATTAACTTTATTAACTTCTGAGATGACTCCTATCTTGCCCAATATTTCGTAGGGCTCAAGAGGAGTCCTAGCCTGTTAGGAGTTGTCAAGAAATGGAGCTCAGGTAGAGACAATACAGGAGAGAAGGAAAGTTTTGGGATGACAATAAGCTTATCACACAACACAACAGACACAAGAACATGGTTTTGATTTGTGAGACTGGCCTGTAGAGAATTCATGCTGACCCTGCAGCATTTGATGAGAAAGACGCTGCTTAAATAAAACTTTTTTTGTGTTCACGTGCCTCATAAAGACAATACACATGACAAGGAGAGTGGACAATCACATTCCCCCTCACACTTAGACTACACATCAAACACCTTAGAGTTTTTGCTGGTGCCACATGTGCAGGATGCAGCACTATTACAGGCAATTAAAAATGTGGTTGGAGAGGTTTATTAAGATACTTTCATGCAGATTAGTCAAATGGAAGACTATTTTAATCTACATTTATTTTTTAAGCCACATGAGCAATGTTTACTTGACAGATTTTTTTATAGGATTTAATTAATATTGGCATTATATCTTTACATATATAAACGTGTAAGTCATCTTGGTTGATTGCTTATATACATGTATAAGTGTTATTTTCTTCTTTGAAATATGACCATTGTTTAATATTTTAAACCATCAATCCATCATAATAATTTCTTCTTTGGGATCCTGACATAAGAATGAAAGGTATTTCACTCACCTCCCTCCATTCCTTGGTCCCAAGGCCTTGAACGTACAACACCACCACTGAGAAGAAAAATTAACATATTCATGATTTAGAGTCACTTCAGCACTTTGTTCATTTCAAGGCAAATAAAAAATCTCAAAACCATGAATGATGAGCGCAGATAATCACAGGGTTTAACAATGCTGTCAGAAAACTGCTTTATTCTAGCAATGTTCCTGTAAATCATATTTTAACAAACAATGTAGAACAGCATAAATATTTATAACATTGATTTGATAAGAGACATAAAATTCTGTATCCTGGAGGTATGAAAGTTGTTAGAGTATTACATTTTTATTTTGCTTGTGAGGAAGGTGACTCATTCCTGCTGAGGAATAACAAGGTACAGTTTGGTAAAGAAGAAATCCACAGTAATTGAATATATTTTTATATTATAATGTGTGTATAACTGCAGTAAAAGATAATAAAAACACCTTGAAAACTTTGCTACGGAACAGATAAAAAGCAAAGATATTTGTATGCAGCAAAGCAAGGCATTCGGTGGTTTGTCACAGGAAACTGATGATTTATTGAAGACGAAATCATCTCGTTATAAACCAAAAATCAAAGAGTGTGTGGGCACAACCAGCACTTTTTTAGTTTTGAAGTCAAACCCTGAAAAAGAAAGCTTAACCTCTCTGTAACCCCCCAAAAACTCAAACTGTGCAATCAACAGAAAATACACAAAATACACACAGACTGATTAATGGCTGATTTTTTTTCCCCTAGTTCCGTGCAGAAACACCACCAAACATGCAGACTGAATTACACAGAACAAGGATTACCACTCTGAACGCAGTGGGGGCCCACATGGCTCCAGCTTGTAAATGCACACACACACACAAACACATACACACCTACAGATCAGGAGCTTTCAGCATCAGGCTGCTGTGTTTCAGCTGACAGCTCAGTCGGCTGTCCAAACACTTGGGTGCTTCTCGGGCCTCCTCAAGGTTAAAAGCAGTGCGGCACTTCCATTAAAAACTGCTCCCCCATCCCTCCTCCTCATCCTCCTATCACCTTCCCGCTGCTGCACATCTACAGCAAAATGACTTCTGTGAAAACACTTGTGGTTTTTTTGTTTTGTTTTATTATCAGGTCTCCCAGGAAAACTTTAAAGACTTTAAACACATTAAAGAAAATAACATTAAGAAATGACAAAAACTGGTTTAGGTTGAGTTAATTATGGCAAATTGTCTTCATCTCGTCTCGTTCCTCTGACTCCTCTGTTCTCTTTCAACTCCTCCTCCTTTCTTCTCTTATCGAAGGAGGGTTGAATCAAGGGTAGCTGGAATTGGTTGTATGTACTTCACCTTTTATTCAAGGGGCTTCTTCAGATCTTACTGACTGAACTAGAACTATAAGAACATGAGCCTAAGGGATAGCTCAGGTCTTATGACTTTTCTAACCATAGTAGGTTGTCTTATGTCTTATTTAGTTTTGGTTGGCAGCAGGAGAGGGTGTTAGGTTTGATTCCTTTATAGCTTTCTGGAGGGATCGTTTGTTGCTGTCCTCAAGTATTGATGTCTTTATCTTACAGCTTGGATCCCTGTTATGGTGTGTATGTAATGATTGCTGATGTAGAGTGGGAGTCTGGGTGCAAGTTTCAGTGCTTTGTTCTGAATTGTTTGTAGGTGTTGTAGCTGGTTGTTAGAAATGGTGTGTTGACAGAGTAGTCAGATGTATTACAGGTAGACTTGATGACTGTAAAGGGTGATGTGCCATGCTGTCCACAGAGGGGTTTGAGATTATTGAAAACCAGAACTCTCTCTTTGTGTCTGAGTAGTATGAGACATAGTATGTAATACAAGTACTGTCTAACCATCTGTGGCATTGACGGTATTGGTAGGCCTTTCCAACGCAAAGTCAACCCCTTCCAACCTTACTATCCAGGAATGGAAAGCTGTGTTGCCACTAAGCATGGACATCACATCCTACAGGCTGATAAAGAAAGATGAACAGTGCCGGTGACACTAATCAAATGAAACACTGAGGTGAGTTCCCACCAGTGGACACAAGAAAATAGCCAGAGAATACTTACAACAGCTACAGAAGGAGAAGATTATCAATCGTAAACAACATTATCTCGAATCCTGGAGAATACACCATCCTATATATCTACCATAGCCCTAACATATTCAAAGCTCCATGGACTTTGTCCAAGGTTCGAGGATTGAAATTGAACCCAGATGACAACATGAGTGTCATTTTAAAAATAAGGATACGAGTATCAATCCACATACCCTTAAAGTGATACCGATACCAGTTGAGTACTTTATTCAATACCCATCATGTGAATAGAAGTAATAGTAAATTGTGACTTCACCACCACAGACGGGTTGTAGCTGCTGTGGCAGTGAACCAATCACAAAAAAGAAGATCACTTGCATTGATTGTGAGCGAGTCAATACAAATAGTCATATTTTCTAGCTCTGGGTGCAAAAGGATTGATTACAGGTATTTTTTGATGCGAGACATTTTGATACTACTTGGTATTGATTTATTTCGTGGAGCCCTAGTGTCCAATGATGCAACCTCATTGTTTACATGCATCACAACTATAAAGGCAAACATCTACATGACAACACACTTAAAAATGGAACTAACCTCAGCTCAGACCAGATTTGGGAACTGATGGACCTCTGTCTGAACATATATCACCATCCAATACAATGACTGGTTTTACAGACAAAAGCATTGCAGTACCACTCACCAGTGTCTCCCATTGTGGTCAACCTATACATGGAAGAATAGAAAGTAAAGCTCTGCACTCTTTCACAGGAACAGCACAGAGTCACTGTTTTAAATAGGTGGATGACACCTGGATCACAATTAAAACCCAGGAAGTGTAAGCCTTCAGAGAACACATAATGTCATTGGACGGTAACACCAAGTTCATACGAGAGGATGTCAGGAACAACAGATTGACCTTTTTGGACTGTGCCATAGACACAGAAGATGACACATTGGAATACACAGGAAACCTACATACAGAGAACTCCTTGACTCTCACCACCCACTGAAGCATAAGCAAGGATTTATCAGAACCCTAAAAACACCAAACTGATAATGTAACAAGTGCCAAGGTCCAAGAGGAGGAGCGCAAACACATGAAGGATGATGAAAACAGCCACAGAATCCTGGAGTAGGCTTATCTGAGAAACTCTGGAGAATTTAATCAAACCAATCACTGTGTTTTCCAAACCCAGCAACACACTAAGACAGAAACTGGTCTACCTGATAGACTGCATACCCAAACAAAAGAAAAGCAGTCTAGTGTATGTAGTCCAATTCCTTATCCTCAGGTCAAGACTCACCAGTTTACCTACACCTGAAAGACAATGGACACACTTTTGAGGACAACAGTGTACATTTTTTGAGGGGATAGATAGTTTGAAAGACCAGTGAAGGAGGCCAGACCTCAACAGAATAGCAGGTCTACAATACCACCAAGGCTGCATTCAGACCAAATCAGGCAGTGTAAAAACATTCATTCATTTTAATAGAGTTTGTGCATTTTGGCTGCACCAGCCCGCGGCAAGAAAGTTGTTCAAGGGTCAACTTTTTGGGAACCGCAGCCTGACGTCACACTGCGGTGGCCAATCACAGCTGGCTATCACACTGATCCAAGCTTTAAAACCCTTCAATGAGTATAAAGGCATCACTAGGAGGAGGGAAAGACATTTCTCTTTGTTTGATGATGTTAAAAGTTAAACTAGGCTTTGCTGTCAGCTTCCCAAACACATTTTTAAAAAGAAGAGAGTAACAGAGATAGCTGAGAGCACCAGTGAGCGAGAGGGAAAGAGAGCGAGAGGCAGCAGCTGTGGTCGAGCGAGCTAGAGAGTGAATGAAAAGAGCGAGAAAGCTGAAAAAACATTAATAAAAAACGTTATTTTCTGATTATTTCACAGCGGTTTCATTTTAGAGCACAAACACACCCCACCCCCACTCCCACATACCTCTACTTGACCCCACAGTGGGCCGCCACACTGCCTGATTCAGTCTTAAAACTGCCTTATCATACACCTTACTATGATGTCCTTTCATCCTTTCTCATGAGACAACAACCATTCACATTTAGCCACAACTATGGTTTACACACCAAGCCTCAGGTGACACTAAGTGGTATAAATGACCATGATAAGGACCACACAGGTTAAATACCTGGGACTTAATGCCAGTCATTTAGAAATGAAGAAGCTCCTTGAAGAAAAGGAGAAACGGGTCCAGCTGCCCTCCTTATATAATCATGACCTGAACAGCTGAGGATCTTCATTCATCTATTTTCTCTTGATTCCTCAATTTATATATTTCTATTTATGATGCCTCCTCTCCTCTCTTTCCATTCCTCCTCTTCATGTCTCCTTATCCTCGTCTTCTTCACTTCCTTCCTCCTCTGCCTCAACTTCCTCTCGTTTGACAACTTCTCCTATCCTTTTCTCCTCTCCTGCTCTTCTTCTCTCCTGTTCCTCCTCTCCTTCCCATATGTTCTTCTTTCCTTTCCTCTACCATTCATCCTCTTCTATCTCTTCTCTAGCCTTCATCTTCAACTCTACCTCATCCTAATCGTCCTTTCGTCTTTCTCTACTCTTCTGTAGCCTTCATCCTCCTCTTCACTCTCTCTTCTCTCTATTCTACCTTTCATTCTATCCCTCCTCTTCCCCCCGCTCTCTCCTGTTCCCTAGCCCTCATCCTCTCCTCTCCTCCCTCTGTCGTCTTTTTTAGCCTTCATTCTCCTCCTCCTCCTCCTCCTCCTCCTCTCCTCCCTCTGTCGTCTTTTTTAGCCTTCATTCTCCTCCTCCTCCTCCTCTCCTTCTCTTCTTTCCATCCTCTCTAGCCTCACTCCTCCTCTCATCCCTCTCTCCTCTCCTCTAACCTTCATCCTCATTCCTCTACTTTCCCTCCTCCTCCTCACCTTTCACTCTCTTCCTCTTTCCTCTCCTCTAGCCTTCATCCTCACTCCACTCCCTCCTCCTCTCCTTTCCCTCTTTTCTTCTCTCCTCTCACCTTCATCCTCCCTCCTCCTCCTCTCCTTTCCCTCTCTTCCTCTCTCCTCTCCTCTAGCCTTCATCCTCACTCCTCTCCTCTCCATCCTGCTCCTCTCCTTTCCCTCTCCTTCTCTCATCTCCTCTCCTCTCCCTCCTCCTCTCCCTTCCTTCTCCTTCTCTCCTCTCCTTTCCTCTCCCTCCTCCTCCTCTCCTTTCGCCCGACATCAAAGCAGAGCGTGGTAATGTCAGGCAGGGAGAAAGCATTGTATTTCTGCTTCAGTAGGACAGGAGGCTAGTCGACCACGAAGACCCCGTCACCGCTGGGACCTATAAATCCCAATTCTCTCCGCTCTCCTCTTCAAAAGGAGAAAAAAGGAGGAGGAGGAGGAGGAGGAGGAGGAGGAAAGAAAAACAGGGTCAAACTAAATTAATAAATACCAAAACAGAGAGAAAGAGGTCGGCTAACAGGTTCCATTTGGTAGAAAGAGAGTAAAGCATTTATGGTCCCTGGACCAGGCTGTTAAGAGTAGGCTCTGTGTATGTGTGTGTGTGTGTGTGTGTGTGTGTGTGTGTGTGTGTGCGTGTGTGTGTATGTGTGAGGAAGTGAGTACAGCATCAAGAACAAGCATCCATCACAATCACAAACCTATGCAGTATGTATGTTCTTTACTTGATGGTGTGTCAGCATTTACACAGTGTGTGTAATGCATCTTGTCAATGAATGTTATATGTTGGTACTTGAGGGGAAACTATCTAAAGTTTGAGGATATCATGTGAAGTGGACACTAGAAGGGGATCAGATGGTACGAAGATTTTAGAGTTATAAGAAACAACAGTGTAGAACTCATGGAAGGGCATTTTGAAAAGATGGGATTCTTTATTTCTCTAAGCTTCGGTGCAGCAGTAGCTGGTGGGTGGATCGGTGGTTTTAGTATGGAAGTAAAGATCTGTGCGATGGATTATCGATGTGAGGAGAAACCCATCACGGGGAGCTTTGCCTGGTTAGCTCTGCCCACCTATAGACTGTGAGCAGATGATAGTTGGAATCAAGAAATCTGATCTCTCTTGCCACAGAGATGAAGGCACAGAAGAAGTCCACTGCAGTCAGTCAGCAGAGACTTTAAATAGTTGATTTTTTGTGTGTGTGTGTCTGTGTGTGTGGGTTTTGTAACTTAAGCCATGTTTGGGGACACAAACCAGATGACACATCAGTTAATTGGGGACAGCTTGTGGAATTGGGGACATAAGTCGTGAACCCAGTTGGTAAAATGCTAATTTGTGGGTCAGTGGTCAATGTCAGGGCTAGGGAACGCCTCCAAGACATTATTGTAAGTCTATGTAAGTACCCCAAAAGTCACAGAGGTAAGACTGTATGTTTGTGTGTGTGTGTGTGTTGGGGGTGGGGGGGGTGGGGGGGTTGTGTGTGTGTTATGAGAACAGGCACATGAAATCTAATGTTATTATTATCATTATTATTAGGAGGCTATTCTCAGGAAAAGGGGGCATAATGAAACTCATCAAAAACAAAACCATTACAGTCTTGACTTCGTAATAACACATCATTGGTTGTGAATTGTTCTTGAAAACAGCACTTATGGGGAAAAAAACAATCTCTTTCAGTATGGAAAGAAAGACATCAGGACTATAGCCTCAACACATGGGGCGGGTGCGCTACCCGCTGAGCTATACTCAACCCCCTATAGGCTGATTTAAATAATACATCATTCATGTGCTGGTTGTGGTGTATTCTGTCTGGACAGGTAACAGCCTGTGGGGGATTATACATATCATGTATTAAGGAGAAGTGTAGTATGCTTTTATTGTGAAGGTCCGGGCAGGGATGTTCAGGGATTGGGCTCGGCGGTATAACTTTTGTTGTGCACTCAAAGAATGTATAAAATGAATGAATAAAATGGCTGTGTTCATTTGAGTTTTGTCAGGATGCTGAACAAATGCATGGGCTAACTGTATATTTAATACCATAGCATTAAACATTAAATGAATTTTCACATTTGTCTGGGTTTTTTTGCTGCAATAATGGGTTCTACATATTTATAATGTTTCACTATCCTTAGTTATGACAAATGGAACCACTTCCAAACTCAAACTGCCTATTCTGCATGTGACCTCTAACACCCAGTCAGATACCAATCAGTCAATCTGCAGAGAATCAATACATAATATTACCATTTATTGACTCTGCTTCTAAACCCAGTTAGTTATCTATAGGTGTGGATCAGAATGGGATCAGTCATTTATCAATGGCTGTCAGTGCTGTGTGACATTATTGGTATGTATCGACCCCGTCGTGTTGTGGCCTGACCCCTAGTCAAAGAGAAGAGGTCTAACCAGGAACATGAAAGAGCTGAGGGGGCATTGTGGGCCATAGTGAGTCCAGCTTCCCCTTTTTCCCCTGGTGGGGAGGAAGAGTTTGAAGTTCAGTACCCCTCTGACACAATCATTACCCTCCACCGCGGCTCTCCGCCTCCACCCAGCCCAGGAACAAAGGCTCACCTAGGGATGTGTCAATAAAGGACCCCCGGTCTGCTGACTGACTGTGTGCTGGAGATTGTGTCTGCTGTCGATACCTGTTAACCCTGAAACACAATGTATTCAACATCTGCTGATAACTGCTTTCTAACTCTACAATAATATCCAATATTTTTGATTTAATAGCTGATTATTACATTTAAAATATGATTAGACAGAATTCCCCACATACTGTCTACATACATATATCCAAAGATACCGCATTCCTGTCCATCAAGGGGGTTTTAATACGTCTTTCAATTGATATGCAAAAGATGATGTTAATACTAAACCTAGTTCAGTGGCAGGACATAGAACAGATAAGTGTCAGAATCATTTATTGGCTAATGAAATTTAGTTCATGAAAGAAGATCAGCACATCAGTCTTTAATCCTCACTGATGGCCCCAGTACAGAATCTACTTTCTGCCTCTCTATCACTGTTTTTAATTCCATAAAAACCCTTAAAAATGATTGAGATAAATGTTCAACAGTTCAAACAGTAAACATTTACCTTTTTTCTTATATGAGGCGATCTTTTACAAAATCTGAAAGTTAATTTCAGGTTTGGTTCCACAGGAGTTTTATCAAAATGAGTGACTATTAAAGACGATGAAACATGTCTCTGATCTGGAGTCCAAGAAACAGATCCAAAAATCTGCAGACTGGCAATAAAGTAAGGACATAACACACATAAACACCACACGTGTCAGATTTCAAATGAACCTTGTTCAGTTAAAAAAGCTGCAAAGGAAAGTCTCATATAAAAAGCATAATCACCAGATGTTTGTTTTAAAAGTGCTATGTCCATATTTCAGGTGACATTTACAAGTACGCAATCTAAATCAGGTAAATTCAGCCAAGTAAAGCACATGGACACCAACTTTTGATCTTATTTAGCTCTTCTGGCTAATTTACATACTTTGCATGGTACAAACAATAAAAAACAACTAAGCAAAGCTGGGTATCCAACTGGAAAAGATGGACAACTGCCATTTGGCCATAAATGCTCAGAGGATCTAAAGTCTTCTGATTTAACATGTGACAATTTGTGGTTAGTTTGAGGTGCTGGGTATCTTTCTAACCATAATCCTAACTCTAACCCTGTTTGGTAGTATTTCTGCACCACTAAAATTACACAAAAAACCCAACATAATAATAATAGAGCTCTTAAAGTGACCCCTGAAATATTACGCCATCTTTTTGCAAAGAAACCCTGATTTGAAATCAAGTTTTAAGAACTATGTCTCTCGGCTGGTCTGGGAACGACTCGGGATCCCCCGGGAAGAGCTGGACGAAGTGGCTGGGGCGAGGGTAGTCTGGGCTTCTCTGCTTAGGCTGCTGCCCTCGTGATCCGACCCCGGATAAAGCGGAAGAAGACGGTACGGTTTTAAGAACTTTATTATTTCACTTTGTATTGTACTTACATGGTCCACATTCCTAAACGAACTACTAATGATGTACAGTGTGAAATATGGTGGTTCAATTTCTAAATGTTGATTTTAGCATTTACCTCAAAGCACTATTGCCTCAGAAAGCTGCTAGCATCCTGGTAGCTAAATGCTTATAGTGCATATAATATAACTGCAACATACCAGGATCAATTTCAGTAAGGGATCTTTATGCGTAACATACAACTCTCTCTCTCTCTCTATCTCCCATTGTTTCCCGTCTGTCTTTTTACCAATGACTGATTAATACAAAGAAAAAGAAAAAAAGAAAAAGAAAAGTTATGCCGTCTGCTCAGTGAGGCAGCACAGATATTTCAAGTTAATCCTCATGTCATAATGTAATTGAAAACAATAAAGGCAAACATTAATAGACATGTATATATTATACATATACATATAAATCATATTTATATTATGATAGAACCAGTGGTGGGCCAAAATGTAGGACAACTGCAATTTAAAGATTGAAATCCTACAGATTGCTGTATGTGCAACAGCATGTGACAATTAGTTTGTGGTTAGTTTGAGGTGCTGGGTATCTTGTGCTAGTTGGAATGTTCATGTTAAAAGTGGCTAGCATGTCAAATAACGAAGCAATCGTATGTAGAAGTAATCCCTGTGAGCAAAAAACACCAGCGTCAATCTGCTCTGAATGTTCAGTTTCCAGCAGTTTCATTTACTTGCGGCACAAACTGACATCAGCTTGTCACAGCTTTCTTTATATGGTCATCTGCTCTACACACAGCGCGCCAGTTCACTGCTCTGCTACACTAACATTATGGCATTTTTCCAGTGTTTTCGAAGCTAGTCAAACCGAGCCATGACTCATGTTAAGCTTGCATGCTGTGACTGTTTTTCCATTACACAGCAGGACAAAGTAAAATAAGTAGTTTACCTGTTGGAGGTGTGCTGGCCATCTGCAACTCTTCATCATACATCATCATCATCATCACTGTGGCTGTTTCTGCTTTTTCTATTCCTCCCTGTATCATTTCTAACTGATCCCCTCAACCAACATCTCCAAACATCTCCATATGTTTCTGTTTCAACCAATTTTTTAGCAATGGCAAATAGCAAAGTTCTAATTCAATAAGAAAGAGATTTCATTCCTATAAATTCTTCACAATAAAAGGGCCCTATTATGTAGTCATTTAAATCTTTTAATTTGAAGCAGAAAAGCAATAAGTGTTGGGTTTGCATCAGCGGTATCTTTACACAACTTTAATATTAGCTGGCCAATCAGAATGGAGTGGACTCATCGGGAGGGGGGCCTTAAAGAGACAGGAGCTAAAATGGACTGTAAAGAGAAAGAGGCTGTACTGAGGGGCTGCATAAAGGCTCAGTATAAGACAAATAAGGAGTTTTTTAACTGTGCAAAGCTACTCTAGTGGAGTCCAGAAATGAAAAATTTAGAGCTGTAAATTAGCACAACAGGTCCTCTTTAACATTAAGACTATATTTTCCAGACACCCTTTCCTTCATGCCTTCCCTTCTTAGCATCAAGTGATAGCTTTTTCTACTCATATATACGTTTTTTGTGTCATAAAGCAATCAAACAAATTTCCCTCTGCTACTCCCTGAGGGACACAACAGCATACATTACACCTGCACCTGAGGGAGGTTTAAAGTTAGAGAGTGTCTGCTTCAAACACAATTTGTTTCTTGACATTTTGAGTATCAAGCAAAAGAGCAGCACAAACTCGCATGGGTTTGTTTTTTAGTTGGGGTGTAGTGTATGACTAATGTTCAAAGAGAATTTCTTTTCTTTTGGTGATAGTACTGCGTGTGCTCTGACACTGAGATCTGAGTCTCCTTCATCTGTGGTACAGAGAAACACAGTCACTGTAGAATACAGCACCCAACAGCGCTTACACACACACACACACACACACACACACACACACACTTACTCTGAAACATCTCAACAAGGACCACACAGGCCTGCATGGACACACTGATGACAAACACACACACACAAACTTCCAAGCCATTAGAAAATGAGCACCACACTCACAGTACTGTAATGTATACTGGAAGCACAAACTATACTTTCCATACAATAGCAGCAATGTGGAAAGTATAGTTTTCACATAATCACATACAGTATATATAATATTACTGCTGAGCTCTCTCTAAAGCACACTGCTTTATACAGATGGGAGACAAATGACAGAAAAATGCACCATCAAGGCTGAGTCCAAACTCACTCCTCCGCACATAGCTTCTATACTGTGAGCAGTACATTTCAATTTTCAACACTTATGAATCATCATCTTTTTTTCATCGTCACTGACAGCTGCAGAGCCAAACAACTGTATTTATTGCGTTTATAAAATATGAGTCATTACATTGTGGGATTGTTAGTGGAAAGAACTAATGCCATGGGTGCTAGTTTTTCATTCTAGTATGTTCATTTGTGAGAACACTGTATAATAGATACATTTACACAATATTCAGAAACTCAAATCAAGTGGTGCGCAGTAAATATTGTACTAATACATATACTGTACAGCAGTGGTGTGAGAAGTAGTCAGATCCTTTACCTAAGTAAAAGTACCAGTACTGCAATGTAAAAATACTTCATTACAAGTAAAAGTCCTGTATTAAAAATAATACTATGGTAAAAGTACTGCAGTACTATGAGTAATGTGGCATGCAGTATTACAGTAAAAGTACTGCAGTATTATGAGTGATGCAGTATGCAGTATTACAGTAAAAGTACTGCAGTATTATGAGTGATGTAGTATGCAGTATTACAGTAAAAGTAGTGATATATTATACTACTTTATATACAGTTAGGTAGTTTATTCCAGTGGTTCCCAACCTAGGGGTGGTGCCCCTCCAAAGTTCTGATACACAAATGTGTTTTCAGTTTTTGGACTTTTTCTCTAATCTTTGATTTTTGCTGAAAAATTGGATCATTTGAACATTTATTGAAATGAAAGCATGTGAGAAGTTTAAAGAGCGAAAAATCACTATTTGGTGGAGCTGTTAACAACTCATAGACATCTGAAATGTGAGCCTGACTACACACTGCTTTTGAGATGTCAAAGATATCAAAAGACAAAAAGGTTGGAAACTACTGGTTTCATCTTTAACAATGTGTTGTATTTTAAAAGCTTGTTAACTTTAAATCTTCATCTGAACCAAAGCTGTCAAATAAATGTGGTGGAGTACAAAACACAATATTTCTCCCTGAAATGTAGTGGAGTGGAAGTATAAAGTAGCATTGAATGGAAATACTCAATTAAGTAAAAGTGTATGAGTAAGGTGCTGGTACACCATGAGCCTCCAGATCAACTTCTTTGCTCTTTGGCAAATATTCACCAAGTCTGTGAACAGCATTTTCCCCTCATTGGTGTTTTAGTGATGGTGGTCTAACAGACTATCTACACCCAACACATTTCAGCTGTGTTTCTCAGTTGTCTGTCTCATGTGTATCTGACATTTCTATTTCTATCAATACACAATGTCTATCAGCCACACAACAGTCTGAAGCATATTGTTCCACTCTACTTTCTCCTTACTTGTGCACGTAACATTGATTGTACATATGGCTGTGAGCTCTGCCAAAATGCTTCTGGTGCACAGCAGCAGCACTGCAGCTGTTCTGCTGCCGTCATGCTGTTTTTGCTACACAGCCTGTGTAAACAAGGTGTAACACATCTGTCACAATCTCCCACTGGTGCTCAATCGGGTAGAGATTTGATTACTGCGAAGCTTATAGTGTATAATTCATATCCTTTTCATACTCATTAACCCATTCATTGAGCCCGCGTGACAAGTGCTGAAGACTCTGCATTTGTTATGTTTCTTTATTATTTTATTGCTTTCTCCTCTGTTTATCTGTCTCTGTGTTTCTGTGTTTTCTTGCCTTCCATGCAGCTGCTACAACTTGTTAATTCCACTGAGATATAACTACAATTTACAGAGATTTGAAACTTGTGTTGTTATAATATGATATGACATCATTTTGACAAAAAAAAGCAAATATGGTATTTACTGGAGTAACTAAGCACATGTCAAGTCTCTGCAAGATTAGGTCTCAGTGACAAATGGAAAGCACTACCTGCCTGGATGGTAGGAGAACACCTTCAAAAATCTGTGATATGCTGTTGATTTTATTTGATTATGAAAATTGTCAGCAGTAGTGTTCAGTAAGTCAAATAGAATGTAATTTATAATATTCTACTGTATGCAAAAACATCAGTATGGTCCCATAATAATAAATCAATGAAAAGACAAAGAAACACCTTCAAACAACATTTCAATCCCCGTCTTTTGTCAGGGATCAAAATGTTGTCTATATCAATCAGGGGGGGTTAAACTCATTTTAGTTCGAGGGCCACATACAGCCCAATTTGATCTCATGTGGGCCGACCATTAAAACCATTGCATAAAAACCTATAAATAATATAGAATATATAGAATATATATTTCAACTTTACTATAATAAAACATCTATTTACAAAACAGATGAATGCACCTTCAACAATATTATGTTTCAGTCTAGAGCACAGTTTTATTTTATTGATGCTAAGCCCACTGAGGCAAATTTGTCCTTCAAATCTGAATCACATTGCAAGTCAGTTATCTAAAGACATCCACAGATCAGAAGCCTTGACTGTGAATGGCAAGTGAAAATCAGTGAGAACAGTGGTGTGCTTTATTGAAAAATTGGAATTAGATTTCTGCTATCTTTATACTTTGCAAAGTTATCCAGTAGGCCAGATTAAACTCCTTGGTTGGCCGGTTGGTATGTTTGACACTCCTGATTTAAATAAAGTTATGATTTAGAGTCATTAAGTAGGTGTTTCTCTTTTCAATGATTCATAATCTAGGGACCAAACTGTTAATGTTGTATTTGTAATAGTTTTATCTACTTATGTTAATAAGTGTGCATAATGATGTTGTATATTGATTTAAAATAGCATTCATATGAATCATACTAACATTTTAAGAAAAATTCAGGCAAGGTAATGTAATAGCATGTGAGATGATGATGATAATGACGATAAGGTTGAAGATGAGGATGATTAGGATGATAAAATTATATCTGTATAATTATGAACTACTATATTAACCCCTGCAGAGGAAGACTTGCTAATCAAGCAGGGACATTTCCTGAGAGTCATGTTTTTTCTTTTTGTTTTATCAACCTTTGTCATTTTGCTTTCTTTTCTCTGGATCCCTTGTTTTCTCTCTCTCCTTTTGTCTCTGGTCTATTCTTCCAAGTAGCTCTAAGGGTTGCACTGATCACAGTAGCTCTGTTGTCCACCACTCACTGCTGCTCCTTAAGGTTGCTCACGCACACATACACACATATACAAATACTGTGTGTTTGTGTGTGTCACTGTGTGGCCATCAATCATTTCCTGTCAGTCAGGCACCAGGGATTAGTTGCCCTAATTGGGAGCAAACTTGATTGAAAGTCTTTGCCAGTTGACCCAGGGGACGCAGCTTTTCATTTACTGTGCTGCTGTATTTTGTCTCTGTGTACTGTTGGAAAGACTGGCTCACTGCTTGCTGCACACTGATAAGGTGCATGAAGTAATGTTTTAATAATCTCTGTGTGAAATTGAACACATTCAGTTTGAGTAATGTGTTGCACAGTCAAAAAGGGGAACCGGGGGTGTGAAATCACTTCAAAGCCGAGATTACAAACATGACAGTTGAATTTAATTAGAAGAATAAATGTGAACATAGCAGCAGTTACCTGGATCTGACTTAGAGAAAGTGTCCATGTCCAACAGGTTTCTGCAACAAAAGAAAGAGAAAGAAAGGTTAGAGATTGACAGAGGTAGATAGAGCAAATGCTTTTGTCTGTGAGTTTCAATCATTCTAAATGTACCACAATAACACTGGGATTTAGCTATGCAGTTAAACATTTATTAACTTGAACATTATAATGACAGCATTTACAGAAGTCACAAAGAAGTCCATAGCTGTGTCCCAATTCTATTATACATTCTAAGCAGGTTGTGAATATGTAGTGTGTTCAGATTGGAAAAGTCACTAAATAAAGTATAGCCACATCATTAATATGCAGATTAAATGGAACTACATGGAAAAGGGAAGAGCTGGAGGAAGCTGCTATACTTCACCAAAAAAAAAATGAAACAGTTCCACAAAGATTCTAGAAAACATAGAATATGGATACAACTTTAAGCCACTCTATTTAGCATTTATATATCAATAAGGATCTACTGTGTAGTTGTAAGCAAATCTATTATTAATCTAATTTTCATAACTGAAGCTATAAACAAGTTAAAACAATATAGACTACATATAAAATATGATTACTGCACATTAATTAATACTAAAAATGTCCTCACATCTGCTCATAACTACATTATAGTAAATTATAAACACTTGAACGTTTATATACTGCTTACAGGTGATAAATAAGGGGAATTAAAGTAAATCAAAATTAGTCATTTTTTAAAATTTGATTGGCAATAGCTTCCCAAAGTAATCATTTCATTAATGCCCAATGGTACACATAGTGTCTTTCCGTATCTTTCCCTGTTAGTATAAAACATATATAGCTAAAAAGTGTTTTGGTTTCTTTTCCACTAACTTTAAAAGTGGTATACTCTGATGACTACTAAGCTGTATATTACATACTATATATACTGGTGTGTCATATGGGTGACAGCATGTCATCGTTGGCTCAGGAGCTTCATGCATGTTAGCACACAACATCAATATGGAGGAACATGATCTCAGGGGAGTCCAGATGTGTCAGAGAACATATGACACAGTTCCACCCACCCTTAAGTTCAGTGTCCTGGTATCATGTTGAACCAATGCAATAAACAAAGCTATCATCTAACATACTTGTTATATAATTTGATTAACTGAAAACGTGTTTGGGAATTTGCACCACTAAGGAAAAGTAATTATGCTAGATAATGTCAACTAAGACTGGCTCTGTATTGCTATCTAATTGTATGGCCCATGTGGCTCTTGTGAAGAGGCTCTGTGTCAAAATTAAGTTTTAATAGGAACTTGAAGGCAATCAGTAAAATGATCTATTAACTATTATTCTATCTTCTTTCATGGTTTGATGACATAGCCTCCCAAACATCCTAAAGTCAGCTGTGATACAGCATCAAGAAGTTAATCAATCAGTAGAATGAGAGGCAGAGCCTTCAGTTATCAGGCTCCTCTCCTATGGAACCATCTTCCAAATTCAGTCCATGGGGCAGGCACCCTCTCTACGTTTAAGAGTAGGCTTAAAACTTTCCTTTTTGAAACTAGGCGCTGGTCCAGGACCAGCGCCTAGTTTATGCTGCTATAGGCTTAGACTGCTGGGGGACTTCCCATGATGCAATGAGCTCCTCTCTCATCCTCCGTCTCTCTAGCCATCTATATCCATTAACATTTATGTGCTATTAATGCATTCAATAACTTAAACTTCTTCCCCGGAGTTCTCTGTGCTTTCTCGTCTCACAGGTAACCTGTCTGTATATTATGTCTGGATGACAGATTCATGCCCTGGACCCGCTATCCTCCTGTCCGGGTCCTGCTAACTTCAATGTTGATTGTTTTTTCAATGTGCTTCTCTTTTTCTTTGAGTAAGTAGCCTGTGCTATAAGCATGATATTGCACTCTGATTTATCCTCATTTTGAAAAAAATGGACCAGGTAGAGTCCATTATCATCATCGTACTTGTACCTGGACCATTATTTTCTTGTATCAGGACACTTCATTCTGCCCTTTCAGGAAACAGCACAGCATTTCATACAGTAAAAAAGTGACATTTAACAAGAACCTTTTTCTAAGTTCCTAAGTTCTCCAATAAAAATGTGGTATATTCCTTTAAAGATGACCGCCTCCAGCTTTGTGCAGCTACAGTACTCAGAAACCCCTCTGAAAACCATCCAGCCTCCTCTCCTACAAGCGTTTGTCTTTCACCAGCCTGACAGAGCAGCTTCCCTCTCTGCAATTAAACACTACTGAAAAAGTCAGTCTGCTGTGTGCATGGTGTAATGTGGACAACATTTTCTCACTCTCATCCCCTGGTCTATATTATTCAATCTGAGACATAAGACGATTTCATGTGCCCTACTTGGTAGCTGCAGCAAGAGAAATGAATCATACAGACACGCACAGAACCTCGTAACACACAAACATCAAATCATTGCCAGGATTACATCCCAATTTACTCCTAACAACTTGACAGTAAGTGATAACAAACACAGTTCCATCAAGAGCTGTGGTAACTGACAGACTGAAACATTTCCCTCTCCTAGGCTTGTAGCTGTCAGGGTGACGAGTCAGAGCGACTGCAGGGAGCAACACAGCGAGCATCTTCATATGTTCATGCTGGTCTGTTTGTGTCTGTGTGTCTATATGCAGTATGTTCAACGCCATGCGTGGGCCTCAGTTGAGTAGCCTCGCCTGCCAATAGAGTGACAGTTTGCAGTGCTAAATACCAGGAGTGGTTGAGCCATATGTGTGCCCCACGCAAATGATTTTATCCTTCAGGGTTTACTGCTTTTTGATAAACAGTTTTCACCTTCTGCTGAGAAGGAAGGGATCCTAAAGAGTTTTGAGCTTTGAGGTTCAGTATAACCTTATTCAGTAGCACACTGGAACTGAAATTAAGCCTATTATCCCCCTATTATTACAAAAAGTAAATTTCCAACTTACAGCATTTTACTCAACAGGTTATATTCTCTTAAAAAGCAATTTATTACTGTTGTTCAGTATTTATGTTTTCTAGCAGCGTTTAATGAACATCATAACCCACAAGCCGGCTAGATATCACTAACTTGACAAGCTAAAGTTACTGACAAGTAAGCTATGACGGCCTTGTCAATCTCCATAGTCCAGACATACTTTCAATAATAGAACATCTTCTTACTTTTTAAAGATGATCAGACAAGAAAACAGAAAAAGGTGAAGATAAAGATGCATAAGAATGAAGGAGGTTGTTAAACAGGCTGTAACAACATACAGTACCAGTCAAAAGGTTGGACACACTTTCTTTCTCATTCAAGGGAATTTCTCATTCAAGGGAATGACAGTACTATTCAAACTTTTGAATAGTACTGTATTGACTGGTACTGTATTGTAAGTGGTATTTTGGGTGTGAAATTACATTCACCTCCAATGTCTCATCCAAATCAGAGGTTTGCAGAGTGGGAGGCAGGCCTATCAGGGGGGCTCAGTGAAGGGAAAAACATAATATAAGTTCTTACATTAGTTATCAAAAGTAGATAGAAATGGCCTAACTGTGTGTGATTTGGTAAACAGATAGTTCAGAGATTCAGTAATTTTGTGACATGTTACTGTTTTGCCCTCTTTCACAAAATCAGAAACTAATAGATACTAGAATACTACAGAGACTTTCGTTCCCTGACTTCAGCCTCTTAGACAAGGGCTTCCTCCCAAGCATGCCAATTACCTCACTAAATCTACGGTACAAATGCATACTTTGAGTGAACTGTGTGAACTCATTTTGCCGTTAGTGTCCGAGCGAGGCCAGCAAGTAGATTGCTGGTGTGGTGCTAAGTGGTGACACTTAGCAATATTGAAAGCTCTGAGGAGTTCAATTCCCCTCCTCAGTGACTTTGCAGTGGAACAAAAGGTGTGCAAGGGGGAAAACAACGAGTACAGGAGCTACAGCGATTGACTAGCACTCACCCAGTCGGATCAGATAGTCAGTCAGTGGTTAGCTCAGCGCCAACAGCAGTTTACCAACCGCCTTGTCGCGTGACGCTGCAATGGACTGTTGCAGTATTTGCAGCTATCGTCCATAGCTAGTACAGTTTTCTGCAAGGGTTCTACTTCTGTCATGCGACGGAGAGTGAAAACTTGCTGCTGCATTGGCCAGGAATCGAACCCGGGCCTCTCGCGTGGCAGGCGAGAATTCTACCACTGAACCACCAATGCTCGATCACTGAGTAAAATCGACAACGAAACGCGGGCGATGTCAAGACACATCTGCCCGTTGGCCAGTTTCTAGTCCGTTTATTCCACACCTCAACCAAGAGGTGTAGTGGTGCTTCTCCGCAGGGATACCGTGCATACTCATTTCTGGGCAGGGGATTTCGCCACCCATCCAAAAGGTCCAAGAGTTCAGTAGGTATTAGTGTCCATTTTGAGGAACAAGCCTTCAGCTAGTCATGTTGCAGCCTGTCGCATACTGAGACTTGTGTTTACTAGGGACAGAGACTTTCGTTCCCTGACTTCAGCCTCTTAGACAAGGGCTTCCTCCCAAGCATGCCAATTACCTCACTAAATCTACGGTACAAATGCATACTTTGAGTGAACTGTGTGAACTCATTTTGCCGTTAGTGTCCGAGCGAGGCCAGCAAGTAGATTGCTGGTGTGGTGCTAAGTGGTGACACTTAGCAATATTGAAAGCTCTGAGGAGTTCAATTCCCCTCCTCAGTGACTTTGCAGTGGAACAAAAGGTGTGCAAGGGGGAAAACAACGAGTACAGGAGCTACAGCGATTGACTAGCACTCACCCAGTCGGATCAGATAGTCAGTCAGTGGTTGGCTCAGCGCCAACGGCAGTTTACCAACCGCCTTGTCGCGTGACGCTGCAATGGACTGTTGCAGTATTTGCAGCTATCGTCCATAGCTAGTACAGTTTTCTGCAAGGGTTCTACTTCTGTCATGCGACAGAGAGTGAAAACGTGCTGCTGCATTGGCCGGGAATCGAACCCGGGTCTCCCGCGTGGCAGGCGAGAATTCTACCACTGAACCACCAAAGCTCGATCACTGGGTAAAATTGACAACGAAACGCGGGCGATGTCAAGACACATCTGCCCGTTGGCCAGTTTCTAGTCCGTTTATTCCACACCTCAACCAAAGAGGTGTAGTGGTGCTTCTCCGCAGGGATACCGTGCATACTCATTTCTGGGCAGGGGATTTCGCCACCCATCCAAAAGGTCCAAGAGTTCAGTAGGTATTAGTGTACATTTTGAGGAACAAACCTTCAGCTAGTCATGTTGCAGCCTGTCGCATACTGAGACTTGTGTTTACTAGGGACAGAGACTTTCGTTCCCTGACTTCAGCCTCTTAGACAAGGGCTTCCTCCCAAGCATGCCAATTACCTCACTAAATCTACGGTACAAATGCATACTTTGAGTGAACTGTGTGAACTCATTTTGCCGTTAGTGTCCGAGCGAGGCCAGCAAGTAGATTGCTGGTGTGGTGCTAAGTGGTGACACTTAGCAATATTGAAAGCTCTGAGGAGTTCAATTCCCCTCCTCAGTGACTTTGCAGTGGAACAAAAGGTGTGCAAGGGGGAAAACAACGAGTACAGGAGCTACAGCGATTGACTAGCACTCACCCAGTCGGATCAGATAGTCAGTCAGTGGTTAGCTCAGGGCCAACGGCAGTTTACCTCCTGCCTTGTCGCGTGACGCTGCAATGGACTGTTGCAGTATTTGCAGCTATCGTCCATAGCTAGTACAGTTTTCTGCAAGGGTTCTACTTCTGTCATGCGACGGAGAGTGAAAACTTGCTGCTGCATTGGCCGGGAATCGAACCCAGGCCTCCCGCGTGGCAGGTGAGAATTCTACCACTGAACCACCAATGCTTGACGACCTCGCCCATTGTGGACTGACACGGCGTCAGGATGAACTTGACTTGTTTGCGGCAAGCGCAATTTCGCCAAGACCAGAAGTACTGGCTCAGAAAATGCAATTGGGCTGGGTGACTTAAGTCAGGATGGCCGAGCGGTCTAAGGCGCTGCGTTCAGGTCGCAGTCTCCCCTGGAGGCGTGGGTTCGAATCCCACTTCTGACAAAAGCCTTTTGGCTTGACTTTGGACCGTGTAATGCAAACTCCACATGCATTGATAGGCCAAGAATTTGCCCTTAGTTGGTTACTGGCTGGCTGTCATGTCACACAGTACAAGTTTCGCGGAGCAGGAGGAAGTGTAACACTCACAGCTCAGTGGCCAGTCAAAATTTAAAAAGTGTCCTCCGTTGCCTAAGTAAAAGCCATTTCTGCATTGGCCGGGAATCGAACCCGGGCCTCCCGCGTGGCAGGCGAGAATTCTACCACTGAACCACCAATGCTCGATCACTGAGTAAAATCGACAACGAAACGCGGGCGATGTCAAGACACATCTGCCCGTTGGCCAGTTTCTAGTCCGTTTATTCCACACCTCAACCAAGAGGTGTAGTGGTGCTTCTCCGCAGGGATACCGTGCATACTCATTTCTGGGCAGGGGATTTCGCCACCCATCCAAAAGGTCCAAGAGTTCAGTAGGTATTAGTGTCCATTTTGAGGAACAAGCCTTCAGCTAGTCATGTTGCAGCCTGTCGCATACTGAGACTTGTGTTTACTAGGGACAGAGACTTTCGTTCCCTGACTTCAGCCTCTTAGACAAGGGCTTCCTCCCAAGCATGCCAATTACCTCACTAAATCTACGGTACAAATGCATACTTTGAGTGAACTGTGTGAACTCATTTTGCCGTTAGTGTCCGAGCGAGGCCAGCAAGTAGATTGCTGGTGTGGTGCTAAGTGGTGACACTTAGCAATATTGAAAGCTCTGAGGAGTTCAATTCCCCTCCTCAGTGACTTTGCAGTGGAACAAAAGGTGTGCAAGGGGGAAAACAACGAGTACAGGAGCTACAGCGATTGACTAGCACTCACCCAGTCGGATCAGATAGTCAGTCAGTGGTTAGCTCAGCGCCAACGGCAGTTTACCTACTGCCTTGTCGCGTGACGCTGCAATGGACTGTTGCAGTATTTGCAGCTATCGTCCATAGCTAGTACAGTTTTCTGCAAGGGTTCTACTTCTGTCATGCGACGGAGAGTGAAAACTTGCTGCTGCATTGGCCGGGAATCGAACCCAGGCCTCCCGCGTGGCAGGCGAGAATTCTACCACTGAACCACCAATGCTTGACGACCTCGCCCATTGTGGACTGACACGGCGTCAGGATGAACTTGACTTGTTTGCGGCAAGCGCAATTTCGCCAAGACCAGAAGTACTGGCTCAGAAAATGCAATTGTGCTGGGTGACTTAAGTCAGGATGGCCGAGCGGTCTAAGGCGCTGCGTTCAGGTCGCAGTCTCCCCTGGAGGCGTGGGTTCGAATCCCACTTCTGACAAAAGCCTTTTGGCTTGACTTTGGACCGTGTAATGCAAACTCCACATGCATTGATAGGCCAAGAATTTGCCCTTAGTTGGTTACTGGCTGTCTGTCATGTCACACAGTACAAGTTTCGCGGAGCAGGAGGAAGTGTAACACTCACACCTCAGTGGCCAGTCAAAATTTAAAAAGTGTCCTCCGTTGCCTAAGTAAAAGCCATTTCTGCATTGGCCGGGAATCGAACCCGGGCCTCCCGCGTGGCAGGCGAGAATTCTACCACTGAACCACCAATGCTCGATCACTGGGTAAAATCGACAACGAAACGCGGGCGATGTCAAGACACATCTGCCCGTTGGCCAGTTTCTAGTCCGTTTATTCCACACCTCAACCAAAGAGGTGTAGTGGTGCTTCTCCGCAGGGATACCGTGCATACTCATTTTTGGGCAGGGGATTTCGCCACCCATCCAAAAGGTCCAAGAGTTCAGTAGGTATTAGTGTCCATTTTGAGGAACAAGCCTTCAGCTAGTCATGTTGCAGCCTGTCGCATACTGAGACTTGTGTTTACTAGGGACAGAGACTTTCGTTCCCTGACTTCAGCCTCTTAGACAAGGGCTTCCTCCCAAGCATGCCAATTACCTCACTAAATCTACGCTACAAATGCATACTTTGAGTGAACTGTGTGAACTCATTTTGCCGTTAGTGTCCGAACGAGGCCAGCAAGTAGATTGCTGGTGTGGTGCTAAGTGGTGACACTTAGCAATATTGAAAGCTCTGAGGAGTTCAATTCCCCTCCTCAGTGGCTTTGCAGTGGAACAAAAGGTGTGCAAGGGGGAAAACAACGAGTACAGGAGCTACAGCGATTGACTAGCACTCACCCAGTCGGATCAGATAGTCAGTCAGTGGTTAGCTCAGCGCCAACGGCAGTTTACCAACTGCCTTGTCGCGTGACGCTGCAATGGACTGTTGCAGTATTTGCAGCTATCGTCCATAGCTAGTACAGTTTTCTGCAAGGGTTCTACTTCTGTCATGCGACGGAGAGTGAAAACTTGCTGCTGCATTGGCCGGGAATCGAACCCGGGCCTCCCGCGTGGCAGGCGAGAATTCTACCACTGAACCACCAATGCTCAATCACTGGGTAAAATCGACAACGAAACGCGGGCGATGTCAAGACACATCTGCCCGTTGGCCAGTTTCTAGTCCGTTTATTCCACACCTCAACCAAGAGGTGTAGTGGTGCTTCTCCGCAGGGATACCGTGCATACTCATTTCTGGGCAGGGGATTTCGCCACCCATCCAAAAGGTCCAAGAGTTCAGTAGGTATTAGTGTCCATTTTGAGGAACAAGCCTTCAGCTAGTCATGTTGCAGCCTGTCGCATACTGAGACTTGTGTTTACTAGGGACAGAGACTTTCGTTCCCTGACTTCAGCCTCTTAGACAAGGGCTTCCTCCCAAGCATGCCAATTACCTCACTAAATCTACGGTACAAATAAATACTTTGAGTGAACTGTGTGAACTCATTTTGCCGTTAGTGTCCGAGCGAGGCCAGCAAGTAGATTGCTGGTGTGGTGCTAAGTGGTGACACTTAGCAATATTGAAAGCTCTGAGGAGTTCAATTCCCCTCCTCAGTGACTTTGCAGTGGAACAAAAGGTGTGCAAGGGGGAAAACAACGAGTACAGGAGCTACAGCGATTGACTAGCACTCACCCAGTCGGATCAGATAGTCAGTCAGTGGTTAGCTCAGCGCCAACGGCAGTTTACCTACTGCCTTGTCGCGTGACGCTGCAATGGACTGTTGCAGTATTTGCAGCTATCGTCCATAGCTAGTACAGTTTTCTGCAAGGGTTCTACTTCTGTCATGCGACGGAGAGTGAAAACTTGCTGCTGCATTGGCCGGGAATCGAACCCAGGCCTCCCGCGTGGCAGGCGAGAATTCTACCACTGAACCACCAATGCTTGACGACCTCGCCCATTGTGGACTGACACTGCGTCAGGATGAACTTGACTTGTTTGCGGCAAGCGCAATTTCGCCAAGACCAGAAGTACTGGCTCAGAAAATGCAATTGGGCTGGGTGACTTAAGTCAGGATGGCCGAGCGGTCTAAGGCGCTCCGTTCAGGTCGCAGTCTCCCCTGGAGGCGTGGGTTCGAATCCCACTTCTGACAAAAGCCTTTTGGCTTGACTTTGGACCGTGTAATGCAAACTCCACATGCATTGATAGGCCAAGAATTTGCCCTTAGTTGGTTACTGGCTGTCTGTCATGTCACACAGTACAAGTTTCGCGGAGCAGGAGGAAGTGTAACACTCACAGCTCAGTGGCCAGTCTATATTTAAAAAGTGTCCTCCGTTGCCTAAGTAAAAGCCATTTCTGCATTGGCCGGGAATCGAACCCGGGCCTCCTGCGTGGCAGGCGAGAATTCTACCACTGAACCACCAATGCTCGATCACTGGGTAAAATCGACAACGAAACGCGGGCGATGTCAAGACACATCTGCCCGTTGGCCAGTTTCTAGTCCGTTTATTCCACACCTCAACCAAAGAGGTGTAGTGGTGCTTCTCCGCAGGGATACCGTGCATACTCATTTTTGGGCAGGGGATTTCGCCACCCATCCAAAAGGTCCAAGAGTTCAGTAGGTATTAGTGTCCATTTTGAGGAACAAGCCTTCAGCTAGTCATGTTGCAGCCTGTCGCATACTGAGACTTGTGTTTACTAGGGACAGAGACTTTCGTTCCCTGACTTCAGCCTCTTAGACAAGGGCTTCCTCCCAAGCATGCCAATTACCTCACTAAATCTACGCTACAAATGCATACTTTGAGTGAACTGTGTGAACTCATTTTGCCGTTAGTGTCCGAACGAGGCCAGCAAGTAGATTGCTGGTGTGGTGCTAAGTGGTGACACTTAGCAATATTGAAAGCTCTGAGGAGTTCAATTCCCCTCCTCAGTGGCTTTGCAGTGGAACAAAAGGTGTGCAAGGGGGAAAACAACGAGTACAGGAGCTACAGCGATTGACTAGCACTCACCCAGTCGGATCAGATAGTCAGTCAGTGGTTAGCTCAGCGCCAACGGCAGTTTACCAACTGCCTTGTCGCGTGACGCTGCAATGGACTGTTGCAGTATTTGCAGCTATCGTCCATAGCTAGTACAGTTTTCTGCAAGGGTTCTACTTCTGTCATGCGACGGAGAGTGAAAACTTGCTGCTGCATTGGCCGGGAATCGAACCCGGGCCTCCCGCGTGGCAGGCGAGAATTCTACCACTGAACCACCAATGCTCAATCACTGGGTAAAATCGACAACGAAACGCGGGCGATGTCAAGACACATCTGCCCGTTGGCCAGTTTCTAGTCCGTTTATTCCACACCTCAACCAAGAGGTGTAGTGGTGCTTCTCCGCAGGGATACCGTGCATACTCATTTCTGGGCAGGGGATTTCGCCACCCATCCAAAAGGTCCAAGAGTTCAGTAGGTATTAGTGTCCATTTTGAGGAACAAGCCTTCAGCTAGTCATGTTGCAGCCTGTCGCATACTGAGACTTGTGTTTACTAGGGACAGAGACTTTCGTTCCCTGACTTCAGCCTCTTAGACAAGGGCTTCCTCCCAAGCATGCCAATTACCTCACTAAATCTACGGTACAAATAAATACTTTGAGTGAACTGTGTGAACTCATTTTGCCGTTAGTGTCCGAGCGAGGCCAGCAAGTAGATTGCTGGTGTGGTGCTAAGTGGTGACACTTAGCAATATTGAAAGCTCTGAGGAGTTCAATTCCCCTCCTCAGTGACTTTGCAGTGGAACAAAAGGTGTGCAAGGGGGAAAACAACGAGTACAGGAGCTACAGCGATTGACTAGCACTCACCCAGTCGGATCAGATAGTCAGTCAGTGGTTAGCTCAGCGCCAACGGCAGTTTACCTACTGCCTTGTCGCGTGACGCTGCAATGGACTGTTGCAGTATTTGCAGCTATCGTCCATAGCTAGTACAGTTTTCTGCAAGGGTTCTACTTCTGTCATGCGACGGAGAGTGAAAACTTGCTGCTGCATTGGCCGGGAATCGAACCCGGGCCTCCCGCGTGGCAGGCGAGAATTCTACCACTGAACCACCAATGCTCGATCACTGAGTAAAATCGACAACGAAACGCGGGCGATGTCAAGACACATCTGCCCGTTGGCCAGTTTCTAGTCCGTTTATTCCACACCTCAACCAAGAGGTGTAGTGGTGCTTCTCCGCAGGGATACCGTGCATACTCATTTCTGGGCAGGGGATTTCGCCACCCATCCAAAAGGTCCAAGAGTTCAGTAGGTATTAGTGTCCATTTTGAGGAACAAGCCTTCAGCTAGTCATGTTGCAGCCTGTCGCATACTGAGACTTGTGTTTACTAGGGACAGAGACTTTCGTTCCCTGACTTCAGCCTCTTAGACAAGGGCTTCCTCCCAAGCATGCCAATTACCTCACTAAATCTACGGTACAAATGCATACTTTGAGTGAACTGTGTGAACTCATTTTGCCGTTAGTGTCCGAGCGAGGCCAGCAAGTAGATTGCTGGTGTGGTGCTAAGTGGTGACACTTAGCAATATTGAAAGCTCTGAGGAGTTCAATTCCCCTCCTCAGTGACTTTGCAGTGGAACAAAAGGTGTGCAAGGGGGAAAACAACGAGTACAGGAGCTACAGCGATTGACTAGCACTCACCCAGTCGGATCAGATAGTCAGTCAGTGGTTAGCTCAGCGCCAACAGCAGTTTACCAACCGCCTTGTCGCGTGACGCTGCAATGGACTGTTGCAGTATTTGCAGCTATCGTCCATAGCTAGTACAGTTTTCTGCAAGGGTTCTACTTCTGTCATGCGACGGAGAGTGAAAACTTGCTGCTTCATTGGCCGGGAATCGAACCCAGGCCTCCCGCGTGGCAGGCGAGAATTCTACCACTGAACCACCAATGCTTGACGACCTCGCCCATTGTGGACTGACACGGCGTCAGGATGAACTTGACTTGTTTGCGGCAAGCGCAATTTCGCCAAGACCAGAAGTACTGGCTCAGAAAATGCAATTGTGCTGGGTGACTTAAGTCAGGATGGCCGAGAGGTCTAAGGCGCTGCGTTCAGGTCGCAGTCTCCCCTGGAGGCGTGGGTTCGAATCCCACTTCTGACAAAAGCCTTTTGGCTTGACTTTGGACCGTGTAATGCAAACTCCACATGCATTGATAGGCCAAGAATTTGCCCTTAGTTGGTTACTGGCTGTCTGTCATGTCACACAGTACAAGTTTCGCGGAGCAGGAGGAAGTGTAACACTCACAGCTCAGTGGCCAGTCTATATTTAAAAAGTGTCCTCCGTTGCCTAAGTAAAAGCCATTTCTGCATTGGCCGGGAATCGAACCCGGGCCTCCTGCGTGGCAGGCGAGAATTCTACCACTGAACCACCAATGCTCGATCACTGGGTAAAATCGACAACGAAACGCGGGCGATGTCAAGACACATCTGCCCGTTGGCCAGTTTCTAGTCCGTTTATTCCACACCTCAACCAAAGAGGTGTAGTGGTGCTTCTCCGCAGGGATACCGTGCATACTCATTTCTGGGCAGGGGATTTCGCCACCCATCCAAAAGGTCCAAGAGTTCAGTAGGTATTAGTGTCCATTTTGAGGAACAAGCCTTCAGCTAGTCATGTTGCAGCCTGTCGCATACTGAGACTTGTGTTTACTAGGGACAGAGACTTTCGTTCCCTGACTTCAGCCTCTTAGACAAGGGCTTCCTCCCAAGCATGCCAATTACCTCACTAAATCTACGGTACAAATGCATACTTTGAGTGAACTGTGTGAACTCATTTTGCCGTTAGTGTCCGAGCGAGGCCAGCAAGTAGATTGCTGGTGTGGTGCTAAGTGGTGACACTTAGCAATATTGAAAGCTCTGAGGAGTTCAATTCCCCTCCTCAGTGACTTTGCAGTGGAACAAAAGGTGTGCAAGGGGGAAAACAACGAGTACAGGAGCTACAGCGATTGACTAGCACTCACCCAGTCGGATCAGATAGTCAGTCAGTGGTTAGCTCAGCGCCAACGGCAGTTTACCAACTGCCTTGTCGCGTGACGCTGCAATGGACTGTTGCAGTATTTGCAGCTATCGTCCATAGCTAGTACAGTTTTCTGCAAGGGTTCTACTTCTGTCATGCGACGGAGAGTGAAAACTTGCTGCTGCATTGGCCGGGAATCGAACCCGGGCCTCCCGCGTGGCAGGCGAGAATTCTACCACTGAACCACCAATGCTCAATCACTGGGTAAAATCGACAACGAAACGCGGGCGATGTCAAGACACATCTGCCCGTTGGCCAGTTTCTAGTCCGTTTATTCCACACCTCAACCAAGAGGTGTAGTGGTGCTTCTCCGCAGGGATACCGTGCATACTCATTTCTGGGCAGGGGATTTCGCCACCCATCCAAAAGGTCCAAGAGTTCAGTAGGTATTAGTGTCCATTTTGAGGAACAAGCCTTCAGCTAGTCATGTTGCAGCCTGTCGCATACTGAGACTTGTGTTTACTAGGGACAGAGACTTTCGTTCCCTGACTTCAGCCTCTTAGACAAGGGCTTCCTCCCAAGCATGCCAATTACCTCACTAAATCTACGGTACAAATGCATACTTTGAGTGAACTGTGTGAACTCATTTTGCCGTTAGTGTCCGAGCGAGGCCAGCAAGTAGATTGCTGGTGTGGTGCTAAGTGGTGACACTTAGCAATATTGAAAGCTCTGAGGAGTTCAATTCCCCTCCTCAGTGACTTTGCAGTGGAACAAAAGGTGTGCAAGGGGGAAAACAACGAGTACAGGAGCTACAGCGATTGACTAGCACTCACCCAGTCGGATCAGATAGTCAGTCAGTGGTTAGCTCAGCGCCAACGGCAGTTTACCTACTGCCTTGTCGCGTGACGCTGCAATGGACTGTTGCAGTATTTGCAGCTATCGTCCATAGCTAGTACAGTTTTCTGCAAGGGTTCTACTTCTGTCATGCGACGGAGAGTGAAAACTTGCTGCTGCATTGGCCGGGAATCGAACCCAGGCCTCCCGCGTGGCAGGCGAGAATTCTACCACTGAACCACCAATGCTTGACGACCTCGCCCATTGTGGACTGACACGGCGTCAGGATGAACTTGACTTGTTTGCGGCAAGCGCAATTTCGCCAAGACCAGAAGTACTGGCTCAGAAAATGCAATTGGGCTGGGTGACTTAAGTCAGGATGGCCGAGCGGTCTAAGGCGCTGCGTTCAGGTCGCAGTCTCCCCTGGAGGCGTGGGTTCGAATCCCACTTCTGACAAAAGCCTTTTGGCTTGACTTTGGACCGTGTAATGCAAACTCCACATGCATTGATAGGCCAAGAATTTGCCCTTAGTTGGTTACTGGCTGTCTGTCATGTCACACAGTACAAGTTTCGCGGAGCAGGAGGAAGTGTAACACTCACAGCTCAGTGGCCAGTCTATATTTAAAAAGTGTCCTCCGTTGCCTAAGTAAAAGCCATTTCTGCATTGGCCGGGAATCGAACCCGGGCCTCCTGCGTGGCAGGCGAGAATTCTACCACTGAACCACCAATGCTCGATCACTGGGTAAAATCGACAACGAAACGCGGGCGATGTCAAGACACATCTGCCCGTTGGCCAGTTTCTAGTCCGTTTATTCCACACCTCAACCAAAGAGGTGTAGTGGTGCTTCTCCGCAGGGATACCGTGCATACTCATTTCTGGGCAGGGGATTTCGCCACCCATCCAAAAGGTCCAAGAGTTCAGTAGGTATTAGTGTCCATTTTGAGGAACAAGCCTTCAGCTAGTCATGTTGCAGCCTGTCGCATACTGAGACTTGTGTTTACTAGGGACAGAGACTTTCGTTCCCTGACTTCAGCCTCTTAGACAAGGGCTTCCTCCCAAGCATGCCAATTACCTCACTAAATCTACGGTACAAATGCATACTTTGAGTGAACTGTGTGAACTCATTTTGCCGTTAGTGTCCGAGCGAGGCCAGCAAGTAGATTGCTGGTGTGGTGCTAAGTGGTGACACTTAGCAATATTGAAAGCTCTGAGGAGTTCAATTCCCCTCCTCAGTGACTTTGCAGTGGAACAAAAGGTGTGCAAGGGGGAAAACAACGAGTACAGGAGCTACAGCGATTGACTAGCACTCACCCAGTCGGATCAGATAGTCAGTCAGTGGTTAGCTCAGCGCCAACGGCAGTTTACCAACTGCCTTGTCGCGTGACGCTGCAATGGACTGTTGCAGTATTTGCAGCTATCGTCCATAGCTAGTACAGTTTTCTGCAAGGGTTCTACTTCTGTCATGCGACGGAGAGTGAAAACTTGCTGCTGCATTGGCCGGGAATCGAACCCGGGCCTCCCGCGTGGCAGGCGAGAATTCTACCACTGAACCACCAATGCTCGATCACTGAGTAAAATCGACAACGAAACGCGGGCGATGTCAAGACACATCTGCCCGTTGGCCAGTTTCTAGTCCGTTTATTCCACACCTCAACCAAGAGGTGTAGTGGTGCTTCTCCGCAGGGATACCGTGCATACTCATTTCTGGGCAGGGGATTTCGCCACCCATCCAAAAGGTCCAAGAGTTCAGTAGGTATTAGTGTCCATTTTGAGGAACAAGCCTTCAGCTAGTCATGTTGCAGCCTGTCGCATACTGAGACTTGTGTTTACTAGGGACAGAGACTTTCGTTCCCTGACTTCAGCCTCTTAGACAAGGGCTTCCTCCCAAGCATGCCAATTACCTCACTAAATCTACGGTACAAATGCATACTTTGAGTGAACTGTGTGAACTCATTTTGCCGTTAGTGTCCGAGCGAGGCCAGCAAGTAGATTGCTGGTGTGGTGCTAAGTGGTGACACTTAGCAATATTGAAAGCTCTGAGGAGTTCAATTCACCTCCTCAGTGACTTTGCAGTGGAACAAAAGGTGTGCAAGGGGGAAAACAACGAGTACAGGAGCTACAGCGATTGACTAGCACTCACCCAGTCGGATCAGATAGTCAGTCAGTGGTTAGCTCAGCGCCAACGGCAGTTTACCTACTGCCTTGTCGCGTGACGCTGCAATGGACTGTTGCAGTATTTGCAGCTATCGTCCATAGCTAGTACAGTTTTCTGCAAGGGTTCTACTTCTGTCATGCGACGGAGAGTGAAAACTTGCTGCTGCATTGGCCGGGAATCGAACCCGGGCCTCCCGCGTGGCAGGCGAGAATTCTACCACTGAACCACCAATGCTCGATCACTGAGTAAAATCGACAACGAAACGCGGGCGATGTCAAGACACATCTGCCCGTTGGCCAGTTTCTAGTCCGTTTATTCCACACCTCAACCAAGAGGTGTAGTGGTGCTTCTCCGCAGGGATACCGTGCATACTCATTTCTGGGCAGGGGATTTCGCCACCCATCCAAAAGGTCCAAGAGTTCAGTAGGTATTAGTGTCCATTTTGAGGAACAAGCCTTCAGCTAGTCATGTTGCAGCCTGTCGCATACTGAGACTTGTGTTTACTAGGGACAGAGACTTTCGTTCCCTGACTTCAGCCTCTTAGACAAGGGCTTCCTCCCAAGCATGCCAATTACCTCACTAAATCTACGGTACAAATGCATACTTTGAGTGAACTGTGTGAACTCATTTTGCCGTTAGTGTCCGAGCGATGCCAGCAAGTAGATTGCTGGTGTGGTGCTAAGTGGTGACACTTAGCAATATTGAAAGCTCTGAGGAGTTCAATTCCCCTCCTCAGTGACTTTGCAGTGGAACAAAAGGTGTGCAAGGGGGAAAACAACGAGTACAGGAGCTACAGCGATTGACTAGCACTCACCCAGTCGGATCAGATAGTCAGTCAGTGGTTAGCTCAGCGCCAACGGCAGTTTACCAACTGCCTTGTCGCGTGACGCTGCAATGGACTGTTGCAGTATTTGCAGCTATCGTCCATAGCTAGTACAGTTTTCTGCAAGGGTTCTACTTCTGTCATGCGACGGAGAGTGAAAACTTGCTGCTGCATTGGCCGGGAATCGAACCCGGGCCTCCCGCGTGGCAGGCGAGAATTCTACCACTGAACCACCAATGCTCGATCACTGAGTAAAATCGACAACGAAACGCGGGCGATGTCAAGACACATCTGCCCGTTGGCCAGTTTCTAGTCCGTTTATTCCACACCTCAACCAAGAGGTGTAGTGGTGCTTCTCCGCAGGGATACCGTGCATACTCATTTCTGGGCAGGGGATTTCGCCACCCATCCAAAAGGTCCAAGAGTTCAGTAGGTATTAGTGTCCATTTTGAGGAACAAGCCTTCAGCTAGTCATGTTGCAGCCTGTCGCATACTGAGACTTGTGTTTACTAGGGACAGAGACTTTCGTTCCCTGACTTCAGCCTCTTAGACAAGGGCTTCCTCCCAAGCATGCCAATTACCTCACTAAATCTACGGTACAAATGCATACTTTGAGTGAACTGTGTGAACTCATTTTGCCGTTAGTGTCCGAGCGAGGCCAGCAAGTAGATTGCTGGTGTGGTGCTAAGTGGTGACACTTAGCAATATTGAAAGCTCTGAGGAGTTCAATTCCCCTCCTCAGTGACTTTGCAGTGGAACAAAAGGTGTGCAAGGGGGAAAACAACGAGTACAGGAGCTACAGCGATTGACTAGCACTCACCCAGTCGGATCAGATAGTCAGTCAGTGGTTAGCTCAGCGCCAACGGCAGTTTACCAACTGCCTTGTCGCGTGACGCTGCAATGGACTGTTGCAGTATTTGCAGCTATCGTCCATAGCTAGTACAGTTTTCTGCAAGGGACGGAGAGTGAAAACTTGCTGCTGCATTGGCCGGGAATCGAACCCGGGCCTCCCGCGTGGCAGGCGAGAATTCTACCACTGAACCACCAATGCTTGACGACCTCGCCCATTGTGGACTGACAGGGCGTCAGGATGAACTTGACTTGTTTGCGGCAAGCGCAATTTCGCCAAGACCAGAAGTACTGGCTCAGAAAATGCAATTGGGCTGGGTGACTTAAGTCACGATGGCCGAGCGGTCTAAGGCGCTGCGTTCAGGTCGCAGTCTCCCCTGGAGGCGTGGGTTCGAATCCCACTTCTGACAAAAGCCTTTTGGCTTGACTTTGGACCGTGTAATGCAAACTCCACATGCATTGATAGGCCAAGAATTTGCCCTTAGTTGGTTACTGGCTGTCTGTCATGTCACACAGTACAAGTTTCGCGGAGCAGGAGGAAGTGTAACACTCACAGCTCAGTGGCCAGTCTATATTTAAAAAGTGTCCTCCGTTGCCTAAGTAAAAGCCATTTCTGCATTGGCCGGGAATCGAACCCGGGCCTCCCGCGTGGCAGGCGAGAATTCTACCACTGAACCACCAATGCTCGATCACCGGGTAAAATCGACAACGAAACGCGGGCGATGTCAAGACACATCTGCCCGTTGGCCAGTTTCTAGTCCGTTTATTCCACACCTCAACCAAAGAGGTGTAGTGGTGCTTCTCCGCAGGGATACCGTGCATACTCATTTCTGGGCAGGGGATTTCGCCACCCATCCAAAAGGTCCAAGAGTTCAGTAGGTATTAGTGTCCATTTTGAGGAACAAGCCTTCAGCTAGTCATGTTGCAGCCTGTCGCATACTGAGACTTGTGTTTACTAGGGACAGAGACTTTCGTTCCCTGACTTCAGCCTCTTAGACAAGGGCTTCCTCCCAAGCATGCCAATTACCTCACTAAATCTACGGTACAAATGCATACTTTGAGTGAACTGTGTGAACTCATTTTGCCGTTAGTGTCCGAGCGAGGCCAGCAAGTAGATTGCTGGTGTGGTGCTAAGTGGTGACACTTAGCAATATTGAAAGCTCTGAGGAGTTCAATTCCCCTCCTCAGTGACTTTGCAGTGGAACAAAAGGTGTGCAAGGGGGAAAACAACGAGTACAGGAGCTACAGCGATTGACTAGCACTCACCCAGTCGGATCAGATAGTCAGTCAGTGGTTAGCTCAGCGCCAACGGCAGTTTACCAACTGCCTTGTCGCGTGACGCTGCAATGGACTGTTGCAGTATTTGCAGCTATCGTCCATAGCTAGTACAGTTTTCTGCAAGGGTTCTACTTCTGTCATGCGACGGAGAGTGAAAACTTGCTGCTGCATTGGCCGGGAATCGAACCCGGGCCTCCCGCGTGGCAGGCGAGAATTCTACCACTGAACCACCAATGCTTGACGACCTCGCCCATTGTGGACTGACAGGGCGTCAGGATGAACTTGACTTGTTTGCGGCAAGCGCAATTTCGCCAAGACCAGAAGTACTGGCTCAGAAAATGCAATTGGGCTGGGTGACTTAAGTCAGGATGGCCGAGCGGTCTAAGGCGCTGCGTTCAGGTCGCAGTCTCCCCTGGAGGCGTGGGTTCGAATCCCACTTCTGACAAAAGCCTTTTGGCTTGACTTTGGACCGTGTAATGCAAACTCCACATGCATTGATAGGCCAAGAATTTGCCCTTAGTTGGTTACTGGCTGTCTGTCATGTCACACAGTACAAGTTTCGCGGAGCAGGAGGAAGTGTAACACTCACAGCTCAGTGGCCAGTCTATATTTAAAAAGTGTCCTCCGTTGCCTAAGTAAAAGCCATTTCTGCATTGGCCGGGAATCGAACCCGGGCCTCCCGCGTGGCAGGCGAGAATTCTACCACTGAACCACCAATGCGCGATCACTGGGTAAAATCGACAACGAAACGCGGGCGATGTCAAGACACATCTGCCCGTTGGCCAGTTTCTAGTCCGTTTATTCCACACCTCAACCAAAGAGGTGTAGTGGTGCTTCTCCGCAGGGATACCGTGCATACTCATTTCTGGGCAGGGGATTTCGCCACCCATCCAAAAGGTCCAAGAGTTCAGTAGGTATTAGTGTCCATTTTGAGGAACAAGCCTTCAGCTAATCATGTTGCAGCCTGTCGCATACTGAGACTTGTGTTTACTAGGGACAGAGACTTTCGTTCCCTGACTTCAGCCTCTTAGACAAGGGCTTCCTCCCAAGCATGCCAATTACCTCACTAAATCTACGGTACAAATGCATACTTTGAGTGAACTGTGTGAACTCATTTTGCCGTTAGTGTCCGAGCGAGGCCAGCAAGTAGATTGCTGGTGTGGTGCTAAGTGGTGACACTTAGCAATATTGAAAGCTCTGAGGAGTTCAATTCCCCTCCTCAGTGACTTTGCAGTGGAACAAAAGGTGTGCAAGGGGGAAAACAACGAGTACAGGAGCTACAGCGATTGACTAGCACTCACCCAGTCGGATCAGATAGTCAGTCAGTGGTTAGCTCAGCGCCAACGGCAGTTTACCAACTGCCTTGTCGCGTGACGTTGAAATAGACTGTTGCAGTATTTGCAGCTATCGTCCATTGCTAGTACAGTTTTCTGCAAGGGTTCTACTTCTGTCATGCGACGGAGAGTGAAAACTTCCTGCTGCATTGGCCGGGAATCGAACCCGGGCCTCCCGCGTGGCAGGCGAGAATTCTACCACTGAACCACCAATGCTTGACGACCTGCCCATTGTGGACTGACACGGCGTCAGGATGAACTTGACTTGTTTGCGGCAAGCGCAATTTCGCCAAGACCAGAAGTACTGGCTCAGAAAATGCAATTGGGCTGGGTGACTTAAGTCAGGATGGCCGAGCGGTCTAAGGCGCTGCGTTCAGGTCGCAGTCTCCCCTGGAGGCGTGGGTTCGAATCCCACTTCTGACAAAAGCCTTTTGGCTTGACTTTGGACCGTGTAATGCAAACTCCACATGCATTGATAGGCCAAGAATTTGCCCTTAGTTGGTTACTGGCTGTCTGTCATGTCACACAGTACAAGTTTCGCGGAGCAGGAGGAAGTGTAACACTCACAGCTCAGTGGCCAGTCTATATTTAAAAAGTGTCCTCCGTTGCCTAAGTAAAAGGCCATTTCTGCATTGGCCGGGAATCGAACCCGGGCCTCCCGCGTGGCAGGCGAGAATTCTACCACTGAACCACCAATGCTCGATCACTGGGTAAAATCGACAACGAAACGCGGGCGATGTCAAGACACATCTGCGCGTTGGCCAGTTTCTAGTCCGTTTATTCCACACCTCAACCAAAGAGGTGTAGTGGTGCTTCTCCGCAGGGATACCGTGCATACTCATTTCCGGGCAGGGGATTTCGCCACCCATCCAAAAGGTCCAAGAGTTCAGTAGGTATTAGTGTCAATTTTGAGGAACAAGCCTTCAGCTAGTCATGTTGCAGCCTGTCGCATACTGAGACTTGTGTTTACTAGGGACAGAGACTTTCGTTCCCTGACTTCAGCCTCTTAGACAAGGGCTTCCTCCCAAGCATGCCAATTACCTCACTAAATCTACGGTACAAATGCATACTTTGAGTGAACTGTGTGAACTCATTTTGCCGTTAGTGTCCGAGCGAGGCCAGCAAGTAGATTGCTGGTGTGGTGCTAAGTGGTGACACTTAGCAATATTGAAAGCTCTGAGGAGTTCAATTCCCCTCCTCAGTGACTTTGCAGTGGAACAAAAGGTGTGCAAGGGGGAAAACAACGAGTACAGGAGCTACAGCGATTGACTAGCACTCACCCAGTCGGATCAGATAGTCAGTCAGTGGTTAGCTCAGCGCCAACGGCAGTTTACCAACTGCCTTGTCGCGTGACGCTGCAATGGACTGTTGCAGTATTTGCAGCTATCGTCCATAGCTAGTACAGTTTTCTGCAAGGGTTCTACTTCTGTCATGCGACGGAGAGTGAAAACTTGCTGCTGCATTGGCCGGGAATCGAACCCGGGCCTCCCGCGTGGCAGGCGAGAATTCTCCCACTGAACCACCAATGCTTGACGACCTCGCCCATTGTGGACTGACACGGTGTCAGGATGAACTTGACTTGTTTGCGGCAAGCGCAATTTCGCCAAGACCAGAAGTACTGGCTCATAAAATGCAATTGGGCTGGGTGACTTAAGTCAGGATGGCCGAGCGGTCTAAGGCGCTGCGTTCAGGTCGCAGTCTCCCCTGGAGGCGTGGGTTCGAATCCCACTTCTGACAAAAGCCTTTTGACTTGACTTTGGACCGTGTAATGCAAACTCCACATGCATTGATAGGCCAAGAATTTGCCCTTAGTTGGTTACTGGCTGTCTGTCATGTCACACAGTACAAGTTTCGCGGAGCAGGAGGAAGTGTAACACTCACAGCTCAGTGGCCAGTCTATATTTAAAAAGTGTCCTCCGTTGCCTAAGTAAAAGCCATTTCTGCATTGGCCGGGAATCGAACCCGGGCCTCCCGCGTGGCAGGCGAGAATTCTACCACTGAACCACCAATGCTCGATCACCGGGTAAAATCGACAACGAAACGCGGGCGATGTCAAGACACATCTGCCCGTTGGCCAGTTTCTAGTCCGTTTATTCCACACCTCAACCAAAGAGGTGTAGTGGTGCTTCTCCGCAGGGATACCGTGCATACTCATTTCTGGGCAGGGGATTTCGCCACCCATCCAAAAGGTCCAAGAGTTCAGTAGGTATTAGTGTCCATTTTGAGGAACAAGCCTTCAGCTAGTCATGTTGCAGCCTGTCGCATACTGAGACTTGTGTTTACTAGGGACAGAGACTTTCGTTCCCTGACTTCAGCCTCTTAGACAAGGGCTTCCTCCCAAGCATGCCAATTACCTCACTAAATCTACGGTACAAATGCATACTTTGAGTGAACTGTGTGAACTCATTTTGCCGTTAGTGTCCGAGCGAGGCCAGCAAGTAGATTGCTGGTGTGGTGCTAAGTGGTGACACTTAGCAATATTGAAAGCTCTGAGGAGTTCAATTCCCCTCCTCAGTGACTTTGCAGTGGAACAAAAGGTGTGCAAGGGGGAACACAACGAGTACAGGAGCTACAGCGATTGACTAGCACTCACCCAGTCGGATCAGATAGTCAGTCAGTGGTTAGCTCAGCGCCAACGGCAGTTTACCAACTGCCTTGTCGCGTGACGCTGCAATGGACTGTTGCAGTATTTGCAGCTATCGTCCATAGCTAGTACAGTTTTCTGCAAGGGTTCTACTTCTGTCATGCGACGGAGAGTGAAAACTTGCTGCTGCATTGGCCGGGAATCGAACCCGGGCCTCCCGCGTGGCAGGCGAGAATTCTCCCACTGAACCACCAATGCTTGACGACCTCGCCCATTGTGGACTGACACGGTGTCAGGATGAACTTGACTTGTTTGCGGCAAGCGCAATTTCGCCAAGACCAGAAGTACTGGCTCAGAAAATGCAATTGGGCTGGGTGACTTAAGTCAGGATGGCCGAGCGGTCTAAGGCGCTGCGTTCAGGTCGCAGTCTCCCCTGGAGGCGTAGGTTCGAATCCCACTTCTGACAAAAGCCTTTTGACTTGACTTTGGACCGTGTAATGCAAACTCCACATGCATTGATAGGCCAAGAATTTGCCCTTAGTTGGTTACTGGCTGTCTGTCATGTCACACAGTACAAGTTTCGCGGAGCAGGAGGAAGTGTAACACTCACAGCTCAGTGGCCAGTCTATATTTAAAAAGTGTCCTCCGTTGCCTAAGTAAAAGCCATTTCTGCATTGGCCGGGAATCGAACCCGGGCCTCCCGCGTGGCAGGCGAGAATTCTACCACTGAACCACCAATGCTCGATCACCGGGTAAAATCGACAACGAAACGCGGGCGATGTCAAGACACATCTGCCCGTTGGCCAGTTTCTAGTCCGTTTATTCCACACCTCAACCAAAGAGGTGTAGTGGTGCTTCTCCGCAGGGATACCGTGCATACTCATTTCTGGGCAGGGGATTTCGCCACCCATCCAAAAGGTCCAAGAGTTCAGTAGGTATTAGTGTCCATTTTGAGGAACAAGCCTTCAGCTAGTCATGTTGCAGCCTGTCGCATACTGAGACTTGTGTTTACTAGGGACAGAGACTTTCGTTCCCTGACTTCAGCCTCTTAGACAAGGGCTTCCTCCCAAGCATGCCAATTACCTCACTAAATCTACGGTACAAATGCATACTTTGAGTGAACTGTGTGAACTCATTTTACCGTTAGTGTCCGAGCGAGGCCAGCAAGTAGATTGCTGGTGTGGTGCTAAGTGGTGACACTTAGCAATATTGAAAGCTCTGAGGAGTTCAATTCCCCTCCTCAGTGACTTTGCAGTGGAACAAAAGGTGTGCAAGGGGGAAAACAACGAGTACAGGAGCTACAGCGATTGACTAGCACTCACCCAGTCGGATCAGATAGTCAGTCAGTGGTTAGCTCAGCGCCAACGGCAGTTTACCAACTGCCTTGTCGCGTGACGCTGCAATGGACTGTTGCAGTATTTGCAGCTATCGTCCATAGCTAGTACAGTTTTCTGCAAGGGTTCTACTTCTGTCATGCGACGGAGAGTGAAAACTTGCTGCTGCATTGGCCGGGAATCGAACCCGGGCCTCCCGCGTGGCAGGCGAGAATTCTACCACTGAACCACCAATGCTTGACGACCTGCCCATTGTGGACTGACACGGCGTCAGGATGAACTTGACTTGTTTGCGGCAAGCGCAATTTCGCCAAGACCAGAAGTACTGGCTCAGAAAATGCAATTGGGCTGGGTGACTTAAGTCAGGATGGCCGAGCGGTCTAAGGCGCTGCGTTCAGGTCGCAGTCTCCCCTGGAGGCGTGGGTTCGAATCCCACTTCTGACAAAAGCCTTTTGGCTTGACTTTGGACCGTGTAATGCAAACTCCACATGCATTGATAGGCCAAGAATTTGCCCTTAGTTGGTTACTGGCTGGCTGTCTGTCATGTCACACAGTACAAGTTTCGCGGAGCAGGAGGAAGTGTAACACTCACAGCTCAGTGGCCAGTCTATATTTAAAAAGTGTCCTCCGTTGCCTAAGTAAAAGCCATTTCTGCATTGGCCGGGAATCGAACCCGGGCCTCCCGCGTGGCAGGCGAGAATTCTACCACTGAACCACCAATGCTCGATCACCGGGTAAAATCGACAACGAAACGCGGGCGATGTCAAGACACATCTGCCCGTTGGCCAGTTTCTAGTCCGTTTATTCCACACCTCAACCAAAGAGGTGTAGTGGTGCTTCTCCGCAGGGATACCGTGCATACTCATTTCTGGGCAGGGGATTTCGCCACCCATCCAAAAGGTCCAAGAGTTCAGTAGGTATTAGTGTCCATTTTGAGGAACAAGCCTTCAGCTAGTCATGTTGCAGCCTGTCGCATACTGAGACTTGTGTTTACTAGGGACAGAGACTTTCGTTCCCTGACTTCAGCCTCTTAGACAAGGGCTTCCTCCCAAGCATGCCAATTACCTCACTAAATCTACGGTACAAATGCATACTTTGAGTGAACTGTGTGAACTCATTTTACCGTTAGTGTCCGAGCGAGGCCAGCAAGTAGATTGCTGGTGTGGTGCTAAGTGGTGACACTTAGCAATATTGAAAGCTCTGAGGAGTTCAATTCCCCTCCTCAGTGACTTTGCAGTGGAACAAAAGGTGTGCAAGGGGGAAAACAACGAGTACAGGAGCTACAGCGATTGACTAGCACTCACCCAGTCGGATCAGATAGTCAGTCAGTGGTTAGCTCAGCGCCAACGGCAGTTTACCAACTGCCTTGTCGCGTGACGCTGCAATGGACTGTTGCAGTATTTGCAGCTATCGTCCATAGCTAGTACAGTTTTCTGCAAGGGTTCTACTTCTGTCATGCGACGGAGAGTGAAAACTTGCTGCTGCATTGGCCGGGAATCGAACCCGGGCCTCCCGCGTGGCAGGCGAGAATTCTACCACTGAACCACCAATGCTTGACGACCTGCCCATTGTGGACTGACACGGCGTCAGGATGAACTTGACTTGTTTGCGGCAAGCGCAATTTCGCCAAGACCAGAAGTACTGGCTCAGAAAATGCAATTGGGCTGGGTGACTTAAGTCAGGATGGCCGAGCGGTCTAAGGCGCTGCGTTCAGGTCGCAGTCTCCCCTGGAGGCGTGGGTTCGAATCCCACTTCTGACAAAAGCCTTTTGGCTTGACTTTGGACCGTGTAATGCAAACTCCACATGCATTGATAGGCCAAGAATTTGCCCTTAGTTGGTTACTGGCTGGCTGTCTGTCATGTCACACAGTACAAGTTTCGCGGAGCAGGAGGAAGTGTAACACTCACAGCTCAGTGGCCAGTCTATATTTAAAAAGTGTCCTCCGTTGCCTAAGTAAAAGCCATTTCTGCATTGGCCGGGAATCGAACCCGGGCCTCCCGCGTGGCAGGCGAGAATTCTACCACTGAACCACCAATGCTTGATCACCGGGTAAAATCGACAACGAAACGCGGGCGATGTCAAGACACATCTGCCCGTTGGCCAGTTTCTAGTCCGTTTATTCCACACCTCAACCAAAGAGGTGTAGTGGTGCTTCTCCGCAGGGATACCGTGCATACTCATTTCCGGGCAGGGGATTTCGCCACCCATCCAAAAGGTCCAAGAGTTCAGTAGGTATTAGTGTCCATTTTGAGGAACAAGCCTTCAGCTAGTCATGTTGCAGCCTGTCGCATACTGAGACTTGTGTTTACTAGGGACAGAGACTTTCGTTCCCTGACTTCAGCCTCTTAGACAAGGGCTTCCTCCCAAGCATGCCAATTACCTCACTAAATCTACGGTACAAATGCATACTTTGAGTGAACTGTGTGAACTCATTTTGCCGTTAGTGTCCGAGCGAGGCCAGCAAGTAGATTGCTGGTGTGGTGCTAAGTGGTGACACTTAGCAATATTGAAAGCTCTGAGGAGTTCAATTCCCCTCCTCAGTGACTTTGCAGTGGAACAAAAGGTGTGCAAGGGGGAAAACAACGAGTACAGGAGCTACAGCGATTGACTAGCACTCACCCAGTCGGATCAGATAGTCAGTCAGTGGTTAGCTCAGCGCCAACGGCAGTTTACCAACTGCCTTGTCGCGTGACGCTGCAATGGACTGTTGCAGTATTTGCAGCTATCGTCCATAGCTAGTACAGTTTTCTGCAAGGGTTCTACTTCTGTCATGCGACGGAGAGTGAAAACTTGCTGCTGCATTGGCCTGGAATCGAACCCGGGCCTCCCGCGTGGCAGGCGAGAATTCTCCCACTGAACCACCAATGCTTGACGACCTCGCCCATTGTGGACTGACACGGCGTCAGGATGAACTTGACTTGTTTGCGGCAAGCGCAATTTCGCCAAGACCAGAAGTACTGGCTCAGAAAATGCAATTGGGCTGGGTGACTTAAGTCAGGATGGCCGAGCAGTCTAAGGCGCTGCGTTCAGGTCGCAGTCTCCCCTGGAGGCGTGGGTTCGAATCCCACTTCTGACAAAAGCCTTTTGGCTTGACTTTGGACCGTGTAATGCAAACTCCACATGCATTGATAGGCCAAGAATTTGCCCTTAGTTGGTTACTGGCTGTCTGTCATGTCACACAGTACAAGTTTCGCGGAGCAGGAGGAAGTGTAACACTCACAGCTCAGTGGCCAGTCTATATTTAAAAAGTGTCCTCCGTTGCCTAAGTAAAAGCCATTTCTGCATTGGCCGGGAATCGAACCCGGGCCTCCCGCGTGGCAGGCGAGAATTCTACCACTGAACCACCAATGCTCGATCACCGGGTAAAATCGACAACGAAACGCGGGCGATGTCAAGACACATCTGCCCGTTGGCCAGTTTCTAGTCCGTTTATTCCACACCTCAACCAAAGAGGTGTAGTGGTGCTTCTCCGCAGGGATACCGTGCATACTCATTTCTGGGCAGGGGATTTCGCCACCCATCCAAAAGGTCCAAGAGTTCAGTAGGTATTAGTGTCCATTTTGAGGAACAAGCCTTCAGCTAGTCATGTTGCAGCCTGTCGCATACTGAGACTTGTGTTTACTAGGGACAGAGACTTTCGTTCCCTGACTTCAGCCTCTTAGACAAGGGCTTCCTCCCAAGCATGCCAATTACCTCACTAAATCTACGGTACAAATGCATACTTTGAGTGAACTGTGTGAACTCATTTTACCGTTAGTGTCCGAGCGAGGCCAGCAAGTAGATTGCTGGTGTGGTGCTAAGTGGTGACACTTAGCAATATTGAAAGCTCTGAGGAGTTCAATTCCCCTCCTCAGTGACTTTGCAGTGGAACAAAAGGTGTGCAAGGGGGAAAACAACGAGTACAGGAGCTACAGCGATTGACTAGCACTCACCCAGTCGGATCAGATAGTCAGTCAGTGGTTAGCTCAGCGCCAACGGCAGTTTACCAACTGCCTTGTCGCGTGACGCTGCAATGGACTGTTGCAGTATTTGCAGCTATCGTCCATAGCTAGTACAGTTTTCTGCAAGGGTTCTACTTCTGTCATGCGACGGAGAGTGAAAACTTGCTGCTGCATTGGCCGGGAATCGAACCCGGGCCTCCCGCGTGGCAGGCGAGAATTCTACCACTGAACCACCAATGCTTGACAACCTGCCCATTGTGGACTGACACGGCGTCAGGATGAACTTGACTTGTTTGCGGCAAGCGCAATTTCGCCAAGACCAGAAGTACTGGCTCAGAAAATGCAATTGGGCTGGGTGACTTAAGTCAGGATGGCCGAGCGGTCTAAGGCGCTGCGTTCAGGTCGCAGTCTCCCCTGGAGGCGTGGGTTCGAATCCCACTTCTGACAAAAGCCTTTTGGCTTGACTTTGGACCGTGTAATGCAAACTCCACATGCATTGATAGGCCAAGAATTTGCCCTTAGTTGGTTACTGGCTGTCTGTCATGTCACACAGTACAAGTTTCGCAGAGCAGGAGGAAGTGTAACACTCACAGCTCAGTGGCCAGTCTATATTTAAAAAGTGTCCTCCGTTGCCTAAGTAAAAGCCATTTCTGCATTGGCCGGGAATCGAACCCGGGCCTCCCGCGTGGCAGGCGAGAATTCTACCACTGAACCACCAATGCTCGATCACCGGGTAAAATCGACAACGAAACGCGGGCGATGTCAAGACACATCTGCCCGTTGGCCAGTTTCTAGTCCGTTTATTCCACACCTCAACCAAAGAGGTGTAGTGGTGCTTCTCCGCAGGGATACCGTGCATACTCATTTCTGGGCAGGGGATTTCGCCACCCATCCAAAAGGTCCAAGAGTTCAGTAGGTATTAGTGTCCATTTTGAGGAACAAGCCTTCAGCTAGTCATGTTGCAGCCTGTCGCATACTGAGACTTGTGTTTACTAGGGACAGAGACTTTCGTTCCCTGACTTCAGCCTCTTAGACAAGGGCTTCCTCCCAAGCATGCCAATTACCTCACTAAATCTACGGTACAAATGCATACTTTGAGTGAACTGTGTGAACTCATTTTACCGTTAGTGTCCGAGCGAGGCCAGCAAGTAGATTGCTGGTGTGGTGCTAAGTGGTGACACTTAGCAATATTGAAAGCTCTGAGGAGTTCAATTCCCCTCCTCAGTGACTTTGCAGTGGAACAAAAGGTGTGCAAGGGGGAAAACAACGAGTACAGGAGCTACAGCGATTGACTAGCACTCACCCAGTCGGATCAGATAGTCAGTCAGTGGTTAGCTCAGCGCCAACGGCAGTTTACCAACTGCCTTGTCGCGTGACGCTGCAATGGACTGTTGCAGTATTTGCAGCTATCGTCCATAGCTAGTACAGTTTTCTGCAAGGGTTCTACTTCTGTCATGCGACGGAGAGTGAAAACTTGCTGCTGCATTGGCCGGGAATCGAACCCGGGCCTCCCGCGTGGCAGGCGAGAATTCTACCACTGAACCACCAATGCTTGACGACCTGCCCATTGTGGACTGACACGGCGTCAGGATGAACTTGACTTGTTTGCGGCAAGCGCAATTTCGCCAAGACCAGAAGTACTGGCTCAGAAAATGCAATTGGGCTGGGTGACTTAAGTCAGGATGGCCGAGCGGTCTAAGGCGCTGTGTTCAGGTCGCAGTCTCCCCTGGAGGCGTGGGTTCGAATCCCACTTCTGACAAAAGCCTTTTGGCTTGACTTTGGACCGTGTAATGCAAACTCCACATGCATTGATAGGCCAAGAATTTGCCCTTAGTTGGTTACTGGCTGGCTGTCTGTCATGTCACACAGTACAAGTTTCGCGGAGCAGGAGGAAGTGTAACACTCACAGCTCAGTGGCCAGTCTATATTTAAAAAGTGTCCTCCGTTGCCTAAGTAAAAGCCATTTCTGCATTGGCCGGGAATCGAACCCGGGCCTCCCGCGTGGCAGGCGAGAATTCTACCACTGAATCACCAATGCTCGATCACCGGGTAAAATCGACAACGAAACGCGGGCGATGTCAAGACACATCTGCCCGTTGGCCAGTTTCTAGTCCGTTTATTCCACACCTCAACCAAAGAGGTGTAGTGGTGCTTCTCCGCAGGGATACCGTGCATACTCATTTCCGGGCAGGGGATTTCGCCACCCATCCAAAAGGTCCAAGAGTTCAGTAGGTATTAGTGTCCATTTTGAGGAACAAGCCTTCAGCTAGTCATGTTGCAGCCTGTCGCATACTGAGACTTGTGTTTACTAGGGACAGAGACTTTCGTTCCCTGACTTCAGCCTCTTAGACAAGGGCTTCCTCCCAAGCATGCCAATTACCTCACTAAATCTACGGTACAAATGCATACTTTGAGTGAACTGTGTGAACTCATTTTGCCGTTAGTGTCCGAGCGAGGCCAGCAAGTAGATTGCTGGTGTGGTGCTAAGTGGTGACACTTAGCAATATTGAAAGCTCTGAGGAGTTCAATTCCCCTCCTCAGTGACTTTGCAGTGGAACAAAAGGTGTGCAAGGGGGAAAACAACGAGTACAGGAGCTACAGCGATTGACTAGCACTCACCCAGTCGGATCAGATAGTCAGTCAGTGGTTAGCTCAGCGCCAACGGCAGTTTACCAACTGCCTTGTCGCGTGACGCTGCAATGGACTGTTGCAGTATTTGCAGCTATCGTCCATAGCTAGTACAGTTTTCTGCAAGGGTTCTACTTCTGTCATGCGACGGAGAGTGAAAACTTGCTGCTGCATTGGCCGGGAATCGAACCCGGGCCTCCCGCGTGGCAGGCGAGAATTCTACCACTGAACCACCAATGCTTGACGACCTGCCCATTGTGGACTGACACGGCGTCAGGATGAACTTGACTTGTTTGCGGCAAGCGCAATTTCGCCAAGACCAGAAGTACTGGCTCAGAAAATGCAATTGGGCTGGGTGACTTAAGTCAGGATGGCCGAGCGGTCTAAGGCGCTGCGTTCAGGTCGCAGTCTCCCCTGGAGGCGTGGGTTCGAATCCCACTTCTGACAAAAGCCTTTTGGCTTGACTTTGGACCGTGTAATGCAAACTCCACATGCATTGATAGGCCAAGAATTTGCCCTTAGTTGGTTACTGGCTGGCTGTCTGTCATGTCACACAGTACAAGTTTCGCGGAGCAGGAGGAAGTGTAACACTCACAGCTCAGTGGCCAGTCTATATTTAAAAAGTGTCCTCCGTTGCCTAAGTAAAAGCCATTTCTGCATTGGCCGGGAATCGAACCCGGGCCTCCCGCGTGGCAGGCGAGAATTCTACCACTGAACCACCAATGCTTGATCACCGGGTAAAATCGACAACGAAACGCGGGCGATGTCAAGACACATCTGCCCGTTGGCCAGTTTCTAGTCCGTTTATTCCACACCTCAACCAAAGAGGTGTAGTGGTGCTTCTCCGCAGGGATACCGTGCATACTCATTTCCGGGCAGGGGATTTCGCCACCCATCCAAAAGGTCCAAGAGTTCAGTAGGTATTAGTGTCCATTTTGAGGAACAAGCCTTCAGCTAGTCATGTTGCAGCCTGTCGCATACTGAGACTTGTGTTTACTAGGGACAGAGACTTTCGTTCCCTGACTTCAGCCTCTTAGACAAGGGCTTCCTCCCAAGCATGCCAATTACCTCACTAAATCTACGGTACAAATGCATACTTTGAGTGAACTGTGTGAACTCATTTTGCCGTTAGTGTCCGAGCGAGGCCAGCAAGTAGATTGCTGGTGTGGTGCTAAGTGGTGACACTTAGCAATATTGAAAGCTCTGAGGAGTTCAATTCCCCTCCTCAGTGACTTTGCAGTGGAACAAAAGGTGTGCAAGGGGGAAAACAACGAGTACAGGAGCTACAGCGATTGACTAGCACTCACCCAGTCGGATCAGATAGTCAGTCAGTGGTTAGCTCAGCGCCAACGGCAGTTTACCAACTGCCTTGTCGCGTGACGCTGCAATGGACTGTTGCAGTATTTGCAGCTATCGTCCATAGCTAGTACAGTTTTCTGCAAGGGTTCTACTTCTGTCATGCGACGGAGAGTGAAAACTTGCTGCTGCATTGGCCTGGAATCGAACCCGGGCCTCCCGCGTGGCAGGCGAGAATTCTCCCACTGAACCACCAATGCTTGACGACCTCGCCCATTGTGGACTGACACGGCGTCAGGATGAACTTGACTTGTTTGCGGCAAGCGCAATTTCGCCAAGACCAGAAGTACTGGCTCAGAAAATGCAATTGGGCTGGGTGACTTAAGTCAGGATGGCCGAGCAGTCTAAGGCGCTGCGTTCAGGTCGCAGTCTCCCCTGGAGGCGTGGGTTCGAATCCCACTTCTGACAAAAGCCTTTTGGCTTGACTTTGGACCGTGTAATGCAAACTCCACATGCATTGATAGGCCAAGAATTTGCCCTTAGTTGGTTACTGGCTGTCTGTCATGTCACACAGTACAAGTTTCGCGGAGCAGGAGGAAGTGTAACACTCACAGCTCAGTGGCCAGTCTATATTTAAAAAGTGTCCTCCGTTGCCTAAGTAAAAGCCATTTCTGCATTGGCCGGGAATCGAACCCGGGCCTCCCGCGTGGCAGGCGAGAATTCTACCACTGAACCACCAATGCTCGATCACCGGGTAAAATCGACAACGAAACGCGGGCGATGTCAAGACACATCTGCCCGTTGGCCAGTTTCTAGTCCGTTTATTCCACACCTCAACCAAAGAGGTGTAGTGGTGCTTCTCCGCAGGGATACCGTGCATACTCATTTCTGGGCAGGGGATTTCGCCACCCATCCAAAAGGTCCAAGAGTTCAGTAGGTATTAGTGTCCATTTTGAGGAACAAGCCTTCAGCTAGTCATGTTGCAGCCTGTCGCATACTGAGACTTGTGTTTACTAGGGACAGAGACTTTCGTTCCCTGACTTCAGCCTCTTAGACAAGGGCTTCCTCCCAAGCATGCCAATTACCTCACTAAATCTACGGTACAAATGCATACTTTGAGTGAACTGTGTGAACTCATTTTACCGTTAGTGTCCGAGCGAGGCCAGCAAGTAGATTGCTGGTGTGGTGCTAAGTGGTGACACTTAGCAATATTGAAAGCTCTGAGGAGTTCAATTCCCCTCCTCAGTGACTTTGCAGTGGAACAAAAGGTGTGCAAGGGGGAAAACAACGAGTACAGGAGCTACAGCGATTGACTAGCACTCACCCAGTCGGATCAGATAGTCAGTCAGTGGTTAGCTCAGCGCCAACGGCAGTTTACCAACTGCCTTGTCGCGTGACGCTGCAATGGACTGTTGCAGTATTTGCAGCTATCGTCCATAGCTAGTACAGTTTTCTGCAAGGGTTCTACTTCTGTCATGCGACGGAGAGTGAAAACTTGCTGCTGCATTGGCCGGGAATCGAACCCGGGCCTCCCGCGTGGCAGGCGAGAATTCTACCACTGAACCACCAATGCTTGACAACCTGCCCATTGTGGACTGACACGGCGTCAGGATGAACTTGACTTGTTTGCGGCAAGCGCAATTTCGCCAAGACCAGAAGTACTGGCTCAGAAAATGCAATTGGGCTGGGTGACTTAAGTCAGGATGGCCGAGCGGTCTAAGGCGCTGCGTTCAGGTCGCAGTCTCCCCTGGAGGCGTGGGTTCGAATCCCACTTCTGACAAAAGCCTTTTGGCTTGACTTTGGACCGTGTAATGCAAACTCCACATGCATTGATAGGCCAAGAATTTGCCCTTAGTTGGTTACTGGCTGTCTGTCATGTCACACAGTACAAGTTTCGCAGAGCAGGAGGAAGTGTAACACTCACAGCTCAGTGGCCAGTCTATATTTAAAAAGTGTCCTCCGTTGCCTAAGTAAAAGCCATTTCTGCATTGGCCGGGAATCGAACCCGGGCCTCCCGCGTGGCAGGCGAGAATTCTACCACTGAACCACCAATGCTCGATCACCGGGTAAAATCGACAACGAAACGCGGGCGATGTCAAGACACATCTGCCCGTTGGCCAGTTTCTAGTCCGTTTATTCCACACCTCAACCAAAGAGGTGTAGTGGTGCTTCTCCGCAGGGATACCGTGCATACTCATTTCTGGGCAGGGGATTTCGCCACCCATCCAAAAGGTCCAAGAGTTCAGTAGGTATTAGTGTCCATTTTGAGGAACAAGCCTTCAGCTAGTCATGTTGCAGCCTGTCGCATACTGAGACTTGTGTTTACTAGGGACAGAGACTTTCGTTCCCTGACTTCAGCCTCTTAGACAAGGGCTTCCTCCCAAGCATGCCAATTACCTCACTAAATCTACGGTACAAATGCATACTTTGAGTGAACTGTGTGAACTCATTTTACCGTTAGTGTCCGAGCGAGGCCAGCAAGTAGATTGCTGGTGTGGTGCTAAGTGGTGACACTTAGCAATATTGAAAGCTCTGAGGAGTTCAATTCCCCTCCTCAGTGACTTTGCAGTGGAACAAAAGGTGTGCAAGGGGGAAAACAACGAGTACAGGAGCTACAGCGATTGACTAGCACTCACCCAGTCGGATCAGATAGTCAGTCAGTGGTTAGCTCAGCGCCAACGGCAGTTTACCAACTGCCTTGTCGCGTGACGCTGCAATGGACTGTTGCAGTATTTGCAGCTATCGTCCATAGCTAGTACAGTTTTCTGCAAGGGTTCTACTTCTGTCATGCGACGGAGAGTGAAAACTTGCTGCTGCATTGGCCGGGAATCGAACCCGGGCCTCCCGCGTGGCAGGCGAGAATTCTACCACTGAACCACCAATGCTTGACGACCTGCCCATTGTGGACTGACACGGCGTCAGGATGAACTTGACTTGTTTGCGGCAAGCGCAATTTCGCCAAGACCAGAAGTACTGGCTCAGAAAATGCAATTGGGCTGGGTGACTTAAGTCAGGATGGCCGAGCGGTCTAAGGCGCTGTGTTCAGGTCGCAGTCTCCCCTGGAGGCGTGGGTTCGAATCCCACTTCTGACAAAAGCCTTTTGGCTTGACTTTGGACCGTGTAATGCAAACTCCACATGCATTGATAGGCCAAGAATTTGCCCTTAGTTGGTTACTGGCTGGCTGTCTGTCATGTCACACAGTACAAGTTTCGCGGAGCAGGAGGAAGTGTAACACTCACAGCTCAGTGGCCAGTCTATATTTAAAAAGTGTCCTCCGTTGCCTAAGTAAAAGCCATTTCTGCATTGGCCGGGAATCGAACCCGGGCCTCCCGCGTGGCAGGCGAGAATTCTACCACTGAATCACCAATGCTCGATCACCGGGTAAAATCGACAACGAAACGCGGGCGATGTCAAGACACATCTGCCCGTTGGCCAGTTTCTAGTCCGTTTATTCCACACCTCAACCAAAGAGGTGTAGTGGTGCTTCTCCGCAGGGATACCGTGCATACTCATTTCCGGGCAGGGGATTTCGCCACCCATCCAAAAGGTCCAAGAGTTCAGTAGGTATTAGTGTCCATTTTGAGGAACAAGCCTTCAGCTAGTCATGTTGCAGCCTGTCGCATACTGAGACTTGTGTTTACTAGGGACAGAGACTTTCGTTCCCTGACTTCAGCCTCTTAGACAAGGGCTTCCTCCCAAGCATGCCAATTACCTCACTAAATCTACGGTACAAATGCATACTTTGAGTGAACTGTGTGAACTCATTTTGCCGTTAGTGTCCGAGCGAGGCCAGCAAGTAGATTGCTGGTGTGGTGCTAAGTGGTGACACTTAGCAATATTGAAAGCTCTGAGGAGTTCAATTCCCCTCCTCAGTGACTTTGCAGTGGAACAAAAGGTGTGCAAGGGGGAAAACAACGAGTACAGGAGCTACAGCGATTGACTAGCACTCACCCAGTCGGATCAGATAGTCAGTCAGTGGTTAGCTCAGCGCCAACGGCAGTTTACCAACTGCCTTGTCGCGTGACGCTGCAATGGACTGTTGCAGTATTTGCAGCTATCGTCCATAGCTAGTACAGTTTTCTGCAAGGGTTCTACTTCTGTCATGCGACGGAGAGTGAAAACTTGCTGCTGCATTGGCCTGGAATCGAACCCGGGCCTCCCGCGTGGCAGGCGAGAATTCTCCCACTGAACCACCAATGCTTGACGACCTCGCCCATTGTGGACTGACACGGCGTCAGGATGAACTTGACTTGTTTGCGGCAAGCGCAATTTCGCCAAGACCAGAAGTACTGGCTCAGAAAATGCAATTGGGCTGGGTGACTTAAGTCAGGATGGCCGAGCGGTCTAAGGCGCTGCGTTCAGGTCGCAGTCTCCCCTGGAGGCGTGGGTTCGAATCCCACTTCTGACAAAAGCCTTTTGGCTTGACTTTGGACCGTGTAATGCAAACTCCACATGCATTGATAGGCCAAGAATTTGCCCTTAGTTGGTTACTGGCTGTCTGTCATGTCACACAGTACAAGTTTCGCGGAGCAGGAGGAAGTGTAACACTCACAGCTCAGTGGCCAGTCTATATTTAAAAAGTGTCCTCCGTTGCCTAAGTAAAAGCCATTTCTGCATTGGCCGGGAATCGAACCCGGGCCTCCCGCGTGGCAGGCGAGAATTCTACCACTGAACCACCAATGCTCGATCACCGGGTAAAATCGACAACGAAACGCGGGCGATGTCAAGACACATCTGCCCGTTGGCCAGTTTCTAGTCCGTTTATTCCACACCTCAACCAAAGAGGTGTAGTGGTGCTTCTCCGCAGGGATACCGTGCATACTCATTTCTGGGCAGGGGATTTCGCCACCCATCCAAAAGGTCCAAGAGTTCAGTAGGTATTAGTGTCCATTTTGAGGAACAAGCCTTCAGCTAGTCATGTTGCAGCCTGTCGCATACTGAGACTTGTGTTTACTAGGGACAGAGACTTTCGTTCCCTGACTTCAGCCTCTTAGACAAGGGCTTCCTCCCAAGCATGCCAATTACCTCACTAAATCTACGGTACAAATGCATACTTTGAGTGAACTGTGTGAACTCATTTTACCGTTAGTGTCCGAGCGAGGCCAGCAAGTAGATTGCTGGTGTGGTGCTAAGTGGTGACACTTAGCAATATTGAAAGCTCTGAGGAGTTCAATTCCCCTCCTCAGTGACTTTGCAGTGGAACAAAAGGTGTGCAAGGGGGAACACAACGAGTACAGGAGCTACAGCGATTGACTAGCACTCACCCAGTCGGATCAGATAGTCAGTCAGTGGTTAGCTCAGCGCCAACGGCAGTTTACCAACTGCCTTGTCGCGTGACGCTGCAATGGACTGTTGCAGTATTTGCAGCTATCGTCCATAGCTAGTACAGTTTTCTGCAAGGGTTCTACTTCTGTCATGCGACGGAGAGTGAAAACTTGCTGCTGCATTGGCCGGGAATCGAACCCGGGCCTCCCGCGTGGCAGGCGAGAATTCTCCCACTGAACCACCAATGCTTGACGACCTCGCCCATTGTGGACTGACACGGCCTCAGGATGAACTTGACTTGTTTGCGGCAAGCGCAATTTCGCCAAGACCAGAAGTACTGGCTCAGAAAATGCAATTGGGCTGGGTGACTTAAGTCAGGATGGCCGAGCGGTCTAAGGCGCTGCGTTCAGGTCGCAGTCTCCCCTGGAGGCGTGGGTTCGAATCCCACTTCTGACAAAAGCCTTTTGGCTTGACTTTGGACCGTGTAATGCAAACTCCACATGCATTGATAGGCCAAGAATTTGCCCTTAGTTGGTTACTGGCTGGCTGTCATGTCACACAGTACAAGTTTCGCGGAGCAGGAGGAAGTGTAACACTCACAGCTCAGTGGCCAGTCTATATTTAAAAAGTGTCCTCCGTTGCCTAAGTAAAAGCCATTTCTGCATTGGCCGGGAATCGAACCCGGGCCTCCCGCGTGGCAGGCGAGAATTCTACCACTGAACCACCAATGCTCGATCACTGGGTAAAATCGACAACGAAACGCGGGCGATGTCAAGACACATCTGCCCGTTGGCCAGTTTCTAGTCCGTTTATTCCACACCTCAACCAAAGAGGTGTAGTGGTGCTTCTCCGCAGGGATACCGTGCATACTCATTTCTGGGCAGGGGATTTCGCCACCCATCCAAAAGGTCCAAGAGTTCAGTAGGTATTAGTGTCCATTTTGAGGAACAAGCCTTCAGCTAGTCATGTTGCAGCCTGTCGCATACTGAGACTTGTGTTTACTAGGGACAGAGACTTTCGTTCCCTGACTTCAGCCTCTTAGACAAGGGCTTCCTCCCAAGCATGCCAATTACCTCACTAAATCTACGGTACAAATGCATACTTTGAGTGAACTGTGTGAACTCATTTTGCCGTTAGTGTCCGAGCGAGGCCAGCAAGTAGATTGCTGGTGTGGTGCTAAGTGGTGACACTTAGCAATATTGAAAGCTCTGAGGAGTTCAATTCCCCTCCTCAGTGACTTTGCAGTGGAACAAAAGGTGTGCAAGGGGGAAAACAACGAGTACAGGAGCTACAGCGATTGACTAGCACTCACCCAGTCGGATCAGATAGTCAGTCAGTGGTTAGCTCAGCGCCAACGGCAGTTTACCAACTGCCTTGTCGCGTGACGCTGCAATGGACTGTTGCAGTATTTGCAGCTATCGTCCATAGCTAGTACAGTTTTCTGCAAGGGTTCTACTTCTGTCATGCGACGGAGAGTGAAAACTTGCTGCTGCATTGGCCGGGAATCGAACCCGGGCCTCCCGCGTGGCAGGCGAGAATTCTCCCACTGAACCACCAATGCTTGACGACCTCGCCCATTGTGGACTGACACGGTGTCAGGATGAACTTGACTTGTTTGCGGCAAGCGCAATTTCGCCAAGACCAGAAGTACTGGCTCAGAAAATGCAATTGGGCTGGGTGACTTAAGTCAGGATGGCCGAGCGGTCTAAGGCGCTGCGTTCAGGTCGCAGTCTCCCCTGGAGGCGTGGGTTCGAATCCCACTTCTGACAAAAGCCTTTTGGCTTGACTTTGGACCGTGTAATGCAAACTCCACATGCATTGATAGGCCAAGAATTTGCCCTTAGTTGGTTACTGGCTGTCTGTCATGTCACACAGTACAAGTTTCGCGGAGCAGGAGGAAGTGTAACACTCACAGCTCAGTGGCCAGTCTATATTTAAAAAGTGTCCTCCGTTGCCTAAGTAAAAGGCCATTTCTGCATTGGCCGGGAATCGAACCCGGGCCTCCCGCGTGGCAGGCGAGAATTCTACCACTGAACCACCAATGCTCGATCACCGGGTAAAATCGACAACGAAACGCGGGCGATGTCAAGACACATCTGCCCGTTGGCCAGTTTCTAGTCCGTTTATTCCACACCTCAACCAAAGAGGTGTAGTGGTGCTTCTCCGCAGGGATACCGTGCATACTCATTTCCGGGCAGGGGATTTCGCCACCCATCCAAAAGGTCCAAGAGTTCAGTAGGTATTAGTGTCCATTTTGAGGAACAAGCCTTCAGCTAGTCATGTTGCAGCCTGTCGCATACTGAGACTTGTGTTTACTAGGGACAGAGACTTTCGTTCCCTGACTTCAGCCTCTTAGACAAGGGCTTCCTCCCAAGCATGCCAATTACCTCACTAAATCTACGGTACAAATGCATACTTTGAGTGAACTGTGTGAACTCATTTTACCGTTAGTGTCCGAGCGAGGCCAGCAAGTAGATTGCTGGTGTGGTGCTAAGTGGTGACACTTAGCAATATTGAAAGCTCTGAGGAGTTCAATTCCCCTCCTCAGTGACTTTGCAGTGGAACAAAAGGTGTGCAAGGGGGAAAACAACGAGTACAGGAGCTACAGCGATTGACTAGCACTCACCCAGTCGGATCAGATAGTCAGTCAGTGGTTAGCTCAGCGCCAACGGCAGTTTACCAACTGCCTTGTCGCGTGACGTTGAAATAGACTGTTGCAGTATTTGCAGCTATCGTCCATAGCTAGTACAGTTTTCTGCAAGGGTTCTACTTCTGTCATGCGACGGAGAGTGAAAACTTGCTGCTGCATTGGCCGGGAATCGAACCCGGGCCTCCCGCGTGGCAGGCGAGAATTCTACCACTGAACCACCAATGCTTGACGACCTGCCCATTGTGGACTGACACGGCGTCAGGATGAACTTGACTTGTTTGCGGCAAGCGCAATTTCGCCAAGACCAGAAGTACTGGCTCAGAAAATGCAATTGGGCTGGGTGACTTAAGTCAGGATGGCCGAGCGGTCTAAGGCGCTGCGTTCAGGTCGCAGTCTCCCCTGGAGGCGTGGGTTCGAATCCCACTTCTGACAAAAGCCTTTTGGCTTGACTTTGGACCGTGTAATGCAAACTCCACATGCATTGATAGGCCAAGAATTTGCCCTTAGTTGGTTACTGGCTGGCTGTCTGTCATGTCACACAGTACAAGTTTCGCGGAGCAGGAGGAAGTGTAACACTCACAGCTCAGTGGCCAGTCTATATTTAAAAAGTGTCCTCCGTTGCCTAAGTAAAAGCCATTTCTGCATTGGCCGGGAATCGAACCCGGGCCTCCCGCGTGGCAGGCGAGAATTCTACCACTGAACCACCAATGCTCGATCACCGGGTAAAATCGACAACGAAACGCGGGCGATGTCAAGACACATCTGCCCGTTGGCCAGTTTCTAGTCCGTTTATTCCACACCTCAACCAAAGAGGTGTAGTGGTGCTTCTCCGCAGGGATACCGTGCATACTCATTTCCGGGCAGGGGATTTCGCCACCCATCCAAAAGGTCCAAGAGTTCAGTAGGTATTAGTGTCCATTTTGAGGAACAAGCCTTCAGCTAGTCATGTTGCAGCCTGTCGCATACTGAGACTTGTGTTTACTAGGGACAGAGACTTTCGTTCCCTGACTTCAGCCTCTTAGACAAGGGCTTCCTCCCAAGCATGCCAATTACCTCACTAAATCTACGGTACAAATGCATACTTTGAGTGAACTGTGTGAACTCATTTTGCCGTTAGTGTCCGAGCGAGGCCAGCAAGTAGATTGCTGGTGTGGTGCTAAGTGGTGACACTTAGCAATATTGAAAGCTCTGAGGAGTTCAATTCCCCTCCTCAGTGACTTTGCAGTGGAACAAAAGGTGTGCAAGGGGGAAAACAACGAGTACAGGAGCTACAGCGATTGACTAGCACTCACCCAGTCGGATCAGATAGTCAGTCAGTGGTTAGCTCAGCGCCAACGGCAGTTTACCAACTGCCTTGTCGCGTGACGCTGCAATGGACTGTTGCAGTATTTGCAGCTATCGTCCATAGCTAGTACAGTTTTCTGCAAGGGTTCTACTTCTGTCATGCGACGGAGAGTGAAAACTTGCTGCTGCATTGGCCGGGAATCGAACCCGGGCCTCCCGCGTGGCAGGCGAGAATTCTCCCACTGAACCACCAATGCTTGACGACCTCGCCCATTGTGGACTGACACGGCGTCAGGATGAACTTGACTTGTTTGCGGCAAGCGCAATTTCGCCAAGACCAGAAGTACTGGCTCAGAAAATGCAATTGGGCTGGGTGACTTAAGTCAGGATGGCCGAGCGGTCTAAGGCGCTGCGTTCAGGTCGCAGTCTCCCCTGGAGGCGTGGGTTCGAATCCCACTTCTGACAAAAGCCTTTTGGCTTGACTTTGGACCGTGTAATGCAAACTCCACATGCATTGATAGGCCAAGAATTTGCCCTTAGTTGGTTACTGGCTGTCTGTCATGTCACACAGTACAAGTTTCGCGGAGCAGGAGGAAGTGTAACACTCACAGCTCAGTGGCCAGTCTATATTTAAAAAGTGTCCTCCGTTGCCTAAGTAAAAGCCATTTCTGCATTGGCCGGGAATCGAACCCAGGCCTCCCGCGTGGCAGGCGAGAATTCTACCACTGAACCACCAATGCTCGATCGCCGGGTAAAATCGACAACGAAACGCGGGCGATGTCAAGACACATCTGCCCGTTGGCCAGTTTCTAGTCCGTTTATTCCACACCTCAACCAAAGAGGTGTAGTGGTGCTTCTCCGCAGGGATACCGTGCATACTCATTTCTGGGCAGGGGATTTCGCCACCCATCCAAAAGGTCCAAGAGTTCAGTAGGTATTAGTGTCCATTTTGAGGAACAAGCCTTCAGCTAGTCATGTTGCAGCCTGTCGCATACTGAGACTTGTGTTTACTAGGGACAGAGACTTTCGTTCCCTGACTTCAGCCTCTTAGACAAGGGCTTCCTCCCAAGCATGCCAATTACCTCACTAAATCTACGGTACAAATGCATACTTTGAGTGAACTGTGTGAACTCATTTTACCGTTAGTGTCCGAGCGAGGCCAGCAAGTAGATTGCTGGTGTGGTGCTAAGTGGTGACACTTAGCAATATTGAAAGCTCTGAGGAGTTCAATTCCCCTCCTCAGTGACTTTGCAGTGGAACAAAAGGTGTGCAAGGGGGAAAACAACGAGTACAGGAGCTACAGCGATTGACTAGCACTCACCCAGTCGGATCAGATAGTCAGTCAGTGGTTAGCTCAGCGCCAACGGCAGTTTACCAACTGCCTTGTCGCGTGACGCTGCAATGGACTGTTGCAGTATTTGCAGCTATCGTCCATAGCTAGTACAGTTTTCTGCAAGGGTTCTACTTCTGTCATGCGACGGAGAGTGAAAACTTGCTGCTGCATTGGCCGGGAATCGAACCCGGGCCTCCCGCGTGGCAGGCGAGAATTCTACCACTGAACCACCAATGCTTGACGACCTGCCCATTGTGGACTGACACGGCGTCAGGATGAACTTGACTTGTTTGCGGCAAGCGCAATTTCGCCAAGACCAGAAGTACTGGCTCAGAAAATGCAATTGGGCTGGGTGACTTAAGTCAGGATGGCCGAGCGGTCTAAGGCGCTGCGTTCAGGTCGCAGTCTCCCCTGGAGGCGTGGGTTCGAATCCCACTTCTGACAAAAGCCTTTTGGCTTGACTTTGGACCGTGTAATGCAAACTCCACATGCATTGATAGGCCAAGAATTTGCCCTTAGTTGGTTACTGGCTGGCTGTCTGTCATGTCACACAGTACAAGTTTCGCGGAGCAGGAGGAAGTGTAACACTCACAGCTCAGTGGCCAGTCTATATTTAAAAAGTGTCCTCCGTTGCCTAAGTAAAAGCCATTTCTGCATTGGCCGGGAATCGAACCCGGGCCTCCCGCGTGGCAGGCGAGAATTCTACCACTGAACCACCAATGCTCGATCACCGGGTAAAATCGACAACGAAACGCGGGCGATGTCAAGACACATCTGCCCGTTGGCCAGTTTCTAGTCCGTTTATTCCACACCTCAACCAAAGAGGTGTAGTGGTGCTTCTCCGCAGGGATACCGTGCATACTCATTTCCGGGCAGGGGATTTCGCCACCCATCCAAAAGGTCCAAGAGTTCAGTAGGTATTAGTGTCCATTTTGAGGAACAAGCCTTCAGCTAGTCATGTTGCAGCCTGTCGCATACTGAGACTTGTGTTTACTAGGGACAGAGACTTTCGTTCCCTGACTTCAGCCTCTTAGACAAGGGCTTCCTCCCAAGCATGCCAATTACCTCACTAAATCTACGGTACAAATGCATACTTTGAGTGAACTGTGTGAACTCATTTTACCGTTAGTGTCCGAGCGAGGCCAGCAAGTAGATTGCTGGTGTGGTGCTAAGTGGTGACACTTAGCAATATTGAAAGCTCTGAGGAGTTCAATTCCCCTCCTCAGTGACTTTGCAGTGGAACAAAAGGTGTGCAAGGGGGAAAACAACGAGTACAGGAGCTACAGCGATTGACTAGCACTCACCCAGTCGGATCAGATAGTCAGTCAGTGGTTAGCTCAGCGCCAACGGCAGTTTACCAACTGCCTTGTCGCGTGACGCTGCAATGGACTGTTGCAGTATTTGCAGCTATCGTCCATAGCTAGTACAGTTTTCTGCAAGGGTTCTACTTCTGTCATGCGACGGAGAGTGAAAACTTGCTGCTGCATTGGCCGGGAATCGAACCCGGGCCTCCCGCGTGGCAGGCGAGAATTCTACCACTGAACCACCAATGCTTGACGACCTGCCCATTGTGGACTGACACGGCGTCAGGATGAACTTGACTTGTTTGCGGCAAGCGCAATTTCGCCAAGACCAGAAGTACTGGCTCAGAAAATGCAATTGGGCTGGGTGACTTAAGTCAGGATGGCCGAGCGGTCTAAGGCGCTGCGTTCAGGTCGCAGTCTCCCCTGGAGGCGTGGGTTCGAATCCCACTTCTGACAAAAGCCTTTTGGCTTGACTTTGGACCGTGTAATGCAAACTCCACATGCATTGATAGGCCAAGAATTTGCCCTTAGTTGGTTACTGGCTGGCTGTCTGTCATGTCACACAGTACAAGTTTCGCGGAGCAGGAGGAAGTGTAACACTCACAGCTCAGTGGCCAGTCTATATTTAAAAAGTGTCCTCCGTTGCCTAAGTAAAAGCCATTTCTGCATTGGCCGGGAATCGAACCCGGGCCTCCCGCGTGGCAGGCGAGAATTCTACCACTGAACCACCAATGCTCGATCACCGGGTAAAATCGACAACGAAACGCGGGCGATGTCAAGACACATCTGCCCGTTGGCCAGTTTCTAGTCCGTTTATTCCACACCTCAACCAAAGAGGTGTAGTGGTGCTTCTCCGCAGGGATACCGTGCATACTCATTTCCGGGCAGGGGATTTCGCCACCCATCCAAAAGGTCCAAGAGTTCAGTAGGTATTAGTGTCCATTTTGAGGAACAAGCCTTCAGCTAGTCATGTTGCAGCCTGTCGCATACTGAGACTTGTGTTTACTAGGGACAGAGACTTTCGTTCCCTGACTTCAGCCTCTTAGACAAGGGCTTCCTCCCAAGCATGCCAATTACCTCACTAAATCTACGGTACAAATGCATACTTTGAGTGAACTGTGTGAACTCATTTTGCCGTTAGTGTCCGAGCGAGGCCAGCAAGTAGATTGCTGGTGTGGTGCTAAGTGGTGACACTTAGCAATATTGAAAGCTCTGAGGAGTTCAATTCCCCTCCTCAGTGACTTTGCAGTGGAACAAAAGGTGTGCAAGGGGGAAAACAACGAGTACAGGAGCTACAGCGATTGACTAGCACTCACCCAGTCGGATCAGATAGTCAGTCAGTGGTTAGCTCAGCGCCAACGGCAGTTTACCAACTGCCTTGTCGCGTGACGCTGCAATGGACTGTTGCAGTATTTGCAGCTATCGTCCATAGCTAGTACAGTTTTCTGCAAGGGTTCTACTTCTGTCATGCGACGGAGAGTGAAAACTTGCTGCTGCATTGGCCGGGAATCGAACCCGGGCCTCCCGCGTGGCAGGCGAGAATTCTCCCACTGAACCACCAATGCTTGACGACCTCGCCCATTGTGGACTGACACGGCGTCAGGATGAACTTGACTTGTTTGCGGCAAGCGCAATTTCGCCAAGACCAGAAGTACTGGCTCAGAAAATGCAATTGGGCTGGGTGACTTAAGTCAGGATGGCCGAGCGGTCTAAGGCGCTGCGTTCAGGTCGCAGTCTCCCCTGGAGGCGTGGGTTCGAATCCCACTTCTGACAAAAGCCTTTTGGCTTGACTTTGGACCGTGTAATGCAAACTCCACATGCATTGATAGGCCAAGAATTTGCCCTTAGTTGGTTACTGGCTGTCTGTCATGTCACACAGTACAAGTTTCGCGGAGCAGGAGGAAGTGTAACACTCACAGCTCAGTGGCCAGTCTATATTTAAAAAGTGTCCTCCGTTGCCTAAGTAAAAGCCATTTCTGCATTGGCCGGGAATCGAACCCAGGCCTCCCGCGTGGCAGGCGAGAATTCTACCACTGAACCACCAATGCTCGATCGCCGGGTAAAATCGACAACGAAACGCGGGCGATGTCAAGACACATCTGCCCGTTGGCCAGTTTCTAGTCCGTTTATTCCACACCTCAACCAAAGAGGTGTAGTGGTGCTTCTCCGCAGGGATACCGTGCATACTCATTTCTGGGCAGGGGATTTCGCCACCCATCCAAAAGGTCCAAGAGTTCAGTAGGTATTAGTGTCCATTTTGAGGAACAAGCCTTCAGCTAGTCATGTTGCAGCCTGTCGCATACTGAGACTTGTGTTTACTAGGGACAGAGACTTTCGTTCCCTGACTTCAGCCTCTTAGACAAGGGCTTCCTCCCAAGCATGCCAATTACCTCACTAAATCTACGGTACAAATGCATACTTTGAGTGAACTGTGTGAACTCATTTTACCGTTAGTGTCCGAGCGAGGCCAGCAAGTAGATTGCTGGTGTGGTGCTAAGTGGTGACACTTAGCAATATTGAAAGCTCTGAGGAGTTCAATTCCCCTCCTCAGTGACTTTGCAGTGGAACAAAAGGTGTGCAAGGGGGAAAACAACGAGTACAGGAGCTACAGCGATTGACTAGCACTCACCCAGTCGGATCAGATAGTCAGTCAGTGGTTAGCTCAGCGCCAACGGCAGTTTACCAACTGCCTTGTCGCGTGACGCTGCAATGGACTGTTGCAGTATTTGCAGCTATCGTCCATAGCTAGTACAGTTTTCTGCAAGGGTTCTACTTCTGTCATGCGACGGAGAGTGAAAACTTGCTGCTGCATTGGCCGGGAATCGAACCCGGGCCTCCCGCGTGGCAGGCGAGAATTCTACCACTGAACCACCAATGCTTGACGACCTGCCCATTGTGGACTGACACGGCGTCAGGATGAACTTGACTTGTTTGCGGCAAGCGCAATTTCGCCAAGACCAGAAGTACTGGCTCAGAAAATGCAATTGGGCTGGGTGACTTAAGTCAGGATGGCCGAGCGGTCTAAGGCGCTGCGTTCAGGTCGCAGTCTCCCCTGGAGGCGTGGGTTCGAATCCCACTTCTGACAAAAGCCTTTTGGCTTGACTTTGGACCGTGTAATGCAAACTCCACATGCATTGATAGGCCAAGAATTTGCCCTTAGTTGGTTACTGGCTGGCTGTCTGTCATGTCACACAGTACAAGTTTCGCGGAGCAGGAGGAAGTGTAACACTCACAGCTCAGTGGCCAGTCTATATTTAAAAAGTGTCCTCCGTTGCCTAAGTAAAAGCCATTTCTGCATTGGCCGGGAATCGAACCCGGGCCTCCCGCGTGGCAGGCGAGAATTCTACCACTGAACCACCAATGCTCGATCACCGGGTAAAATCGACAACGAAACGCGGGCGATGTCAAGACACATCTGCCCGTTGGCCAGTTTCTAGTCCGTTTATTCCACACCTCAACCAAAGAGGTGTAGTGGTGCTTCTCCGCAGGGATACCGTGCATACTCATTTCCGGGCAGGGGATTTCGCCACCCATCCAAAAGGTCCAAGAGTTCAGTAGGTATTAGTGTCCATTTTGAGGAACAAGCCTTCAGCTAGTCATGTTGCAGCCTGTCGCATACTGAGACTTGTGTTTACTAGGGACAGAGACTTTCGTTCCCTGACTTCAGCCTCTTAGACAAGGGCTTCCTCCCAAGCATGCCAATTACCTCACTAAATCTACGGTACAAATGCATACTTTGAGTGAACTGTGTGAACTCATTTTACCGTTAGTGTCCGAGCGAGGCCAGCAAGTAGATTGCTGGTGTGGTGCTAAGTGGTGACACTTAGCAATATTGAAAGCTCTGAGGAGTTCAATTCCCCTCCTCAGTGACTTTGCAGTGGAACAAAAGGTGTGCAAGGGGGAAAACAACGAGTACAGGAGCTACAGCGATTGACTAGCACTCACCCAGTCGGATCAGATAGTCAGTCAGTGGTTAGCTCAGCGCCAACGGCAGTTTACCAACTGCCTTGTCGCGTGACGCTGCAATGGACTGTTGCAGTATTTGCAGCTATCGTCCATAGCTAGTACAGTTTTCTGCAAGGGTTCTACTTCTGTCATGCGACGGAGAGTGAAAACTTGCTGCTGCATTGGCCGGGAATCGAACCCGGGCCTCCCGCGTGGCAGGCGAGAATTCTACCACTGAACCACCAATGCTTGACGACCTGCCCATTGTGGACTGACACGGCGTCAGGATGAACTTGACTTGTTTGCGGCAAGCGCAATTTCGCCAAGACCAGAAGTACTGGCTCAGAAAATGCAATTGGGCTGGGTGACTTAAGTCAGGATGGCCGAGCGGTCTAAGGCGCTGCGTTCAGGTCGCAGTCTCCCCTGGAGGCGTGGGTTCGAATCCCACTTCTGACAAAAGCCTTTTGGCTTGACTTTGGACCGTGTAATGCAAACTCCACATGCATTGATAGGCCAAGAATTTGCCCTTAGTTGGTTACTGGCTGGCTGTCTGTCATGTCACACAGTACAAGTTTCGCGGAGCAGGAGGAAGTGTAACACTCACAGCTCAGTGGCCAGTCTATATTTAAAAAGTGTCCTCCGTTGCCTAAGTAAAAGCCATTTCTGCATTGGCCGGGAATCGAACCCGGGCCTCCCGCGTGGCAGGCGAGAATTCTACCACTGAACCACCAATGCTCGATCACCGGGTAAAATCGACAACGAAACGCGGGCGATGTCAAGACACATCTGCCCGTTGGCCAGTTTCTAGTCCGTTTATTCCACACCTCAACCAAAGAGGTGTAGTGGTGCTTCTCCGCAGGGATACCGTGCATACTCATTTCCGGGCAGGGGATTTCGCCACCCATCCAAAAGGTCCAAGAGTTCAGTAGGTATTAGTGTCCATTTTGAGGAACAAGCCTTCAGCTAGTCATGTTGCAGCCTGTCGCATACTGAGACTTGTGTTTACTAGGGACAGAGACTTTCGTTCCCTGACTTCAGCCTCTTAGACAAGGGCTTCCTCCCAAGCATGCCAATTACCTCACTAAATCTACGGTACAAATGCATACTTTGAGTGAACTGTGTGAACTCATTTTGCCGTTAGTGTCCGAGCGAGGCCAGCAAGTAGATTGCTGGTGTGGTGCTAAGTGGTGACACTTAGCAATATTGAAAGCTCTGAGGAGTTCAATTCCCCTCCTCAGTGACTTTGCAGTGGAACAAAAGGTGTGCAAGGGGGAAAACAACGAGTACAGGAGCTACAGCGATTGACTAGCACTCACCCAGTCGGATCAGATAGTCAGTCAGTGGTTAGCTCAGCGCCAACGGCAGTTTACCAACTGCCTTGTCGCGTGACGCTGCAATGGACTGTTGCAGTATTTGCAGCTATCGTCCATAGCTAGTACAGTTTTCTGCAAGGGTTCTACTTCTGTCATGCGACGGAGAGTGAAAACTTGCTGCTGCATTGGCCGGGAATCGAACCCGGGCCTCCCGCGTGGCAGGCGAGAATTCTACCACTGAACCACCAATGCTTGACGACCTGCCCATTGTGGACTGACACGGCGTCAGGATGAACTTGACTTGTTTGCGGCAAGCGCAATTTCGCCAAGACCAGAAGTACTGGCTCAGAAAATGCAATTGGGCTGGGTGACTTAAGTCAGGATGGCCGAGCGGTCTAAGGCGCTGCGTTCAGGTCGCAGTCTCCCCTGGAGGCGTGGGTTCGAATCCCACTTCTGACAAAAGCCTTTTGGCTTGACTTTGGACCGTGTAATGCAAACTCCACATGCATTGATAGGCCAAGAATTTGCCCTTAGTTGGTTACTGGCTGGCTGTCTGTCATGTCACACAGTACAAGTTTCGCGGAGCAGGAGGAAGTGTAACACTCACAGCTCAGTGGCCAGTCTATATTTAAAAAGTGTCCTCCGTTGCCTAAGTAAAAGCCATTTCTGCATTGGCCGGGAATCGAACCCGGGCCTCCCGCGTGGCAGGCGAGAATTCTACCACTGAACCACCAATGCTCGATCACCGGGTAAAATCGACAACGAAACGCGGGCGATGTCAAGACACATCTGCCCGTTGGCCAGTTTCTAGTCCGTTTATTCCACACCTCAACCAAAGAGGTGTAGTGGTGCTTCTCCGCAGGGATACCGTGCATACTCATTTCTGGGCAGGGGATTTCGCCACCCATCCAAAAGGTCCAAGAGTTCAGTAGGTATTAGTGTCCATTTTGAGGAACAAGCCTTCAGCTAGTCATGTTGCAGCCTGTCGCATACTGAGACTTGTGTTTACTAGGGACAGAGACTTTCGTTCCCTGACTTCAGCCTCTTAGACAAGGGCTTCCTCCCAAGCATGCCAATTACCTCACTAAATCTACGGTACAAATGCATACTTTGAGTGAACTGTGTGAACTCATTTTACCGTTAGTGTCCGAGCGAGGCCAGCAAGTAGATTGCTGGTGTGGTGCTAAGTGGTGACACTTAGCAATATTGAAAGCTCTGAGGAGTTCAATTCCCCTCCTCAGTGACTTTGCAGTGGAACAAAAGGTGTGCAAGGGGGAAAACAACGAGTACAGGAGCTACAGCGATTGACTAGCACTCACCCAGTCGGATCAGATAGTCAGTCAGTGGTTAGCTCAGCGCCAACGGCAGTTTACCAACTGCCTTGTCGCGTGACGCTGCAATGGACTGTTGCAGTATTTGCAGCTATCGTCCATAGCTAGTACAGTTTTCTGCAAGGGTTCTACTTCTGTCATGCGACGGAGAGTGAAAACTTGCTGCTGCATTGGCCGGGAATCGAACCCGGGCCTCCCGCGTGGCAGGCGAGAATTCTACCACTGAACCACCAATGCTTGACGACCTGCCCATTGTGGACTGACACGGCGTCAGGATGAACTTGACTTGTTTGCGGCAAGCGCAATTTCGCCAAGACCAGAAGTACTGGCTCAGAAAATGCAATTGGGCTGGGTGACTTAAGTCAGGATGGCCGAGCGGTCTAAGGCGCTGCGTTCAGGTCGCAGTCTCCCCTGGAGGCGTGGGTTCGAATCCCACTTCTGACAAAAGCCTTTTGGCTTGACTTTGGACCGTGTAATGCAAACTCCACATGCATTGATAGGCCAAGAATTTGCCCTTAGTTGGTTACTGGCTGGCTGTCTGTCATGTCACACAGTACAAGTTTCGCGGAGCAGGAGGAAGTGTAACACTCACAGCTCAGTGGCCAGTCTATATTTAAAAAGTGTCCTCCGTTGCCTAAGTAAAAGCCATTTCTGCATTGGCCGGGAATCGAACCCGGGCCTCCCGCGTGGCAGGCGAGAATTCTACCACTGAACCACCAATGCTCGATCACCGGGTAAAATCGACAACGAAACGCGGGCGATGTCAAGACACATCTGCCCGTTGGCCAGTTTCTAGTCCGTTTATTCCACACCTCAACCAAAGAGGTGTAGTGGTGCTTCTCCGCAGGGATACCGTGCATACTCATTTCCGGGCAGGGGATTTCGCCACCCATCCAAAAGGTCCAAGAGTTCAGTAGGTATTAGTGTCCATTTTGAGGAACAAGCCTTCAGCTAGTCATGTTGCAGCCTGTCGCATACTGAGACTTGTGTTTACTAGGGACAGAGACTTTCGTTCCCTGACTTCAGCCTCTTAGACAAGGGCTTCCTCCCAAGCATGCCAATTACCTCACTAAATCTACGGTACAAATGCATACTTTGAGTGAACTGTGTGAACTCATTTTGCCGTTAGTGTCCGAGCGAGGCCAGCAAGTAGATTGCTGGTGTGGTGCTAAGTGGTGACACTTAGCAATATTGAAAGCTCTGAGGAGTTCAATTCCCCTCCTCAGTGACTTTGCAGTGGAACAAAAGGTGTGCAAGGGGGAAAACAACGAGTACAGGAGCTACAGCGATTGACTAGCACTCACCCAGTCGGATCAGATAGTCAGTCAGTGGTTAGCTCAGCGCCAACGGCAGTTTACCAACTGCCTTGTCGCGTGACGCTGCAATGGACTGTTGCAGTATTTGCAGCTATCGTCCATAGCTAGTACAGTTTTCTGCAAGGGTTCTACTTCTGTCATGCGACGGAGAGTGAAAACTTGCTGCTGCATTGGCCGGGAATCGAACCCGGGCCTCCCGCGTGGCAGGCGAGAATTCTACCACTGAACCACCAATGCTTGACGACCTGCCCATTGTGGACTGACACGGCGTCAGGATGAACTTGACTTGTTTGCGGCAAGCGCAATTTCGCCAAGACCAGAAGTACTGGCTCAGAAAATGCAATTGGGCTGGGTGACTTAAGTCAGGATGGCCGAGCGGTCTAAGGCGCTGCGTTCAGGTCGCAGTCTCCCCTGGAGGCGTGGGTTCGAATCCCACTTCTGACAAAAGCCTTTTGGCTTGACTTTGGACCGTGTAATGCAAACTCCACATGCATTGATAGGCCAAGAATTTGCCCTTAGTTGGTTACTGGCTGGCTGTCTGTCATGTCACACAGTACAAGTTTCGCGGAGCAGGAGGAAGTGTAACACTCACAGCTCAGTGGCCAGTCTATATTTAAAAAGTGTCCTCCGTTGCCTAAGTAAAAGCCATTTCTGCATTGGCCGGGAATCGAACCCGGGCCTCCCGCGTGGCAGGCGAGAATTCTACCACTGAACCACCAATGCTCGATCACCGGGTAAAATCGACAACGAAACGCGGGCGATGTCAAGACACATCTGCCCGTTGGCCAGTTTCTAGTCCGTTTATTCCACACCTCAACCAAAGAGGTGTAGTGGTGCTTCTCCGCAGGGATACCGTGCATACTCATTTCTGGGCAGGGGATTTCGCCACCCATCCAAAAGGTCCAAGAGTTCAGTAGGTATTAGTGTCCATTTTGAGGAACAAGCCTTCAGCTAGTCATGTTGCAGCCTGTCGCATACTGAGACTTGTGTTTACTAGGGACAGAGACTTTCGTTCCCTGACTTCAGCCTCTTAGACAAGGGCTTCCTCCCAAGCATGCCAATTACCTCACTAAATCTACGGTACAAATGCATACTTTGAGTGAACTGTGTGAACTCATTTTACCGTTAGTGTCCGAGCGAGGCCAGCAAGTAGATTGCTGGTGTGGTGCTAAGTGGTGACACTTAGCAATATTGAAAGCTCTGAGGAGTTCAATTCCCCTCCTCAGTGACTTTGCAGTGGAACAAAAGGTGTGCAAGGGGGAAAACAACGAGTACAGGAGCTACAGCGATTGACTAGCACTCACCCAGTCGGATCAGATAGTCAGTCAGTGGTTAGCTCAGCGCCAACGGCAGTTTACCAACTGCCTTGTCGCGTGACGCTGCAATGGACTGTTGCAGTATTTGCAGCTATCGTCCATAGCTAGTACAGTTTTCTGCAAGGGTTCTACTTCTGTCATGCGACGGAGAGTGAAAACTTGCTGCTGCATTGGCCGGGAATCGAACCCGGGCCTCCCGCGTGGCAGGCGAGAATTCTACCACTGAACCACCAATGCTTGACGACCTGCCCATTGTGGACTGACACGGCGTCAGGATGAACTTGACTTGTTTGCGGCAAGCGCAATTTCGCCAAGACCAGAAGTACTGGCTCAGAAAATGCAATTGGGCTGGGTGACTTAAGTCAGGATGGCCGAGCGGTCTAAGGCGCTGCGTTCAGGTCGCAGTCTCCCCTGGAGGCGTGGGTTCGAATCCCACTTCTGACAAAAGCCTTTTGGCTTGACTTTGGACCGTGTAATGCAAACTCCACATGCATTGATAGGCCAAGAATTTGCCCTTAGTTGGTTACTGGCTGGCTGTCTGTCATGTCACACAGTACAAGTTTCGCGGAGCAGGAGGAAGTGTAACACTCACAGCTCAGTGGCCAGTCTATATTTAAAAAGTGTCCTCCGTTGCCTAAGTAAAAGCCATTTCTGCATTGGCCGGGAATCGAACCCGGGCCTCCCGCGTGGCAGGCGAGAATTCTACCACTGAACCACCAATGCTCGATCACTGGGTAAAATCGACAACGAAACGCGGGCGATGTCAAGACACATCTGCCCGTTGGCCAGTTTCTAGTCCGTTTATTCCACACCTCAACCAAAGAGGTGTAGTGGTGCTTCTCCGCAGGGATACCGTGCATACTCATTTCCGGGCAGGGGATTTCGCCACCCATCCAAAAGGTCCAAGAGTTCAGTAGGTATTAGTGTCCATTTTGAGGAACAAGCCTTCAGCTAGTCATGTTGCAGCCTGTCGCATACTGAGACTTGTGTTTACTAGGGACAGAGACTTTCGTTCCCTGACTTCAGCCTCTTAGACAAGGGCTTCCTCCCAAGCATGCCAATTACCTCACTAAATCTACGGTACAAATGCATACTTTGAGTGAACTGTGTGAACTCATTTTGCCGTTAGTGTCCGAGCGAGGCCAGCAAGTAGATTGCTGGTGTGGTGCTAAGTGGTGACACTTAGCAATATTGAAAGCTCTGAGGAGTTCAATTCCCCTCCTCAGTGACTTTGCAGTGGAACAAAAGGTGTGCAAGGGGGAAAACAACGAGTACAGGAGCTACAGCGATTGACTAGCACTCACCCAGTCGGATCAGATAGTCAGTCAGTGGTTAGCTCAGCGCCAACGGCAGTTTACCAACTGCCTTGTCGCGTGACGCTGCAATGGACTGTTGCAGTATTTGCAGCTATCGTCCATAGCTAGTACAGTTTTCTGCAAGGGTTCTACTTCTGTCATGCGACGGAGAGTGAAAACTTGCTGCTGCATTGGCCGGGAATCGAACCCGGGCCTCCCGCGTGGCAGGCGAGAATTCTACCACTGAACCACCAATGCTTGACGACCTGCCCATTGTGGACTGACACGGCGTCAGGATGAACTTGACTTGTTTGCGGCAAGCGCAATTTCGCCAAGACCAGAAGTACTGGCTCAGAAAATGCAATTGGGCTGGGTGACTTAAGTCAGGATGGCCGAGCGGTCTAAGGCGCTGCGTTCAGGTCGCAGTCTCCCCTGGAGGCGTGGGTTCGAATCCCACTTCTGACAAAAGCCTTTTGGCTTGACTTTGGACCGTGTAATGCAAACTCCACATGCATTGATAGGCCAAGAATTTGCCCTTAGTTGGTTACTGGCTGGCTGTCTGTCATGTCACACAGTACAAGTTTCGCGGAGCAGGAGGAAGTGTAACACTCACAGCTCAGTGGCCAGTCTATATTTAAAAAGTGTCCTCCGTTGCCTAAGTAAAAGCCATTTCTGCATTGGCCGGGAATCGAACCCGGGCCTCCCGCGTGGCAGGCGAGAATTCTACCACTGAACCACCAATGCTCGATCACCGGGTAAAATCGACAACGAAACGCGGGCGATGTCAAGACACATCTGCCCGTTGGCCAGTTTCTAGTCCGTTTATTCCACACCTCAACCAAAGAGGTGTAGTGGTGCTTCTCCGCAGGGATACCGTGCATACTCATTTCTGGGCAGGGGATTTCGCCACCCATCCAAAAGGTCCAAGAGTTCAGTAGGTATTAGTGTCCATTTTGAGGAACAAGCCTTCAGCTAGTCATGTTGCAGCCTGTCGCATACTGAGACTTGTGTTTACTAGGGACAGAGACTTTCGTTCCCTGACTTCAGCCTCTTAGACAAGGGCTTCCTCCCAAGCATGCCAATTACCTCACTAAATCTACGGTACAAATGCATACTTTGAGTGAACTGTGTGAACTCATTTTACCGTTAGTGTCCGAGCGAGGCCAGCAAGTAGATTGCTGGTGTGGTGCTAAGTGGTGACACTTAGCAATATTGAAAGCTCTGAGGAGTTCAATTCCCCTCCTCAGTGACTTTGCAGTGGAACAAAAGGTGTGCAAGGGGGAAAACAACGAGTACAGGAGCTACAGCGATTGACTAGCACTCACCCAGTCGGATCAGATAGTCAGTCAGTGGTTAGCTCAGCGCCAACGGCAGTTTACCAACTGCCTTGTCGCGTGACGCTGCAATGGACTGTTGCAGTATTTGCAGCTATCGTCCATAGCTAGTACAGTTTTCTGCAAGGGTTCTACTTCTGTCATGCGACGGAGAGTGAAAACTTGCTGCTGCATTGGCCGGGAATCGAACCCGGGCCTCCCGCGTGGCAGGCGAGAATTCTACCACTGAACCACCAATGCTTGACGACCTGCCCATTGTGGACTGACACGGCGTCAGGATGAACTTGACTTGTTTGCGGCAAGCGCAATTTCGCCAAGACCAGAAGTACTGGCTCAGAAAATGCAATTGGGCTGGGTGACTTAAGTCAGGATGGCCGAGCGGTCTAAGGCGCTGCGTTCAGGTCGCAGTCTCCCCTGGAGGCGTGGGTTCGAATCCCACTTCTGACAAAAGCCTTTTGGCTTGACTTTGGACCGTGTAATGCAAACTCCACATGCATTGATAGGCCAAGAATTTGCCCTTAGTTGGTTACTGGCTGGCTGTCTGTCATGTCACACAGTACAAGTTTCGCGGAGCAGGAGGAAGTGTAACACTCACAGCTCAGTGGCCAGTCTATATTTAAAAAGTGTCCTCCGTTGCCTAAGTAAAAGCCATTTCTGCATTGGCCGGGAATCGAACCCGGGCCTCCCGCGTGGCAGGCGAGAATTCTACCACTGAACCACCAATGCTCGATCACAGGGTAAAATCGACAACGAAACGCGGGCGATGTCAAGACACATCTGCCCGTTGGCCAGTTTCTAGTCCGTTTATTCCACACCTCAACCAAAGAGGTGTAGTGGTGCTTCTCCGCAGGGATACCGTGCATACTCATTTCCGGGCAGGGGATTTCGCCACCCATCCAAAAGGTCCAAGAGTTCAGTAGGTATTAGTGTCCATTTTGAGGAACAAGCCTTCAGCTAGTCATGTTGCAGCCTGTCGCATACTGAGACTTGTGTTTACTAGGGACAGAGACTTTCGTTCCCTGACTTCAGCCTCTTAGACAAGGGCTTCCTCCCAAGCATGCCAATTACCTCACTAAATCTACGGTACAAATGCATACTTTGAGTGAACTGTGTGAACTCATTTTGCCGTTAGTGTCCGAGCGAGGCCAGCAAGTAGATTGCTGGTGTGGTGCTAAGTGGTGACACTTAGCAATATTGAAAGCTCTGAGGAGTTCAATTCCCCTCCTCAGTGACTTTGCAGTGGAACAAAAGGTGTGCAAGGGGGAAAACAACGAGTACAGGAGCTACAGCGATTGACTAGCACTCACCCAGTCGGATCAGATAGTCAGTCAGTGGTTAGCTCAGCGCCAACGGCAGTTTACCAACTGCCTTGTCGCGTGACGCTGCAATGGACTGTTGCAGTATTTGCAGCTATCGTCCATAGCTAGTACAGTTTTCTGCAAGGGTTCTACTTCTGTCATGCGACGGAGAGTGAAAACTTGCTGCTGCATTGGCCGGGAATCGAACCCGGGCCTCCCGCGTGGCAGGCGAGAATTCTACCACTGAACCACCAATGCTTGACGACCTGCCCATTGTGGACTGACACGGCGTCAGGATGAACTTGACTTGTTTGCGGCAAGCGCAATTTCGCCAAGACCAGAAGTACTGGCTCAGAAAATGCAATTGGGCTGGGTGACTTAAGTCAGGATGGCCGAGAGGTCTAAGGCGCTGCGTTCAGGTCGCAGTCTCCCCTGGAGGCGTGGGTTCGAATCCCACTTCTGACAAAAGCCTTTTGGCTTGACTTTGGACCGTGTAATGCAAACTCCACATGCATTGATAGGCCAAGAATTTGCCCTTAGTTGGTTACTGGCTGGCTGTCTGTCATGTCACACAGTACAAGTTTCGCGGAGCAGGAGGAAGTGTAACACTCACAGCTCAGTGGCCAGTCTATATTTAAAAAGTGTCCTCCGTTGCCTAAGTAAAAGCCATTTCTGCATTGGCCGGGAATCGAACCCGGGCCTCCCGCGTGGCAGGCGAGAATTCTACCACTGAACCACCAATGCTCGATCACTGGGTAAAATCGACAACGAAACGCGGGCGATGTCAAGACACATCTGCCCGTTGGCCAGTTTCTAGTCCGTTTATTCCACACCTCAACCAAAGAGGTGTAGTGGTGCTTCTCCGCAGGGATACCGTGCATACTCATTTCCGGGCAGGGGATTTCGCCACCCATCCAAAAGGTCCAAGAGTTCAGTAGGTATTAGTGTCCATTTTGAGGAACAAGCCTTCAGCTAGTCATGTTGCAGCCTGTCGCATACTGAGACTTGTGTTTACTAGGGACAGAGACTTTCGTTCCCTGACTTCAGCCTCTTAGACAAGGGCTTCCTCCCAAGCATGCCAATTACCTCACTAAATCTACGGTACAAATGCATACTTTGAGTGAACTGTGTGAACTCATTTTACCGTTAGTGTCCGAGCGAGGCCAGCAAGTAGATTGCTGGTGTGGTGCTAAGTGGTGACACTTAGCAATATTGAAAGCTCTGAGGAGTTCAATTCCCCTCCTCAGTGACTTTGCAGTGGAACAAAAGGTGTGCAAGGGGGAAAACAACGAGTACAGGAGCTACAGCGATTGACTAGCACTCACCCAGTCGGATCAGATAGTCAGTCAGTGGTTAGCTCAGCGCCAACGGCAGTTTACCAACTGCCTTGTCGCGTGACGCTGCAATGGACTGTTGCAGTATTTGCAGCTATCGTCCATAGCTAGTACAGTTTTCTGCAAGGGTTCTACTTCTGTCATGCGACGGAGAGTGAAAACTTGCTGCTGCATTGGCCGGGAATCGAACCCGGGCCTCCCGCGTGGCAGGCGAGAATTCTACCACTGAACCACCAATGCTTGACGACCTGCCCATTGTGGACTGACACGGCGTCAGGATGAACTTGACTTGTTTGCGGCAAGCGCAATTTCGCCAAGACCAGAAGTACTGGCTCAGAAAATGCAATTGGGCTGGGTGACTTAAGTCAGGATGGCCGAGCGGTCTAAGGCGCTGCGTTCAGGTCGCAGTCTCCCCTGGAGGCGTGGGTTCGAATCCCACTTCTGACAAAAGCCTTTTGGCTTGACTTTGGACCGTGTAATGCAAACTCCACATGCATTGATAGGCCAAGAATTTGCCCTTAGTTGGTTACTGGCTGGCTGTCTGTCATGTCACACAGTACAAGTTTCGCGGAGCAGGAGGAAGTGTAACACTCACAGCTCAGTGGCCAGTCTATATTTAAAAAGTGTCCTCCGTTGCCTAAGTAAAAGCCATTTCTGCATTGGCCGGGAATCGAACCCGGGCCTCCCGCGTGGCAGGCGAGAATTCTACCACTGAACCACCAATGCTCGATCACCGGGTAAAATCGACAACGAAACGCGGGCGATGTCAAGACACATCTGCCCGTTGGCCAGTTTCTAGTCCGTTTATTCCACACCTCAACCAAAGAGGTGTAGTGGTGCTTCTCCGCAGGGATACCGTGCATACTCATTTCTGGGCAGGGGATTTCGCCACCCATCCAAAAGGTCCAAGAGTTCAGTAGGTATTAGTGTCCATTTTGAGGAACAAGCCTTCAGCTAGTCATGTTGCAGCCTGTCGCATACTGAGACTTGTGTTTACTAGGGACAGAGACTTTCGTTCCCTGACTTCAGCCTCTTAGACAAGGGCTTCCTCCCAAGCATGCCAATTACCTCACTAAATCTACGGTACAAATGCATACTTTGAGTGAACTGTGTGAACTCATTTTACCGTTAGTGTCCGAGCGAGGCCAGCAAGTAGATTGCTGGTGTGGTGCTAAGTGGTGACACTTAGCAATATTGAAAGCTCTGAGGAGTTCAATTCCCCTCCTCAGTGACTTTGCAGTGGAACAAAAGGTGTGCAAGGGGGAAAACAACGAGTACAGCAGCTACAGCGATTGACTAGCACTCACCCAGTCGGATCAGATAGTCAGTCAGTGGTTAGCTCAGCGCCAACGGCAGTTTACCAACTGCCTTGTCGCGTGACGCTGCAATGGACTGTTGCAGTATTTGCAGCTATCGTCCATAGCTAGTACAGTTTTCTGCAAGGGTTCTACTTCTGTCATGCGACGGAGAGTGAAAACTTGCTGCTGCATTGGCCGGGAATCGAACCCGGGCCTCCCGCGTGGCAGGCGAGAATTCTACCACTGAACCACCAATGCTTGACGACCTGCCCATTGTGGACTGACACGGCGTCAGGATGAACTTGACTTGTTTGCGGCAAGCGCAATTTCGCCAAGACCAGAAGTACTGGCTCAGAAAATGCAATTGGGCTGGGTGACTTAAGTCAGGATGGCCGAGCGGTCTAAGGCGCTGCGTTCAGGTCGCAGTCTCCCCTGGAGGCGTGGGTTCGAATCCCACTTCTGACAAAAGCCTTTTGGCTTGACTTTGGACCGTGTAATGCAAACTCCACATGCATTGATAGGCCAAGAATTTGCCCTTAGTTGGTTACTGGCTGGCTGTCTGTCATGTCACACAGTACAAGTTTCGCGGAGCAGGAGGAAGTGTAACACTCACAGCTCAGTGGCCAGTCTATATTTAAAAAGTGTCCTCCGTTGCCTAAGTAAAAGCCATTTCTGCATTGGCCGGGAATCGAACCCGGGCCTCCCGCGTGGCAGGCGAGAATTCTACCACTGAACCACCAATGCTCGATCACCGGGTAAAATCGACAACGAAACGCGGGCGATGTCAAGACACATCTGCCCGTTGGCCAGTTTCTAGTCCGTTTATTCCACACCTCAACCAAAGAGGTGTAGTGGTGCTTCTCCGCAGGGATACCGTGCATACTCATTTCCGGGCAGGGGATTTCGCCACCCATCCAAAAGGTCCAAGAGTTCAGTAGGTATTAGTGTCCATTTTGAGGAACAAGCCTTCAGCTAGTCATGTTGCAGCCTGTCGCATACTGAGACTTGTGTTTACTAGGGACAGAGACTTTCGTTCCCTGACTTCAGCCTCTTAGACAAGGGCTTCCTCCCAAGCATGCCAATTACCTCACTAAATCTACGGTACAAATGCATACTTTGAGTGAACTGTGTGAACTCATTTTGCCGTTAGTGTCCGAGCGAGGCCAGCAAGTAGATTGCTGGTGTGGTGCTAAGTGGTGACACTTAGCAATATTGAAAGCTCTGAGGAGTTCAATTCCCCTCCTCAGTGACTTTGCAGTGGAACAAAAGGTGTGCAAGGGGGAAAACAACGAGTACAGGAGCTACAGCGATTGACTAGCACTCACCCAGTCGGATCAGATAGTCAGTCAGTGGTTAGCTCAGCGCCAACGGCAGTTTACCAACTGCCTTGTCGCGTGACGCTGCAATGGACTGTTGCAGTATTTGCAGCTATCGTCCATAGCTAGTACAGTTTTCTGCAAAGGTTCTACTTCTGTCATGCGACGGAGAGTGAAAACTTGCTGCTGCATTGGCCGGGAATCGAACCCGGGCCTCCCGCGTGGCAGGCGAGAATTCTACCACTGAACCACCAATGCTTGACGACCTGCCCATTGTGGACTGACACGGCGTCAGGATGAACTTGACTTGTTTGCGGCAAGCGCAATTTCGCCAAGACCAGAAGTACTGGCTCAGAAAATGCAATTGGGCTGGGTGACTTAAGTCAGGATGGCCGAGCGGTCTAAGGCGCTGCGTTCAGGTCGCAGTCTCCCCTGGAGGCGTGGGTTCGAATCCCACTTCTGACAAAAGCCTTTTGGCTTGACTTTGGACCGTGTAATGCAAACTCCACATGCATTGATAGGCCAAGAATTTGCCCTTAGTTGGTTACTGGCTGGCTGTCTGTCATGTCACACAGTACAAGTTTCGCGGAGCAGGAGGAAGTGTAACACTCACAGCTCAGTGGCCAGTCTATATTTAAAAAGTGTCCTCCGTTGCCTAAGTAAAAGCCATTTCTGCATTGGCCGGGAATCGAACCCGGGCCTCCCGCGTGGCAGGCGAGAATTCTACCACTGAACCACCAATGCTCGATCACTGGGTAAAATCGACAACGAAACGCGGGCGATGTCAAGACACATCTGCCCGTTGGCCAGTTTCTAGTCCGTTTATTCCACACCTCAACCAAAGAGGTGTAGTGGTGCTTCTCCGCAGGGATACCGTGCATACTCATTTCCGGGCAGGGGATTTCGCCACCCATCCAAAAGGTCCAAGAGTTCAGTAGGTATTAGTGTCCATTTTGAGGAACAAGCCTTCAGCTAGTCATGTTGCAGCCTGTCGCATACTGAGACTTGTGTTTACTAGGGACAGAGACTTTCGTTCCCTGACTTCAGCCTCTTAGACAAGGGCTTCCTCCCAAGCATGCCAATTACCTCACTAAATCTACGGTACAAATGCATACTTTGAGTGAACTGTGTGAACTCATTTTGCCGTTAGTGTCCGAGCGAGGCCAGCAAGTAGATTGCTGGTGTGGTGCTAAGTGGTGACACTTAGCAATATTGAAAGCTCTGAGGAGTTCAATTCCCCTCCTCAGTGACTTTGCAGTGGAACAAAAGGTGTGCAAGGGGGAAAACAACGAGTACAGGAGCTACAGCGATTGACTAGCACTCACCCAGTCGGATCAGATAGTCAGTCAGTGGTTAGCTCAGCGCCAACGGCAGTTTACCAACTGCCTTGTCGCGTGACGCTGCAATGGACTGTTGCAGTATTTGCAGCTATCGTCCATAGCTAGTACAGTTTTCTGCAAGGGTTCTACTTCTGTCATGCGACGGAGAGTGAAAACTTGCTGCTGCATTGGCCGGGAATCGAACCCGGGCCTCCCGCGTGGCAGGCGAGAATTCTACCACTGAACCACCAATGCTTGACGACCTGCCCATTGTGGACTGACACGGCGTCAGGATGAACTTGACTTGTTTGCGGCAAGCGCAATTTCGCCAAGACCAGAAGTACTGGCTCAGAAAATGCAATTGGGCTGGGTGACTTAAGTCAGGATGGCCGAGCGGTCTAAGGCGCTGCGTTCAGGTCGCAGTCTCCCCTGGAGGCGTGGGTTCGAATCCCACTTCTGACAAAAGCCTTTTGGCTTGACTTTGGACCGTGTAATGCAAACTCCACATGCATTGATAGGCCAAGAATTTGCCCTTAGTTGGTTACTGGCTGGCTGTCTGTCATGTCACACAGTACAAGTTTCGCGGAGCAGGAGGAAGTGTAACACTCACAGCTCAGTGGCCAGTCTATATTTAAAAAGTGTCCTCCGTTGCCTAAGTAAAAGCCATTTCTGCATTGGCCGGGAATCGAACCCGGGCCTCCCGCGTGGCAGGCGAGAATTCTACCACTGAACCACCAATGCTCGATCACTGGGTAAAATCGACAACGAAACGCGGGCGATGTCAAGACACATCTGCCCGTTGGCCAGTTTCTAGTCCGTTTATTCCACACCTCAACCAAAGAGGTGTAGTGGTGCTTCTCCGCAGGGATACCGTGCATACTCATTTCCGGGCAGGGGATTTCGCCACCCATCCAAAAGGTCCAAGAGTTCAGTAGGTATTAGTGTCCATTTTGAGGAACAAGCCTTCAGCTAGTCATGTTGCAGCCTGTCGCATACTGAGACTTGTGTTTACTAGGGACAGAGACTTTCGTTCCCTGACTTCAGCCTCTTAGACAAGGGCTTCCTCCCAAGCATGCCAATTACCTCACTAAATCTACGGTACAAATGCATACTTTGAGTGAACTGTGTGAACTCATTTTGCCGTTAGTGTCCGAGCGAGGCCAGCAAGTAGATTGCTGGTGTGGTGCTAAGTGGTGACACTTAGCAATATTGAAAGCTCTGAGGAGTTCAATTCCCCTCCTCAGTGACTTTGCAGTGGAACAAAAGGTGTGCAAGGGGGAAAACAACGAGTACAGGAGCTACAGCGATTGACTAGCACTCACCCAGTCGGATCAGATAGTCAGTCAGTGGTTAGCTCAGCGCCAACGGCAGTTTACCAACTGCCTTGTCGCGTGACGCTGCAATGGACTGTTGCAGTATTTGCAGCTATCGTCCATAGCTAGTACAGTTTTCTGCAAGGGTTCTACTTCTGTCATGCGACGGAGAGTGAAAACTTGCTGCTGCATTGGCCGGGAATCGAACCCGGGCCTCCCGCGTGGCAGGCGAGAATTCTACCACTGAACCACCAATGCTTGACGACCTGCCCATTGTGGACTGACACGGCGTCAGGATGAACTTGACTTGTTTGCGGCAAGCGCAATTTCGCCAAGACCAGAAGTACTGGCTCAGAAAATGCAATTGGGCTGGGTGACTTAAGTCAGGATGGCCGAGCGGTCTAAGGCGCTGCGTTCAGGTCGCAGTCTCCCCTGGAGGCGTGGGTTCGAATCCCACTTCTGACAAAAGCCTTTTGGCTTGACTTTGGACCGTGTAATGCAAACTCCACATGCATTGATAGGCCAAGAATTTGCCCTTAGTTGGTTACTGGCTGGCTGTCTGTCATGTCACACAGTACAAGTTTCGCGGAGCAGGAGGAAGTGTAACACTCACAGCTCAGTGGCCAGTCTATATTTAAAAAGTGTCCTCCGTTGCCTAAGTAAAAGCCATTTCTGCATTGGCCGGGAATCGAACCCGGGCCTCCCGCGTGGCAGGCGAGAATTCTACCACTGAACCACCAATGCTCGATCACTGGGTAAAATCGACAACGAAACGCGGGCGATGTCAAGACACATCTGCCCGTTGGCCAGTTTCTAGTCCGTTTATTCCACACCTCAACCAAAGAGGTGTAGTGGTGCTTCTCCGCAGGGATACCGTGCATACTCATTTCCGGGCAGGGGATTTCGCCACCCATCCAAAAGGTCCAAGAGTTCAGTAGGTATTAGTGTCCATTTTGAGGAACAAGCCTTCAGCTAGTCATGTTGCAGCCTGTCGCATACTGAGACTTGTGTTTACTAGGGACAGAGACTTTCGTTCCCTGACTTCAGCCTCTTAGACAAGGGCTTCCTCCCAAGCATGCCAATTACCTCACTAAATCTACGGTACAAATGCATACTTTGAGTGAACTGTGTGAACTCATTTTGCCGTTAGTGTCCGAGCGAGGCCAACAAGTAGATTGCTGGTGTGGTGCTAAGTGGTGACACTTAGCAATATTGAAAGCTCTGAGGAGTTCAATTCCCCTCCTCAGTGACTTTGCAGTGGAACAAAAGGTGTGCAAGGGAGAAAACAACGAGTACAGGAGCCACAGCGATTGACTAGCACTCACCCAATCGGATCAGATAGTCAGTCAGTGGTTAGCTCAGCGCCAACGGCAGTTTACCAACTGCCTTGTCGCGTGACGCTGCAATGGACTGTTGCAGTATTTGCAGCTATCGTCCATAGCTAGTACAGTTTTCTGCAAGGGTTCTACTTCTGTCATGCGACGGAGAGTGAAAACCTGCTGCTGCATTGGCCGGGAATCGAACCCGGGCCTCCCGCGTGGCAGGCGAGAATTCTACCACTGAACCACCAATGCTTGACGACCTCGCCCATTGTGGACTGACACGGCGTCAGGATGAACTTGACTTGTTTGCGGCAAGCGCAATTTCGCCAAGACCAGAAGTACTGGCTCAGAAAATGCAATTGGGCTGGGTGACTTAAGTCAGGATGGCCGAGCGGTCTAAGGCGCTGCGTTCAGGTCGCAGTCTCCCCTGGAGGCGTGGGTTCGAATCCCACTTCTGACAAAAGCCTTTTGGCTTGACTTTGGACCGTGTAATGCAAACTCCACATGCATTGATAGGCCAAGAATTTGCCCTTAGTTGGTTACTGGCTGTCTGTCATGTCACACAGTACAAGTTTCGCGGAGCAGGAGGAAGTGTAACACTCACAGCTCAGTGGCCAGTCTATATTTAAAAAGTGTCCTCCGTTGCCTAAGTAAAAGCCATTTCTGCATTGGCCGGGAATCGAACCCGGGCCTCCCGCGTGGCAGGCGAGAATTCTACCACTGAACCACCAATGCTCGATCACCGGGTAAAATCGACAACGAAACGCGGGCGATGTCAAGACACATCTGCCCGTTGGCCAGTTTCTAGTCCGTTTATTCCACACCTCAACCAAGGAGGTGTAGTGGTGCTTCTCCGCAGGGATACCGTGCATACTCATTTCTGGGCAGGGGATTTCGCCACCCATCCAAAAGGTCCAAGAGTTCAGTAGGTATTAGTGTCCATTTTGAGGAACAAGCCTTCAGCTAGTCATGTTGCAGCCTGTCGCATACTGAGACTTGTGTTTACTAGGGACAGAGACTTTCGTTCCCTGACTTCAGCCTCTTAGACAAGGGCTTCCTCCCAAGCATGCCAATTACCTCACTAAATCTACGGTACAAATGCATACTTTGAGTGAACTGTGTGAACTCATTTTGCCGTTAGTGTCCGAGCGAGGCCAGCAAGTAGATTGCTGGTGTGGTGCTAAGTGGTGACACTTAGCAATATTGAAAGCTCTGAGGAGTTCAATTCCCCTCCTCAGTGACTTTGCAGTGGAACAAAAGGTGTGCAAGGGGGAAAACAACGAGTACAGGAGCTACAGCGATTGACTAGCACTCACCCAGTCGGATCAGATAGTCAGTCAGTGGTTAGCTCAGCGCCAACGGCAGTTTACCAACTGCCTTGTCGCGTGACGCTGCAATGGACTGTTGCAGTATTTGCAGCTATCGTCCATAGCTAGTACAGTTTTCTGCAAGGGTTCTACTTCTGTCATGCGACAGAGAGTGAAAACTTGCTGCTGCATTGGCCGGGAATCGAACCCGGGCCTCCCGCGTGGCAGGCGAGAATTCTACCACTGAACCACCAATGCTTGACGACCTCGCCCATTGTGGACTGACAGGGCGTCAGGATGAACTTGACTTGTTTGCGGCAAGCGCAATTTCGCCAAGACCAGAAGTACTGGCTCAGAAAATGCAATTGGGCTGGGTGACTTAAGTCAGGATGGCCGAGCGGTCTAAGGCGCTGCGTTTAGGTCGCAGTCTCCCCTGGAGGCGTGGGTTCGAATCCCACTTCTGACAAAAGCCTTTTGGCTTGACTTTGGACCGTGTAATGCAAACTCCACATGCATTGATAGGCCAAGAATTTGCCCTTAGTTGGTTACTGGCTGTCTGTCATGTCACACAGTACAAGTTTCGCGGAGCAGGAGGAAGTGTAACACTCACAGCTCAGTGGCCAGTCTATATTTAAAAAGTGTCCTCCGTTGCCTAAGTAAAAGCCATTTCTGCATTGGCCGGGAATCGAACCCGGGCCTCCCGCGTGGCAGGCGAGAATTCTACCACTGAACCACCAATGCGCGATCACTGGGTAAAATCGACAACGAAACGCGGGCGATGTCAAGACACATCTGCCCGTTGGCCAGTTTCTAGTCCGTTTATTCCACACCTCAACCAAAGAGGTGTAGTGGTGCTTCTCCGCAGGTACACCGTGCATACTCATTTCTGGGCAGGGGATTTCGCCACCCATCCAAAAGGTCCAAGAGTTCAGTAGGTATTAGTGTCCATTTTGAGGAACAAGCCTTCAGCTAGTCATGTTGCAGCCTGTCGCATACTGAGACTTGTGTTTACTAGGGACAGAGACTTTCGTTCCCTGACTTCAGCCTCTTAGACAAGGGCTTCCTCCCAAGCATGCCAATTACCTCACTAAATCTACGGTACAAATGCATACTTTGAGTGAACTGTGTGAACTCATTTTGCCGTTAGTGTCCGAGCGAGGCCAGCAAGTAGATTGCTGGTGTGGTGCTAAGTGGTGACACTTAGCAATATTGAAAGCTCTGAGGAGTTCAATTCCCCTCCTCAGTGACTTTGCAGTGGAACAAAAGGTGTGCAAGGGGGAAAACAACGAGTACAGGAGCTACAGCGATTGACTAGCACTCACCCAGTCGGATCAGATAGTCAGTCAGTGGTTAGCTCAGCGCCAACGGCAGTTTACCAACTGCCTTGTCGCGTGACGTTGAAATAGACTGTTGCAGTATTTGCAGCTATCGTCCATAGCTAGTACAGTTTTCTGCAAGGGTTCTACTTCTGTCATGCGACGGAGAGTGAAAACTTGCTGCTGCATTGGCCGGGAATCGAACCCGGGCCTCCCGCGTGGCAGGCGAGAATTCTACCACTGAACCACCAATGCTTGACGACCTGCCCATTGTGGACTGACACGGCGTCAGGATGAACTTGACTTGTTTGCGGCAAGCGCAATTTCGCCAAGACCAGAAGTACTGGCTCAGAAAATGCAATTGGGCTGGGTGACTTAAGTCAGGATGGCCGAGCGGTCTAAGGCGCTGCGTTCAGGTCGCAGTCTCCCCTGGAGGCGTGGGTTCGAATCCCACTTCTGACAAAAGCCTTTTGGCTTGACTTTGGACCGTGTAATGCAAACTCCACATGCATTGATAGGCCAAGAATTTGCCCTTAGTTGGTTACTGGCTGTCTGTCATGTCACACAGTACAAGTTTCGCGGAGCAGGAGGAAGTGTAACACTCACAGCTCAGTGACCAGTCTATATTTAAAAAGTGTCCTCCGTTGCCTAAGTAAAAGGCCATTTCTGCATTGGCCGGGAATCGAACCCGGGCCTCCCGCGTGGCAGGCGAGAATTCTACCACTGAACCACCAATGCTCGATCAGTGGGTAAAATCGACAACGAAACGCGGGCGATGTCAAGACACATCTGCCCGTTGGCCAGTTTCTAGTCCGTTTATTCCACACCTCAACCAAAGAGGTGTAGTGGTGCTTCTCCGCAGGGATACCGTGCATACTCATTTCCGGGCAGGGGATTTCGCCACCCATCCAAAAGGTCCAAGAGTTCAGTAGGTATTAGTGTCCATTTTGAGGAACAAGCCTTCAGCTAGTCATGTTGCAGCCTGTCGCATACTGAGACTTGTGTTTACTAGGGACAGAGACTTTCGTTCCCTGACTTCAGCCTCTTAGACAAGGGCTTCCTCCCAAGCATGCCAATTACCTCACTAAATCTACGGTACAAATGCATACTTTGAGTGAACTGTGTGAACTCATTTTGCCGTTAGTGTCCGAGCGAGGCCAGCAAGTAGATTGCTGGTGTGGTGCTAAGTGGTGACACTTAGCAATATTGAAAGCTCTGAGGAGTTCAATTCCCCTCCTCAGTGACTTTGCAGTGGAACAAAAGGTGTGCAAGGGGGAAAACAACGAGTACAGGAGCTACAGCGATTGACTAGCACTCACCCAGTCGGATCAGATAGTCAGTCAGTGGTTAGCTCAGCGCCAACGGCAGTTTACCAACTGCCTTGTCGCGTGACGCTGCAATGGACTGTTGCAGTATTTGCAGCTATCGTCCATAGCTAGTACAGTTTTCTGCAAGGGTTCTACTTCTGTCATGCGACGGAGAGTGAAAACTTGCTGCTGCATTGGCCGGGAATCGAACCCGGGCCTCCCGCGTGGCAGGCGAGAATTCTACCACTGAACCACCAATGCTTGACGACCTCGCCCATTGTGGACTGACAGGGCGTCAGGATGAACTTGACTTGTTTGCGGCAAGCGCAATTTCGCCAAGACCAGAAGTACTGGCTCAGAAAATGCAATTGGGCTGGGTGACTTAAGTCAGGATGGCCGAGCGGTCTAAGGCGCTGCGTTTAGGTCGCAGTCTCCCCTGGAGGCGTGGGTTCGAATCCCACTTCTGACAAAAGCCTTTTGGCTTGACTTTGGACCGTGTAATGCAAACTCCACATGCATTGATAGGCCAAGAATTTGCCCTTAGTTGGTTACTGGCTGTCTGTCATGTCACACAGTACAAGTTTCGCGGAGCAGGAGGAAGTGTAACACTCACAGCTCAGTGGCCAGTCTATATTTAAAAAGTGTCCTCCGTTGCCTAAGTAAAAGCCATTTCTGCATTGGCCGGGAATCGAACCCGGGCCTCCCGCGTGGCAGGCGAGAATTCTACCACTGAACCACCAATGCGCGATCACTGGGTAAAATCGACAACGAAACGCGGGCGATGTCAAGACACATCTGCCCGTTGGCCAGTTTCTAGTCCGTTTATTCCACACCTCAACCAAAGAGGTGTAGTGGTGCTTCTCCGCAGGTACACCGTGCATACTCATTTCTGGGCAGGGGATTTCGCCACCCATCCAAAAGGTCCAAGAGTTCAGTAGGTATTAGTGTCCATTTTGAGGAACAAGCCTTCAGCTAGTCATGTTGCAGCCTGTCGCATACTGAGACTTGTGTTTACTAGGGACAGAGACTTTCGTTCCCTGACTTCAGCCTCTTAGACAAGGGCTTCCTCCCAAGCATGCCAATTACCTCACTAAATCTACGGTACAAATGCATACTTTGAGTGAACTGTGTGAACTCATTTTGCCGTTAGTGTCCGAGCGAGGCCAGCAAGTAGATTGCTGGTGTGGTGCTAAGTGGTGACACTTAGCAATATTGAAAGCTCTGAGGAGTTCAATTCCCCTCCTCAGTGACTTTGCAGTGGAACAAAAGGTGTGCAAGGGGGAAAACAACGAGTACAGGAGCTACAGCGATTGACTAGCACTCACCCAGTCGGATCAGATAGTCAGTCAGTGGTTAGCTCAGCGCCAACGGCAGTTTACCAACTGCCTTGTCGCGTGACGTTGAAATAGACTGTTGCAGTATTTGCAGCTATCGTCCATAGCTAGTACAGTTTTCTGCAAGGGTTCTACTTCTGTCATGCGACGGAGAGTGAAAACTTGCTGCTGCATTGGCCGGGAATCGAACCCGGGCCTCCCGCGTGGCAGGCGAGAATTCTACCACTGAACCACCAATGCTTGACGACCTGCCCATTGTGGACTGACACGGCGTCAGGATGAACTTGACTTGTTTGCGGCAAGCGCAATTTCGCCAAGACCAGAAGTACTGGCTCAGAAAATGCAATTGGGCTGGGTGACTTAAGTCAGGATGGCCGAGCGGTCTAAGGCGCTGCGTTCAGGTCGCAGTCTCCCCTGGAGGCGTGGGTTCGAATCCCACTTCTGACAAAAGCCTTTTGGCTTGACTTTGGACCGTGTAATGCAAACTCCACATGCATTGATAGGCCAAGAATTTGCCCTTAGTTGGTTACTGGCTGTCTGTCATGTCACACAGTACAAGTTTCGCGGAGCAGGAGGAAGTGTAACACTCACAGCTCAGTGGCCAGTCTATATTTAAAAAGTGTCCTCCGTTGCCTAAGTAAAAGGCCATTTCTGCATTGGCCGGGAATCGAACCCGGGCCTCCCGCGTGGCAGGCGAGAATTCTACCACTGAACCACCAATGCTCGATCAGTGGGTAAAATCGACAACGAAACGCGGGCGATGTCAAGACACATCTGCCCGTTGGCCAGTTTCTAGTCCGTTTATTCCACACCTCAACCAAAGAGGTGTAGTGGTGCTTCTCCGCAGGGATACCGTGCATACTCATTTCCGGGCAGGGGATTTCGCCACCCATCCAAAAGGTCCAAGAGTTCAGTAGGTATTAGTGTCCATTTTGAGGAACAAGCCTTCAGCTAGTCATGTTGCAGCCTGTCGCATACTGAGACTTGTGTTTACTAGGGACAGAGACTTTCGTTCCCTGACTTCAGCCTCTTAGACAAGGGCTTCCTCCCAAGCATGCCAATTACCTCACTAAATCTACGGTACAAATGCATACTTTGAGTGAACTGTGTGAACTCATTTTGCCGTTAGTGTCCGAGCGAGGCCAGCAAGTAGATTGCTGGTGTGGTGCTAAGTGGTGACACTTAGCAATATTGAAAGCTCTGAGGAGTTCAATTCCCCTCCTCAGTGACTTTGCAGTGGAACAAAAGGTGTGCAAGGGGGAAAACAACGAGTACAGGAGCTACAGCGATTGACTAGCACTCACCCAGTCGGATCAGATAGTCAGTCAGTGGTTAGCTCAGCGCCAACGGCAGTTTACCAACTGCCTTGTCGCGTGACGCTGCAATGGACTGTTGCAGTATTTGCAGCTATCGTCCATAGCTAGTACAGTTTTCTGCAAGGGTTCTACTTCTGTCATGCGACGGAGAGTGAAAACTTGCTGCTGCATTGGCCGGGAATCGAACCCGGGCCTCCCGCGTGGTAGGCGAGAATTCTCCCACTGAACCACCAATGCTTGACGACCTCGCCCATTGTGGACTGACACGGCGTCAGGATGAACTTGACTTGTTTGCGGCAAGCGCAATTTCGCCAAGACCAGAAGTACTGGCTCAGAAAATGCAATTGGGCTGGGTGACTTAAGTCAGGATGGCCGAGCGGTCTAAGGCGCTGCGTTCAGGTCGTAGTCTCCCCTGGAGGCGTGGGTTCGAATCCCACTTCTGACAAAAGCCTTTTGGCTTGACTTTGGACCGTGTAATGCAAACTCCACATGCATTGATAGGCCAAGAATTTGCCCTTAGTTGGTTACTGGCTGTCTGTCATGTCACACAGTACAAGTTTCGCGGAGTAGGAGGAAGTGTAACACTCACAGCTCAGTGGCCAGTCTATATTTAAAAAGTGTCCTCCGTTGCCAGATAGTCAGTCAGTGGTTAGCTCAGCGCCAACGGCAGTTTACCAACTGCCTTGTCGCGTGACGCTGCAATGGACTGTTGCAGTATTTGCAGCTATCGTCCATAGCTAGTACAGTTTTCTGCAAGGGTTCTACTTCTGTCATGCGACGGAGAGTGAAAACTTGCTGCTGCATTGGCCGGGAATCGAACCCGGGCCTCCCGCGTGGCAGGCGAGAATTCTACCACTGAACCACCAATGCTTGACGACCTCGCCCATTGTGGACTGACAGGGCGTCAGGATGAACTTGACTTGTTTGCGGCAAGCGCAATTTCGCCAAGACCAGAAGTACTGGCTCAGAAAATGCAATTGGGCTGGGTGACTTAAGTCAGGATGGCCGAGCGGTCTAAGGCGCTGCGTTCAGGTCGCAGTCTCCCCTGGAGGCGTGGGTTCGAATCCCACTTCTGACAAAAGCCTTTTGGCTTGACTTTGGACCGTGTAATGCAAACTCCACATGCATTGATAGGCCAAGAATTTGCCCTTAGTTGGTTACTGGCTGTCTGTCATGTCACACAGTACAAGTTTCGCGGAGCAGGAGGAAGTGTAACACTCACAGCTCAGTGGCCAGTCTATATTTAAAAAGTGTCCTCCGTTGCCTAAGTAAAAGCCATTTCTGCATTGGCCGGGAATCGAACGCGGGCCTCCCGCGTGGCAGGCGAGAATTCTACCACTGAACCACCAATGCTCGATCACCGGGTAAAATCGACAACGAAACGCGGGCGATGTCAAGACACATCTGCCCGTTGGCCAGTTTCTAGTCCGTTTATTCCACACCTCAACCAAAGAGGTGTAGTGGTGCTTCTCCGCAGGGATACCGTGCATACTCATTTCTGGGCAGGGGATTTCGCCACCCATCCAAAAGGTCCAAGAGTTCAGTAGGTATTAGTGTCCATTTTGAGGAACAAGCCTTCAGCTAGTCATGTTGCAGCCTGTCGCATACTGAGACTTGTGTTTACTAGGGACAGAGACTTTCGTTCCCTGACTTCAGCCTCTTAGACAAGGGCTTCCTCCCAAGCATGCCAATTACCTCACTAAATCTACGGTACAAATGCATACTTTGAGTGAACTGTGTGAACTCATTTTGCCGTTAGTGTCCGAGCGAGGCCAGCAAGTAGATTGCTGGTGTGGTGCTAAGTGGTGACACTTAGCAATATTGAAAGCTCTGAGAAGTTCAATTCCCCTCCTCAGTGACTTTGCAGTGGAACAAAAGGTGTGCAAGGGGGAAAACAACGAGTACAGGAGCTACAGCGATTGACTAGCACTCACCCAGTCGGATCAGATAGTCAGTCAGTGGTTAGCTCAGCGCCAACGGCAGTTTACCAACTGCCTTGTCGCGTGACGTTGAAATAGACTGTTGCAGTATTTGCAGCTATCGTCCATAGCTAGTACAGTTTTCTGCAAGGGTTCTACTTCTGTCATGCGACGGAGAGTGAAAACTTGCTGCTGCATTGGCCGGGAATCGAACCCGGGCCTCCCGCGTGGCAGGCGAGAATTCTACCACTGAACCACCAATGCTTGACGACCTGCCCATTGTGGACTGACACGGCGTCAGGATGAACTTGACTTGTTTGCGGCAAGCGCAATTTCGCCAAGACCAGAAGTACTGGCTCAGAAAATGCAATTGGGCTGGGTGACTTAAGTCAGGATGGCCGAGCGGTCTAAGGCGCTGCGTTCAGGTCGCAGTCTCCCCTGGAGGCGTGGGTTCGAATCCCACTTCTGACAAAAGCCTTTTGGCTTGACTTTGGACCGCGTAATGCAAACTCCACATGCATTGATAGGCCAAGAATTTGCCCTTAGTTGGTTACTGGCTGTCTGTCATGTCACACAGTACAAGTTTCGCGGAGCAGGAGGAAGTGTAACACTCACAGCTCAGTGGCCAGTCTATATTTAAAAAGTGTCCTCCGTTGCCTAAGTAAAAGCCATTTCTGCATTGGCCGGGAATCGAACCCGGGCCTCCCGCGTGGCAGGCGAGAATTCTACCACTGAACCACCAATGCTCGATCACCGGGTAAAATCGACAACGAAACGCGGGCGATGTCAAGACACATCTGCCCGTTGGCCAGTTTCTAGTCCGTTTATTCCACACCTCAACCAAAGAGGTGTAGTGGTGCTTCTCCGCAGGGATACCGTGCATACTCATTTCCGGGCAGGGGATTTCGCCACCCATCCAAAAGGTCCAAGAGTTCAGTAGGTATTAGTGTCCATTTTGAGGAACAAGCCTTCAGCTAGTCATGTTGCAGCCTGTCGCATACTGAGACTTGTGTTTACTAGGGACAGAGACTTTCATTCCCTGACTTCAGCCTCTTAGACAAGGGCTTCCTCCCAAGCATGCCAATTACCTCACTAAATCTACGGTACAAATGCATACTTTGAGTGAACTGTGTGAACTCATTTTGCCGTTAGTGTCCGAGCGAGGCCAGCAAGTAGATTGCTGGTGTGGTGCTAAGTGGTGACACTTAGCAATATTGAAAGCTCTGAGGAGTTCAATTCCCCTCCTCAGTGACTTTGCAGTGGAACAAAAGGTGTGCAAGGGGGAAAACAACGAGTACAGGAGCTACAGCGATTGACTAGCACTCACCCAGTCGGATCAGATAGTCAGTCAGTGGTTAGCTCAGCGCCAACGGCAGTTTACCAACTGCCTTGTCGCGTGACGCTGCAATGGACTGTTGCAGTATTTGCAGCTATCGTCCATAGCTAGTACAGTTTTCTGCAAGGGTTCTACTTCTGTCATGCGACGGAGAGTGAAAACTTGCTGCTGCATTGGCCGGGAATCGAACCCGGGCCTCCCGCGTGGCAGGCGAGAATTCTCCCACTGAACCACCAATGCTTGACGACCTCGCCCATTGTGGACTGACACGGTGTCAGGATGAACTTGACTTGTTTGCGGCAAGCGCAATTTCGCCAAGACCAGAAGTACTGGCTCAGAAAATGCAATTGGGCTGGGTGACTTAAGTCAGGATGGCCGAGCGGTCTAAGGCGCTGCGTTCAGGTCGCAGTCTCCCCTGGAGGCGTGGGTTCGAATTCCACTTCTGACAAAAGCCTTTTGGCTTGACTTTGGACCGTGTAATGCAAACTCCACATGCATTGATAGGCCAAGAATTTGCCCTTAGTTGGTTACTGGCTGTCTGTCATGTCACACAGTACAAGTTTCGCGGAGCAGGAGGAAGTGTAACACTCACAGCTCAGTGGCCAGTCTATATTTAAAAAGTGTCCTCCGTTGCCTAAGTAAAAGCCATTTCTGCATTGGCCGGGAATCGAACCCGGGCCTCCCGCGTGGCAGGCGAGAATTCTACCACTGAACCACCAATGCGCGATCACTGGGTAAAATCGACAACGAAACGCGGGCGATGTCAAGACACATCTGCCCGTTGGCCAGTTTCTAGTCCGTTTATTCCACACCTCAACCAAAGAGGTGTAGTGGTGCTTCTCCGCAGGGATACCGTGCATACTCATTTCTGGGCAGGGGATTTCGCCACCCATCCAAAAGGTCCAAGAGTTCAGTAGGTATTAGTGTCCATTTTGAGGAACAAGCCTTCAGCTAGTCATGTTGCAGCCTGTCGCATACTGAGACTTGTGTTTACTAGGGACAGAGACTTTCGTTCCCTGACTTCAGCCTCTTAGACAAGGGCTTCCTCCCAAGCATGCCAATTACCTCACTAAATCTACGGTACAAATGCATACTTTGAGTGAACTGTGTGAACTCATTTTGCCGTTAGTGTCCGAGCGAGGCCAGCAAGTAGATTGCTGGTGTGGTGCTAAGTGGTGACACTTAGCAATATTGAAAGCTCTGAGGAGTTCAATTCCCCTCCTCAGTGACTTTGCAGTGGAACAAAAGGTGTGCAAGGGGGAACACAACGAGTACAGGAGCTACAGCGATTGACTAGCACTCACCCAGTCGGATCAGATAGTCAGTCAGTGGTTAGCTCAGCGCCAACGGCAGTTTACCAACTGCCTTGTCGCGTGACGCTGCAATGGACTGTTGCAGTATTTGCAGCTATCGTCCATAGCTAGTACAGTTTTCTGCAAGGGTTCTACTTCTGTCATGCGACGGAGAGTGAAAACTTGCTGCTGCATTGGCCGGGAATCGAACCCGGGCCTCCCGCGTGGCAGGCGAGAATTCTACCACTGAACCACCAATGCTTGACGACCTGCCCATTGTGGACTGACACGGCGTCAGGATGAACTTGACTTGTTTGCGGCAAGCGCAATTTCGCCAAGACCAGAAGTACTGGCTCAGAAAATGCAATTGGGCTGGGTGACTTAAGTCAGGATGGCCGAGCGGTCTAAGGCGCTGCGTTCAGGTCGCAGTCTCCCCTGGAGGCGTGGGTTCGAATCCCACTTCTGACAAAAGCCTTTTGGCTTGACTTTGGACCGCGTAATGCAAACTCCACATGCATTGATAGGCCAAGAATTTGCCCTTAGTTGGTTACTGGCTGTCTGTCATGTCACACAGTACAAGTTTCGCGGAGCAGGAGGAAGTGTAACACTCACAGCTCAGTGGCCAGTCTATATTTAAAAAGTGTCCTCCGTTGCCTAAGTAAAAGCCATTTCTGCATTGGCCGGGAATCGAACCCGGGCCTCCCGCGTGGCAGGCGAGAATTCTACCACTGAACCACCAATGCTCGATCACCGGGTAAAATCGACAACGAAACGCGGGCGATGTCAAGACACATCTGCCCGTTGGCCAGTTTCTAGTCCGTTTATTCCACACCTCAACCAAAGAGGTGTAGTGGTGCTTCTCCGCAGGGATACCGTGCATACTCATTTCCGGGCAGGGGATTTCGCCACCCATCCAAAAGGTCCAAGAGTTCAGTAGGTATTAGTGTCCATTTTGAGGAACAAGCCTTCAGCTAGTCATGTTGCAGCCTGTCGCATACTGAGACTTGTGTTTACTAGGGACAGAGACTTTCATTCCCTGACTTCAGCCTCTTAGACAAGGGCTTCCTCCCAAGCATGCCAATTACCTCACTAAATCTACGGTACAAATGCATACTTTGAGTGAACTGTGTGAACTCATTTTGCCGTTAGTGTCCGAGCGAGGCCAGCAAGTAGATTGCTGGTGTGGTGCTAAGTGGTGACACTTAGCAATATTGAAAGCTCTGAGGAGTTCAATTCCCCTCCTCAGTGACTTTGCAGTGGAACAAAAGGTGTGCAAGGGGGAAAACAACGAGTACAGGAGCTACAGCGATTGACTAGCACTCACCCAGTCGGATCAGATAGTCAGTCAGTGGTTAGCTCAGCGCCAACGGCAGTTTACCAACTGCCTTGTCGCGTGACGCTGCAATGGACTGTTGCAGTATTTGCAGCTATCGTCCATAGCTAGTACAGTTTTCTGCAAGGGTTCTACTTCTGTCATGCGACGGAGAGTGAAAACTTGCTGCTGCATTGGCCGGGAATCGAACCCGGGCCTCCCGCGTGGCAGGCGAGAATTCTCCCACTGAACCACCAATGCTTGACGACCTCGCCCATTGTGGACTGACACGGTGTCAGGATGAACTTGACTTGTTTGCGGCAAGCGCAATTTCGCCAAGACCAGAAGTACTGGCTCAGAAAATGCAATTGGGCTGGGTGACTTAAGTCAGGATGGCCGAGCGGTCTAAGGCGCTGCGTTCAGGTCGCAGTCTCCCCTGGAGGCGTGGGTTCGAATCCCACTTCTGACAAAAGCCTTTTGGCTTGACTTTGGACCGTGTAATGCAAACTCCACATGCATTGATAGGCCAAGAATTTGCCCTTAGTTGGTTACTGGCTGTCTGTCATGTCACACAGTACAAGTTTCGCGGAGCAGGAGGAAGTGTAACACTCACAGCTCAGTGGCCAGTCTATATTTAAAAAGTGTCCTCCGTTGCCTAAGTAAAAGCCATTTCTGCATTGGCCGGGAATCGAACCCGGGCCTCCCGCGTGGCAGGCGAGAATTCTACCACTGAACCACCAATGCGCGATCACTGGGTAAAATCGACAACGAAACGCGGGCGATGTCAAGACACATCTGCCCGTTGGCCAGTTTCTAGTCCGTTTATTCCACACCTCAACCAAAGAGGTGTAGTGGTGCTTCTCCGCAGGGATACCGTGCATACTCATTTCTGGGCAGGGGATTTCGCCACCCATCCAAAAGGTCCAAGAGTTCAGTAGGTATTAGTGTCCATTTTGAGGAACAAGCCTTCAGCTAGTCATGTTGCAGCCTGTCGCATACTGAGACTTGTGTTTACTAGGGACAGAGACTTTCGTTCCCTGACTTCAGCCTCTTAGACAAGGGCTTCCTCCCAAGCATGCCAATTACCTCACTAAATCTACGGTACAAATGCATACTTTGAGTGAACTGTGTGAACTCATTTTGCCGTTAGTGTCCGAGCGAGGCCAGCAAGTAGATTGCTGGTGTGGTGCTAAGTGGTGACACTTAGCAATATTGAAAGCTCTGAGGAGTTCAATTCCCCTCCTCAGTGACTTTGCAGTGGAACAAAAGGTGTGCAAGGGGGAAAACAACGAGTACAGGAGCTACAGCGATTGACTAGCACTCACCCAGTCGGATCAGATAGTCAGTCAGTGGTTAGCTCAGCGCCAACGGCAGTTTACCAACTGCCTTGTCGCGTGACGCTGCAATGGACTGTTGCAGTATTTGCAGCTATCGTCCATAGCTAGTACAGTTTTCTGCAAGGGTTCTACTTCTGTCATGCGACGGAGAGTGAAAACTTGCTGCTGCATTGGCCGGGAATCGAACCCGGGCCTCGAACCCGGGCCTCCCGCGTGGCAGGCGAGAATTCCACGACTGAACCACCAATGCTTGACGACCTCGCCCATTGTGGACTGACACGGCGTCAGGATGAACTTGACTTGTTTGCGGCAAGCGCAATTTCGCCAAGACCAGAAGTACTGGCTCAGAAAATGCAATTGGGCTGGGTGACTTAAGTCAGGATGGCCGAGCGGTCTAAGGCGCTGCGTTCAGGTCGCAGTCTCCCCTGGAGGCGTAGGTTCGAATCCCACTTCTGACAAAAGCCTTTTGGCTTGACTTTGGACCGTGTAATGCAAACTCCACATGCATTGATAGGCCAAGAATTTGCCCTTAGTTGGTTACTGGCTGTCTGTCATGTCACACAGTACAAGTTTCGCGGAGCAGGAGGAAGTGTAACACTCACAGCTCAGTGGCCAGTCTATATTTAAAAAGTGTCCTCCGTTGCCTAAGTAAAAGCCATTTCTGCATTGGCCGGGAATCGAACCCCGGCCTCCCGCGTGGCAGGCGAGAATTCTACCACTGAACCACCAATGCGCGATCACTGGGTAAAATCGACAACGAAACGCGGGCGATGTCAAGACACATCTGCCCGTTGGCCAGTTTCTAGTCCGTTTATTCCACACCTCAACCAAAGAGGTGTAGTGGTGCTTCTCCGCAGGGATACCGTGCATACTCATTTCTGGGCAGGGGATTTCGCCACCCATCCAAAAGGTCCAAGAGTTCAGTAGGTATTAGTGTCCATTTTGAGGAACAAGCCTTCAGCTAGTCATGTTGCAGCCTGTCGCATACTGAGACTTGTGTTTACTAGGGACAGAGACTTTCGTTCCCTGACTTCAGCCTCTTAGACAAGGGCTTCCTCCCAAGCATGCCAATTACCTCACTAAATCTACGGTACAAATGCATACTTTGAGTGAACTGTGTGAACTCATTTTGCCGTTAGTGTCCGAGCGAGGCCAGCAAGTAGATTGCTGGTGTGGTGCTAAGTGGTGACACTTAGCAATATTGAAAGCTCTGAGGAGTTCAATTCCCCTCCTCAGTGACTTTGCAGTGGAACAAAAGGTGTGCAAGGGGGAACACAACGAGTACAGGAGCTACAGCGATTGACTAGCACTCACCCAGTCGGATCAGATAGTCAGTCAGTGGTTAGCTCAGCGCCAACGGCAGTTTACCAACTGCCTTGTCGCGTGACGCTGCAATGGACTGTTGCAGTATTTGCAGCTATCGTCCATAGCTAGTACAGTTTTCTGCAAGGGTTCTACTTCTGTCATGCGACGGAGAGTGAAAACTTGCTGCTGCATTGGCCGGGAATCGAACCCGGGCCTCCCGCGTGGCAGGCGAGAATTCTCCCACTGAACCACCAATGCTTGACGACCTCGCCCATTGTGGACTGACACGGCGTCAGGATGAACTTGACTTGTTTGCGGCAAGCGCAATTTCGCCAAGACCAGAAGTACTGGCTCAGAAAATGCAATTGGGCTGGGTGACTTAAGTCAGGATGGCCGAGCGGTCTAAGGCGCTGCGTTCAGGTCGCAGTCTCCCCTGGAGGCGTGGGTTCGAATCCCACTTCTGACAAAAGCCTTTTGGCTTGACTTTGGACCGTGTAATGCAAACTCCACATGCATTGATAGGCCAAGAATTTGCCCTTAGTTGGTTACTGGCTGTCTGTCATGTCACACAGTACAAGTTTCGCGGAGCAGGAGGAAGTGTAACACTCACAGCTCAGTGGCCAGTCTATATTTAAAAAGTGTCCTCCGTTGCCAGATAGTCAGTCAGTGGTTAGCTCAGCGCCAACGGCAGTTTACCAACTGCCTTGTCGCGTGACGCTGCAATGGACTGTTGCAGTATTTGCAGCTATCGTCCATAGCTAGTACAGTTTTCTGCAAGGGTTCTACTTCTGTCATGCGACGGAGAGTGAAAACTTGCTGCTGCATTGGCCGGGAATCGAACCCGGGCCTCCCGCGTGGCAGGCGAGAATTCTACCACTGAACCACCAATGCTTGACGACCTCTCCCATTGTGGACTGACACGGCGTCAGGATGAACTTGACTTGTTTGCGGCAAGCGCAATTTCGCCAAGACCAGAAGTACTGGCTCAGAAAATGCAATTGGGCTGGGTGACTTAAGTCAGGATGGCCGAGCGGTCTAAGGCGCTGCGTTCAGGTCGCAGTCTCCCCTGGAGGCGTAGGTTCGAATCCCACTTCTGACAAAAGCCTTTTGGCTTGACTTTGGACCGTGTAATGCAAACTCCACATGCATTGATAGGCCAAGAATTTGCCCTTAGTTGGTTACTGGCTGTCTGTCATGTCACACAGTACAAGTTTCGCGGAGCAGGAGGAAGTGTAACACTCACAGCTCAGTGGCCAGTCTATATTTAAAAAGTGTCCTCCGTTGCCTAAGTAAAAGCCATTTCTGCATTGGCCGGGAATCGAACCCCGGCCTCCCGCGTGGCAGGCGAGAATTCTACCACTGAACCACCAATGCGCGATCACTGGGTAAAATCGACAACGAAACGCGGGCGATGTCAAGACACATCTGCCCGTTGGCCAGTTTCTAGTCCGTTTATTCCACACCTCAACCAAAGAGGTGTAGTGGTGCTTCTCCGCAGGGATACCGTGCATACTCATTTCTGGGCAGGGGATTTCGCCACCCATCCAAAAGGTCCAAGAGTTCAGTAGGTATTAGTGTCCATTTTGAGGAACAAGCCTTCAGCTAGTCATGTTGCAGCCTGTCGCATACTGAGACTTGTGTTTACTAGGGACAGAGACTTTCGTTCCCTGACTTCAGCCTCTTAGACAAGGGCTTCCTCCCAAGCATGCCAATTACCTCACTAAATCTACGGTACAAATGCATACTTTGAGTGAACTGTGTGAACTCATTTTGCCGTTAGTGTCCGAGCGAGGCCAGCAAGTAGATTGCTGGTGTGGTGCTAAGTGGTGACACTTAGCAATATTGAAAGCTCTGAGGAGTTCAATTCCCCTCCTCAGTGACTTTGCAGTGGAACAAAAGGTGTGCAAGGGGGAACACAACGAGTACAGGAGCTACAGCGATTGACTAGCACTCACCCAGTCGGATCAGATAGTCAGTCAGTGGTTAGCTCAGCGCCAACGGCAGTTTACCAACTGCCTTGTCGCGTGACGCTGCAATGGACTGTTGCAGTATTTGCAGCTATCGTCCATAGCTAGTACAGTTTTCTGCAAGGGTTCTACTTCTGTCATGCGACGGAGAGTGAAAACTTGCTGCTGCATTGGCCGGGAATCGAACCCGGGCCTCCCGAGAATTCTACCACTGAACCACCAATGCTTGACGACCTCGCCCATTGTGGACTGACACGGCGTCAGGATGAACTTGACTTGTTTGCGGCAAGCGCAATTTCGCCAAGACCAGAAGTACTGGCTCAGAAAATGCAATTGGGCTGGGTGACTTAAGTCAGGATGGCCGAGCGGTCTAAGGCGCTGCGTTCAGGTCGCAGTCTCCCCTGGAGGCGTGGGTTCGAATCCCACTTCTGACAAAAGCCTTTTGGCTTGACTTTGGACCGTGTAATGCAAACTCCACATGCAATGATAGGCCAAGAATTTGCCCTTAGTTGGTTACTGGCTGTCTGTCATGTCACACAGTACAAGTTTCGCGGAGCAGGAGGAAGTGTAACACTCACAGCTCAGTGGCCAGTCTATATTTAAAAAGTGTCCTCCGTTGCCTAAGTAAAAGCCATTTCTGCATTGGCCGGGAATCGAACCCGGGCCTCCCGCGTGGCAGGCGAGAATTCTACCACTGAACCACCAATGCTCGATCACTGGGTAAAATCGACAACGAAACGCGGGCGATGTCAAGACACATCTGCCCGTTGGCCAGTTTCTAGTCCGTTTATTCCACACCTCAACCAAAGAGGTGTAGTGGTGCTTCTCCGCAGGGATACCGTGCATACTCATTTCTGGGCAGGGGATTTCGCCACCCATCCAAAAGGTCCAAGAGTTCAGTAGGTATTAGTGTCCATTTTGAGGAACAAGCCTTCAGCTAGTCATGTTGCAGCCTGTCGCATACTGAGACTTGTGTTTACTAGGGACAGAGACTTTCGTTCCCTGACTTCAGCCTCTTAGACAAGGGCTTCCTCCCAAGCATGCCAATTACCTCACTAAATCTACGGTACAAATGCATACTTTGAGTGAACTGTGTGAACTCATTTTACCGTTAGTGTCCGAGCGAGGCCAGCAAGTAGATTGCTGGTGTGGTGCTAAGTGGTGACACTTAGCAATATTGAAAGCTCTGAGGAGTTCAATTCCCCTCCTCAGTGACTTTGCAGTGGAACAAAAGGTGTGCAAGGGGGAAAACAACGAGCACAGGAGCTACAGCGATTGACTAGCACTCACCCAGTCGGATCAGATAGTCAGTCAGTGGTTAGCTCAGCGCCAACGGCAGTTTACCAACTGCCTTGTCGCGTGACGCTGCAATGGACTGTTGCAGTATTTGCAGCTATCGTCCATAGCTAGTACAGTTTTCTGCAAGGGTTCTACTTCTGTCATGCGACGGAGAGTGAAAACTTGCTGCTATCGTCCATAGCTAGTACAGTTTTCTGCAAGGGTTCTACTTCTGTCATGCGACGGAGAGTGAAAACTTGCTGCTGCATTGGCCGGGAATCGAACCCGGGCCTCCCGCATGGAAGGCGAGAATTCTACCACTGAACCACCAATGCTCTATCACTGAGTAAAATCGACAATGAAACGCGGGCGATGTCAAGACACATCTGCCCGTTGGCCAGTTTCTCGTCTGTTTATTCCACACCTCAACCAAGAGGTGTAGTGGTGCTTCTCCGCAGGGATACCGTGCATACTCATTTCTGGGCAGGGGATTTCGCCACCCATCCAAAAGGTCCAAGAGTTAAGAAGGTATTAAGGTCCATTTTGAGGAACAGCTGATCATGTTGCAACCTGTTGCATATTCTTTTACGTTTACTTCAGATACAGACTCTTCCTTCCCAATGTCAGCCTCTCAGTTAATTTGTCTTCGAATATAACCCAGATCCTTTTTTGTGATAAAGACTGATGAAAGAATGAGGGAATGTGGGATTGCATTGAGTTACATAAGATTGCAGAGTCTAACCACAACTTGACTTCACGTCTGGAAGGACGTCTAAAATCTCAAAGATATGCTTTGCCAAGCACTCTGGGCCTTATATTGTGTGAACTGGCGCTTAAGCTGCATCATTTTACAAGTGAAAGTGTGTTGATTTATGAACAAAATGTAGATTAGAAATCTGCAAAGATGATCCTGAGTTGACTTACAAAATGACCTACAAAAAGATGTGTTTGTTCCTTATTTGGTACAGTACTGCCGTGTCTGTTGCTGTCATGTGATTACTGGTAAAGCCAGACATATAAATGTATTTAACTCCTTAAAGATGTGTGTAGTTGTATTGCTTGATTTTAGGATAGGATAACTTGATTTTAGGAAAGTGAGGACATTTTAGAAAATATAATTGGTTTTGGGGAGAAATTTACATGTTGGGTTTAGAGTCAGTTTAGGGATAGGGGTAGAATTAGGCATTTAGTGACGGTTAAGATTAGGGTTAGGGGATAAATGAGGACATTTTGGGAAAGTGGCGACATTTTTACTAGTCCTCTCTTTTGGACACACCATCAAATGGCTGCTTGAGGATTCAGACTTGGTTTTAGGGAGAAAGTTAGACTCAGGTTTAGATTCAGTTTAGGGTTAAGGCTGATTTATACTTCTGCGTCGGAACGACGGAGTACCTACAGCATACCTACACAGAGCTCTCTGCGTCGACGCAGACACCTACGCCGTCGCCGTAAAAATCCTAACTACGCGTCCCAGCAACGCGGACCACAAGGGCTGTGATTGGTCCAGTCAAAGCATGAGTTTTTCCGGCAGTTGCTTTATTTATTAATAATGAACAAAAGGTATGTGTTCTCTGTTATTAGAGCACATAGCGCAATGCTACATGCTACTGTGACCGGAAGATAAACAAGGATACAGATAGAGACTCCTCTGAAAGCACACACACACACAGACACACACACACACACACACCCCCAAGCAACACGTTCCCTCGACGCAGAACTTTGAAAGGACAACGACGGCGTCCCTCTGACGGCGTAGCAACGGCTTCGCTCCAACGCATTAGTATAAATCAGCCTTTAGGATTTATAGGCATTTATTGTAATGGTTAAGGTTAGCGGCCAAACCCTAGAAATGTATTGTCAATGACAGTCTTCACTAAGACTATCATTGAGCTAACCACTGACTGGATGAGTGCTAGTCAATCGCTGTAGCTCCTGTACTCGTTGCTTTCCCCTGGCATGTGCGTGTGTGTGTTTGTGTGTGTTTAAGTGTGTGTATGCTGGTACATACAGTGCATCTGCAGGGAACTGGAGACATTTCCTGAGGGATTTGCTGCCAGTCGTTTTCTTTTTAATGCTTAATCACATCATCCCTTTTGCATGTTGCAATATTGCTTTTATTTATGAGATTAGACACATCTTACATAATGTGTATTCCACACTTTGCAGTACTTCAACCATCAAGCTGCTTTGCTATTTGGAAAGACAACAGGGGAATGCATTTAATGATTTAATCTCTAACATACAATGGAATTAAAGAGCTCAAGGATTAACACTGCTATACCCTGACAATGAATTCAAAAGTAACCCATGCCTGCATTTTTAGAATGATCAGGCTCAAATTGTATTTTTCTGGATACATTTGTCAATTATCTTCCACAAAGCTGCCCCTGTATTTTCTTTTCTTTACGTAAACACATGTATTGAGAGACTGCTAGCAGGGGCTCCACTTAGGTATGGAGACATCTTCTATGTCTATAAAAAACAAAGAGCAGTGAACCACTCAACAGAACAAGCAGCTTTTCTACAGAAATACCAAAATAATGAGATATGTTCATGACTAGATGAATAGACTCTGAAAACTATGAAGGATTTTGTTTGCAGCTGCACTTTTACTCTGAGAGGAAAGAATCTGCTTTATTTTTGAAACCTAAATTCTTGGAACCCTGGATACTAGGGGTGTGACGATACACTCAGCTCACGAGACGAGACGAGACACGATATTGGGTTCACGAGACGAGACGAGATTTTAACTATTTTAAGAAAATTTCAATGAGGAAATATTACTTTTCTTTTATTTGAAATTCACAAAATGGAAATTGAATTGAAATGTTTTAACAATCATATTGTAATGAATGATGTAATGAATCACTTTAGTTCTACTTTCTAAATAATTATCATGCAGTATGCAGAACTGTAAGAGGTTTCCCCATATAGATATTTTATAGGTGGATAATTTTGGTATTTATGTAATTAACAATCATAAATACAAAAGTTAGATACAATCACAAATACTAAATAGTAAATTGTAAAGAGAAGACACAATTCTAATATATAAATATAAATTAAATAAAGAATCCAATTATCACAAATTATAACATATTGCTAATAAAAAAAACACAGAAATAAAAGTAAATTGCACAAATCCTGTATCACATAAATACACAAGTAGAACAACATATAAATTGTGTTATAATTAGGTAGTGTGACTCATTTTACTTTTGGCATCATTAGGAATCATTAGGCTTCCATAGCTGTGCTAGATTCCTCCTACTTCAGTCTCAGTGTAGAGACCTGAGGTTGACTTGTATGGAGTTTATTCCCTAATTCAAGAGCATATTAAATGGATTTGAGAGCAGTATTTATTGATTTCATGCTCAGATCAACTCTCGCACTCAAATTTGCTCTGCGCATGCTCGCACCGCATCCTCACACTCGGTTACAACGCTGCTCTCAAACTCAAGTTCTTCCTCTCGCGCTCAGGGAACTTGTGCTCGCAGATCTCTGCTCTGCTCTCGGATTTTTTGTGGATCAAAGCTGTCAACCAATAGAAGGCCGGCTAGTATTGACCAATCAGACTGTCCCTGTTTATGGGTGTGCCATTTAATAGCCAATTCAACTAATTCAAACTTTTGTGTTCCCACATACAGCTACATATAATGTCTGGAAAATGTCTGAGTTACAGTGCATGTAATGTGCATATAATGCTTGTAATTTGGCCTTATGCTTGAGACCTTCAGGACATGATACGGGGGAAGTTGGGTATCCAATCAGAGCCTTCCCCTGCTGTGAGTGACATTCTCCCACTGAGAAGTCGTGGCTCCCTGTGCTCACTGACCTACCTGGCATTTCACTCTGAAAAGCACAGCCGATGTCACTTTTTAGCATCAGGCCACCTCCCACACTGTGCAGCCATCACAGCAGCAATGCAGCTCCCAAATGTCTTCACAGCACCACACACGGAACCAAAAAACAGCAGAAACTACAGACACTGAGCTCATATTTTTATACTTATACTCGTACTTCAAAGGCTAATCTTGATCATTTTTAAGCCTTATACTGTCTCTTACTCTAAGTCTCTTACAGAAAAATTCAAAACACCAGACAAACTAGCATTAATCTGTGAGTTGGAAATTCTATTCCCATTCATTTCAGTGCAAGAAATCTGACTTCAAATCAAATGTAACCAATTCTTGACACTGACTTCTAACAGGCCCCTAAAATTATAGCATTTCCTTCGATCGATCAATTTACTGATTTTGTCAATTAATCATTTAGTAAATAATATCATGTTAAGTTCCCAGACCACATGATTATGTCTTCAAATGACATGTTTCTCCTACCAAAAGTTCAAAACCATAAGATATTTGACTTACTATCATAGAAGACATAAAAAATCACAATGTACATTCGAATATAAAACTTAGATGCTGCTATTAGCTATTATATGCTTAAACAACATAGTCAAACAGGCTGTTGTGGGGGCAGCGACCCTGGCTCATTTCATGTGTGTGATTAGACCGACCGGTTTCATCAAGCTTCATCACAAATTCTGTTTGTTTCTCTAATTTCCTGATAGACCTCATCTTTTGTTTTCTCTTGCTGTCTCTGTTCATTAATCAAGTGGAGTCAAAAAGCTTGGGACAGCTGTAAGTCTTATGCTGAAGCTGGAACCTTCAGAAGACCTCAGAAGACCTGAATTTCCCCTATTCACATTTTTCCATTAGGTTTACACAAGATGATACCTCTATCTATCTAAGTAATGTGCCCCTTATATTACAATGCAGACAGTAAAGGTGTAGAGGTCAGTGTGGTGAATGGGCATACACGCGAAAGAGAACAGTTACTGTTCTATCATACACCAATATGTCATTTTTACACATGACCATGACCTTTCCATAATCTACTACAGTTGCTATTTCCAGATATATTGGAGAAATATGAAGTGGTATTTAAGAAAATATTGCTATTTAATGTTAAAATGCTATCTTTGGACATAATCCATGGTTTCATAACCATCCAAAATCTGTGTTCTGGCTGGTAATAGAGTTGGTTCAATTCATACACAGTGACTTTTAGAAGGACAAGGAACTGTAACACAATCAGAGAGAGAATTATCTGGAGTACTCTTCGCCTGTAGAGAACTTCTTAGCATCATTCAGTTCATTATTGTTTTTACAGCCTAAAATTCCTCTGTTCCCTTAAGTCTCACCTCTATTATCAACCTCGTTTTCCAGCAACAAGTTGCCATTTTCAGTTAAAAAGTTAGGATAAACCAACTGTACATTACCTGACCACAAAGTTAGACAATAGCTGGTAAACACAGTGTATTTACAGTTTACAGTTTAACAGTTAAGAGTCAGATATTTTCAACAGGATGTGGTGGAGATCAGTGTTTGGGGTAACAAGTTACAAAGTAATCCAAGTAGTCTAACGCGTTACTTTTTTGAAGTAGTTAGAACCTCAATTTAAGTATTCAGTTGTTAAATTACGTTTTCGAAAAGGTATTCCTGTAGCTACCTTATTGCCACAAAAAAAAGAGAAAATCTGCCATGAATTCGCACTATTACTACTTTTTTGGCAGGCAGGCACGTGGCTACGTGCTACGGTTAAATCACTGTATGCGTGTGCGGCAGCTCGGCAAGTAAGATGGCAGAAGGGACGGCATTCACTTTGTAGAAATATTCACATTACTTTGAATTTGTGGGAGGAAATAAGGGCAAGAACATTCCAGCATCATACAAGTTGTGCCCAGGTAACAAGAGACTGTTGGCCTGTTGCAGTGATGTTGGAATTTGTGTGAAAAGCCTGTATGTAGTTTATAACTTGTATGTGAGCATATGTTTGAGAAGCCACTCTAAATGGAGCTCTAAATGGGACATTGTGTCTGTCACTCTGCTGTCATTGCTCTCAAATTATGGAAAAAAATCAATTAATGTAGCTTTAGATTCCTTTCATCTGTATCTCATAGTCAGGCATATTTCCCTGCTACTAGGGGCTGCCCTGGAGGACAAACACTAATACTTCTGTTCATGATTTACTGTAATGAAAATGCTCATATTGATCTAAAATTATAAACTACCTGTCCAAAACATCAAGTTTACTCAATTCTCAGCTATTTTCATACTTCTGGTGTCTGGTGGAGGGGGGGTATTGGGGTTAATAGGTGCTTTACTTGCAGGAGAGGGAAGGCCATTTAATTTCCACCGTTTCATCTAAACAATTGTGTGCCAGTGGTAATCACTGCAGACTTCAGGGTGGCTGCCACGCTTGGCTTGCCTAATAGGATCTGGAGGAGTAGCGTTTGGGTGGCAGGCAGACATGCTGCCACTTATATAAGACAGAGGAAGAACACTGATTCCTTCTATAGTATCTGACTGCCTGTCTAACCCACATACACGCTGACACATCATCTGTTTACACAAACCTCAGTCATTTTTCACACCTGGTCTTTAAGGTGGAGCCTCCGTATTGTCATTAACAGGTGATCAAATCAGATGTGTGTGTTTACACAACAGAATCATATTCTGTCATTACTTATAGTAAAACATACTGTCTGACAGGTCTGGAGAAGCTAGTTAAATTAACAGAAAACATATTGCCTTCATCAGAGAGCTCTGATGAAGAAAAATAGCTGAAAGTAAGAGTGGTTTTACTGCTGTTTTTAATGCTGCTTTTCCCCATACCAATGAATTGCTAGACCTGTTATATACCACTGACAATCTGGTAGTCAGGCAAAATGCTACTTTAATCTGTCTGATTCTCAGATTTGTGACAAAAGAGCACATATAAAAAAAGGAAATAACTGAATTCTCCTGTTTTTCAAGAGCCAGTAATTATCCATCTCTTTTTTAACATACACTTTGATTATGACAATTTTAAATGGCAAAACCTGTGGGGTGGGAGCACCTGTGCACTGCAGAATGTTGTATGTCTGATTGAAAAGGCTAAAACATGCCACAATGTGTGTATGTATGACAGAATAGACAAATCCACCTTGGGAAAGAATCTAAACTCATGGACCACTTATTAAATAATGACCCTTTTATGTCATGGCCTTCACCAGCAGATACGCTCTGTTCAGTTGTAGCTGTTCAAACTATTATTCCAAACATTTTTTAAGCTTCTTGTCAATGCTGGCTTTCTTGACCTTGGAAAACAGCATAGTACAAGTGTGTAAGTGGACTTTGAGTGGATATTGCTTTGTCATCTGTCAAATGTAAATGTAAAAAGAAAAGGTATTGGTGCTCTTTTAAGGCCAAATCAAAGATTTATAAGTTAGGCATCCTCTGGTAGTATTAAAATCAGACACTGTGGCAGACAACAATGCACACTGGTTTTATTATTTCCCAAACAAAAACATATACCATAACTTTAAAGATGCTACACTGTACACATATAGACTTTGAGAGTGTAATTTTGTTACATCAAGTCCAACAGAAATTAAATTGCATGATTTTTGCTGAGATGTGTACTTGTGCTGTGTTCAACATTGCGGGAAAAATTAGAAACCAAAAGGGAGAAATGTATATTTTATATGGTGCTCCCTATCTTTGCATTGATTATGAACTGCATTGAGTTAACAATTCATTAACAACTAACCACATGTTGCTTGTTCTTCAACTTGTTTCCGTACAGCAATTCAAATACTCTCAAAAACTCTAACTTCAGTTGGACTTAAATGTGTGTAATATATAGAAAGAAAACACACACAACGTTAAATGTAATGGACTGATAGACCTTAGAGCAGTTTGGTGATAATTTGCATCTGGAATTCATTCTGACCATAGAATATTTTTTTGTCTTAACTCAGAAACATTTATCATAGAGTTCTTCAGAGCAAAAAGATTTTTCTTTACATTAGGAATATTGTTGAGCATCAGTGGAACCTTTCATCTCCATGCCTTGTAGTTTATTTTATTTATTTATATTATGTATAATTTATTTATTTTTTATACTGCTGCAATATAAGACATAAGAATATAAAACAATGCAGTAGGATAGTGTTAGATCATAGAGACACTAAGACAACAAAACAGTTCACATTGAACTGAGAGGCTAAGTTTGAACAGTTTTGACATGTAGAGCTGGCTGAAGACTTATAAAGGGGAAGACTAGTGAGTAACAAAGAAAAGAGAAAAACAAACAATGTAGAGAGAATAACAAATAAAGGTATTAATAATAATTAAAGCTGAAAGCAGCACCTCACGAGTCAGAGGGGGCAGCTGTCATGGTACGACTACTGGACCAAAATCTTTTTGTTTTCAAACCTATAATTCGATTATTGCCTGCTCTGGACCAAACAAATTGTTACAATGTAGCACACTGACTATGGTATAGTTGGGTTTCACATGCGCATATTTCAAAATGAACCAAAATACGTAATAGTTGAGCTGGCTAATCCTCATAGGTCATAGTCACTTTGGTGTTTATCTTCCGGTCATAGATAAATCACCACTTTCGAGTTTCACAATGGAAGGACATCTCCGTGGGGTGAACTTGGCTCTGGTCATTATATATTACATCATTTGTATTAGTCATTTTTGGCAAACGATACATTTCGAAAACAAGGCAGGACTGCGACTGGAAAATTAAGTCATGATGCACTGGTGTCGCCGAAGATGCATTGCACGTCACTTCATAAAGAAGAGGCGCACTCATCTTCTGAATGGGTACCTGCTCATCAGCCGCATATAGTACCTAAGATCAGTTTGCTTTCTCATCAACAGAACTGCACCAGAGTTCACCAATTGGTGCAGATGGAGACCACCTCTTTTTTTGGTGGTTTTGGACCGATTCATTTGGTGTGGACCTGAGTGCGATTTTTGCATTCTGACAGATGCATTCATGCATAGTCACTCATTGTAACTTAGTTCAGCCATGCACTGATAATTTGCAGCATGGTGAACAGCGCTCATGCACAGCCCATAACTGTGTCACATTGATGGCTTGTAGATCAGTTGTTTTAGGTGAGCTTCAGTGAATGCACTCAAGGCTATTGTTGATTGCATGGTCCATTCCAGCTGTACTCAGAGGTCAGAATTTCCGAGTCCCTACTAGGAAAATTCAACTGGAACACCCCTTGAAGTCAGATTTCCGACTCGGAAAGGTGGAAAAACCTCAGCACCCATGAACTCAAAACCCAGGATGGATGGTTGCCCCGCTCATCAATGATGTGAGAGTTGTACTAATATCCTGTTTATTAGCACTTTTGTCTCATACGTGTATAATTAAATTAGTGGTATAAACAGCACTATCCAATTTTTATCTGTGGACATGTTGCTATGGCGATTGTATGAGCAAAATACAATGAAATTGGTCTTTATTTTGCGTTTTTAACTAATCAAACTCGGGTGTGACATCATTCCAATTTCTGACTTCCAAGTTCTGAGGTAAATGGAACGCGGCAATACTCAATAACATCAGCACGCACATCATTAAAACAACAATTAACAACAACAACAATCACACACCTCCAGTTGACACATATTTTCCAGAAGGTAACTGATGATGGATATACATTTTCATGAATATTGGACATAGCATGTAAGAAATAACTTCTTGTGTCGAGTGTTCACATCTGAGTGGTCATTTCCAGCTGCCTGCCGATCTGCCCAGCTTCCTGTCTTACAGTAATAAACTCATTGTCTATACAGACGTGAATCCTGCCTGCTCTCCCCCTGATTCTCATTTCCCTTTTCCACTTGTGTCTTATCCTCTGGAACAGAAACCTCAGTGTCAAGCATCTTAACCTGAATGGGAAAAGCAATCCACCTTATTACCGCCTGCAGTGGCTTTGAGCTACAACATGACATCTGGGCTGTTTGAGAATGGAAACCCTAATGGAGAAAAAAAAGGAGACGTGAGAGAATAGATCTGCTGGGACACCGAGCGCATTGAGACTGATATATTTTTCCTTCAGGCGAATTCTCCTCATATTACAAAAAAAGCGAGCAGAGGCACTGAAGTCACAGGGAAGTGGAAACTTTTAGAAATACAGTCACATGTTCACCTCCAGATAGTCTCCCCTGATGATACAACAACATACACGCAATAATGAGATGATGTGGCTACATAAAAAAACTTCTAAAATCATCCAAATGTCAAGTATGTGTCAAAACACATCAGGCACCATCAGACTGCTGGGAGATTTCTCAGACGGGCGGATGATGAAAGAAGCTGAGTCGGGAGGACGTAGCAGCTCATTTATATTGAGTTCAAAGGTTTAAGATGTTGTGAGAGGATGCAGTTGTTAAAGATCTGGTATTATGGCTCCTTTTCTTACTGATTTTTATATACAGAATCTATTTTAAACATATTTGTGACATTATATTAGGGCTGGGGGGTATGGACAAAATCAAATATCACAATATTTTAGACCAAATACCTCCATATCGATATTGCAAATATATTGTAGAGATGACTGTGGATGCTTTCACAAAATATTTACACTATGAAATGTATGTGAATTATCATCGGTAATGTGGATATAATGACAAAGTGGGTAAAGGGTACATAACAGAACAGCTAGAACAATCTGGTAAGTTCAGAACATTATATACTGAACTGTAATGCCGCATTTAAAATCCAGGAAAAGACAATTCTGATGATGACATATCACGATATTACGACGTCTTGTTTCATATTAGGATATCGATATAATATCAATATATTGCCCAGCACTACATTTTATTCACCAAGGTTGTTTAAATGCCTCTAAATCCATCTTTCTTTACAGTCGAAATTACTCTCTGTCCTCCAGCAGACTGTTTCAGAATCTATTTTCATAAAATCTGCATTTTCAATGACCGCCTACTCTGATTGGATGCAGGTGGTGCCAATTGGAATACTACCTATTGAATAATGCAAGTTCCCTTTACGCAGCATCTTTACCAAGAGGGATAGCCACAGGAGACATAAGACATTATATGGCATCTATGAAGCAGAGACTGATTCTGAATGAAGTGAAGAAGCTGCTCTTGCTCTTACACAGGTGAGATTTCAGCAGGGTGTTTCACAACAGTGAGATTGTGTCTAAGTTTCCTAACAAAATAAAAGTCCTTTTTTCAAATGCAGAAGGAGGTACGGGCTTACTAGCACAGAATTACAGTGTTGGGGAGTAACTACTTCCATGTAACAGCATTATGTAATTTAATTACAAAATATTTGTAAGTGTAATCCACTACAGTAACTGAGAAAAATGTGTAACTAAATGACAGTTACTAATGAAAATGTTGATGATTACAAAGGAGGTTACATCTGAAGTCACACCTTTAAGATTTTGCTCATTTTTTAATATTGAACATGTAAGTGAATACATATATTGCTGAAATCATTATTCTTTATATTTAGTAAATAAATCATGGTGTGGGCTTATGTGGAGCACACATGGGCTTAAATGGTGTCACAGTAACAATTAAGCTCCATGACAGACTTTTGACTTTTTTCATCAAATATCTTAACAGCTGAAAAACAGCTAGATTTTGGTGCTTAATGGGTACACTTACCCTAACAGCTGACCAGAAACAGTTGAAAAGTCATCAAAAACTCATCAAATGTAATAAGTTACCTTAACCGAAATAGTTACATTACCTATTACATTTTAAATAGAGTAACTAGTCATCTGTAACCTTCCCAACCCTGCAGATATCTAAGTATGAGTGTGCTTGTTTTAAAACTTCATCCAAAGTTTGAGGATGAGAAAGTAGGACTGTGGCGTACAGAATCTCATTAAGCAGACAGCTGGCACAAAACAACCACTTGCTGATAACGGAGGGAAGATTGTCTCCAAAAATTAATTTCAGTATTCCTGATGGAAATTTTCCATCCTCTGTAAAGGCTGTAAAGACTTTGTAGCTATTGAACAACACTTCCACTGTGCTGCTTTGCTAATCATCTAGCTGAAATGCAAACTCTGACTACAGAAGTTACAGAAGAAGTTAGGGCTCATGCTAAGGCTTCCTGCATATTTGATTTGACTTTCTGCTGTGATGTACTGACTGGTTTAGTTTAGTTTAGTTTAGTTTAGTCATTAAACTCAAATACACATGTATAAATAACATAAATCATATGTCCTTGTTCCATTCATCTCCATTAGAAATAGTGACAAAAGTAAGTAAAAATATAAATAAATAAAGAAGTTTCCTACTGAAAATGCAGTGTATTACACACTGTCAATTGTTTTAAGTATATTCTTATAAGTGAGTCATTTAACTGATGAACAAACTTTGCTTTGAATTTATTTAGTAAACATGCAGGTTCCCCTTAATTCATAGTGACTCATTGAATTTGGAACAGCCTCTGGATACAGTCTGGAAACATCTGATTTTTAACTTCATACATGAACTGTGCTATTTATACATAAACTGTGCAATTCCACCTCAACGCTGATCACTCTGGCTCGCAAATTTCAAAAATTCAAATAACCTAAAAAGACCGAGGAGACAGAATTGAGTAATTTTACAGCCCACCATCACTCTGATCCACAACAAAGTCTAGTTTTCTTGTTTTCCTCAATAGCAGCCCTGAAGATGAGACAGAATAACAAGATGATCACGATGCAGCAGCACAACATCACAGTTAGAGTGTGCCCTCAAAATCATACAGACACTTTCTGTGACCAGAGATGTTTGACTCAGAAATCATCCTCAAAACCACTGGAGCTCTGTCAGGCTAGTTCAACTTCATATTAAAAGGCAATATCACTTCTTTTTTTTTTGTTGACTAACTCCTTACTGACTGTAGTGTCAAAATGAGCAAAATTACAAAATTATTGAGCCAGGATTTTTGATTAGAGAAAGTAATTTTACAGCATTAAACACCAATTAGCTCAACAGGGAAAGAAAACCACAATACAACAATAGATAGAAGTCAGGAGAAGTGAGTGTTTGTTGTCATGTATTATGAATTGCTTTGAAGAAGTCTGTAGTGTTAACTTTAGTTTCAGGCAGACATTAAAAGTACACAAGTTGCTCTGGAGTAGCTGTCATCGTGCTGTTTCTTACCCACCACCCCAAGTAGATTTAATTAAGGTGATGCTAACAAACACCCAACATTACATTATTAGAAATTGCCGTTGTCAGCAGGAGCCAAATCAGCCAAAAACATAACAAAACATTAAAGCTGTATTAATTCATTTTTTTATTGTTGTTTTTTGGTCAATTGGGGGCAGCACAATGACATATCTTTATAATACAAAGTTGATTTCCTCCAGGAAATAAGAAGAAACATAAGTGTCCAAATATTTGCTCTCCTCTTTAAGCTTTGTTTTGGTCTCCACCAACTCATGTGAAAGAATATCTTGCTCTAACTTACTCGTGAGCATCTACTGTAAAATCTTCACTAGTTAGTTGACCAAACAGGATAGTTTGTTGTGTTTGATGCTGGCTAAGTGGAGGTGCAGTGGCTTTAACAGAGCTGTTTCACTGAAAACAGCTGTCTTCTGCTGGAAGGTTAATGAACAGTGAGACTGATGCAAACAATGAGCCGATTGATGCTAAAAGTCTCCAAACAGCTGAGGGAACCTGGAATTAACTTCAACTAACTGTTGAAGCCTCCCTGAAACCCTGAACCCCTTCCAAACACACACTCACACACTTACTCCAGGACTAAGTGTAATATAAATGCCACTGCTGCACTTTACTGTTTATACATCCATACATTTATTTATCTGTAATATATACATAGCCTACATATATTTTATATACAAATAAGTATATTTATTTTCACGTATGCTGCTGGGATGGGAATGCTAACAAAATGTTGTTGTATTTTATGAGCAATGACAATAAAGTATCTATCTATCTATCTATAGTAACACAATCTCACATTACATATAGTCATTTGATCCCCTGCTTGTAGTATAAATATATACATTTGTGCAGCTTTAGTTCATTATAACTTTAACAAACTTACAGAAGCGTAAAATGAAGCTGTCATATTAAAAGTGTTTCCTATCATACTTTCATACTTTTGACCTATGCAGGGTTTTGAGTAGAGTATCTGTAATAATCAGTGTGTACTCACACAGATTTACTCCTGGTTCATCTCAGGAGGTGAAATTTAATAAAACTATGAAAAGACAAACATGTATTCCAAGTAATAATGCAGCAGCAGCAGTACTGCACCTTCAAATAAACCAAAAGTTAAAATAACCAAAGACTTTTTAAACTAGCAATCTTCATCTTTTTGCCTTTTTTGCCACATTGCTTATTTTCTGGTGGGTTACCAGCACTTACAGATGAGTGGAATACACAGTCGTATCTGTATGTGTGTATGATATGAACAAAACAGACACACACTCCTAAAAACATAACTGTGTAGCACTGCTAGAGGTTGACAACTCCTGAGGGAACCTTTAAGATGTCTTGTTGTTGTCATCTAGTGTTCCATTTCGCTTCCATTTCATGTTTACTCTGCAACACAGTGGCTCAGTCTAATAAACTGAGTCATGCTTCCACCTAAAAACTGAAAAGTGGAAAGCTGAAACTCATCTATCTGTGGGTGTTTTCTTCAACAGAGCACATAATGAAAAGCAGGAAGTCTCATCAGCATGCAGAGTGTCTCATGACTGACAGTCTGACAGTGCAGGAGGTGCACAGGTGTCACTAACAATGCTAATGACTGCGTGTTGCATTCGAGTATCCTTTTCTCACTGCAGACATTTTTGACTTGTCATAGCAGGTAGGCGTTAATGATGAATCTGTTCCCTTCAAGTGTGACTGAAGCATCATGCACTGTACCAAGATCAGCAATTTATACAAACTGAAAGGGATTTAGCTGTCATTAACAGTATTCATTGTTTTGACATGTCAAACTGTCTGCTGTGTAATAATAAACATGAATAAATATGAGATATTTCTTGACCCCAGAAATGATTTATAAATATAAAAGATTAAGCTCTCAGTGTTGCAGGAATTGTGTTGAAAGACATGCAGATTATTTACATATATATTAATTATGCAAATGAATAAACACATTTACGTTAGAAGCATTTAAGTTTGTAGAAGATTTTTTTTTCCAAACCTCTGTAGTCAAAAGTAGAGTATATTATTCTGGGAAAACTTCCAACTGGATTAAATCAAGATTAAACTGATTTATTTAGAATCCTGAGACTGACAGCACTGAAACTAATTTTTTTCTTAAGGAAAAAAAACACCACACCTTCAGATTTATTAAGATGGGAAAATAAGATCCAAGGAGAATAATTTATGGAGACTCCCAAATAAGAAATATAGAAGATGTGTTTGACAAAAGGTGAACTTTGGGTGATGGGAAATTAAAACTACATCATCCAAATATATCAGAAGGTTATTTACCAGCATGTCCTCTCGCTCCAAATATTGAATGGGTTAACCACCATACACACATGCATATGCAGTATGTAAGTGAGTCTGTGTTCAGCCACTTGGCTCAAAGCACTTTGGGGGGGGGGGGGGGGGGGGGCTCTTACATACTATCAGACTGTACAACACCACAGCTCCCAGTACCTCCCACTCCCACTAATGTATTGTATATTTATTGTATATAGTATTTTATTTTATTATTAGCATTTTTCAAGAACAATTTTGAATTTCCCTCTATAGGGGGGTCAATAAAGTTCAGGGTTGGGGAGTAATGGATTACATTTAACGGCGTTACGTATTTAAAATACAAAATACGAGTAACTGTATTCCGCTACAGTTACAGTTTAAATTGGTGTATTCAGAATACAGTTACTTTCTTATAAAAGATTACTGATTACTTTACTGCACCACGCAGGTTGCACTGTGTGAATGCAGGTGGCATTATGCACGCGCAAATACACTGTAAATTAATGCACGAGAGCACTTTCCACACAACACCAAATGACAATTGCGGAGGAGGACAAAAATGCCTTTTTGCCATGGAAATACAGAGAACATTTTACCTGCACACCTGGTAAAGAAGGTCACAACATCAAAGTGCAGTACAAGCTTTGCTTACCATCAACGAAGCTGCTTTCATCATCGAGAGACTCCAAGTCTGATTTGAATAAGCATCTTGAGTTAAGTTAGCTAAATAGCATTAGCTAGCCGGTCGGGTGAGTGGGGACTGACAAAACAACAGAGAAATTAACCCGGCAACTATTAACCTCCTAAGCCCGAGAGCACCCGCCGGCGGGGGCAACAGCACCCCCCATAAATTAAAAACGTCTAGGGCAGTTAAACAAGCATGAATATAGTCATATGACACCGTAAACCGTCAAAGAAAAATCCAAACAAACTTCCCATTGTAAATTTACAACTACAAATGATGTCATACTTTCGCTGTTTTTATGGTTAAAAGTTGTATCTGGTCGCATAATATTCCTAGTAGCAGCTACTCCAACGTCTCTGGATCATTTTGAGTCGATTCAAGCCAGTTTCCATTTATTTACATGGCGTCTCCATCTAGTGGTTGAACTCTGCTATTGTGACAGATTTAGCCAACTGCGCTACTTTCTAGAGGGCGCAGATTTTTTGCTGGAGCCCAATTTTTTCTTCATTCATTAATATTTAAGAATAAAAAATTTTATTTTAATTCCCCTAATTTCTGAGTTGTGGAAATTAATAAAGGTAAAAGAAACTGATGAATGTTGACTCTTGGGTGCCATTTTTCTTTAAATAGTAACAGTTGCAGGACAAAACGTACCACATCTGTGTTTTGTGTATTTGCATAACTTTTCTCTGAAGACTAGAATAAGATCATTCTCTAAAGCAAGTGTTAACTAAAATCAGTGTCCCACATAAACACGTTCAACTAGACGATTTTGAAGTAAGCTAAAAGTAAGCTAAAAGTAATCCAATAGTACGTAGAACACATTACTTTATTTGAGTAATCCAGGAAATAATTTACAGATTACATTTTAGGGCATGTAATCAGTAATCTGTAGGGGAATGCATTTTTTAAAGTAACCCTCCCAACACTGATAAAGTTACCCTACCCTATGTATGTGAATGTGATTAATGTACATAAATGTGTTCGGTATCCAACAGTGTGCATGTATGTTTTAATTTGTTGTTTATTATTAGTTCAGATTTTTATTTTTCAGTACTTTCTCATTTTGATTATAATATATATATTTATTTATAAAGGAGTACATGTGAAATTAATTTAGAATAAATAAAGTATAAAAAAATGTCTAGTGTGAAGAAGGTGTGTATCTGACACACCTGACTGCAGCTATTACACCTGCATGCATCAAGTCAACATGTCCTCCATGAGAAAAGCCTGTTGAGTCATTGTTACTGAATAATAATATCTCTCTCTCTCTCCTGTACTCACAGCTGATGTCCGAATGATCAGCAGTGAGGAATCTTCTGGGCCCCACTGAGCCAACCCAATTCTGTCAGTGTCAGGGAGCCAGAACAGCCCCCCCTCTCTAACCCCTCTGGACTGGCAGAGTCAGGGGACACAGGGGACCAGGAGCAGCTTGTCACAATCAGAAGCTTCAGGCTGTGTTAGCCTATAGGCATGAAGCAGGACATGGAAATGCTTTTGTCAGAGGAGAAGCCATGGGCATTACTTTCAGCTCTGCCTATACACCACAGTACCACTGAGCCCCTGGTGGCTGTGACTCTAATTCTCTTTTTTATTTTTGTAACCATTTTTGTCCATGAAGCTGAAACTGAACCAAAACATTAAAGTATTGAGCCATAAAACCCCCAAAACAATAAGCTGAAACGCTAAAATGATCTGTAGAGCTGAGAGAAACTGCAGAGCGCCATAATAATTCTCTGTGGGTTCATCACCACAAGCAACACTCATTCATATTTTACATAGTCTAGTACATACGTATTATTGCAACTTTAATGCTGTTGCACACTGAATCCATTAGCTTTTCATGCTGTGTAAAAAAAAAGCTAAAGAAAGTTCTGGCCTGCCTGAATTACATTACATGTCAACACAAAGACAAAATGTAGGTTAATGAATCTCAAAATGTTGATACCGAATGTATAAATTAAATGTTCAGTTACAACATATTTTCTTTTTTTCCCCCGACCCAAATATCCAATTAAGTAGTACAGTGACTTCTGGTAATAAACAGCATTATGAAGCTTTTTTACTTTAATGTTTAATGTTTAAACATTTATTTCAGATTTGAGGAAGGTCATGGTTTTGGTTTAATACAGTTAAATGTCTTCAGTGACGCACATGAATGTAGCCATGGCAATACCAAACAGGCAATCTGGGTAAGTGACCAGGGGCCCCTTGAGCAGAAAGGGGCCCCCCATGATGAGAGAAAAAAACGTGTGCTTTTTTTTCCCTCTTTTTGTCAGACTCTACAGAAAAACAACACAAGGCATGAGCCATTCTTTTGATATTGCTAATTACTGTCACTGCTCGAAACCTATTATGTCCAGAACTATGTATAGAGTTACATGTTTTCCACCTGACAACATTACAGGCCACATTACACTGTGGTTAGGTTGTATTGATGAGTGTTTGGGGAAAAATTCAACTGGTGTAAAGTGGACAGCCCTCATTCATTAAAAAAAAGAATATAATCCAGGCAGCAATTATCAATACAACAAACAAATGAGTGAAATATATAAATGTAATTTCAGGAAACTGATTGGCAAGAAGCAGCATGTACAGATTCTGACTTTTAACACACACAACTTACAAGTAAAGTGATACTGCTTCATAATGCAAGGTTTGAAAACTGCTCCAGCATCAACTTGGTGTGTAAATGTAAGTTGATGTGTGATGGGAGTTGGGTGGGGCATCAAACGCTGCTTAGGACCACAAAAAAGCTTTAGCCAGGCCTGAACTATAAAACTTATTGAATAAAACAGTTCCTCAGCCTTTTGACTTCATATCAGAGAATCAGTCTCTGCATCTGACACCAGGAAGGAAATATTCAGACTATACAACCTGCAGTCTAACATCTCTCAGCTCATCTCTTATTTCCCTTGCTGCATCTCCATGATTTCTAGTGTTTGGACTCTAAAGATTTTTAAAATTGTATGCAATATGTCCAAATAAAATTATACATCCATTTTTAAGAGTAGTATTTATTAAACCTGCATATATTGAGTTCTAAAATACTTCTATATAGATTTTGAGTATATGTATAGTAAATATAGCAAGTTCATACATATTTTATGTTTTTTTAAGTCAGCCCACTATGATAGCATACTCTTATAAGTTATTCCATAAACAGTCCTATAAATCTGTTGCTTGAAACATGAGTAATAGTATGTTTAGATTATTCCTCTTGCTTCTTTTCTCTTTCTCTTCATGCCTCATTAAAATAACCATTGTTCCAAGCAGGAGTTCTATTCCCCCCCCCCCCCCCCCCCCCCCCCAACCCCCTCTATCTCTCTGTCTTCTGCTTTGTTGTCAGTTGGCACATTTAATATCCACGCATTCAAGTGATCTCAGAGTTGCGCTCTCCGGAGCTCTCCAAGGTACTCAGAATAAATCCTGGTACTGTTGGATACTGCACACGCACACACTCGCACACACATGCACACCCCACGCACTTCTACACCCACAGCACATGCAAATTCCTCCTTAGGAAAAGAGAAAGAGTTCGTACGCGCATGTAAAAGCGCACAACCTCGCTTAAAAGTCTGACATGGATAGAAAATACGCACAACCGCTTTATAAAATGTGAAAATTGAGTTTATAACAGAGGATGAAAAAATGTAAAAAAATATGTGATTGAAAAGGAAAAAATGCTTAACAAGTGAGTAGTGGTGAAACATGTTGGTGCTTACCTGCAGGAAACGGTCACTTCAATCTTTGTCGCAGGTACGATGGAGTTGAGTGGGTCGAATTCTCCTATTGTCGCCATGGTTGAGGGTTTAGGGTTGTTGTTTTTGTTTTTTTAATCACTTCTTCTAAATCCTTTAAGTTCACACTTATATTACAGCTCTAATTTTCCTTTGGCTACAATTTGTTTGTTCCATGCAGCCGATGATGAGACACGGAGAGTAGATCGGCGGGTAGTACAGTTGTTGCTGCTGACGGTCGCTGGAGCGCAGTTGAGGGTTAGGAGGCATACCTGAAGATGAGGCTTTCATTCATGGCGAGATGGGGGAGAGAGAGAGATAGAGAGAGAGAGAGAGAGAGAGAGAGAGAGAGACCGGAGCACACGTACACACACACACACACACACACACAAGGATCCAGAAGCTCCTCTGCTCCTTATTTATCTCCATCCATCGCCAGGTGGAGGCAGAGACCTCCACAAGTTCTTCTAGCTGTGACTGAGCGCAACTTGTGGTGTGTGTATGGGAGGTGATTAGTGCCAACGAGAAGCGAGAAGTAGGGGAGAGCGGTAGAAAGGGAGGATCGTTTTAAGGGTCATTACCACTGATTGTATGGTTTAGCAGATTTACTCATTTATTTATTTATTTTCCTACTTTTGAGACAAGTTTTGGTACATTATGAAAATCAGCTGGCAAAAACCCAACCCAAAATCTATTTGACTCAGAAGCAGTGGTGAAAAGTAATATAAAGTAATATAAAGTACAGCCTACAGTATGTAGTAGATGATATGTTACATTTTAAGAGTTATTTTTTCCCACTTTTGAGGCATTCATTGGTTTCTTTCTCTTTTTTTTGGTACATTATGAAAATTAGCTGGCAAAAAAGAAAAAAGAAAATCATCTCTACTCAGAAGTGATGGTGGAAAGTAATTAAGTATACAGTGGTTTGTTAAATTTGAATGATTTTGATGATCATATAGGCATAGCCTAATCACTATTGATTTATGTTGCCCTCATATACAGTATATGCATAAGGCCTACATTGGAGTCACAGAGCTAACATCACATTATTATTTATATTTTATAGAAATGGATGTTTTCCTCTGTATCTTAAATATAAGGTAAAACATGAGTTTACTTAAACTTAATTATTCACATTTTATAGTTGATCATTCTACTCCAGTACATTTCAGAAATACATACTATATTATACCCAAAGTACAACCACAACTTTGCTTCTTGATATTTTGGATACAGAACATATTATAAAATATGATACAGATATTTATAGATTCTACAACTGAGTTCCATCCTGAGATAATACATTAAAATATGTATGTGCATCAATAGTTTTATATTCTGTACTTTTACTTGCTAAGCACATTTTCCTGATGACACATTTTTACTTTTACTCAAGTTATATTTTGAATGCTTGATCTTTACTTGTAATGGAATACTGTAAATGGTAAATTGACTTTTATTATTATTATATAGAGCATCTTTCTAGTCTTCTGACCACACAAAACACTTTACAATACATACATTCACCCATTCACACACATTCATACACTGATGCAGTTGCTGCCATACAAGGTTCCAACCTGCTCATCAGGATCTAATTTAATGCATTTTCACACATACTCACACACAGAACAGTCATCTGGAGTCATTTGAGTTTCAGTACTTGGACTGGAGGAGGCGGGGATGGAACCACTAATCTTCTAAGTAGTGGAGTTCCCTCTCTTCTGCCCTGTTTGAGTTGAGGTGTGTAATACTAAGGAAAAGAACATAATTCTTCCACCACTACTGGAAGCTTGCACGTGTTGTAGTAGTCTTCTGTTTTTCTTCAATCATTGTGTGATAAATCGTTTACTTCTCAGACTTGAAGTTTTCTATATTGGCTTGCAGTGGAATTCATGACAGCACCATTCTATCATGTCTTCATTTTACTACTGATTTCTGTCTGTAAAGCATTCTAACTTAGAAGCATAAGAAACAACAGACTCATTTAAATGTGTCCCAATGTTGCATTTATGATGCAGGAGGAAAGGGTACCTATATCGTTTACAACAGGCTTGCAATAATTCTTATAATGTTCCATCACTGTTGACATTGTCAGAGTGGTGTTGGTTCAACTATGTGGAAAAACTCAAGGCTGTAGTTTGTATTAGATTGCATTATTTAAGAATTGCTGCTAATATGTTGTCCCCCCTTATGTATAGTATCAGCCCAATGTTAATAAGGATGGATGTAACATTAGAAACACCACTCAGTGAAGGCTCTGAATTACTATGGAGGCTAATCAACTCCACTCAGACACTATCAAAAATTAAAATCCAGTCTAATAAGCATGACACAAGTTAGAACATGTGAGTCAAGTTCTATTATTTTCTCTCTTTTTTTGGAGATTTATAGTTTTATTATAATTTTCATCTATGCATTAAATTAAGTAAAATCATAGCTGGTGAAAGAGGGAGGCCTGAGTATTTGCAGTGCAAACAGAACTTAAATAGTAACAGATTTTTTTTTAAACATCCAAACAAAAAAATAAAGGTGTCATAAAATGAGGTAAAGAAAAAAATGAAAGAGTCACCTAATGTGGATTTCCCAATTATTCCATTTCAATATGTGTAGGTCTACTTTGTTTATAAGTCTAAATGTCAGCTTTTCCAGTGCTGCCAGATGACCAATCTGACTAAACCAGAGATTGACAGAGGGAGCCTCCGAAGTCTTCCATTCACAGGATTAGTTTGCGTCCCAGCATGAGTACTGTCTGATTCTACTTTGCACCTGAGGAGCTGATACCTCAAAGAAGTGAAGGATCACCTAAGAGCCTAGGAGAGAAGGGCATTTTGTCTCTGGATACGTTCAATCTGGGCACTAATTCCTGCCCAGAATTCCTGCATCCTAGGGCAGTCCCATAGCATGTGGATTTGCCTTTTATGAACTTGTGTTTTAACTGCAGTGGGAGGAGCTGTGGAGGGAGATCTGAATGTTTGGACAAGATTTACAAGTATCGGCCAAAACTGATGGTGAGGTAGTGCGAAAGATTCCTTTAAAATGATTAAAAGACATAATAGTGCCACTCTCGCAATAAGTCACCCAGTATCTTAATTCCTCTGATGTGCCACAGTTATTTTCTCCATTTGTACTTAAATTATAGAACAGGTGCAAAAATAATGAAAATGTATAGAGAATATGGTCCTACATACAGGTGAAAAACACCAACACATGAAAAGTTTGGCTTTTAAGTGAAAAAGAAGGGAAAGCTGGGAGAAAGAAGCAGTAGGAGAAACTGGATGCAGAGAAAGTGAGCAGCTCCTCTGTGGCATTATTCACCCCTCCTACATGCATAACACCTCAACAGTTTACCCACATTCTGTAAGCGCTGAGAGTCATTTAAGCAGTCGTTTATTAGGATAAATATTTTATAAATGAATAATTGATTACTGAAACACTTAAGTGTTCACACCTCTGAGGCAGTGGGAAGATGTAGCTGATTTAAAAAACATGAGCTAGTTTAGGTTCAGGCAAGGATCTGGCCTGCTGAATTATCACTGTGAAGGTGGACTTAACCTATGACCTCTAATTCAAAAAAGCAGAAAGTGGTGAATTATAGAATTAAGAGAGGATAACTCATTAAACTACACACAGATGAATGATTTTAATTTGATCAGAACGATATTCAGTTATATAACTGTTTTATGTAATCATATATCATTTGATACCAAATTCCCATGTGCCGAACTGTAGCTATAGATGTCTTACCTGTGTTAGGAAGAAACACTTCACATCAGTCCAGCTGCTGAGGGAAGCATATTATGTGGTGTAAATAGTTCATATGTTTCACCATGGCTTATAATGAATATATAAGTAGCACGAGTATGCAGCTGAGATTATCTGCTACATTCAAATTTGAAGAAAATAAGCAAATCACAAAATCATCCTAATTTTTTTTCTTTATTGCCACCTGCTGCTCAGTTCACCTTTATGTATAGCCTGTCATCTGCCAACAATTAAGAGCAATTCATGACCAAAAAAACAAACGTAAAATTACTTAAAAATGCGACTGTACAAAGACGAAAACTCTTTACACAGAGAACATCAGGATGAGTGCAATGCAGCATCTTAATAAAAGAGATTTTAAAATAAAAATTAATTTCTAAAACAAATAAAACCATATTTCACAATTAAGATAAACCTGGAGGAAGACATGCAAAACCAGTGAGTGAAAACTGAATAAGAGTATGTGAAGGGATAAAGTTTTCTTATGATAACCATTTTCAGCCATTTTAAAGAGACAATAGTGTGTTTTTGCATCATAACTCAGGTGCCTTGTGATTGGCCAAAATAAAACAAATGATTAGCATTAGAACTTTTCTTCAGAAAGGGCATCTTAAAAATATGTGAGATGCCTGAAATGACCAAACTGTTTCAGAGAAAGCTGACCGATTGTTCTATTGTCAGTTTGTTTGGAAGTCAATGATACAGACAGTCATATGAACCAAATTCCTGACTCTCATAAGGAAACACTGAATTAAAACTAATGTGGTTTAAAACAGTTCTAGCACTCTAGAAAGTGTGTTTTTGTGGTATAAATAATGCAGAATGTGACTTTGAATCTTACAGAACACCAAATACTGCCACTTAACACAATAGTTATGGGAAGTACACTTAATTAATTTCTGTCTAAGAGTAAGGTGAGAAGATCTTTATCAATCTAATGTCTGAGCTTTTAAATATAGAGCTAAAGACAGGACGTGGTTAGCTTAGCTTACAAACTGGAAGCAGGGCGAAACACCTATGGCTTTTTCTAAAGTGAAAAAATACACCAACAGGTGTCCTGTTAGTTGAGCCTCTCCTTAAACAGAAATTAAAAATTAAAAAGCCAGAGAAGTTTTTTTTTTAAACTTTAAGCCAAGCTTGCGGCCTACCTCTGCTTCCTGTCTTTATGCTAAGCTAGGCTAAGCATGCCCCAACTCTAGTTCTGTGCCCCCACTTCATAAGCCTCATCAGGGGTGTCCATAAGACTCAAGAGTAATGTCACTGTATACTAACAAAGGCCTATAATCTTGCAACCAAGTGAGCGGTAAAGGGGAACCCCAAAAAAACGTTATTGCAAAGCTAACACTGCTAATGATCTATGCTCAAAACTGCCATTAACAATCCGCTGCCAAACCCCTCAAACTCTTAAAACCATTTAAGAAACAGAAATACACCTGAAACTGGACCAGAGACCTGATCCAGCATTTACTGAAGATTAAAAAAAGGCACAACAAAAGGTCCTGAGGTACAGCAGCCATCAAAACCATTTGGCAACACCAACAAGCTAGTTTCAAATCAAAGTTCTCTCAAGCTAATAACTTCAAAGTGTGATTCTACCCGAGAGTGACCAGGTAAAAATATCTGTCCAAGTGTGACCTGAAAGAAGGCGCACATGTCGTTTGAACAACACGTGTGGTAATAGCTGGGCGGAAATCTCAGCACTGGCAGGAATCAAGTGGACCTCAGTTCACTGGTCACAAGTCTGTCAAGAGACAACATCTACAAAAAAGAAAAAAAAGGCCTTCGGTTCACAGATTTGCTACCACAATGCTCAGTGCCTCTTGTGCTACCATATCAGTGCTACTGAAGGACAAGAGATGACTGAATATGGACTGAAGTAGAGGAAGTGGAGACGTTAGACTGGCAAGGTGAAACGATATGTTCGTTGCTTCATCTCCTGGGTTTACGATTTCGGAAAACTGTGCTATGCGAGGCGATTCCGGAGCCCTATAGATCGAAGCTGATTTCATAAAGATGAAGAAAATATCACATAAAACTCAGAAGTTATCTAATTTAAAGGATAGGTTCTGATTTTTTTTCCAAGTCTGTCTTAATGAAATACTCAAATATCAATTGTACGTTGGTAGAGTGGTCTTGGTAATCATTCCTACTGGTTATGAAGCAACCCCTTCATCACACGACTCCACAAAACTAGGGTACAAAATCCACATACAAAGTTCTCACGTGTTCCTCTACTGTTTTTCTAGCTTGAAACACAGTTGAGGAACATACTTGGGTGTCACATGTAGGTTTGTTTTTGGTGTTATACCATGTTCAGTGAGATTCCTTATTCCCAACCTCTAAAATTAATCCTCCCTGCAACACCTAACCATAATCTCATGGTGTGGATATGCTTTAAACAAAGTGCTTGTAGGATTGTCAAACACTCATTATCCCGTGTTCTATCTCTCACGCATTACCCCTCTCTATGACAGTGTGGCTGTTTCAAAACACCTATACACACCTTTTCCTTTCGTACAATATGTCATCCAAACTAGCAAGTCTAGCCACTTGAGCCGGGTCATAACAACTGGTTGAAGCTTTTTAGATTTCAGTAAGATTTAAACTAATGGTTTGTCAGATTGTCGAACACCCTCCTACCACAGCTTCCATATGTCAGAAACAATGTTAACTGTACGCGATAGGCCATGTTCGCAGGTTTGAATCTTCGGCGAAATGTTGCTATCAATGTGGATTTTGACCCCCCAACTTCTATCGTCAACTCAAGGCAAGAAACTTTATATTATATTGTCCAAAACTCACAAATTTGGGGCTGTACAGCATAGTCAATCTATGCAGGGATTGCTGTCCTGCCAGTCGTGACAGGAGACATGATTATAGCAACCAAAGACTCTTCCAGCATACAAATGGCAGTGAGTACTGTGTTAAGACAAAGAAACTTCTCCTTTACATATAGACCAAACGTGCCCAAAGCTGTAAGTTCTAAAACTAATTGGATATTCAGACTTCAATCTATTGTGCCAAATTAGAAAATAGCTTGGTGCCAAATTCTGTCAGAACACATTAAGTGCTGAGTTTATCTCAACTTCAACGTCCACCTGAACTAAAAACAGCTACATAACGTCTTTGTCTCTGCTCGGATCAGTAAAGAATAGCAGCACGAAACAAGAGAACTAGAAATATATCACTTCCTGTACATGGGGACGGTCACCGCAAAGGGACAAAAAAAGAAAAAAACAGTATGAACAAATTAAGGAAAAAGCAGAGGAAGGAAGAATTCTTAATATATTCTGTCTGTAACAAGTGCAGACCCCATGCTGTCAGCCATTTACATTTCAGCAGCTAGAAAGCCTTCTCACTATCCCTTTTTGATACGGTGGCTGAGAGCGTTTCCCTCCCTGAATGTGACAGACGCACGACACAACATGGAAGATTAAAAGTCCAGAGAAAAGTTGGAGCAGCACAGAGAAAAAAATAAAATAAAATTCAGGGCATGTAAGGTTTGAAATCAAAAATCAAAGAAAAAAACAAAATATAAAAAGGAAAATTAATGCTTCACCCCTGAATTGTACAGAGATATTTGGCACTTTATTGTACTGAGTCCAGACATGAATCAACTGTGGATGGATGGAAGCAGGAGGAGGATTTGAAGTCACACTGAGGGCGGGGGGGGGGGGGGGGATTCAGACGATGGCGTTGGTGCCTCGGAGGCCGACCCCACGGGCGAACTGCTCCAGCAAGCCGGTGATGGCGCCGGAGGGGCTGGGTGCAGAGGACTTGAGGCCCACGGTGGAGCTGTAGGCCGCCAGGAAGACTTCCCGCACTGCCTCCAGACGGGCTTGGCGCTCTGAGGGGAAAGGACACCTGGAGAGGAGAGGAAAGAGGGCAGGGGAAGGGGAAGGGCGGGGGTGGCAGAAACAAGAGGGAGCAAGATGAAAAGGCAGGGAGAAAAAAAAAAAGGTTAGGGAGGGAAATCCTCCTTTTGATGTGCTATAAAAAAGAAAGAAGCTGGGGTAAGAAGAAGAAGTGAGAAATGAAGAGAGAAGAAGAAAAGAATCGCCCACCCTATTTGGGCCGCAATGTACTCCTGAATTAACCATCACAGAGCTCACACAGTCATGATCACCATCCCTCTGCTTCACTTCCGTTCTCAGTTTCTCTTGTTCCCTCCCAATAAAAGGAGAATTGATCATATTTGGCTTTTCTACTGCAAGTGATGCTGGCGGGACGCATTCGATTTGGCGCTCAGATCAAGCAGAAATTAAAATGTTTCCCCTGCTGGGAACAGACAGTCGGAGGATGAGTCAGTGAGAGAACCTGGTGGAAAATTCATCTCCCTTGATTCTCCTCTTCATCTATCACTGGGTTCAGTGGGGGGACACACAGCAGCAATGCTAATGTTCTGCTGCAACTACATATCAAAACAGACGTGCAGGCGTGCTACCACACAAAGCACACTGTATTGGATGTTTATTTGGCCAATTGAGTGTCTTGTGACATACTGTGTGATGTCAAAATGACATAAAATCAGTCTGTTTTATTCTCATGGACTTTTTAAGAATCCTGTGATATCTATGGCCACATATTGTTTGGACATCTTTGGTACTAGTAAAATAATCTTTCAAAACAAATACTAAACTTATACTTTTCTCAATACTTTACTCAATACTTCTTTTTGTAGTCATTATTTATGGTTTATAAGTGGTATACAAATTTTGTTTAATAAATGGTTAACACATTATACACTGTAGTTGTAAGCAGATATTTGTGCTTATTAGTGTATTTGACACATGTGGAGGCTGCTCTATAAACAAATAATGAATGACAATATAGAAAAAATAATTATAATAATATAAGATGTGTTTTCCTAGGAGAATGTATTACCTTAAAGTACCTTAAGTAACTTTATTTAACAAAACACAACAAACAATCTCAAATGTTAAATGGCATCTAAACACAAGTAGATGTACAAGAAGGCCAACAAGACCACATATTGATGCTAGCTTTGATACACACATTCTGCGGCCGGGAAGCAACGCTCTGTAACCTGGAAGCAATGCTCCATGACCTGGAAGCAATGCTCCGTGACCTGGAAGCAATGTGCTGTGACCTGGAAGCAATGCTCCGTGGCCTGGGAGCAATGCGCTGTGACCTGGAAGTAATGCGCTGTGACCTGGGAGCAATGCGCTGTGACCTGAAGTAATGCATCGTGACCTGAAAGCAACGCAGCGTGACCTGGAAGCAACGCATCGTGACCTGGAAGCAACGCATCGTGACCTGGAAGCAACGCATCGTGACCTGGAAGCAACGCATCGTGACCTGAAAGCTACGCAGCGTGACCTGGAAGCAACGCATCGTGACCTGGAAGCAACGCATCGTGACCTGGAAGCAACGCATCGTGACCTGGAAGCTACGCGCTGTGGTCTGGAAACAACGCGCTGTGACCTGGAAGCAACGCACTTTCACCTGGAAGCTAGGCAACGTGGCCTGGAAGCTACGCGCCTTGTCCTGGAAGCTACGCGCCTTGGCCTGGAAGCAACGTGCCGTGACCTGGAAGCAACATGCTGTGACCTGGAAGCAATGCGCTGCAGTCAGGAAGCAATACAAAATGGCCAGGAAGCTACGTGCTGTGGCGGGAAGCAACGCGCTGTGACGCACGATGCTGTGGTCAGGAAGCAACGCATAGTTGTTTTGTTGTGAAATGAGTGCTTATTACCACCTTTGGACCTTCAGATTACCTACAGAAATAACAAAAGGGGCAAGTTATGTTATTTTTCTTATTTTCTGTTCCTTTATTGAGGAAATAATGTTTTGTGTGCTCCGTGGGCGACTGGTCTATGCGGGGGAGTTGTGAATGTGTTGTGGTTGATGGGGGGGCTAATATCTGCAGGGTGTTTGTAGCCGGATAGCACCGTTGTTGTTATGTTGCATCCTTATGTCAGTTGTTTTCTGACATTAGTGGGAGAAAGGCAAAGCACTGGGGAGTGCCCAAAAACGTGACATACTTGGAATTAGAAATCAGTCCATAGGCTGTTACAGGCAACCAAGAAAGTCATTGAGATCAGACTATTTTTTTAAGTTAGTACCCGTTCACTCATTGGCAATAAAAAACTGTAAATTGCTTCATCGTTCATGTATCCTTGTCATGTGCTAGGAAGACAATGCTACTTTCACTTTCAAGTTATCAAGTCATCAATAAATAACTGTGTTGCTTTCTGTCTTCTCATGATCTTGTGGAAGAAGTAAGTTGAATAAGTCAAAAGATAAACATTGCTCTGGATGTCTCATTTTGTGCATCTTTTATGTAAAGCTAATTTTGCTTTTGACCAAGTTCGAGGGGGGGGGTTGGTGGATGGGGTTGGGGGTGGAGGGGGGTAGGGGTGGGGTAAGTACTAAACTTACATTCGTCCACTGGGTCCTTCGTCCTGAAAGCTGAAGGGAAGGGGGGAATCATAGGCAGCAGCGACAGCAGACGGGTTGGAGGAGGCTGAGGCCGAAGGCGGAAGGAAGTTAGCGTGGTCGTGGATGCTGCCACAACCGGAAACTATCTGCCAGCTCCCGTACTCTGTAGAGAGGGAGGACCCTGACCGAGCGTAGTCTGCTGCTAACCTGAGAGACGGAGATGACAGAGAGACGGACGTAAGATGTGAAACTATTGATGGAGACAAATACTAGAGAACAAACAGGCTGTCAGATACAAAATGAAGACTAAGCATCCAATTATAGCACGTTGCAAGTGTTTCGCGCATACTTTCACCTGTATGTCTCCGACATCCTGATAAATGATGAGGTATAACTCTGCTCTCAAAAAAGTCATACATCTGTGGTTGCTGATTTCTTCATCTAAGCCTCCAAAAATTAAGCTTGCAAGTGATTCCAAACAGATCGCTGATGTCAAAATAAAGTTAATTTATGAATTTTGTTTTTAAGGCACAAATGTGACGCATTCCACCCCAAACACACGCCTGTGTGTTTTTATTGTGTGTCCCTCTCCTCATTACGAATTCATTTAAGGGATCGTGCAACTAATAAGTCACAAGTTAAGACTACTGATTATGTATTCCATCTGATTTACTGACGTCGCGCAATTCACACACTGTCGATTTTGTGGGTAAAATTCTTGCCAAACATGCTGCAGATGGGATTTACACGAGCCACGAGGACAGCTGTAGTGGGAAAAGAAACATGCATTAAATATAAGCTTATATATAAATAAAGCCTGTTTATTTGGAAGAAGAATGAATAAATTAGGGTGTATACTGACAGCTGTGAGACACACTCATGGACATGGTGAGATGACTAAATTTACAATACAGTGACTTTCGCCAAGTGGACGTGGAAGGGCTATTTAATAACCATGCCAACCAATGAACAGCATGTAGTCATTATATGAAGTATATTATGAAATTGTTAAAATAACAAAACTATGTTAAATAAATATTGATACTAGCTCATGCTTAGTCACATACTGTATCTGTACCACCACAGGATGGTGGATGGGATAATAATATAACACATGCATAAGCTGTAATTTTAGGCCTTAGTCTCTGTTATCTGGACAGACTTGAGCTGTTTGTGTGATTAAAAAAAAAGAGAGAGAAAAGCAGCGCTAAAGCACTCTGGTTCCTCTGGTGATCATCCAACATTTACACAACTCAGTTAAGTGTGTGTATAAAAATAAGACTTGGACAGGCTGATGAAGTTGTATCAGCTCTCTCACCTTCTCCCGGGGACAGCCAATGGGCTGCTGCCAGTGCGTGTGACGGCATGTTCTGATTGGTTGGAGGAAGAGGAGCTGGAAGACCTGGCTTCACTGAGCGGGTGGGAGAGGTGTTCCTCCAGAGGGTTTTGTTTATTCCACACGACCATCTGAGGAGAGGAGGTGGGACCTTTTCTCCTGAGGAGGGAGGGAGGGAGAATTCATCAGCATCAAGACAGAGGAGCTCAGAATCAATTAATACCAGTGTGTGATGTAGAGGATGATGAAATAAAAACATATTTGTATTAGATAGACTTTTAATGACTTGAAACATCTTCATAAATTAACAGTTTCTTCTGAAAAGTGACTGAAATTGAAATGTCTGGCATTAGTCTGTGGTGTCATTTTTATTTCATTGATTCAGAATCAATCACATTCTGAGGTGCTAATACACACATGAGCACTGTGCTGGCACTGAGGGGGGGGTGGATGCAGAGGGCTCTGGCAATAAGGTGCCATCTGGCAACACATAATGTTAGAAATTCAAGTTGTTCCCTGCTAGATTTTGTGATATAAATACTGTATTTCTTAGGAGGTAAGTTTTGTCGTTAATCTAGACCCTACTTTCCTATAGTTCTGTGTCTAAGTGACTAATGGGGACAACGGTTTTTGAAATTGGTCCATTATTGAGCGAGAGCGCTGCAGCCGGCAGCCGTGAAACAGGCTGTCATGTAATCCTTAGGGGCAACTGCCAACATCAATGTACGTCCAATAAGTACATGTAAGTGTTTTTGCTACTGAAAGGCTCATATTGTTATTATAAGCTTCTGACAACAGTATGGCAAGAACAATACAGACAAATCTTGTTGAAAAGTCTCACGAGAGTTGAGTTATTTTTTCAAAATCAGCTAAATAATAGGTTAATAGTAGAGATAATGAATTAATGTTAAAAAGTAATCCACTAGGAATATGTGCTTGTATGTTTTCACTGGAACCTTAAACAGTGCACCTTCACCATGTAGTTTTAACACGCTATTTTTTTGGTCTGAATGCCAGCTTACAGGAAGTGTGGTATTTCACAGTGGGACAGTCCTGAACCCTCAAAGACTCAGCCAGAGTGTGCATCTGTCTGTGAATCCATTAGTGTTGATATTGGAAGCAGGCCACTGATTGTGATCGTGATAGCTTTCCGAAGATTAGATTGCCTGAAGGAACACCACCAACACAGTCCCATGTGTTTTTTTAAAGCACCAGAAATACTATAAAAAATATATTTTAAAAAAGAAATAAAAAACAAAGGATTCCCTGAACATTTCAATTCTGTCTATGTACTGACCAGTTGGAGGCCTGGGCATGGCCGGAGAACAGGTCCACGTTATCGTTGGTGAGGCTGGAGGCCGCACCCACCTCCTCAGTGATGAGGGAAAAGTCACTGCTCAGACTGGTCACACTGCCACGATCCTTCGATTCTGAAGCCACACACACACACACACACACACACACACACACACACACACACACACACACACACACACACCTGTTAGTTTGAGTTCCTAACTCAATATTTCACACTGTGCCAGGAGGAAACATAGCAGCCTGTGTACAGCTTTCTAAACCTTTGAGCCCTGTTCGGTTTAGAGGTTGCAATGTGGTCAGCTCTATGTTCCCACAGCCCGATGTTCCCACATTTCTAACTTTAAAAAAAAAAAAATTAGGCCCTATGTTCCCACATCTCTTAATAGAATAACGGATTCTCTGTCTGTTGTCCTGTCTGTCCCCTCTTTTCCTCTCTAAACCCCAGAAGTGCGCCGCTATTTTCCGCTACTTTTTGTACACAGGAGTTAATGGGACCACTCAACATAGACACACTCCCTTTGCAGCAGCCATCTTCCTCCAGATATGCCAGTAAATGTACTTATATTGTAACTTAACTGTAATAATAAAATAATAATAATAATAATAATAATAATAATAATAACTTAAGCTCAAAGTGCTAGTACTTTTCAAATCAAAAATCTGAATGGATTTCAGTTCTATCTCTCCTACAATGGAGTATTATTCTCAACAGTTACCTCACTGCCATTTTAACCCAAAATATAGCTAAAATTAGAACTTCATTATGATGACAATATGTAACTGTTCAATGAAGTAGTCATTTTTTAAAGTCCTGTAGGAGTTAGCTTTAGCTATTATAACCTTCAATTTGAAGAATTATTAGTTACAAGAAAATGTATTCAAGTGAGACTATTTCTCTAGCTCCTATGCACCATTAGTAAGCAGAGTCATAAAGCCAGGAAACCCACTTGGTAATATTAGTTACATGGAAATATCTATCTTACGTTAGCTAACGGTAGCCAACTTTAGCCACCATGACCAAGTAGGAGTGTAGGGAGTTAAACAATCTAATTTTTGAAAAATTCAGTGTACTATGAGTATCGGGATAGTACACTCAAAACAGTCAAAAAGTTGTGTATGGAACTATGGACACTGGTCACCATTTTGGCTATGTAGTAGTTGAGCGACTGAGGACCTTGTAACTACGGTGAACATTGCTGCATCATACAAATATAAATTATAAAAGTATTTTTGCCATTTGTTACTGGGTTAATTTAGCAGTCTGTAATGATTTGGTACTGCCAACGATAACAAGAATGCTAATGCTAACTTACTCACTAGCTAATTGTCATTTCTGGTGAGTGCCCAATGGCTGTGTTTGATTTGAGACACTAACCTGTCGAAATGTGCGCACTACACAAGTAAGTACATAGTAGCACAGTGTACTACAGAAGTGTACTAACAGAAGTGTTTCAAGGGTTTTCTATATCAAAAATAGCAGCAGTGAATCTTTTTGGGACCGCTCTGGCAGTAATGTGTTGAGCATCATGAATAAACACTGGTCTTCCATCATTTCAGCATAAAAAAAGCAAGCCTTAATGTCTGTGAAAGCTATTACCTGTGACATAAAGCAATATAGAGATGCAAATGTAAGCTTCTACTGAAGGTTAAAAGCCTGAAGACATGAAGGTCTGTGATGCAAGATGTTTTGGATTGGAGCAGTGCAATTTTCTAAAGAGATAAAAGCGCTGTGTTATCACCCAGAGTCTCATTGCTTTTTCTGTGCCCCCAAACACTGTCTGTGCTCACAGCGTTCAGGAGCTTTGTTATTCCACATTGCATCAGACCAGAGGCATTTGGCAGGAGCTCCCACTGCTGCCACAAGTACATCACCAAAACTGACTTTTAATGATGATCCTCACCAGCTGGAGTGAGACACAAATACATTCCTCCTCAAGTCTGACACTTCTGTTGTTTTAGTACATGTATAGAGCTCAGAAAAATATGGGAGATACACTTTTTTTCCCACCACATGACCATATATGTGTATCCTTCAGGATCCTAAATAATTCTTTGAAAGGTCCAAACACTTTTTCTTCTTGCAGGCGATTTTTTTTGTGCATAAAATTGTTATGTTATGAACTGAGAGTCAGTTGACACAGCTGTGAATTTTCGGGATTATCTGACACTGTGTGAATGGGTGAATATTTTCCCCTGTGTGCAGTATGTGGTGCTAGAGATGACATTTTGGAAACTGTGGATACATTTGATGAACAAACTGTCATTTACTAAGTGTCATTTCTGCCTTTTGCCCAAATACAATACTACATAAGTGAAATATTAATACAGTAATACATTTAGAGGAGGCCACCTGACATGGATAGGGATTTTCATGAATGTCGGACGTTGTATGGAGGTGTTGAATGTCCCTTCCTGTGTCCACGATGTCAATGGAGAACACTTCCTGAGTATACATCATGTAGCAGTATATCATGTGTAGAACACACCATGGAAATCAGATTCGTCTATTTGACTCTTAAACATGAGAAATTTGGGGCAGATTGGACAATGTGAATTGTCTAATTCCATGAAATATAAAAGCTTCACAATTAGCATCACAAAAGGTATTTAAATTTTACCTAATAAATGTAAAGTTTCTCACCTTAACTCTCTAGAAGGAGTTCATTAAAGTACAACACCAAATCAACACCAAAAAAAAAAAAAAAAATTCCCATCCTTTTTTTTTTTTTTTTTTTTTTTTTTTTTTTAAATTGCATAGTAAATTAAAAATGGCTGACTTCCTCTTGGAATTAAGGTTTGGGTCCAGGAAGCCATTTTTTTTAAGTCTGAAGACGTTACATCTGCCTATCAAATTTCATACATCTATGTCAAATTTAAAGGTGGGGGCTTTGACTTTGAAATTTTCTAGAAGGCACCCTCCAAGCCATTTTACCACACACAAGCCTGAAAACATATCAGATATCAAGTTACACCCACTTTAAACTTTTGTGAGTTTTCGAGCACCCTTAACACCTCAAAAATACCAAAATTAATTAGGGGGCGCTATAGAGCTGATTTGACACACCCAAGCCAAACTAGTATTATATATGAAGTATTTTGATTTTCACCAGTTCTGTCGTGCATGCCAATCCCCAAACCCCTTAAAAAAGAGAATGGCATACGAGAAAAATAATAATAGTATCTTGAAAAACATTAGGAAAGTGTCAGGAGCAATAGGTTCTTTTGTGCACTTTTGTGATGAAATAATAGTCCTTAGTGTGTTAAATGTCAGAGCTGTCTCGTCGGCCTGTGAGAAATACAAGAGAATCACTGACTTACTTAACTGGCAGAGGTCCTCCACAGTGAAATCACTGTCTTTGAAGTGGGAGTTCTTCCTTCTGCAGAAAAAAAAAGAGAGATGATGAAATAACATCAGGGATCAAAGTAGAGAAAGAATACGGGATAGATTCATACAGTGGGAATTTGCGTATGGAAGTAGGTTATTCACTGTATGAGTTATATATTTACTGTATGAGTAAAATCCTTCGGCAATAGAGAGCAACTGTAGCTTTAAAGTAGTTGTGTCAGAAAGAAAGAAAGAACTTAAAATAAGAACACACCTCTGTTTCCTAACAGCAGAGAACTTCTCTGAGACAATGTGCTTCAAAAAATTGAAGCAAAAAAAGAAAATCTGAGGAAGAAGAAACATTTTTGATCAGAGGAGAACAAAGAAATCAAACATATTAGGCGGGCCATAGAGCACCCCTGTAGCCTACAGGACACCATGGAACTCCAACATAAGCCTTATTTCATGCTGCACTGTCCTTATAATTAAGTCATAAAATGCCCCACAAAAAAGTTATACACACGGACACACACACACACACACTATGTATATTTAACTGCACTTTAGTTTCAGTTCTGCTAAAACTCCCCCTCCTTGTGAACCACAAGAAATCTTGCCTCAAAACTGAAATGGGGCCAAACTTGCAGCACAAAAGAAGGATTTGATATCGAAAAACAGAAAAAATAATACTTTTTTTTAGCACAGGAAGTTTGTTTGTATGCACCCTCCAATTCAAATAAAACAAAGGAGAATACATATTTTCTTTATACCAGCTCTCTCTCTCTCTCTCTTGCTCTAATTGTAGGTAACTGATAGCAAAACCTAAACCTGATATTGATGCTAATGATCCAAAAATTTGCATCACACACTTTTTTTTCCTGTTGATTTATAAGTTCTAACACAGAAAGAAAATAAATGCATTAATAAAAAAACTGAAGAGGAAAGCATGACACTATGGCTTTTATTGGTGGTTTATTATATTTTAAGATTCTACATTCAGCTTCATATTATCATGTACAGAAAAAACACTTGTTAGATAAACGTACCTCCTCCCCTTTGGAGAGTCGATCTGGCAGCATGTGACTGGAAAAAGATACAGAAACAATGATGTTACTTATGAAGTGTTGCATGTTAAAGATTGGCAGATAGTCTGTGGTCATTTTCCAGTGTTCAAAGAGGCATGGGTCACATGTCATTTCCCTCCATTGTGTTGAGGTGGCAGTTGAGATTTCAGAGACAGATATGTTTAAACAGCAGCACATGTAACCGAAAACATCTGCACTGAAAAATAGCACAGCAGCTAAGTGAGAAGATAGTTGTTTTCTGGGTTTTCCATCATTAGGGTGAACTGCTCCTTTAACTCACTCACTCATTTAAAGCATAAATTAAAACCCTCACTGGGAATCATTATGCTTTTTTATTTTTTCCCTTAAAACACATCAAGACTCCTTCAAAAGTTAATTATTCAAAGAGGAGTGCACCAGCAAGAACTAATGTAGTCTCATGGGAGTGATGCTTTAACACTGATCACATGTGTTTAGAGTGCAGCTGATGGTGTTTATAATTGATTACTCCACAATCAACCTGGAGTCTTAATATGACAGCTACAGCACCACTGACCACTCCCTCTATCTCTCTGGCTTCATCCAGCTCCTTCTTCCCTCATCTCTGTCACTTTTCTTCAGCTTGGCCAGTGTCCCATGGGCTTGGGCAGGCCTGCTGATATATAATTACACAGACTAGCTGGCAGTGAAGGGGCACCATCTCTCCAATTTGAGCTCATCGGAGGCAGTCTCGTAAAAAAAAGGAAAAAACCTTTTTTTTACGAGACTGCCTCCGATGAGCTCAAATTGGAGAGATGGTGCTGGTAATTATGAAAAGGAGAACCCCAAGAGAGAGAGTGACAGTGAAATGTGGAGAGTAGGAGAATAAAATATGTGGTCAAGAGTAGGGCTGATCGATACTGGAATTTTGGGACCGATGCTGATACCGATATTAGGGAGTAAAAAAATTCTGTTATCGATATATATTGGCTGATAATACCTCCATTACATATCTTTGTCACAAGCGTTTGAAAACCATATAAAATATGAGTTTATGTATATATCCTGGCACAGATTTATAGTATAATATATTCACCAATACTGATATATCTGTCATATGGTCAATATCAGTCGATGATATCAGCTGACTGATATATCGGTCGGGCTCTAGTCAAGAGCAGATCTGTAGTCATTGTCTCACGATGTCCCCTGCCTCTCTCGTCACTTTTCAATTATGTGCTTTAGACAAACACAACCAGACAGTTTGGAGAAGCTGCAAATGCACCTGTAAAGTATTCATGTGGGCTAATGTGGCCCAGAGTCACAGCTCTCGCCACAAAGTCATAAAATGATGATGCTGATGATGATGTAAGTGATTTACCCGAAGAGGAACCAGTCGTAAGCGATGGTCAGATACAGGATCTCGGCCGGCTCCAGGCTGGCGTGCACTGCTCCATCCTGTGAAAGATACATGAGAGGAACGAGTCAAACTTCTCAAAACTTCGTCAGCGAGAGGTCACGCAGCTCTGGAGAACCGCACAGTATTTTTTTATTCCGTTTGAAAAACACTTCATATGTGTAGTTTTCAGTCATGAGAAGTTTCCAGTTGGATTACATATTTATAACATACGGGTTCTATTTTTAAAATCAAGGCAGAGAATACAGACGAGGCTCATTAGAACGCTGTGTTTGAAATGGTAAATGAGTCTTATGAGTAGAGGAATGAATGAGGAGAGATTCTACAGATGGAATCAGCAGGATAACCAAAGTCAATAATGAATGTTGGAGGGGCCAAATGAGCTGGGGGTGGAGGGTGACTGAGTGGAGAGAACATAAAGAGATAGTAAAGGAAATAATATAAGCAGAAGGAGAGGAGAACATAAGAGCTCTCTCCTTCTTCCTTTCTTTCTTTCTCTACCCAACCATTGCTCATGGAGGAATGTTGGGTCTAGACCTGCTCTATAATATAAATAAAGATTGAACACATTGAATTGTACTTACTGCCCACAGGGAGAGCCTGAGGAGGGACACGAACAGAGGCGTCCGGTCCCAGCCTGATATGCAGTGCACCAGGAGGCCACTCTCATCTGAAAATAAGAGGCAGAGACACATTTAAACACAGACAGCAACACTTTCAAGTGACACCATGAAATATCAGAAGTGGATTCAGAATGATAGCAAGAGAAAAGCATGTATGGTGAGGCAGACAGAACACAAAAAGTCAATCTTATGATATAGTACTGAATTATGAAACTGCTCAAAACTACAGAAGCATATTGCATTCACTTGGAAAAAAAATGTTTTTAAAGCTCTCTTTTCTAAGTAATTGTTTCTGTTTTTCTGAAGTAATGACATCATTTTCCTGTTTTTCCTCAGTAATGTTTTACTCAAAACAACATATTCAGAGCAGCAGCTATGATAAAATATGTTTGTCCAGGTCTGGTGATAATTCAAGAATGTTATTACATTACATCACTTTATCTTTTAACTGAATTTACTAACTTGATTTTACTGACTTTTTATGGCTATTGTGTTTTATATTTATGATGTATTATATATCAGCACCTGAATACTTTACTTCTTTCTTCTCATATATCTAGATGGCTGGAATGACAATAAAAATCATTGAATCATTGGATTCTTACATTTCTGAACTTGATCTCAGCATGTTATCTTCTTCTAACTTCTGTTGTTCATATTAAATTCTGTCATAATTCATTCTGTAATCAGTGCATTGCTTTAAACTGAATATTTTAGACTTTTAGATTTTTCATAATGTGATATTCATTTGGAAATATTGAAAAAATATCCATATGAATATTGTGATATTGATGTCAACCATGTTGCTCAACTTGTACAAGCCAAAGTCAATGCTCAGAAAAAAACATTACTATGTAGTCCTTAAAAGATAACAAACAACATGAACTCACATCACTTTGTTTTACTATTTATTATATTGGTTATGTTTTATGTAATTATGCAGTATACTGTGGCCTGTATAACTATTCAGACATACATCTGTAAAGTGGACTAATTACAAACTGACACAGCTGCTGCTGATTTTAGACATCAGGTGAGAAATGTTGTGCTTTTATGTATGCAAATGCCTTTTACTGTCTTTCTAACATGATGTTATTATGTTATGTGATTATTAATCATGTAATTATTTACCAGTGCAGCCAGGGCACTCTTTTAAATAAACAAAGAACTGACCAGATTCAATAAAAGGTCAAATAAGACTTAATCAAATATTCACATTGATTTATGCACCTGATAGATAGAGAACTGAGTGTATGTCTAGTATGTTTAGTATGTATATTATATATTATTAGTTTAGATTTGAGCTACTTTTGTATTCTGTATTATTTTTAATATTATGTATTTTCCCTCCTCTGTGCAGCTTGGAAGTAGTTGAAGTTGTGCCAGAAACCTCTACTCTGCTTCTAGAGAGTTAAGTGACTAGTTGTTTATTGTGCAGTATGTAAATTCTCCTTGGGTATCAGTGTAGCCGTTGTTCTGGGCTACATCGTTACTCAAACAGTAAGGTGCCAAAAATGCTCCACACAAGTACACAGAGACACCCAGCTGGTGCAAACATGCCGCTTCTGTGAATACACTCCACATGCACTCTTCCACACAGCTGGAGGTGATGAATCTTACTCCTCAAGAAGAAGTGGACACAGGCTATTTAAAGCTAATCAGACCGTTGCTGTGACCATAGCAGCAAACAAACATGTCTGCTGTACTTCCAGCACAGAAAAAAGGAAACAGAAGATATGATGTTCCACCTTTCTATCATTCGCAGAGGGAGGATAGAGAAGTGTAGAATAAAGAGGTGACAAAGCTCAGCTAAAGCCTTATCCAGCTGCTCAGCATGATTGTGTTGAGTGGAAGAGAAACCAAACAGGTCAGCTTCCTCTTGTTGCTTCCTGACTCTAGCTACAATATGCATAACGCTAAGACATTTCAGGTGACGCATTCCAGAAGTCAACAACTGCTGAAATCAATCTTACGCAGCTTGAAGCATTTGTTTACTTGCATGGAGCATGTTTGGAGCCTTAAACAGCCCAGTTCTGAGAAACAAACATCTGTATAGCAATCTAGAGCCTGACCCATATAATGGTAAGCCGATATTGACCTGTCACAGATATATCAGTATCGGCAATGTCTGATATATACCAATATACTTTAAGTTATATAGACAGCATTTAATGTATATTTCATCATTTTTCTTAATTCAAGTTATTTAGTTATAGTTACTTATAGTGATTCAATTTCCTGTGTAGTTTAATGTTTCAGTGCACTGATGTCATTTTATACAATAGTTGATTGACAAACTGTAAAATGGCATGCCTTCATTACATATCTTTGTCACAAGTGTTTGTATATATATTCTTTATATATAAAATTATCAGCTGACATGTCGATATCGAAATTCTTTTACTCCTTAATATTGATATCAGCATCAGCCCTACAATTCCAGTACCAGCCCAGCACTATAACAGTCTGTTCTATTATTCTTTGTGGAACTTCTGAATGCATTTAGAGCTGAAACCATGAGTAATCATATTAGTATTAGTGGATACATAGAACATTCATTATGACCTCATCTCTACTTATATCATCATACATAGAAACACTTAGATGATCTGACTACTGATAAGACTCTGCATCCTAATAGTTTGTCCTCTCATTTTGTCTTCATAATTAATTGATTCATTCATTGATTATTGAAAAGAATAAGTGCCTTCTCTTGTGATGTTTCTAATTTTAGCCCACAACCTAAGATAGAACCCCTTTGAGACCACCTACCATCACTGTTGATGATGTGGAGCAGCAGCTTCAGGTAGTTTTGGGTCTGCTCCACCAGGTCCCATGACTGAAAAAAAACACACACACACACACACACACACCTTTAATCCATACTGTACATGTGGTTCTAGCTCTTTATTTAACCAAACTAAATATTCAAAGCCAAGCCTCTGTCTTTTGTGGTTGATTTGGAAAACTTTAGGATCTCTCTTAAAATAAAAAGGATTTTGGACAATATGTGGTTGCACAGTGTGAGTCAGTAAGGATACAGAGGTTTAACCACGCTGTGACTATTACTGTACAAGTGCAGTTCAAGTGGTTATGAATCATGACCAAAGCACTTTGCGGGTTGGACAACAGATGGCACTGACACACCACAAATATTACAGAGCAAAACTGAGTCACTGTGGAGGAGGACGCAGAAAAGAAGTGAAAAAAAAGAGAGGAGAGGAGAGGTTACCTGGTACTGACTCCAGTCAATGTTCAAGTTCTGGGTAAAGCACACAGGGATTGTCAAAGGAGCGTCCACATAGTCCTGTGAGAGGAGACAAAGAGGAGTCGCGTCAATTCAACACAACCAAGTTACTGTGTGTGTGTGTGTGTGTGTGTGTGTGAGAGCTGACTCTGAACTGTGACTCTACCTGATTCCAGTTGAACACCAGTCCTTCAGCTGTGTAGTCTCTGTCTTTGTAGTCCTTAAAAAACTCACACCCTAAACAAAGAAAAGAAGACACACACACACACACACACACACACACACACACACACACACACACACACACACACACACACACACACACACACACACACACACACAGTGAGCCTCCTAGTCTACCTTGTTATAGTTTTTAACTGAAGCCAACACATAATGTCCCCGAGTTCAAAATGTAAGTACAAATATGTTACAACTTTTTAACTTAGAGGTCCAGCTACAGGCAAATAAAACTAAAATAAAGACAAAATAAAACAAAATTTAAACTACAATATAAAAATAAAAATAAAATAAAACCATTTAAATGCAATAGTGATGAAATAGTGATGGATACATAACTTTCTTATAAGTGGTAATCAGCCATTTCTTTTTATCCTTCTGTTATATCTGTAGTACCAAGCATGTTTTTTACTAATAGACTTCCCAGATATTACTTCCCCTCTTTTGGTTAGTGAATAATGGATCATTTGGAGTTTTTTTTTTTTTTTTTACAGCACTTACTACACAAACAAACACAAAGATTTGAGTGGGCCTCACATTTCACTCCAACAGGCCATTTGTCTCTTTATTCCTGTCTAGGAATGTAAGTATTTTTTAGCTTTCTATGACTCATGTATTTGCTATTGTGTGACCACTACAAGAACATCATTGCACAATCCAACACTACAGTCTGCCTGATACTAGAATATTAGAGTGTTTTTAAGAACCTGATAATGATTTTTTGGCCAATAGTCATTTTTTCTATAAATGAAAAAACATAAACAACTCATCATAGTATAAGTTAAATTTCTGTCCTAAAATTGTTGTTGGATAGTGGTGGAATCTATAATGTGAATTCTTGGATATTAAATTATATAAAAATAATAATTTTCTGTAGTGGTCCCAGTCATATTTGTTGTTAAAGTGCATTGAAGTAGCATCACATGACTTAAGGCAATAAAAAGGTCATTAATGCAAATGCAATTATACAGTCTATGGACTATACTCCAACACTGGGCTGGTTGACTAATGGTGTAACTTCAACACTCAGTCAGTCAGACAGTCAGTGACAGACATTCAGGGTTAATAGGGCTGTTGCATGGTTGGTCCAGCCAAAAAAATAACTTGTCTGTGCTCTCTGATGGACAAATGATGTAACCGTGACACCGTTTCTTAATTACCTCAAACTGATCTAGAGCATTTCTGTGCTGCAGTGTCTTGTTACTCATGTATCAACAGATACACCAATACTAATACACAGTGTATCTGCAGTAAGCTAATATCAGCCAGTATAGCTCTAGTGGAGTGACTGGGGAACGTTAACAGCAGTAGTTTACCTGGGTAAGGCACAGAGAGCAAGGTGAAGTCTGCATAGCGTTGGGCCTTATCTGCTTTCTCAGAGGAAGTCACACTGTGGAGATACAGAGAGATGCAATACAAGATCAAATATCCCTATTTTAATACACAACACAGAGTAAAATGGCTTATCACAGATAAATCAGTGTAGTATACTGTATGTATGTGAAACAGCCATCTACAGTACACTGCACAGCTAACCTAACATTATTCTATGATCGTTCTCTGCTATCTACAGTTAAATACACCCAAAAACAGAAAGTATATCAGCTGTTCTACATAAAGTTAGGCCTGTCACAATCACTACTTTAGTTGGACGATATATTGTCTCAGAAATAATCACGATAAACAATATTTGGATATTTTATACCACTGATATAATGATAATATAACAGCATAATAATACAAGGGGGGGGTGGGGGGTGAGATTAGAGAGTGGGTGCTACAAACATAGACTGCCATTATGGGCCAGGACAGAGTTATTTACCTTTAATTCCATATAAGCATGTATCATATGATCAGTCCATACATAGACATGATATTGATAATTATTGTACGATAAGTTGATAATGTAATTATTATGACAGGCCTACATACACTATACATTACCAGTCTCTAATAACAGCTGTAGATGAACCAGTTAAAAACATAATATAGAGAAGAAAAAACTAAAGGATGACCATGATCACCACAGCCCTGTACACAGACCTCAATTCAAATAAATAAATAAATAAATAAACTAACACATAATCATATAAAACCACACTCCTAACTCAATAAATGGAAGCATTTGCTAAATCAGAAGCAGAGTCAAATGTTTTCCATAAGGTTTCTTCTCTACAGAGTTTAGTGGAAACAGTGACCTACATAACAGTCAGTGTGTGTATGAACTAGACTGAGCTGTTCCTTACTTTAGGCCAAACTTAACCTTCTTGTTCTCCACCATCAGGTCACAGATGTAGCGAACCGAGAGGTAACGTAGCAGCTTAATGTCGTGGCCTCGGACCTTGTCGAAGAGCTGGGAGTCTCCGTTCCTGCAGATGAGAGAGAGAGAAACAATTACGGACTGAGTATTAACTTTCAGTCATGATATCGCTTTTAAATAAAAAGGAGAAGTAATGAGTAATATGTAACTTTTTAACACTCTTAATGTGGTATTTTATTGTTGTCGCAGCTAATCAGTGTCACATACTGATTTAGCCTACAGACAAAGCACTAATCTAGTTAAATGGATTTAAAATTACCTGACTGCGCTATCATCCTCTGGAACCTCTTCTGACTCTGTCCACGTGTCATCACTGCCCCCTGGAAAAGAAGAACACAATATGAACAATATGAACCACAAGAGACATGCCTCCACAAACTGACCATCAACAGCTGTTACAACCAGCAGCCACAAGCTGACAGACATTTACATTCTAAAAGTTAAGATATACATTTGTTTTGAGTTCACTTTAAACATTGCTAACTAAACCAATTAACCTCAGACATACATCAAAAACTATTAAACTATTAAATGTGTTTACATGACCAGAGGGAATCTTTTTTAAATAGAAAAAGAAGAGAAAATATTTGAAGTAAACTTTGTCAAATATAAAATCACCCATTATCCACTAGACTGTAATGTGGGATCAGTTTCACAGGTACGGTACTAGGTCTTTTTGTGGCTGATATATCTTAAGAAGGGTCATTTTGATTGAAACATTGTTAAATCAATGCAGAGGTGATAAATGTGAATTTTGGGGAACTGAGCTCGCTTCACCACAGAAGAAACAATGCCAGTGGTGTGTGTGTTTCCTTCTACTTCTTATTCAATTTTTAAGAAATTAAAATGTACGACTGTGAAGTCAAGCTGCACAACCAATTTCTCACCTTAGCAACAGTGACTAATTTGCAGCCAGGGATATTGATATCATGTATTTTATGTAGCAGCTTATATAGAAATACTTCTCTTGGTAATGTGTAGGACGGATGCACAAGCTCTTCTTCAGGAGTTTAAATGCATTTACTGTACTTGCTTTGGACACATGAATATAATATAAAAGCTCTGTGCCTCAATGGCTTTACAAGAATCTCCACCTCACTTCATTTGTTAATAGCTCAATAAACTCATTTTAGATCGCATGAAAAGTATTTTCGCAATGAGGAACTCCAGAGAGGTTTTATGCTTGATGCAGGCTAATTACTGCATGAGTGACAGGAACAGGAACCGTCTCTGCAACCTGAGAACAAAGAGCTGGACTCTGGTTGGAAAGTGATTAAAGATGTAGAGCAACAAGAATTCAACTCAGCAGGTAGATAATTAATGGATGCTTCCTTTTCTAAACTGAAATTATTTGACCTGAGATTTCACTGTTTACTTTTAAAGCACGTCATAGTTTAGCTCATAACTATATATCACTTTTAATATAGCCTTTTATTAATGCTGGCACATTGTTTTATGTCTAATATGACTTATCTGATTTATTGTTTTTAATCTCATATTATTGTTTATTTTATTCAATTTTTTTTTGGAATATTCTTTCCATCATCCATCATATCATTTAATCTTTGCCTCACTGCAGTCCAGAAATGTTTTTAAGTTATTATGATGACGCATAGAGGCACTAAAAGCTTTATAATACAATATAATACACTCTTCCTGTTTTTCACTTCAGCTCATTTACTGCAAGGTCGACATAGTTGAAAGTAAACCCAACATCTTCAAACCTTTACAGCAGCAACAGGTTGTACTTTATTTCACTACAATATCAACATTTCATTAACGTACTTAAGATACAATAACAAAAGGGACAAGTGGGAGTTTTGTAGCTTCACTAATGTACTACTAGACCTGTCACAATAAAAATGTAATTATCCACATCATGCCTATATATGGACTTATCATATGATACATGGCCTTGATCATTTTTTGACCTCAGTATTTCCACACTTCACATTAGCAGCTAAGAGGCTATTCATGTCACATTGGCTAAGCTAGTAGTGACATTCCTCACTGTGTACGTCCTGAGTGGAGACTGCAGAAGAATTAGTGTAGCACCCACTCTCCAATCCCACCCCCCTCCCCCTTGCATTATTATGCTATTATATTATCATTATATCAGTGACACTAAATTATCTCCAAATGACAAAAATAGGGATGTACCGATTGCGAAACTCTGGGCCGATCCCGATACTTTTAAAATAAGACTTTGGCCGATAGCCGATATATACCAATACCAATGTTATTATGTTTTGTTGTCATTTATTCCAAAGGGAAACAAAGAAATCATTGTAAAAAAAAAAAGAATTGTTTTAAAGTAATTGTGCCCATCATTACACTAACTTATAATAAGCACAAATTGATGAAACGATCTTTAATAACTTTCACAAGAAATTTCTTTTCTTTTTTTCTTTAAAAAAAAAAAAAAAGTTTTAAAATCACTTGACCCTGCTTTACAATTACCTAGAATTTCCTGTAGTTCCATAGCTACTGTTGCTACTACTGTCCGAGTCTGACTGTCTGACCACAAATAGAGATGTTCCGATACCATTTTTTCCCTCCCGAGTACCGATACCAGGGTGTTAAAAAAAAAAAAATCATACTACGCCTGCATGACTGTGATATGATTATCATTGTGGTAAGGCCTGGCTCAGGTTAAACCCTTTGTAAAACATGAATGAATACAGCCGATAACGATGCCAGCATTTTCGGCAGTATCGGAGGCATTTCCGATACTGGTATCGGAACAACTCTAACCACAAAAAACCCAAACTTTGGCCACTAGCATTGGTGAATTGTATCTTATTTACCAACAGGTCGATACCGATATTTTTGCCAATATATCGGTGCATCCATAAACAATATTATCGTTCATCGCGATTATTTCTGAGGGCAAAATATTGTCCAACAAAAGTAAATATTGTGACAGGTCTGTGTACTAAAATATAATATAATATTATATAACATTGATTTTAACAACATTTCTTGGTGAATAAATCCAACCACCAGTCATTCAGAGTCCCAGTAGGAAAAGCTGACAGCTGTGTGACAAGGGCTGCTATTCTCGAGTCACAGAGCACACATGGAACGACTACAACTTCCCTCTTTGGGCTAAATTTATTTTTCTGTTTGTGTGTGTGTGTGTGTTGTACCTGAGAAGATATAGTTGTAGCCCGTACGTCCATACAGCTCCCCCCAGCCTGCCAGAGTGGACGACCGACAAATATGCTGCAAATGAGGAACAAACAATAGCAAGCTCTTTTATTACCAGTGGACTGCTTCCCCAAATCATATCTATGTCACCTGCAAAGCCACAATACAGGAAATGGGTAGTAATAACCACAGAAAATCTGAAAACTTCATTCTGAGAGGCAGAATGGCTCGGAGGTATTTCTTATTTTAGCTCCATAAGCAGCACTGTGTGGTCCCTGTTACACAGTGTTCTAGTACAGACTGTCATGATTTGACTTTAATGCTTTAACTCTTTGGTTGTGCTGTTATTCTGTAAAAGTACACTGAGAGCCACTAAACCAGAGCCAAATTCCTTCTATGTGGTAAAACATACTCTGCAAATACAGATGACTCCCATTTCTTTGTATATAGTTTCATTGTTAGATCTCCACTAGCCCGTTTTTTACTTTCACGTTATTTTAATTTCACATTCTCTGCAGCAATTGTGGTTTAAATATCAACTGGGATCAAGGGTGTTGGAGAACAAAGAAAAAGAAGTAAAAAACTAAGAACCTTTAAGATTCTTTAAGAAACTGTGATCGCTCTTTTGCTGATGATGCATGATCATTTGTTATATCAACTGTTTTTACTTACTACTTACAGATGTGATAGCATTAGTTGATTTCTATTGATTTCACATTTCTGGTGCCCCGTGTGAAGCACATTGTAACACGAGCTTAGAAAAATGCTCTATGAAATTTTTTTTGCTCTATGAAAGGTCCTCTCTAGAGCCAGTAGGGCTGGACAATTAATCCAAAATAATCAAAACCGACATTTAGAAACTCTAATGGACTTAATCTTGCTCATGTCAATTAATGGTGGTGTTCACTGTTGCCATGACAGCAAAGGTTGCATATCTTTAAGGAGTTTGAAAACTTGTCTCCAGTGATCATTTGAACCCAAACCATGATCTTTACATAGTTCTAATCAAGTAAACTAGACATTAACCACAGCGCCACACCTTAAAACATCATTATTTTCACTCTGTTCATCAAGGGTGGAGATAATTGTTCATTAATCGTAATCGAAGTTAAAAGTTCAATTAATCGCGATAATCGTGATTTTTTTGCCATAATCGCCCAGCCTTAAGAGCCAGTGTTTGGTTTGTCCGTTCTGGGTTACTATAGAAACACAGCGGGCTCAGTGGAAGAGGGCTAACTGCTATGTAGATATAAAGAAACAACAATTCTTTTTTTCAGATAACTTAACAATAATTACAACATATTTATATATTTTCCATTTCTGCCACTAGATGTCACTATATTCTGGACACTACACCTTTAATGTCTTAAAACGTGTTTCAAGAAAAAGTTTATAATGGTGTAGCAGTACCTTGCCATTGTAGAGGATGACGGGACACACAAACCTCCCTCTGCAGCGAGCCAGCTTACTCCGGTTCACCAAGTCCTGTAGTTTACTGATCTGTACTGTGCTCTCAAACCTACACACACACACACACACACACACACACACACACACACACACACACACACACACACACACACACACAAACACACAAACACACAAACACACACAAACACACACACCTTGTTATCCAGCAGTCAGTGTACTTGTTTTTATCTTTTGAAATGTAGGCCATGGATACACATCAGGGCTTAACAACCATTGATTATTTCATTACTATTATCGATATGTGTTAACTGCCTGGCTGTGAGCTCATAAACACAATCACTTGAGTGATTATCTCAAAAGGTTAAATAACAAGTTGCAGAGAACACTGCCTCTTCAAGAGCTATAGCAACCAAGAGTAAAGTGACAACACTTTACTCTGTTTTGTGACTCTATGATAATGACTGACAGACAACAATCACCATCAGATGAGCCTGCTTTTTACAGACAGAAATTACATAAGATCTATAGAATCCATAAAACTCCATGAAATCATTCCTAAAATATATAAAAATATGTAAAGAATGAAATATAAGTGCATATCACTTCCTGTGTGCATATTGCATATTGATCAGTTGGAAGTGTTTCAAATATGAAGTGCACTTGGGATAAAAGACTTATAAATATTCCTTGTTGCCAAATGAACTTTGTAGCGCCTCCCATAGCTCAAAAGCTCAAATTGGCTCCCAGTTTATCGGAGTCCATGGTCTTCAAATTCACTGTTTTGTCTCACATCAGGATTTATTTTGGGGCTTTTTTGCCTTTATTTGAGAGTGGGTGGCATAGAGGCTAAAAGGAAACAGGGAGAGAGAAGGGAATGACTTGCAGCAAAAGTCCCTTGCCTTTATGCAGCATGTGTGGTAACCACTCAGCTTACCGAGGCACTCTAAACTTATTTAACTAAACATAATACTGGGTGAAAAAGTCTGCACATTCGACAAGCTGACAGTTTGGTATTTTTGTTTGATAAATGGTGTTGAATTCTTGTTTGTTATTAAAAAATCATTGGCGTGACTAACTCCTCCAGCTACTACACACTATGTGTGAACACCAACGATCTTGTTTTGGAAAACTCCTTCGCAAATATGTCTGCTACTGCTATGAATAATTGAAATGTTATTTCCCTGCTTACTCGTTCGCAGTGTGGGCAACAGCAGGACAGACTGTGAAGTGAAAACATAACGCTGGAAGAAACATTTCTCAGTGCACATGTACCAGGCGACGGAGCCTTTTTTAATATTGTATATGAAACCTTTGTTATGAATGTCGGTTGTGCTGCAGCAGCTGAAGAACATCTATTTCCAACATTACAGTGGAAAATACTGTAATTGCATTATTCAGCAGTAAGAGCTGACTGTTGTCGAAGCTACGATGTAACTTCACATGACGGAGCAGTCACTTCACCCCTTTGCTTTCTGGATGTGATCAAGTGGGGGGTGGGTTCAGGGCTGGAGCCTAACCTTTGCTCCCTGCACCACAGTTAGGTGTGCATGATTTGAGCAGTGACACAAACAAACAAGAAGGTAATTTGTAACCGAGTGGTCTGGACTTTGTATCGGAAATGATGGACAGGCTGCAGTAGAGCGTAGTGAGTATTGAGCAGTGAGAGTGGTACCTGTCTCTCTCCACATCCGTGCATTCATACTCCAGGAACACTATCTGTCGGGGATAATGGCCGCACACTTCTCCGTTGGCGTTATGGATAATACTGTACTTGTAATCTCTTGCGAATAATTCCAGGCAACGCTTCTCTATCTCCTCCATCTAAAAAGAAATCAAAACATTTGTGTTAGTGATTTGCAAGAAACAATTTTTGATCCAACTGAGCATTAGGGCTGGGTGATATGGGCAGAATCAAACATCACAATATTTTTTGACCAAATACCTTGATATCAATATTTTGACAATATTGTAGGGATGACTATTGGTGCTTTCACAAAGAATTTACACAATGAGATTTTTGATAAATAATCATCTGTAATGTGGATATACTGACTAAGTAGATAAAGGCAGATAGATATAATATTGATTTATGCCCAGCCCTACTGAGCATTCTAAAAATATTTATGGTGAGACTATAGGCCTCTAGAATCAAATCAATCAATTTAATGTTGTTGTTGTTTGTTATGGTTGGACACTTACACAGTGAAAATTTGGTTGTCTTAAACCAAATTCTACCCTGTGTTGTGTTGACTGAACCATCTCAAATACCTAGACATTTTTTTGGAAGTTCAATCAAAATCTGTTTTATTTTTCTAACTTGTCATCTGATGATCAGTTTAATGTATGTTATTGTAAATGTATTAGATGCACTCTTCCATCATTACCAGTAAAGTGGATTGATGGCTTTTTCCCGTTCAAGCTCGAGGAGTGACAGGAACTGAAGATATTACTGTTACTGTGCAGTGTGTGAGGATTAACACCATTCAACTTATCATGTGTAGCATTCAGGAGCACAGTCTGCAGACAGTTGGCACTGTAAGCAGCCAGCAATAGAATCCAGATTCACAAATATTTAGCTATCTCACCATGAATGATTTTTATTTTCTTTTTTTAATCATTTATTTTCTACACCACTGATTACTTAGTAATAGGATACATGCACACTAACAATATCCCTTGATCATTATTATCACTACTATAATGGAATTAAATACACAAAGCAGGACAGTTCTCCAACCAAACTTCATTCACTTCAGATGTGACTGAAGGCTGTGTGGACAACATCAACATGCACCGAAATAAACTGGTGGTGTGAAGTGGAAACCAGAGTCTATAAATAAAAACACTGCAAGTTTAGAGAAGTTAAGTTGTGCTTGGTGGATCAGGCATATGCCGAAATGAGAAGTGCTTCCTAAAGGTTACTAAAATGTCATAAATAACCACCTATAAATGTATGTGTCTTTGCTGGTGTACTGTGTCATTTTAAATTAGACTCAGTTCAATGCATCTTTCACACAAGATATAATGACAGGTAGTCAAATAGCAGCGTTAAAGTACATTAAATAAAGTCTCCAGAAAGCTTACCCGAGGAGTCACTTCTTTTGCTCGGTATTGCGCCTTGGAGAACACGTCTATCAAATCTGCTATTTCCTCGCTCTTTCTGACCGACAGCCCGGAGGCCTTGAAGCCGGCGGCCACGGAGGGGGACGCGGCCATCATAGCGCCTCGACCCGCGGTGGTGGCCTCTAACCGGACCCGACCTCCTTCAAACACCGCAGAGCCTTGTCCTATGGAACGGGAAGACCGACCAGGCCATCCCTTCCCAGCCAGCTTCTTCCTGACTGCCCGCTTGAGGGGGCCGGAGCCGGGGACCCTTCTTGAATTCAGGGCACCGGCGAGCGGCTCCACTCTCCGAACGCAAGCCGTTAGCCAGCCCGCACAGCCCGCACAGCCAGTCTCTCACACCGCGGCGGCTGCGACCACCGGAGATAGCACAACTAGCTAAAAAGCTAGTTCAGCTTTCCAGGCGTACGAGTTTCGCTTACAGTACGTAAAAAAAATACACGTATACTTTCTTAAAAACAAATTCAGAACACCGAAGTCCTCTCACACATCACCGCTGGGTTGTTTGTATTTCTGACATAAGGTGAAGAGGTAGCAGACACCCCGCACTAGCTAACTGAATTCCGGTCAGCTGGACTCAGGAAATATCCAGGATCCTTCCCGGGCCTGCACACGTTTCCTCAATGTCACGTCTTCATGTCTTCTTAGTGACCACGACCATGACGATAAACGGATTAAAGTTATACAGCAGTCAATCCTGTGGCTGCAGGATCTCAATGCTGCATATGTTGTTGTGGGTGAAAGCCCTAGCAGCAGCGGGAGCGGTGTTGCAATCTGTGTACTCCAGACTGAAGGTACAACAGGCGGTAAACAGGAAGCTGACATGATCATGTGACAGCCGTCTCCCCCCTTTAAATGACGTCTGATGTTTTGGACTCTGCAGCCACGCTGTGTTTACTAACCCCTGTGCTTCACCACGACATTATATTTAATACAGCCCCTATCTACTGGAACTCATTGCACACTAAAAGCCTCAATATCTGTTATTCTTATAAATGTGTGGTATTAGAAAACAGATATTAAGGCAACAATCATGTGGAAGTTGCTTACCCATAAACTTCACATGGAAAAATAGACATATCAAAACATGAATTTCTCCCCTCCCCCAACCTTTCCTGTTCCCTAAAGGAAATAAAAACAAAACATGATATTGAAACAAACAACCATTACATAATATCACATCACATAAAAAAAGTATCAATAAAAGGCAACATTTAGGAACATTTCTGCTAGAGTCGTCAGAGTGGCTGCCAGCATCACTGACAATAAAAATGAAAAGTAGCCCATCACTGCTGTAAAAATCCAGTTAGAACCAGCTTCAAACCTTAGCTCAGGGGTGTCAAACATATGGCCTGTGGACCAAGGGGTCCAATCCAGCGCACTGGATAACTTTGCAAGGTATGAAAATTGCTGGAAATTAATAAAAACATTATTAATATTAATATTTATTAATTTATTTATTAATATTTATTAAGTTATAATAAGTATATTATATATTATTTGTACATTATTATACAATGGTTTTACTGTTCGGGCCCACTTCAGATCAAATTGGGCTGTTTGTGGCCCTTGAACTAGAGTTTGTCATCCCTGCCTTAGTTGGACATTAGCTTGTCTTGATGAATATATCTGCTGAGTCAGCTTGCATAAACTGGTTTAACTGGTGATCAGCCAGCAGTATGCCAGGTTTGTGTGGCTGGTTTAAGCTTTTGAGTTAAGTTTTTGACAGCATCTAAACCAGTAACCAACTCAGTGCTGGTAACTGTCAAAAACCTAGTTCAGACCAGCTAGCAGTTCTGAGCTAGTAGCTGGTTTAAGCTGGCGGCCAGCTATTGAATGTCAAAACCAAGCTCAAACTGGTCAAACCAGTCAGGGTGTGCTTATGTTTTATTGTTTTAAGATTATGTCCACTGTCTTGTGTTATACTGTCTTATGACTGAGTGCACAGTGTTTCTCACTATCAGTGGCTTTTCTGCATCTTGTGTGAAAATGTTCAACTGCCAGTTCCCAACAGCAACAGGTGTGATATGTTATCAGAGGTGAAGCTCTGTGATTTGGGCTTCAAAGATGAATTCTCAGCAGGCAGAGGCAGAGAAAGAGATTCCCCGAGGAAGGAAGACAGACACGGTTATAAATAGATAGAAGGAATACTGTGATTAATAGACAACTGTTAGTGGATGAATTTGTAATGCTCTGTGACACAGTAGACTGTAGCCTATGATGAAATATGATGGCTGAACTGAACTTCACCACAACCATCTCACAGCCTAACAACCTGCAGATCCATTTGTAAATGTGAGTTGTGATTGTTGCAATGAAACTTCAGTAGCTGTGAATTCATCTTTTATTAAGAATTTCCATGACAGTGGTGTATTATAAAAAAATACTATAATAAAAAGAAAACCATATAAACAACTAAATGATTATTACATTAACACGTTCAGGCAAGCACATATTAGTGTACTTGATGCAAGTTCAATATAATGTTAACAGAATCCTTAAAGCGTGCATTTCCAAATATGAAAGAAAAGTAGACCAGAAATATACATACCCACAATTGAGCCTTTTAAAGGTAAGTTCTATTTTTTTTTTGGGGGGGGGACATCATAAAATTGAGAAAATAATATTGGAGGTGAAATTTAAACCCAAAGTAGCAGAATACATGTCTTGGTGTAATATTATATTAGCATGTATTTCAGAGCTTCCAGGTGTGAATGTGTTCAACTATGTGAATGTGATCAGACACTTCATCTCAGTGAAACTTGAATAAATAAAGGTTTTTAAAAAGTATAAATCACCTGTAAAAATGAAATCCATCAACTATTTTCAGATTGTTTTTCACCCTTGCTTTAATGTTTTCACCCTTGTTTTACCATATAAGTACAAAAATGAATACATGGTTTATTGTGGTGGTGCCTAACTTAAAGGATAGGAAGGTATAGTGACAGAAGAATAGCCAAATGTTAGTTCCATTACACAACATAAATTGTTGAAATGTATTACAGTAAGCTATTCTGTGTACATTTTTCTGGTTACAAATGAGATAAAAGATGTTCCATTTGTGCAGAGATAACTGATACATTTATCATTAAATATAATAACTGTGCTTTTAAAAACTTTACTTGACATGATTCATGGCTGTTCACTTCTCAGGGCCACTTGGAGGTGCTATTGTGCAGATGATCTGATACGTGATATATCAACTTTAAATATGTTTTGACTGCAAACTGCAATCAGTTTAGTTATTCTTGTATTAATAATGTTGATGTTGATACCAGTGATAATGGAATATGACACAAATAGAAAACATATAACCTCCATTGGGAATAGAACAAAAAATGGCAAATCTTATTAGTTCATCTTTTTTCTCTTAGCCTGTTGTAGTATGACACTTTTCAGTTTTAGGGTTAGGGTTAGGGTTAGGAGGTGGGGGGTGGGGGTGGGGGGGGGGAGTATTTTTTGTTAAATAGCATACCAAAAAATAAATAAAATAAAGCACTATGACTTCAGAATAAAATGAATAAAATCCAGAACATTGCACCTCCAGCACTGACATACCCTGTTTAGAATGATCTATCACATTAGTCTCAGTGGTTTGCTTTAATATAGTGGGGAACATACTGTATAATTGTAGTGACATTAATTATTATATGAGTGAAAGTCAAAGCCAGCCGTCACTATTAGATTGGTCATACAGCCACACAGCTAATGAATACTTAATGTGCAGTTACAATGGTAAACATGACTGCGCTGTGCTGTTCACACTATACTATGTTCAGCCATGTGTGATCTATTTCATGAGTAAACTCATTAAGCAAATGTGGTGTTGTATGTTGTTATGTCCATGTTATTCACTGAGTCTTCAGTTTAATTAGGTTTATAAATGTAAAACTAATTAGAATGAAAAACCATGATGAAAAACTGAACAAGTTAACTAATATGTTTGCCCTTCTCATAAAAGACAAATCAAGATATTTAACAATTATGCAGTGAAATAAAACATAATAACATTTATTTTAAAGCATTTTATCCTTTGAACCCTGTCATTGATAACTTTCAGTAAATGAAAAATGACACTTATGAGACCTTTTTTATGAAGTCACGAGGATGTGAACATTGGCCAATGTGATTTGAGGTTGATGCTTTTAGTCATCACCATTCGAGTGCAAAGACCATTTTGGCTTCATAATGTCATAATGTCATAAAGTATTTCTTCCACTGAATTACTAACTTGTACTTAATTCGCTTATTTGAATGAGTCATTTGTGCACAGAAATGAACAGAATAAAAAATCTAGTCTATTCTCATATTTGGGAAACATATCAAACATACACAAGAGATCTCAATCAAAATAAAGCTGTAAACTCAAATGGTCCATTTACATAGTTTTATGACAGCTTTCACTGTTGTTTTGTGCTGTAATAATACCAATATCATAATAATGATAATAAACTTTATTTCTATAGCACCTTTCTAAACCGAAGTTACAAAGTGCTTCCCATAACACAATATTAACAGAATAACATTCACAAAAACACAATAAAACCATAATAAAGCAAAAATAGATGAAATATTAAACAATAAATAAAACAACAAAACGCAGCAATTATACAATAATTACATTTTAATGAGGTGCTGACTCAGCTGATCTGATATTACCTACTTATCTGATACTTCTTTGTTTCATACCTTGAACGCACTTGCATTGGTGTTGTGGTTTCTGACAGTAGCTCTGTCACTGATTTCCATAAACTGACCTTTTTATCCAAATTTTAATCACTTTTTTTGTTGCACTTTTAGATACGGGTTGTTTTACCTCGCTGTTTTAACAAGCTGACAGTTGCCAATCATCGGTTGCTTGGTTTATGAGAAATCCAAAGTCTCCTGGTCAGGCCTGCTGCCAGTTGGTGTTACTTTGCCTGACTTGTTTTTTTTGCATTGTCAGGTAGTGAACAATAAGCCATAGTCTTGTGATTACTCTTCAGCATGCAGTGCAATGAACTGATAGCAGCCACAACTGGCCAGCAATAAAGACTAAACAAGTGTGCTGAATACAGTAACTTCCAGTGTATCAAAACTGCATGAAAACAGAGTGATGTACTGTGGATGGTAGAGAGATTGGAGCTGGAGAAATTTATTTATGAAAATTTCATAATAGAGATGATTTAAGAATACAATCATTGTGTAATGAACTTAATTAATGACATACTGCCATGATGTCATCCTGTTTTACTCGGGGGTCAGAAAACATGCAGGGGGACATTTACTTTTGGGTAACTAAGTTGAGAGGAATGCTCAATGAGAGATGTTGTCTTTTTAAAATAGAGCTGCAGCTTATCCACTTGCAACAGATGCAAGTGTGACATCTCACTAACTCACATAAGGAAACTTTCCTGCATGTCACATAATTACATGCATTAAATTTAGTCTTTAATTACAAAATCAGGAACACAAAGTAGTGTAATTATTCATCTTAGTGTGATAAATGTCTTGCAAAATGTCTGCAAAACATTATATTTAATCATTTTCTTTACTTTTTCATCCAATGCAATGTCTCCCATTACCTTGCTTTCTATCTGTGCATAACACCTATGGTGTTTGCTAAAGGACAGGTTCACAATCATTCAAGGGTGTCTTAAACTGGCAGTCAAGTGTACATATGAACAGTGGAAGAGGTTTTTCTCTCTGTAATCATTCCTCCTGTTCATACTGACTATTAAAAGATCTCCTTCATATGCGCTTTCAATGGAAGTGATGGAGGACTAAATCCACAGTGTGTCCAAGATTCAAGAGATTCAAGGGGTTTTATTGTCACATGCACAGCAACACAGCCATCGCAACATTGAAGACAGTGAAATATGGCTCCTTCAAGCGTTGGTTTCAATTACAGTATATAATAAAATGAGAGAGAAATATACAATTATACATATTACACATGTGTGTGCAGGTGCAGTGTTGCACATAAGTAAATAGATATATAAGCGTATTGCACAGAAGTGATGGAGTCACAGTCAATTAGTGCAAAAATGCATTTAAAAGAAAATATGTGAAGTTTATATTGAGCTTCATCAGTGTGAGTTAGTCATATCAAGTGATATCTGACACATTTACAGTCTTTTTAACATCAGATTCCCTCTTAGTGTTTCCTGTTGAGCTGTGGTGGAAGTATAGTAACAAAAAGACTTTGCTACTAAAAACACTGTAACATTGAAACATAGAAGATGAAGATTTGAAGCTTCATATTAGCTTCAGATCAAATTTTAAATACTTTTTCACACAGAAGGAGGACTGTGGATTTTGGGTTAGGGTCAGGTTTACATTGTAAGTGCGTTATGAAGGGATTGTCTAATGGTCAGCATGAACAGAAAGTTAAGGAGCAGGTTAAAAGATTTTTAATAGTTTTAAGTGTTTGTTATAGAACTTTGCTCCCTTTAAGTTAAATATGGAAAATAGCCTACTCAAACCTTACTGGTACTGTGTGTGTGTGTGTGTGTGTGTGTGTGTGTGTGTGTGTGTGTGTGTGTGTGTGTGTGTAAGACCGTGACTGTGGAGACAGAGAGAGGGGTGCATGGTGGGTGGGGGGGATTTCTGCAATATTAAAAAAATGTGTGCGCGCCGTCATCCACAAACCTTCAACGTTCCCCGGATGCGCGCACGAACAGGGAAAGAGAGAGAGAGAGCAAGAGAGAGAGAGAGAGAGAGAGAGAGAGAGGCGAAGGGAGACACATTGAGAGGAGAGTGAGAGTGAGAGCCACAGCATCCAAAACCATAGTCATGGTGTTTTCGGTGTGTGCGGTGTCGGAAGACTGATTTCTTTTTTTATATACATTTTTCACGCGTACTTGGACATTCATGGTGTCAAATGTCTCTTTTTCTTCAAGTCTAATTATTCAGTATATGATGCCAACAGCTGCATCAATGTATTCGTTTATTTCTTTGAGATCTCTGGTCTTGACGGAGGATTCATCAACATCTCGGGGAATCTTTAAAGCTCCGTGTGGGCTCTGAACGCGCGACAGAGCGGACACAGTTACATTAGAAGACGGAGAGAGAAAACCATGCTCCCCGGCCAGTCCGTGGTCCTTGGCCGCCGCGTTTGGCTCCGTGAGCTCGGCTGTCGGCTCTGCTGTGTCTTTACGCGCTGAGAGAGGAGCGGGGGGAGAGGGGAGAGGGGAAGCTTTCCCGTCACTTCAATCTCACTGTCGCTACTGAATTGATTGACTGATCTGAGGAGGAGGACAAGAGGAGAGAGGGAGGGAAGGAGGGGGGAGTATTTGGATCGGAGACTTTAAAAAAACATAGAGCAAGATCTGGATTTGGTGGTTGGAGGAGGTTCAGGAGGAGAGGTGAGGTGAGGGGGGGACACTCTGGATCTTTGGACATTTGTTGCAGAGGATTTTTTCTTCTTCTCCTTCTTCTTCTTTTGTTACAATTCAGTGCATCCTTTCTATGGTTAAAGCAGGATAAGAGTGGAGATCAAGAGAAGAGGGAACACCAGGTTGCCACTGCTGTGAGGACGGTGGTGGTGGTGGTGGTGGTGTGTGTGGTGTGTGTGAGAGAAAAATGCTGTCTTTGCAAGAAGCCTCCAAAATCTACCATGACAACTACATGCGCAACTCCAGGGCCATCGGGGTCCTGTGGGCCATATTCACCATCTGCTTGGCCATCATCAACGTGGTGGTCTTCATCCAGCCTTACTGGATCGGAGACAGCGTCAACACCCCCCAAGCCGGCTACTTCGGCTTGTTCCACTACTGTGTGGGCAACGGGAACTCCGACCGGGAGTTCTTGTGCCAGGGCAGCTTCTCCGACTTCGCCTCCATCCCGTCGGGAGCCTTCAAGGCGGCCTCCTTCTTCGTGCTGATGGCCATGGTGCTCATCATCACCTGCATCGCCTGCTTCGCCCTCTTCTTCTTCTGTAACACCGCCACGGTCTACAAAACGTGCGCCTGGATGCAGCTGCTATGCGGTAAGGAAGACCCTTTGACGTGTTTTTTGGGGGTGTGGGTGGAGGTGGAGGTCTTGTAACATTGGTGGAGACTAGGGGGGTAAGTCCAGGAGATACGCATCACCACCAAATCTTCATCTCATCTTGTGTCAAGCTACATCTAGTGTCTCTTTGTCAGAAATGTTGCCAGATCCTCAGAATGAGCGCAGCGGGAGCGCATCGTTCATTCTGCGCACGAACACTGCACGGGGGACTGGTTCCTCATCTCATCTGTAGTGCACCCTCCTCCTCCTCTTCCTCTCCCTACAGGCGCCAGTTAGGCACAGCAAAAGCGCGGGTGCTCTCCAAAGCTTAACCCTTACATTCTGATTGTAAAAACAACCCAAATCTCTTTTTCTCTGAAATTTGATGACTTTTCCTAAAGTGGTCCAAAATGCACGAAATGAAAATAATTTAAAATGTTGTTTTGGTGCTGCAAAGTTTTGTCCATTGAGGCTGTTGACATGTGTTTTAGTGAAATGAATAGTTAATAGTTTGAATAAGATAGTAGTTATGAGGATTTGTTTTTTTGATGTAGCAGTGAAGACTGATGGCTCTAATGGTTCTACAATAAACCCCACACTTCCATAAAGTTCTGATCATTTGACCTTTACATTAAATACATTTCCATCATTATTGCTTATATTATATTTTTATGTTATATTTTCATGTCTTAGGTAAAATAGGACATGATATTGTGTGATAGTAGATGTTTTTGGTGTAAAAGCTAAAAAATAGACTCTCTCTGCTCTCTGAAACATGAATCAAAGTTTAATCACATTTATTGATCAGTCAGATCGACTATTGATGCTTTCTAAATAGATCTGTGGTTAAAATTTGGTATAGACACTTTTTATGAGGGAATTCTTATACAAGGCCAAAATTGACCTACAACATACTGCGAGGGTGTAGAATATGAACAGTATGTAAGGGGTTAAATCTGATCTTGCACTTGATGGAGAGCAAAAAGATGAATGAAAAATCCCAATATAATCCTTCCGGATGCATTCAGGATCTCAAAGTTTCTTGTTGTTGGTCATCCACTGTGTCGCAGCCTACATAAAGAGATTGTGACACTTTGGTGGCAGACCCTGGGTCTTCCCCAAAAAAAACCCCACCACCACTTTAACACTGACTCTTCCTCACTGTCAGAGTGTAATTGTATGGAATTATGATAATGAAATGCCGTCAGCAGCGTTGCATCAAAGATCACAGCTTCTATTTTTGTTGCCATATCTGCCTACCAGATTAGCCTACATTATGTATGATCTGCACATGCATTCCAGTAATGTATCCCCGCTCGGCACACTCATTCATCTGTGCATCACCGGAACAAACACCATGTAAAGGCTGTATTGTGTATGTAATTGTATTAGGATTTGCAATAAACTGTCCGATAGACACAGCTGAGCAGATTAGAGAGGGATGCGCTGGAGAAAAGATTTATTGGGGGGTTTTAAACTAGACGAAACTGAAGGACACTGATCACAACATTGATTCAGTCAGAGCATCAGTTTCCTTTGGGAATGCTACACTGTGACAGATGTATGTAGTAGCAGTTATTCTACCTGTGTGTGTGCATGTCTGGCACAGTCTCCCATCAGTGAGCTGTTGAACAGATTGTATCAGTCCAGGTGGACACTACAAGTGTCTCCCGTAAGCCCACTCACTACATCAAAGAATCCCCTGGTGGATTCCTAATCACACAAAGAGCTAATTAACTAGACGTGATGCAGATGAAACTGGTTTCAAATATGCGAGTGTTCACGGCAGGTGGGAGATGAGTTTCATCGTGTTGGGGATGCGGTTTGATGTGAGGTTTCTCCCTGAACTCAGCAAGATTATTCACAAATCATCCAGTTTTTACTGAAAGGGTACACAGTGATGGTGTGTGTTTGTGTGGGAGGAGGTGGTGGTGGTTTATGTTTATTGGGTGATGGGTGGATTATATTGACTGGTGCTCTTAATATTTTGTCTACTCCATTAACATACATGGGAGTAGCAAAATATTAGGAGCACCAGTCAGTGTAATGCACCTCAGTAGGGGAGAACAGGGTTGGTTGTCACATTCATTAGATCTCGGTCCCTAGAGGGCGCTGTTAAAAAGTTTTGGCACTGAAAGTTTCAGAATTTAGGTGAGATGTTACTTCAGCGGTCATTTCTGGAATAAACTGCTTGACATGGAGGTAAGAGGATGTTTTTCATGTGAAAATGTAAATATCCAACTCTTCAGTGTTTCTCTTCTTGGCTTTTAAACAATGAGTTTATAATAAAACAATCATTACCTTTAAAACATATGAAGAGAGAGTGATAGTTAGGTAGGTTTTTTTCTTAGCTACACCAAAACATGTGGTTGTTAGCTTTGCTGGTAGCAAAACATCCCAGTTGGGGAAGCTCGTCACATTCTCTTCGAGGTTGGTTATCACATGTTGGTATATATACATATATAGTGTGATATGTCTAGTTCTTTCTTTCTTTTAAGATAGCAAAATGAGCAGGAAGACAAACAAGGGTCAGACTCCTCCAGATGTGAAGCTCAGAGCACTCAGAGAGGTGAAAATGTACAATATTGTTATATAAGGACAAAAATACACTTATAGGAATGATTTTTCCTGTTTATGTTCTCTTGGTGCAGGAGATGTGTTAGGTTGTTGTATTTAAATGAAACAAATCATTTTAAATACATTTTTAAGACTGTCTGAATTTTTTATTTCCCCCATTAAAATAACACAGGGACAACCAACCCCATAGTGTGTGACTACCAAGCCCATAGTGTGTGACTACCAAGCCCGTAGTGTGTGACTACCAAGCCCATAGTGTGTGACTACCAAGCCCGTAGTGTGTGACTACCAAGCCCGTAGTGTGTGACTACCAAGCCCATAGTGTGTGACTACCAAGCCCGTAGTGTGTGACTACCAAGCCCATAGTGTGTGACTACCACGCCCATAGTGTGTGACTACCAAGCCCATAGTGTGTGACTACCAAGCCCGTAGTGTGTGACTACCAAGCCCATAGTGTGTGACTACCAAGGCCATAGTGTGTGACTACCACGTCCACCATGTAGATGGTTGTCACAAGTGTACAAGACAGCCCATATCTTTTAAACAGGATCAGCTGAAGGAGAGTAAGACCTCTCTATTCCTACCTGACACTTTAGGCTTTAATTACAAATTAAAAGAGAATCTATTCAGTTTATGGTTTATGAGGAAATCAAAGGAAAGCTGTTGTATTGGATTAAATTAGTACAGGTAAAAGTGGCTGGTGACTGTATTTCTGCAGTTCTCTTTAAAGTCTTGTTTGCATCTTTGATACTCAGTTGTTGTGGAAAATTGTCTGAAAGCACTAAACACAAAGATGAAATAATACACAAAACACTGTTAGGTTGAAGATTAAACAATTATTATGTACAATAATGAATGTATTTCTATCACTCCTCCTGCTTGTATCCAACCAATTATGCAAGATGCCAGTTAATTAAGACAATTATTGATTATGTATTTTCTGTCAATGGACTACTAGATTCATCTCAGAGCAGTACACACATCTCAGAGCAGTTATTTTCATATATTTCAGACCTTATCTCAGTATTATATTCATCTTCCACTCCCTGTGTCTCTGACCATAGTTGCCTTGAATGCACTCAGAGGTCTTGTGTTCAAGCAGCTTCATCTCATATCGTCTCGCTCCATTAGGCAACACTTATGAAGGAGAGCTTCCTGCTTCCTGTGTGGGGAGTTTCTCAATAAGTGGTGCCTCGTCTCATCAGTAACAACTGACTCAGCGTCTCTTCGTGAACGAGCCCAGGCCCAGACTATGAATGTGGAATATTTGCAAAGGCTCAAGGGAGAGTCGGCTCAGTTGGCTTTGGTCCCATGCTTGGCAGAGTTAAAGTTGTGTAGATACGTTGATGAAAGTGAATTAGTAGTGATATAAATGTCATTTGTAGAACCTGACTGCCTCTACATGACTCAACAAGTAGCATTTTAACTTTGCTACAGTGCATTTGAATACAAAACTCTATTATTACATACTAGATATATTAATGTGTTGGAAGTTGCTCTGAGAAGCAACTTTGCATTGACTAGGTTGCTGGTTTGATCCCATTATATGACAAGTTTTTGTTTGGAGTCATCTATTCATTGCAGGGTTGGCAGTTCCTCAGTTGTACTTCAGTGTGTGTGTGTGTGTGTGTGTGTGTGTGTATTAGTGTAACAGCCAATTGTAAAGTGCTTTGGGTAAAAGCTCTATATAAATCCATTTACTGTATGGATAATCTTACATACTGTGTTATATTATCTTATTATCATTATTCATTGGAGTTCATTCTTGTTCCTGTTAGATTTATTAATAAAATGTTAATGTATTGCTGCTGTTTGTTTTGAAGAATATAGCTTAATTAATTTGATTATGATATTAGTATTATTTTAGTTAATTTGAGTACTGGTTAATGCTTTTGTTTTGAAGGTGCTGGGCAGTTTGGGCACATGTAGGTACACAGGTAAAGGACCAGCAGGCACCAGAAAGGATTTATGTGTTTTTTACCAGGACAAGAGGCAACAGACATCTTTGTTTTTTGTCTGTTTGCTTGCAGAAAATATTCAAATAACATAAGAGAAACTTCATTCACCCTTTTTTCCCTGCATAAGATTCATTCCTGATGTGACTCAGTGACTAAATTTTCAGTTTATTTATTTTTCTTAATTTTTTTGAAGGACAAATCACCACTACATCATTATTATTATTATTGTTGTTGTTTTCTTTGTTTTTCTTTTTTGACACAGAAAACCTGCCCCTCCTTTATCTTCCAGTCTGTCATCTCAATTACTTTTCCTTTTTCTTTTCTTTTTTTTGAAACGAGAACACAGATTTTACTTTGTTACACTTTTTTTACGTCCACTTGGTGACCCAGTCAGCAGACAATAACACGACAACCATAAAATCAAATAAGTCTCAGTGGAAGTGAACAATGTGGTTTATTGAAACAGAAAGACACACTGAAGTGGGGGAGGATGGGATAATGTGATTGTGCCAAAACAAATGAAATTAATATAACAAAAGGAGGCCTACCTAAACTACCTCTGAAGAAAATAAAGTGCAAACAAAATGCCTAACTGGCTTATCTAACAAAAGAACACCTCAAAACATTACAGGAGTGGCACAACCAATAAACCTAGTGAGGTAACAATTTTCACCTACGTGTGTGTAAAATGTAAAGGGTACCCCAACTTACCTAGCCCCAAAACCTCCCACCACATGCAGTCCACAACCAACTCTGACAAACCACTAAGACAGACAAGGGTAGCAACATCACAAACAAAAGCCAAGAGAAAGAAGGTCTGGGATTTCCTCCATTTTAAGGCCTCTCCCCTGTTACCATAGGCCAGGTGGGAAGGTAGAGAGCCAATGAGCAGCCGAGCCTGCCTGCACAGGTGAGCAACGTTTCTGTTGCAAGCACCTGAAAGCACACATCTGCCTGGCATGTAACACTACTCAATTTCCATTGGCTCATCAAAGTCAATTTCTAGCATCTGTAGCACCTCTTTCAAGTATGGGTTTCGCTTTGCTTCCCTCTCAAATCTCATTAACAGTGCCTCATCTCCACATTCCTTTATCTTCATCAATAACCTTTTACATATAGTGAACAGGGGTTGGGAGTACTCTATTACACTCTTTTTGTTGTTTTCCAACTCATAGCCATATCCTCCTGTGTGCAAACCAATCAGTCTGTACTGATCATCAAACACTGGGGAGCCAGAAGAGCCGTGATACATGTCTGTCTTGTAGGTCATTACATCATCAGTTTTACTCCCACTGATCAGGATGTCTTCAATCCCTTGTTTTTTTAGAATATCAATGATTGAGTGGCGAGTGGATGGGCTGTACTGCTCTAAATGATGATCAACAACATTTCCCCTGTACTCTTTCTCAATGATGCGTACAAAATCAATTTGTTTATGGCATCCTGCTGGATGGCCAATAATATAGGCGTCACCCTTCAGAGGCAGTGGACCAAATTTTTCCAGGAGCCCTGGTGGCATCTTTGCTCTCTCTGTAGTTTGGTTGGCCTTCCAACCCTCAGGGTTGAGCTCAAGTAGAGCATAATCTATTTCACCAGGAATGAAGTCATTGATTATATTCCTAACACGAAAGTAGGAGCAATTCCTGTTAGACTTAGGATAATTATAGTCGAAGTCAGCTAACACATCCTGCATTACTGTAACTTTTCCATCTGTAAATAAATGTGCGTTTGTCAGGATGTAATGATCAAACAGAACAAAGCCTGTGCCAACACGAACATTACAAACAATAATTTTGCAAACTGACTCTCCAAGTTTTCGCAACTCCATTCTGTGAACTTCATACAAGGACTGCTTTCCAAAGTGTTCCCTCCTTACGTTCACTGGTTCCTCATAAGAACAATTTAGGAATGGATTCCCTGTCAATTTTGTAAAATCTTGAATCTGCTGACACAGCATTTCATAACTAATTTGTTTACTATATACATACTTTATAGTACCAAGTACATATGCTGTACTTGGTAAATGACTTATTCTACATAAGTCATACACTACTTGGGAAGCTCTGTTTTGGACCTCTTCGACCTTTAAACATTTAAACATGTAAATACGCAACAGCTTATACTCCATGAAAGGAAAAGGAAAATGTGTTGAAACAGCAAATTCCCTGTCTGCCATACCTAATTGAATTACAACATTTTTCTCATACATCATCAACTCTTTATCGAATCGCATTCCCTCGAGCATTGTACAAAGCTGACCAACGTCCATGATGGGTTTGGAATTTCGATCCTGTAGAAAATCAGAATGAGAGAATCAAAGTTAGATTCCTGTGTTCATGTGATAAAAATACAGTCTTCATTGTACACAGTGTCTACTGACCATGTAGCCACCATCATATTTTTTCTTCACTTTCATTTGAAGGTAGGTAACAAATGCCTGCAAAATAATCAGATTTAGATTGACTTTTTAAGAGCAGATAACTATCTCAGATACACAAAAGATGTTAGCTGATGGAAATTACAACAGAAGTTGAAGAATGATTTGAGGTTTGTACTGTAACTCACCATGGGTTCCTCACGGTGTTCCTCCGCCATGTTGGCGTGGGTGGGGGGGGTGGGCGTGGGGGGTGGCGTGGGGGTTCTGTAAAAGACATGACATGTTTAATACACACACGCACAAAATAACAGGCTCAACTGCTTCATCATTTTATGAAATGTGCTGAGAACAAGTACACCTTTTACAATAAGGGACAAATAAAGTGGAGACAAGTGAAAACAAAGTGTGTCTGAGTTCTGTGGAGCCCTGTGTAAACAACACACAACAACGCCCTGTATACACCTGGCACATCCTCAGGTGATCATGCTGCTGTACTCTTCCCCTTGTGTTAGATCAGGGACACACTGGGACTGAGGGCGGACTCACACTAGGTTCAGTTGTTCCGTACCGTGCTGAAGCACGAATGTCCCCCCTCCCCTGTCCCACACTCACATTATCTCAAACCCAAGTGTACTCAAGCACTGTTGCCTCTACTCTCATAAAACATGCACAAGTGTGTGTTTGTGTGCTGTGTGCTGGTAAAACACAACACAGCCAATCAATTAACACAATGCACTACGATTAAAAAGTTCAAGCTTGTTCTTCTGAGTCATGCCTATGTAGTATGCAGTACTACAGGTAAAATATTACTTTTATGAGGGTCACAGTCACAGATAATAAACATGGCATTTCATAATTGTGGTAGTGTTACTTAGTTACTTTTTTAATGGGGTGGGGGGGGGGGGGGGTCAAAAAGGACAAAGTAATGGCCCATAAATCTAGTAGTTGTTTTAATTAAAGGTATATATTTACAAATTCAGCCTCCATGACAAAATGAAATATGTCAACACACGACATAACATTTATGGAGGTATGTGTCATTTTAGTGAAGACCATCCCATAAAACATTCTGTAAACCAGGGGCGATTTTAGACTCTTTTTAGGGATGCTCTAACACCCCGAAAAATAAAGACATGTAAAAGACATGACATGTTCAATACACACACACATAAAATAGCAGGCTCAGCTACTTCATAATTTTATGAAATGTGCTGAGAACATGCCTTTGTGAAGGACAAATAAAGTGGAGACGAGTGAAAACAAGAAGTGTCTGAGTTCTGTGGAGCCCTGTGTAAACAACACACAGTACCCTGTATACACCTGGCACATCCTCAGGTGATCATGCTGCTGTACTCCTCCCCTTGTGTTAGATCAGGGATGGACTAGGACTAAAAATGGCCCTGGACTTTCTCTCTAATGGCCCCCCACCCGACTCATTAGGGAGAAAGTCCAGGGCCATTTTTAGAGAATCCCCCATTAGCATATCCTCTTCTGTAAAAGACGTGACATGTTTAATACACACATGCACAAAATAGCAGGCTGCTGCTGCTAAATTCTCACGTCAGCTGCTTCATAATTTTATGAAATGTGCTGAGAACAAGTACACGACTTTGTGAAGGACCTTTTTTTACAACAAGGGACAAATAAAGTGGAGAAGAGTGAAAACAAGGTGTGGCTAAGTTATGTGGAACTGTGTAAACAACTCAGAACAACGCCCTGTATACACATAAATTAACAACGCATTATGATTAAAAAGTGCAAGCTTGTTCTTCTGAGTCATGCCTCTGTAGTATGCAGTACTACAGGTAAAATATTACTTTTATGAGGGTCACAGTCACAGACTGTATAAACTTAGCATTTGATAATTGTGGTAGCAGCAGTGCAACAGATGTAATGAAGTCCACACAGCACGCTGGATGCAAACTAATATTAAACCTATAGCCTATTCACTATAATTGAGTTCTTTTGCCTTAATAATGACAAAATAATACACAAAAAATGGTCGGATTGGGAACCCATATGCATAATTTCTCCACGTTGCATTTAGTGTTGCTTGAAATGACCAGGGCTCAGCTAGTGTTGCCTTTTAAAAAATGTAGATTTCCCGGGATTCCCTGGAAAATTGGCTTCTTTTCCCGGGATTTAAAATGTCTTATTTTCGGGAAAAATATAAATCTCTAGTGCGCATGCGTGACCAAGTGTACCGTGCTCAAGCCGTGGCTCAAGCATACCTCTTCCAAGCTTACCGTACCAGGGAAGTGTGCCGTACTCAAGCACAGTACACTTGCACTCACACTAGTTAAATAATCCGGACTTTAGGGGGAAAACGTGCTTGCGCACGGTTTGATTGCCTAGTGCATACAAGCAGTCACTAGCTTGTCCTGATATCTCCTCACGATATTATAAAATAAACAAATGATTGAAAAGATAAATAGTAGGCTATTATTGATCCTATCCACAATATATGTGTAAAAGAATTAGCCTGGTTTATCCTATTTAATAATTGAATGCCATATTACACTTGTGTTTCATATTAAGGCTTACAAATGAGAAAACAACTAATTCATTGTACATTCTGATGTGATATATTAATCAAACTGTAGCCTATAAATGATCTATACTGTAGATCAGGGTTCCTACACATTTTTAACAATGAATTTTCAAAACTTTCCATAACTTTTCCACAATATTTTTCTTCATTTCCATGACTTAATTTAAGTTGTGTAACAAAGGTAGGCCCACATAACGACTATAGGGCACAGTACCAGGCTTTTAGCTGCCCCCCCCATCCCAAATCCAGATGTGGGGGTCCATTTGTTTCAGTTGAAGAGCTTTGTTGAGGCTTTCATCAAACATCATAGCCTGCAGAGCTTTTAAGAAAGCCTCAGAGTTAGATTTGAGGGAGGTTGGGCTTTCATGGTCGCTACCATACATCAAAGACATTTTATTCTATTTGTATTTTAAATAAATAAACATGACTATGTACAGCACAATATAATAGGGGGGGGGGTCCTTCCACCAACACAAACAGAGCACAGTCCAATTTCACAACCAAACCAACCAGGACATCAAAATTGAAATGTCAGCATCTGTACGTAACATGTAGTACAACTACGTAAAATAGCCATTTACACCAGATACTAAGATAGCTATATAAACCACATACTCACGGTCGTTAGGTTTGTAGAGTGAGCACGAACTCTGCCAAGACCGACAACTCCAGAAGATACTTTTATAGGCAAATACCGAGATTCCTCCTTCAGGCTAATGTTTCAAATTTCAGTCAGTTTTATGACAAGTTGATAACAATAATATGATCCACTGACACTGGCAGGTCTGAGAGAAACTGGCAGGTCTGCGACACACAGTCATGTGTTTTCAGAGATGACTTTCACACTGCGCGGGTTTTTTTTTGAGGGGTGTGTGATGTGATTATTGGAAGATTATGTGTCATGTGTGGGACGACGCAATGATCACCAGCAGATCACAGGTAGAGAAGGGCGGGTCTTAGTAGGCACGCCGAAAGACTCCCTGGCTGCAGGCGGCATGTTGCGGACGCTAACATGTTTACCTCTGCCTCAACACATGTAGGCCCTTTTTAAGCAGTGGGAAAATAGTAAAATAGTGCGTCCCATACATACTGATATTCTATGAAGCATGTTGAGAGCTAAAACTAAATATACAAATACACAGAGGTGGAAAGAGTACTGAAATATTCTACTCAAGAAAAAGTACCACTACTTTGATGAAATTTTCCATGAGTAGGCTACAAGTAAAAGTACTGATCTAAAATTATACTCAAGTAAAAGCAAAAAGCTTGTTAAAAATGTACTCAGAGTAAAAGTTACTTAGTTACCTTTTTAACGTGTGTGGGGGGGTGGGGTGGGGGGAGTGTAGTTCAAAATGTGATGGGCCATATGGAGGTATGTGTAATTTTAGTGAAGACCATCCCATAAAACATTTTTTCAAATAACACAACCATTGAATTGAAGGTGGCATAAATTGTAAATTCTGTAAACCAGGGGCGATTTTAAACTCTTTTAGGAATGCTCTAACACCCCTAAATTTGATCTCAGCACCCATAAAAAATCATAAAAAATCCACTGTAGTCTCTAAAAACTGTGTGGGAAACACTGAATTATCATTGTTTTTTGTTGTGTGTTTTTTTAACACTTGCAGGGCATTGAATGTCAAATTCTCATTAGGAGCTGAACCCCTCTAAAGTCTGATCCTAGTCCTACAATCACCCCTGCTGTAAACCAACAGTCATACTACAAATCTATAAATCAATATGGTCAAGGTCACAAGAGCAATACTTTTTCTTTAAATGGCCCAAAGATCAAACTTTTAAGTACCCCTGATAAAAAAAAGGCTGTGCCCCTGTGCAGCATTCATTCAATCTCTCATTTCTGACGCTGTCCTTTTGACTGGAAAGCATCATGCTCAATGCCTGTACCTGCAGAGTGAGACAGATGCGGAGTGAGACAGATGCAGAGTGAGACAGATGCGGAGTGAGACAGATGCAAAGTGAGACAGATGCAGAGTGAGACAGATGCGGAGTGAGACAGATGCAAAGTGAGACAGATGCATAGTGAGACAGATGCGGAGTGAGACAGATGCGGAGTGAGACAGATGCAGAATGAGACAGATGCGGAGTGAGACAGATGCAGAGTGAGACAGATGCGGAGTGAGACAGATGCAGAGTGAGACAGATGCGGAGTGAGACAGATGCAAAGTGAGACAGATGCGGAGTGAGACAGATGCGGAGTGAGACAGATGCGGAGTGAGACAGATGCGGAGTGAGACAGATGCAAAGTGAGACAGATGCGGAGTGAGACAGATGCAGAATGAGACAGATGCGGAGTGAGACAGATGCAAAGTGAGACAGATGCGGAGTGAGACAGATGCAAAGTGAGACAGATGCGGAGTGAGACAGATGCGGAGTGAGACAGATGCAGAGTGAGACAGATGCGGAGTGAGACAGATGCAAAGTGAGACAGATGCAGAGTGAGACAGATGCGGAGTGAGACAGATGCAAAGTGAGACAGATGCATAGTGAGACAGATGCGGAGTGAGACAGATGCAGAATGAGACAGATGCGGAGTGAGACAGATGCAGAGTGAGACAGATGCGGAGTGAGACAGATGCGGAGTGAGACAGATGCGGAGTGAGACAGATGCAAAGTGAGACAGATGCGGAGTGAGACAGATGCAGAATGAGACAGATGCGGAGTGAGACAGATGCAGAGTGAGACAGATGCGGAGTGAGACAGATGCAGAGTGAGACAGATGCGGAGTGAGACAGATGCAGAGTGAGTGTCTCTGACAGAGAGGAGATATTCAGCCAATTTATATTCTTTGTTCAGAGTTAAATAACAATTTAGTCTATTTTGAGTTTTTGTTTCATTTTCCCAATGTTCTAAGTATAGATCTTTTGATTGATTGATAATGCGTTTTATTGTGTTGTGTTGTTTTGGAGCTGTGCTGATGGGAGCCTGATTAGTTAGCTTCACTATCAGCTGAGTGAGGGGGCTGTTTTCAGGGTTCAGCTCTTGGGTTTTTAGTGTTTTAAATGGAAGTGTGTCTTTTGGACTTGTATTTAGATGTGTCCAGAATGGCATTGCCCGTTTCTGTATGTTAAGCAGTAATGGGAAACGTCCCAATCAATTTTTAATCATTCACACAGAATTAGACTTATTTTTTTATTTCTTTTCTTCCATTTTATTATTATTACATACAATACAAACAACCCCAAAAGGAAAAAACAACAACAACAAAACATAAGGAAGAAGGGGTTGGCATCCCCACCACCACCACCACCACCAATTATCCTCCTGTCGACTCATCCTTCCTTCATTCCTCCCCTTCATTTATGAGAATTGGTGTCCAGCTCCATCTATTCCTCCCTCCATCCATTCATCTCTCCATCCATTCATCCATCCATTCATCCATTAACCCTCCATGTCTTCAGTTCACTCATCCTTGCTTCATTCCTCTCCTTCATTTATGATAGTTGGTGTCCAGCTCCTTCTTCTGTATATTTGGAATGGCTTTTCTCTCTTTCCTCATTCCCACATACATCCATCTGTCACTCCCCTGACTTCTCCCTCCTCCATCTCTCCTCCTTCATCCGGCTTCTAATGCCTGTTGGTGCCATCTACACATCTAGTATCAGTAGCAGCTTTAGAGGTGTGAAACTGAGAAAGCGCTTACAGTGAATTAGTTTTACACTTCTCCTCTCAAACCATAAACAAATTCTGTTACATGCTGTCGTATTTACTCGTGATTTGTAACAGCTTTCCTCTAGTTTCTGGGGAAGAAAAAAAATCACGTTTGACATGAAACACTTCAACGATCACGAGACAAAACAGCACATGCACATTTCGTTGTCTTCTGGTGTAAATGTAGCATTGGAAAACAATATTAACAGGCTTCACTGTTCCAGAAAGTGTTCCTTCATGCTCAGATGATTCAAAAGTAATGCTGTTTTTCCTTTGTGTGTGTGTGTGTGTGTGTGTGTGTGTGTTTGAGTGTGTGTGCATGTGTATTTGTGTGTGTGCGCATGTGTATTTGTGTGTGTGTGTGTGCGCGCATGGACGTGTGTATGTGTTTGTCAGTCTTTGAGTGTCCGTGTGTGTGTTTTTTATGTGGGTTTGTGTGCGTGTGTGATTGTGTTTGTGTGTATGTTTGCGATTGTGTGTGTGTGATTGTGTGCATATGTGTGGGTGTGTACATGCCTGTGTGTTTGTGTGTCTGTGAATGTTCATGTTTGTGTGTGTGTGTGTGTGTATGTGCGTGCGTGTGTATTTTTGTGTGTGCGCGACTGTGCACGCATGTCTTTTTGTGTGTTTTTTGTGTGAGTTTGATCGTGTTTGTGTGCGCGTGAGTTTGTGTTTTTGTGTGTGTGTGTGTGTGTGTGTCTTGTATTTTCCCTTAATTGGCAAGCAAATCATGTCATGTTTGTGACTATTTTAAAGGCTGGCATGAGCTCAGCTGTAAGCTCAGTGATCTATAAAAGATAGGTCCCATAGGTGCTTTTGCTGGGTCAGAGAAAAATAGTACAGTTTAAACAAAGTTCTCTGAAAAATCAAAAGGTGCCAGAAAATGTTCCAACAGACAAGACAGATTTATTTCACCAGCAACACCATTGTTCAGATACTGAGGAATGAGAGCTGGAGTCCTCTGAGTGTGACAGATCATCAGAAGTGATTCATTGAAAGAGGCTGTACCGAGTCTGATGGTCTTTGCCAAAATAATAGCATTTGTCAAAGGCAGCATGCTGTGCAGAGTCACGCTGAGGGACTACAGAGGAAGACTGACAGTGTTTTACATTACACTAATATCCCTCCATTCATTATCCTGTAGTGTGCAAGAATTGAAGACAACATGATGATCCATAAATTCAACTTCTTTAATGCTCCTTTAATATATCATTTTTACAGGGGTGATTTATTGAAGGGTTTATTGAGTTCAGTCTCCAGAGCGTTTCAGTGCTTGGACCTACTGTGATCTCTCACCTCTGACTTTTAAATGCCAATGTTTAGAGCTGCAATACTTTGTCAAATATCTAATTAATGAGTGTAGCAGAGTTGCTGCTGCAGAGGGTTTTCCCCAGCAGAGACCACAGACAGGCAGGTGTCATTAGACCAAACTGTCATGGAGCTCTCGTGTGCCGCTGTCCAGTCCCGTCTCCATTGTTAACTTGAAAATATTGATGTGAATACATGAATCCACATATAAGAATAAGACATTTGCTTCACAGAGAGTATATTACATGTGACCAGGACACAGCTCTTTCTCTGAGTAGTGTCTATGCTGTATGGGGAGGAAAATCTCTCCATTGATACACACAGACAGCACAGTAAGGTTGCTTCTATTTTATATACTGCTAGAGAGACTTAAGAGGAGGAGGGCTGCAGCAGAACATGCTGAGCTGGACTCACTGATTCACTGCCTTACCTTCTCCATACTCATTCTTGACTTGTACTGGAAACGTCTGCACAACCAGGGAATCCCCCGAATTTTAATGTCATGATCCCTTTAGGCTTTATATTGGTTGATTGGATTCTGCAGTGCAAAATTTGAAGGCTATGGATGGAGGTCAGGGTGGTGGATGGGGATGTAATGTGTATGATTTCCTGCTGGGGACATGCCATTCCATAACTAATTTGAAAGAAAATGGTCAGTGAACATTCAAAAATATTGTCACTGAATGTTATATCATGTTATGCTTGGTTATGGTTGACTTTCTACAGAAGAAATAATCCCCTGTGAAAAGTATTTGACTGTTGTGAGCACCTCAAATGAAAATTGACTGCATTCAGGTGAAGAGCACACATTTCATAGGCAGCTATATGAAAACCTCCACACATGAAACCAAAATGATCTCTAAACATACCACATTATATATATGTATATGTATATATATATAACATCCCAGTGCAGGTCAAAGCACAGCAGGCCATGAGTACAGCTGGGCTTGAGCTTTTATAGCTTGTACTGATCAAAGTTGATCTGTGATTATGTAAAACTGAGCTTGACAAACTGGATTTAATTGGAATGTCTAGTGTCTAATAAAATCTGCAAATCCTCAGTAAATATCCCCCTAAAGCTGTGTCTGGACAGACCTCATATGAATTTGACCACTGGATCATTTGTTTATTCGTCCCAAACAGCCAAAATACATTACTGTACATTAGCTGTAAGCTAGCTAGCAACAGAAGGCACTGACTGTGTGTAGGAGAGTTTCTGTGTGTTCGTGTTCAGTTCAGCCTCTGACTGAACTCAATTATTCACTCAAGTTCATACATTTTCAACTTGACTTTGTATGTAATCACTCCATTCAGAAAAAATTGGCTTCACGCTCTGTCTGAACACAATTTAAGGGTCTAAACACATGCTAGCAGCTGTACTGTACATTTGCTGATTAGCACTAAACATAAAGGACAGCTTAGGTTGATAGGAAGCTTTGCAGGTGTGCTGGTTATTGATCATAATCCAAAGAACTAGACACATTCAGATTTTGATTTGATTATTGCACTAGATTCAGAGTCGGTTATCCAAATTATTACAATTCATCTGTAAAGGGATCCACACAACTTTAATGGCAATCGACCCAACTGCTGTTGAGACATTTTGCTCAAACTCATAAAGTGAGAAGTTCACAGCGCGAGAAAAAATCATTAGGATCATCTGGGTGCCATGGATGTCTCTGATGTTCCATTGAAGGCCAGAAATGGGAAGTGAGTAAGATTCATCCTCTGGGAAGCATCCGTGGCAAAAATACAAAATTATATGGCAATCCATGTTGTGGACTGACCAACAGACTGAGAAGTTGTTTCTCCATCTTCATCTATCCCACAATTTTCTCCTTTCATGTAAAATGAGCATTAGCCTCATGGTGAAACTAGCATAATTATAGTTGACATACAGCAAATACTGACTACACATACAATTTCATGTTTCTATTTGTAGTGCTGACTCATAAATGAAAAGTACACCAGAGTCTCAACAAGTGCAAAAGTAAATAACAAAACGTAGTTCAGTAACTTAGCATCATGTACAGTGTAGTAGCCATCTTGGAATTGTATCTGACTCTACTGCATATCACCGTCCTTGCATCAATACAGTGCCGCCTTGTGGTATAAAGTAGCAATGACATAAATGAAGAACACATCACTATTGAATAAAACAAGGAACCATACCTCTTATTCTGAGCACATAAGGGTCTTTCTGTTAGACCCTTCAGAGCTATAAAGACTGAGGAATGCTTCAAACATACTATTTCTTTGTGTTTTGTTCAACCATGTCCAGGGTCAAGAGTGAAGACAAGCAAAAACTCTGTCTTTCAATAAAGGTTGAGATGGAATTATCCAACAATTTAGACAAATTGGGGATAAGTGTCCACTTATGGCCAACACCTTTGTACACACATGAGGAGAGCGTCTTGGGAAGGAACTTCAAACCTGGCCAGTCACTAGAAGAGTGAGTGTTAATGTCTGATTGTCAATTTCAGAGAGAATTGAAACACGGTTCAGACACTATTGAATGAACTGACAAATACTTTGAATGAAGCACAGTGAAGCTTTCAAATGTAGCACATGACCCTTTATGGAATAGTTTGGACAGGCCTGACCTAAGCTCCCCTTTCAGATATATATTGGTGATTTTTGTTGGAAAATATGATTTTTTTTCTCATCTTTCTTCAAAGAGCTTCTCACTGGTGTGTTAATCACTATTCCTACAGAGAATACAGTAATACAATGATTTAGAGGAGATGTGTAGAAAAGAATAGGCGGATGATAAAAATAGTGCAGTAGTGAAGTAATGTGAGGTAGATAAAATGGTAGTGAAAGGAGTAACGAAATCCAATCCGAAGTATGTGTGTATGTGTATGTGTGTGTATGCCACCTGCTGAGACCTTGCTAATGCAGAGCTAATCTCCAATCAGACGGGGGACTGCCTGGGGTTTCACATCACAGCAGACTACACTCCGTACCCGTAATCCTCAATACTCACACCAGAGGTTAAGCCTCGACCAATTACTCTCCACGCCACGCACAAACCATCATCTCTGACAGATCAGCACATCAAGACTCCCAACACCTCTACACCTCCCAAAGAGCGGAGGAAACAAGTGTAAAGGAAGTAGTGAGGAGATGCTGGAATACTGTGAAAAAGGGTTTACTATGAGAACAGGGTCTTCTGGAGTGTTGCATGCAGTCTCCAGGGCTAAGATGTTATAGATGGCAGTAAATACCTCCAAACCTTCGGCTACCTATGAGTTGTTGGAAGGCATGGAACTGGACTGAGTAAAGAAGAGTGAGACAATTAGTAATGTAACTCAATGCACTAACTTACCTAACCAACTACCCAACATTCTAACATATGCCAGCTATATAGACTCAACTCAGTCTATCAATAAATGAATAAAACTTTATTTGTATAGTGCCTCAAAACAATCAAACAAGACAAAAAAGAAACAAATAAGGACTCAATAAAAACAGGAAGTGAGGAAACACTAGATTTAGGATAAAAATGTACAAATTCAGAATACCAAAACAGAATAATAATAAAATACAATAAAGAAATAATAAAATGAAGTTACTATAAAATAAAGTGTGTAAAACCAGAAGTGTGAGGTGGGTTTATTAAAAGGAAAACAAAGATAAGAAGAAAATACAATAATCAAACATCTAAGAGGAAATGTGATGAAGTAAAACCAGAGAATAAGGTGGAAAACTATCAGGAAATACGATAAAAAGGATAGTCTAAATAGCAAAAAAGGCTAAAACATAAAATAAAAGACAGATGAATAAATAAAATAAAGTTCAATTGAAAGCCATATTAAAAAGGTAGGTCTTATGCTTACTTTTTAAAATATAAAAAAAACTCTAGTTATTTATTCCAATTTTTAAAATAAGTTGAACATATTTTTTGGTGGTAGGAGCACCAACCAACCAGTGGTGTTGGCTAGTGAAGCCATGCTCCATTGACAGCCTCCCATGTGCAGCAATGTCAGTTTTCTGTGGAAACATATGATCAACCTGGTTGTGCGATTATTTCTGCAGCTCTTGTGGGCCCTGGCTTTAGAAAAAAAAGGAAATGCACCTTCTCTTAAAGATCTTTTATTATTTGCTTTGCAGAATGGTATCACATGTGTGTCCGGTTACAAAAGTCTATATACAAAATCTCTGTCTGCATGCATGTGTGTTTGCGTGCATGTGTGTGTCAATGAGGAAGGTGCCTAATGGGATTGGAGTTGTGCGTACTGCTATCGGGCTGGGTGCAGATGATAGTTTAATCAGCTCTGTGGTGCAGCTCCACAGTGGGACTCCTGACCATTGGGCCTTGTGATGGGGCTCTGCTGTGTGCCAGCAGACTACAGGCCAGCCCAACAGACGCTCGCCTGGTCAGAAACATCAAAGGGACAGTTGCTCTGCCAAAGGACCACCTTACCACTCCAACACAAAAATCACACGCACAGAAAGAGATAAAGGGAGAAAAATTGTTTAACTTCAATGCCTTGATTTATACATCGCTTTATTTTTAACACTTTTAAAACACAGGCTAAATACAGCAAGCATGACATGCATTTTATCTCTATAGGCAATTAAGTGATTTATTTCCTAGCTCAACGACATTAAAATCCCAACTTCCCAACAAAAACACAGTAGGAGTGATGCCAGCAGCAGGATAGTGAATGTTCTGCAATTATCAAATCGTCTTCTTCCATAGACCAGGCAAGAGTCAAGTCAAATCAAGTCAGTTTTTTTTATTTATTTATTTTTTGGTTTGTCACTGTCTCTAACGGAGATGAAGAAAACAAGGGCATATGTTTATTTATTGTATTTATACGTGTGTATTTGAGTTGCATACATTTAATGACTAAAATAAACTAGACTAAATTATTTGTATAGGCCTGAACATCCTCTATCCACAGAACCTCGGGATCCCTCTCCCAGGAAAGACAGACATACAATTGATATTGTGTGTACAGAATAAACCAAGGAAGCAACATTACAAAAACAAAAACAATGGAGCAACAGGATAATAAAATTATAGATGGATTTATAACATATATGAAGAATCTAATCAGGAGGACATCAAGCAACTTCCAAAGACCCATCATGATGGCTTTAGAAATGGTTAAATTCCATGTTCACCTGAAGTGTTTTTAATTAGCCTTAATAATATAATATTTCTATAAATATAATAGTATATAAACAAAAGTCACTTTTACGTATGTTTTTAATCCGATTTAACTAGCTACTTGGTTCCTTCCAGCTAGAAAGAACTATATGGTAGTATCAGAGCTAATAGAACAGCTCAGGAGCACTGCTGTGGAAGATTTTGGACAATTATATTATACTTAAATAAGAAGAATTTAAACATTTGTCATAGAATAGTTTGTGCCATCATGGAAGATCTTTTCCCCAAACCTTTTTAGAGTGCAGCTTACATGCCATATTAGGGCCGTTTCCTCTGCAGAAATTTCGGGGGAAATTTATGGGGCCGTGACTGCTGGCGCATGTTCATAGCAGGCCTCCTGGGTGGGGCTTGAGGTTGACTTGGTGCTGATTGGGTATAATCGCATCGCATGATTACGCAGAATGAATCACCTCCACAGTCCGGTGGGTCCTATCAAGGTCCTACTCTGCAATGGAGACACAACGGCTGAGGGGATCAAGTAAGAGTATGTTCCTGTAATGTTCCCGCCTCCTAAATTATACCTAAAATTTCCTTAATGGAAATGGGACTAATATCTTTTTTCCACCATCTGTCCCTGCCTCCATTGTTCCCCCACTTGACACCATACTTTCTATTGTTTTCCTAAGGAACCACTGAGCTGGCTGTGGGAATATCTAATAGAATTTAATATAATAGTGTTGATGAAACACATCTCCCCTGTGACACAAAGCAGGGGCCCACATTCACTGCACTATGCACTACTTACATTAACACGTGAGGTTACTTTCTTTGTTGTTCTGACACCAATCCATAGTGAGCGAGTAATAAGATACTTAAAGATAAAGAAAGGGAGGAAAAAGACGTGCCTGAAGCAAGCTGGAGTTATTTATGTCTAATTAGCCTACATTCTGAGAAGGCAGAGAATACAGTCCTTCAGGATCTCACTCTCTTCTCTCTATAGTTATTGTGCCTTTGGCCACCAACTTCTAAGCAGATCTTGACCTAGGTAGTAATGAGTTGTTGCCGTTTAAGTATGTGTCACAGGTTTCTAAAATCTCGGGCACACAAGCACACAGACAGAGTCAGTTAAAGTCCAATAATAGGCAATTTAATAACAGGCAGGCGTTGTTAGTCAAAAATCAGGGAGACAAGGGGGGGGGGGGGGGGGGGGGGGGAGTCTTTAGCAAGGATCCCAGAAAGCTGGCCAGTCTGTGGTACCCCTTTTTGTAGTCTGTACTCCACCTTGGTTCCAGGGGTTCTGTCCAAAGAGCAAGGGGAAAAGGGCAAGGTGGAGTCTGGTGACAAGGGCGTGACAACAGCCTTAGTGCACTCAGCTGTCAGCAGGGTGCCGATATACTGGCAGTGTGTTCAGGTGAGCCGGCTCTGGAGGTGCCTCAGGACAGAAGAAAACAGAGTAAAGGCACCAATTCTATTCTTCACTGCAGTATGTCCAAATCTGCATTGTTTTACTCGCCTCTATGCACGGGCGTGGTAATCCACTCAGCCAGCGTGTCTTTTGTTGACCCTCTGCGTCTGGTGTCCTCTTCTCTCTGCCGTCTCAGCTCACTACTGCCAGGCCTCTCTCAGTCCTGCTCTGAGTCCTTTTATCAGGGTTGGGAGGTGATTGCTACGTGGCTACAGGTGTGCCAATTTACTGCAGGGGAGGTCCTTCAGACACTCAGGAGAGAAACACTTCAAACCAAATGAATTACACAAAATCAAAGAAACAATACAGTGCAATAAAACACAAAAAGATCTCTCCTGGTCACTTTGTGACATATGCTGTGACCAAGATTCAGGGTCACAAAAGGTAGTCCTCTGCCACAACCAGTGCTAATTTATCAGACTTTACACAGGTCCCTGTGGATCCACAAAGGGTTTTTTTTTTTAAATGTCACATATGCAGTAGTACTCACTAACACCTGGTACTACACTTTGATGGGTACAATTGCTGGAGTTCCCCTTTGCTAAAACTCATTTTGCAGTTCAATTCATCTCAGTAGGGTGTTTTAGCGTATTTTAGCTTCTGTCTTTAGCTTGCTTATGGCCCAGCAACAACATCAACCTAATTTCCAGCAGCAGTAAGCAGTGGAAGAATATCTAACAGTTTGAAATATTTTTCTTAGTGTGTGGAGACCAAACTAGAGTTGGCTGGACAGAAACAAACTCTGATCAAATGCTAATGTTGCTAATGTTGGATGTGTGAATACGCAATTGTTTCATAAACCTAAGACACATCAACTGTATTTTGATGCTGCAGCTTGTTCCGCTTCCCCAAGTGGTCAAAAAGATACTTCTCCCCAGTGTACTGCACTGCACTTGGTCATACACTAAATTAGCTGTGCCATGGTCATTCCAAGCCAAGAGTAATTGCATTACCTCATTCTATCTCTCAAGTCATCATAACCACTTATGACTTTTTAAGTCAATTTCTGTCCATGGTAGAGAGGAGAAACATTTCTTCACTCTACAGCCAGACACATGCTTTGAGATAATAACATTGGGCATGTAGTGGCAAATTGACTAATTGCAAAGAACAACTCAAGCCCAAGCTCAACTCATCAGCTGGACACTGTCTTCAACACTTGAGAGCCTCGACTTCACAGTCCACTTGCCACTGGACTCCCATACCCATCTCCATATACAAGAAAAAAACCCCATCTCAAATAGGACTGAAAATTACCTCGAAGAAAGGTAACAACCTTGCACACACAAAATCCCCCACTGATAGAAGTAGATGGAAGAAACCTACCCACAACAGATGACTTAATATATCTTGGAGGCACTGTTAGATACAATGGAGGAGCAGGCCTATATTGCTGCTATTGCTGAGCAGGATTCTTAGCAATATGACTAAACACACAAATCAACAATATGACAAGAACATTAGCTGCACACATAGTAATGTTAGACAACCTTACCTAGCAATAATAATGCAGGGATATAATGCTACAATTAACAGTTTATATACTGTATCCATACAGTAAAGAGTCATTATTTTGAAATTACGCAGTTACTAAATGATACATGAAAACTGTTAAACTGTTAAAGAGTATCTGGATACATTGGCAATGCTGCTGAAATATCATCCAAACACAAAGCAACATTGATACAAAATCATTCAGACAAATAGAAAACAGACGTTGTCTTGATGCCTGAATAGAAAACATCTGTGTCCACACATGGCTATGCTCAAGCAAGCGTGTGCTGTCACTGAGGTCAAAAATCAAGAGAGCAGCATCACCCATCCGACATGATTCAAGCTGAAATCTTATTGGAAACGGCTCAAGTTATTTTGCTCTAATGAGCCCCTGCTGTTTATTTTCTTAAGTGACCTGAGATATTTGTGGTGCTGACTGTTGATTCTAATCTGGTGTTTGCTCCGGGGTAGATGATGATACATGAGCGAGTCGCTCTGTCTGTCTGCAGTCTTAGACACAGTTCACTGGACACACTGAATCCAAACATTACATAAAGACGGTATATACAAATGTAGCGGCCTATTTTGGGACTCATGCAACTCTGACTGCATTTTTGGATCGTTTTCGCTGCATGCTCAATCCTGACCCATGCAAAAATAACCATTCATGTTCTGTACAGAAACAGCAAGGAAGGTTGCATATACAAAAGTACATTATATGTGTGCATGTGTAGTGTTGGTTGCATCTAGCAGGCAGCATTGTGTTTATCTCCTCCTCAGTAGTGCTTGACATTTGTTGGAGTGTGTTAGCTGCACCAACATGGCTCACTCTTTCATATTTTAAATATGACGCATTTTAAATCTCAGTTTTTTTTCAGTGGATATCCTGTAGAGTAAATAGTGCACTACTATGAACTACTCATCAAGGTTGCAGTGCTGTTCCCACATCAGCTGGAAAATCTGTCTTTGCACACACTGTTTCATCAAGAAGTATGCAACATCACTGACAGCATCAGTGGAAGTTAACATTATACAGGTCTTCCACTGAAGGAGTGTGTAACCATTCATTTAGATCATGAACTGTTTGCATCAAATGACATTTACTGACCAATCAGCAATACAAAATTTTGTATAAATTTAATGATTTTAGATTTAGAAACTAAGATAATTACATTGAAATGTACATGTGTCTCTCTGTAGTAAGTACCTAGTTATTTGGAATAATCTTTAATGTCCTGGGTAGATATTATTCAAGTTGATTTCCCCTCAGGTAAAGTTATCATCTGCTGTCATTACTAGATTAATAGGCTGAAAATTGGGGAAACACCCCTCACTTCATTGCTGCTGTTTAATTCATAATTTGAAGAGAATTGTTTATTAAAAGTGCTTTTTGACAAGAGGTTTTCTACACAGGAGAAAAGTGAGGACAAAACTGCAGTTAGAAGCAGGAGACGAGATGACAAGATGAACATAAATAATAATGCTGACATTATTCTATTTTTTGTCAACAAATTCCAGATGAAACCAAAAGAAAACTAACGCAGTGTTAATCTGTCTTTCGGTATTTTGTGTAACTTCCCTGTCCTGTCTGGCAATCAGCCCCAAGCCCAGTGCTTCATAGACTGAATCATAAAAAAAATATATTTAAAAAAAAAAACTGGCGACAAATACAAGATATAATTTACTTTTTTTAAAGGCTGACTAATGGACACTGTAGTTTTTAGTACACGTTACTCATACATGAGGAAATGGTGCATTTGTTGAAGACTATTTATTTATTTTTTATTCAATTTTTTATTCAAATGTTTTAGCTACTTTTACTGTGTACTATTAAAGTATTGATATCATTATTTTTTTATTACAATGTTTTTTATTACTTTCCTTTTTCATTTTTGTTCTTTTTTTAACATTGTTTCATGCTCCTTTTATGTGAAGCACTTGGTGTATGTAATTTATTTTTGTTGTAAATTTCTTTTACTATTATTATTATTTATTTATTTTTCAACATTGGATTAAACCACATTTGGTGCTTTATTGTTAATTTTATTTATTTATTCATTCATTTATTTATTTATGTTATTGACAGTAAGATAGACAACATCACCAGACTCATCATTCAAGAGAAGCATTATTCTCTTTGCAAAACAAAAACAAAACAATAATAAGTAAGGGGTAAATATATTATAGACAACAGGTGAAGTAAGTCATTATGTCAGCATGATAAACTATTAGCTGATGAGAAATCCAATGGAGTTAACCCTCCCTCATGTTTAGACAGGAGAAAGCTCCATGACTCTAACAGCTAGAGGATCAGCACCTTGGAGAGCTCCACTGACTTAGACTCACTGACCACATTAAAGCTCATCTTCTCACATTTCAAAGAGGAAGAACATTGTTGCACTGATGTCTGTGGGCTCAATATTTCAGGTCTGCTGCACTTTACTACACACAGCTGCTGTGTTGCACTGAACTGTTGGAAATGATGTGAGGGAAAGTTAGAGGCAGTTTAAAAGAAAAGAAAATCTGCTGTTCATTTTTAATTGTTTTGGAAGGCTTTTTGTTTAGTGTCTTTACAGGGACTTTCTTTACAAAGCAATGAGTATAGAATAAGAAAACGTGGATGGAAACTTAAACCAAATCATCAGCTGGAGCCTGATTGAACTGACTGAATGAATCAAAAGAAAGGACCCACCGGACTCTGGAGGTGATGTAATCATTCTGCAACAGTTTCGATCATCCTGTAGTTGTTGTGCAACAGTTTGGACTGTGATGTCACCGAGGTGATGCACCAATAGCATAACAACACCCAATCAGCACCAAGTCAACCTCAAACCCTAACCCAGGAATTTTTCATACACCGAGGCAGGGACTTGTTTAGCCCCACAGTCACGGCCCCATAAAATGACCCTGAAGTTCCTGCAGTGGAAACGGACCTATTTAGTGGAGTATTGTATGTTCTGTTTGTTTAAACTTAATAAAGCATCTAAAATTAAAAAAATAGATGACAATTGTGTCAGATAGTTTCATACTGAACTTAAATGACATTGCATGCTCCCAGCATGTTCGTGCATAGGACCGTTTCCACTGCAGGAACTTCAGAGTCATTTTACAGGGCCATGATCATTGGTGCGTGTTATCATAGCAGGAACCTCCCTGAAGGACAATCTCCTGGAACTTTTACGGGGGCAAAACGAGTCCCTGCCTCGGGTAATGTACTCCGTGTGGCCCCGGAAAAATTCCTGGGTGGGGCTTGAGGTTAACTTGATGCTGATTGGGGTTGCTTACGTTGCCTGTGTGACGTCATGGTCAAAACTGTCACACAATGATTACAGGGCGATGGAAACTGTTGCAGATTGATTAGGTCACCTCCAGAGTCCGGTGGGTCCTATGAAGGTCCTGCTCTGCAATGGAGACACAACAGCTGAGAGGACAGAGTGAGAGGACCTTCCTGTAAAGTTCCCGCCCCCTTAATTTTACCTTTTCCTTAATGGAAACAGGACTCGTAGACAATTGTACAGCACACCCAACAGAAGAAGGGAAGTGTTTACTGCCCTCTGTTTACTGCACTCAAGCCACCAGCAGCCACAGGAGCCGCCAAGTCAACCAGAGCTCAAATCTTAAATATTATACAATCTGAGCTGTGTGTAAAATCATTTTTGTCGATATGGAATCAGATATTAGAAGTGTCAGAGGAGCTGCTCATCAGGCTCTCTCCTACACACCAGGTCCAGAGTTGGCAGACTGTGTGTGTGTGTGTGTGTGTGTGTGTGTGTGTGTGTGTGTGTGTGTGTGTGTGTGTTCCTGTGTTGGTCCTGAGTGTTTGCTCTGTTTTGGCTGTGAGCATGTAAACTGCTGCTCTGTATTCCTTGGAATTCCTCCCATTCATGTGACTCATCTCATCAGCAAACAAACACACACACACATACACACACACACACACACACACACACACACACACACACACACACACACACCCTTTGTTGTCTCTGTCTTTCTGTCAGAGCAGGGGTTGAGAACTGGAAGGCAGATAAACATTTTAGCCTTTCCAGCCCCCTACATCCCCATCCTTCCCTTTAACAAGTCCATCCAGTTGCCACGGCAACCCCACCTCCCTCCCTCCCTTTCCTGCATCCGAATCCCTCCATCCTCTCATCCTCATCGCCTTCTCCTCTCTCTCTGTCTCCATCACCATCTAATCCTCATCTAGTTCTGTCAGTCTGGTTTTCCATCCAGCAGACTTACTTGTCTTCCATTTTTATCTCCTCCTCTCCTCTCTTCACTCTTTCTCTCTCTTTCTCCACTATCTGCTCATGCTTTCTTTAACTATTTTCCTCTCTGTACTTCTCCCCTTGTCATATCCTCAATAGAATTGTGACTTGCTTGTAATGTTTAGCAAGTATTTGACCATATGGTATGTGTACTGTGTCCACGTGTGTGTGTGTGTGTGTGTGTGTGTGTGTGTGTGTGTGTGTGTGTGTATGTGTGTGTGTGTGGGTGTGTGTGTGTGTGTGTGTGTGCGCTCATTCATCTGAAAGTGGTGTTGTCCTGATAGTCGTAGGAGCACTGCTCCAGGGATAATTGCTTGTATCGACCAATGCTACATGTGTCAAAGTGACACTAATTGAGAAGCCAAACATGCAAAACACACACACACACACACACACACACACACACACACACACACACACACACACACACACACACACACACATAACCCCTACCCTCCCCAACTCACCTTTCTCTTTCTACAGGTCTGACACACACATACACACACACAGACTCATATACTCATACATCTAAGGCACCTGAATCTGTGTTGAATGTGTCTATATATCAATCTGGTGAATTGTGCTCCATATGTTGAGCTGATATCACCGTCTGGCACCATCTGTTGGAGAGTCTAATAAAATCACAACCAAGCATATTGTTATACTGGCATTAATCATAATGACATAACTGCAGTGTGTTTCATAAGAAACAGAATTATAGACAGAAAGTCATCAATCACTTTGAGATGATTATTTTATTTTAACCAAATAGATGGAGTTAAGTGTTACCTAGAGTAAAAAAAAAAAGCAATGTAATAACTTGGCAAAAATATTAACAGATGGTCATAATTCAAAACTTATCATGTTAGCCAATAAACAAGTGTGTGCTGCCTGGTGCTGCAGAGCTTTGTGTTGCTCACCAGTCAACACCATCCAAACAGGCTAATCTGATCCAGATCTCAGTGATTTACTTGTTGAGTACAATGTAATTATTATGGATCATTTTGGAGGGAACCGATAAACAACTTATTTTCCTATTTAAATATATGGGGACCTTATAAACCCTGTAAAGTCTGAACCATCAAATAACTGCCAGAAAATTCTAATTCTTTGAAACTGGGGTGTATTGGACCTTCTGATAAATCATTTAAAATTTTGATAAAATAACACTTTGCATATATGAGTTTGGTTTTGTATCATATTTGATACATCCAGATTTTTTTAATAACATGGTTGTGTTTTTTAAAACATTTTAAGCCCTTAAAGGTCCTGCATAGAGCTCATATTCCCCAAAATGAAATGCAATAAAATGACAAATCGACTACTGATTTACTGATGAGCTTCTATACCTGCTATATCTAATTTGATCAACACATTTTCAACAGGAATTTACAATAAACTAAGCTATTCCCCGGTGGTTTATCTGGTTACATCAGGTTTTTACACTGATGAGGGGCGTTCCAGTTGAAATTTCTGACTAGGACTTCCAAGTACAACTGGAATGCACCATTTGAGGTCTCTAAAACTAATGTATCAAATATGATTCATGTGGTGTTATTACGCAAGGCACAAAGTTCAGAAATGTTGACACACTATAACTGGCCATCATAAACATAAACATAAACGTATTTCTTGGCTGTGAGAGTTTGTGTTGGAGGTGGTGGGAACACGTCTGTATAGTCTGCTGTTTAGTTTAGCCTTGAATTAACAGAATCAGTTAAGTCATTTGCTCCGCCTCCTCACAGTCTGTCCAACTTAAACCTTAATTAAAGCCTCTGAAATGCCAAAGCCTCAAGGGCCCCTGGGAAATGTAGTTCTTATATCAGATATCAGAGAGGCCTGACAGAGAGCACTCCTGTCAGCTGTCAACGCAGAGATTTTTCTTCTTCCAATTTTTTTGCCAAAATTATGTATTTCCTGTTTTTGAGCGATAGTATCCAGCTTCAGCTTGGCCTCAGGTTTCTCCTATTTAAAGACTATAGCTCCCCATTAATAGCACAACTTAACTGAATTGTGTTTTTTGGTGCAGTGAGTCAGTTGGATTTTATTAGGAGTATCATTTGGGAGGAGAGGTGTTGGGCCATTAATAAGTCTCCACGCCCTCACATACATTTGGTGTGTAAATTTCTCTCTCAGAAGATTTGTCTGGAATGAAACAGTGTAGCTGATCATTTTTCTAAACCCTGGGAAATCTCTCGTGCCATATTGCTCTGTGTAGATTACCTCAGCAGTTTTTGGCAAAACACCATCTGAGGAAAAATAACCTGTTCTCCTTTGCAGCTTTCAACGTCCAAAAGCAAAAACTGTCAAAACCCCTTTCATACTGCAGTCACTCTTGTTCTGATTGTGTTACTCATGATTCATGTGTGGGGGGAAAATATCATACTCTTAATGTTGTTAAAGGTGCAGTGTGTAGAATATATAATATCTTGCAGAAAGGATAAAATTCATAAGCATGTTTTAATTAGTGTTTAATCAAATCAAATCATGAGAACAATGAGAAATAGCACTTATATCTACATAGGAGTGGGTTGCTGTTTCACTACAGTAGCCCTGAACAGACAAACTGTACGCTGGCTCTAGTAAAAGCCATTGGCGTGATGGCGCATGATTGCAGTTGCCAAACATTTTTGAAGGAATGGAAGATCATACCTATACTTTACCAGAAAAAATGCGTGTATCATTTTTCTCAACAACACAAAGAGGCACAGACAACGGCAAAAAAAACGGGTAATCATTGGTGTTGCCTTTCCCAGGTGGAAATCTCTAATGAGAGAAAAGTGTTTCCAGACTGATGCTGAAGCCGACAACCGACCATAATATATATTTCCCTCCTCTGCTAATGGTTTAATGCTTAGATAATTACCACTATATACCGCTAAAAACAACGCAAATTACACAGTGTACCTTTAAAAGAAGACTAGAAAACACTAGTGGACCCTTGTAGTTGCTGTTTCCATTACATCACACAATACAAGTGTTTTTTTTTTTACATAAGAGGCTTACTGTGGCGAGGCTAAAAATGTAAATTTTGAACTTTAGTTGGCATGAGAGGAAAGGCCACAGGTGCCTGATGGGCTCAGGATGCTTTCTGAGCCCATCTACACATCATGTCCTCTGTGGCTGTGCACACACACGCACACACACACACACACACACACACACACACACACACACACACACTCATCCATCCACAGGAGCTGCCACTGCACTCTGGCTCTGTGGTTTGAGCTGTGAACAAATCTACAGCAAGCAGACTGGAAAGTAACAGCATGTATACCCACAGTTCAAGTTCACCACAGTGTTTTGTTGTTAGTTTGTATCATGGCTCAGGGGAGAACAGTGTCATTGTGTCAGTAGATCCAACACTGGAGCTCAGACTGAAATATCCTAACGACTGATCTGGTGCAGACATTCATATCTACCCCCTCAGGATAAAATCACTTTGATGATCTCTCAAAGGTGCAGTGTGTAAGATTTAGTGAGGTTGCTGTAACAACTGACTTGGTGAAACAGAAACAGAAACAGAAACAGAAACAGAAACAGAAACAGAAACAGTCTTTTAATAGATGCCAAAAGTCGGTATGTAGGAGATCAGTCAGCGGAGGCAAAGGTAGAATAATGAACTCGTTACCAAGCCCTTGACAAGCTTCAGCTGCTTGTTAATGAGTTAATAATTAGAATCAGGTGTGTTATAGTGAGGAGATACCTAAAACATGCAGGGCAGTAGCTCTACAGGAGCAGAGTTGGAGACCACCGCTCTAGCTGTACAGTTAATGATAAGATGATGACATGATGAAAAATTGAGAATAGTATGGTTCTGTGTGACCACCAGATAATTACAAATTGGTCACACAAACCATGAGCCAATCATGTAAAAACAAGCTGCACGAAATAACTTATCCATCATTATTCACAGTGAAATGTCCTTGTGATGACTTGTGCCTCTTGCCAGTGCCAGGATGTGTGGGTAGTAGAGGGCAGTGCAAGCTGCTCAGCTCTGTTCAAACAGCCTGTAGTTGTCTGGCTTGAAGTGGCTCTAGACCAAAGTGTTGGAGGAATGGATGCATGGAATATTTGAACCAATTGACTAATATCATAATCCCTGTGCTCTGTTACTACTGTAGCACAAAAACATTTCAAAGTCCCTTTAAATGTGAAACTCTGTACAAAGTCCTTTATATATATATATATTACAAACATACAAACATGGAAACAGACTTCTGGATTTTGAACTTCTTCAAGCCAGTACTGTACTACGTTGGAAGGGTATATAAAGTTAAAGCAGGAGAATCTGCCTTAACCTCTAAACATATACTGGTAGCACGACTCTATGGATGGCAATGCCAGTCTGTCAGTCAGTTGGTCCACCACTCTGGATGAATTGCCATGATATTGTGTTTAGTTCACCCAATTCATGATCCCCAGAGGATGAATTCTACTGACTTTGGGATAGAATTCCTCCAGCATCTTCCTGACACATCTTCCTTACAGCTGCTTTGGCTGTAGACTCTTATGCTATGACACTACAGTGTGTGTGTGTGTGTGTGTGTGTGTGTGTGTGTGTGTGTGTGTGTGTGTGTGTGTGTGCAGAATGTGTCTGAAAAGTATTATTATTGTACACTCCTTGGATTTGGGATTTTAACCCTCACATTCTGTTCATATTCTACACCATCACAGTATGTTCAACATTTACCCAGTCTAAGAATACCAAATACCAAATTTTGAACCCCAGATCTATGAATAAATGTGTGTCATTTTTGGAGAAAAAAATGCTACTATCACACAATATCATGTCCTATTTTACTAAGACATGAAAATATAACATAAAAATATAATATAAGCAATAATGATGGAAATGTATTTTATAACTTTATGGAAGTGTGGAGTGTAGAACCATTAGAGCCATCAGTCTTCACTGCTACATCATAAAAATAAATCATCATAACTACTATCTTTATTCAAATGTGACCTGAACAGTATTTAAAGGTTAAGGGATCACCTCTACTGTATAGAATGTAGCAGCCTAAGATGTAGTCTTTGGAGGCTGTTAATTCTCCTCCACACATTTCAATGACATGACAACTGGAGAAGAATTATGCCCTATTACTGTTTTGGGTCATATGAAGCAAATGGTGTAATATGAACGTGAAAGCTAAAATGCTAAACACACTTATATATAATATGCTAGAGTGTGTTAATGCTGATTGATAATGCTGATTTTATATGGCACTCAGAGGAAATTGAAGTTTTATACAGCTTATGGAGCTTCTTTTTTTTTTTTTTTTACTCAGGATAATGAAGGTCATGCTAAGCTCGTCTGTGTGTGATTACTGTCATCTACCACAGCAGAGAGAATGGCTGGAATATAACCACAGTGTGTAAGGAAAGGGTCAAAAGCACAAAGTACTACTTGAATGTATTGTGCTTCAGAAATGGGATCAAGTCACTGCTGATCCACAAACCCAGGTCACACACACACACAGACACACACACACACACACACACACACACACACAGACACACACACACACACACACACACACACACACACACACACACACACACACACACACTTTCCTTGTCGGACGGGTGAACTAACTCACAGACAAACTTAGATTGATTCTTTCTAGCACACATGAGCACACAGACACACACAGCTACACATACACACTGGCATGCAGAGAGCAGTGTAACCTTCCCCAGCATCCCTGACACAGATTTAAATGAGGCTCAATGAATTATTAAGAGTTGAGTCTTGTTCACTTCTGTCAGCCAGGCAGCACTAAAGGAAAACCACAGGGAACACACTAACTCTTCACACCACATTAAAACTGTTTTGGCCCTTTCCGAAGCACGGTGCACAATCGGGATGTCGTGTTTTCAGCGTGCCAGTAAACAGAGGGGCAACACAGTTCAGACTTGTATAATGTCAGTACGTGTCAAAGGATGGAACATTTTTCAGCAGCTTGTGACACTTAGTTAAAGCTCACATGGCTCAGCGCTGCAGGGGCCAGTTTAGAAATGTGAGCAGACAGCAGAACAAGCACTCACCTGTGTACCTGCTCTTTATTTTTTGTTTACCCTGTATCACTATCACCCCCTTCTTTATCTCCCACCTGTGAACTGGAATATAATGACTGTTTTGAATAAAGAGCAGTTGTATTTCATCCAGTATATAGCTGCACTAAATTATATCTTTATCATATATGGACTTTGACCTCAATATTTCCACACTTCATATTAGCAGTTAAGAGGCTATTCATGTCACATTGGCTAAGCTAGTAGTGTCCTCCATTCCTCACTGTGTACATTCTGAGTGGAGACTGCAGAAGAATTAAAGTTAAATAACTCTGTCCTCAACCTCAACAGTCTGTGTTTTTACACAAGTGTAGCACCCACTCTCCAATCCCACCCCCACCCCCCTTTTATTATTATGCTATTATACTATCATTATATCAGTGGTATTAAATTATGTTCGAATGACAATGATATTGCTTATCGCAATTAATTCTGAGACAATATATCGTCCAACAAAAGCAGTTATTTTGACAGCGTCGTTATCCAATCAGAATAAAATAAAAGTTCTTTGGGGGACATGAGTCTCAGTGTCTGGTAGATGTTTAAAACAAATACTAATTTCTGATTTCATTGAAACTCTATATCAGGACTCTTGAAACATACACACAGTAGTTCTAATGAACAGATTCATCATTTTAATTCAATGCTGCAAGTAGTCGTAGTGTTAATATAATGCTGTACAGTGAAGTGATGGTGAGGATATTTAATAAGACCATATTACACAAAATAAAGTAGGAGAAATAGATATTTAGATTTTTAAATGGGCTTGTGGTAAATTCCAGTCAAAACATGTGTTTTGCTTATTGTTTTTGTATTCTGTAGCCTACAAAATACCACAGGCCATATATTATAGTGTTTGGATTATGTTTCAAGTCATACATTATCCATTTCCATAGTGCAGGTATGTCCACACTTGCACAAACTGAATGTACATTGTTTAATAAACCATGTTCATTCTCATGCTGTGTGGATTTCCTTAATTTCTCTGTACTTACATCATCTGAAACCCTCCACCCTGTATGCCCCTTCACACTGACCCTGTATGTAAGCTGAGTACAGGGTCAGTATGTAGGGTGCAGCTCTCAACAGTAATAGTGGTCCAGTAAATGTGGCATTCAGGGACCCATCTGTCAAGGCCAGCCTGGTCTCAGCTGGACCCTCTTGACAGCAAGGGACCACTCAGGCCTTATGGGAGCACACACACACACAGAATGAAAAAAACAAACATTTGCCAAATGTGCACAAACACACAAAGACTGTGCTCTCTGATATAATGTGGGTGTGCGTGTAATACACTTTCCAAAGTGGAAAGCCTTTCCGTGCAGAGGAAGTTGTGTCCCAGGGCACTGTGGGTAATGTGAGCATCAGAGGGAAACAACTGACTGCACTTTCTGTGTGTGTGTGTGTGTGTGTGTGTGTGTGTGTGTGTGTGTGTGTGTGGTTTCAGGATTTCTCCCACTGTCTGTTTAATTGCAGCTGAGCTGTTTGTTTGACAATTAGCTGGAGGAGCTGGGATTTTCAATTTGGTGCATCAAGTCTTCAGTTATTACAATTTACTTTAAAAGCAAAAAATGTGTGTGTGTCTGTGTGTGTGTGTGTGTGTGTGCGTGTGTGCGTGTGTGAGTGTGTGTGTGCATGTACACATGCATGCGTTTTTGTTACCTCCGGCATAAACACTGATCTTGTCAGGACCAGTAGACCTTATGGGGACCAAATCCCAGTACTAATGAGGCAAAATGTCATTTCCGAGGTCCTGGTTAGGGTTGGGGGTGAGGTGTGAACTAAGGTTGTGCTCACAATGAATGACTGTACTAACAAGATCTGTAGCCAACTCTAAGCACAACATATGAATCTAGTTTCAACAACACACTTGTTCCCACAAGTTTGTATTATTGTCCCTTGGTGCTAGAACAACAAACTATGAAAGAAAATATAGTAGAAGTTCACTACTTTTTTTTTTTTTTTTTTAAGTATATTTTTTCGGGCTTTTTTTTGCCTTTAATGTACAGGACAGTGGCGATAGACAGGAAACAGGAGGCAGAGAGAGGGGGAATGACACGCAGGATAAGACCGCTCGGCTTGGATTTCGAACCAGGGTCACCTGCACCGAGGACTACAGCCTCAACACATGGGGTGGGCGCTCTACCCGCTGAGCTATGTTCAACCCCAGAAGTTTACTACTTTTTACAAGTTCTTCACTTAAAGTCCATGTAAAGTAAGAATAAATATGTGTTCTGAGTTTGACATACCACAGAAAAGTGTGTTGTTAACCACCCTGCCAAATTTGAATGATTAAAAAAATCGCCAAATATATGAAATTAGGTTTCAAATTTGTGTAAAAATCAGCCTCTTTCTCTGCTACCAAACGCTGTGGGCGTGCCCGCCGAGTCTGCTGAAACCCTGCCCCCTACCAAGTGTCACCTGTCAATCAAAGTCACCACCTCTACCAGAAACATGGACGCTACGTCTGAGAGCTTTCGGCGGCTAGCTTGGCGGCTAACTCAGCTAACTCGCTAACTGTAGACTGTAGTAGTAGTAGTGTGTGCTGAATGTATTTATACCTCTACTGCAGCAGGGGCGGGTTTATGCTAATAAGGCGGCTGTGATTTTAAGACCCGCCCACTAAATCCTGAACACAGAAATCTTAAAACACAGTTTGTGAAGCCTAGCTCCACAATTCAAATCTCAATGGTTGAAATGCTTTTTACACCTTTTTTAGAAATACATTTATGACCTATTTAATGTGTTTAGAAGAAAATGTCTGAATTCACATTACACAGTCTTATTATCCATTAAGCATTTTCACATGTTTAAGCTCACTGAGATCTGAAATGTAAGCTCAACACATACAAAAATCTAAGCAACAACCAAGGCTACGACACAGATGGTGGTTCAGTTCAGAAACTCATTAAAAGCAGGATATAACCCCTTTAAAGATGTTGGTATTTTTAATTTGAACTTGTCAATATGTTCCCCCTGTTTCCAGTTTTCAGTATTCAAATGGCTGTTATCTGCTACCTGAAAGCTAGAGGGCACTAAATCATACACACTGGTCCTTTAACATGCAGATTTGATACAACATTCAATCTCTTTAAAAAACGCAAGTAAATTAAATTAACTTTCACTTGAATAGAAATCCTGTTAGTTTCATCATTGTTCTTTTCTTCTGTTCTCTCTCCAGTTTCTTTTCAGATCACTCTCTTTCTCTTCATCTCCCCTCTGAGACTCTTCTGACATTTCTTCATTATCAATAATTAATAAATCCTCTGCCTTGTGTTTGTGTGTCTGATTGAAGGATTAAAGGATTTTCTACCTCCTCTGTGTAGATCAGGGCTTCATTTCTGATGAACACATCATTGTAGAGATGAGTGAATCTATGTTCTTTTTTTAACAGAGACATCATGAAGAGAACATTTTGATATTTAAAAGGAATGAGCCCTTTAACATATTTGATTAAAAAATAGTTCTATTAAACAGTAGGTTTCCTTTACTAGCCTGCCCTGAAGACACCTAACAACACCTCTAAAGCTGTCTTAATTACATGAATCTGTCTTACAGTGTATAAGTGCTGACACAATGATATTACACCTGGAAAAACTGGTATACTTGACAACAAGAATTCAGGAACCTGTGCACTGCACACAGCCACCATGAAAACAGTTACACCCCATCTAAAAACTACACATTTCTAATTTTCAACTTTTATTTGTCTATACATTAAAATGAGATCCTGTGAGACGTTGATAGGTGTATTTTGTCAGTTTAGAAAAAGCCAGGCATCTTTACACCAAGCACCAAAAATGACTTCAAACATATTCTTCTAAACACATCATAAATGTATTTCTAAAAAAGGTGCATAAAGCATTTCAACCATTTAGATTTGAATTGTGGAGCTAGGCTTCACAAACTTGTGTTTCAAGATGGGAGCAGAGAAAGAGACTGAGTTTTACACAACTTTGAAGCCTAATTTCATATATTTGGTGATTTTTTTAATCATTCAAATGATTTACATGGACTTTAATGCCTCACATACATTATATACTTTAAATTAGAATTACAAGCAATTGAATCAGAAAAGTTGTTATTCTAATTATACAAGAGTCAACAACGTGTTGGCAATAAATGGTAAAATGGTAAATGGATTGTACTTATATAGCACTTTTCTAGTCTTTTTGACCACTCAAAGCACTTTTACACTACATGTCACATTCACCCATTCACATTCATACATTCATACACTGATGACAGGAGCTGCCACACAGGGTGCCAACCTGCTCATCAGGAGGAAACTAACCATTCTTACACATTCACACGCTATTGGTACAGCTATTGGGAACAATTTGGGGTTAAGTATCTTGCCCAAGGACACATCGACATGTGGACTGGAGGAACCAGGAGTCCAACCGCCAATCTTCCAATTGGTGGACGACCTGCTCTACCTCCTGAGCCACAACTACAATGTACCCCAACTCTGGTAGTAACATATCAATAAAGCCCAATATTAATACTAATACAATCAATTCTGTTATTTTAAATGAACTACAGTGTGTGGCTGGTTTCACTTGTTAGTAATCCACTCCAAGTGCATAACACTGTAAAAGTAGCTCATTTAGACTAATTATCTTAAATGATATGAGTACAAGGCCAGCAGGTGTAACCATACATGAACACTCTCAAATCAGAATAACAGGAGTTTATCGTGTTCCTCTCATGTCTCACAGTCTTCAAAGGAAAGAAATTGAGTGTATTTAACACCATTTGCCATGAAATGTGGAGCAGGCGGACCCAAATCCAGAGACTAGGATAAAGCAGGGTAAACTGAATAGAACAGACTGAACAGAAAACCAAGACTTAAATACACAGGGGGTTGATTATAAACAGGACACAGCTGATGAGTTCAATGAATTATATAAAATGTGAAGAAGGCAACAGTAATTTATGGATGTTTTAATTAAATATGGGTCAAACACTCTGTATACAAATGTTCATAAGAAGTTGAAATATTTGCATTTTTGTATTATTCTGGGTCACATTAAGAGAAGTCGTCACATTTAAAGCTAAAAGAAAACAGTATTAAGGGTGTTTTTACTGCTCTCAAATGTCAAAATGGGTTCAAATTTGACCATGAACAGCTCGGTATGATGCCAGCTGCTGCATGTTTCCTTTATTACAGCAGAAAAAGGGGAAGAGATTGAGTGATAAGGCAGATAGTGGCAATACCACCGCAACAGACCTACAAGCTGGAGTGAAATAGAAAAATAATACTCTATTCTTTCTCGTCTACCTCCCCTCTTTTCTCTCCCATCCTGCTTCACCCTCACTTTGTTCTACACCTCAACCTTCTTCCTGTATTGATTTTTTTTTGCCTGTGCTCTTCAATGGAACACAACCCCAACACCTCGACCTCATCGCTCTGCATGTTATTACAGACCCAACAAATCCAATATCACACCAAGCAAATACTATTACACTGTTCTGTATGTGTGTGTGTGTGTGTGTGTGTGTGTGTGTGTGTGTGTGTGTGTGTGTGTGTGTGTGTGTGTGTGTGTGTGTGTGGGTGGGTGTGTGTTTGTGACCACCAACATCCATCATACCACTGTACTTAAACATTTATTCATGGATGTGTCAACTCTCTCTTAACCCTCTCTCTGCCTTTCAGCCGTGTGTCTGGTGCTCGGCTGTATCATCTTCCCCAACGGTTGGGACTCTGAGGTGATTCGGGACATGTGCGGCGAGGACACAGGGAAGTACACGCTGGGTAACTGCTCAGTGCGCTGGGCCTACATACTGGCTATCATTGGCATCTTGGACTCGCTCATCCTCTCCTTCCTCGCCTTCGTGCTTGGCAACCGGCAGAGCGACGTCCTGCAGGAGGAGCTGAAGGCCGAGAATAAAGGTGAAGAGAATACATCTAGTTTGTTGAGATTTCAGGGGAGGGAAAGGCAAAAACAATGAATTAAATGATAATCAAAATAATTCCTGATACAAAAACAATGGTGATGCTATTTTTTAGGGGGCATCTCTGTTTAAATTTAGGGTCATTTATCAGCAGGGGAGCACCTCAGCTAGAAATGCCATGAGCAGAAATCACTCAACAGCTTTAGCTTATTAGCTCATCTTAGCGTTCGTTTGTTTTTTTCATTTTATAATTGGATTTTATAATGAAATGAATCAAAATAATCACTAAAAAATCCACTTATTGTCACGAAAGAGTGAAATAAATTAGAAATTGGTTGAATGAGTGTTAAATGCACGTGTTAAATTGAGGACGCATTCGTTAATTGGTTCGCATGCATGATTCATTTGTTGGTATAAGGCATGACCTGAAATCATGGAAATATTATACACTTTAAAATGATCAGGAGCAGGAATTTTATATGGTAGACATTTAGTGACTTGTTTGTTTGTGTTCATGGTAAATGAAGATGCTCAAACTCAGATGGCAGTGAATCCCCCAGAGGTAAAGATATATGGGTCAATGAAGTTTTTTTGTGTCCACGTGGTTTAGTTTTTAGGGTTAAAATGTGAAAATAAACGTATAAATAACTTGCACACATTCTTTTTTTGTGGACCCAGCATCAAATTTCTGCTTTTAATCAATTTTGGGAGAATATATTAGAGGATTATGGTAAAAATGTCTAAGTGGTGTGACCATAAAAACTTACATTATAACTTTTTATATTAAATAATGGAATATAATTGTTCTAAATATTACATTTAATCTGGGGAATCATGGAGATCAGGAAGTAATTATTTGTATAAGTTCACTTAATTCTTTGACCATTTGACATTTTCAGGAGCATTCAGTCTTACTTTTGGTTAAAAAAATGGTGTAAATATCATTTCAAATGATATAAAACCAACAAAAATACTAAATGTACATTTTAACAAACCTGATGCTGCTTTTAAAACTATTCAAGATATTTTTGAATTGCTCATCTTGCCAACACTTATTTGTTACTGACCCATACACTCAAAAGAATATATATTGTTCATCTATGGTTTGTATCAGTGAGCATACTACTATAGCCTGTTGTAGGAAAAAGGCTAAAATGTGTCTGTAGCTCCACTCTGAGCTGCAGCAGAAACACGCTAGTACCAGAAGTCGAGCAGTATGGTTGTTATATTTATATTTGGTGATATTTTTGCCTGTAGGCTGCAGCTCAGTCTTCTATGTACGGCTGCTGTTATGATGAGAGTGTTGCAGCATCATCAGAGGAAGTGAAGACCGTGTCGAGCTGTCTTAAGAGAAGTAAAGAATAAAACTCCCCCAAATTCCTCTGAGTGTATGGAGGAAGTTTCCATGGTTACGTGTCAGATACCAGGAGGATAAGACTGTGCTTTCCTCTCTCTCTCTCTCTCTCTCTCTCTCTCTCTCTCTCTCTCTCTCTCTCTCTCTCTCTCTCTCTCTCTCTCTCTCTCTCTCTCTCTCTCTCTCTCTCTCTCTCTCTCTCTCTCTCTCTCTCTCTCTCTCTCTCTCTCTCTCTCTCTCTCTCTCTCTCTCTCCCCCCTTCTGCATCACATGAGCAGCAGGTGTCATACACAATCACTGTACAAATGCCTGCCAATATAATTACATGTAACATTAAATATAAAGACTAATTTTGTCTAACACAGAAGTTATCAGAGGCTTTATGCACATTACAGTCCTTAATGCTTAATTCAGATTTTTCAGTCAGATCTGATCTTTTTGTGTTGGTGGTTTATAAGTCACATGTAGGTTATCCATACATGTGATGGAGGTTAACAGACAGCACAGATAATGAGGATGTAAACATGTTTATTTCAGCCAGGCAGTGAGGAGCTGATGCTGAATGGTGATGACAGGCGACGGATGTGTGCAGAGAAGTGACACGTTAAAAAAAACAACAACACATGGATTCTACATATGCAAATAGCCTTGATCTGATATGGAAAAAAAAGATTTGGTTTGTTCACTTTGTCCAGATCTGACTCACAAAAAAATCTGATTTGGTTCATGAACATGACTGAGTTCACACTTGCTCTGAGGAAATCAAGGTGTCTCTATTTAAAGTCTCTGCGCACACACACACACACACACACACACGCACACACACACACACACACACACACACACACACACACACACACACACACGCAGGTGTTTCCAATTAATCTGATTAGACCTCTACTCAGGTGAGGTGAAGTCATGCTGAGAAGAAGAACAATCACGATGTAAGCTGTCCACCTTCACAGGTACAACCAACACCAAAGTGAGAGGGAGTTGTCAGTAAAGGACAGCCAGCTCTGAGAAAGAAAGACAAACAGAAAGAACGAAGTGCACAAAAAAAGATGCAAAGAAACAAAGATGAATGTATATGTGCCTTGTAAGCTTTGTATTGATAACAGTGAGTGTTGGTATTAGAAAGAAAGAAAGACAGACAGACTGCTGTATATATGCATTATATGTTTGTATTGTATTGATGACAATGAATGTTTATTAAATCAAAGGGTACAGTCCTGACCTGCTGTATGTGAAAAGTGCCTTGAGATAACTTTTGTTATGATTTCTCGCTATATATAAAAATAGCTTGATGATTGATGAGTTAATATTGGAATTTGTGTAAATACAAGAATACGATTAATTCTCTTCTTTTTGTGTGTTCCACAGATTTTGCAGTGTCTAGGGTAAGTTACATTCTTATTGTTTGTGTGGCTGGAGTGTGTGTTCTTGTGGTGGTGAGTGATCTATGTGATGAATAATAATCCATTTAACTGATGAGACTCACCTCATAAGACCTTAAAAACCTATCCATTAATAAACAGCATATACAGTACACACTGGCATGTTAGAATAAAACATGTTAACATGTATCAGAACACATTAACACTGTAACCACACATACACAGTTCTGTATAATGCATGTGTTACGTGCAAAACACATTAGAGGAGCACTGGGACTGTGTGTCCCTGAGCTCAGTCTCTCAGGCAGCACTTACTTCCACACTGTGTAACGCCTCCAGCTAAGAAGCAGAGGACTTCATATGAAGCCTGAGAGGAACAATGCCTTAAGTTTCTACCTACTTTAAAAAAAATAACTCAATCGAAAGGTGATAAATTTAAATATATAATATATATACGTATATATAAAAAATAAAAAATATTCACACCTTGCTGAGGATAAAAAATAATAATACATTTGTTTTAACCCTTTCATGTATGAATTATGATAACCTCAGTCAGGATGTTTCTCCTAGTTTTTTTCATTTCTCTTTAGGCATGAAAAAAAATATTTGAACTTAATTTTTTCTTTCACCAAATGAGTGTAACTATGCCATCAAAATCCTTTTATACATAAGAAAACAGAATAGCGGTCCACTGCAGTGACCAATATGCGTGAAAGGGTTAAAATTGCCAAATGTCAGCTGAGTATGGCACCAGCTGCTACGTCACTCTCTACGATGAGCTGTTAAGAAAATGAATGAATTGTCTTTTATTAAAGGTGATGTAACGGGACCTGGCTTTATTTCGTCTCCCTCTTGTTTCCCTCCTGCAGTTTTAAACACATACAGTAATTTAAGTATATTGTATCATTTTTAAAAACTAGGAGACAAAAGCTCTACATGATGTGTGCAGACAGAGGAGACAAAGTTGTTCATGAATATAACATAAATGCCACTTTCAGCATGAACCAGCAATGAGCTGCTTTTTTACTCTGTAACCGTTTTTAATGAGAGCACAAAAACACACACAAAAGTAATGCATGACTCAATGATTTAATACAGGATGTAATATGAATTCATGTGGCTCACTATTTAGAAATGGCCTCGTCACTATCAGTTTATGTGATTATCCGGTTACACAGAAAATACCCATACACAGAATCAGTCAGTGAAAGCAGCACCTGTTTTCATAGAAGCTGTTTTAATCACAGTGGCAGTATGATACAAACATCTGCATGTGTATAGTACTTCATACAAACTATATGAGTCACAATTAACATTATTATCCAGTTTTTCTCTCTCTTCATTACTGTTGATGCATCCACTCAGCTGATTCAGCATTGTAGTCCTATGACATCATCACACTCACAATGGACAGTTTACTTTTTTATTTATCTTTTAAAGCCAAACAGCAGGGCCAACAGAGGCAACTCAGTGTGCTTTACATAAAAGCTAAATATCAGGGGATGATTAAACAGTAAAAATAGGAAACATTCAAATATACAATTAAAAAAAAATATATATATTAAAAGAAAACAAAGTACAGAGACATGTGAAGAACGATAGAAAACAAAAGACTAGACTAAAATAGAGCATATAATATGAGAGTGCCGCATAAAATAATGATTAGCTGTAAAAATGTGTGGTCTTTCCCTTTAATCATGTCTGTTCATTCTCCACTAATGTGTTAACTGTCACCTGCTGGATCATTTTGATCTCACTTCTCTTCCATGCTACACTCCACTTCTTTTTTTAAACCATGAAAACACATATAAAAATAAAGTCTCTCATGTCCTCATTCATGCATTAAACGATCATGAGTCATGCATTAGTTACGCATGAATGAATCATGTGTTTTATAGCCTGAAGTGTCACCTGTTATTTTGATGGAAAACACACTGATTTCTTTTGACTTTGCAGTATTTTTGCATTCCAAATGTACAAAGAAAACATCATAAAAAGCTCAACTTAGAATTACAGAATCTATTCACATATATGTTTTATGTAAATAAGTATCACCACATAATATTTAGAAATGACTTGAGGCCCTCCACTCAAATAAGTGTGGACCTTTTCTCAAGATTTCCACCTTTCATATGCCAATTTTGCCATTTTTAAAAAAGTCTGATCACCAGCATTCTCAGCCTTTAGGTGGAAATGGTCTGGATGTGTGCTGACATTATGTCATCATTAATGGGACCACCCACTATCAATATAACGTGTATTTATGAAATTTATGGAAGGAGAATATGAGTATGTCAGATTGTGAATGTACATGTTTTTAAACACCCAATCTCAAAGTTCTTGCACAGATCAAAAGACCTCCTGACCCTCTGCCACCAGGAAGGCTCTAGACAAAGCACACGCCAAGAGACTCATTAATAGCTTCTATCCAAAGCCATCACCATAATAAACACTGCACTACTTTTTATTATACATGTACAATCCATCCACTGCTATACAAGTGCAGTACAACCAGCATCCGGCTCTGTACACAGGTACTAAGTGCTGTGTGTGTGTGTGATTTACTTAAATGTGACTCTTTTCATTTGAGCTCCACTCAAGCAGTGCAGCAGAAATGTTGTCGTAAGGATCAGTTATGTGATGCAACCCAGTGTCCAATTGGTGTAACCAATATTTTTTTCATAAAAATCTGATTATATATAGGAAAATAAATGTGAACTAAAATGTGGATTTAATATAGACCACTTTTGCAATGCAGCACTATGTTTTGTAACACATTTTACATCATTTGTCAAAACTTATTTAGAAAATATGGTTATTTTTAGGATATGAAATGAAGGGATACTTAAACAAAATTGCCTTTCATTTGATGTTTTAAATGAAGTAATGAAGTAAAAAGTCCACTTAAATACACTGTAGGTAGATTAAATATTTAATATTTATCATTCTTTTGTGGTTACACCAATTGACATTTTCAGGAGCATTCAGTCTTACTTTTGGTTAAAAAAAATGGTACAAATGGTAATTTCAAATGATATAAAAACCAACAAAAATACTAAATGTACATTTTAACAAACCCGATGCTGCTTTTAAAACTATTTTTGAATATATTTTTGAATTGCTCATTTTGCCAAACCTTATTTATCACTGACCCATGTACCTGTACAATGAAAATAAACTATTCTATTCTATTCTATTCTATTCTATTCTATTCTAGATTTAACTACAATCTCAGTCCCATCACATGTAACTGAAGTAACAAGAGTAAACCTGCGTGTGGCTGCCAAATGTCATAGAGAACATCACAGTAATCCATTGAGTCTTTACAAGTGAGAGCAGTTCCCCTCGGCTGACTCTACCTGGTGTCAGGTCAGATATCTTGCGCTCGTCCTCGTTAGACAGACGATGTTTGGGCACATTAGAGGCTTTGGTAAAGTGATATATTCTCTTGAGGGAAAGGCAGAGGGGGTAGAAGAAGAGAGGGAAGCAGTGGGAAAATAAAAAGGTGGGACCACGTTGCAGGAAACATCCTGGGGCACAATGCTTTCCCAAAGGAGCGGGAGGAGCCGAGACGTCAAGTTGAAGAAGGCCTTTCACTGAGGAGTGTGTCTGCTGCGTGCACCAGGCCCTGCAGCTTCTCTCTCTCTCTTTGTGTGTGTGTGTGTGTGTGTGTGTGTGTGTGTGTGTGTGCTTCAAAGAAAGAGAGGACACAGGAAAAAACAGCCTAATTACAAGCCAAGCTGATCTGCAAAAAAAAAAATCCCACAAACACAAATGTGGCGTGAGCAGCTGGGTGTTTTGGTGCATGAAAGATAAATTGTTAAAAGCACCAGCACGAGGAAAAGTATCTCCTCCTCTTAGTGTACTACAAGACGAGGGGAGGATGTTTCTCTAAATGTGCCTTAACTACTCTTACTGTGTGTATGTGTTGCTACTTCAATATTATATTCATTTATTTCATGTAATGTCTGGTATTTTTGGAACAGTTTAGCATTTTACTGTTCTGATGATTATTGGAAGAGGAAACCCTGAAAACACTGCACTGAATAGTTTAGTGTGTGAACATAGCTATACAATTACTGATCACCACTTTCATTTAATATGGAGTGGTTTAATAAACATTGTTACATCTGTAGTGTTCCTGGTCAAAAATTACATCATAGGATTAGGATACTTTATTGGTCTCCCTAGGGAGAAATTTATCTTGGAGACAGGGACAAACGTTGCATAAATAACATACAATAAAAAAACAAAAGAACATGCAATACAAACGTACAGGTAAAAAAAATCCTATCCTATCTGGAGTCATGAATACACAATGTCATTTCCATACGCAAAACCATCACATGCATTCATTTCTGGCTGTTAAGAAGCTTGATTGATACAGGAACAAAAGAGTGTTTGTATCGATTGTGCCTCCACAAAGGAAGTCTATGTCTCTTCTTAGGAAATGAATGGGTCATCCTTTAGATCAGTGGTCTTCAACTCTGCTCTTGGAGAGCTACTGCCCTGCATGTTTTAGGTATCTCCTCACTAAAGCACACCTGATTCTAATTATTAACTCGTTATCAAGCAGCTGAAGCTTGTCAAGGGCTTGCTATTGAGTTCATTATTGGAATCAGGTGTTTTAGAGTGAGGAGATACCTAAAACATGCAGGGCAGTATGGAATGGAATGGACTGTACTTATATAGCGCCTTTCTAGTCTGTGCGACCACTCAAAGCGCTTTTCATTATACATGTCATTCACCCTTTCACACACATTCATACACTGATGGCAGGGGCTACCACGCAGGGTGCCAACCTGCACATCAGGGGGAATCTAACCATTCATACACATTCATACACCGTTGGCACAGCAACGGGAGCAATTTGGGGTTAAGTGTCTTGCCCAAGGACACATCGACATGTGGACTGGAGGAGCCGGGAATCGAACCACCAATCTTCCAATTGGTGGACGACCGCTCTACCTCCTGAGCCACAGCCGCCACAGTAGCCCTCCAATAGCAGAGTTAGAGACCAGGACATTAGATGGAAAACATTCCCATACACACAATAACCTACACATCATATCTTCACATAGACTTCATGTATAAAGCTTTATTTGCTTAAATTCCAGGAAAGACATGTATGTGACACTTTGCACTGCTGTCTAATATGCACACAGGGGCGCTGCCGGGGATTTTGGGATCACATTGGGCCCCAGCACCACCACACACAGGTCACACCAACCATGCACAAGTACTGTAACCACACCTCTACCTGTGAAGGCTTGCAACTCTCTTGTAGTCCAATACTAACCTTACAATATCTACTGACACTGAGCTGTGATAATATAACACTGTGTAGACATGCAGGAAACATTCTGCTACAAATATAAAGCGTTACTCACACTCAAAGATAATAAAACTGTTGTGTTAATGTTGAAAACCTGTGTAGGCCCTACTATATTTTCCACACAGAAAACTGATCAGGAATCAATAAGAGAATCGGACAGATGAGCAGAATGTATCAATAAAATCTGCTTAGTTAAATGTTTTTTAAAAGCTATAAAAAAGGAAATGATGATGAATTTATTTTGAAATTGCTTCCTCTCTTTAGCTCCATCTTGGCTCGTCTCTACGAATGGACGGAGTAAGACCAATCAGTTTCTCCCTTTTAGTTTATATATGACGTGTAGATCCAGCTGTGCAGCATGTGGCCCCTGCATGCACACACTGACCCTCCTCTGTCTTATACAGGACAATATACTGTAAACCCCCTTATCTCTCCTCATGTTGTGTTTGTGTTGAACTCGCTGTCCTGTAATAGAAAATGAATGGTTTGTGTGTGAATGAATGAATGTGTTTTCAGTCAGTATCCTGAATGAGGGAAATGATGCAACATTTATTCTGACTGTGTGTTTTACATTTATAGTTAATAATTGTCAAATGAAGTGAGGATCTTAGTGAATCTTTAGATCTTTAGGTTCTTATAACTTAAACTAACTAAAAACTGTAAAAGTATCTATTGGATATCAACATCTGGACTGTAGCTCGTGTTTCTCCTCCATCTCTCTACAGCAGAGCACAGTGCATGTTCTCTGCTGCTGGATGTGTTTGCTGTACATCTCTTACATCTGCCTCATGGATAAAAATGGAAAGTATTAAGCTGAGTGTTTAGTGCTGGAAACTTTCTTATTAAAGGGTTGCTTCACTCAAATCTGGGTACTAAACCCTCAGCATATAAAAGGAGTAAGTGGTCAATTTCAGCTTTGATTTCTTCTATGTCTTCCCTGGTTTCAGAGATGATGTGACATCCTATAAGCAGAAAGGAATGTTAATAATTGATGATTTTCAAAGTCCCTTAGTGAATCTGTTAGTGATTGGTGCAGCGTTTACTATCTGATGGGTCATCCTAAACAGATTAATAACACAGTAATCCCCAACCTCTACACCTCCACCGTTCCACCAACCCCCCCACCCACCCTCTCCCCCTTCCTCATCTCCCCTCATCCTCATCCTCACTGATTCACTTGAGCCGTAATCTGATTTTCATTAAATTGGCTTGTGTGGAGGATGAATCATCAGAAAGTGCTACAGCTATTAATATCCGCTAGGCTCCAAAGGCCGTTATCATAAACACCCACACACACCACACAAACACTACACACTACACACACACTACACCCACCCCCACCACCCAGCCCCTAGTCACAAACAGGAGATTCATCCTGAGGCAGCTCTTGACTGGGGTAATGATGGAGATTGCTGCTTACTTAATGGAACTACTGAGTTAAATCTAGCTTATTGTGACCTGGTTTATCTCTATATGTGTCAGAGGGACAAGTAGTTATTTATCTACTCATCTTTCATTCAATTCTTCATATATTTAGGATTAACTTCAAATTTCACCAGGAAGGAGAAGAAGGAATATTTAACAGAAAAACAGAGAGAAGTGTTTTAAAGGTGTGAAAAATGTGGGAGAAACTGTATTAAGTTGTGACCTTTCCAGCTCGTTGCATTAGTATTAGTTTCTTTGTGTTTGTTTTTGCTCCTTTTTCATTTTCCACATCTCTCCGGCTCGTACTGACTCATGTCAGAGTCCTCACACCGTCTCACCTCTGCCGAATGGAAGCAGAGCAGCAGACAGAGGAGGGAGGTGAAGTGTCCCACAAGAGATGATGAATGATGATGTAATAACATGGCTGGTTGAAGTTAAACAGCAGTTTGTATGACATAGCAGAACCCTATATACTAAAGAATTAATATTAATCCTGGAGCGTCTGGTAGTCAAGTGGTTACCACACATGACACATAATAGCATCACTGGTTCAATTCCAGCAAGAGACCTTTGCTGCAGTTCATTCCCCTCTCCCTGTTTCCTATTGGCCTTTATGCCAAGTACTTTCAAAATAAAGCAATGGCAAAAAAAAAACTGGAGGAAAAAAAGATTTCATGTTAACCTAACTACATTTTAATATATGGACTGTTTTCAATCATTAGACCCTTGGAATTAATTTGGATATCAGGTTTTTTAAGTATGTGTCACCAGTGCTGGGCAAGTTGCATATTACTCCTTAAAATAGTAATCATGTTACTGTAGTAATGACTCAACAGCAAGTGAAATAGATACTGTGTTGGAGGTGGGGCTCTGTTCATTCCTATGTAAAGTTACTCAATGGAGCATGAAGCTGAAAGAGCCACTAAAGAAATGACCTACATGAAATCATACTGAGGACAGCCAATTGTGCCTCTACTGAGCATGCTCAGTAGAGAATTTTGCCAGCTGAAATGGCTAACTTCTGGTTTAGTTTAGTTTTTTTAATGGAGATAAAATGATAAAGTCATGCAGCTTTTCTACACTTTCAAAATGTGATCAAACCAAATGGATCAAATTCTGTTAGACACGTCATTTTGTGACACTTAAAAACATGCATCAGCTGATGTCTCTTCCAGGTCTCTTCTCTCTGTGCTGTAAACATGAAGGAGGTTGAAGTCCTTGTGTCTTTTATGACATACTGTTTAGTGACTGTGAGGTGTCTATCAGTCCTGGAAACCAGATGGATAGAAAGTGTTGTTGACAATACAGAAAAGCAGTATGTGAACCTCAGTGTAAGTACATGTCATCACTGTAGATAGATCATTGATATAGTAGTTGATGGACATGTAGTTTGCTTTCACGGAGTCATAAAACAGCACTGAGTGTGTGTCAGTGTAAAGTATACAGGCATGAATGAGTCTTCTTTGTCATCCCCTCTCCTGTCTCCTCTCACCTGTCACGTTTCTGGGTTTTTCCTCTCTCACCTCTGTAGCACATCTGTTTATTTCCTGTTTATAGTTAGAAGAAGTCATCCTGACACTGTCCCTCTTCTCTGTGTCTCTCTTCTAGATTGAAATCCGGGACACCAAGGATCCAAGATTTGCCGTCCAGCGGTTCCACTGAGAACCAAATTTCCCTTTTCCAGCATTTCCAGCTCCTACCTTACCTTCATCCTCCTCCTCCTCCTCCTCCTCCTCCTCCTCCTCTTCTAAGCTCTTCAGGTTAAACCCTTGATATGGGCTTGGAGGCTAAAGCCCAGCAGTTTGTAAGATAGGACTGAATGGAATCACTAAACAAAGGGAAGAGAAATCCATCCTGAGAAGAAGTCTGATGATCAGCTTTATCAAACTCTGGGATAAAACCATCCATGACCCATAACGTTGTTATGACAAAGATTATCAAGTTATTGATGATGATGATGGAAAATAATGCTTGCAGGAGTGTTCTATGAAATTCTACATGTTTTTATTGAGTGGAAAAAAAGAATTTTCCAGCTTTAAAAAGTATGATTATAAAGTGCGTATGTAAAAGCACACAGGTGCTACTTCTGAGATAATACGAACATAAATTATAATTTTAAAAAGATTCAAAGATTTTGTACAGCTACAGTGGAATTTTCAAGTCTTTTTCAGGCCACTTTTCAACTTCTCTTTGTATATGACAAGGTCTGATCCCAGGAACTAGAATAAAAAAATAAAAAGTACGTAAATGAGATGTTTCTGTGGAAACAGGGTAAAAAAAAAAGAAGACATATTTTCAGCATTTTTTTTTTTGCCCCCATACATGAAACATTCCTGTAAGCTGTGGAGTTAAGTCCTGTTTCATTGTCCTATTATGAGAAACAGTGTGGATTCCATTTGTCTTTTAACCCTGTGTGTAAATTCTGTCCAGTTGACATCCTTCAGTCCAGACTACACTTCCTGTCCTCAGCTGTTCACTACATCCTGTTTTTTCTCTCTGTTTCCTCCTCTCACTCCGGCCGCGTTCACTTCTGCTCTAGTCCGCTGGGTTTTAGTTTGTACGGTCGCCCCGCCACCAGGAAAGGCTCTGCATGCTGCATCTATCTCAGACTCTGCTCAGTTCCATCAGGCAGTCTGCTGCACTATCCAGACCCACCAGCTGAAGAACACAGAGCTGAGCCTTCATGTGGAGAGGACAGACCCAGCACAGACTTTCATCAGTACAACAGTCAACCCTCCTCTGATCCCACACAGGACCGTCGCTATGGAGACAGATGACTGCTGGAAGGCGAGATTGAAAGCTGAAAACGAATCAAGAGAGAGTGATTAATAATGTTTTCATTTGCCCTCCAACTACAGTTTTAAATGTACTTTCAGATTCAGATCGTGCTTTGAAAAAACCCATCTGGATATGAGTCCAATAACACAAACAGTAGCTTCATGGTAGTGTGATAATCAAATGGAAGAAGATTTAGGTCTCAATTTGTGCCCAACCAAACCCCAGTCCAGCCCTCTCCTAGGTTACATTATAGTGTATGTATGGGGTGCAATTTAAATCAGTTTTAGTTCAGCAAGTGACAAAAAAAAAAAAGATGGAAACATTTTGATACTTTTCCTTCGTCCACAGATGTGTCTCACAAAGCTCAATCTGAAGAGAGCAAAACTGAGAAAGAAGTTATATTGCGACTATATTTATCACATGATTTCACACTCAGTTTCTTTATTAGAATTCACTTCTTTTAAAAGAAATATTTTTTGATAAATGAGTTGATGAAGAGAACACATGATGCAGGACAAACATCCAGAGTTCATGTACAAATTATCACTTAATAGAAGCAACTACTGTAGCTTTTGATTCCACAAATGACACTTTGACATCTTAAGGCAAATACACAGACTGTTTTTTTTTTCTCAGGATGATTCACAAACACACTATTAGCTTCTTTTGAAATAATTCCATTATTTCAAATCTGTGTCTAAGTATTAAGTCCAGGGTCTCTCAACCTTTTCTGACCCATGATCCTGCTTTTAGCTTATCAACTGGACATAAAAATGATCATTTAAAAACACACTTATACACTATAGGTTGACTTACACTCACCCGCCTCTTCATTAGGTTCACCTGTACAATCTAATTCAATCCAATACAACAGCTCTGCTATAAAGTCTACTTTCATTAAGTTTTGTTAACATTGTCAGGAAGGTGATAATCTTACTTTATGTTTATTATTGAGGTCATAGGTGATGGTGGTGTATGCAAAATATTAGGAACACACCAGTCAATATAATGCACCCCAGTACACCATCACCATTTAGTATGACCTCAATAATAAACAGAAAGTGGAATTATCACCTTCCTGACAATGTCAACAAAAGATGAAAATGTATAAACTTCATAAATGTAGAATTTGGCGTTTTTGCCATGTCTGATTTGAGCAAATAAATATCTGATTGAGTGCATGTACAGAATTCCACATGGTCTGGTTAAAATATGTATTAAAGGGTACAAAGAAGATAAGAAGTAGTGTTTCAGTGTGTGATCAAAGAAGGTTTCAATTGGAAATCTGCCACCTAGTGTTTCTATGGAGTGACCCAGCTGACACATCATCAAATTGAGATTTTCTTAGTGTTTAAGTTTCCAGTACAGAAATCTCTCAAAGAAGCATTCTGCTCTCAAATGAGCACAATCTTTAAAAAAAAAAAAAAAAAGTTCAACTATGGGACAAAAAAGTCAAACTCACAATGACACAGTGCCTCATACACAATCAGTTTAGAAAGTTATGACAAATGTTTAAGTTTATGTGCTCTTTAGTTTCTAATTCATGCCACGTGTATATCATCAAACCCGTCAGTCTGCTCATTTCACTAAATATTGCAGAGCGTTTTTTGAAATAGAGTTAAGTTTACTTGTGCACTGATTAGCCACACAGTGCAGAATTAGACTGGAATTGGGTGAAATATGTTTTATATATGTTTGGTTGTTTTTTTGTTTTTTTTAAATGATTTGTGGCTCCCGCTGACTCAGCAGGTTGTTTCTGGTGTGGAAGAATCATTAGTACACAGCATGACATTTAAGCTCCATCAGTAGTAGTTAGTCCCTCTGAATGAATCATATGTCAGGACTGAGCTCACTGAGGATGCATCAACACAAAAACCTGTCCACTCTCACACTGCTTCTCTTTTTTTTTAAACTGTACATCTGCCTACAAACTAATGATTTCTCCTCTTCCACTCTTACTCAATGTTCCCAAACCAGATATGGAAACGGTAGTTTTATATTTGAGCCCTGGCTTTCTATTACAGTGATTTTTCTTTTTGTTTCTCTCTGACATGGTGTTATGTTCATTGCTCTGCAGGTGATGTAATGTTATTTTGTATGGGAGTGTGCACAGGAAGAGTTCAGCATGGCAGCCAGTGTCATACACCTCTGTATCACCATTGGCATTGTTGTTGTTTTAACAAGAACATGATTAAACTGATTGAATTAATGTACTTGTTTATATACTTATATATATGTATATGTCTCTTTCATTCAAACATCAGTGACAGAATATCAATAGGACTGTATGACTGTAGTTCCACATACTGCCTATTAGTCTAGAGTGATCAAATTTGGAATATATAATGAAAAGGTAATCCTTCAACATGTTAAAATTTGATTCATTTACTATTTATAATATTAATAATTATTTTTTATTCTGTGTTATTGCATATTTCATCATAAAATATGCAGCTTGCAAGATTACCAAGCTGACAGATATTTTACTATTTGTATTATTAACAGTCATACAGCTTATGTGTTTCTAGCAGGAAAACTAAACCCCAACCTAAATCTATAGCATACAAAACATCACACTTAAAGATATTAATTAGTAGAATCATCCAAAATATTGTCATGGTTTGCGGAGCAGGTGGACCCAAATGCAGACTGCAGGCTGACAGAGTCTGGATAATACATTTTAATGAACACAGGCAAAATAACACAGTGCAAAACACAGAGACTCGGACAAAGACTGAACTGAAAGCCAAAACCTATATAAACATGAGGAAATAACTAAACAGGACACAGGTGAGTGAAACAAGACAGGTGAAACACATGAGGCAATTAACTAAGGCAGGGGAAACAGGAAGATTTTTTTTAGCATAAAATGGAAATACTCAAGTAAAGTGCAAGTACCTGATCATGATTGTAAAGTACATTACTTGAGTAAGTGTACTCATTTACTTTCCATCACAGTGTAACACAACAAACTGGATCAACATTCCTCAACAGCAGCGTATGGAGAATACCTCCACACACCAACACATGTAACCATCATACACTGATTGTACATACACTCTGGCTGACAAGTAGATATTTCAATGTTATACTTGAATAGCTGCTGATGGTTTTGAAATTCAAAATGTTTTTCATATTTAACAGAAAGATCTCAAGAATCTAGAATAGTGTGACAAATAACCCTGCTCTGGTGGATTTTAGGCACATAGCTTCTCCATATTCACTATTTAAAAACAGAAATGCATCTTTTTCTGCAGACACTTGTCCCTCCTCCCTGCCCCTCCATGTATCCTGGTTATGTCATCATATAGCAAGCAGCTGACCCGTAGCTCATCTTCCTGCTCTGCCCACAGTCTTTACAGGAGACATTACTGCTGGAACATGGAGCCTCAGGGGAGACAACTCACCCAGACTCTGTGTGTGTGTGTGTGTGTGTGTGTGTGTGTGTGTGCGTGTATGTTTGTGTGTGTGTGCGCGTGCGTGTGTGTATGACGGCATACGTTAATGTAGCAGTGTGTGGTTTGCATTTTTGTATTTGTAAGGACATTATGTGTCATCTGTGTGCATGCGTGTGTGTGTGTGTGTGTGTGAGAGAGGAATGGTTTGTGTTCTTATCTGTGAATATTCCTCTGGTCCCATCTGTGTGTGAGGCGGCGAGGCGTTAAAGGGTACCACTGGACTGTTACTGATCAGCACTATCAGTGTTGGCCAAGCTAAGTGTGTGTGTGTCCAGGACACACACACAACTAAGACTAAAAACTCTATGGTAACTCTATGGTAACTTTCTGTTTCTGTCTAATACATATCATTGGCTATGATGGATAATACTAAAGAAGTTATATTTGAAGCCTATTAGATAAGATACACACCATTGTTTTTCATTTGTATTTATCCGAGGAGCAAATAAGAATAAATCTGACATTGATTTTGTTTGCAATCATTTTCTCAGTGTCCTCATTGTCTGCATTTGTCAGTGTGGTGCTAGTCTGCTTACATGATCAACTTTACCTTAGGAGCATTGTGTTGTAGCTACTTCACCAGAAAACCAGGGCTGGGTTTTTCTCCTCTTCATTCTGCTCCTCTGTCCACACATTTTTACACCTAAGTTATTCATACGTTTATTTTCACATTTTAACACCTTTAAATTTGACTAAACCACATGGACACAAAAAAACCCATCATTGACCCATGAACAGAATGAAGAGAAAACAACAGCTTAATGTGACCACAGCCTGAACAGACTGACTCATCTGATGCTACAAACTGTTCACAGCAATATATGTATGCAGGTGTATATGCCTGTATAACCATGACAACGACAAATATAGCAGAGATGAGCTACGGTAATCTGCCATATGCAACACAACATAGATAAACAGTATCCATTTCAATCATGGAGCTTCCTCCCTACAACACAACCTCAGAGGAATGAGAGGCTGTTTTAGAAAACATAACATGTAACTCAAACTCATGGAAACACACATACAGACACACACACACACACACACACACACACACACACACACACACGCACACACACACACACACACACACACACACACACTTCTCTCCACTCCTCTGAGTTGATGCTTGCCGCTGCTATTTATAGCCATGACAGAGCGACCGGGCCTCACGATGCGTCAGAAGAGATTGACGCTTTCTTTGTTGTGCAGCATCATGTCCAGACTGCCGGCTGGATGGGGGATAATAACAGAGATCCTCAGTGATGTGCCTCTCTGACTCCCACTCTATCTCTTTTTTTCTTCAGCGCTCTGTCCGTCCGCCTGTCCGTCCTCACAGCTGTGACAGAGAGAACTGCTGCACTCCTTGCTGCTGGACCAGGTGGGACCACACAGAGCCATTATGGAGGAGGTCAAAGGTCAAGGTGGGAAACAGTGACAAGGCTCTGGATTTGCCATATATAGAGGTGTTTAGATTCTGTTTTAGTTGAATAGCTTCTGTTATGAATTGATACTCTCAGAAAAGGCTTTAAAAATGTGATTTTACATTTTAAAGACAACCTAAAATCTGTGTAAAGTGAATTCAGACATTTTCTTCTAAACACATTAAATAGGTCATAAATGTATTTCTGTATGTAAATGTGTAAAAAGAATTTCAACCATTTAGATTTGAATTGTGGAGCTAGGCTTCACAAACTGTGTTTCAAGATTTCTGTGTTCAGGATTTAGTGGGCGGGTCTGAAAATCAGCACACACTACTACAGCCTACAGTTAGCCAGCTAGTTGAGTTAGCCACAGAGTCAGCCGCTGAGCTAGTAGGTGAGTTAGCAGCTGAGCTAGTAGCTAAGTTAGCTGCCGAGCTAGCGGCAGAAAGCCCTCAGACATAGGTGGTGACTTTGATTGACAGGTGACACTTGGTAGGGGGCGGGGCTTCAGCGAACTCGATGGGCACATTGTTTGGGAACAGAGAAAGAGGCTGATTTTTACACAACTTTGAAGCCTAATTTCATATATTTGGCGATTTTTTTAATTATTCAAATTTGGCAGGGTGGTTAACAACACACTTTTCTGTGGTATGTCAAACTCAGAACACATATTTATTCTTACTTTACACAGACTTTAGTGATCAAATAAATAAAAGGACATGTTTTAAAAGTCAAGTCACAGAAGGTTTGGTCATGGAGAGTGGAGCAGATGTTTTTGCACTGTTAATTGAAATATTGGCACACTGTAGATCCTAATGCAGGTATTGTTTGATGAGATATCCCATTTAACTATACCTGCACTGGGACTGGCTTCTGCCTTTAGGATAGATCGGGTAGGGTAACTTTATTGATCCACCTAAGGGGAAATTCAAAATTGACACAACAGTATTCATTTAGTTTTTTGGTTCTGCACTTATTGTTCGTACAGTTAAATGTTTGAGCTTCTCTGTGCAGGATGATGGATGTACAGATGTTGTTTCACATTCATCTGCTGGAAGTGAAACATTTCTCTGTGCTCATTAAGGCGCGGGCCTATGAGCAGGATGGGTGACATCACAAATAGTTTGGAAGCCAATCATAGTCCAATATTCAACTTACATCAAAGTGATGGTGAAACTTGAAGCCTCCAGAGCACAACCACTGAGAATGGACTTTACAGTGAAGCAGGAGACATCTTGTGTCCAGCTGTTATATTATACATATTCATAGATTATGGATTTTTAATGAGGGTGATGGAGTCGTGTCTTTTTTTAGGATTTTAGTGTGCTAATTAAACTTTTTTGTGGAATAACCATATCAGACACACTTATTATTGTTCCATCAGAGTATTTTATGCTTTATGTCTTCATACATGTCTCAGGGGGGATTTATATATTCTCCTGGCTCCTTCCATCTGTGATTCAACACTCTCAGTTCCAGCAGCATGAACTGAAGAAAGAAACAGAAGCACAGCTGTTGTGTGTGAGAGAGATAATATCAAAGTATAATTTATTCATCAGGCAGATTATGTCTTATTTTAGAAAGTGTTACACATGGCTCATACGGGACAAACATGTCTGTGTCAAAAGACTGCCATAAAAATATTATAAATTCATATTATTTTCTACTTTCAATTACTTATTTTTTAGCCAACAGCAGTCCTGATAATAACTAGTAAAGTTATGTGGATTTGTCTTGTGTAATGAATGTCCCAGTGTAGCCCTGCTAGTTAACTGTCATGGTGTCATGGTTTAGGAACTCTTTGTCCTGTTCTTTTGGTTTAACTGTGTCACTCTTACATTGCCTACCGTTTTATATCATTTGGTTTCTGAACTTTCTTTCTCTCTTGATGAGCTCGTGGTCTTGTCTACTAAAGTTGTGTATTGTGGGACAGTTTTATTTGTACTGGGTTGTTATTGGGGTGTTGTGTTTCTCTTACCCTCAGACTACGTTTACACGTGCCCGGCTATTTTCATAAACGGACATTTCACCCTCTCCGTTTACAATAAAAAACTGCGTGCACACCAGTCCGTTTTCAGAAAACTGTAACCCGTGTATATATGCCGCCAAGAGCAGCTCAAACCCACAATAGCCAATCAGAATCCCGCATAGCAACAACAACAACGTCACTTCATTTCTCCACATAGTACAAACAGATACAAAGGGATTGCACCAGCATAAATGCAACTGCTATTCTGCATGCATCTATGATCACCATAGATTGTAAACAATGTCGCATTTAACCCAGGAGCAGTTTCTGTCGCACAATCTGCCGTCGGCTCCCCAAATCTCCGTTTTTCTCTGTTTACATGCAAACGTGCAAACACAGTTTTCCTAAATCTCCACTCTGGCCGGAGTTTTTAAAAAGCATTGTTTTCAGGGGTGAATTCTCCGTTTGCGTCTAAACGGAGGGTGCAAACGATGGTTAATGTCTCCGTTTTTTAAAATAAGCGGGTACGTATAAACGGGGCCAGTGTTTCTCCCCCACCTTCACACCTGTCCTGTATCAGTCTCATCAGTCCCTGTGTCCAGTGTCCTCCCAGCCAATCAACTCTCAGCCTGCTCTCGTTTAATTACTGACATCATTTTCAAACAGATTTGTTAGGATCCAAACACAATTTCTAATCTTATTTTAATCTGCTGAACTGACTTCTACGTGATATTCCTCCTACAAAACAAAACGGATGTTTAAACATAATTGAAACAAACAGCCTTCTACTTATTTCACTTCTTTTAATTTGCAGATTCAAACGTTTTAAATACTTCTTTGACTTTATTTATAGTTTTATTGTAATTAATGCGGTGCACTCAAAAATATGTGATGACTTAATGTATGTATTTTTTACATGTTATTATATTAATTAATGTTTTGCTAATTGTAACAACATAAACATTTCAGTACTGACTTTGAGACCCAAAATAGTTTAATTTTACATTTGTTTAGGAGACAAAACTATGAGAAAATGTATGTCTGAGAAAATAGAAGAGTGGAACCAATTATGCTCAGTAACCTCACTAAGTAACTTTTAAATGTGGCCTGTCTGCGCACTGCAATGTGAACAGCTCGCGCTCCGAAGTGACCCGCATGCTCAGTTGACGTCACACACAGAACGGTGTTTGCGGAAGCGACCATGGTAACAGCAACAACTGGTGAAGTTTTATGTTTTTGACTAAATTGTAATAAATCAGAGAAAACTTTGGTTTGGTTCATGTCTTCATTTCTCCGGACATTTCACCTGTTTTTTCAGGAGCTGAAAGGCATCGAACCTTATTCATTTTGTTACCGTGGTACTAGTCTTGGGACCCGTAACATTAACACATTTTAGGCATTGTGTATGTGCATATAACTACATGTATTTTGACGAAGTATAATCAATCAATTGAAGAACACACTGGTTGGTGGGACAACAGTAAAGTATTAATACTGATATACTGTCATCACACTGTAAGCCTGTATCTGCAACACGAAGGTCAACACAATCATTTCATATTCATACACACGCAGAAAATACACACACATGTTTTCAAAGCAAACAGTCTGTGTATGCAAATGTATTCATCAAACATGGACATTTCAGCGCAAACACACACACACGTCTGTACTGTATATTCTTGTGAGGACTTTCATTGTCATTGCATTCCTGAGCCCCTCAACCACAAGCATCACAATTAAATGCTTAAACCCAACCCTTACCCTAAACTAAACCTAACCCTAACCTTCACCTTAAAACCAAGTCTGGACCCTCAAATTGCCGTTTGACACACACACATTTGATTTATGATGGAAAATAACTGTTAAAATAAAAGTTCCAATTTTAATAAAACAGCTCTGAGTAAAGTGTAACATCAGTGGTTGATAGTCTGATGTTAGTCTGACATCAGACTGTCAGTCTCACTAAATTGAGCTTAAAATGACTCAAATTAAAGTCCCATGATTCAAGTTCTCACATATGATGGTCTGATACTGATGAAGCTACTCCTAGTGGATGTGTTTCTCCTAAATATATTTATTTATTTCATTTGAATCATTTATTTACAAGGGTCAATGTTCATTTATCAACACAGAAAAATAATCCAGATAGGCATGGGCTGGTATGAGATTCTGGCGGTATGATAACCATAAGAAAAAATATCACGGTTTCACGGTATGGCGGTATTGGGATTACAGCTCTAAAATGTTCCTAAAAGGAAGAAAAATAAAGACAGCCATGTTAATTTAACTTGAATATACACTGTAATGACAGTGTGAGGGGTCGTGATACTCTACGCTGCAGCTGCACCACCTGAGGGATTTCTGACCAGCACTTTCTGTCTTTGACCAGACAAAAAACACCTCATACCTTAGGAACGGTATGACATAAAATTTGGCGGTTTCGGTTATCGTGGCTTTTTTAAATCGTGGTATACCTTGAACACGGTTATCATCCCATGCCTAGATCCAGAGGCTCATTTTCATTTCATCTAGTTTCCTTAGCAAGAGATTTAACCCTTTATCGGGAGAATAATTATAGTTAGTAACTTCGGTAAACATCCAAATAACCTCCCCATGCCTCTCTGTGAGGTTCTAGAACCATGTGGAGTTTTTGTATCGAGACATTTTGGTAAATGTTTTACCGTAGACCATCGAGGAACCATGTATGGTTACTTCACTGACCTTAATTTGCAACATAAAAATGAAAACATTTGAAAAAAGTTGTGTAATATCCCCCAATAACTCTAGGGTTGACATTTTTAATGTCTAAGTATTTCAATAAGTGACATATAAAGGGTTAAAGTGAACTAATGAGTGAAGTGATATTAGCAGTTCAAACTACAAATGCTGAAACAAGTTGGAAAATTGGGTTTGAGTGTAAGTGAAGTCAAAGTGAAGAATTAAAGATTTAGTGGAACAGCAAACACTGAAAGCAGTTGGCATGTCTGTCAGTGTAAGTGATAAACTGACCTGGAAGTGCTGAAAGAAACCGTCACTTCAGCTGTATTACACTGAGACATGATGCCAGTTGAAGTGTTGCTGAGGTGTAAAGACTTAAAGTGTGGAGTTAAGAAAGCTGAATACGTTTTTTTTGGTTGTTTAAAGGTGTAGATCTGTGACCTGAAAGCAGCTGAAGTGCCAAGATGAAACCACTGAAAGCAGTTGAAATGTAATGAAATGATGCAGTACTCTCAGGTGTTACCAGCAGACTGTGTTTGCAGTTTCTTGGCTGGTAGACGGTGTGTAAAGACCATCTGTAGTTCTGTAGAATGAAGACTTCCACATGCTGACAGGCCTCAGACCAGCCATCTGCTCGCTGTGTTTTCCTTCAGTCAGACAACCTGTCGTCACGGCGACCTGCAGCGCTGCTCCACACCAACAAACCTGTTCACTCACCGCCTTCAATTAGTGTCTGTCTGTCTGCCTGCAGCCAGGAGGAAGCTAACGGAGAGAGGGGAGACCACACACCGGATATTTGTTTTACCACATGCTTTTTGGAACTCATTTAGGTGTGTTTTTGGAGGGGGGAGCAGATATAATGTAATCTTTATACTGTAGAGAGGATTGTTAGGTGTTGATTGCAGTGGAGGTGATTTGTCTAATGTAGCTCTGGGTGGAACAATCTGAGAAGAAACATGTTTGTGCTGATTTCAAAAGCAGAAAACATTCTCAGAAATTTCAATGAGCAAAATGAACCAGTGAATGATCAAAGTAATTGTCCAAACTATTCCATAAAGGGCCGTGTGTCTGCAGGTTCTTCTTCCAAACAATCAACAGCACCCCAATCAGCTGTCTGAAGACTGAGATCAGCTGATTAAATGAGTGGAGCCTGGTGTGATCCTGCTTGGTTGGAATGAAAACCTGCAGCCACATGAACCTTTATGGAATAGTTTGGACAGCTCTGGTTTGTGTCCAGCTGTGTCATTCCCATCTCTTTCATTTTGATCCTGTCACCCTGTCCAATAAAGGTATAAACTGCTCTACAAAAAGTGTTAGTAATTTACATGTCGGACAGGGCTGACTAAATGTGTATGAACCTCTGCAAACAGCTGGTATTGTAAGTCATTAGATATGAGTTAACAATCAGAAGTAAAGGTTAAATGTGACACCTAGTGAACATCAGGAGGAAAATAACCATCAGCAACTTGTAGTTTTCCATTTAAAAACACATTTTATATTTCTTACCTCATTGATGCAGTTTTAGTATATACACTTATTTTTTATGTATGATTTTATAATGTTGGAAAAACTGCTGTACATTCCAGGAATTGCTCATCATAAACACAATAAAGAGAATAATCTTTAAGAAATCTGAACGTTTCTTTCATGATGCGTTCCATCACTTTCTGAAGAGGAGTCGCTTCTTTGCATTGTTGATGTGTAGGTCAATACTGCCATCTAGTGGATGAAGACGGTAATGCAGCTCATGTAACATATTTTGTTCTTTTGGTTCACTGAGCAGAGCTTTTAAACATGAACTATTTTAACTATTTTAAAATGACTTTATTTTCCATCTTATATTACATTATTTATTTTTGTTGTATGGCACTTTGAGTTGCATTTATTGTATGAAAGGTGCTATATAAAACATTTTATTATTATTATTATTAACATAATCTGCCTGATATTAACATGACCATGAAATTTAGGCTTTTGGCTTTAAGTTTGAAGAAAACTTAAGGCTTTAATAACTTTAATATTAAACTACAAAGCACTCAGTGTGTATTACAGTATGTTCAAAGTGCCATTTAGTGATCCAGGTCCACATTAACAGCTACAGTCATCAGTTGTTTCATGGTCGACTGATCTCACCATCCATCAAATGTGATTGAAATCCTTTCTTTCTTTGAGTTTAACAAACATGAGCAGAAGCAGGAGGCTCATTACTGAAGCCAGCAGCATTCATTCCTTCTCAACAGTTTTCCCAACCAGGTCCTGAGCTAAACTGTGGAACACTCTGGAACATAAACCAAGCGCTCCTCCATTAGTTCACATAAGATTAGTTCATGTTTTCAGTCAGTGTGTAATGTCTCAGGAGGAATGAGGTCAGAAAACAAGCAAAAACATTCACACTTTCCCCCCAAATACCATGACTTCAGTATCAGTGATGATTTTTTCCAGTGTGTGTGTGTGTTTATGTGGGTGTGAGTGCAGAACACATGAGCGACTCCCTAAACAGACACATCACAATGGTAGTTTCCAAAATACATTACCATCATGATTATTTTATTATCAAAATGCATTACATCTCTTGCTTCTTAAATCTTTTTTGGAGGGGAACAATTGAAATAGTTACTACTATGATCTGTGTAAAAATAAAACAAAACCCAACAGAATGATCTTTACAAAACAAAACAAACAAAAAAAGAAAAAAGAAGAGAATGCAGCGTCTGGTGTTAGGAGGAACCCAGGAAACAGACCCAATGATTAGCTTCCAACCATCTGACAAAAGTTGGTCACTCTGACCCTAAAAACAAATATCATGCGATAAATTCAGTGTACTATATTTTCTCCATACAAGTCTATATCACATTTCTTTCTATACAAGTACACATAATCATACATATTGTCCTATTGTGTCTTTTAGGTTGTATCTTTCATTTTAAGGTGCTGGTTAATTTGGGTCACAACTTGTTTTTTTTTTTCTTCTTGTTTTTTTCTTCTTCTGTCTGTCAAACATTCATGTAACATGAGTACCCTTCTGTGTGTGTGTTTTTTGGAGGGGGGAGAAGAGGTGGTGGTGGTGGGTGTAGTAGTGGCGGGTGGGGTCCTGTCACATGATTGGTGCCCTCGGGTCCTTGAAGTCTTCCACACAAAAATGCAGCGGTTTCCCCTCTGTCGACGTGACAAGAAATGAAAAGAAAAGAGAGGAGAGGAGGAGGGGAGAAGAGGAGGGGGGGCACTCCTGCCGCAGAGCTGTCAGTTTAACGTCTGTTTGCGATCCCGCCGAGGTGGGAGGGGGTCAGTCTGCAGAACCGTCTCTTTCTTTTACGAGTCAGTTTGTGGGAAGTTAAAAAATGAAAAAAAAAAAAAAAAAAAATACAGCATTCTGTGGAAAGGGAAGCAGCTCTCACAGGAGAACATAGCAGCTTGTTTTTCTTTTTTAATCTAGTTTTAATAAACCATCCAAACACTCCCTCAGAGATCTCTTCCCTGCTTCTTTTTTTCCTCAGTGTCACACGGAATGCGAGGATTGGTCAGAAAAAAATACATATATTTATATATATATATATATATATTTAAAGAAATCCTGCAGAATAAAAACAGTCAAACCCAACGTTTTTTTAGCTTAGAAATAAAGTTGGATTAATTGCCTTTTATTTTTGTTCCTGCATTCCATCGCTAGAAAATATGATTAGATGACATGTGGGAGAAAAAAAAAAGAAAAAGACTTAAACGGATATAATGACAAGATGAATGCAGTCGTAGGTGGGGAACATAACTGGATTTCAAATTTATTGGAAAAAAAAAACAATAATGCAGCACCATGAATCATAAGACCTGTACGTCTCAAGTACAATATCAGAAGTCTACAGTGAAGTAGTACTAGAGTGAAATAACAAAAAAAAAGAAAAGAGTCCAGTGGGGATGAAAGAACAGAAAACAACAAGAACGTTGGAACAGACGGAGAACTTTGTGAGAAAAAAAGAAAAGAAAAAAAAAGGGCTGTTTTTTTAAATGTTTAGTGAGAGAACATGGAAGCTGGTAATCATATGGAATGATCCTATCCAGGGAGAAAGCTCCTCCTCCTCCCGGCCTCTCTAATGCATCTTTAGAACGGATGATTGACGTGTTGACCTTGTATTATATCCCGCCCCCTCCCCCAACCCCCCCCACCCCCTCCCCTTTCCAAATCAAACACTTATTTACTGCAGCACAGACTCGGCCACTCGCCAAATCAAAAAATAAAATAAAATAAAAAGTAACGTTGACCAAACCAAAAAAAAAAAAAAAAAAAGAAGTTGAAAAATAAAACAACTCTTTCAGTTAACATATGCATCTCAGCATTTATCCGACCTGGTTACCATGACGACAGGTAGGGTTCTTTTATCTTTTTTTTTATAACTTTGTACAGACGTTGGTGTGGAAGTTTTGACGTTCCCACATTACAGAGCCTGTTTGCACAGTCCGGCACATGACGAAACACTGGGGACAATTTCAACTTACATGTGATTTCTTGCTTTGTTTTTTTTTTTTTCTCCAGAATGTGTAAATCCAAATCGTTTTTTTTTTCTCTCTCTCCATTGATTCCGTTAAATGATGTCCCGAGTCAATGATTAGCTTTGTGCAGAATGTGGTCATTTGTTTTTTTTTCTGAAAATAAAGAAAGAAAAAAAAGACAGAAAAAATAAGGAAAAAAAGGAGAAATCCGTAAAGAAGTCCGTGCTCCTCTTAGGTCTGTACATTTCTCCCTCCCCGAAACGCCCCTGAGCCCAATTTCACTGCAGGTTTTAGGGGTTTGAGGAGGTACGCAGCTTCATACACACACACACACACACGCACACACACGCACGCACGCACGCACGCACGCACGCACGCACGCACGCACGCACGCACGCACGCACACACGCACACACACACACGCTCACACATACTTGAACAAGGTCCTAAAAGCTTCCTGACTGTGTCCTTACTCCCGGCCCCTGCAGAGGGGAGTGCTGGAACTGACTGAGGCTTGTCCCTCTCTGTGGATAGTGAGTTGGAGCAGAGGCCGACAGCAGCCTGGAGCTGGCCTGCAGCGCCGCCTGGCCCGGGCTGCCAGACTTCAGGCTGCGAGAAGCCTGCTGCTGGCTCCCTCTGTTGGCCTGGGTGCTCGAGTCTGTTTTAGTCTGGCCTGGGTGGGCCCTGGGTCCCTGGGTGGGAGTCCCCGCCAGGCCGCCGCTGTTCAAAAGGCTGGCTTTTAAGTGGCTGCTGCTGCTGCTGCCGTAGCCGTGGCTTACGTCCACGTTACTGCTGCCACTCTGCTGGTGTAGAGAGCCCGCCGCTGCTGCTGCTGGCGACCTGGAGTCTGACGAGGAGGTGGGGGCGGGGGTGTGAATGGGGAAGGAGGATGGAGGGTGGTCCTGGGACAGGCCCGGGTGGGAGGAGGGGAGGCGCGGGTAGAAGTTCTGGCCTGATGAGGGACTGTAGGAACCCCGGAATGGAGAGTTGGAGGTCTGCTGGATGAATGATGGGCTGTCGGTCTGCCGGTGACTTTCTGATGACTGAACACACACACAGACACAGACAACTCACTACACCTGTTTAAAGCTGTGCTTGTGTCAATAAATTCCCATGATTACAAGATTAATTTATAATCTGAATGAATCAAGTGTAGATCTACTGTTGGATGATGGTTAGCGTTTGACAGTGTAAGTAGGGCTAAAAACCATGTTCATACATCACATAGTGTGTGTGTGTGTGTGTGTGTGTGTGTGTGTGTGTGTGTGTGTGTGTGTGTGTGTGTGTGTAGCGGACCTGGTGTGGGTACACAGATGGACTGTATCTGTGTGGACTCTTCATAGGAGAAGCCATGGACACAGTCTGCATCTCATACCGCTCTGCATCTGAAAACAGGACAACTACATGAATTTAACATGTTTCATAGACTGGCAGCAGGAGGTAGAGACAGTAAATATAGATAATAAAACTATATTCTCAGTCACATACTTTATGTTTACAGTCCTCTCAAGTGTTCTCTTTTTTAACATAATCAGCTGAACAAACAACAGTGTTTGTAATTGGGAAGTATGATTGGCTCTTTATTTGAGTGCATCTGAGGACAGAAGTCACAATATGAAATGATTTCTGCTTTAGGTATATGTTATTAGAATTTACCTGTATCAAGTTAATTAATACAAGTCTTGGAAAAAAGGAATGAAACACTGAAGGTTATGTTGCTGTGTGGCTCTATAGAGAAATATCATACTTAAAATAAACCATGAATAAAATAAACGAGTATACTGTTTAGTTTATGTTTTGTTCAAAATAAAATGAGTTCATCTTTGTCATCTTAAACCATGTTGACAGATGAGATGTATCAGCATTTCTCTGAGCTTTAGTCACAGTGACAAATCTTCCCATCACTTCCTCCTGACAGATGACATTTCTGAATGTTGTGAATGTGGAAAACTCCAGAGGCCTGTACTACGAAGCTGGATTAACCTATCCAGGATATCTCTCCGTTACCTGGGTTGATTTATCCAGACATTCGCAGTCTAGGATAAGCGGTACTACGAAGCTGGTTATCAACTCGGTAAATCAACCCAGGGTTTTCCAATCTGGATCTCTGTGCGCTCACATAAAGGGGAGGTGTTTGCAGCGTCTGACCAATCACAAACATGGAGAAACCCTGCAGAGCAGCCTACTTTACCATGGAGGAGCAGACAATTATTCTTCAACAATATGAAGAATTCAAACATCATCCAGACCAAAAGCAACACTGTTGCAGCAGCAAAAACCAGGAAGGAATGCTGGCAGAAAATTGCCGACTCTGTTAATGTGTAAATTCATGAGATCATACAATATTAATTTATCAGACAATATAAACGGACAGCACTCTGATCACACAATGCCACTTTATTACGGCACAGACGTTTGGGGCAGAGCGCTTCCTCAGTGCCCTTCCTCTCATAAGAGACATTAAGTTAGTTTAATATTCAACATTCAAAATACAAACCTATTAACCTTCAACCATTTGAGTGAATGATGTCAAACCAACTGTATAAAAGACTAATATCCCTCATGTGCCTCAAGGCTTATTTTACAAATATATATTTTCGTCATTGTTTTACAATTAGGCCTACAATAAATAAATACTGTTATTATGCTCCCTGACCCTTTGATCTCAGGATGTCAAACCTACAGAATAATATCCCCCACGTGCCTCAATGATTATTTTTTAAATATATATTTTGGCCAATTAAAAAATTGCATCTATCACTAAAAGCTCATTCTCTCCTAAGCGCTCCTCTCGCGATCCGCGCACCAGTGTTGACAGGATCTTCTAAGAATGGGCGGGTCATTTTCTAAGAGAACTGATTGGTCAGGAGGTGGTGCTTTTGTACTCATTGATCTCTTATCCAGAACATAACCTGCTCCAGAGCAGGTTAGCCGTTCAGCATAAGTTACCATGGTGATTTACCCCGGTAAGAAGTGAACCAGCTTCGTAGTACGGAAAACCCAGAGTTAACCCTGAAGTTATCTCGATAAGAGAAAATCCAGCTTCGTAGTACAGGCCTCAGCTGTCATGTCTCTGATCTTAGCTGCAGCAGAACTGACTTTTTAATGTTGGGATTTCAATGCTTGTTTTTTATATTTCTTATGTGCTGAAACATTTAAAAATGAACAGCAGATGGTTTGTTACACAGACCCATGTGAAAAGTTGAACCTGTTTGGAAAAGGGTGGGCACTTAACACTTAGAGATGATTGGATGAACCATCTGTCTATCAGCGTCTTACCTTGTGAGGCAGCTGGATTTGCGAGATCATGTAAGAATCCTCATGGGACAAAAAGGATTGGTCAAAAACGAGTGATTCAGATGTGAGTGTAGGATTCAGGTGTGATCTCATGAGTCCAGCTGCCTCACAAGCTAATCAAACTAATCTCTTCACTCTTCATACCAGATTCTTTCTCTGTAGAGCCGTCACTCCTCTTGTATGTTCGCTCCATCTTGATGCTTCTGAGCACCCGCTCCAGAACCCCCTGACCTTCCCTTAGACGTTCCACACTGGTGGGAACCATCCTAGGAAAAACAAAAACAACCTCATTATAGTTTTTAACCAGTCAACTCTGATCAGAAAACAAATCTTGAAGACTGTGTAAAGTGAATTCAGACATTTTCTTCTAAACACATTAAATAGGTCATAAATGTATTTCTAAAAAAGGTGTAAAAAGCATTTCAACCATTGAGATTTGAATTGTGGAGCTAGGCTTCACAAACTGTGTTTCAACATTTCTGTGCTCAGGATTTAGTGGACGGGTCTTAGAATCACAGCCGTGTTAAACCTGCCCCTGCTGCTGTAGAGGTATAAATACATTCAGCACACACTACTACTACTACAGTCTACAGTTAGCCAGTTAGCTGCAGAGCTAGCAGTTGAGTTAGCCACTGAGCTAGGAGTTGAGTTAGCAGCAGAAAGCTCTCAGACGTAGCGTCCATGTTTCTGGTAGAGGTGGTGACTTTGATTGACAGGTGACACTTGGTAGGGGGCGGGGTTTCAGCGAACTAGGCAGCCACGCCCACAGCGTTTAGGAGCAGAGAAAGAGGCTGATTTTTACACAACTTTGAAGACTAATTTCATATATTTGGTGATTTTTTCAATCAGTCAAATTTGGCAGGGTGGTTAACAACACACTTTTCTGTGGTAGGTCAAACTCAGAACATATATTTATTCTTACTTTACACAGACTTAAAATGTTCTTAAATGTGAAATATTTCATGAGTGGCTCTCTCTCTCACCACTGGTTGTTGCTCTCTGGGCGTCTGGACTGCACCGCTGAACCCTGGTGGTCTGGAGGACTGACCTCCTCTATCTGTGGTATGGAGGGGGTCTGCGCCGTAGAAGAGAAGGAGCTGTGCGGGGAGGCTGGCGGCTGCATCTGGGGGTGGTGGGGGTGGGAATGGGGATGGAGGTGATGGGAGGATTCCTGGTTGTAGTGGGAGAGGGGTCGAGTGGGAGTGCCGCCCAGGGACGAGCTGCTGCTGCTGCCGCCAGCGCCTGCAGGCTCTGGGTCGCGCCCGCTGCCCTGCTTCCTCTTCCTGTACTCCAGCAATGACACCTGAAGGCAGCAGAGGGAGGGGAGGTGGGGAGGGGGGGTAAGCTATTTAACATCCTGCTGCTGGGAAACAACACACAAACTTCATGTCATTCACACTGATGCTGGAGCTGCTGATTCAATCACATCATTCAACAACAACAACTGCACTGAGTGATGAGCAGACTGCATGCACCACACCAGAGACGACTCACCTGGAAACAGTATTTACAACTATTCAATATGACAAAAAAAAAAGAAAGAAAACATCATCACCATGGAAACCACCTGTTTACATGACAATGACACTGTGTGCATCAGTTTTTAAAATTTTTTTATTTCCATTCCATTAACATAGTTGACAGCCGTGAGACAGGCTGGGTTACAGCTTACTGTGGATCGCTGTGTGTGTTCTCAATGCACTGTTAGTCACATACAGCATCTGAAGCTTTGACGAAAGAGCAGGCAACTTTGAATGCACCACGCCATGATGCAACCACGCTGAAACGACGACTGCACAAACACTCATGTTCACGTCCATGGGAGATTCTCACACACACACACACACACACATAAAACATATACACACCTCCACTGTTAATGAGAATGAGAGCACTCATCCCAGCTTTAATGTCGTTATGACACAGAAAAAGGCTTGTGGGAACAGAGTGGAGGGGGTATGGGGGGTTATGAAGGAGATACTGACATGGATGATGGCTCTTTGTGTGAATCTTAGTGTTAGATTACATACAGGAGAGACTGCAGGAGGCAGCGATGATGATGTCAGGAGGACTGGGATTCAGGGTCTGAACGTAACCTCCAAGCTCCAATGTGAAGGTTTTCTTGAGTGTGTTTCATAGAGATATCTACATCTGGATAGAATTCTAAATAACAACTGTAGTAGTAAATCTGACTTTTTGCAATATCTGTATTTTTGGTTCACTATTAACCAGTTCAACTGTGCAATATATATGTGTATATATATATATATATATATATATATTTATTTGTTTCCACATTAACATCCATGCAATGACAATATATAACTCAGGTATATTATCATCACCATCAATATTACCCTTGTACATTTTTTACTATATTTTTCCTATTATTTTTGTATTGCTTGTGTACTTATCATTTATTGTTCTTTATTCTTTCAATTGATGCTCTTTTATCTCTTCTTTAAATCTTTAAACTTTTCTATTTGTGAAAGCTTTTGGAAATGTCTGACTTGCTCTATTTATAGTTTTTACAACTTTTAATTGATTTTATTCTGTTACTGTTTTACTTCTGTTTTGTTTTCTTCTGTAAAGCACTTTGTTAAGAAAACTTCTATATAAAGAAAGTTTATTTCTATTATTATTATTATTGTTATTATCATCATTATTGTTATGTAATTTTACCCACTGTGTGACTAAGTGTATATATATTGCTTCTCTGTGTTATACAGCATGTGATTCTATTCAAAACGTTACATTAAAAGCAGACAGATGACATTTCTTTAAAAGTAATACAGCAATTATTTTGGCAGGTGAACATTCATCTGGGCCAGTTATTTACTTTTCCTTAAAATCTTGGCAGGTGAGAATCTTAATAGTGTTTATATTTCTATATATCACTGTGATCACAAAGCAATATCTGAAGAACTTAATGTTGAAATGTTGTAGCTTCTTATCTCAGTGTTCAGCTTTACACTTTTACACCAGAACATTGAAATGTTCAGTTTAAGATTACATTATTTAGGTGGGGACTGACGAATCATGTTACCATGGCAACCAAAAACTATAAAAACTCATCCCTTTTGTCGCAGCCTTAATTCACCCTGAGCCCCAGGACTTTCCCACGGTGCCTTTATGATGATGCATGTTGCTGACAAATTCGGCCTTGCTTACAAAGTGCATACGAGGAGGAAGAGGAGGAGGGGGGAGTTTGGAAAAAGCCATGGATGAAGATGGAGCAAAAAGACACATGGGGGGCTTCATCTCAACACCATCATGAACAACTCATGAACCGTCGGCCTCTTGTGTAGAAGGAAAAGGCGATGGATGAAACCTTTACACGCTTCGATGACTGAAATGGTGTCGTAAATCAAAAAAAAAAACTCCTGCTCATGGCTTTAGAGTCGGAACTCCAATGTAGGTTTGGAGGAGGAGGAAGAAGAGGAGGAGGAGGAGGAGGAGGAAGGGGAGGGGCGGAGCTGTCGGAGCATGGGGGTGGGTGTTGTATGCGGATGCAAGAGAAGAAAAAAAAAAACAATATTTAACATGCACACTTCTAAAGAGATGTAGTTGTAGGGAGAATATTCACCATATTTTGTACTGGCTTGTATTCACTTCTTACAGCTATAGCCTGGTAATCTGGCTTCCCTGTCAGCAGACTAATGGTATGCTGGTTGGCCCTCTGCCTTGGAAGAAAAGTGGAAGAGAGACTTGGCAAAAAGTGTCAAGGAGCAGCGAGGAGGGGGGTAGAGGAAGGGGGGGAGGAGGGGAGGGGAGGAGGAAGGGTCAAAGCTACAAAGTGGAAATCATTGCAGATATACACAGAGAAATGGTCAGGTGTGTTTTTTTTTTGTTTTTTTGCTTGTGGATTTGGACCACCTGACACTAATAGATCTACTTAAGACAAAAGTCAACGGGCAAAACACAGAGCAAAGAGGGGAGGAGAAGCACATCATGAGGTTTTTCACTCAAAAAGTCATTCGTGCTTGAGAAGGAAACAGATGAAACTCCTTTTTTATTTTACCTGAAAAACTATCTGACGCCACAAACATATCAACAGTGTGTTTTTGAAAAGACGTTAAAACGTAGAGAACTTGCCTTCTTTTTTTGTGGTGGGTTGCTGGTGTGAGGAGGTGTTCCACTATCTGGGTAGCCTCCACCGTAATGAGGCTCACCGTAGGGCGACATGGAGCCGGGGCCCATGTCCCCCAGCAGGCCCTGGCCGCTTATGGAACTGTGGAAGGACTCCGCCGGGGAGAAGCCTCCCTCCGATTGGGAGAGGCGGCGGTCGGTTGCCATGGGGTTCCCCAGGTTGGCGTTGAGAGGTGAGCAGGTGTATATGAGGTTGAACTCTGTCCTGAAGGCCTGCTCCCTGTTTTGGGGGGTTAGGTCTGAGGGGGTGGCGCCTGGGTTTAAGGAGCTGGCCCCTACGGATGAGGGGCCCTGGGAATCGTGGCTTGAGGGGACTCCGGGAAGGGAGAAGTCATCAGAGGTGACGGCCACGGGGCTCTCCAAGCTGGAGGGGAGCGACAGGTCTGGGAACTGGGGACGAGGGACGTCAAAGTCTGTCTGGAGACACGGCTGAAGAAAAAGGAGGGAGAGGAAAACAAGGAGGGGACAAAATGAACGAGACGTCTGAGTAACGAGTCGTCACTTAGCAGCATGTTGTCTGCATTAACTATCAGGAGTTAGCAGCAGAGAGATGTTCATGTACCTCAGGAGAGATGGACTCTGGCCGGTGAACAGGAGACGCCTCAGGGGAAGATATGTTCTACACATCAAACAAAGACTTAGATTAGAAACTCCTGCATCAAACACACATGATGTGTTCCAAATACTAATTCAATTTGATCATCTGCCCAAGAACATTAACAGCTGATTATGTTCTATTGGTGTTGAACTCTAGCAGTTGTTCTTATCTTTAATCCAGAACAAAGATTGGTTATATCAAGCAGCAAAACACTAATTTATCCTATTTGATTAACAATGTTCCACAGATATAATTTAGAATAATTAGCAAACTTAATATTTAATATAGAGGTAGGCCTGTCACAATAATTATTGACTTATTGTACAATAACATAATTATCAACATCATCATGTCTATATATGGACTTATCATATGATACATGGACATGACCTTGATCATTTTTTGACCTCAGTATTTCCACACTTCACATTAGCAGCTAAGAGGCTATTCATGTCACATTGGCTAAGCTAGTAGTGACATTCCTCACTGTGTACGTCCTGAGTGGAGACTGCAGAAGAATTAAAGTTAAATAACTGTCCTCAACCTCAACAGTCTGTGTTTTTACACAAGTGTAGCACCCACTCTCCAATCCCACCCCCACCCCCTTGCATTATTATGCTTTTATATTCTCATTATATCAGTGGTATTAAATGGTCTTCAAATGACAATAATATCACAGTTATCGTGACAGGGCTTGCTAGATTTCTTGTATAAATAAATACTAACATTTTATTTAAACCTGTTTCGCTACTTTTTCTCTCCTACTCTTAAACCAGTTCTATGTTGGGGCAATAAAAAATCCTCCTAAAATAACTGCCTTTAAAATAATGATTTGATCTGAAAAGAATGAGTTAGCTATAATAATATGTTATATAAAATAAAGTAAATATGAACACTCAAAAAGTTATTCATTATCGTTGTGTGCACTAAAGTGCCATGTGAGCTGCTTTATTCTTTACTGCCCGCCTTAACCTATTGAAATTTCATTGTACATCTATAGAAGTCACTGACATTATAACAGAGTCTGGGCTGGTAGCTATGGATCAGCTGTTCCCCAAACAAGTTTTAAATGACAATCACTGAGCTGGATGTCCTTCTAGATTGTTGTACTCTTATGTATACATTATGTAACATATAAGCTGACAGCCGTGTCAGGATCTGTATCTGTGGATCGGTGTGTATATGGTCGCTCTCTCACTTCAAATTGCAGCGGCGTGTTGCAGCGGCTGGCGGGCAGCGAGGGCATGGGCGAGTACACCAGGCCGTTGGGCAGCAGCGAGCCGCAGGGGTTGTGGAGCAGCGGGTGGAGGGGGTCCTCTGGGAGGGGCGGCGTGATGGGTGACAACGGGCGAAGCAGGTGGTCTGAAGGTGCTGGTGTCATCTCCAGCATGTACTTGGCGCGGCGCTTCTTGAACGGTGCATTCAGATCTGTTTGGAAAAAAAGTCAAGTTGGTGTAATTAGATTTTCATAACATTTCAAATACACTTTATATTCACTTATTTCTAGCACCAATAACACTCAGTTGCTCAGTTCTGATCTACACTTCATTTTTTGCTTATACCATTTGCTTCTAGAATAAAAGAACCTTCTCCATGTACGAAATTAAATTTCTGATGCTGCAGCAGTGAATGAGTCATCTAAATGGAGGTGGAGGTGGTTGTTACGTACCGCTGGACAGTGGGTTGGGGGTGGATCTGCTGCTGGTACTTTGCTGGGAGGAGGTGGACTCTGTGCCGTCCTCCACACTGGCTGAGTAGCTTTCATCCTCTACCTGCTTGATCCACCTCTGTATGAAGATACAACAGTAATGTCTGGTTAATAACAAACACTTCATTTGTAAGATCTCCTGAAAAAAAAAAGAAGCTACATTTAACTGATATTACGGACCTTTTTGAAGCAGCCGTAAGTGCCGTCCATTTGGAGCGGGCGGGGTCGGCGTCTCTCGGGGTTGAACGGGGAGCCGAAGCGGACGTAGTGTCTGGGTGCGGTGCAGATGAGCGATGAGTGGGAGAGGCCTGGCAGCATGTTGAGGGTGGTGGCCAGCACCGTGGGGTCAGTGGTTATCCGCAGCGGCCGCTCCACAGGCAACTCTTGGTGGACCTTCTCCCCTCCGGGTATCTTGTCGTTTAACCACTCTGTCACCAGGTACTGAGACCACGCACACACACACACACACACACACACACACACATTCATCATCAAACTCTTGATTTTAAAAAAGCAAGATACAGATGTGACTCGGCGAAAACAGTGTAACATCCTCTAACCTTCTTGGTTTTGGGGTAACGCAGGTTGCCTCTGTTGATGCAGCTTAGACCGTGACCGTCTCCATCTAGGAGATGACTGGGTCCCTGCCCGCTCTCCCCGTGACCTAGCTCAGCACCGTAGGGGCCCTGAGATCCCTCCTCGTCCAGAGCGGTGCCTTGCTCGGAGGATGATGGCGTGGCTGCCACTGCTGCGGCGGCCGCTGCAGCTGCTGCCTGCTGAGCAAGGGCTTGACGCTGCCGCCGGGCGCGCTGGGAGGAGCTGGAGCGGTAGCGAGAGATTCGACTTTTGGGCCGGGGCTTGGTGGGTCGCGCGGGTTTAGGCGGAGCGGCTGGGGCAGGCAGGTTGGTTAGTGAGGTCTTCTCTTCGATAGATGGAGCCTCCTGTGAGAGTGTGTGAAGAGGATAGGATTAAAACAGATGCCTGAGAACAAAGAATAGATGAACGGGATACAGATTTTTTTCTCTCACTGACCACGACGTAGGTGGTGCGCCGCGTGCTGACCCCGACTCCTGTGTTGTGGGGTGCTGGGGTGTTTCCTGCGGGGTTTCCTGCCCCCTCCTCAGTTTCCACACCCTCCTCCTTTACATCTGCTCCTCCCACTCTCCTCCGCCTCCTTTCCAGACTATTAAATGTCTACATGAAGACAGATAACACAGTTTAGCCCAGTTAACGGAGACATTTTGTCTTTTCAATTACTGGACTGGACTCAATCATTAATATAAACATGTAGAAGGGAATGGTAGATTATATAGCAGCTGGATTGGAAAATTGTTTAAATGACGTACTCTTTTACTGGAGATGGCAACCCCATTTTCATCCACCTCTCCTTCTTCTCCCTCTTCCACCTTCATCTCATCCAGCAGTCTCTCCTGATGGCACACAAACAGACAGAGAGCATATGAGGAATGTCATCCAGCAGGAAGTAAAAGCAGGTATTTAAAACACACACAGACACACACACACACCTCTGCATCACTGGTCCCTTGCAGGTCTTTGGCCTCCTGGTGCTGGTCGAGGGTCTGGCTGCCGTCCCCGCTCAGGCAGCCCTCCAGCTCTCTCCTGCGGGCCTTCCGCCGTCGGGTCTCGGCTCCGACAAGGGGCGAGGGGGGTGGCAGGGAGGGGGGGCTCAGCAAGCTCTCCCTGGGGCTCAGGTTGTGTTTCTGCACAGGGCAGTTCTGGTTGCCCTTATGGCAGGCACAGTCCACTTTGTAATTACTGGTGGGTTGATATGAGAGAGGAGAGGAATCGTTTATACTTCAGGTTAATGTTGGATGGATTGGAGTTACTTTTCAATGATTCTTAGAGAGATGTGACGTGATGTGAGGAGACAGAACCTACCAGCTATTGAACTCGTAGTCAAATCCAATGGTGACCTCAGCGTCCTTTGTGATTTGACTGACAGCGTAGATACAGAGGTGGATCATGCCTTCAGCTATCATATGCCGAACCTGTGAGGAGTAACCGATGGATTATTTATCTTAGTTAAAAAGAAATATTGAAAGAAAGCAAGCTGACAGACGAGAAAACAAAAAAAAACACTTAAAGACTGACCTCAGCATTGGGTGTGCAGGACCTCCTAATGAAGCGGGCATCGTTTCCAAAAGTCCGAGCATCGACACACATCTCTACATCGTTAAACTTTGAGTAGAACAGCACGAAAGGGTAGGGTCTGTAAAAACAGGAAGGTGAAGGTGTGAAAAGCGGCACACGGGTGAGAGTAAGCAGCTTTCTTTGAAGCACACAGTGTTGCAAGCTCATCACTCATGTATCGTGACTCTTACTTTTTGAAGAAGTGCCCGTTGACCTCAAACTGTTGCTTGAGCATCACCTTCCCCCGATATTCTATGATGAGAGTGTCTGGTTCCAGGTTCTTGGCGGCTCGGAGGATCTTTCTGTGTTTCTGCACCCGTGTGACCCGGCCCAACTGCAGCTACACACACACACACACACACACACACACACACACACACACACACACACACACACACACACACACACACACACACACACACACACACACACACACACACACACACACACACACACACACACACACACACACACACACACACACAAGATCACGTTAGTCATTTACAGCTGCAGGAACACATTAAACATGCTATATTAAAAGTGATTGTTTATGGTCTTTTTTATTTTACTTATTATATTTGATGTTTTAAACATCTTTATTAATATTATCATTCTGTAAGTTTTACCTTATCAATTTTATTTTTTTGTTTCTTTTGTCTTTTAAAATCTTTTTTAAACCTAGTTTTAGTTCAGTTTTTATTCAACTTTATCTCTTTTATTTCATTTTACTTTTGTCTTTTTAATCTAATTAAGCCTAGTTTTTTTAAATCTTATTTTTACTTAATTTCTTTCAAGTGAATTGTTCTCAATTTTCTTGTTTTTGTTTTTATAATTTTTTGGCCTCATCATATTTATCACTTGTTCTGTCTCATTATTATAGTGTCAAATAACTGTGAAGCACTTTGAACTACATTAACTTGTATGAAAAGTGCTGTATGAATAAAGTTTGATTGATTTGGTTAGACAGTTGTGACTGCTAAATTAAGTTGACTAGATTGTTTATCTTTAACATTAAGCATGAAAAAAATAACTTATTCCCTTTGATGTCCTGAACATAAATGTATTTTAACATATAAGCTAAATCAATATGTTTGTTTTCAGTCGTTCAATAGTGAGTCTGGATGAGGACTAGGAGGGGCGGACCTGCATCTGTGAGCCCAGCACCGTGTTGTTACAGGCCAGCTCGGTGCGGTTGATGGTATCCATGGCGTCGAGCGATGCGTGGATCTGCGTGGTGGCGGGAGGCGTCGCCGTGTCTCCCTCCGTCTTGGAGACGTTGGTGCTGGCGGCTCGGTGGAGCTGGAGCAGCGTCAGGACGTCGGCGCTGTACTGGTTGGCCAGAGCCTCGTCGTACTGGTCCGTCCACTGGCGGATCCTGCTCTCCCATCCCTCTGCCGTGTTCTCGTCCAGCACGTTGGCCTCTGTGGTCGAGTTCTGGACGGAAGCGGAAGACGGAGAGAGTTGAAGACTGGAGTTTGCTGTCAGCTTCACGCCTCTATTCTTCTACAAAGACAGTCAGTGAATCTTACCTTCATCCTCATAGATTTCCTAGAACCCTCTCTGAACGCCTGAAACAAGAAAAAAAGAACCCATATCATCACATGTACATGTTAAAACAGTCAATATTCTACAACCAAATATAACATTTGACACAACACAGAACACAAACTGTTGCCCACCTTGACTTTCTTGCCCTTCGGCGTTCCGCGAGCCTTCTCCGTGCTCTTTTTCCTCTTTTTGGATTTGCTTCTTTTGACCCGGTTGACTGTGAGTTTGATGCTGGTGGGCGTGTGCTGGGTGGCGGTGTAGGAGATGGTGGAGGGTGACACCTCTTCATCCCCGCTCTCTGTGGCGCTGCTCTCTCCAGCTGTAACACAATACGCAATACAAAAAAAAAAAACGGGTATATGCAATGAATGAATGTATATATATATATATATATATATACACATATACACACACACACACACTATATATACACACACTCTACACAGGTCTATGAAAGAACTAATGAATGAGCAGTGAATGTACCTGAGACATTTTCCGTTTTCCTGTGTTGGCCTTCTGCTCCTTTCCTCCTGTCCAGTCCCCTGCAATTATAATGACACAACACATCAGGACCAAGATACAGTCAAATATTAACCCTGAAGTCACACACAGAATAGGTTGTTGCATAAGTCAGAACTGAAAGAGGAAAAATGTCATTCTCTTATAATGCAGCTTACACATGGAACAATCTGGAAAAAGGTCTTGGAATTTATTTTTTATTTTTTTTTACCATCAATACAGCTGTTCAAATGTCTTATCTCAGACATTGTTTTATTTGATTGTAACTGTTTTTAAACTTCACTGTATCTTCATAATAGTTTCTTTCTTTCTTTGACCTAATATAATTTTGTGTTATTGTCTTGCTGTTAATGTTTCTTGACAACACTGTAAATGAGGATTCCTCCTCAATGGTCTTTCAAGGTAATATAATGGTTAACAAAATTAAAATGGTAACAGCCTGTGCCATAATTTAACACAAGTATCATTTAAAAAGGGGATTTTGGCCATTAACAAAGCCCTGATGTCATGATTTGAGCAATGTTTGCACCATTTATTAAGTATGTACTATTTTTATTATTTGTATATTCCATCTTATTTTACATTCATGTTTTTATTTCTTTCTAACATTGCTCTATGCTTCTATGCTGCTTTTATGCTTTTATGTGAAGCACTTGATGTATGTCATTTCTTTTGTTGTAAAGCACTTTGAGCTGCATTTCTTGTATGAAAGGTAAACCAGGGCCAGGGCCGGTTCACCGCTGCTTGCAGCTTTAATTATTATTATTATCATTATTATTATTATTATTATTATTATTGTTATTGTTAGTAGTAGTAGTAGTAGTAGTGGTAGCAGTAATAAGTAGAAGCAATATTAACTATTAAGAAAAGTCTGCTTACACAGTAGTTGGAAGATTTTGAATTTCCATGAGTTAAATATTGATGTTATTATGTTGAAATGACACCAGAACAGATAAACTTGTAGCAGTCTAGTGACTCCACACTTTTCTCTGTTTCTCACCTGCAGTTGTCACATTTGATGAGCAGGCCATCCTGCGTCAGGCTGCAGTGACACCAGTTGGCCACGGCCCCGTCCTCCTCTGAGGAGCTGTCGCTGTCGGCGGAGTTGTCCTCGGCGGTGTCGTGATAGCGGGAGCTGCGTACCACGCCGTTGAGGTCCATGCGGGGAATGATGGTTTGGGAGAGCGGGGAGGCGGGTGGGGTAGGGGGAGGGGGCGCGCCATAGTTGTGATCCTGACAACACACAACGGAAGACTGTTGCATCTTCAAACAACGGGTGTTCAGGCAAAAAAAAAAAAAAAAAAAAAGGAAAAAGGAAATAAAAAAGGGAAAACGGAAAATGGAGACGAATGAAAATGAGGGCAAAAAAACAGGTATGTGAAACAGTACAGCTGTTAATAACGGAAGTAGTTTGTGGTTACAGAATAGTAGGATAGACATTTATGTATTTATTCAAGCTAGAGGCACCACCAATCCATCTTACTCTTACTGTTCTACTTTAATAGAACGAGGAACTTGAGAAGATTAGGAAAAAAAAAGAAAAGATTGGATAGATTAAACTGAGTTATCATTTTAGCTTTTTTTTTTTTTTTTTTTTTAAATATTCACAATTACAGCCAAACTCATCTGTGATTAACAGAGAGCTCAAACTACTTTTTTACACAATAAGAACATGCTATGATTAGAACTGATGATTGAGAAAAGAGCCGTTTGAACTCACAGCATATGGTAGTCCCCGATACCCATGACTCTGTGCGCTCCCACAGCTGTGGTTGTTGTAGTTTTTCTCATTCACGGCGGGGCTTGCTTCAACTGACTCAGGGCTGGAAACGTTTATTTAAAAAAAGAAAGAAAAAAAAAAAGGATTATTTTTTAAAAAAGAAATAAAAAGAAAAAAAAGAAAAAGAAAAGCACATGTTTCCACTATGCAGTTCCAGAGCTGTTACGTAAACAAGTGTTTTAATAGAAAAAAAAGAGACATCAATCAGTCACTAGATGGCACTAAGAGCCTAGAGTTGCTCTCCAGCCTTGGGAGAACAGCAATTTAGGAAATGGAATGTGTGCCGCCATTATGTTATGCAACTCCTTTTGCCCTTTAGCAGAGGTCTGTCCAGACAGTGAATAACCTTGCTTATCCCCTCTCCCACCCACTGGCCTCTACATGTAGACCAAACTTACATGGAATAGAATGAATGTGACTAAATGTTACATTTTGTATCTCTGAGCACAGACAGTGTCAGGATCAATCTGCCTGACTGAGGTTTTTTGGAGGAAGCTAAAGGGGGCCGTGAGTAAGGGGGGGGATGGGAGAGGCCGACTGCATTCCACATTACCTCAGTCACTTAAAGCAGGCTTACCTACAGACACATGGCAACTGTTCTTACTGTGGACAGTAACTCAGACACTACTCAACACAGCTGTAGTCTGATGTGGAGATAGTCTACCTCCCTCATAATGATGGAGGGAAGGACAAGACAAGAGGAAACAGTGATAAAAACAAACAAACAGAAAGAAACAAATAATAATTACAGAGATGATAATTAGGCTCCTGAATGTGGTTTGTCCCTCCTGACAGAAATGTGCAAATGATTGCTGTTATATAGAGACACCTAGTGCATCTATGCCTACATAGTTTCAAATGAAACCTTCCACATTCTCTGCTAGATACCATAAAGAGGAGGAGGCTCTGCTCTAAGTGCAATCACTAAACTCTCTGAACTTTCAAAGTGGCGCTTTTTGGTGTCAAAAATCTCCCTAGAGCCACTAATACAGGGGTCAGGTGTTAAATTGCTTCATCTTTTAGACGGTGGCATCACATACTGGATTTCTGGTTAAGTTTAGTCTTTGGTGGACTGCGCTTCCCGTCTCTTGGGGGGTTGGGAGGGGGGGAAGTTTCTCCAGCATATTTTTGTGTAGAGGAGAGAAAACTGCTGACAGGACAGTGGAAGGAAAACATATTCATCACAACCCCAAGGTGCTACAGTTGTAGAGAGATGTGAACAAAAAAGGGGGGAGGAGGGGGGTTCTGCAAGGTTGCGTGAAGATATCGTGTTGCTTAGGGCAAAAAGAGCTGGCCTATGGACTACTATTATATTAAACTCACTATGTCACGATGGGTTCAAACCTATTATTACAATCAGTCTTGTACAGTTTCTAAAGGGGAAAAACTGCTGGAAATCTTTGGACTCCCCTCAAAACTCCCTGGTGGTTACTGACACCAAACCTGAGATGGCTTATGATAATATAACCTAATTAGTAAGTTGTGGGGGGGAATGTGGCGACGTCACCAGAATGAGGTAACATTAGTCACATACAAACCTCCACTTTCACCAAATTATCTACGGCCCTTATTTGGACATGAGTGAACACAGCAGATGTTTGTTATAAAAGGTTAAACAAGCAGAGTGTGCAAAAAATATGTGTGCACAGTCATTTAAAAAGTTTGGTTGAATTATTTGGAGCTGCATTTTGCCACTGCATTACATCACTCCATTCAAGGTGATTTGAATGGGACAAAAATAAAACCCTGGTCGCAAAAGAGTGAGAAAAAAAAAGTAGTGTGAGACTACTTTCGGGTAGCGACCGTCTGAGGCGTGTGCGGTACTTACTCTGATCCAGCAGCCATATCTGAGTAAGACGTTTCAGGTGTGGTGACTCCCAGCGCGATTACTATGCTCATGACGTCCAGCACAGCGACGCGTGGGAGTGGGGGGGAAGGAGGGCAGGATGGGTCGGGGAGGAAGGGGGGGGGGGGGAAGGAAGGGAGGGAGGGAGGGAGGGGGAGAGGTGAGGGGGGAAGGGGGGGAAAGGGGGGAGGGGAGAGGGTTAAATCACAGGTTCCCGACTAAAGCGGCGGACCGCTCCAGAGGTGGGGCGCCGCCGAGCCGTAGCCCACGGCTCACGGTCATGGGGGACCTGGGGGGGGAGAGAGAGAGAGAGAGAGTTTAAACACTTAAACACACACACAGTCACAGTCAAAAAGCCTGCTACGCCAGTCAGCATATCATGTGATATGATGGAAAAGAATGTCACTGTCTTTAAAAAGGTGATTGATTAATTATGGATTGAGGCCTCTGACAGCTCATATTCTGATCTTTACATTCACTTATTCAATAGTCAATGAATTATTAACATTTTGAAGAAACACTAGTCAACCATATGTGATGAGATACCATGACTATGAGTGAGCAACCACATACAAAACAACCAGATTCATATGAAACTCTTCCTGTTTTGAACCAATCATTCAATGAGAGATCATTCAAGTGTGCTGCCTTTCAAAGTAAAACCAGTTTTCATTTGATCTTACCACCATGGTGGACATTACAGTTTTGTTTTATTCTATTTTATTCTTTACATAAACTAACAGGATATCATTCTATTGCATATTTTACAGCCTGCTTTCTACCTTCAGTGTGAGAGAAACCAGCAAACCCTTAAAGTGAGCTAACTTGCATAATCCAGCGACATGGAGATGAGACACCTACGTGGAATGCATTTGTTAGTAGTGTTAGGAATGACACCTGTGCTTTTCGTGCTGTGACACGTCAACATATCCGCCATGACATGAGCAAAAAAAAAAAAAGGCCATAGGCTGTCCTCTTATAGTGTAGTAAAAAGCAGAATGTGTATCTGTTACACTGACTTTCATTATGACTGTTAATTAGTTTAGCTGTGTTGTGTGTTTTCACATACATTACTGTTGTGTAATTGTATAAGCTGGACGTGAACTTGAGGACAGGTACAACAGGAAAGTCACACACTATTTTTATGACAGCTTCCAAACAATCATGATTTATGACTTCTTTCATTACTTATTATTTAATTCATTCCATATATTTGGCTCACTACAGAGTCACAATGCAGTCACTGAAGACCTGGCTAAAATTACAAGTCACAGCTATTAAACATTGACAGGTTTATCCACATAACCCCAACCAGTCAGAGTATGACATACAGGGAAACAATCCCTAGCAAATCTGCTGACTCATGTTGACAAAGGCGGTTTCTGTTGTTTTTTGTAAATGGGAGCAGCAGGAGAGAGCTTTCATCTTTGCCTTGTGTTGGAAATGATAACTGGATATGAATATGGTGCGCTGGGCATGTCTCTTATTCGTGTGGAGGCTTTCAGCATGGAGGAGAGAGGGAGGGAGGCTATTCAAAGAGGAGAAAACAACCAACCCCCCCTTAGTATTAGGATGCACTAATAAAAAGAACCAACGGGGGGCGCCTTCCTCCCAGACGCCTGGAGGGGTGAGTCATCCGACATGAAGCCCGGCCTCCCCAGTCCAGTCATGTGACCGCACTCTGCTGAAACACTGGCCCACACTGCTCTGCTCTGCTCTGCTCTGCTCTGCTCTGCTCCCTCTCCCTCTCTCTCTCTCTCTCTCTCTCTCTCCATGTCCTCCACAGCCCGGCTATCTCGGCCGCCCCGAGCAGACGCGGAGCTGGAGGCGGGCGGCTACAGAAAGAGGAACGGGGGGCCCTGCGCTCCGTTCACACGCTGTGAGGAGGGAGGATTTGGCTTACAGCAAGGTCATCTGCTGGGCAAAGGCACACGCAATACACGTTACCTCACTAAAAAAGCATCAGTCTGATCAGTGTCACCATACCACAAGTTCCAAAATAAAAAAAAAAACAATACAAACTTCCCTTATACAAGAAGAAGTAACTATACCATTCAAACAGTGGGGAGTGGTTTAGTAGTATAAGAGCCAGCCATGTGAATTTACAGCAACAGGATGCGTGACATTTCTGTGCGAGCTCCCCCCGGTTACTCTCGACTGCGGCCCTCGCTCTCCAGCGCCACGGCAACGCCAGAAAGGCCGGGGACTTCCAATAATGTCAGAGAATGTCAGCCCCGTCCAGCTGGATACACACTGCTAGGTACAGACAAATAATGGCAGCTAGCTTGCTGGTTACAAAAGGCACAACGCAGTCTGCCACATGATACACTGATACTACTGCATGCTAGATTTAGGTTACAGTAAAGAATGTCCGTTTTGTTGAATCACTATGACTCATTTAGGGGGTAGCATGTACAGAGCTTTCCATATGCCGCCAGCAAAACAGCACACTACTCATTTAAAGCCCAGCCAGCTGCTTTACTAATGCTGCCTTCCATTATTTATCTCTTAAATTGGAGCTGGGAATGATGTCATACCCCAGTTTGAAGAGAGAAAACCAGTTCGCTATTAAACCCTCACATACTGTTCATATTCTGACTCATAATTAGTCTCTACACCAATTCACATTCAGAAATTCCCTGTCATGTTTAATTAATCCTTAATGGCGCTGCCAGAGAGCGAGCACAGCATATTCTATTTATTTATAGAAAAAAAGACACTATCTTATGGTCCAGGAGAACATTTTATAGAATAAAACATGCTTGAATAGTCTTTTTTTAAATTTGGTACATTTGCATGTACAAACATCAGTTGCACAATTAAAAAAAAAAAAAGAAGCATTTTATTTCCTTTTTTTTTAGACTGAGGATGACATAAGGAAAAGTCCAGCTAAAAGAAATGTGTATATGGTGTTTTTTTAAATTTCTCAAGTGTAAAAAACAGGTCAAATTTAACTCAGTTATACAGGCCAACAGTTATACCTATTTATAAAGATGCATTGCGCTGTATTTGCTAATAAACAGGATGTTACTACAACTTTCATACTGTTGATGAGCAGGGCAACCATCTAGGATTTTGACATGTGGGTTGGTGAGGTTCGCTCCATGTGTTCATTTTTTATTCTAATAAAATAGTTTAAAATGAATAAATTGCTATTCACTCTGCATGTGCATTTACAACCACTCGCCTCTAATTCAAAACAATACGACCATGATGATGATATAAAAGATGTGTCTATCTTCTGTCACATGCTCCATATGAATGTGTGTGTGCTTTTAGAAAAGGTTAAGCCCTGCCAAGTAAAGAGCACAGTCATCTTCAACGTTTGACAAATAATAGCAAAAAATAACTGATGACAAAACACATTAAGAAGGGCATTGATCGCACAGACAGGAAACATCCTCATTAGGGAAAAAACACACTGGTGACACACATTTGATGACTGCACGTTAACTATTAAAGTCTATTTACAATACACTATTTATTCACAATGCGCTTTTTACAGCAGCATAACACATACATACAGCATAACATACACTGTGAGCCTGAGTCATATGAGGAAACTGGAGCCTCAGATAAAGATGAAGACAAAGATGACGCCTAGTTGAATAGATTTGAGCCAAGTGATTCACACCTTTTGTTATTTTTGGTTTAACTTTATATAGATAATTGAATTTAAAACCAATACATTGGTTATAAGACATGGGGTTAAAATGTACATGTTTACAATCAGCTGTCCAATCATTACGATCAGTGTCTATGATGTAATATGATGTACATAGCCTTGTGTAAAACCCTAATGAAGAAGAGAATGATATGAAAGGACACACAAAGGGTTAATAGGAGTTTCTAGCATATTTAGACACGATGGCATGGAGAGGATCCCATGTTGTTGTTTTTTTTTTAAAACCACTGGCTGTTTATTATGCTGTGGATGATGGCCGCCTTACAAAAATAGCCACCTCGCTCCTACCTAACTCACAAAGGGAGTCACTATTTGGGCCTCTTCCAAAAAAGAAACCAGACGGTGAACTGGGGAGGTAAATTCCATACGAAGAAGGAAAGCCTTTCTTTACCTCGCCCCCTCCCTCCCTCCCTCCCTCCCTCTCTCATCCTCCTCCTCCCTCCCTTTCCTTGTTCGTTCCTCTGCCCCATGAATACCGGGCTCAAATTACCAGCAGGCTCAACAAAGTCTTTTCACTTCCACTAGAACAGAGGCCATTTTGGAGACAAGTCCAAAAGAGAAGGGGGGGATGAGGGACACACAGAGACACACACACACACACAGCTCAGGAGACCCCTCTCTTCTTCTCTCTATCTCTCTCTGCCCTGTTGTCTTTTTCTTTTTGTAACACACTGACGATACACTACAATACATGGTTCCTCCTTCTATGAATCCTAACATGAGAACATATGTGCAGCGGTTCAAAGTCATGAACGCACAGAAAACGCCACACCTCGTCTGAATGCAGCTCAGTGCAGTGTTAAATAACACACTGAGGGAACTATAAAACACACACACACACACACACACACACACACACACACACACACACACACACACACACACACACACACACACACACACACACACACACACACACACACACACACACACACACACACACACACACACAATAAGAAATGCTCATATTCCTGGATTTGTTACAGATTTAATCATTTGCAACATTGAATCATCATAGTGGATATAATTAGATCAATGTGACATCTTTCCAAACTAATTCAATTTAAAGTACGAATATAGAATAAAGCATAGCTGACTCACTGTACTGTTACTGTTACCCATTGAAAAAACTCACAACACGTCTCACCTTTGTTACAAATTCCTCTTTCTAAAAAAGGGTTACTCAAGTGTCTAAACCAGGCATGTCCAGACTATTCCATAACGGGTCGTGTGCCTGCAGGTTTTTGTTCGGACCAATCGACAGCACACTGTTCGACCAATCGGCTGTCTGAAGACTGAGGTCAGCTGATTGAATGAGTGGAGCCTGGTGTGCTCCTGCAGCCACACGGCCCTTTATGGAATAGAGTGGACATCCCTGGTTTAAACTGTAAGTGTTAAAAAATAGTGACTGTGCCCTGAATCACTCCCTTATTCACTCATTCACTACTCTCTATATAATAAACACAGTCAGTGCTAAAATCCCTGCAATGCATCACTTTGCTCCTGAGATGACAGATGTAAAAATTACAGCTGTGCAACACTGTATGTGATGGGACAAAAAATGATCATAATGATTCATAAGCGTGACTAAACTCAATTCACAAGTCTTTGGTGAAAAAGAGTGATTCTCATATTGCAACAGTGACATTCTAGTTGACCACAGCTTATTGTAGAAATGACACCTGTAACAGAAGTGAGCAATAACTAAATGTCTGGTAAGTTGACCTAAATGTAGAATTAACTGTGTGGTGTCTCAACTAATTACACTGTGGGATGAAGAAAAGCAAAACTAGAGTCTGGCTGTATTGCTTAATAATAATAATGATAATCTCTAGGGCGTGCTGGCTCTTTTCAGATGAATAGTCAGTAACCATGGCAACATGTGAACAGCCAGTTCAAGTTTTAAGAATGATATCATGGTTTTATGCTCTAAAAGTCTCAACAGGAAACTGATGAGTGAACAGGACATGTTACCTCACAGTCAGTTACTCTGCCTTCTTACAGCATCAGACCTCATTTCTCCTAACACTTTGTCATTTATTACAAGAACTGGATAACTGCAAACACCACACATGAGCTGAAACACACCATGACGCCTGGCTGTGGCTGTGGCAGCGTGATGCTGTGGGGATGTTTCTCTGCAGCAGACCCTGGGAGGCAGAGAGGGAAAAACTCCCCAAAAAACACAGCCAGAGCTCTACAGGAATGTACAAGTCCTGTGGCGGCCATGTCCACACCTCAATCCAATGAAGAAATATTATACAGAGGAAGTCATAGCTGAATACTTAGATTTAGTACGCACGCAAACCCTTTGCTTACACTCACTCTAGCAAATTAGCTAAAGTTCCTCTTGGGAGAATGCAGGAGTGAATGATGGAGTGAATGCAGGAGTGAATAGAGTATAGTCTTTCACTTGAGGGAACTTAAAAGTAAGGAAAGACGATCATGGATGGGGAAAAACACCTCGGGCAGTTTGTCATTCACTAACTTCTACAATGGTTCAATGACCTTACTGAACATCTGGCTGTTTAGACGGGTCACTTTGAGCCTCTCCTTTATAGTAACATGAGGTCATCTTTACCTTTCAGAACAGAAGCTGGCTCATACATGTGTCAATCATTGGTTAAAAGCTAGCCATGTTTGTTTTGGAAGCATTCCCACTTCACTAACTTGGAAACTTCTTGAGCTGGCATGTATGTGATGAAACTAACTAACCAGATGGTGCAGTGTGCATACTGGTATTTACATGTACAGTCATCCATAAATAAACCATTCTGTTTACTGTACACTGCTGGTCTGAGAATGGCCTGCTCAAAATACTGCTCTACAACATTTTCCATTAATACAGGTTACACTTTGACACACACATAAACACCATAACAATAATGACATGTTTGGGTTGGGTACTGCACAAATCCACCACAGATCAATGGCTACAATAGAGTGACTTGACTGTCAGTGGATACATTTGGGCATTTCCATGACATCATCCTTCCTCGTGTTTACTATAAAACCATTAACAACTAAAAACTCCATATATAGGTTTGTTTTAATACAGAGAACAGCATGAAAGCATCCTCTGCTCAAAAGAAGACACAACATGTAATAGTGTTATTTTAAATGTGAACTCAGCTCTATTTACATAAGTAGAATAAGTAACTCTGTAAACTGTTTATTTCCTTTATGCAACTTCTTCATTGTATTAATGAGGATAGCTTGTTGGCTAAGCTTATGACCCTTATGTACTTCACAGGAAGACTCCACTGGGCATCAAATAAATGCTGGACAAAATAAAAATGGACTACATAGCAGCCTTCCTAGTCTTACACTACATGTCACATTCATCCATTCACACACACATTCATATACTGAGGTGTTAACCTCTAATCTCTGGATTAATGGATGACCAGTTGCCCCAACACACATACAATAGATATTTATACATGTGTTATACATGTAGGCAGCACTGCAACTGACTGCTGTTGGCTGACAGGAGAGTGTCAGTTATGCCTTTTCCACATATGGCTTCAAGGTGTGTGTATATATATATATATATATATATATATATATATATATATATATATATATATATCCATTGACACATATATATATCCATTGACATATACAGACACACATAGTTTGAACAGCATGTACATACTTGCACAGTGTCCACCTGTGCTTCACCAAACCTCCACAACACAATCAGTGGAGTGAGATTACAGCGGGCCCCCTCACTCTGCCCCCGCACACATGCTCGCTGTACAAGGCAGGATATGAATATATGTGTGCGGCTGCTCTGTGCTGCGCAGGTCGAGCTGCACTCTGTGAGCTCCAGCAGGAGGAAATTGAAGATGAAGAGCGGGCGAATCAATAGGGCCTGGCTTTAAGACGAACGGGGCGGGGGTATGTGGCTGAGAAGAAAGCGTTGGCTTATTGTAGATCTTATTTCATACACACACATATAAACACATCTGCAAATAGGTAAAAACAAACAAACACATTACAAAAACACACACAATCAGGAATTCCAAGTCCAAGTAATAGACAAACAGATACATAAACCTTTGGCCTCTCACTAAAAGCATGAGTCATCATATGAAGGGTTGTGATGATAACAGCATTACTGCCAACCATGTGGTTCAGCTCATTTCCGTCATCACTACAATTATTTTTTAAATGCCTACCCCAACAGAATGAAGATATGTTGGAGAACCTGCATTGCCTCTGTTTGCTCCAGGCACCAGAATGACATGGAAATTGGTGCCCAAGAAAGAGGAAGGCTAACCCCAGTCAACCACCTCTGCTGTCAATCTTCCTCACCAGTGTCAGCTCCATCGATGATAAACTAGACTAACTCAGACTGCTTCTGACCTCAGGGAGAGTAATGACAAACTGCTATTCCCTCATTTTCACTGAGATATGTCTGTTAGAAAGAATCTGTGTTTGGAACTGCTTACTACATAATTAGTGAGTATACTACATACTGTCTACTACATACTCAGTGAGTATATACTACATACTGTCTGCTACATACTTAGTAAGGATATACTACAAACTGCCTACTACATACTTGATGAATATATACTAGGGCTGTCACTTTTGTAAAAAATCAAGTTTGAATGAATACCAAATGTCATGCAATTTGTTCGAATATCTGTGAAAAAAACAAAAAACAAAAAAAACACACCATAATATGGATTCAAGGTCCGTGTATCATTTGTTCATTTGAGGTTCCACATGTTTGTCTGAATATAAAGTGAAGTTTCATAGTATAGCAGCGCTGCCCAGACTATCATCAGCTTTATGTACTAAACATAAATGTATTATTTTATTATCGTCCTCCCACTCTCGGGCGTCATTTTTGGGACTCAGTATATACAAAAGTTACCACATTTCAATAAATATGAATGTATGAACAGGACCGCCTTCTAGAAGTGCCATGGTAGTCTATCAGGCGGTCATTCATAAACTCATATGCTGAAATCATATTCATGTACCTACTGCCCAGATCCAGAAACTGCCAAATTAGTGCCTCAGATGAATTGACATTATTTTACACACACACACACACACACACACACACACACACACACACACACACACACACACAGCCTCATCTTTAACTGTGACCTTACCATCCACGGTGTACAACCCAAAATATTTCCACAAACTACTTTTCAGATGACTTTTGAAAAGTTTCCATTTTCAAACAAAACATATAATTCGCTTAATTTACAGATGGGTCAAGAGGACGCATACTATAGCCTACAAAGCATTTAGAGCGCCTACTGCTGGATGAGATGGCAAACAACAGAATAAAAACAAATGTACCCAATGCGCTACGGGTGACATTTTCAAATCCCAATGCGTTAATTATAGTTCCAGTATGATTTTTTCACGTCATGTCCAAACAAATGTTCGAAATATATACTACATACTGCCTACTACATACACAGTGAGTATATACTATGTACTGCCTGCTACATACACAGTGAGTATATACTATGTATTGCCTACTACATACACAGTGAGTATATACTATGTATTGCCTACTACATACACAGTGAGTATATACTATGTACTGCCTGCTACATACACAGTGAGTATATACTATGTATTGCCTACTACATACACAGTGAGTATATACTACATACTGCCTACTACATACACAGTGAGTATATACTATGTACTGCCTACTACATACAGTGAGTATATACTACATACTACCTACCACATACAGTGAGTATATACTACATACTGCCTACTACATACACAGTGAGTATATACTACGTACTGCCTACTACATACAGTGAGTATATACTACATACTACCTACCACATACAGTGAGTATATACTACATACTGCCTACTACATACAGTGAGTATATACTACATACTGCCTACTACATACACAGTGAGTATATACTACATACTGCCTACTACATACACAGTGAGTATATACTATATACTGCCTACTATATACACAGTGAGTATATACTATATACTGCCTACTATATACACAGTGAGTATGTACTACATACTGCCTACTACATACACAGTGAGTATATACTACATACTGCCTACTACATACAACACAGTGAGTATATACTACATACTGCCTACTACATACAGAGAGTATATACTACATACTGCCTACTACATACAGAGAGTATATACTACATACTGCCTACTACATACAGAGTATATACTGCATACTGCCTACTACATACACAGTGAGTATATACTACATACTGCCTACTACATACAGAGAGTGTATACTACATACTGCCTACTACATACAGAGAGTATATACTACATACTACTACATACAGAGTATATACTGCATACTGCCTACTACATACACAGTGAGTATATACTACATACTGCCTACTACATACAGAGAGTGTATACTACATACTGCCTACTACATACAGAGAGTATATACTGCATACTGCCTACTACATACAGAGAGTATATACTGCATACTGCCTACTACATACAGAGAGTATATACTGCATACTGCCTACTACATACAGAGAGTATATACTGCATACTGCCTGGCAAATGAATGAAGCCATTACCAGTAGCCAAGTATCCTAGAATCCATATCCCGTTAGCTGCCAGTGATATTGGAGATTCAGGTGAGAGTAACAATTAACATGTGTTCAGTTTATCCAAATAACAGCTGACTGTAAATCTGCTGTGAGAAGCTGCTGGTCAGGTGAGAGCAGCCAATCGTCTCAGCTGCTGGCAGAGTCCTGAGATGATTGGCTGGTCAACATGTCGACATACAGTGATCTGTTTACAGCTGGCTCTGATGTCTCTGCAGCATTTAGATACATTTTGATCTGTTCATGTATTCAAATGAACACATCAGTCTATCTATATTACATTTTATTTCATTTTATCAAGCTATATAACAGTTTGGATGATTATTGTAGCTACAATCAATGAGGGTTAAGGTTAGGGTTGATTCTGTCACAGTACAGCCAGGCAGGTGTGTGGAGGATTTGGTGTTTAATAAAAAATAAAGGTATTTAATATAGACTGATGTGTTCATTTGAATATGTATGTAAATGTGGTGACGTGTGCATAAAAAGCCTCAAAGGCAACATTGTTGTTCTGTCCAATAAAAACATGAAGCTTCACTTTACATTAGATTTCAACATTTATCTTCCAAAAGGAATTCTCTCATATATCTAAATGCTGCAGAGACATCAGAGCCAGCAGTGAATCACCAAAGACAGATATTGTTGGGATATTATCAATAATGTAATTGATACTGCTTATTGATATTGATACCTATCAATAATTTGGTTTAAAAAATAAAGACAAGTCATGAAAAGCCAAAATGTTAATTTATATATATTCTACAACCAAATGGATTGGTCAATGTGGGGGAAAAAAGCAACATCCACGTGATTTAAACAAGCTAATGTATGCTAACAATGCTACATCGTTAGCAGGTCATATCTAGATAGACTGTATATCAAACAAAGGTCAGATACTGTGGCAAATTTACAAACTGCTGTTATTTGGATAACTTCATAAAAGATTAACAATCCTACAGCAACAATTACAACAGCATTTATCCTTGCTCATCTCCTCTATTGCAGTCTGAAGAGAGGCAATGCATTGTGTGTGTCCGGTAAGCTCTCGCCCCGTGCTGCCATACATCCAGACATTTCTCATAATACACAGAATCTACATACTACACAGCTGGAACACACTACATACTCAATTTGCTGTAATAATGAGTATGTATGGTATGTTAGTCTGCAGTGCTGAACACAGCCTCTGAATCTAACTAACAGGATTGCTTCATTGTCCATTAAGACTGGTGTACTAATGTAGAGATCATCTGTGCAGAGCAGGGCTGGGTTTAGTTTAAAAATTATGATAACAGTACCAATAACAGTACCATAAAAGTGATACTGATACCTTAACAACACTTTATTTAATACCTTTTTTTCTACTTCATTTAGTATCCTTCCTGTGAACGGAAGCATTCAGTTCAAAGTAATTACAGCCCAACCCATATATCAGTCAGCTGATATTATCAGCCAATATCGGCCTTTCACTGATATATTGGTATGAGTGTATATGTTGTCTGATATGTGCCTGTTTTTTTGTGTGTGTATGTAAGATAATATAATATCCCAATAATGTAGTATCAGTGGGACTCTTCTTCAAATGATGAAATATAGATTAAATAACTATACATAACTGTACAATGAAGTATTCTCACCACAGACTGAAGTGGGTGTAGCTGCTGCAGTAGTGGGCCGATCACGTGTTTCATTCAATCGAATAAGGCTTGCAGTGATTGGCTGCTATTTAACCACACAAGTAGGGTTTTTTTCTAGTTGTGGTTACAGACATGACTGAAAGTAGGTGCTGTTGGACTGGAGAACTTTTGATATTACTTGCTACTGAGTTATTTAAGCACAGAGTACTGATATCCAGCCCTGCCTGTGGAGGTTCTTACAGTCAAATGCAGACATTTTAATCTATTAACATTACTTTAAAACAGTAAAGTCCAAAAATAAGCTCTAGTCATATGTAACAACTTAAACAGAGCACACTATCAAGTTAATAGAGCACTAATGAAGGAAAGTGTCCATAGTCCAGGTGTGTTATATATCTACACTGTTAATATGTACATCCACCATGCCCTCCCACCATCACCATGGTGACAGCTTAAGCACAACCAAGGAGAGTGAAAAAAATAACAACAAGTGCTATTACGAGCAACCCACACAGCAAAAACACAGTGCCATAACAACATGCCTTTCACTATCTAATCCAAACTGTGGTGTTGTCTTCTTTTAAAACTCTCTGGATCGGCCTCAATTAAAACTAATTATGGGATGTTGCGTTCAGCTGCTCGGGACAAACCGTTTCTCACTACAGGCAAAGCGATCACAGGCCTCAACCATAATTACAAAGCACGGGAGCTGTCTCTGAAACAGATATGTCTACACACACACACACACACACACACACACACACACACACACAGGCAGCTGAAAACACTCCTGGAGCAAACTGTGATCAGACTGAGGCAACTGCATACAAATAGAAACAACTAAGCTTAGTGTGTGCACATGCTAGAAGACGTGTGTGTGTGTGTGTGTGTGTGTGTGTGCGCTGGGGGGGACGATGCAAACATCTGGCACCGCAGATAGAAACATACATTCGATTTCAAAGAGGCCTGTGGCTGGGTTTATATTTATATATACATGCCTCAGCTCTAGTAGAGGCGGTGTGGCTGTTTGCGGTGGGAGCGTCCTGGGAGCGAGCGAGGCGGTGTGGCCCGGTCATTAACACAACAATGTCCAGCTGCCTGAATGGACCGGGACCAGACCGAGGGGTATGGGGTTGGGGGTGGGAGGGTCACACAATAGAGAACAAAGGCCAAGTGGGTGCTATAAGAGGGGTGGTGGTGGTGGTGGTAGTGGAGGGAGAGAGGGAGAGAGCGGTCGACAGCAGGGCCGACATGACACAAAAATCAATCATCTGTTTCAGGGGCAAACAAGCCCGGCCGCTGTCTGTTTGAGGATCAGTCACCTAAAGAAACTAAACAAAAACAACTGTTTGGGCTACCTTTTTCCCTTCTTCTCCTATGGCATTAATTAACTCCTATCCTAAATATCTCAAAGAGACAGCTGCCACCTCAAAAAGGAAGTCAAACATTTTTTTTTACAACATATTACAGCAAAATTTCCTCCTCTTAAACATAACAGGCTGGCACAGGGGCTCCAAAAGGAAGAAGAAGGGGGGGAAATCTTATTCTTATCTTATTAGATAAGCTCACACTCCCTTGGCATACCACAAAGCAGAGACACCCTCTGTCTCTCTCCTCTCTCGCCACGTGATCTCACACTGCATGACAAACACATTTACATGACATTTCCATTTCCTCTATTTTTTTGGTATTTTATTTTGGGCGCCCACAACGCTCCTTTTTTAAACCCGCAGAGCGATGCGAGGGCTTGCCCCGGCTCCACCTCCCCAACCTTGCGACCACGTTCAACATATATGAGAGACCTCGCACAGATTACAATGTTTCACTCCAAAGAAGGTGGGGGCGGGGGGGGCAGCCATTTTGAACTGCTGTAAGGCCTTTTTTGAAGTGTCCTGCTCTGTTGAGAAGTCGTGTATTAACGCGACCGAAGCTAAAAACGTCTTGAGGACAGATAGTGAGAGAAATGTGTTTGTGGGTGTGACAAATCTCAGTTCACAGGGTTCAGAGGGGGGGTGTTCTCTCTCTCTCTATTTTTAAGCACAAACCTGTTTTTGAAAGCGTGACTCAATGTGCTGTGGAGAAAGACAAAACACACTCTTCCCAACAGGAACCGTTTGCTCAAGGTGACAGAGCCAGGCGCTTGTTAACAGGAAAAACCTGGCACCGGCCCGCTCGCTCACCCCTTTTGTTTTTTAGCGTTGCCGCGGTGCATTACAAAACAGGGCAGCTGCGAGCAGGTTGGTGTCAAGTGGCCTGACTTTGGTGCAAAAGCTCTTCTGGTTGCCTTTCTTCTTTTTCTGCTGCTGCTCCTTATTTGCTCTCTCTCTCTCCCTGACAACACCCTCTGAGCAAACACACTTGGAAAATGTGCTTGTCAGATTTTGCAATTTTGGTTTCACCCCACACACACACACACAAAACATTTGGCTATTTTAATTGATTGAATTAGGTCTCCTTTAGTTACATTAAAAGAAAAACAGAGCAACAGGATGAAGAGGGGGGAAAAGGGTGGGAAAGGGAAAGAGAGAGAAGAGGGTTAATGTGGTGAAGTTAAAAAGAAATGGCTGCTGGTGCTTCAAAAAAAGGTGGAAAGAAATTGTGAATATTGGTGAGTTTGAGTTTTCACCTCGGCCAAGTATCACGAGAGAGCGAGACGGGTGGCGCAACGGTGAAAGAGAAAGAAAAGGAAATGAAGGACAAAAATGTAAGGGTGCAATAAAACAAGAACAGTAGAGAGAGAGCAGAGAGAGAGAGAGAGAGACAGAGAGATGATTACGTAGATTGCCTGCCTGCCTCACCCCCCTTTCAGCCTTGTTTTTTTTTTCTCCCCCCCCCTCCCTAGCCTCCTCCTCCTTCTCCATTATTCTCCCAAGAAGCATTGCTCCTCGGCACATAACAGAATCGACCGGCGCAGCCCTCTGCAACACTGCTCCCCCAGCGCCCAGGGAGGAGAAAAAAAAAGAAAAAAAAAAGGCTGCGCCCCATTGGAGCAGCTCCAGAGCTCCTGCACCCAATAGGAGTGGCGCGATGAGGCAGGCGTCACGGCGACTTTGTTTTTAACCCTGCGTTGTGCAAGACGGAGAGAGCACACGGGAGGAGAGGCTGCACCGAGAGAAAAAGAGAGGGGGGGGGGGGGGGGGGGGGGGTGAATGGACTGCTGCTATATCTGTACTCAAAAGATGAAAAAAAAAAAGAAAAAAGAAAAAGGAGAGGCAGAAGGTATCTATTACAACACAGGAAATAGGCAAAACAAGCTACACAATATAATGAGATCGTGGGGAAAATAAGGACTTTTTATATGATAAGAAATAAAGATATATATATATAGATATATAGATATGTATGTGGGGGAACGTCGTGATATTTTTCCACACTCATGATTGGATGGATTTGTCTCCGGGAAACAAGTAGAGTGATTTCTTAAACAGTGATAAAATGCAGTGTTGTGTGTTTCCATACAGGTGTGGATTCAGACCCACAATACTGGCTCAGTTGACTTGGGTCACACAGACACAACACACATGAATCCTCATTAACATATCAATAGCTACACCTGCCCTCCGTGTAATGATACAGAGTGTCATGGGCATGCAAATGGCCAGCTAAAGCCCCCCCCCTTATTCCTATTCCTCACAGCAAACACCCCCTGCTCCCTATCTCTATCCTTCTCTCTCTCTCTCTCTCTCTCTCTCTCTCGTCTCCAACAGTCTGCACCGAGACAGAATCCTGTCTTCCTCTTTTGGAAATGGGCCAACATCCTGCTTCACTCCCTCTTGTACAAGCACACACACACACACACACACACACACACACACACACACATAAAACAGGGGGTTTAAAAGTCAGGCTAGTCCAGAACACAACGAGGGGCTTCTTCTGTGATTTGGATGGGCGCGTCAGCCAGCAGTTACATATCTTTGGTTTGTAACCGCTGTGAATGTTGAACGCTAGAGACGGGACTACATTTCCTTAGTAAACAGAAAACTGGGCCAGGCTAACCTTGCATGTCTGCACATTCCTCAGATCTACAAAGTTTCAGGAGGCCCATATTGGGAAAGAAGGGTCCACATCCTGCAGACAGATCTGCGCACACACACACACACATAAGTACAGTGCTGTGCCGTGTTAGCCCTCAATCAGCATTGGTTGTAACTCAACACCCCTGGTACAGTACATGTATCTGACTGTAAAACATAATCTGAAGCTGCTCGAGAGAAGAAAAAAAAGAAAAAAAAAAAAAAAGCAACATGGCGGCAGAGCAGCAACAAGCGAGCCAGGCATGTACATTCTTAGTTTTCCCAGGGTGGCAGGTCCAAGTTAAGAAGCCACAACACTGTGTTGCTTTTTTATTTCATTTTTCTCTTTAGCCTGTGTCCCAAATTCTCCTTGTGTTTCTTTTTCCCTCGGCTGTGTACATGTCTTTGTCTCTGTTAGTGAGAGCAGTGTTTGTTCAAGATAACAAGGAGGGTCAGGTCATATGGGGGGGGGGGGGGGTTTGCTGGGTATGGGGGGGGGGGGGGGGGGGGGGGGGGGGGGTCGTATTTCCACTGGTTCAGAGTGGCCAGGTTTGCATGTCGCAGCCCACACGGTCTATTAAAAGATGTGAAACATATTCGGAGAATGTCAGTCGCGACCAATGAAAACAAGGCTAGGCAACACTGCAATCTGGCTTTCCAACAGGCATCCAGATCAATCTGAATAGTTGGCGCAGGGTTGAACACCCCCAGCAGGGCACGGGTGTAATCTCTGTACTCATGAAGCAAGGTCGACAACTGCTCAGGAGAAGGAAGAGAGAGGGTGAAAAAAAACAGGCCCTCTCTAGCACACATTTTCCAATCTCAGAGCTGTGTGTGTGTGTGTGTGTGTGTGTGTGGATATTCTGACTGGTTGAAATGTTAGTGAGCACAGTACTTACAGAGCAAATACAGAGTCAGCCAACAAACATATACACATGACTGATAAAGATTCTCAACACACCACATTTGTCCTCTGGTGATATTTAAAGCTCAGTCTAATCTCTTCAATACAATTTGTTTTTTTCCCACTATGTAAGAAAGGGTGGCACAGCTCAAACTATGACCAGTTGAATTTACGACACGTCAGACACAAATATCACTGCGGGGAGAGTCACACATCCGGTGGCACATTAATTGACCTAACCATGTCCGATGGAGCAATCTAAGATGTCCTTTCTCTCTCTGTGTTTGTGTGTGTGCGTCCACTGCTCCGGACTCTGGCCGCAGCACAATGCGAGCCTACGTGGTGCAGCTGAGCGGAGCAAAGCCACTCCGGCGACGGCTAGGGCAGCCATTTGTGCTCGGAAAAACACGAGCTCCAAATGTACTAAAACAATACAAAAAAGAGGGGAAGGCGCTATTAAAACAATCATACATTTCTCTACATCCAATGTCAACTGTGTTAGCCGCTCGCATAGCTCTTACGGTGCTTTGCATTTTACCTGAAAATGATGATAAACTATGTGAAAATGACAAGGCAGATCTTTATACTGTGACCAGACTTTGATCCCCTGAACCCCATAAGGTGAAGATGAAAAATGTATCTCAGAATAGAGAAAATGTAATAATGATCAAATCTGGTAATTGCGTTTTTTGTTTTAAAATACACGTAACTACGAGGTGTCCAACTTGGTTGAAACTTGTGATCGTTCCATTCCGGCTGCCACTCGCACTTACTCACACGTTGAAATAAAAAATGGAGGCTAAAAAAGGAAACAAGAGCTCCCCTCTAAAAAATACCACCCATTTCTCTTAACCGCCACCGAGGCTGGGGGTTGGTAGGTGGGGGGAGGAGAAGAACAGCAAGTCACTAACAACAGATCTGCCTTTCTGATTGCTGGATCCCACACGCAGGTGGAAGAAGCGGAAAAAAACAAAACAAAACAACATAAAGCACAAATAGTGAAGACACAGCCGAGCTTCCAGCTTGATTCACACGCCTGAGAGAAGTTAGGACTGTTGCCAACGACAAATGCACTGACATGATGTAGCCAATACAGCACCCATGATACATACACCGTATTATTCATAAATATCCACCGCGCTAATGAGTTAGCCTCCAGGTGTGTACATGGCGTAAGGTTTTAAAGTGTCCTGGTGGTGAAGTAGTGGTTCAAAACAAGGACACAATCAACTGGAAAACATCCAAAAAGTTAGCTTCAAAGGCTAGTGTAGCATTTGTTGCCTATGGCTGTGTGCTAACGCTAACCAACACACAGCAGCTGGTTGCTTAGCTAACACGAGCCGCCAATAATGAGCAAATAGCAAGCAGTATGATGGATAACTTTGAGAATATTCGACAGTTTCATAATCCCAGAACAACCAATAACAAATTGCTGTCATGATAACAACCCAACTAATTGTTTTTTTGGAGGTTCTCACAAAACAACTTTACATATTACCTTCCTCACTGCCCCAGGATATGTCGAAATGTAACTTAATGTTATTAGTTCATATGCAACTAACGATTACAGTCCGTATGATGTGATGCTGACATTATATAGAGTATAAGGTTAGGTCATGTTAGCTAACACATTACAGAACTTGCCCAACAAACCAACATTTCTTTGTTTTTTATGAAGTTTATGGGACCTGGAGCAAATCTTATACTTGTAATTATTAAGCTAACGTTATAAGGACAGCTAAGTGTGATATATCAACCATATGAAAGCAGTCAAAACTCATCTAATAGCAGCCATAATGGACTCAACGCTACACGAGTCAAACTCATCCAAACTTGCAGGATGGTGTTGATTCCTATGTGGACACGGTTGTTATGAAATAATGCTTCATCACAGGCTGTTATACTACTTGTAATGTGGTGGATTCCCAGACTAACAAGCTAGCTATTAAAAAAACAACACGAGGAGCTGATCAAAAAAAAAACATGGAAGATCAGTCCAGACACAGCCAAGAGCAGCCCTGCGAGGCAACACCATCAACATGGGAAGCTTTTTGGCCAGCCGAGCAAGCCTCTTGAAAGTGGAAAGATAGCATGGAGGCAACCCAACTTGTTCTAATAAACTTAAGTGGATGTTTAGTCAGCTAGCTAAGTTGGTTAGCTTCATGGCTATGTTGGGCTGACTGAAAACAGGGTTAGTGTCTGTTGTATTTATGTTGCTGTTTCTATTTATAAAAAGGTTCATATTAACAACTAACACTTGATTTTAAGTACTTACCTAAAGAGGCATTCCAAACTTGTACAAGCGAGGCAAATTCATGTACAGAAGGAAGTCCTCAGAGTATCCCAACATCAAATCCAACCAGACCAGTAGGCCTGATGTCAGCCTCGGTGTCTCCTGTATCCTTTGCCCTTAAAAGTAGCTCCCTCTCCAGGGGTAGGAAACAAACTTCTCAGTGTCTCCCACACATAGAAGGAAAGTTAAACTCCCTGTCCTGTTCAGGTGCAATGCATCCATTGAGTGTCTACGATAGATCCCCGGTGGATAAATCCATTTATTTGAGTGTATTGAATATTTACAGTCGCTATTTATAATGGGGTATATGCTGCTGTATGTGATACTGGGCTCTGACTCTGTCTCGGATCCTTACAGTCGCAGGAGCGCCCATCCCCCTCCTCACCGGCATCGACCGCGGGTCCCAGCGAAACTGACACACAACCACGCCACGGGGTTTCCCTGGCGACCGTGCAGGGGCTCTCTCCTCGGGCTGCGTTACCCCGCCTCTCACCAATGATTGGATACCACGATGTCAGTCATTCTTACAAAAAGACATACGTGTAAGTGATTGGTGGCGACTTAGAGCGTCGGTTGTTTTTTTCCGTCGACTACGCAAAAGGGGGCGGGCATTGCTTTGAGGAGGGGTGCGAAAATTCAGTTTCTTCAACGATATGTGTGTGCTTGGTGGCGTACAAGAAGGAGAGAGCTACAGAGAGAGTGGCGGAGTCGGGAGACAATTTGACACCCTACAAAAGGATCTGTACTTTCAAAAGTTTTGGGAAATTCTTGGTATTAAATTCAAATACCGTGGATTTAATTTGAATCCGTTAGTGGGATTATTGCTTTTTATTATCTGAGGGGTACATTCATGTATCCAACTGTGGAAGGAGCGTTCATACCAATACATAGTAGCAGGCGTTAACGTTAGCTACACGGGGTCTCTGGGGCCCAGTTCCAGGGTCAGCCCACTGGGTCAGCCCCACCTACCGGCATGTCAGATGAGCGGAGAGTGAGGTGTCGCGCTCCGGTAGCATCTGGTCAGGGGGTTGGACAGGAAAATTGACCAGTACTCCTGGGTTGCATCTACTTATTTATTGGTCCCTCCTACTTCAGTTCCCGCTGCTGAAATCAGTCTCTCCACACAAAAAGCCCGACATAACGAAAAACATCCCTATTATGAGCGGCTCAACAGAGCATGGTATTCGTGGGAGTTATAAGTTACCAGAGGAAAGGTTAGGGCGGTCAAAATGAGCATAACCTTTGCCGTGATAGCTTTTGAATTGCATACTGCTCCAGCCTGCCACACAGACACACACTGGAATTACAAACAAAACGTAAAACGCAGACGCCATTTTCAACAGGTACAAAATAAATACACTTTTTGGGCGTCTGGACTAAGATATTTATAAACAAATAGTAACAATGACGCGATTGGTTTCATGTCATGTCATGAGACTCGGGGGCGACTTTGGATTGGCTGGGCAGATAAATGCCAACGTCATTTGTTGCAGAGGTCTGACGAGCGACGAGATTAGACAGCAGAATAACACCATTATTACATTGCGGCTGAGTGGCTTCCACAATAAAACCTGATTAAGACTCCCGACTTTCATAAAGCAGAACCAGGAGACATTATGATGGTTATCAGAGCGTTGGATACATTTGATGAAATGAAGATATTGAAGCCGAACAAAAGCAGTGATATGAATGTAGACTTCCTTTTGTCACTTATTTCCGATAAGTAGCACAGCTGTAGGCTACGCTTGACATCAAATTAACACTTCATGTGCTGACAGACTGGCTCAACCGCAGTACGTCATGGAAACTAATGTCGGTATTCAACAGCGCTACAATATGGCTACTGAAACTACACTCATGTAATTTTGCCATGATACTAAATAAAAGAAGTGTTAACACAATGTAGCTTAGCCAAGAGAAAAAAGTGTCGTTTTATTAGTCGATGAATTCTACCCACGCCCAACAACAGCCGACACACAGGAGTCACAGCGGGCGGTTATCTTTATGTTTATTGCTACTTTTTATTTCAGATATATCTACACTACATATGAGTGCCTTCATAAACTGTCCACTTTCCAGTCCTTTTATTTGATTTCCTGGTGTCCTTTCTGGTTGTTGCCCTTTATAAAGCACCACCATCATGAGGTTAATAACTGAAGGACAGATTAGAAGTTTCCCAGCCGGACTGCCGTGGTATAAGCGATGGTCATATTTCACAATGCTGCCATTGTTACTGCGGTGAAAAAGCAATGTCATATGGCCAGCCCTAACCGCGCACTGCAACATGGCTGTGTGTTCCACCCTCCCCCACACTGCTTTCACTGCCACAGCTCCAGCAAATCTCTTTTATCTGCATAGTCTGGTATGGTCGACTCTGGGTTAGGTGAAAAAAAACACACAACACGATTCAGGCGGTTTGTTACTTCATTTGGAGGCGTTTTATTGTCTCCATAGTCTGAAACACTCACACAAACGACTGTATAACACAGGAGGTATCAAAGTGTGGGCATGTTACTAAAATTGATATGACATTGGGATTTCCCGTGGTCGGTTCAAATATACAGCTCATATATTGCATGCATGACACTGCCGCTTTGACAAGATTTCTGTCACAAATAAAATCATTGACATTACACTGAGAATTAAGGGAGTGGCAGCTCATGCCCACAAATATCTGCTAGTGAGAACATAGACAAACAACAACTCGCACATCATTCTTTGTGGATTAAGATTATTATTAGTGTAAGAGACTATTCACCCAGCCTATAACAAATAAGCATACACACAATCATCTGTGCCCTCTCAAGTTTAAGTTGATCAAATTCACAATTGTAAATACCCACCAATAGACAGTCTTGAGTGCATAAAGTTAAGCCCAGCACAGGCCTTAACTAACATAACGTAACATTTTGGCTCTGCAGAACTTCTCGGCCACCATCGAATTCTGTCAATAAATCCAAAAACCTATGAGAAAACGTTTCCTTCTGCATAAATAACAACACAATAAAGTCCAGTAACGGTGCATACTGTTTAAAGGTGGCACACCACAGATTATACAGTATATGGCCCTAACAGGCATATGAATATAAAATATAGCCATTCATCAATAATAAGTAATGTTATTGATTCTATAGGATAGGGATCTTTGGGAGGAGAGTTGCATACAGACAAAATCATTTAGACGTCAAAAATGAGTGTTCACATATTATCAGTTTATAAGTTACCCTTCACTGGGGAGTAATGAGTTCAACTGGGAAAGACTACATCTGTTATGGGTATAATTAAAATTACATAATGCATTAGTCTACAGTACACCGCCCCTGGAATAAGCACAATATTGGTCGACCACCAAAAATACTTCATTTAGCCATATGTGAAACTGGACAACAGACTTAACGATGTTGGAAAATTGATTAAATTATAATAAGACTTTCTTCTAAGTAGGTGGCCTGTTTAAAAAACAGAAAAGTTCCCCAGAACAAAAAATACAACTTCCCTAGACTTGTTCCCCTGTGAGGAACCAGTCTCTCCCCCCTCTTGCTTGCAATGGCCGACTAAGCGGCTCAGACAAAGAATGAAAGGGAAACAAATGGCCAAGAGTGTTGGTTTTCGGGTGTTGGGACATGTCTTGTTTTCCCTCTTTCTTTAGGTCTTTTTTTTTTTTTTTTTAAAAGGTTGTTACACTCTTGCATGCCAAGACTCTCCCTGCTGCTGGGAAATGATGCCCTCTGCTGGTTGCACGTTGCCACCGCAGAGCCATGCCTCCCCCACTGTAAGCTTTGAAACTCTCAGAGCAGCTTCAGACTCCCAGTGACGTTGTTCACCATCTCCTCCTCGCCCATGATGGCCAGGACAGTGCGGGACCCAGCTTCCACCTGACAAACACAACAAGGGTTGGTTTAGCACTCAGACTCTCTGTTGTCTTCACATTGGTCTCTAGACAACACTCAAAAAAATCCAACTAATGTTTAACCAAATGTGTGAGTACTAACAAAGTGATGGGAAGTGAAGAAACGGACACAAAATCCAACTTTAAAAAAGGCATGCTTCCCTCACCTGGGTAAGGCCTGCATCCTGGACCAGATAGGTGGGCAGGCTGAGGCTCATGGCCAGGGCCTGCAGCTCCAGTAGATGAGCCACATTGGTGCCCTGGACCACCACCTTCTTGGCTCTGTATATGCACATGCATTTTATCATCAGTAACATCAAAAGGATTGACTTCATTATTCAACAAGATTACACATTCTGGCCAAAGAGGTGTACAAAGATATTTGTGTCGTCAACAATGTTAGCAATGATTGATACAGCAATGCTAATAAACCAATGAGAAAACTGACTGTGGAGAGCCCAGAATGATGGTAGAACACACACACACACACACACACACACACACACACACACAGAACAATGATTGGAGAAGAAAAGCTTAAGTAGTACAGCTATCCTGACACAGTTACATGTTCAAAACAATTAAGGAGAAGGAGAGGGACAAGTGGTGAAGCAAACCTTAAAAAAAATCAAGTACAGCACAGTGTGTGAACATTTGAGGAAGTGGAGCATTAATGTAGTAACATGTTGGGTGTCTGCAAACAGCAGCAGTAGAACAAGCTCGCTCCTGCCCAAGTAAAAACTGTGATACGGACACTGTAACACATGTGTCTCCTCTCCCGTCTTACCCGCTGTGATCCCACTTCCAGGCCATCTCCCTCCAGCTGTTCTTCTCCTGCAGAGCCTGGTACAAACCTACAGCAGCATGGCCAACCTGCGCTGCCACCTACACACACACATACACACAAAGCACTGAGTTCACACTGACATGACTATTTGTCACAGATTGCAGTCCTACTGAAAGTGGCCTCCATGGGCTGTTTCTAGGTAAACTGCTGAAATAACTGAAAATAATAACTGAAATAACTGCACTCAATGTTTCAGTGCGACTGATGTGAAAATAAACTAGTCCCACTGAGATCAAAAGAATCTCAATCTCTGCAACAACATGGAAAATTCCAGACAAATGTAAAGCTCCCATGGCTTTATGTCACTGTGATGCTAGAGATGATAGGAGTGATTCCATTTACAGTATGGACACAAGCTTCAAAAGTTGCCTGAGCTACAAATTTCTTATTCATTTATATATCTGTGTGGTAGCTGTGAGATTAGTCTTGCAGGAAATCTTCACTTTCTTTTCTCTAAACTCAGGAGAGAGTTTTGCCATCACATATTAGGAGAAGCACATTGAAGACAGCAACACAACCCACTCAGTCCACAGCAGACCCGCTGGTTTTACCTTTCCAACCCCCATGGCGAGGTCCATGTTCACCACAAACACCATCTTGAACATGAGGTCATCGTCTCCCTCCTCCTGAGGATCACAACACACAGAAGAAGAGACACTGAGATTTGGCTTTGGACAAACTCCAGGAGGTCTAATGTACCACGGTGTACCTGTGGAGACTAAGGCTAGCTTATGGGCACCTCATTCTCCAGCTTGTTGAAGTAGTACATGGCCGCCTCCTCGGCAGACACGTTCCGAGTGTGCAGGAGCGCCTGGAGGAGAGGCACAGTGGAAATAAAAAAGGTCAGAGAACAAAGAAGCGAATCACAGTGCAGGTACAACCGACATCATTCACTGACAAATGATCAGAGTAAGCAATACATTTATTGTATTAACTTTCAGTTAGTTGTTCACACTGCTTAAGTAATACTGCATTTATTACTAAAAGGTATTCAACATTGGTGTTATTGAACTGGTGGATGTTACCAAGATACGTGAGATAGTCTTATCCTGAATATGAGTGAACAGCCTACTGCTACAACCAGAACATAAACAAACAGCAATAGTAACAGTAATAGTATTAGTGATGTGGGTGAAACAATGTTGCATATGATGCATATGAGTTTAACTAGCATCAATGAAGGAGTTTAGCTGACATGAGGAATCCTTGTTTGTGTGAGTATTATTTACCACCCAGTCAGAAATACTACAATCATTCCAGAAAACATCATCACTTTCATTCTGGGTCAGTTATTGTGGTATATTACTCTGAACCTGACCTGCTGATATTGAAGCATACAATTTTGCCGCTTTTCCATAACACAGTTCTAGCACTACTTGACTGGACTCTACTCATTTTTTTATTGCGTTTCCATCAGGGATAGTACCTGGTAGGCTTTACACGATCAGGATTGTTGGGGCCGATCAGCGTTCAGTGAGTTTAAATAAACCGACCACTGATCCGATCACGTCTTCTTTGTCCACGCTCCGTTTCTTAAACTCGGCATGCTCCTCCTCGTGTTCCCTATCCAGGTAAATTTGTGGTGTTGAAACATTTTGCAAATAGCTTGTGTTTCATCTGTCTGCCCACAACACCAACATGTTTGTTTGAATCATAGACTGTATCCGACAGCTAATGGTTCAAAATTCAAAAAACTTTATTGTCCGTCACATCGTGACAGGGCTCAGAGCTAACTGTCGGATTCAAACTGTGGAACTTCTGCAGAGTAAATGAGACAGATAAAACACAAGTCATCTGCAATCTATGCAACGGGAGCATCTGAAAAAAGTTTCAACATGACGACATTGATTGGATCTCTGAATTAAGACATTACAGCTGATCTCACAAATTGCATAAAAGCTAAATATCGGCCGATCCGATATAGCCGATCAGATCGGCGTAAAGCCTAGTACCTGCTCTGCCGAGGTTACAAGTGAGCCGAGCCGATACTAAATGTGACGTCAACCGACTGCCGGCCGCTGATTGGTCAGAAGAGTTGTCACTGGAAGAGTCATGAGCCGTCCCACACAAGAATCAAACCCGGCATTTTTAAATACCGGCAACAGTGTTACAGCCACACGGCTCAATTTTCTTGCTTTGTGTGTGATAAAAAGCCACATACTGCAGCAAGTACACCATGTTCTCCATGTTTATGTGTTTGTGTCGAAGTCACAGCAGTTTAGCACAGCTGTGCTATGACGACCCCGCCCACGTTGAAGAAGTACTATAGTAATGGAAAGGGTGTTCCTGGTACCAAACCGAGTCGAGTCAAGCCGAGTAGTGGTAGAACTGTATAGTGGAAAAGTGCCATTTGCATCAGGAGGGAAAGATGAAAATCCCTGGCAGACATATTGCTGTCATTACTAATGTTAGTCCTGGGTGGGGGTGTTTGGTAAACTGTCCGACCGGGGGGGGGGGGGGGGGGGGTGTTGGGTGCTGACCGTCCGGGGAGGGACATAAAATGATGGAGACACACGCGGTGTGCACGGAGGGGAGGGGCTCTGTGTGTGTGTGTGTGTGTGTGTGTGAAGGCTATGTGAGAGAGACGTGTGAGTGACAGAGAGACGGAAGGGGAAAAGAAATACGATGCGTATTTTTAAATAGCGTTAAAAAAAAATTAATAACGAAACGCAATATGTGGCGGCCGGTGTTGAATCTGTGGTGCACCGCCACGAATTAGTCTATGTGTGGGAAACACTGATATATATATATATATATATTTATTAAGAATATAGTCTTAACATGTATAGTATATCAGTGAGTGTAGTGTCCCACCTGTTTGGCTGCCTCCTCTGGGATGTCCAGCTCTCTGAGCTGCTGCAGGAACACAGGGTTGACATCCTGAGAGCCAGAGTCTGGGCCCGACTGCTCTGATGGCTCCATTCTTTACTGCAATGATGACAACAGAAACACTTAACACCCTGTACAGCATTAACACACAGCACTGCTAATTCAATCTATCACATTCAATTCAAAATAACATGACAATGACAATACAACATTGTTTTTTTTTTTTATTAATATGTACCCATCAGGCACCATTTATTTTGTTATAAGCACGAGTGTGTGCATATATGTGTGGATGGCTTCTTTGCACAAAGCATGTCGAAATTAATATCTAATATATAAACTATAACAGAATAAGATAATAAAATATAACATCTATAAACGGATAGAATAAAATTAAATTGGTCTGGCGCCTAGAACTACACTAATTCAAGTTGTATTTTCAAATGAGCTACTTGTAATGGCAGCTAAGCTAAAATGAATTGTGCATTCGTGCCCGTATTACTCCAAGCAGGGACGTATAAATAATGAATAAAGAGTGGCTTGACTTTTTTTTCATATAAGACAATGGGATATTAAAAATAAAATGAATACTACCTTTGCATATAGACACAAAGCAACAAAACAATCCATGAATGAAGCGCTAGCTTATCTGTCGATAGACTACGTTAAGCTAGCTCTGCGCACTGATGGTGCTAGCTAACGTTAGCTCTCCATTCAATTTAGCATGGAAAACAACGCAGCGTAGTTGCTTTCTTTTGCACTAATTTACTTAACATCAGCTGTTTCAGATAGAGTATTTGTCTCCAACAAAAAACACAAAAATGTTTAACACAAATATCTCACTGACAGTTCATTAATGTGACTTTTCCGATTCAACCACATCATTATAACGCTAGCTATCATTAGCGCTAGTCGCTAGCGCTAACTGGGCTAGCCTCCTTCCAGCTACTTGCCTGTAGTTTCCTGTTCTGTGCAGCTAGCTCAACAGCAGGAACAACAACAGCCTCTTTCCTGCGGCTTGTGGTAGTCTTGAGTTTTCAGCTGCGACGGGAAAATGTCTCTTTGAATGTGGAATTACATTCAGTGGGGTGTCCGTCTTGCACTGTCTTCAGCGTTACTCCATTTTGGACCCTCGTGTGTGTTGGCAAAGGATGCTGCTTCTTCTTCAATGTGATGTTACGGATTTTCTGGTGGCATGAATTATGAGGTAATAGTATGCGCGTTCACGAAGTTAGACTGCTTACCGCTGTCGCAAAAACGTCGGCGATTTAACATCCAGCTGTATTCTTATCAACTCATTATCATATAATTATGCCGTCTGTTGACTCAAAACAACCATGTCAAACATTTCAAATAATCTTAACCAATATTTAATGATGTACTTAACACGTATATGCCGTGTTATCTGGTTGCAGTTGAGAACGATAAACTCGTAAAGCTCGACAGTTAATTAGCCAGATCAAACAGATATGTGGTATATTTAGAAAAAAAAATATTATTGACTCAGTTGACTATATTTAAGCGTCCTAATCTCCATGGTAACCTCAGCCTCATGAACGCGCGTAGCACCAGACAACCTACACAGCGGCACCCTGTCTATAATTACAGTATTCAAGCCTTAAAACACTGCTTACAAAATGAACATTGAAAAAAAACACCACAAACAATTTTAAGAATACTTTATTACATCAGCATCTGTGAGAATTTGCGCATTCTCTTATTAAACAGGTTAAATCACTACAGTTACATTTGAAATCAGTATGTACAATGATATTAACACATAAAATAAGAAACATCCTTAAAACTGCTCCTTGCAGAGCCTGCTCTACATCGCCAAATTTATACAGCCTAACAACAGTTAAAGTTTTCCCTCAGACAGCTCCTCTTGATCATGACTGGGACACAACAAACCATCCGCTCATATGAGTCGTTAGTCATTTGCGTGTGTTAAGTAATGTAGTGATAACCCTATGGGCTACATTCTGACATGCTGAGCCTAGATCTGGTAATGACACACCTCAGGCTCAGCTGACACACCTCAACACTCTTCAAGAGGGGGCATGAACAGACATGAGACAGTTTAGAAAAAGAGAGTCCTTCTCATGGTCATCTGTTTTGGTCTGAGAAGGGCTGGGTATCAAACCTCATCACATCTGAGTGACTAAACCGTGACTACAGCATTGTCTTGAGTATTGACACTTTGTGTTAAGACATGACACACTCCTGTGTTTTGGAAGTTTTTTGTTTAACAACATTTTTATATTCTGCAAAGTAATACATGAAAAAAATGATAATTTTGTTCTGGTATCACATGGTGATCTGTATTGTGTCAAAGTCTGTTTCCCCATCAATTTGGGTTCCCTCTTACTTTTACTTAAACCCCATCATCTCTTAGATGCCTTACCATAACCTTAAACTGACCTAAATTAAGCCCTTAACTCAACCGTGGAGGAAAATATTTAAAAGTGAAACAGAGTTTGATACAACACCAGCACCATCACATGTCCAAGAATACCCAGCCCTACTAACCACTAGTTCTCCTTTATCATTTAAATAAGAAAAACACCAGCAAACGTTTGATCATGTATGAAACGTCTCTGCGCTCCAAACGACAGCAGAAAAGTGTAACAAGATGAACTACACCTAATGAAAAAAAAACACACACACACACATAAGCTGTATTGACTTGACAGAACAGTAACCAGGCAGTCCTTCAGAATATACATCAGTGCCACCTTGTGTCCAATACAAGAACTGCATGATGTCAATACCCATAAAAACTCAACTCGTACCATTGCCTTGGCTTGTAGTAGAACAAGGTGAACCATGATTCCTTGTTCAAAACCTAAAAAAGGAATGTTAAAAAAAAGTATTTAAAAAAAAAAAAGAGAAAAAACAATGAATTACAATAAAACACTGCAGTGCACACATAACAGTGTGCACCACTTCATTAATATGGGTTTCTTTATGGAAGGATTTTTGTTTTTCCTCTAACATCTTTCCAGTGACTTGTACACTACAGAAACACTGACATGAATAAGTATAAAAGCAAGAAACAAACAGCGTAAACTGTCACTCAGTCGGGTTTTAAGTACCTTAAAATGCCCCAAATGGACAGGTTCCCACAAAGCAAAAGAAAATAAAGAAGTAGAAACGCTGAATTGACTTAAAGTATTGGTGTGTGTGTTGCTGTAAATTAGAGGGTGTACAGGTGTTAGGGAGGATAGATCTGTGCTGAGCTGCTGTACTAGTAGGTGTAGCTGGTTGAAAAAAAAAAAAAGTATTTGATGCAGCACAGTAGGCTGAGGTAGAGAGCGGCGGTACCTTATGAACCTCTGTTATATGTTTAAAGTAAAAGGGGCTCTGAACGATGCTCCGGCCAAGATTTTGTCAAATTTCAGAGAAAGAGTTCACCATTTTCAGAATACTGCTGACTCAAAAACTTTGCACTAGAAAACCAGAAATGTGAGTAGATTGACAACCAGGGCAATATGAATAACTGTTCACACGTACACAAATCACCATACAAACACACAAGAAATCACTTTTGACCGTACAGCAGCGACAAGCTAATTAAGTTAACGGTGTGACAGCAGGTCTCCATCCATTGTGTCCTTGGCACATCCTCTTCTTTCTTTGTCCGCTAAATGTCGTTTTTTCTGACTCCAAGTGCTTCAACAGAGGACTCAGAGTGCACACTGAAGTCACAGATGCATTCTTAGCAAACACCAAAAAAAAAAAAAAAAAAAGAGGACAAATAGGTGCTGGGATGTGAACTTGAACCTCTGTCTTGTTTGCACTGAAAAAAAACAAAGTGACGTTCCTTTGCCAACCTTCCTCCTGGAGAAGAAGAGTCTGCCTCTCTTCTTATTTGTCCAGCCGTTTGCTCTCCTGCCCTCCAGTTCACCCTGCAGGGTGTGAGTCTCTCTTAACTGCCTCCCACCCCGACTGTCTGCCGAGGCACCGGTGGGCGTTTCTTCTGTCACAAGTCGGTGACTTTATTCTCCACTGCAGCAGCGATCTGCTGCAGTCTGTAGCCCAACTGCATCTTCTGGGCTGTGGTGTCCTCCTCCAGAGCTGTGATGATCTGATGGCATAGGGATAGAGAGAGGGAGAGAGGGAGAAAGGCATGAAGAGAAGAAAAAAATAATTAAACTAACTATAGAGAACTAGACAGAAAACAGGTAGTATACATCAGCCATATCAAAATGATCATTAGTTCCTCCTATATGTGGTGTGAGCTTCTGTAGAATAAAGCACAAATGTGTCAGTATTACATATTACCATTATTCATTTCAATGTATTCATCCATTAAATTACTGTCCCATCAGTTTAAACTTTAGTTTTATATTCTGTCATGTTTACTGGAAATAAAGGGTGGGAATAAATATTCATTCAATATTCTCCGATTCCTACAGGTCTTCCTAATTATCTCTGTCCTCCAATGTCCTCCCAAATTGTACAGTATATGTTTATATTCATAACTCCCCCTCACCTGTCCTGACTGTTGGCAGTGTAAGACACAAGTATTTTGATACATCCTGGAAATGATTTCCTTGTTTTGCTGACAGTATTACAGGCAACATACTGCACACTATAAAAACATGCTGGTGCACCATATTACTGGAATTTTAGACAGTTTGCATCATGTTTGAGATGGATGCCATCATCTTTGTCGTTTCTTTGTTTCAGTTTACAGGCCATGAGTCAAATGAAACATAAACAGAAAGAATAATTTTGCCTTTTTATGCAGTATATTAAAGTAATTGCTATGGTAAATGACTGTTATTTTCTAGTTCTATTAGTTAAGAGCCAAAAGTCTCTACAACACAAGCAGTAGTAACTAATATGTTACTACATTCATAATTTAAGAATGGTTTGGTAATAATGCAGAATGCTATTTTTTATTATTTCAGTTTTAACTTTATTTATAGTAAATTTGTTTTGTTTTTTAAACCTGACACAAGAACTCCAGTGTGCATGTACTTTGTGTCTGTGGAAATAGCGATGAAGTCTCTGAATGTGGTGAGTCACGTTTGTATTAAATCTGTTAATAAACAACTATTGGCAGTACTAATAAATAACATAACCACTGGGGGGCGCCAAAGTCAGAAAAGAAAGTGACTGCAGAAAAGTCTAGTTTTACGTGTGGATCCATATCTACATATTCAGGAATCTATGTTTGAAGTTGTGACCTTTGACATGAGTAAACAGTCTTCTATGATATACCATTACACCTCTGTTAATGATACCTCAAACACTGTGTGAGTAAACATACCTGGTCGTAGTATTTGTTGATGTACTTGTATAGCTCGTGCAGTGCGACCAGGTAGTTCAGCTCTCCAGAGTAGTTCTGAAAAACAAAGCACTTAGGGTTAAGTGTGTGTGTGTGTGTGTGTGTGTGTGTGTGTGTGTGTGTGTGTGTACACACACTGAGTGAACAGCAGTACATTTGTCTGCACTCACCCTGGACAGTTCAGCCAGAGCAGAGTTCATCTCCTGGTCACTGGCTGAGATTGTCTGCCTGATGTCAGCATAGTACCTGCAGATATGATAAACATGATCAGCTGAGATAATGGAAGCAGAATTCACACTAAAAATGAGAGCTTTTTTTTTCACCATGTTGTCCAAGCAGCTGTTTTAGAAGGAGTGTTAACCTGCTTTCATTTAATCTGAACCCACCTTTCTACCATCTGCTTGTAGCGGGGGATGTCTCTGGCATACAGCAGCTTGTTGATGGGAGAGTCCTGTTTTAAAAAAGAATAAGGGATGAGAACTAAAGTAGAGGAGGGACCGGAAGATGCTTCAGTGCTCGTCTGAATGTACACTCCATTTGTGACTGCTGTAAAGTAGGCCTGCACGATTAATCGAATTTTCATCGTCATTGCGATGTGAACGTTCGCGATGAACCCATCGCAAAAGCTGGTCTGTAATGCGATAAATTGGCCACGCACACTTTTTTTTTTTTTCGTGGCGTCCAAAACATTTTGCCTTGTAACAGTAGACCAATAAAATTGATGAGTAGTTCACAGAGGTCCAATGAAATTGTGTGATAAATCAAGCACGCTTTATTATTGTAAATCAGTCATTTGTACTGACTCTCATCAACATGGAAAATACTCGAAGAAAATCATATGATGCGGCTGTTACGTACTTTATTATTTTTTCACTTTGCTTCATGGTTGATACACGTTGTCGTCCGACTCGTTCATAGGAGAGAACGGGAGAGTTCGCTCAGTAGGTTTTAATTCAAAGCAAGACGTACAATGACAGGTGCCAACGAGGTAGATTACTCCAGTAAAAGTAAGACTTAGTTTAATGACTTAGAAGTCGCCAAATTACTTACTTTAACGAATTTCGTTAGTTTATATAATGCAGATTTGTAAAATATTACTTTTATGAGGGTCACAGTCACAGACTGTAGAAACTTAGCATTTGATAATTGTGATAGCAGCGGTGCAGCAGATGTATTGAAGTCCACGCAGCACGCTGTATGCAAACTAATATTAAGCATATATCCTATTCATTACAATGTCCATGGACATAAATTGAGTTCTTTTGCCTTAATAATGACAAAATAATACACAATAAATGCGTGATGGCTGTCAGGCATCGCCAGACCAACCATAGCTAATATCTCATATTACAACGTGGGACACCTGAGGCTTAAAATCCGGCGCGGCTTGTACAAGTACAAAATTGATTTTCTTTCTAAAATTAGAGCATGCGGCTTTTAATCAGGTGCGCTCTGTAGTCCGGAATTTGCGTTAATTACAATCAGCTATTCAGTGTTTTAGAGTACCTAAAAGCAGGGAATCTTTTAAAGCTGAAAATCTGAAAGAGACAGGAACTGTATGCAAACTTTAAATATTTTCTTATTTATCGCAAGTCATATCGTCATCGCAATATTGAACAGTGTGATCGCACATCGCACATTTTGCTGATATCGTGCAGGCCTACTGTAAAGCCACCTGACTCATACAGCAACTGAATCACCACCTACAATCTCACATTTAACCATCTTTTGTCATTTTCTTCTCTGAAAATGATGACTGAAAACCACTATTTTAAACATATAAAACACATGTTTAAAAAAAGCTTCTCCTCACCCGTCCCAGTTTGTGCTCAGCAATGGTGCAGGAGTCCATGAAAGTCTGGGAGATGACGGACAGAACTGCGTCCACGTGGTCCGAGGCTTGGACATCAAAAATGAACTGAGGGTTCTTCACGATGTTGATCCAAAAACGCAGAGGAAGACTGAAGAGACAGGAGACATTATTTTAAACATTGAACATAAAGTGAAAGAACAGTGTTTGGTTCTAGGGGTAAAGCAGATGTAGTATCTTTCAGGATCTGGGTGCATTCTGTACCTGTTGGTCTTCCAGATGTGTATTGTCTCTGGGTCAGAGATGCCGTGTTGTCCTGCCTGGTCGTCCAGCAGGTCAAAGAAGTATTTGACAGCCAGAGGGACAGGACGACTGGTGCTGAGAATGACTGTGAACAGGTCGTCTACAAACTTTTGCAGCGTCCCCTAGAGAACACAGAGGGACAGATTCAAATATTAATAATAAAATATCAATTAAATTACCTTATCTGTATGGAAACGTGTGTGTGTGTGTGTGTGTGTGTGTGTGTGTGTGTGTGTGTGTACCTTCATGGAGAGCAGGCGGGTCAGGTAGATCTCAGGTATGGCCTTGGCCCTCTCCCTCTCCCTCAGGCTGCCTCTGCGGTGTTTGGGCAGCTCGGGCTCCTCGCTGGCCTTCACCAGGTGCCACAGCCTCACTCCTCCTTCATCTGCATCCTCCAACATTGGCGTCTCTGCACAGGTCAACAGTTTTAACCCTCTGTTCTATTTGACAAACTAAAGACCAGCTTAATTCCTCACATATACAGAGAGCTCATCAGTTTTTGTTTTTATTTGTACAGTGAAAAATCAGGAATTTGCAGCATAAACATAGTTTTTATTATTATGTTTCACTTGAATTTTTCCATTTTCTTTTGTAGGTTGTGCAAATATATTTTTTTTCTTAACTCTTTTGGTTTTGTTAAATCTCACCAATACAGTCATTCTTACTCCTTTAATAGATTATGTTTTTCTCTATCTTATTATTTGTGCAAATAAATATACAAAAACTATATTTTTTAAGCAGAAAAACTTTCCACAACCATATGCATGTTCTCATGAGTGACCGCCCACAAGACACTGTTTATTTTAACTGATATGGCGCATGTTCTCCAACAGTACAACTTAATAAAGCCTAGGAATGTAAAATCCAGATGTAAATCACTAGCAATGAAGCTTTGTTATACACATTAACAACTGGGAGCTGTCCAGTACAACCCAAGTGTTCATTTCACAGTGTGCAGCACATGCTCCATCCTTCCTGCTGTATGGATTTACTTTGCATATATAAGAGTAGATTAGTATGACTAAAACAGACATGACCGTCATAGCTGTACATATAGAAAGATCTGCAAGTAGGTCAGGTGAGGCGGAGACGAAATGTGCCCTTTCTGACCCATAGTCGTCAGAGAGGGGTGCATTAATGAATGAAAACAAAAGTTGTTAAATAGTCTTATTATCATTAAAAAACATTATGATGGAATTTTTACAACCCTGTCCATCAAAATGATGGACAATGAGCAAGTCTAATGCTACCACTGAAGTAAGTGGTTCATTCAGATTTATTTGGGGGTTTAGTCGTTTGGTCACCATGAATACAAACTACTTCAGAGTTATTATAGTCAAGGAACTCACTCTCTCCTGCTACATAGTCGTGGTTGTCATGGTGAATGTGTTTGCTGTGACGAGGCACCAGTGCTACTGTTGCACCGTCTGGAACCTGACGCACAAAAAACAAAAACACACAGTCAGCTCTGTATAACTACGGACCACATTCTGATTTTACTGAATAACAAACAGTTTGGAGAGGAAGTGTGAGGCTCTGACCTTGTAGTGCTGCAGGGTGTTGAGACGTTTCCAGTTGCCCTGCACCACAGATGTCAAGTCCTCATCTGACAGGATGAGATGACCGGCGACGCCAGACCTCCACTCTGAGCAGAACACACACCAGGACGACAAAACAGTCAGTGTGTCTGTTCTTATGGGTGTCATAACTGAATGCTTTTAATGTTTCCCTAGCAGTTGGCTTTTTTATATAGATATTAACAGCATATATTGTCATCTTTTCTTCCTGTTAAAAGGGAGTTTTTTCTCTCCACTGTGTCTCATGTGGGAATGTTGGGTCTCTTTAAAGTTAAAACCTGAAGAGTTCGGGTTAGAACCTGCTCTATGTGTAAAGTGCCTTGAGATGACTTTGTTGTGATTTGGGGCTATACAAATAAAGATTGATTGATTGAGTGATCTTAATGCAATGATAACTTGGGTGAGAGACTGAATAATTAAGGGATTTTCCCTGTAATTATTAAGTCTGACAGTAGGGGGCACCACAGCTCAACAAATGCAAAAGAAAAACCCTTAAATTCAAGTGCAACTGTTGCTAATATCTCTACCTTTACTGTTACTTCTTCACATACTTGACATGATGTATAATATATATATGGTATCTATGGAGGCAGTTGGGTATGGATTCTCACCCAGGTCCAATGAGTCTGCGTGAGGGCGGTGGGAGAAGGAGGTGCCCTTGTACACCTGATCCAGCAGCTTCTCCTTCACCTGTGTGATGGTGTCACAATCCAGCACTTTGGAGGGCAGCGGCTGGGACTCGTTCACTCCTCCGCCCTGCACCAACACGTTCAGAGTCTGTAGAAGAGAGGAGGAGTAAGAGAAGAGTAGATGGAGCGCTGGAAAAACACCAACTTCCTGAAGGTCGGACATAGTGGGCGTCTGGGAAACTTAATTAGATAGTTTGGTTTAGAGTTAGGAGTTCTCCTCACCAGGGTTTTGTACTCCACGTCCTCTCGCAGCAGGCGGTTGTCATTGAGGGTGTACTTGGCCTTTCCCGTCACAGCGTCCACTGGTCCTTTATCTACCTGGTGTTTTATGGCCCTAAACAGCATGTAGAGAGACTCTCCCGCTGAGTCCTTGACACACACACACACAAACACATCCAAGTCAATTTTTAACCAACGTTTACAGTCATTCTTCTCAAATTCATACGACATCAAAGTGGTTTGTTCAGTAAAAGCGGGACTTTGAAGCTGAACTTCAACAACAATTCTTCAACTATTGACTTTTGCTTGTTTGCGTTTCTTAATAATGCCGTTCCCTCTGCAATACAGCTGTCATTATTTAGACCTTTGGACTGCACATTCCTCTGCTATTTAAAAGTTAAACTAAAGTTACCCTAAATAGTTTCTGGAGTAATACATTAACTTTCAGATATTATAAAGCATGACTTTCCAAGAGCTGAAATATACAAATAAATCAACAACTACACAAATTATTGTAAATATAGTTTGTGTAAAGATAGTCAAGTAAGATTGTGTACATATGATAACATTTATAAGGTGTAGAGGCAGGAGCAGTGGTGGGAGTGTAGGTGATGAATGGGATGTTGTTGCTGTTTTTGCCTATTGTGCACTTATGTTCCAGTTTGCTGTGTAAACACACACTTATCACTGCCACACTGTCTGCATGGTGAGGAATTTAATCTGATAAAAAATGTTAGTCATAAAAGGAAGTTGTGTAAAACTCTGGAGTAAGTGTTTTCTTGGTGGGCATCTAGAGTCTCTCTCATTGACTTTCCTCACACACATTACTACTACAGCTCAAACTGGTGACCTTCTCATCAAGAACTAATTAAATCATCTAACACTGTTGCTTATTTATAAGTTAATTATCACTTTTGGTGGTCCTAACATTTATGAATGGAATAACATTATGTTCTGTGTTAACTGACCCTGAGGAAAGCGTAGAGACAGATGGACATCCAATTGGTCAGCAGCTTCTCCACCACCGTCTCTGTTCTGTAGAGAGACCACACAGATTCTGTCAAACCACACATCTGTAAAACAGCTCGACTTTACAACCATGTTCTCTCCTTCCTCTTCTTACCGCCGCAGCATCAGTTTGGGGTTCTTGGCCACGTACTGCTCCACCAGGTCGTTCAGGAGGGTTTTGAGGATGTCGGTGAAGTACTCCAGTTTGCCGTGCAGGGCTACCGTCAGCAGGGAGGCCACGTATGCTCGGTCTCTGGGAGAGAAGGTGCGCTGGCTCTCCAGAGTGTGAATGAACTGAGGGGAGGAGAAGAAGCTCATTTATCCCTCTGCTCAAAACATAAAGCCTCACTGTGATTGAGATGCAGACTGCGATGGTGTGGCTGTACCTTGGTGAGGAAGAGTTTACTGTTGAGCAGGTTGGACAGCTGCACCAGGCCCTGCTCCACCGTCTGTCTGCGACACTCCTGAACGTCCAGGTCTCGCCTCAGCGGCGACTCACGGTGGCCGGGGAAGAAAATGCGTTCGGCATACATTCGGTAGTCAAGGAAAGGGATGCCGGAACCAACGAGGTCACTGGACATGTCCATCATCTCTGTCATCAGGTCTGGGTCAGGGTGAAAGAGGAGGGGTGAAAGGTCAGGGAGGTGTTGCTCAAAGCTCTTTTATCAACAGCCTCCACTATATATTACATTCAAAGTGCATGCTGGGAAGTGATTTGGGAGGGAAGAGCTGGTAAATATTGACACTGGACAGTGATGGCAGACTAAAATTAAACTCATTCCTCAGCAGCAGACGTGTGGGATGTGAAGAACATTTCATCCAGGAGGTGTGATGTAATAGAATCATTTCATGAGCCCGCTCTTAAAACAAAGTGGATCTGTTGGCCTCCTCAAAGTAAAACAAACTTTCTTGTTTTTCCGTCTCCTCTCCCCAACCGCCTTCCTCTCTTTCCTGCCTTCTCCTCTCTCCTGTAACTTTGCTCTTCTTGTGTGCTTTTACCTGTGAACTCTTTCTTGCAGCGATCTCTCACGCTGGTTTCCAGGTTCTCCAATTGGATCTGGACCTTCTTGTAGTCCCTCAGAGCCTGCTTGCTCTTTCTCCTGTTATACGCAGATAGGGACAGAAACACAGGGTCACACAGGGATAGAGGAGAGAGGACATGTAATACCAGTTTCACACTGGATTAGTGGAAATCCATTGAAATTGTAAAACAGTTGACTCAAGTAATTTGACCCCACAATCCTCCATCAGTAAGGATCAGGGTTAAGAGAGGGGTCAAGCTGGGTCACACTTGAAACATTGCCTGATTTGGTAACACCCCATGGGTGTCTGTCCTGATCCTGTTGGTCCCACTGTGGTCCTTTTGTAAACCTTCATGAGTCTAAAATCCAAGACTGTACATGAGCTAGTAATGTTTTTCTCTCAGTTTGATATTGTTGGTAATAATAATAATAATAATAATAATAATAATAATAATAATAATAATAACTTAGTTTGTATAGCACCTTTTATACAAGAAATGCAGCTCAAAGTGCTTTGCAATAAAGGGAAAAAAAGGGGCAGAAGAGGAAAATAAAAACAATAGTGTAATATAAGATGGAAAATAAAAATAATAACAATGGTAGTCTAAATGTTCTGTAAAACATGGTGGTATTATATCAACTAGTAACACTAAAATGTTGATGAAATGAAACCTATAAATGTTATTTACACATTCTTTCTTTAACAAATAACTTTAAAAATGACTTGATGAATTCATAAGCAATAAAACATGCCCATAGTCAGTTCAATAGCAGTTTTGCTGCTACAGCATTACTTTTATTAGCTCTGGTATGCTAGCTAGCTAATGTTAGCTAGTGTCAGCTATTGTTAGCTAAATTTAAAAAGACACTGGTGTGTTTCTGGCATTACTGAGTGAGTTTGCTGACTAACTTATGACTCTTACATACTTGTGTCACTGTTATGCTACATTTACAGTCTTCCTGTATTCTTAGTCTTCCTCAAATTCCTTCAACAGCAGCCATTGCTCAGTACGTTAGTGAGCCAAGTCTTGCTAATGCAGCCACTTTAGTTCAGTTGAGGCTTTTTGTATTTTGAAGTAAAAATATTGATGACTAATTAGGTATTTTGCTCATTACGTACTGAACCTTAATACATTAAAGCTCAAGTATTAATAACTGTCAAGTAGTGAAATTAGGCAACAATATGTTATAAACTTAATAATAACAGTGATGTTGACATTCAGCATTGCTCAATAATACTGTGTCTAGTCCTTGAGGTCTAATAAGCCTATTTTTAAAATAGTTTAAAACCTACATTGTTTACATCATGGGTGTATTATAGGAACTGAATACCAGATTCAAAGATGGCGCCTATTGACCCAAAAAAGTTTCAAGCTTCAGGGTTTAATTCCATGCTGTGCAGCCCACTGAATATGAGCTATGCCTACACACTTTACACTGGGATCATGAACTTTAAATTTGTTTTTCTAGCTCGAAGGTTTAACAGATACACTTTTTTTTTTTGCTGTATCCTGTCAACAGTTTTATAGACTTCTCTTTTATAATGGAGGTCTATGGGGAAAATGCTTCTTGGGCTACAAGTGGCCACTGGGAAAACAGCATGGTTGAGTGGTGGTGACATATTCAGTTCTTTTTAATAGCTTGGAGTGTTTTTCCTGCCTTTTACTGTCATAATGCTATAAGTCTTGTAGCATTACTGCCACTAACTGTTCATTGGTAGAATAGAATAAACTGTTGGCATGATTTTTTATGGCCAGTGTTCATAAGTGTGCATTCCCTTGAATGTGCTTGAAATACAAACAATTGAGGGCGGCTCATCATGCCTGTCAGCCTTGTTTATGTTTATATTGTGTCCGTTTCCCAAGTAAATACTGTAATTCACAGTAAAAATGTAAAAGATTGCTCAATAGCACAATTACTTAAATATTTTTGTACCTTTTACTTACTTATTCATTCAACCAAAACTGCATAATTTATTCTTTTCTACACTCAAGTGCACATTTAACACACACAGACACACACAGACACAGACACACACACACACACACTTCACCCACTGACCTGTAGATGAGCACGATGATGAGGACGATGAGGGCCACGATAGATGCCCCGACCCCGACTCCAATCTGAGCCTCCAGAGGGAAAGTGGACAGGCTCAGGTTATCGTACTGAACCTTACCCAGGGAGAAGTTCAGGTTACCCATTTGGACCTGAAACACACAAACAAACACCCCCCATTAATTAAACAGTTACAGGCTTTTAACAGCAATAAATGCCCCCACCTGGTTTCTCACTATTCAGTGGTTTTACAGGTCTAAGGAAAGTGTAGCAGACTCACTGTGAATTCAGGCAAATTGTCGGAGCCCTCTCGCTTCTTGCCGTTGAGTCCCGATGTGGGCTGCAGAGGCGGGGGCTCGCAGTACAGATGGTTTCTGGTCAGGGTCTTAACAGCGCACACACCATCCCCAACCAACACCACCACCTCATCCTTTGTGATGGCCAGGTCCAGGTTTTCCCCCTGAAAACACATGAAAACAAAACAGATTCTAACTCATCTTGTACTGAATTTACCTTTAGTAGTTTTTTTGACTAATGCTTCCACAACTGCCTGACCTCTAGCTGGATGAAGCTGCCAGGGTTGTAGCGGTAGGCCTTCAGAGGGTCCTGCTGGTTCAGGGGGCGCAGGACGGGGTTGGGCTCGTAGCTGAAGGCCTCTGGGTTCAGACGGCTGAAATCGAAGCGCAGGTTGTCCAGTAGAAACTCCACGGTGACCTTTGACCCCCGGACAGAGGAGTTGACCATGGGGGAGCGGCACAGGATCAGGGAGGAAGAGTTCACCTCACAACGCTCCATGAACTGATCAGACATGTAGAGTGTTTGGTAAAGGGAGAGCAAAGTGATGTGATACTGAAGTACACACACACACACACACACACACACACACACACACACACACACACACACACATAAACACACACACACACACACACACACACACACCTTTTTGTCAGAGCAGATAGGGTCTCCAGGACACACAGGATCATGAACCATCCTTGATGGCCTCCCCACGCTCCTCTCTCCATCCTCCCTCTGCTCTCCGCTCCTCCTCTTCCTCCTCCTCTTCTTCTTCTTCTTCTTGATCTGGCTGATGGACTCATAGGGAGAGACGGTCACCACCATCCTCGGCTCCTGTACCACGTCAAGGTTGTAGCCCGACACGTAGATCAGCCGACCACCGCTAAACACAGAGAGAGTGTCAAATTGAATTTAAATTGATGCCACCTGAGAGTTTTACTACTGAGGAAGAGGTGAGGGGTTGAGTGATGAAGGTCTGACTCCCACACTTACTCCAGGAAGCTCTTGGTTGGTGTGGCGTGGGTGATGTTGGGGTTGTGGGTGTAGTGGTAAGCTGGCGTGTGGAGGTGGCGCTGGCTGCTGCCGTAGTGCAGGGTGACCCGTTGATCTCCTGTCATTTCACTGCTGCCTGTCACACACTGAACACTGGAGCTCTGCACCACCGACACACTGAGGAGGAAGAGGAGGAAGAGGAGGTACACAGGGCAGAGAGATAAAAAGGTAAATAATGTGATACTTCACTTACACAGACACAGATTAATAGCAGCATCTATTGTAAATCTGGTAATCATTCGTTAAATTAAACCTTTAGCGCTCATGTGTGTGTATGTGTGTGTTTGTCTCTCTCTCACATGTTACAGGGCACCCCTCCCACGGTGACGGTGAGGTCAGAGGAGCGACCTGTCAGCAGGTTTCGGCCAGTGATGGTAAGAGACGTTCCTCCGGCTTTGGGCCCCCTTTCAGGCGACACCCCCATCACAAATGGGTCCTGAGAGGATGGAGCAAGAAAGGCGGTTAGAACTCCATCAACCTCACAATACCACAGAAGAAGTGATCATTAATCAGCTGTAAGGACAACTGAGCTCACACGTCATATTCCATTCATTTATTTTTCCTCTACTGGCTAGAAAGAGATATTAAAATGCATTTGCAAGATTGCTTGTGATGTTATTAATCTACACATTTAGGGTGATTGTAGTGCTGGAGTTACTGTAAATATGTCTGTATGTACATATACTGTACGCTACTAGGACTGCAATAAACTAACTAGCAATAAATCTATATTATATCGATATCATGATATGTTATAGATAATGTCCTTTGAATATGGTAATATGGAATAAGTGTCTTTTCCTGCTTTTAAAGGCTGCATTACAGTAAAAATGAGATTTTCTGAGCTTAACACACTGTTCTATTATCTGTCTTTATCCACTTACTCACTTACTCAATATTGTCAAAATATCGATATCGAGGTATTTGGTCAAAAATATGGTGATATTTGATTCTGCCCCATACGCCACCTTATCTCAATGGCTCAATGCCACAAAAAAACATGTGGAAAGGCTGATAACTATGTAATAATGAATTGTGGAGATAGTGTGTTAAACTGTTTTTCACCATTTCTGTGTTCCTGATTTGCTGAGCTTGCATAAAACAGTTATTTTGTGACATAGCCTGCATGACCCTGGCTCCTCCCCTACTATATAAGAATGAGAGCGCCCTCTTGCCACTGGTTATCCCGCTCAATTGTGAGTTATTTTTACTACATTTAACATTAATGTTATTACAGCTTATAGCTTACAAGCTAGCCATGCCTGTACCCTGAAAACACATCTTCCCTGGGTGCCACAATTGAAATAACAGCTCCTGTCGTTATTTAAATTTCCAAAAAATGAGGAGTGGAAACCGGATAGTTTTGCCAACTCGCATTAGAAACAACTGGGCTTGACGAATAAACTGCTTAATTGATAAATGAGATAAAAATGAGTAGCACCTTTAGTTCCATGTTGTTGAATGTTGTGTTAAAGTGAGGTTTTTATTTATTTTACTGGATGTGTCAGATATATTTTAACATTTGTTTTCATTTTATTGTATCTTCTTGTTGTATTCTGTACCTATGAGCTGCTGCAACAACAACACCACAGATTTACACACAGGGCTTTAATCTAATCTACTGTAATCTAATCTAACTGATCTAATCTAAGCGGATTTACCTGGTAGCTGAATGTCTGGCTGGACAGGCCAAACTCTCCTCCGCTCACTTTAACAGATACATGGCCAGCCTTCTCTCCTCCGCTGGCTTTGGTCCTGCACACAATCCTGGAAGACATTCATCACACTTAGCATGCATGTTCTTTACGAACCAGTGAGGATAAACATGTACACACTGGTAGGTACTGGAATATTTGACTTAAGGCTGAGGATTCAAATTCAAATTCAAAATAAAAGCATGAAAACAGATATAAGGAAATAAACCCTCCATTGTCAAATACAAAATAAAGGCATGAAAACAGACATAAGAAATAAATCCTGTCTGTACCTGGAGGAGACTTCATAAAGGCTGGGGATGACAGCACAGGGGACCCCGGCCACAGACACAGAATGCAGGATGTCTTCAGCCTTCTGGCCCAGGTTGGAGCCTGAGATGGTCACTGTGGTTCCACCTTCCAACAGTCCAGAAAGCGGCTCAATCTGAGGAGAAGATATCAACCGTTTCTTTATAAAAGGAATGTTTTCTTTCACATTAATCATGTTTTTTTGCTCTTTCACCTCTGAAAAACAAAATCCATAGTCTTGGTGAGATGGTGCGATCTGAGCTAATGAAGATAAATCATGATTCAGACCGTTTGTCAGAGAGGTCAAAGGTCAGTACTTACAGAGTGGATGACTGGGGCAGGGCAGGTCTGCTGTACAGGTTCGCTGCAGGAGTCTGAATACAAACATCTGGCATGAGCACCACCGCACCACACACAGCCGTACTTCTGGTCTGCTGTGTGGCAGCGGCTGCAGTCAGAGCGACCCACGGAGCAGTTGTACAGAGTCACTGTGGGAGAGAACATCACATACACACACACATGTTTTGATTTGGAGTACTGACATGTTAATGAAGACCTAGAATAAGCAAGTTAATACAGTACAATAAAAAAAAACGGAGCTCTACTTTGACCTCACCATATAGATCAGGAGAGCTGTCCACATGGAAAGTGTCCCTCCTCTTCACGTACACCATGGCATTATATTCCTCCTCTGGAGCAGAGTATGTGTACTGTACAAACAACAAGCTTACATTTAGGATTTATGGATGAACGCGCAAGATTTTAATATCGCAAATAGCAACGATATGGAGCGATATTAAATTATTTTGGATTTTTATGTTTTTTACAAGTAATGAGTGAGTGCACAATATCAGACCTGATGCAGCTGACAGGTGATGTCAAAGTTGGATGGATTCATGTCATCCGTCTCCACGTAGGCGTCTACAACCACCGTCTGCCCCTCGATGACCAAAACACACTCATAGTCCAGCTCTGTGTCCTGTACACACACACACACACAAGGTTGGGTTTGGTGAACAGATCATCAGCCAGGCCAATAGTCATCCTTGTCATGTGTTGAGGCTCAGAGTGTGTGTGCGTGTGTGTGTGTTGTACCTGATAGAGGTGCAGGTTGCGGGCTAGTAAAGTGATCTTCCTCTCCACTCTGACAGGCAGCAGTGATGAGCCCTGGACCTTCTCCACACAGGGACAAGCTGAGGATCCCCAGCTCACATAGGAGCCCTCATCCCCCTGTTAGCCAATATAATAACAATATTCTTAACACAATATTGTTCTAAAGCATCTTTATTATTTTTATGATGGCTACTACTGGAGGTGACAAAGCTGGAAAACCTTTAAATTCCACACAGCTTTTTTTACACCACAAAGCTGTAGATAGTAACCTTATAGGGGAACTCTAGTAGTTTCACTCATTGTATAAGTGTGTGTTTCCAGGTATGGGGAGTATTACTGCATATGTGGAGGAAAAAAGCAGTAGAGAGCCTAATGTCTCTAGAGGAAGCTGCTGTGTGAAACCTGATAGATTATGTTGAGTGATGTCACTTGAGTCAGAGTCATTTGGGGTTTAAGGCTACAAGTCTGAAAATGAATCAAGTTAAAATAGAGTTAAAAATAGAGAGGTTAGCAGACCTCTGTGTAGGTTAATAATAATAATAGTTATAGGTTATAACTCTTTTAATATACCACTATTAGAGGATACATCAGCTGTTTCCTATAGGTGACCACATTGTTTGTCATTGTCAGGCTTTGAAAGCTGGAACATTTATATCCTTAATAAGATCTTTTAAAACATGTGTTCTATGTTGCATAGTTCCTGGCATGTTCATTTTGATGAGGTCTTGTGCTTTAATTGTAAATATATAATTTTGTTATTTTATTCCTTTAAAAAAAAAAAGTTACATATGACAGTATAGCACCTTGTTATAATGATCATAAAATGTGCTATAAAAAGATTAGTGCTTAATAATTATAAATAGATCTGCCTCAACTAATATATTGTTATTAGATTCTTTTAAGCTCTCTGTCTCATTTATCAATATCAGTATTGGCTTCAATAATCCACTATCAGTAAATAGAGGTATTACTTTACTATTATTACCATCACTGGCCAGCTATGCAGCAATTATTAATATATTTACCTCTATTGATTATATCTGAATATTACTGAGTAATATCAGGTTTACCACTGATTCGTTTTTTAAGTTTATCTATTGAACATTATCCTCAACAAAAAAGTAACTGGATTGCTTTATCTGATTCTGTTCATGCAGAAACAAGATGAGTTATTGTGTGATTATGTTTGGCACAATCATTTAATACTATGTAGAACACTGTAGTTTCATTCATAAAACATAACTGCAACATAAATAACTAGCTCAATATTAGTCTAAAAAAATCATAACTAGACATTTTTATCTACCATCCTGACAGAAATGACCACTGTCTCACCTTCATTCACACAAACACACACAGCTTTCTGAAAAGACAAAAACTGCTTTCAAAGTGAGTTTTAAAAAGTTAAACTGAGCTGTTGAGTTAATGTGAAAATCAGCCGACATGAAAATATTAACGCGCACAAAAAAACCCAGCTCACACTGATGCAGCTGTTTTTCTTGGCATCGCTACATAAAGCAAAAAGAACAAACAGGAGGCAGGTGTCAGATGGTGAAGGAAGAGCAGGGAGACAGAACAGAGTGGGAAGCTGGTCTGAGCTTTGTTCCTTTAGAGGTTTAGAGTCCAGTCAGGAGCTGTGTGAGCGCTGCCAGGCTGCTGAAGCTCTGAGAAGAAGAAGAAGTAGTAGAAGGAGGAGGAGGAGGACAGAGGCGGCGGAACTCACCGGGAGGAAGGCGTCAGCTGGATCGTACTGGTAGTCCAGCTCTGAGTCAGTATCCAGGAGGTGGGGGTAGGAGGGGGGGGCGTGGTCCACCTCGCCGTCCCCCGACAGCACGGTGGCGGCTGAGAAAGTGGCCGTATCATTTTCTGCGTGGGCGCCGTGCTCGTCCGCTTCCTCCTGTGGCCAGAGCACCTCGGAGTCAGAGGCTTGGCTCCCTGCTTCGGTGTGGGGGTCTTGCAGAGGAGGCGAGGTGGGCGGGTCCAGGTAGAGGGAGGGTTCGGGGTCGGAGTCGGCCGGTTCGCCCATGGGGAAGGGTGTGGGCAGAGGAAAGCCTGATGATGTTAGAGTGTGAGGCTCCGCCGGGCTCAGCGTCCCCTCGGCTTCCTGGGTGTCGCTGGGGGGCGACTCTGTCATCACCTGGAGGGGGGAGTAGTCCGTGTCGGAGGGTGGGATCATGAGTGGCATCACAGGGTCCGGATCTCCGCTCAGACCGTCGGCTGCAGTAACGGGCACCAACTCTTCACTCACCATGACAACAGTGGGAGTGACTGCAGCACCTTCCATGTCACTGTGGGTGACCACCACCAGCTCTCCTGCTACCGTCTCCTCTTCCTTCCCCGTGGTGACTTTGGGGGGTGGAGGTGTGTTGGGTGCTGCAGTGGTGGGAAGCAAGGTGCTGGCAGGCTGAGGGGGCTGGGTGGTGGGTGGGGCGGTCGGTTCGGGCCCGGCGGTGGTCGCGGGCAGAGTAGTGGGCGCAGGAGGGGTGGTCGGCTCCTGAGTGGTCGCTACGGTGACGAGAGCTGCAGTCGTTGCCACCGTCGTCGCGATAGTTGTCGTTGTTGAGGTGGTTGTCACGACGGCGGTTGTCGGGGCAGCGGTTGTGGTAGAGGGTGCGGTGATGACTTTGATGGGTTTGGTTGTGGGAGGAGCTGAGGTGGGGAGTTTGAACTGGGGGGGAGGAGGAAGAGGAGGAGGATGAGGAGGAGGGGAGGACATGAGGAGAGGTTGAGACAGATAAAAAAAAAAACTAATGGCTAAAAGAAAAAAATGGAAGTAACCAGACTCACAGACTGAGCCTCAATGTGATGATGAACATATGACCTGCTGTGATGTGATTCTGTTGATTATGACACATGCACAGCCATGACTTTATTAAACTAAGTTATGTATTCTACTGACATGAGGTCAAATGAAACATTTAGGGGCATTCATGAATGTGTGTAGATTTCTTCTGATCGAACATTTGACAGTTTATATCTACTTACCAGAATGTTATGAATCACTATTGAGTGCTGGTTCAGATATCAGTTACAATCTTTAAAGTTTAAAGTAAAACCAAAACTGAAGCAGGACGTGAAGGTTTCCTGTTTGGTATTTATTTTATTTTAAGAACTTACCATAAAACTAGTATACAACAGGCACCTTTTTTTTCATTTCAAAGTGGGGAGCATCCTATACAGCAGTAAAATACAGAGAGAGGTTGAATCTGGATGTGATTATAGGTCTGTAAAGGGCCGTCCACACTAAGAACCATAACTATAAATATAAAGATAAGGATGTGAGTATCCACACTTATGAACTATAACATCCTGTAAACAGCTGTATCAAGCATGCGCTGCACGCTCCAGCTGTGTCTGCAGCTACTTAAAACACACCCGTTAGTCTGTATGTTGTAGAGAAAGAAAAAGAAAACCATTAACACCAGACTTGAGCACAGTGACAGCTCTGATGAAGAGTTTTTGGCACTCGAGTAAGCATACAGCTACACACTCTATCAATTAAGTAAAGTCACCCTGTTCTTTTAAAAGGTTTCAATTGAAACTTATAGCCTAATCTGAATATAATATATACTTAATACAATTATCCAATATATTGGATAATGCTGCTGTCAGGTGGGAAACCTTGTAAGTCCATATTGTGTTTTGGACATACTAGGTTTCTGACAGTGATCATAATCATCAACATGAAGAGAATGAGTCAAGCCATGTGTTGTATTTCTGTAGAGTCTGACAAAAAAGTGCCCACATTATTTTTTCTCCCATCATTGAGGGCCCCTGTCTGCTCAAGAGCCCCAGGGTTAGGGACCAGATTGCCTGTACGGTAGATCTGGCCATGCTTGTGTCCAGCAACTCAACTTTTAAAATATAAATATTTTTTACATATTGATCATTTCTGGATTTTTGTATAATGAGGAAGGAGTAAATCTCATTTTAAGAATTTCTAACTAATAATCTAATCTAATTGTTTTAATGAGCAGTAAATGTATTTCTTTGGCTCAGGTGTGAAGAAGCAGGATGCTACTTCAGATAGTTCACACCTCAGTCTCTGCTGTTTGGTGTCAGGCTGTCACTTACATGCTGGTTGTAGATGATCACCCCCTCCTCACAGGTGGGCTTGTGGGTACAGGAATGCTGGTGAACGCACCAGTTACAACCCCATCGGCTCAAAACACAACCACGGCAACTGCAAGCAGATATGACAGAATGTACACATTAGAGACAGTGAATAATAACCTCTGTAAAAGGACTTGGAGGGAAACAGTGAGTCAGGGGAGAAACGTGGAGAGAGGTCTGATAATAGTACTATAGGCTTTTTATCGAGGAGTGGGAGACAGTAAGAGAAAAGGATGGTATATAGAAAGAAAGATACAGCTACTGTGGCTTGTACCAAACAGAGTAATCCAATTGCTGCCAATCTGCCCCCAGTGGTAAGAAAGGTCAGTGGTCTAATTGAATTGAGCCACAGTTTCTTATCAGTGGTGGGAAGAGGAGAGGAAGACCAAAGCAGACAGAGAGGGAGGCTGACAGAGTAACGTGTGTACAACAGTGAGTCATCCAATTTAATCAGGACTCAATATTATTACTTTTTTATGTTCAGAAGAAATCTGCAACATAATCTTTAGATTTTTTCATCAATCATATTGTTTGACCTCATAAGTTTACATCAGTGTAAACTGTCCTCTGGCAGCAGCTCACTGTACTTCTTTTAGTGGAATAGGAGCATAATAAGTGAAAATCAGTTTGACCTGAGGTGACCTGAATCCTGTCCTGTTTGTCCTGAAAATGAGACTCAACCTGAGTTTTGCAGGCAGCTGCTTTCACTGATGAAATGAATAAAACAAAATGGACTTTATGTAAGGGATAAAGATTTACAACAGTCCCTGTGTTTCTTCTTCCTAATGACAGACAGTTGTCTTCATAAACTAGATGAATACAGTTTAGCTTTAACTTTCATGTGTTTTACTGTTGGTTGTCACTGCAGGGGGAATTCACTAATATATTGCAGCCGCTGCATCTCACATTGTTTGCTGTTATCTGCCACGACTCAAGGTCTAATTCACTAAAGATTTTTGCACTAATGATATGTCAGCACAAACAGGCCCATCAAGTTTTACAGCTGAGTTCCATTTGCATCTGTTTCAGTGAGCGGAGCTGTTTCCAGTGTTTCAGGCTGTCCTTTATCTTTCAATACACAGATTGATTGATAAAGAAAACTACAGAGAGCACAAAAGCCTCAAATTGCATGTCTTTAATTAACAGAGGTATGTACACACAGAGCTCAGCCACAAACCAACTTCCATGTGTTTTGCTTCTTTTAACGCCTCCAGTGTTTCACAGAATCCAGCTATTAATGTGACTCAGGTAGGTCTGAAATGTGTTAGATTCATGTCTGCATCTTATAATAATGTTGTTCAGATGTCACTGAATGTATCACAGAAACATCAGCACTAATGATCTATTTGTTGTCCACATCTGGCTGTGTGTCACATCTGGCTGCAGCATCACGCAGCAGCTGAAACAATGAGTGTGTCTCTCTACACTGAGAAAGAGGCTGTGCACATTTATGCATGTGGTACAGCAACATTAACTCCATTAAAAGCAGATTGATCAGGATCTGAATGGTAGTTAATGGTGACACAGATCAGCTGTTTGTAATAAAGAAGAACTTATGGATCAACCCTGATCTGTAGTAAGCACAGTTGAGTCATGTGATGTGCAAATATAGAATGAAGGCCAGGAGTCAGGGTGCCTGCAGCCTTCACACACACATGTTATTGCTATATAAGTTGGGATATATAGATGTATTTAAAGCATAGGGTCACAGGTGTGGAGAGAGGAATTAAAGGAATGAAATCAAGAGATGTATCAGAGAAGTGTAGGGTGAAAGTGTCATATAGAGAATAAGACCTGATTATAATATCTCCAGTCATACTGTAAGTGAAGCAGAGATGATAACTCACGGCATGCTGCCAGACAGCTGCTTCACAGCCGTGCAGTCATAGAAGGTGAAGTCCCTCGCTGTGACGGTGATGCCGCCGAAACGCAGAGACAAGGTGACCGTGACGAAGTCTGAGGAGACACAGAGAGAGAGAGAGAGAGAGAGAGAGAGAGAGAGAGAGAGAGAGAGAGAGAGAGAGAGAGAGAGAGAGAGAGAGAGAGAGAGAGAGAGAGAGAGAGAGAGAGAGAGAGCGAGCAAGAGAGAGAGCAAGAGAGAGAGAGAGAGAGCAAGAGAGAGCAAGAGAGAGAGAGAGAGAGAGCAAGAGAGCGAGAGAGAGCGAGAGAGAGCGAGAGAGAGAGAGAGAGAGAGAGAGAGAGAGAGAGAGAGAGCATGAGGAAGAGCTGAGAACAACACAGAGCAGTGCTTTGAAAATATTTGGCTAGGCTTATAGTGTGTGAGTCTGAGATGAGTGTGATGTTCCTCAGAAACACAGTGAGAGAACGTGGGAGAAGGTTTTCCTCTAGACAGACAAAACACAGAGGCTAATAAAAGCCATGTGCTCCCTCCATCCTCCGCTCAGTGACTGTAGACATAAACACAGCGAGGCTCAAGCTTTCAAACGCATGCTCTACTGATCTACACTAACACTACAGTATTAAAGCTCTATTGAGCTACAGGGAGGCTCATCATTTGACTGTTTTCTCTTCATGTTAAACTCATCTAACTTTGGTGTCTGTTTACAAGCTCCCTGCTCATTGCTTTTAACTTTTTTTTATTGAATAAATTATACAAACAGTCATTTCAGTTCATCAAATAAAGAATGTAGACATAAGGAAAAATGAGAAAAAGTAAATTATTATTATTATTATTATTATTATTATTATTATTATTATTATTATTATTATTATTAATAATAATAATAATAATAATAATAATAATAATAATAATTGAAAAGAGGACATAAGTGATAAATAATTCTGAGTCGTTTTTGACTAATGAGAGACATTTCTTATTTGGTATACATTTATAGACTGAAAATAATACTTAATATCTAGTATTCTAGCTTTATGGATGTAAAATTGATCTAATTAAACTTACAACTTTACATATATTCTTATCTTCATAATCCAAACAGTAGACAATACTCTTTCCCTCAATACTTAAGACTGTAAATGTGTCAGATATCACTTGATATGATTATCTCACACTGATGAAGCTCAATAGAAGCTGATGGATTTAGTCCTCCATCACTTCCACTGAAAGCACATATGAAGGAGATCTTTTAATAGTCAGTATGAACAGGAGGAATGATTACACCTGACTGCTACTTTAACACACTGTTGAAAAATTGTGAACTTGTCCTTTAAAATGCCTCACGAGCAACTAATCTAATATTAGCAGGTCTAGCATTGTTGCTGCTGTTATAGACAGTTTGAACAGGTCATGTGAGCTGCCCTGCTTTGTGATAAAGCTGATCATTTCTATTATCATTATTCATTTTTTTTGTTTTTCAATTCATATCATTTTATTGTTATTTCCTTTATATCCTGAAAAATATGAAATATGAGGTTTTTAATGTATCACACAGAGTCAGAGCAGCTAGCCAGGCTCTGACAGGATATCCACAGGTGGCTGTAGCTTTGTATCTTCTACTCAGACTATTTAATCTGGGACATTAAGTTCAGTCTGCTGCGGCTTCCAACTGTTTCACATCAGTTCAGCACAAACAAGGCCTACATAAACACGCTTTATAAAGTTAATAGCTTAGCAACCACCGATCTGCAACAAAGTGATGACATCATGATAGTCTCTGTGGCTTTTGTGGTCTGTCAGAGAGCTTTTAACCACCCTGTAACGTCCTGGAAATCACTGCTGAGCTGACTGTTCTGATTTCAGTCACCTCACTGTGAAAATCTACTTTCAGCTGGGAGGATTTGTTCGTTCATGCACCGGAGAGGCTTTGTTAAACAGTCTGGGCAAGAACGTGATCTCCAACAATTGCAGTAACTGGCCTTCAGCTGCGTCTTTCATTAAGTGAACACTGGCACTAACCCTCTTTAAGCAAAAGGTAAGCCACAGCTAGATCCTTAAATACTGCCTGTGTGTGCATATCCAGGCTGACTCTCTCTAAACTCTGCACCCTGACTACCACAAAATGCTCAAAGTTGCAGGAATGCAGGCATGGGAACCAACGTGTGTGTGTTTGAGACACAAAATATGGGAATGTTTGGGTGAGTGTGACCTCTGCAGAGGCTTCAATTTTTATTTACAAGCCCCTTTTAATCTTCCATTATCATTAGCGGTGACTTACTTGAACGAACAAGCTGCTCTCAGCACGTTCAACAATCAACCAACCAAGAAATGAATAGAGAGAATTCTGATTTATGCACTAAAATACAGATTACACCCTGCTGTGTAAGCTGGATTAGCAAAAATGGATTGGGTTAGCCTAGATTCATGGAAACATGGATTGAAATGTGTATGTGTGATATATATACACACACACACAGGAACACACACGCAAGGATGAATCACATTACAGGACGCAGCCGAATCCCTCAATCATAAAAGTTGAAAAGTTCAAAACCGCTAATTCAACTCAGGTTTCCAAAACAACAAAACAAATGCTCACCTTTTCCTGGAGGCACCATGGGTACTCGGTTGGGGTCGGGGGAGTGGCAGGTGACCCCGGTTTGGGTGACAGTGGCGGGGCTGTGGCTGTCCTGGAAGAAGCAGGAGTATGACTCGCCTTTTTCTAATATTGGAAGTCCTGGAACTGACAGAGACACCTGAGGGAAGACCAGAGGAAATGTCATCCAACACTGCTGCTGTTTTTTTTTTTTGTTTTTTTTTTTACTATTTACTTTCAAAAAACACCCTTCAAATTAAAATCTTTTATGAACACTGTGATACTTATATCAGACACTTGTTTCAGCCTGTTTATGTATATTGAAATTTATTTAAAATCATTTGAGAAATCATACTCTTCTTGCGTCAATAAATTGTCACCTTTCTTCACACTCTTTCAACACCTTAGTTCATTCATGTTTTTGTATTTCTTCAGTATTAATGCTGTATATCTCACAATAGGAAAACCACCTGACAAGCCTATATGGGTTTTATTGGCTCCTCCTGTACATTTCTCTTTTGTTAGTTATCTTTTTTTTTTCTTAATCTCAAAAAAATCTGCATGTGTTACTATTCTTGCATTGTGTTTTTTCTTTATGTGCAATAAAATAAATACGGTAAAATTGTATCCGTCCCTATTAAATAAACCATATTACTAATAATAGTAATACAAAACAAATCACGTGAAAGATTTCAAAGACATAGTTACACATGTGACCTAGATGATCATTGTATCCACACAGTTTGAGTCCACATGTGACTTCAATCACATCAGCAGACTGCTACTGCTGCTGCTGCTTGTTGTCAGACAGAAAACTGTGCATTAGTGAGTCCACACCTGTGCTGCAGCAGAGGACAGTGAAGGTTATAATGACAGTAAGTGATTAAACTGTCGCCAAACATAAATCTGATGCGCTCTCTTGCAAATGTCAACGTGGAATAATTAGTTTTGAAAACTGAATTAGCTACTCTCTGCTGCAGGAACATGAATCATACTGATCAAACTCTTTGAGGATTATACTCTGTCACTTTTATTCTGACTCCACCTGTTCTTCTCATTCATGTGATGTTTACTTCTCATTCTAAAGAGATCATCTCTGAGTCTAACAGTATGACCCATACAGTGATGTAATTCCTTAGATTGTCTGTAAATGAGGTTGAAGTTTCTTTAACCCTCCTGTTGTCCTCAGGTCAAGGAAGGAAGGAAGGAAGGAAGGAATGAAGGAAGGAATGAAGGAATGAAGGAAATGAGTAAGGAGGGAGGGAGGAAGGAAGGAAGGAAGGGAGGAAGGAAGGAAGGAAAGGAGTAAGGAGGGAGGGAGAGAGGAAGGAAGGAAGGAAAGGAGTAAGGAGGGAGGGAGAGAGGAAGAAAGTAAGGAGAGAAGGAAGGAAGGAAGGAAGGAAGGAAGGAAGGAAATGAGTAAGGAAGGAGGGAGGACAGCGGCATGATACTACAACTACATAGACCTACAATGACCGGACCATGTGTTCTTGAGTCCTTCTCTCCAACAGTAAGAATGTAACCCAGCGTGTGAATGATTTATATTTAGTGTCTCTGCTGCTATCCTCAGGATACACCTTCCACACAGATGACTGATAGTGCACCAGTACATGACAGGACTGGACTCTGATCACTATCTTCTCCTGACACACATATCCAACACACACAAACACACACAGTAACCTGATACCCAACACAGCTAAGGTACAGTAAATCCCCCCCCCCCCAGCTGATAAAGGATTCTGGGATAAGTTATGGCGAGGTGATCTGGAGCTTTATGGCTTTTGGTATGTGAGGAGACTGTTATCTAAAGGGGGGGGGGGGGGGGGGGGGCACATAGAGGCAGAATATGACCTGTACTCATTGTGAAGACTTGGAAGATATTCTCAAAGGAAAGCTTGTAGCTTCTTAAGTGGGGGGTTATCTTAATCATAAGTCAACAGAAAGCAGAAAAAAAGATTATTCTCTATAAACACATTGTGTTTATGAAGGAAATCTTACTTAAATCCTCTGTAAAGGACATGTAAGGACGCGTTCCTCTACTACATGTGAGAACTAAACATGACTTGAACAAGGTGTATCTACTGGCTCACCATTCTGCTCTGCTCCCTGCTGACGTTGGAGGGATTGAGGTCCTGGATGGCGAGACACTGCTGGTCCATGTCGAAGCTCCACAGCCACTGACCGGCCTGCTTCCCACGAGTACACTCTGACTGCAACACACAACTGTAGGGGGGGGGAACACAAAGGCTGCGCTCTTACATCATGTAAAGTGTATTTTAATGTGAGCTGAAGTCTCTCTCTGACTCCACATAACATTTACTATCAAATTAAACTGTGAAAATGACTTTGAGTACATCCTGCTCATCCATAAATCATACTGAGATTGTAAAAAAACTGGACTGTTAACTGATTTCTTCTCCAGCTGGACTAAAAAAAATACAACCTAATGTAAGGAATGTGTGAAACAACAGCTGATCTAAATATATTAATACTAAGAAAAGTGTAGCTGAGTGGAAGGTAAATAAAGGAGTAAACATGGAAGGAAAGGAGGGGAAGATCCAGGTGAGAGGGAGGTGGGAGGTGGGAGACCAGGTGTTGAGGAGAGGAGAGAGGATAGGGCGGGGGAGGAGACACAGATGGGACGGATGGGGAGATTTCTTTCATCACACTCAAACACAATCCCACCAGAGCAAACATGACTTGGCAAAAACACTTTGTCCCCGCAGCTTTCTCGTCTAATGGAAGTTCACAACACGTCAGCGCTGAGTATTAGTGGAAGATTTACTGTGGTACAATTGTTTAAATAAACAAAATAAATGACAATAATTTACAGCAGCTTGAGGCTGTTTCTAGAACTTATTTTGCACTTGCAACAACAGAATAACAAGCAGTCAGTACTGGTTTTAATCAATCTAATGTAAAACTTATGAATCATTCTTTTTCCAAAAAGAGAGTAAAATGCATCAGCAATAAAAGCATCCCTAATGTTTTAATATACTCATACAGCCTTAGTTTGTTATAACCAGTGTCTAATGTTAGCTAGCATTAGCTAACTTTACATAGACACTGCTCTTTATCAGCTTAGTGTTTTTTTTTTACTGTAACTCTAATACTAATGTTGAAGTACATTTTATCATTTTCCATTATCCAGTAAGTCTCACATGAGGCCACGGTGGGTTCTGTTCAACGAGCTTCAACACGCTGGCTTTTAATATCAAGTGTTGCTGTGATGTTCAGTCTACAGGTTTAATGCATCTGTTCAAAACTTGAAAATTCAGTGTAGTACTTTAGTCTTTCCTTTCTAGCAGTGAGAGTCATTTCAAGAACACTGTCAACAAATATTGCAACCCACCTGCCCACAATCCTGGTTTTCTTTTATAATATATTATATTAATAATATATTAATATATAAAAAACCCAAAACTTAATAAATTCTAGTTTTTAAAAAAGAAGACTACCAACACATGCTAACGTCATAGGCTCTGCTGTGAAACTCTGTCGCTACTGTTGCTGCTGTAAAACGGTAGATATATTGTGTTGAACGTCAGACTGTCCCCCCCAAATGACTCTTATCACTATTAGAATTGGTCTGATAACACTTTGACTGTCTACAACAGCCGAATGATTAAATTAGTTTATCCCTATTAAAGTTAGCAGGGGGCTAACCGGAAGTTAGCAGGCTCCGCTAGCAGGTTCTGGGTGCGTTGTGTAAAATAAATTGTTTGGCGAGGGTTTGAATGTAACAGACACTCAATTATATATAGAAGTTCTGCATCGCAGTTTTAAAGGGGAACTCCACAGGATTTTCCAGGTGTCAGGGAGTACTACTGTGTAAAAAATACTATTAAGTCTTTTGTGTCTGAGGAGCAGCTGTGCAAAATCTGATAAACTGCCTCAGGTGATGTCACACCAGTCAGCATCAACTAGACTAAAAATGTCAAGTTTGAAAATGAAACGAATCTGGAGGTGTTGAGCTAGAAAGAAGAGCGGTTAGTAGATCTCTGTAGCTGCTCATCTCTGCTGGAGGCTAATAGCTCCAGGTTATATTAGCTACTACTAGAATAAAACACTCAAATACCTGATCAAACTGTCTGCAGTCAAGTTACATTGTGGGTTATATTTTTAACAGTAACGATGGAATTTTTAATATTTTAATTTGGTTGTGATTATCTGTATTAGCAGATTGTGATTATCTGTATTAGCAGATCATCACACCATGATAGTGTGTCAGTCAGAAATTATTTTTATATCTTTTTCTATGTTTCACATTGTCAAATGAGCCTTAACATATTCAAATTACACTGACACAAAACTAAAAAATATGACTGCAATAACCGGTCACAATTTCATATTTTGTTCTTGATAAAAGACAATTAGTCAATTATCAATCACAATAACTTGTGAAAATTGTCACAGATGAATTTGCTGATCAACTACTGGACTAATGGACTAATGGACTAAGTAACAGACGGTGTATTTGTGCTTGCTGCTACGTATCTCACCTTCCTTCCAGGACACACCAGCCACAGTAAGGGTCGTGAGCCATCAGGCAGGAGTTGCAGTCTGGGTGCTGCTGGCATTCAGCCACTGGCCTCTTCTGCAGCTGGAATCAGGACAACACAATACATTTGAGGCGTGCAAACCATCCACGCTAAGCCCCTTAGAAATCTGATTAAAAAGAATAGGTGGCCCACTTTTCCAAGTGGAACAATGCAAAATGAAAAAAATATGGTCATTAGAATAATCCCAACTACAGACTGCTTCAGTGGAAGGCAGAGAATCCAGGACAGGAACGAGGGTGTCTTAATAATTTCTCTTTTGCTTTACACAAGAAGACTGTGTGTGTGTGTGTGTGTGTGTGTACCATGTTCTGGGTCATGATGAAGAGATGCTCCTCTTTCTGGTCCAGGATGAGGTCTGAGCTGATGGCTGTGTTCTGCTGTATGGTGATGACAGAGTACTCTTCAACCTCACCATTAGGCCCCAGGAACACCTGCAGAAATCACACACACACACACACACACACACACACACACACACACACACACACACACACACACACACACACACACACACACACACACACACACACACACACACACACACACACACACACACACACACACACACACACACACACACACACAAAAAAAGGTATAATTATGTATCAATTCAACAGACATCAATAGACAGCTGAAAATAAATAAGCACTGCGCTGCCACTTTTAAAAATGTCCTTCTGTTAAGCAGTCATTATAACTGACAACGTAAAAAATAGACCGCTCATTATTTTTCCTCCTGCATATTTCATAATGGCATATTTTAAAAAGGATCTACCCACACGTGCTAAAATAATAATTTCATTTGACAAGTTATACAACTGACAGCTGTAGAAAAATCTAGTAAGTAGAGCTTGAGTAGGGACTGTAACTATGTCCAAGATCAAGAATGAAAAAAAAACCCATCTGTTTACATTCAGTGTTACTCGCCGTGGTCTAGCAAATAAACCTGGCACATGACAGCCTCCTGGCGACCTGTGAAACAGTCTGAAACCTTTGACAGGAATGTGCACTCTTTCACCCACGTGCTAGTACGTGATCATGAGCATGCACAAGAATTAAACAACAGGGGTCCACTATAAAATCATTGCTCCATAGTGATGCTACTGCTCAAAAACACCGCAAGGTACCTTTAACTTTTTAATACACATGCATGAGGAATGCTAAAAAATAGGGCTGTCAGCATTAACGCGTTAATCGCGATTAGATTAATGCAATCCATAACGCGTAAATTTTTTTTAAATCGCATTTTAATTTTGCAAGCCTTTTTGTCCCTTCTACTCACCCGTAGACGGCTCCTCTAGCTGTAGCGCTATGCTTTGAAGTGGCCTCCTGCAGTAAACCGACCGCGCTGATGGAAAGTAAGAGAGCTACTGGACTTTTGAACGGCTTGTTTAACTTTAAAACACTTCCAGACGGTTCAGTTGACAAGTCAAAAGTAAAATACAACCTGTGTCAAACGGAGTTTAACTACAACCGTAGTACGTCGAGTTTGAGTTAGCACCTCCACGCTAAACACCCAGGTGCAGCCAAGCCAGCCTCAGCTCCACCAAAGGACCATTTTGGAGTGTGGGAGTCGCAGCAGAGCCGTGATTGATTCCCAGTTAAGACACTCTGGTAAGAAATGCTTTACATTATGGGCTTAAAACTGCCTTGAAATGTAAAATAACAGGATTTTAAACATGCAATTCAAAACGCGATTAATCGCAATTAACTATGGAAATTCTGTGATTAATCTCGATTAAAAAAATTAATCGTTTGACAGCCCTACTAAAAAAGCTACGGAGCTGAGCTTGCATGTGATCCTTTATGACAACTCAGCAAATCTCGTCTGTTGATGAAGACCATGTGATAAAACCAATGAGTGGACATTGAGTTTGGATTGTTTTTTTTTTTTAAATATATTATTATGGATTGCTTCTTTTTGCTTTAATTGGATAGTTGGATGAACAGACAGAAAGGCTGACAGGAACCATGAGGAGAGAGAGATATGGGTATGACATGCAACAAAGGTCCCTTGCTGGACTTGAACCAGGGACATTGTGGGTATATGGCATGCACTGCAACCACTCGACTACGAGAGTGGTCAGAGTTTGGGTTGTTTTATCAAAGAGTTTAACCCTAATATTGTCCTCAGGTCAATTTTGACAATAGATGTTAACTCAAAAATGAGGTATAGTTTCATTTAAATGAGGCCTATTTGCCAGATTTCCAATTTCACCTGTGCTAATAAGTTGGAATGAAGTTGGCTAAAAAGGTTTAACACAGAATTGAGTGATAATTTGAACCGTATGCTTTATAAACAGTCAAACAGGACCGGGGGACAAAAGCTGCACAGTTGACAGGAAGACAACAGGAAGTCATTCTATAAAACTCTAAAAACAACATGAATAATTGTTATATTATAGGACTATAAAATGTGTAAACCCCAACACAGATACTGTGTTTATGCACACAACCATAAAACACACACCCACACAAACAAACTGATAAAATAAAGAAATATATCCAGATTAGATCAGCAGCACAGATGGTGAGACAGAATCTGGATATTTGATGCCATTAAATAAATAGCCAGACTACATTATGACTGGCTAGCTGTTAGAAGTCCAGAGTTGCTGTAATGTGGGTTAATATGAGAGGGCAGCCTGACTGACTGACTGACTGACTGACTGACTGACTGACTGCTCCACATCAGCCTTTAGATGTTATTTACAGCAGCATGAACACCAGCTTCACTCTGTCTCATATCATTAGTGAGATATGGCACTGAGAGGCCAACAAAGACAGCAATCATCCTAATGGGGGAATCCAGTGCAGGTCAGGAGGAGAAGAGTGGATCCACTGATCTGCCCTGTGTGTGTGTGTGTGTGTGTGTAGTAGTAGTAGTAATAGTAGTAGCCAGTGGAAGGTGTGATGAATATGATACAGTGATACAGGCCGGGATGTCTCCCTGATGTTGGGATAATCCAATCCTCCAGGTATGTGGAGGATTTGAGGTCAGCTATGCAATCCAACACTCTTTGATCCCACAGCTCCTCAAAGCCTCACTGTTCCAGCTTTAATAACTGCCCATCCAGCCTGCACTAATCACTACTGCTGCACAACACAGTATGATAAAAAAAAATCTAGAATGAAATATAACAAGCATCTAAGAAGTGGAGTAGGAAATGTCAGAGAGTTCAACTGAGAGGTGATTAACAACCTCTGCATGTTTACTGCCGCACAAAAGCTCTTTCTTCTAATGTTACGCAATGCTCTGACATCAACAAAACAAACATTTACAGATGGAATCTTAACGAGTCAGCGGTGAGTTTTGGAGCAGCGCATCTTTATAAGACTGGTGAGGTTTCAGGAATCACACTGGCTCCTGTGTCCTCATGCCAGCGTAATTTCATTTAGATGTTCAGTTTTTTTCCCCAGCAGATGCAATTAAGCAATCAGTGTGTACATCATGTTTATCTGCCAGGGGGCTGAGGTCATCGTCGCTGGGTTGAGGAGGTGGAGGACGGAAGAATATGTTGCAATGTAAACATAATATTATATTCTCCTGCCTAAATCTATACACATAAAAGGCCAGTTAAATGTCAGAGAGCATGATGTTAACTCAGTGATGCTGAAGTGTATAACGTCACATACCTATTATAGGCCAGATACAATAACAATTTTTTCTTACATGACTTTTACTTATAATAGAGTGTTTTTAAATCAGCGTATTAGAACTTTTACTTAGGTTTGAATACTTCCTCAAAAATCCTGTTGCAGTCTCTTCTAAAGGTTTGCAATATTAGCAGCCATATAATTGAATATACACTTTATGGCAAAAGTATGTGGACACAACTTTTTGTCTGAAGTTGTTTTCCTGCTTTGTCTAGATCAACGGTGTCAAACTCATTTTCAGTCAAGGGCCACACACAGCCCAAGGACGGATTGAAGGAAGAAAGACAGGAAGGACAGATTGAAGGAAGAAAGGGAGGAATGACAGATTGAAGGAAGAAAGAGAGGAAGGACAGATTGAAGGAAAGAAGGAGACAGGAAGCAAAGTGGGCTGGATTGGACCCCTCGGTGGGCCAGTTCTGGCCCACGGGCCGCATGTTTGATAGTCCTGGTCTAGATCCCTAAATTGTGATGAAAATACCTCTCAATGCTGAACCAGATATAAGCTCATCAATATGTTAACCTATAAGTAATAAGATATTGCACTACCAAATTACCAATATAGTTTTGAGATCATTTAAAAACTATATCATGATGACAGCGAGCATTGAGGATTTATCATGTGTAAAATGTCTCACTCTGTATGTATCTTAGACACAACAACAACAATCTCAGGAATGTTGGCTGGCGGATATACTGTTATAATATTTTTAGCGAGCTATCGTTCCAAAGTTCAGATGGAAGATGAAGCTGAAGATAAAGAAGTAAGTTTACATGGCCGCTGACAGGACAGAGAAAAACAAGCAGGAAGCTCCATGATTTATTATGAGAACAACACATCACAGCTTAACTGTGATGTGCACAGAGCTGGTTTAATCAGCTGGGAAATGAAGTGCTGAGTGTCTGAAGTGATTGAACAACAACAAGCACAGAGGCCAGTGTGTTATACACTATGTGAAGCATCAACACAGTTCAGTAAATAAATGATTGTAGTAAACACGGTCCTGCCTCACAGCTAGGACTGCTCTTCCATCTGTCAATAATTACACATAATGCAGGCAAATGAATGACTTTAATGACTCTGTTTGTTCATGAATGAGTGCACATTCTGGATGCCAATCACATAGCTAAACATTTAAGTACTTTACGTCTCTATTAAAATCACATTTACAATGGTTGCATGATCAGCATGAATCCGCCAGAGTAAAATTAAAGCTAATATTTGTTTAGATAACACATTTACACAGTGGGTTTAAATGCAACTACCTTCATTATCTATCAAATGTAAAAAGATAATTCATTTTATAATAATAGAACAAAGAGAAAAACAGTCTCACATTTAAGAGACTAGAATAGAGAATGTTTGATCTTTTTTTACTTGTTGGTCGATGAATTGATTGATGACTTCAGCTCAAATGTTTAATAAATTCTTCAACTTAACATATATCTCTTTAAAAAGATTTATGTGTGCACTTTGTAACCTGCTTTCATGCATGAAAAGCACTCGATGTGAACACAGATGCATTTTAATACTGATCAGCTGAACATTTAAGTTTTAAATAAGCCATTTGTCGCAATTTATTGATTTGCTAAAAAAATAAAAAATAAAAGCCGCTATAAAAACAGCCACTAGAGGGCATGGCTTAACTTTGACTGAGTGAATAAATGAGTGACAGAATGAATGAATGAACTGTGCTCTGCTCTACAAGTGACTGGATCTATGGTGTGACTTATATGTGTAAAATGTTATTCTAAAAACGTGTTCTTGTTTTCTTGAGAAGCTGCTAGTGTTTAAATCAGCCTTATAGTATATGTACAGTATATCAGCTAAATGTAAAGTAAAGGCTGCCACCACCATGAAGTGACATATTCATCGTTGGTAGCTGCGGTCAAGACGGAGACTGACAATGTGTCCATTAAGGACAGTGACACTGACACTGTCTGCTGTTTTGAGCGATAACTCCTCATCATTCTGAATGAGTCTCTCTGTTAGGAAGTGCACGTGTTGACCCGCTCAGAGATGACTGTGCACAAATAAAGTATGGAGCTCCGTTAGCCTGCTCGCAGTGATGTACGGCTCGAAGGTTGAGCTGGCACTGCGTGACGTAACCGTGTAAAAATACGTTAATGGCTGCCATTGTGCTAATTCTGCTCATGCAAAGGGGGGCTCAACCAAAAGCCAGAAGACACAAAGAGCCAACTGTGTGCAGGCGAACTCACGATCTGTAAACTCCTGATATCAAGGGGGGCCACCCTACAACTCACTGCTCCACTGACCCTCCATCTGATACTGCTCTTTAGTCCAGTATTACATGTTATTAAGAACTCATACACTAGGTTTTGTCATTAAGAAGACTAATGCCATGAGTCCACTGATCAGGGCATTCTTTGCGTCTTTTTGTGTGTGACCGAGCTTAACCTTGACCACCGTTTGAACCCGCGGAAACGCTGCCGTATGTGACCCCTGCCGTGACTCAACTGGGACTCCTGCATTCAACCCCAGCACCTTGGAAATCTAACTGACAGCCTGCCGAAAACAGAATAAATTCAGATGAGCTTCACATGATCAGGCCTCTCTTACTTTCCACTGTGTCTGAATGAGAGCAACGTTTTCTGTAGAGCGACACCCACTGACATCAGGGAGGGACGTCTCCTTTCTAGCAGACTGACCCTCTGTTATACAACAAGTGATAATATACTACTTCCTATCCTCTAGCCTGGCGCTGACCACAAAAGGGAAATTTACTGCAATTGAATTCATCACCACCACAAACTACAGAGTGCAAGACTAAAAGATGAATCAACACTGTAAATAAAAAGGTTTCTTATCAGCACTTTGACCAGGCTGACAAAGTTATAATTCTACTGATCCATGAATTCCTTCACTTCATGAATTTCTTTAATCGTAAATTCTAACTCATCAACTCCTGCCCTCAACAGCCTGTAATTTATCCCCAAGTAACTTGAAAACAGCTGTAAAACATGATATATATTTAGACTCTCCGACATCCAATGTTTTTCTCTAATCAACCTTCCTGAACCAACTTCAATGATTTCAATGGTTCATTTGATTCATTTTTCATCTAAGCCATCAACCTGTCTCTTAGACCCCATCTCAAAAAAATGTGCTACAGCCACAGTTAGTTTCCTAGTTTGGTGTGAAGGAATGTGACTGGCCTGTACAGAGCCAACACCTTTAGGATGACTACAACTGTGAGCCAAAATCAGTCTTGGATCTCACAAATGATCAAATGGCAGCAAATCCCTGCGGCCACATTTCAACATCTGCTGGTTAATGCTCATTCTTTTGGAACAATATGATCAACTATAATATATGGATGTAATGTTTGGTTGCCAACATGCTTTGGGCTATTGATAGTATTATGTGTAATATGCCAAGACAGATGGAAGATGAGGATACTGCGTGTAACTAGATGTATATCAGTGTCTATTTTGTTCCTTTTTCTCCCCCTCATAAAATATATCTATTACCATATCAATCTATATATATATACACTGTAAGACAACCCTGCTTGCAACACCTGTTTCTGGAAAAAGATTAGGAATAGTTTGAGGCATATACCATTCAGTATATTTTACATGTGTAGGAACTTTTGAAAAGACATAGAAAAATATAACAACTAACATATCAAACTACAGAATTGGTATTAACACAGCATGCTTAAAGGCCATCTACACCTAAAACGATAATTATAAGGATAACTGTAAATATATAGTTTTAAAAATCGGTCTAGCTCACATGGATGGTGGAGTCACTTTCAGAGTGATAGCAACACTGACAGTCAATCAAAATCCTTCCCATAAACCAACAACATGTGCTTTAGCTCATCTCTCACTACAGAGACTCCCAGAGGTGATTTCTTTATTTAGGTTAGTCTCTGTTTATTATAGTCTACAATGATGCTGTAACTTCGTTCTCCATTATTATGTTAAAAAACTTCTTGCAGGTAAATCAAGTTCATGCTAAAACATTTGGTTTAGCAGCTAAGACTAGATCACCAATGGAGCAAAGTGACACCAGATTTTAAAAGTTGTGACATACTTGCTTGTTTTCAAATCTTTTATAACTGGAGGGTGAACCACTGGTTTTCTAGGTATACACTGATGTTAGCAGTTGTGTATGTGCTCATCGTTCACTGGGTAAGTGAAGTTACCACACTGGCAGGATCTACTAAAATTAGTACATTCACTTAACAACAAGATGGAAACAAGTCCAGATGCAGCAGGAAGGACTCTCTGTTCCTGAGATTATTTCTGTAGTACTGGCCTCCACATACTGAGCTGAGTCTATTTTAAACATCCATCGGTTGGCATGAGAATAGTGAGTGGTTTAGATGTGAACAGAGCAAAGTGTTGAACTGAGTGTCTGCTGGGTCAACTACCATGTCTGTACAGTGACATATATTACAGCTGTGTGAGAAATACCTGGCACATGTTACCCAAACACGATCTGAACTCTAAGTAATGACACGAGCTGTTGAATATGCTAGACTATTACTTCACATTTCCAGCAATAACAAGGCAATCTCTGCTTAACATGACAAGCAATAAAGACAAAGTGCACCTTGTAAATGCTTGTGTGTGTGTGTGTGTGTGTGTGTGTGTGTGTGTGTGTGTGTGTGTGTGTGTGTGTGTGTGTGTGTGTGTGTGTGTGTGTGTGTGTGTGTGTGTGTGTAGAATGCAAAACTGACAACCTGTCTGGGCACGCCCTGACATCTGTGTTTACCTTGTGCAGGTTCCCCTTGGAGTCTCCCAGGAAAGCAATGGTATGTCCCGCCCTCATGCTGACGGACACAGCGGTGAGACGGGCAGACGGGCTGTCCAGTATTGTCTCTTCTTCCACGGGGACCCGGCTGGCCATGGGGCTGGGGGTGTGGTCGGAGCCACAGGGGTAGGCGTCCAGAGTGTTCTACCGATGAGGAGATGAGGAGAGAGGACATGTCATGTTTAATTCACATGAAGATTAAGATCCACATGATAAATAACACATACTATTTGCTCATGAAATGTAAACTACACTGCATGTTTTGTGCAAAAACAAACTCTTCATATGATGTGTTATCATTTCTCAGCAGGTTATCAAAAACACAACAGCAGTGTTGCTACAGTGTTTAGTAAAATCCCAGCAGGATTTATTGTAGAGGGGTCGAGTGTTTTTAGAACGAACCGTTGCAGGAATCCAGTGACTTGTACACACTGTGCGTTAAAGCTTAGAGTAGGTTTGTTTTTGTTTCCGCAGTTTGGCAATGGAAAGTCTTTGCTCTGGCGGCAGGGTTGTTGTTTTTTGTTCCGGGCAATTTATTTTTCCAAAAGAACATCTGAAAGCAGGGTCACCGCTTCATCACTGGTAATCCCAACAATAGGAAATGGAAGCAATGAACCTTAGAGCGCTGCCTACTTGTTTTTGATGGATTGCATGCAACTGGCTGGTTTGTTGTTGTGAACGGACTCCCTTATTTGGCCGGACGAGAAATAGAGAGCTTTTATCAGAGAGACACATACAATCCAACTGTAGTAAAACTTAAATATATCACTGATTTTTTTAACACTGCACCAAATTTGAAAATCGGTTGACATAACATCGCTAAACTATGTCCCAACAGCTATATATAGGCCTCACTGTGTATTGATTAAGTTAACTGTGTGGGGTGAGGGACAGTTTAGAAAGCCTGTTTGATCTGCATCATAAGAACTCGAGCATTAGAGGAAAAACAAGCAGAGATGACCGAATGCTAAGAATAGCCCCAAACTACATTATGTCTTCTGAAATAGTTATGAAGTTATGACGTCCAGTCTAGGAACATGGCCTGGAAGCTTAAAGAGTGGCGTGTCACTAACAGCCTGGGCTGATGGGAGCCTGTGATTACACTGTAATGACACACACTGAGAAGCGCAGCGCAGTCTGCAATCATCTGGACATTTAGCCAGAAATACCGAGGCCAGTAATAACCATGAGGGAGGGAGGAGATAATGATGACAAAAGATTGCTAAAGTTGCAGTTTGACCACTAATGTTTGGTAGGAGTCCTGAATACTGATCACCAATAACAAAGCATGTTCCTGATGGACTGTCCAAGCAAATGGTACATGGACTGCATTTATGATGGAGCCTTTCTAGCTTTCTGACCACTCAAATCGATTAACATTACATGCCAACATTCACCAATGGCACAGCCTTTGGGAGCCTTATCCAAGGACACTTCATCATGTGTACTGAAGGATCCAGGGATGGAACCGCCTATCCTCTCATTAGTAGATGAACCGCTCTACCTCTGAGCCACAACCACCCGCGAGCCACAGCTGCAAAGACTAAACAGGGATGAAGGCTGCCATGTGTTGTTTGTGTACATCGATCTGATTAAGATTTGTCATTTTAATCACAGTGGAAATATGTTTTCAGTGCCAGATCCCTCAACACCAAAGCCAAAGTACAATTAGGTATGAAATAATCAGTGTAAAACCAGATGGCAGGCATGTTGGCCAAGTCAATCAACAGCCGATCCCCAGACTAAAGTGAACCAGCTACAAAAACCTTGTCAAATTTGATAGTTGAAACTTGTCTGCTTATGCTTAATAACATCTGTAATTTGATATGCTGTACAAATTAGACTAATTTTTGCAACACTGCTTATCAGGAAATACTTGTTTGAGGACATAGGGACATTGCAAAGGGAAGGTGTAAATGTAAGGAAATAAATACTTGTATACATTGGTGAATTAATTATGTAATACAGTAAAATAAACCCTTTCTCCCCATATGAGGACATTATTTATGTCAAAAACGTATTCCTGTACAAAGATAATCCTGAGCTTTTGTACTTATCAGGTCCTACTGATCCCAAAAAAGATAAAAAGCATACCAATTAAAAGCTCAGGTCTCTAGAGGTTAAGTTTATTAGTATTCTTGGCGTCCATAATTGCTAGATAAAACATGCATATTTAGTTGATTTTGTATTGTCACAAGCATGGGGGTGAGGTGGTTTGAGGAGAGAGCCTTTATGTATTTTGCAGTTAAGATTCATTCATAGTCATTTTGTCTATATTTTGCATTGTAAATAGTGTTATTTAGTTATTGTGATTTGTCTACTCCTTCTGACCCCAAATGATCTGAGCGGTCATCAGTGAGGTCAGTTTTGTCTTTGTTGAGATCAGTTAAGTAACTTAGTTCTGTTGGCTTGCAGCTCAGTCCTGAACAGGATAGAACTGGGGTGGACACTTCTTGCTTCTGATTTTCTTCATCTGTATCCCTGAATCTCTTCTTCTCTTCCTCCTTTAGAGTCTGGTCTCTGCCTGGCATGTCCTCATCTGTCCTTGTCAAACCTTGATAAAACATTACCCCCAACCCCACCCCACTAAGTACGCCTAATGCCGTTGATCGATCCCTCTCTGACCAGCAATTCTATTCAATTACACTGGCCACACTACCTTTCCCTCCCTCCAGCTAATCCCTTGTATGTGGCTTTCGCAGGTTGAAGGGTCATACTGTTTTCTGTCCTCAACACACGAGGAAGTGATAATAGATGATGATGGTGTCAAACGAGCCCACAATGCCTATCCAAATGCAATGCTTATAGATGCATGCACACACACACATACACACAAACACACACACAGCATAAAGTCAGGATTTCCAGAGTCGGTGTTATGAGAGAGACAATCTAATTCAATCCCTCCTCCGCAGGATTACATTTGTCTGTTACGAAAATGTCAAATTAAATTTCATCCTCTCTTGATACAGAGGTCACTTGGATGGAAGAGGACGGCCCTGGACAGCTTCAGATGTGCGGCACCAGCTTTGGCAGATGAAAGCTTTTATTCAGTAGTCATCAAAAAAAAAAAGAAGTAATTTCACCGAAAAACTTTAAAAAATGGAGCGCCTGTGCTTCTCTACAAACAACAATATTGGGTTATTTTGTGACTTGTACTCTGCCTCTCAGTTTTAATGAACCTTTTCATTCATATTAAGAAAAAAATACCTCAATTTTAAGCAGCACATGGGGGAAAGACTGAAAAATATATATGCAAAGGTCATTTTTATATAATACAAGGCCGTCCATATTCCTCCAAGATATTGTTAGTGGCATTTGTGCTTTTCAGTAACACCCTGTGACACAAACATACAAATTACACACACTGACACATACATGGTAAGAACTGCTGTGACTCAGAATGTTGGCCACAGAGGTTTCACTGGAGAAAGTGTTAGGTAATTCCCTTACTAATGTGCACCTGAGTGCTAGTTGTTTAGATAGGGAAGAACAATTGTTTATATTTCACCCTGAAATCATAAATCTGCTTTAACGCAATATGAAGGAAACAAGCTAACCGTGCCAGGCTCTGTGTCTCAAATCCCATACTTCTGTTAGTACACTTCTGTGTAGTACACTGTGTATACTATGTACTTATTTGCGTAGTGCTCATATTTCAACAGGATAATGCTCCCTCAAATCAAACAAGGCCTGTGCGCACTTAGCAGAAATTATGATTTGCTAGTTAGAAAGCTAGCGTTAGCAAGCTCGCATTAGCATTCATGGTACCAAATCATAACAGACTGCTAAATTAACCAAATAACCATACTGATGGCTTATATGTGACAACAGTATAGTGGTGCTTTGTGCAAAAATGTAATGTATAATGCATTTTTATAAGGCGGTGATGTTGTCCCTCGCCTTCTGCTACGTAGCTAAGATGGTGACTATTGAGGGCGAGAAGTGTCCATAATTCCACACTCAACTTTTTGTTTTTCAGTGCAGCATTTGGGTACTCATAGTGCACTGCATTTTTCCATACTTGTCAGTGTGAACACACTTATGCACTCAAAATATTATGTGCAAGTACAGAAGCACTACGTATTTGAGACACAGCAAAGGTTTTCTGCATTGTTTTATAGTGAAGGTGGGCTATATGATCTGAAACAAAGGCCATCCCAGTTACCATCATATGACTTTACAAAATAAAGCCTTCACCTTTAGGGTACAGAGCAGAGTCGTCAACTATATTGATCACGAGAAGATGCATCTGGATCTTAGTGCCTTACCACCTCTGCAAAACACCAAAGTATCTGAGAAGTGATGCATGGGAGCATTTTGGTTTTTACAATTTAATTCAAGATACTACTACATCATACTTTAGGAATGGGATACATGTGTTGCATTCAAATGTATTTATATGTATTATGTCTTAGTGCTCATTTATTTGCACTTGTTTAGTGACAGTCCTAGAAACAAGAAGCTTCGATCTGTTGAACTCACCTCTGGCAGATTGGCACAGTTGGATTTGACTTCATATTCGATGTAGGCTGCCTCTATTCCTGTCTTTTTACCCATCTGTGTGTAGCACAGGTCCCTGGTGGAGTTAATCCTGTGGTCCACGTCTTCCAGTTTAAACATGCAGAGGGCTGAGTCTTCACTGGGACGAGTTGATGAAGTCAAACGAGTGGAGAAAACACCGAGAAGAATCTCAGAGCCTTGACTCGCTACTTCGTCCTTGGAGATTCCAAGCTGGACAGCTTGCAGGAGGTTGTAGATTTTTCCTGCCCTGGAGCGACAAGTCAAGGGCACTTCCACGTACGAGTAATAGGCTTGGTCATCCAAACATACACGGGAGACGTAGGTGCGATACTCGCGTGACTGTGACTTAAGGTCCCGCCTGTAGAAGAGGAAGTATACGTGCTGACGGTGGGCAAACGAGGCTACAAAATGATGGTCATACTCAGAGAGACGGCCAGCAACAGCCAGCTTAGCAGTCTCCTCATAAGAAAAGACTGGTTCCTGGGCGAGGTTTCTTGTGGAAATGGGTGGGTGGCTGCTAGTGTATCCTCGCCCAACGAACAGCACTGGCTGTCTGTCAGGATGAGACCGAACAATGAGCCCAACTGTACTAACGTTAGGGTGGTTAGCTGCTACATATTGGGTATCCACTGGCCTCTCGGTGGAGAAAAGTACCTTATTCACAGAATCCAGGCTACGCTTCTGACAGATTCCTTGGTTGACACTCCCACAGGTAATAAGTTCCATGGAGTAAGGGTTGACCAACAAGAGCTTGTTGTGATTACTTGTGACCCTTGCCTGAGGGCAGTTGTTCTCTGTTACAGGAGGCAAACACTCCCTGCTGTCTGTGACAGGTCCGGTGTCATCCTGGAGTTCAGGTTGGAGGAACTGATTCAACTGGAACAGGTGATCTCTGGCCCCGACGTAGACCCGACCCACACTGGGGTCAGGGTGCAGGGCCATGTGCTCAAATAGAGTGTCATTCCTAATAAAGGTAGGGTAAAGGCTGGAGGGGGAGGAGTCTTGTCCTTGGACAACGCCACTGGGTATTGAGGTGAAAGGCCAGCCAATGGCTAACAGCAGGAGAGACAGCAGCGTTGGGCCTGCTGACACTGAAAGACGACGCACCATCCCCGGAGGCATGGCAGCAGAGCTGAGGGAAAGACGACAGGAGATGTTGTTAGAAAGCATACTACACACCTCAACACACATTACAACATCAATCACCAGATAATTGTACATTTAGCCTCAGACACCCATATGAATACCTTGTTGTTAACTTGGTTCATTTAATTCCTGTATAGATTATTGACAATGATGTACTGTGTAGGGTAGATACAGTGATTCAAATATACAATAAACTATCCTTCATTCTTGGTGCACAGATTCTCTAGAACAGTGGATGTGCTCCCAGGCTCACTGTTAGTGCCACAACACTGCACCTGTTTCTGAACTGAAGTACTGTAAGCCATTAGTATTGAGGCCCTCTTACCTCCTCCTTCTACATGTTCTGTTGTAACTAGCTAGCTGAAGCCAGGATCAGACCACACAGGAAATCAAAGACATCAATTCTTGCTTTGACATGGCAGACATGGCAGACATGGCAGACTGCACATTGGACTGTAACCGATTGTAACATGTGGTCTTTCATGACTTTCAGAGTTCACCTACAGCACCGAAGACCACGGAAGAGCCCTCTATGCTCCTATTTGTAACTGTCATCAAACACATTATAAAAGTTGTCAAATTAAGTGTCTGATCCAGTAGTCTTTCTGCCGGAATGTCTACGTTGATCGTCTTTGGGATAAAGCAATGAAGGCACACAGCGCTCATAACAACATATGTCAGGTCAGGCCATTATCAGTTAAGCCTGGCATGACTTGAATAATCTGTCTGTCAGTTTGCAAGAATGTTATCAGTAAAACATGCTCCATGGTACAGAAAGTTTGGGGGACCCCCTGCTTTAGAATGCTCTCTGAGACTTTTGGAGGCTTCTTGGAGAACAACTGCCCTGGAGAGAGATATGTATGCACTGAATAGAAAATGGATCAAGAAAATTTATCCCACATCCAATTCAGTTTCACAGAGTAGTCCTTATAGAAGGTGCAAGCTTTTGACCTTAATTACTTCATGCTATTTGCAAAAATATAAGGACATAAAAAAAACTGGATAAGAAAACTGTAAGTATTTTTAATTTTAGAACCATTGACTCTACAAAGTGGTTTTCAATTGTTTAAACATCCTCAGGAGAACATTTTGAGACATGGGCTCCTCACCATTTGTTTCCCGTGGTGTCTTACAGAGGCATGTCACCTCTTGACCTCCCAGCAGCTCAGGTTTAAAAACACATCCTTCGGGACACAACCTGAAATGCAGAGGAAAGAGACGATACATCAGTACACTCTTATAATACTAAGACACCTAGTGTGAGTCAGTAGGACAGAAATCCCCCTAAAGGATTGTGAGCCAACCACAAACCTGCGTATTTGCTATAAACACAGACTCTGACGTTGGAACACCTTGTGTTTTTTGGCATCACAGCAGTCCACTATAAGCCGTGGGAAGCTCATTCCCATTGAAATTCTTGTCAGACCTATGTCTGACTGGCAACATCCGTTTTTTCGTGTGTAAAAAAGCCCTCAGCAGAGGCCAAGTCGAGTAGTGTCAGTCCAAGAGGGCTTTGAGTGCCACACACACTCTGTCCCAGTATAAAATCCTCCCTCATTGCTAGGATACAAGGTACAAAAACCCTTTGGTTTGAGGGTCCCTGCCAGAAAAACAAGCTGCTGTGAACTCAAAGAGGATGGCATGAGAACCATAAGAGGGGTAGAGTTCCCCCTTTTGGGCACCTGAATTTGTGATTTGACACTTCGTGAAATATTGTAATGTCTCCTCTATTCATGATTACTAAATTACACCCAATCCTCCTATTTCACGCCATATACAGTTTAGTCTCCTCTCTCCTGCTTATAATCTCTCTCTTCTTGCCATCTTGCTCTCCTCCTCCATCGCCTCCCAACACTCCATCACTGGAACAGAAGCAGGATTATCTCTTACAAGTTCAGGCGGATCTCCAGTGAGCTTATCCAAAGGGGAGGTTGGGAAAAAAGACGGAGACAGGCTGAAAAAGACACTATTCAGCCTGCTGAACAGACCAATCCTCACCCAGTTTATACACACACACACACACACACACACACACACACACACACACACACACACACACACACACACACACACACACACACACACACACACACACACACACACACACACACACACACACACACACACACACACACACACACACACACACACACACACACACACACACACACACACACACACACACCTCTTTCCCTGCCACACTGGGAGCGTTAGAAAGCTTGCTTTGTTGGTGGCAAGCTCCTGTATGTGGGAATGAGGGTAAAGGCCTGGCAAGAGGCCAAAGATGGAAAGAAAGGAAAGAAAAGAACTGATTTACTAGAGCACAGTAATTATAATCATTATCTATACAATGTGACTTCAATCTAAATCTCCTCATCAGATATATGTCCTAACAGATGTTTGTGTTCCAGCTCCGGTATAAACAGAGGCACGGAGGTCAAAGCAGGCTGATTGATGCCTTGGTGACCGAACCCGAAATCATTTAATCTAAACAAAATGACAGACTTTCTCCTTTGACCCCTGGAGGTAAGGCAAACATGTTTTCATTACTTGGTCAAAAGCTACAGCTCTGTGGCTGGAAGTGAACTCTGTAGTCAGCCCGTCTCATCTCTCTGGAGGATGAAGCTTTACGGCCATGTGCAGATAATCCTGAGAAAGCACCAGTCCGAAGCCTAACGGAGCACAGACTGGCAGAGGAATGACTGGCATGTTAACTCATAGAAGCGCTAGTTCAACAAACACAGCGCTTCTCCTGTTTCCTCCTCTAGCAAGCGGCAGATATATAACACTCCCATCGTGGGTCACTGTGTCAGATTTGGGCATGGGGTTGTCTACTCCAATAACTCTCGTCGTTGGCAGGCTGTTGCAACTTATCCAAGAGTAACAGTCCCGGTCAGGTCCTCATCCATCTTAATTTGCTTTTTGCTGAAAGCTGCAAATCAAATCGCCAAAAACTACAGTAAAACTGGGACTGCCATCAATCCGGGCCCATCTCATTCGGAAGAGGTTTGCCTTTCCTGCAATCAATAATCCAATCAGACTCAACTTCATTCAGAGTTTGAGACACATGAGAACAGGAGAATGGACTCTTGATTCAATTCTCTCACATTAAAAAAAATTACATTTCGCCTCCGAATGGAAGTCTCTCTTTTTTTTTTTTCGGCGAATACAGTGAGTCAAAAGGTATCAATTTGATGAGAGGGGAGAGGAGGAAATGTGGCTGTAATTGCTTTATCTAAATGTTCCCTTACGTTTAGGTAATGGACTCCATCTTGTTCCAGCACTGTCTGCAGAGTCAGTAACACAGTCCATAGGATAGAATCTTATGTATGTACTCCTATAAAATATACAGGACCGATAGAACAGGTAGTAAATTACTAGGTGTGTGTGTGTGTGTGTGTGTGTGTGTGTGTGTGTGTGTGTGTGTGTGTGTGTGTGTGTGTGTGTCGCAGCTGGTGATTTGTGTTTGTGGTGTTGAGACTGTTGTGGAGACGGGGTGGGGCACTGCTGAAACATCTGGACCTTCTCCCAGAGGACTTGATGTCAAAAGAAGGTGATTACATCCACCAGCAATATTCCCCGTGTTTGATAGAGTTCAGCTGGCAGTTAACAACCCTCTCAGTCATTCAAATGACTCACCCATTCACACAGGAGGCAGGGCCAGGGCACACTGATGGATCATGGTAGGGTGGTTTTCGACTGAGCTTGGAAATTGAAGCAAGGTTACCAGGATGTTTGAGGCCATTACTACTAAAAAATGATGCATAGGTAAATCTGAAACATATTTATCAGTGAGGTTAGTTTAAACGTATGTAATATAATAATACGTAATAACTGAAAAGTGTAGACTTGTTTAGGCAGCAGAGATTACAGCTACAAAGTGGAATGACATTAGAAGAGAGCATTTGCTGATAAAGGTATGGAAGAAACATAAGTTCCCTCCAATGCTACACCAGTAAAGTTTTATGGGAGCTGTAGTTTTTTGGATGTTAACAAATTAATCATTGTCCAACACTGTTAAACCTGTTATAATCTACATATTTATCATGTGCATGTGTGTAATATGTTGGTCATAGCTCGTAGTGATGAACCTACAGTGACTCAGCAGCTTTATAGTGCGTTTCAGCTCAGCTCATTGTTTAGCTGCCTGGCTGCAACTTCACTGTTTTATTTCACTCTCAGAGCTCTCATAGTGTCATTTTGGGCCGCAGCAAGGAGCTTTTTTTTAAGAGAAAAAGCTGTAAAAGCCACTGTACACTACCTGCTCAGCACCAAACGGGAAAAAAGACACTAGCTGTAGACTAGCTGGTGAACAGTATTTAGTATACAGAGTATTTAGCAGCTAAATTATGTTGCTCTGTAACTGCTGGATGTGGAAATAAGCAACTGTTTGATAACAAGTTCAACATATATAACTAAAAAGGTGATATGTCAATGTGAAGTTCACTATTTGTTTTCGCTGCCCCCAAGTGGCCAAATAATTAAAATAAAAAAATCAGTCATCAAAAATGACATTGCACTTTAGTAACAAAGGAGAGATTAACTCTAAATGCTTTTGTGGATATGACAGGTAGCAGTGTAGCCTGTGGCAGACAGACAGGACCAGCAGGGGTTGAATCCCCACAGCACAAACCAAAGTCTATAGACCTCGAAACCACCATAACACGGACTGGTCTGGAGCCTGAGCCGGGGCCAAAAGACTTCCACAACAAAACGGAGCATTCCTGAGAGGCACATTCAATTGAGCCATCATCCGCTTCATTGAGCTCAGCCTCTCATTCATTTGAAAATGCAGCTATCCTACATTCTGGAGGAGATAGACAGAGAGGGGACAACAGCAGTGAGGAGGAGGATGGGGGGTGGTGGAGCATATTTGAAGTGAAAAAAGCTGGCGGAGTGACATAAGCGACCGAAAAATGGGGTTACAGGAAAACAATGGTGAAAGGAGAAGACGGGGGTGAGTCAGAGAGGAGGGGAAACAGCCAGAAATCGGCAGAAACAAGTGCTCGCAAGCCTCAGTGCTCACTGAGAACTGATGGAATGTGACTAATAATAATGAGAGACAGAGTGAGAGTGAGAGTGAGAGTGAGTGAGAGAGAGAGAGAGAGAGAGACGGACAGAGAGAAAGAGAGAGGGAGGATGAGGTGGCCATTAATTACAGTGCCTACCCATAATGCCCCATTCAACACCCACTCATTCACAGAACAAGGGGGAGGGGAACTAAAGCAAGTTTCTAATTAGTGGCATGATTGTGAGCATCAACACACAAATGTGTACCAGCGCGCACACACCCCCCCGCCTATAATGACAAGTCCTCCTCTGTACACATTAAACAAATAAACTCCAAAATGCCCACACAGGCACAGAGAGAGAGAGAGAGACAGAGAGAGAGAGAGAGAGAGAGAGAGAGAGAGAGAGAGAGAGAGAGAGAGAGAGAGAGAGAGAGAGAGAGAGAGAGAGAGACAGAGAGAGACAGAGAGAGAGAGAGAGAGAGAGAGAGAGAGGCAGTCATCTGCAACCAGTCATAGCCTTCACATCAACAGACCGTGTTTACAAAGGATGCTTCAGTGTCTGTGGGAGCCTACGCTGCTCAATTACACAAACACTAGCCGTCAACATCTTCCTCCTCCTGCTCCTCCAAAACACAACTGCTGCTGCTGTGATATGAGCTGAGTAAACCAGCAGTACTCTGTAACACCTACCAGGAGACACATGTTATGTCTTTGAATGCAGAGGATAAAGTAGACCACAGAAGATAAAAGGTCTATCTGATGAGACTTTAGAGCAGATCGGATATCTAATGTTGGTGTTCCTCAACATTAAAACACAGGGCTCTTCAGGTTAATCTAGGACTATAGGCGGATGGGCCTAATTGCCACAATTCCCATGAGTCTCACTCGTTATTGAATCTGGTTTCTTCGAGTGAAAACACAACTTCCAGGTTTTGTTCCAGAAGTAGGAAAACCATTTGACATTTGCAATAATGAAAATAATTAAAAATCCAGATGTGAAACATCTCAACAGTATGTGATATTGGTCACTACAACATGACGGCGTTTCATGGAGACTTAGACCATTCATGGGCTAAATGCCACTACTTGATAAAAGAGGTGAGCTCATAGGTGAGCCACCGTCAGTTCAGATATGTCTCTGAGACAAAGATATACAAGTTATACAAGTTTATAGCTGGCAGACATTCAAATTAAAATGCTGGAAAAATTGACCTGGGGGCTATAGGGTTTTTTTGTAAGTTCACACAAAGTAATAGTTTAGCTTTGTTAAAACAAAGGTTTCAATCCAGTGGAAGCAAGTGCTGTAACTGAGCCATTTGTCTTGAGACAGAAAGTAAAAGAAACTGTGAGACATTGCACTGAGTTACAGAAGCTAGTGGAACAGAGACTGGCCTGGATGTGACATAAGTATTTTGGCTCTCTGTAACTTAGAAGTCAGTCAGAGATCAATCAAAGCCATAGCAAATTCACAATGTTTCATATCTGGGACTGTGAGCAAAACACTGCATCCACAGTTGCACAATTCATCAAAGATTTAGCCAGAATCTGAACGCACTAATCTAAACTACTGAAAGTTTTATTAGTTGAAGTGGAATCTTTATGCTACACTCAGACAGCGTTGGTTGAACAGGAAAAACCTCAAGTTATTTCAGACTGGAAGCGTTCAAGCATTATTACCAGATGTTTACCTTCTTTGCTAGTCTTGTAGTCACATCATAGTAATTGATTTACATATTTCTAGCTGATTGTTAACAAGTTAAACTAGATACAAACAAACACTTCTTCAACCACAAGGCTGAAGTTAGTTTAAGCTTGCCGTTAGCTAAACACGCAACAGAACTTATGGCACAGTGACTCGATGATGAAGTAGGACTAGGTATCGGTACTAGATACCTTTAAGGTATCGACCGAAAATAATATGTACTAAGTAGTATCAAAACATCTCCCATCAAACGATACCAGCAATCAATCCTTTTTGCACACCTGTTGCACCCAGAGCTAGACTTGCTCACAGCTAATCAAAGCAAGTGTTGATTTAGTTTTGATTTAATGCGACATGATTGGCCCACTACCACAGCAGCTACAACCCGTCTATGGTGGTGAAGTCATGGTGAAATTGAGTTAGTGTGCTTAGCAGTTCAGTAGCCAAGATGCCACCTAAATGCTCTTAAGTGTGCCTACACTACACTCCTGTTACACCGGATAAAAGCAACTGCACAATGTGTGGAATGGGTATCAGATGAAGTATTCAATATGTATGTCCTCTTGAGGAATAAGACGTGTGTGTATGTGTGTGCGTAGCAGCAGAAAAGTGACGGAGCAGAGGAAGAGGTTATCAATCAGGCAGTAAATAACCAGTAGAGGCTACAGAGTCTCTCCAGAGTTTTGCTGGTAGCTCTTTACAACAACTATTAATAACAGACTGAGCCAAGACAATCGCCCAGCTGGCTGGATGTCATCAACATTACTTCCGGAGATCTTCTTGCTACATACTGGACCTGCGCAGCTGTTCATGTTTATGTTTAGTCCGGTGTTTCCATTTCTTATATGATATTAAAAAAGTTACACGAAATGAAACCAGGCTGCTGGCACCGAAGTCTTTCTGGTTTTCTCTGCTTCAAAAAAGCAGATCTTTTTCTTCCTCTACTTTTAAATTGCTTGCTCTTCTTCACTCTCCTATTAAGTATGTGCAGGAGTAGCAGTGTTAACGTGGTGCGTTCCCTCTCAATCACTGCATTCGTCTGCCCGCTGGCTCTGGAGCTGGAGAGCCCGGCTGGCTGGCTGGCTGACAAGAAGTTATTTATAGAGAACCCCCCCAACAATTGCCGCTCATCTAAAAGAACACATTCCTCCTCGGCTGATGAACTTCACAGGGAGAGAGAGGAGGAGGATGACGAGGGGGAGGGGGGAAGAGGGGAATCATTGCCCTGTGCTCTCTTCCGGAAAAACCTCTTTCCAGAAATGAAGACATAAAAGTTTCCATGATCAGGCCCTTTTAAGGGATGGAGTCCGTTTCTCTCAGTGGCATGACAGCAGGCTCTTCTGGACATGTTTCAGTGGTCAGAGGAGAGCCACTTGTCGCTGCAGAGGGAGCTGGGTGGGTAAAGGAAGTTCCCATGGTTGTTAAATTTTATGGCCCCCGGAGAAAATCACCCTGGGGTGACAGAGGATGGGCTTGGATAACAAGAGAGGACGGATATCCGGGTCTCGGGGATCACTTCTACGTTCGGGTGGAACTCAATGGCTTTGATCGAAACGTGTGCATGCGTTTCCTCTTTCCTCCTCATGTATCAATGTAGCTCTGTATGTAAAGACTGCTGTTCACTGAGCTGAGGTCAGCCATGAGGACAAGTCCTGCATGATTTGAGACTTTTGCTTTTACATGTTTCATTCTTTTCTCCCAAGAGGAAGTTGTATCTCATGTCTTCAAGTTGATTGTGACAGTTCTTTTTTTTATCATTCTGGCATAATGAAAGAGGTCTTAGGTTCACAAACTTTCATTCATAATGGCACAAAAAATAAGACTGGAGGCTTTTTTCATCTTCCTCTTAAAAATCAAACTACAACTTCAATTAACTGTGAAGCCCTTATTACAAACAAGATATTTATACCAGCTTAGACTTGTAAAATAACCTACAGTTGAAACACTAATGACATGGTTTTACCACAGTACCAATTACAGTTTAAATGAGTGCCCTCTGTTTTATAGCAGTGTCAAAATATTCACTTTGTGAGGAAAAAAAGCAGAAGTAGAACAAATCTGATAGATAGCAAATGAGCAGCAACTCTCAATCAATCTGCTCTAGTCCTTTGATTCATGTAGTTATGATGAGGAGCATGTCTGTGGAGGAATTAGATGTTAAAGGGCTGTAAATGAGAGCAAGTAGCGAGTCATCACGGCTATCATAAACAAACAGACACAGCTGCCAGACAGGAAGCTGTAAAACTCTTTAGGGTAGATCTGGATCGTAACTCAGATGCAGGCAGGTGCGGCTGGCAGCGCACATATCATAAAGTATCTACATGGCAATAACTTCTGAATGTACTCGAGCGGAGAAGCTATAATGCTTCAGGGTGAGTAATATCTCACTGGCTCCATTCTGATGTGATGTGGTTTTATGAGAAAGTGATGGTGGTGCCTTCACTATACTACACTATACACCCAACACAACCCATATACTTCATATACTATACACCCAACACAACCCATATACTTCATATACTATAGACCCAACACAACCCATATACTTCATATACTATAGACCCAACAGAACCCATATACTTCATATACTATACACCCAACACAACCCATATACTTCATATACTATACACCCAACACAACCCATATACTTCATATACTATAGACCCAACAGAACCCATGTACATCATATATTATATACCTAACACAACCCATGTACTTCATATACTGTACCTCAACAGAAACCATATATTGTATACCTCAACAGAACCCATATACTGTATACCCCAACAAACCCATGTACTGTATACCCCAACAGAACCCATATATTGTATACCCCAACAGAACCCATGTACTGTACTTCAACAGAATCCATATACTGTACTCCAACAGAACCCATATACTTCATATATGGTATACTCCAACAGAACCCATATACTGTACTTCAACAGTATCCATATACTGTACTCCAACAGAACCCATATACTTCATATACTGTATACCCCAACATAACCCATATACTTCATATATGGTATACTCCAACAGAACCCATATACTTTATATATGGTATACCCCAACAGAACCCATATACTTCATATATGGTATACCCCAACAGAACCCACATACTGTACTTCAACAGAACCCATATACTTTATATATGGTATACTCAAACAGAACCCATACACTTCATATATGGTATACCCCAACAGAACCCACATACTGTACTTCAACAGAACCCATATACTTTATATAAGGTATACCCCAACAGAACTTAGGCACACAGTACTAGAGCATAGATGTGGGACTTATACAAAAGATTATAACTAATGTTACTGTCTACAGCAGACCAGTTAAAGTATTTAAGACCTTTTTAAATTCTATTAAAGACTTTTTAATTCCTTCTATGGCCACAATTCAGATCTTGTAATAACCCACAGCCTGTTTGACAATATCTCTTCAGTTGTGGATGTTTGCATCTCTGATCATTTGTGTGTCTTATGGTTAACATTATACACATAAGACTAATATGTCTGGGTGTGTTTTTATGTGTTCAGTGTTGTTTGTGCTAGTAATAGTGGCTGGTGCAGGTGTGGACACCACAGTGTGTTAGGCTAAGTATAGAGTAATCCCAGCATATAATTCCATTGTATAGGACAGTCACTGAGGATGGCCAATGGGACCCTCACACTGACAGGCAGTAGAAAGGTGCAGACACAGAAAGAGACCCCCCCTCTATTATTACCAATTTAGCACACTGAGACTCCTAAACTGTACTTATCTCCTTAGGGGTCTGAGTGATTCAACGGACCAGAGAGCTCCAAGATGACCAACCATCACTCCACCAGACAAGGTTGACAGGTTGAAGGTTCACAGGTCATTAGACAGTGAACCATAAAAGTAAGAAGAGGAAGAGTAGAATGATCAGGTAACAGGGATGAAGAAAGAGACGGAGGAGGGGGGGGCACACACATGCATCACATTAATACCAGTGAAATAAACTTCCAGCAGGAGGCACTGGGCATGTTATAGCAGCTTTTAGGATTCAGTCATGGAATACAAAGCAATGAAGTCAGTGCAGTGAATGGCTGTGCTGTTCCACCAGGAGCTCCAGCGGGGCAGGGCAGCAGTTATCCTGAGGCTAATTACCCAAACACAACCTTTGACACTGGTGTGCTCTGTCCCAGCAGCTCTGGCCCTGCCCACCGCACATCCACAGCCAGTTATGGACACCAGCGTGTGGCTGCGGGCGCTGTCCGGCCCGGTGGGTTGTTTCCAGCCTTTTCGGCCATCTTGTGCCCACAGGCTGTGTGTTTAGAGTGGACACTGAGTACTAGCTGGTTAAATGTACTCTGCAGACAGCTCAGACGCTCTGTGCTGTTTTTGTTTCCACTTTTCTGCTTATTGTCTATTAATGGAAGATGTATATTATGAATTTTATAGGATGGAAGATTATATAACTCAAATCCTGATCCTGATAAAACATCTTAGTTACTGAAACAGGTGAAAACTGGTTCAAATGATTCACTCCTCTGGGTATTTTTGGGGGAAACAACAACACGCCTTATAGATATTTTAAGGTTAATTTCAGCCTCATACTGTCTATAAATCATTCCTAGCCACTCAGGAAAAACACACATCCTAAATGAAAAAAAGCAAACAGAAGCTGGTTAGTAAAAGCAATGAACAGATAAAACAGATGATCATTTTGACTTGATGGCTTTTGGAAGCTAACAGAAGCTTCAGCCTGTGTGTCTCTGCTCCACTGGACTGTAATATCAGCTGTAATCACGCTCATATAAACAGTACAAAGTCACTGTCTAGCACTAATACGCTGGGAAGGGAGGAAAAAGCTTGTGTGTGTGTGTATGTGTGTGTGTGTGTGCGGCTTGTGTTTGGTGCACGTTTGTGTTTTCATGAGGCAATGGCTTCACAGGCAAATTATAGCTTGTGTTTTTACATGCTGATTATGGCGGGGAGAGCTATGCACACATTATCAGAAAGAATGCAGAAAGTCCTCTGACAGAGAGGAAAAGTAGGAAGGACAAGAGCTATTTTTTCCTGTCTGCTCATTTTCATCAGCACAGCAGTAATGGGCCTACAGGCAGCTGCTGCAAATACAGCACATATGAGAAACGCTGATTTTGGGGTTTTTTTTTATGTTTAATGAGTAAAAAGCATTGAAACATGAGAACTAAATTATTCAATGAGTCATTTGATTTTCTGAGTCCCTGATGCACAATTCTATTTATACACACTGGAGCTGTATTTATGAATAGCCACAAACAAAACCACTTCCACTGAGTCAAAAGTCAATCTGAACTCACGTCAGAAGTCATATTTGAAGTCAGAATCAGAAGCACAACAGAGTCTATAACAGGCCTCAGAATGTGTCAATCAAACGTGTATATGTGTTGATACATTACTTCTCTCATCTTTGTAGTCTTCTAAATGAATGATACAAACAGGGATAACAGTGCACTATCACACATTCCCTCTTCACAGGTTTTCATAGTGTTGCACATACAGTTGTATAAACTGTATTTAGTATGTTGCTGTTTGGACATGTCCTTTGCTTGAAGCATACTGAGGCCTTTATTCAACCAACATCAGTCATTATGTTGATTCTATCTAAACCAGCTCTTAGTGACAGTAAACAAAGAGTCAAGTAAGTACTACCCCAACTGACACTGGAGTTGTGGGGCTGATGCCAGTATTAATATAACAGAGTAATATGTATCAGCCAGCAATCTTATATACAGAATATATACAGAAATCAAAAGTACACATCAGAATGAGATTATGTTGCAATGTCTCCAAAATAGTGCTGAATATTAAAAATAATAAAACAGGGGAAATTAAAAAAAAGAACTATGTATAAAAATATATTGCACATTTGCATAAATATATTGCACAGCAGTAGTTTATAAACTTGGAACAATAATAGAATACATAAGTTGATACTATATCTGTGACAGGCTGATATCAACTGAACAATATATCGATTGGGCTCTATTAGTAAGTAAAATAAATAAACAGGAATTAGATCAATCAAATCTAATGCAAGACAGAGAGTTAAGGTAGATTGTTTATTGTTGTTACTACTATTAAATTGGTCTGAGTGATAAAACTGTAAATGTCCGGCCTTCATTCGCTCTCGCACTCTGTGTTTTTCTAATCCTATAGCCAGATTCTGGAAATCATGAGTGCTGTTTAACAAATGGTGTTGCTGAAAGCTATTAGTGACTTGGTTATTTAAATGGATGTTAACACACTGTGTCTACCAATGTTGTATTGTAACATTTCAGCAGATAACTTCACTTCATGAAGCAAATCTGGTCTAATGTTTGTCCCTAAACCCAAACCCTGATCTCACATGAGTACTTTCTAAAAACTTGACATCATTTAAAAGCCTCTCTCAGTCTGCAGGCACTCACCAGATCCTGTAGCTCCTGCATCCAGCCTGTGTTTGTGTGCGCCTCAGCACATTCAGAGCACTACCTGCTCTAGAGGCAGACTCTCAGCCTCACAGTCTTTTGTTTGATGCTGTGTGTGAGTGACTGAACAAAGTAGAAGCTGCTCCATATTCATGACTAAAGACACAGGAGTGGGACCCAGACACACACACACACACACACACACACACACACACACACACACACACACACACACACACACCCCTCAGGCCCTGACAGCTTGTTAATGCTACTTGGCCTTGCAGTACAGGATTTCATGCCGGCAGCACAATGCTGACTCCAAGAATCGAACCAATAGCGCCGCAGCCAAATGAAGTGTGATTGGCCAAAGTTTCCCAGTAACAGAGAGGGAAGATAGTAACAGCAGAGTTAAAACTTCACTTTCCTGTCTCTTCCTGTGTGTGTATGTGTATGTGTGTGTGTGTGTGTGTGTGTGTGTGTGTGTGTGTGTGTGTGTGTGTGTGTGTGTGTGATCAGAAGTCAAACTGTCAGCCCGTCAGCAGACACTCCAAGCAGTGAGCCAAACTCTCTCTCTCTCCTCATGCTCGATGATTCTCCCTCGCCCAGTGTTACTGTTTCTCTCCAACAGCTACTCATCCGAGTTATATTCCTGGCTGCTTCAAACGTTTCCAAAAAGCTATTGTGTGAACTCCTCCAAGACCACCGAGATAATTATCCTCAACTCTGGCACTCTCTGACTAAATGATATTAAATATGGCTGCTTGTTCAGACAAAACATTTGACCCCTATTGTCATCCGGGAAGAGACCACTCCCATCAGGATAGATATAGTTCATCCCTGGATAAAGATGATCTCTCACAACTACTTTGAAATAGGATGGAGGTTTGCATCCATTTGTTTGCTACTAATCATTGCCAAACATGTTGAGACTGAGCCATTATGCGGCACTGCAGTTGATCCCAGTTCCCATCCCTGCCTGCTCACACTGTGCCAACTTCTGCTTCCAGTTATATTGTTTTAACATGTCACTGAAAAGCTGAAGGACTGAGGTGGAAATGAGGCAAAGTGGGCTTCCTAATAAATCATGTTGTCAATCATTTGTTTTCTAGGATTAAAAAAAAAACAAAAAAACTTGTTCTGTCTTGTCTCCTTCCCAGATGAGAGTAGTGGGGTTTTCCAAGCAGACATCGCTGTGTTGTCTACGGTAACAAGAACAGCTTAAACAGCACAGATGTGTGGAAATGCAAGGGGGAATGGATGAATGTGGGAAAGTGAGGTCAAAAAAAGAGAGGGATTATCTTTTCTGGCCCATTAAAACTGAATTATTCTCTGGTTTAATTATCATGGTCATTTTTTTTAATACTGCGCTACAGTAAGAAGATTTCAGTCTGACAATTATCTAGGATTGTCTGCTTGTCCACTGTCTGCGGGCTTAACTGTCCTCGCTGCATATTTCAGCATGGCTTTCATTTGCTTAGAAAAGCTCAGATGTTAAATATTGTTATTGTTTAAAAAAAAAAAGTCTGCTTCAGGTAGAAAAATTGACACCTAAGAATCCCCTTTTATCACCCAGCATACACTGTAGCATTAATATTTAAGGTGGAAGACACAGAATTCTGTCAGCTGGAAGATGCAGAGATTCTTCACTGTCTCATGAGTCTATGGTGTTAGTGTTAAAATTAGAGCCTGATCCATATATCAGTCAATATTATTAATAATAATATCAGATATCGGTATCTGCATATATGTTGTCCTATATGGGCTGATATTTTTTAAAGTTATAAAGACAGTATTAAATGTACATTTGATCCTTGTTCCTAGTTCAAATTGAATACAAACATGTCTTTTTTGTTATTTAGTTACTTATAATTAGTTTTGTTAGTTATAGTTTTGGTTTTTTTAAGTTTTTTGTCAAATGGTAAAATATCATGCTGTCATTGCATATCTTTGTCACAAGTGTTTTTAAAGGATTGTTGCAAAACAATTGATGTTTATGTCACACGTCTTCATAAAATTATTGGCCGACATATCGATATCAGAATTTTTGTACAATTTAATATCGGCATCGGCCCCAAAAATCCAGTATCTATATGACAACTAATCAATTCTGCAATCAACAGGATATAAATGTAGATCACTTTGATGATCATTAATCCGTTCTTGGATTATTTTAGCTTCCTTAGTCATTAAAAATTGGCCGAATACCTCTGCAGTTATTTCTTCTTCAATGTGAGGAAATCCTTTGTGGCTCTGCTAATATGTCCTCATTTCTAACATCCACTACACTAAATTATCAGTTGATCATCACTTTTTAAACCGTAGCCTCAGAACTAAATGAATCATTTAATCAAACACCCGGATCCAGCTAAATGTAGCTGCTGGGAACACACATGCTAATCTTTCCTTTAAAAAAATCATTTATTTTAATTCACTCAAATGTGGAACTGTTCTCAGCTTCTAATAGGAGTTCAGATGTAACACACATATGGGCCCAGCTTCCTAACAAACAACAGTACTATGAGGACTTTCACACACACATTGAGACCTGACGTGCAGAGAATGAAGCCTGTGTGAGAGAAGAAAGGAGTTAATATAAACAATAAAAAAAGAGAGGAAACAGAGGGAGAGGCAGAGAGGACAGACTGATGGAAACAGAAGATAGAAAGAGTTTAAGCTTCTAAACTGGAGTCAACTAACTGGGGAGGGGGTCGGGGAGTTGGGGTTGGGATGGGGAGGGGCAATCATTTTGACTCTCCTGGAGCAGAAATATCGTGACTGGCAGCATCAGAGCACAAAAACAAGCTATTATTAGAATAAGCACAGGGAGAGAGAGAGAGAGAGAGGACAGATGGATGAGAGATGGAGGGAGGACGGGGTCTCAGCTCTCTCAGAAGGGGGTGTGGTGGAAAATTTTGGGCAAGCTGCACAAAAGACAATATGGAAGAAGTTACCACAATAGACCAGAAAAACCACAAACACATTAACGTGGGAAACTTTTTTTGAAATTCCCATAACTCTTTCAGTCATCGCTGCAAGTATGTGTTTGGAGGAGCTGACTGCTGATCAGCCGATATAAAAGTCACTTATTTGTCACTGCTAGATTATGAGCTCTGATCCTCCTCCGCATACTGTGTAGAGTATAAATAGTGTCAAACGGTCCTTTTCCACTTTGTGAACTCATTAAAATGTAATGTAACATGTTTCCACTGCTGTATCTGTATCTACAGGACAACCAGAAAAAAAATAAAAACACTTGTTGAACTAACCAAAATCAGCAGGTTCTGAATCAGAGAGAGAGCTGAGTCAGCAGTTACACACAAATACAAACAACTCGCCAAGGGGTCCGATCCGGCCCACTGGATCACTTTGCAAAGTATGATGATGCAGGTTTACAGGAGCAGGTTAAACTGTGAGGAGCCTACTTCATATTAAATGCTGCTTCAGAGGCTTTTCCAACCCTAACAGAATACACTCTATCAGCAGATTCTGTGAAAAAGACATAATATTGTTGAATTTGCAGGCTGTTCAGTTTTGTAAATAGATGGTTTATTATAGCAAAGTTATAATATATATATATGTATGTGGCCCTTAAACTAAAATGGATTAATCCACCAATAGAAAGTTAATCAGCAGCTATTTGTTGATAATCAAACTCTTGTTTCAGTCAGTTTTTAAGCAAGTATGAAAACAAGGGGGGTTAACATCTCAAATGTGATGATTTGATGCTTTTATTGGTCATAAATGATACCAAACTAAGTATGTTAGGATTTTATTCTATCATCTGGACAAAATTAGTCATTTAAAGACATAATGCTAGAAATTAAATCAGACATTTTCACTATTTTTAGACATTTTATAGACAAAATGACTCATTAACTGAGATGCCAGTGACCAACAATCAGTCTCACTGTGTTTGCTATGATGGTGAAACACTGCAGCCAGGATGTGAGAGACAGCTGGATGATTTTACTCTTTTTTATTTCTCACCATCTAACCAGAAAAACCAGCGAACTGATCGCCACGGAAACAACTGAATTCTTTCAAGATTTTATTGGGAGCGGGAACCCTCGTTCTCCACGCCTGACTAACTTTAACGGTGTTTAGTGAAAAAGCTTAAAGTTTAACAGACATTTCCAGACATCATTACTGCTCAGGTGGAGAAACTACAGACCTCCAGGAGACTGAGGGAGCGCACACACACACACACACACACACACAGACCACTGATACTGAACTAACTTGTGTGCACTTGAAGCACAAACCCCTCTCTGTATTTAGAGGGAGGATAGTTTCTATTTTACACACTCAAAACATTACGTGTCATTTTGAAACTGGGAAAAATCACTTTTTGTACAGATGTGTTTTTTTCTTCTTCTCTACACAATAAAGAAAAAGTGAAAGTGACATGTTCTAAATTGTGGAAACAAGGCGAGCAGCTTGGTGAAGGCTTAACCTCCAACAGCCTTCTGAAACATTCAACAACTGCTCTGAAAATTCATTTCCGACTGACATGGTACTCCTCTCTGAGCACGCGCACGTGCACACGCACACACACACACACACACACACATACAATACACCCTGTCTCTCTCTCTACAAACCAGCAGTGTAATCCTCTTTTCCTCAGAACACTAGTCTTTTTTTCTGGGAAGCAGTTAAAGATGGAGCTGTTGCAACCTGAGGATAATATTGAGGGCGGTGCTCTTGAAGCAAGGGCAACAGAGGTGATTTCTGTGAGGTGCTCATGAAGAGGTCGGCCAAACCTGCACAAAACACACACACACACACACACACACACACACACACACACACTTGTGCACATATATAAAGACTCCTTTCTGTGCCTGTCTGGGCAATAACAAGGGCAGTGCAGAGAGAGAGTGAAGGGTAAATGTTGCTGTGTTGTCTGCTCCTCTCTGAATATGCTGTGTGTTTGTGTGTGTGTGTGTGTGTGTGTGTGTGTGTGTGTGTGTGTAAAACACACCGCTACACAAAGACCCTCTTTGTGGTCCCATGCGGCTAATGCTGCTTTTCCATAGTGTTGCCTTCATAAAACATTAGGGTGTGTGTGTTGCTTATAGAGTCAGGGTAACCAGCTTGTTTCATAACATACGGGAGGTGAGAATGAGCTGTAAAACATTCTAAAGAGCGCTGCTGGAGCCCTTTTTACCAGTAAATGAGCTTCACACACAGCAGCGGTATTAAAAAAAATAAAAAAATCATTACCCTATTGAAGTTGGAAAGCAGCGCTGCCAGCCACTCTGCAGTTTTGACAAGGCATGAAACCATGGAGAGCCTCGGGGCGTTCCCATGGCTGAGAGTCACATAATGGGATGATACACAGGTTATATCCAGGACAAACATGGAATCAAGCTCTTGCACAGTTGGGAGTCGCTGGAGGGCTCAAACCAAATATAACTAATTATTAGTCAACAAATCTGTTCAGCAAGAAATAACCAGCGGCTCTTGTTACTACAAGGAACACAATCAAATGAGGCTGAGAGCTAGAAGAGAAGTGGATCTTACATGGTGTTGGAAGTGTTTATAGCTCTCCTGGAACAAAGCCATAGTGTTTCACTCGGTTGTTTCACATGAAAAGAAGTGACAAATTGTTGTGTTTAGAGCGTAACAAGTCGAAAACCTAGCTCCTTTCTCAGCTTCACACAGCTGGTTAAACATAGGGTTAAGTGGGTGTGAATGTCAGGTTGTTGTTTCGGCGATTGGTTGGGAAGCAGCCTACCAATACCTTTCATTTTCAACCTACTCTCCACTCTACTAACTGAGCTATTAGCTAAGACTTTGCATGGGTTTCATCAAATCCTGTTTGGCAAACCTTCAACATTATGAGTTGACCATTAAAAACAGCCACCTATATTACCTAACCTTTTGTTCATTAAAACAACAAGTAATGACAATGTCTATCCAGTGTCAAGTCGGCCAGACACTGCACCATCTGACTTGGAAAGACTCATTTCAATCTAACAGACATTATAGGATGGCCATAAAAAGCAGCAACCCATATTATGTTTTTTTTTTCATTAAAACAACAAGATTCATGATAAAGTAACTACGAATCTGCTTAATGTCATTGAAAACCATCTAAACATGGTGGACAGTACCTCTCGTTGGCTAGGTGGTATCCATCTGAAACAGAAGGGTTCATTTCAATCTAAACATATGAAGCAATGAAACCCACCAGCCTGTAAAAGAATGCCTTAACATTCTTGCAATGTCAACAAGAAACAAACACATATTTCAAGCTGGAGTTAAACCAGCAATCTATGGACACCTGTTATTTTCAGCCTACAGTCCTCCCTTATACCAACAGAGCTATCAAAGGTTTGTATGGAAACACATTCACAATTTTTAATTGAGCGTGGAAACAGACTCTTATCTTACCCTATATTTTGCTAAAAACAACAACATTCGTGACAAATGTCTTACCAATCTACCATCACACAAGGTAATCATGACCTCCATTAAAAACCAGGGGGATGTTGGGGATTTCAAAGGTATTTGACCACCAACAAGCAGTTCTAACAGAGTATACTGCTGCCTTTAGAGTCTCCAGCCATGCTAGCAGCTCTGTGCTGCTACAGACAGAGCAGTGCTTTGAGCTAAATGTTAAGTGATCCAACTGACTGCGTTAACATGCTGATAGTTATTAGTGATAGTCAGCAGCTTAGTTTGCTGATGGGAATATCATAAGGGCCGTTTCAACTGCAGGAACTTGGGGGTATTTTTGCGGGGCTGTGACCGTTGGCGTGTCCCCCATAGCAGGAACCTCCCCTGAAGGACAATCATTCAGAACTTCCGTGCGGTTTGAGGTTGACTAGGTGCTGATTGGGTATACTCAAAGTGGGATGTGACATCAACAGAAAGCGCCAAAATAAGCACCTATAAAACATCACCTCCAGAGTGCGGTGGGTCCTATGAAGGTCCTGCTGAATGGAGACGCAACAGCTGGAGAGGACAGTGAGAGGACCTACCTGGAACGTTCCCGCCTCCTAAATTTTACCTGGAACTTCCTTAATGGAAACAGTACTATTAGTTCTGCAGGTATTTGATGTCAAACCAAAGTGTTGGTCAAGTTGAAATGCTGACCTGATGATGGCAAGAGATAAAAAAGACAGAAGATCACCAAGGTAATTCGGAGTCATCCTCTGGGGACCGTGAATGTCTCTACAAAATGTAACAGCAACCCATCCAAAGGTTACAGAGACATTTCAGTGAAGACAGAGAGGCGGGCTGACTGACTTAACCTCTTCTAGAGTACATGCTGGCTAAAAACAACTGAAAGTCTGTTTCCTAAAAAGCTGAACAAACACACGATAAGATCTCACAGTGATTAAACCTTTAATGATCAGATGTGTGTGCTTTCTTGTTCCTCAACTGATGTTACTTTGTTCTCAGAGTCATACGTGCGCATTTTCTCCTTAATAACCCAAGACACCGATTACAGCCAATCAAAGGTTTCCTTTTTTTATTCCTGCACACAGACTGGACTACAGCATACAACTCCACCGAGCATTGATAGACCACACTTTGGGGGAATGAGGCTTGTCCTATCACATCTCTGTTAAAATACCAGGGATTCCTCTTGGAAGTGAGCGTTGCCGAGCTGGACCTGGTGCTGCTTTAACCCAGCTTTAGTGTTCCAGGCTGAGAGAACAAACCACAGCTCCACAGCCTCTTCTGGAGCTCAGGAGGGGGATTTTATGAGCTGCTCACAATGCAAATGTAGTCAGTATTTCTGAATATGTCATGGGGGAGGGTAGACAGTGGGTGTGTGAGAGAGATGAGGGTAAAGATTTTAGCGGGAGTGTGTGTCTCAGTGGATGCATTTCTAAGTATCTGTGCAAGTTCATAATGTTATGAAATGCCTGAAGGGGTAGTTTGAGTTGGCACAGGTGTGTGTGTGTGTGTGTGTGTGTGTATCTGTGCGTGTACATCTTTGTGTGTGCTTGTGTTTGTGTGTGTGTGTGTGTGTGTGTGTGTGTGTGTGTGTGTGTGTGCTAATCTAATGTAACACCATGACAACCGCAGCAAGTTAGCTCTCAGTGTAATACAGTCAGAGAATCATGACACTGTCTGAAACTATGAGTAATCTCTAACAACAAACCTGCTCTGCCACAGTAGACCACCCTGAAGGTGGGCTTGCCATTGTGGTTTTGGCCACCCTTGCTGAGCGTGCCCGTATGAAGCTGCTGTTGGCTGCAGCAAAGCATGCTGGTCCATCAGAACTGACACAGAGGAACATCATAGAAAGGAAATTAAATAGAAAAATAAAAAAATGTCCTGTCTGAATCAACATTGCATTATGTTGTTTGCTTCCATGCTGACAGTGCTGCGTGTGTGTGTGTGTGTGTGTGTGTGTGTGTGTACCACTGACACAGATAGATATCATCACAGTGACAGCCTTCCTCTCACCTGTGTGTGTTTTACGAGCCAGGGCTTTACAACAAGGTGCTGAAGGAAACTAGCGTCAGTCTGGTTATTAGACTGTAGAGGTGTGGAGGTGTGGAGAGATGGAGGGAGGGGAAAGGAGGGACGAGTGAGGGGGGCGAGGGGGTAACACCACCTTCTCATCACCCACCCTTCAGAACACATGACCCTCATATTCTGCCTCACACTGTCAGAGAGATATCTGGCCTCCCTGCACTCACTGATTTCCCCCCCCCCTCATGTTTTTCTCCACAACCTGAACACTGCTGATCATTCTAGCCTCATTTAAACTATGCTGCTGGTGCCCTCACACTCCTCACACTCCTCACACTCTTAGCCCCTTTGGTTCAGTTTGTTTAGACTGGTGTGAAAACACTTGACTGAACTCTGATGTAGACAAGCCACCAGACAGTGTAAAACATCCTGATCCAAAGTGAAATCTGGTGTAGTTAGGTAAAAGCAACCACAGGACTTCATGATAGTGGATATGTGACTGTGATTTGTATAAGTGGGGTTACTGATACATGGTAACTACCCCCTTTAATAATATGATGGTAAAAGACCCCTGATCTTGAGTCAATCAGTGGATTTCCACACGTTGGTCCATGCAGCCTGATAATAAGGAATGAGTAACCTGTCAGGCAACAATGTATGTGGGTGTGAAAGAGACCCTGATCTGTCCATCAGTTAACAGCAGAGGTTCCCAAACTGGGAGTCCGACCCAGTGCAGGGGAGGGGGTGCATAGCTAGGAGGGAAAAAACATGACACTATAGACCTTTTGGACTTGATTTGGACTTCAGATTTAATATACAGTGTGCTATCTTTACTGTCATTACAGTCACCGCCATTTTTCAGGGTCTGAATTGTAAGTCCTCAAACATGTCCAAACATTAAAAAAACACTAGTGTCCATGATATCGTTCTTTACTAACTGCTAACAATCCCACATTACAATGGATCACATTTTATACATGTGAAAGTTACGGCTGATCACAGTTGCCAACTTACTTCCAATACAAACTAATCTCTTATCAAACTCTTCATCTCAAGCAGAATGGAAAACATAGAAGTAGCTGGTATATTTTTAACTGACCTGCTGTCACTTGTTATGATAACAGACATCAGCAGATTATAACAGCTGTTTCTCATTCATTCTAATGTCACAACAGCTCAAATCAAACAGTTCTAATGTACTATCTGTGTCTGCTGTCTGCATTCACATAAAGACTGTTCATGTGTGTTAACTGAATGTGTCAGATACATATTAACATGTTGGGTGGTTGTGAACATTAGGCTGCCACTAAAACTGACATTTTAAGCCTTACATACTGCTCATATTTATATCCCCTCATATCTCAATTTTACTTAATTATATTAAATGTGAATAAACTGCATTTTTAAACAGTGGTTTTTGCATTTTTTAATAAATATGGGTCAAACCCTCAACAGAAATACATATCAGCTGCACAAAAATGTTAAAATATTTCCATTTTTGTATATTCCGGGTCAAATTTCTGGGCTAAAAGACACATTTTTAAGGTTGTGTTTTCTTCTCTCAAATGTAAAACTGGGTCAATTTAGACCCTGAACAGCATGTAAGGGTTAAGCTGTCGTTCCTTTAGCCTTTAGTTTAAAAGGAAACCCTGTTAACAGTTGATATGGATTCAGTGTATTCAAGAGCAGATTTGAATTTGAAAAAGTCAACGAGGGTGTGACCTGATACATTTGGGAAGCATAAACAATACAGCCTGGTGATACTTCTGCTTTGCTCCCTGTGTTTTAATGTCTTCCTCCAGTTTTATTAGTGGTTGATAATAACACAATAAATCAGATGAAGTGGTGAAACATTTTTATAGCTTCCTGAGCAGAGCGTGACTAAAAACCACTAGTTTATTTTGGGTTTTCTATTTCGTAACCTTGTCACAAACTGTAAACTCTACTAAACAGAAGCATGTTACTCACATCTCTGCTTACTTTAACTCTACGTCAACACCTGCAGCCAAGATCATGATTTATTCTTTACACTCTACTGGCTTTTAAACAATTACACAATAGAACTTGCACAATTTGATATCATCTGCCAATACCAATGAAAAATTAATGACTAACAAAGGCATTTTCTCTGCTCCTTATGTAAGTGTGGACACCTGGTTGTAAAGATGCAGGAATACCTCTCCTCACGCTCCCTCCCCAACCCGGACCCTCACACTCTTTTTCTCCACTCCCTCATCATAAATAGTGCAGCATCTCGGCAGCAGCTCTCGGCATTCCGACTTAAATGCACACACAGGGAACGTTTTCCCCCCTCTCAGCTCCGGCCTCATCTCCTGCTGGGAATATACAGTTAAAAAAGAAAAAAGAATCTGCACAGCACAGCACGCTTTTAAAAAGGTGAAGCAGAAAGAACAGGGCTTTAAATTATTTCCGTTACACGAGACAATGGGGGATGTAAAACATTTAAAAAGGTCTTGCAAATTTATCTGTGTTTGAAAAGAACGTGGCTGTTCTTACACCCCCCCCCCCCCTCCCTCTGGGAAAGCACACAGAGAAGAAGGCTGTTTTAGCTGTGGTTGTATATATAACACAATAACGTCAGTGTGTGTGCCGCATGTTGCATGGTGATATTGTTTGGACTTTGGTGGTTCCTGCAGTGTTCTGGGTGGATGTAGTCATATTTTCAGCTGTGTGATGGCTGCTCCCTGTGCATTCATCAAATGACAGGTTTCAGGAACAGAAAGGCTTTATTTTCTATACAGCAGCTGCTGATGCTGACAGGCTGACTGCAGTCAAATGTACTGTAATAACAGAGCGCTGTATGGATGATATTTGGATCATATCTGACTTTTTGAGGACTGACTGAATTGTGTCTGTATGACTGAGTAAAGGCTGGTTACTGGTGACAATATGATACCAGAAGACTAAGACAACTGTTTACCTGCTTACCTGGCTGTGAGAAAAAAAAAAACACTGTTCTACACAAGATATAACTCTCAAATGCTAATACAAATGCTAACCAGCCTAAATGTTACCACTAATAAGACTACTACTTTTAAATCCCAGGAACATTGCACACTTATATAGTATAGTATCAGGAATATATGTATATTGTAGATTTATATAATTGCAGATTATTTTACACAGATTGTTCATTGTATATAGTTTTTTAAATCACTTTCACCATAATGTGGCTCAGTGTTGAATTTTTCAATAAGGGGATCAATCAAGATACCCACCCTACTTATATAGCACTTTTCTAGTCATTTTGACCACTCCAAGCTACATGCATACATACACAAATTCACATGAACCCACAAAATACATTCACTGATAGCAGGAGGAAATTAACATTCACACATCATTGGCTCAGCCATCAGGAACAATTTGGGGTTAAGTATCTTGACCAAGGACACATGGATATGTGGGCAGAAGGAGCCGGGAATCAAACCGCTGACTTCCAATTAGTGGACGACTGCTCTACCTCCTGAGCCACAGACGTCCCAAACACAGTCTCAAATTGGCAGAACATGTATTATTTAGATTAAGAACTATGAATCTGCACACTTCCCAGACTGTTTTTGATACTCGTTGCTATGGATACATATCAGTCTGCACCAAAAAAATGTTACGACACTGCGAAATTAAAAATACAGTTTCTACCTTCAAATCCTGTGTCTCTGTCTTCTCATTATATTCTAAAATGCAATAAGTAAAAAAAATCCTTTTTTACTATTTTCATATCAAAATCTCCTTCTTCTTCTTCTTTGTTTTAACTGTTCATGTTCAAGTTTATTGGTCAGAGCTAACAGAGCATCAAATCTGAAGGATTTCATTATAATTCTTGTACTTGTTCACCACCCACATCTTCAGTTTCCTCAGAAATACGTCACAATAGAGGCTAAACACACTCCAACTTGTGTTTCACTTTAAAGTTTTACTGAAACCGTTTAGTCGCCTACTTTCAGCTGCCTCGGCGAGTGTCTTATTTCGTCTGTTTATTCTTTGATCAGATTTTCCCTCTAATTCAAATCACATTTAGTTGATTTCATACTTTAACTTTATACAGCTGTTTATGTTTAAACATTAACAAGAACAGGCCAGCAGCTGTGTGGGAGTGTAATTAGGCACAGAGGTGCTTCGAGTTAAACGCTCACAATGACAATGACATGATCATGTTTATCAGGTATAATGTTTAACCTGTTCACAATATTAGGATACATGTACATTTTGACCTTATGAATAAGTCAAGGTATCATAAAAGTAATCAGACTCTATCCTGTGGGAAACATAAAAGTCTTCACAGTAATAGATATTAGAGTCTGATGGAGGAGGAGCATTACTCTCTGGAGATGAGACTAATATCTAACACATTTGAGATGCTTTGCTGACTTTATACTAAGAGAGACAAACATGCTAATAATCAGCAAAGATATAGAAAAAGCTTTGTTTTCAACATCAGTAATGAAACTCATAGATCACACAGACACCGCCATTGAAACATTGTGAAGCGATACACAGTTCTTGACACAATGGAGAATAAATGGAAGAAGGAAAATAATGCATTGGCTGTAGATGATACTGCAAGGAGGAGAAAGAAAAGCAAGATGTGCATGTAAGAGGAGTAGTGTGTGTGTGTGTGTGTGTGTGTGTGTGTGTCTGATGGTAAAAGAAATCCACAGTCAAGTCTCACACCTCCACTCTAACAGTCTCATTCATCATCATGCTCTAGACAGCGCAAGGGTCACCAACCCTCCACTCTGTCTACACACACACACACACACACACACACACACACACAGCTCATTATACAGGAAGGCAGGGGATAACAGCACTCACCGCCTCTGCTCTGAATTCACCCAAAGCATCATTCAACATCTAAACAAGGTCTGAGTGACCTGACCTTGGAAGGTAGGCAGCAGCCAGCAATGTGCTTTCATCTGACCAGGAGGCACCAGCACAGGTAGGTAAACAACAGCACGCAGCCAAGAGGAGCAGCCAGGACCCCTCACATCACCCCACATACATCCAAATATTCTCTTTCGAAACGCTGCACATTTTCAGTCAGCTCTGATCTTCACAGCCCTCACAGTAGAAAATCATTGATGTGTAGAAAAGATATGATCCAGTTATTCAAAATCTGACCTGATACACTGTGGTCCACCTGTGATAGGATGGGATGTAGTCCTGCCAGGTTTGACTTATGATGACAGGAGAGGGTCACACTCAATGGTCACTTTCTACAAAAAAAGACAAAAAACATTTTCCACACATGAAGTACAGATGTCAAACAGCACAGACACAGGAGAAAACACGTGAGGTCACTAGATATTTACACAGCAGCAAATCAACAACTAGAACTCAACAAGGAGGAAAACATCTAACCTATGAGAAAAAACATACCATATATGGAATATCAATACACTCATGATCAAAACATCTAGAATGTCTCAACAACTATTGGATCATTTGTTGTGGTATATTTGGTTCAGACACCC